>NW_026988488.1:2400000-3687500 GCF_030222135.1 Aotus nancymaae
AATAGACCAATAACAAGGTCTGAAGTCGAGGCAGCAATTAAGACTCTATCACCCAAAAAAAGCCCAGGTCCAGATGGGTTCACAGCCGAATTCTACCAGACATACAAAGAGGAGCTGGTATCATTCCTTCTGAAACGATTCCAAATAATCCAAAAAGAGGGAATCCTTCCCAAATCATTTTATGAGACCAACATCATCCTGATACCAAAACCCGGCAGAGACTCAACAAGAAAAGAAAATTATAGGCCAATATCCATGATGAACATAGATGCAAAAATCTTCAATAAAATACGGGCAAGCCGATTGCAGCAGCACATCAAAAAGCTTATCCACCATGATCAAGTAGGATTCATCCCAGGAATGCAAGGCTGGTTCAACATATATATGCAAGTCTATAAATGTAATTCACCACATGAACAGAACCAAAGACAAAAACCACATGATTATCTCAATGGATGCAGAGAAGGCCTTCGACAAAATTCAACAGCCCTTTATGCTAAAAACCTTCAATAAAGTAGGTATTGATGGAATGTATCTCGAAATAATAAAAGCTATTTATGACAAACCAACAGTCAATACCATACTGAATGGGCAAAAACTGGAAGCATTCCCTTTGAAATCTGGCACTAGACAAGGATGCCCTCTCTCATCACTCCTATTCAATATAGTACTGGAAGTTCTAGCCAGAGCAATCAGGCAAGAAAAAGAAATAAAGGGTATTCAATTAGGAAAGGAGGAAGTCAAATTGTCTCTATTTGCAGACGACATGATTGTATATCTAGAAGACCCCATCATCTCAGCCCAAAATCTCCTGAAACTGATAAGCAATTTCAGCAAAGTCTCAGGATACAAAATCAATGTGCAAAAATCACAAGCATTCCTATACACCAATAACAGACTTAAAGAGAGCCAAATCAAGAACGAACTGCCATTCACAATTGCTACAAAGAGAATAAAATACCTAGGATTACAACTAACAAGGAACATAAAGAACCTCTTTAAGGAGAACTGCAAACCACTGCTCAACGAAATAAGACAGGACACAAACAGATGGAAAAGCATTCCATGTTCATGTTTAGGAAGAATCAATATCGTGAAAATGGCCATACTGCCCAAAGTAATTTACAGATTCAATGCTATCCCCATCAAGCTACCAATGACCTTCTTCAGTGAACTGGAGAAAACCACCTTAAACTTCATATTGAACCAAAAGAGGGCCCGCATAGCCAAGTCAATTCTAAACAAAAAGAACAAAGCGGGAGGCATCACACTACCGGACATCAACCTATACTACAAGGCTACAGTAATCAAAACAGCATGGTACTGGTACCAAAACAGAGATACAGACCAATGGAACAGAACAGAGGACTTGGAGGCAACACAACATATCTACAACCATCCGATCTTTGACAAACCTGACAAAAACAAGCAATGGGGAAAGGATTCCCTATTTAATAAATGGTGTTGGGAAAACTGGCTAGCCATATGCAGAAAGCAGAAACTGGACCCCTTCCTGACACCTTACATTAAAATTAACTCCAGATGGATTAAAGACTTAAACATAAGACCTAACACCATAAAAACCCTAGAAGAAAATCTAAGCAAAACCATTCAGGACATAGGCATAGGCAAGGACTTCATGACCAAAACACCAAAAGCATTGGCAACAAAAGCCAAAATAGACAAATGGGACCTAATCAAACTCCACAGCTTCTGCACGGCAAAAGAAACATTCACAAGAGTGATTCGTCAACCAACAGAATGAGAAAAAATTTTTGCAGTTTTCCCATCTGACAAAGGGCTGATATCCAGAATTTACAAAGAACTAAAACAGATTTACAAGAAAAAAACAAACAAGCCCATTCAAAAGTGGGCGAAGGATATGAACAGACACTTTACAAAAGAAGACATACATGAGGCCAACAAACATATGAAAAAATGCTCATCATCACTGGTCATTAGAGAAATGCAAATCAAAACCACATTGAGATACCATCTCACACCAGTTAGAATGGTGATCATTAAAAAATCTGGAGTCAACAGATGCTGGAGAGGATGTGGAGAAATAGGAACACTTTTACACTGTTGGTGGGAGTGTAAATTACTTCAACCATTGCGGAAGACAGTGTGGCAATTCCTCAAGGACCTAGAAATAGAAATTCCATTTGACCCAGCAATCCCATTACTGAGTATATATCCAAAGGATTATGAATCGTTCTACTATAAGGACACATACACACGAATGTTCATTGCAGCACAGTTTACAATAGCAAAGACCTGGAACCAACCCAAATGCCCATCGATGGTAGACTGGACAGGGAAAATGTGGCACATAAACACCATGGAATATTATGCAGCCATCAAAAACGATGAGTCCGCGTCCTTTGTAGGGACATGGATAAACCTGGAAACCATCATTCTCAGCAAACTGACACAAGAACACAAAATCAAACATCGCATGTTCTCACTCATAGACGGGTATTGAACAATGGGAACACATGGACACAGGGAGGGGAGCACTATACACTGGGGTCTGTTGGGGGTGAGTGGGGGGGACAGCAGGGGGTGGGGAGTTGGGGAGAGATATCACGGGGAGAAATGCCGGATATAGGTGAAGGGGAAGAAGGCAGCAAATCACACTGACACATGTGCACCTATGCAACAACCTTACATGTTTTTCACATGTACCCCAAAACCTAAAATGCAATTAAAAAAAAAAAAAAGAAACCACTCACGAGAGACACATCCCCATCATCCAGTCACCTCCTACCAGTCCCCATATTAACATTGAAGATTATAATTGAACATGAGGTTTGATGGGGACAGATCCAAACCATATTTTTCTGCCCCTGGTCCCCCAGATCTCATGTCCTACTCACATTGGAAAATAGAATCATGCCTTCCCAATCATCCCCAGAAAGTCTTAACTCATTCCAGCATTAACTCAAAAGTCCAAAGTCTCATCTGAAACAAGGTAAGTTCCTTCTACTTCCTGGCCTGTAAAATCAAAAAAAAGTTAGTTACTTCCAAGATACAATGGTGTTATAAGCATTGGGTAAACATTTCCATTTCAAAAGGGAGAAATCAGCCAAAAGAAAGGAGCTATAGGCCCCAGGCAGTCCAGCCAAGTTCTTCTCTAAGGCATAACACATGTGACCTTTGCTCCATTTCCCAGTAAGTTCCTTGTTTTCATCTGAGACCTCATAAGCCTGAACTTCATTGTCTATATCACTATCAGCATTTTGTTCGCAACCATTTATCCAGTCTTTAGGAAGTTCCAAACTTTCCCTCATCTTCCTGTCTTCTGAGCCCTGCAAACTCTTCCAACCTCTGCCCGTTACCCAGTTCCAAAGCCGCTTCCAGATTTTCAGGTATCATTATAGTAATGACCCACTCCTCGGTATCAATTTTCTGTATTAGGCTGTTCTTGCATTTCTATAAAGGAATACCTAGGACTGGATAATTTTTAAATACAAAAGGTTAAATTGGCTCAAAGTTTTGCAGGCTTTAAAGAAAGAATGGTGGTGGCGTCTGCTAGACTTCTTGGGAGGCCTCGGGAAGTTTATAACCATGGTGGAAGGTGAAGGGGGAGCAGGTATCTCACATGGCAGAGCAAGAGCAAGGGTAGGGGGGAGGTGCCACATACTTTTAAACAACCAGATCTTATAACTCACTCACTATCATGTGGACAGCACCAGAAGGATGCTGATAAACCATTCATGAGAAGTCCATTCCCATGATCCAATTACCTCCCACTAGGCCCCGTCTCCAACACTGGGGATTACAATTCAACTTGAGATTTGGTGGGGACACAGATCCAAATCACATCAGAGACCACTGCTTTGGACAGAGCTCCTGCACTTAGTCCCAACAGACCAGACCAAACCAATACAAAGTCACTCCTGTTAAATCTATCATAATCAAACTGAAACTTTAAAGAAACATATAAATCCCAAAACGGACCAGTTTTTCCTGAAAACAGGAGACTCCAGTCTACCTGAATCAACTTAATAAGGAAGTCTTCTCTGCTTTCACTCTGACAAAAAAAGTAACCTGAATTAACCTCATGTTAACTAGTTTTTTTCTTTTATTCTGTTTTCTGATTCCCACCTTACAAAATACACTATTCTGCTAATGCCCAGTGGGAACATTCATTCTATTTTGTAGAATGGAGGTTGCTACAATTCATGAATTAGAGCTATAACTAAATTTTGTTCTAATTTTGTCTTTTGACAATACAGAAGGTGGCTAAAGGTGGCTGGAGGAGATGGGTCAAGTGAAGTCAGCTATAAGGGGCAAGCTACAGAAGGGAAGGAGCAAGGTGGGACAAAGCCAGAGAAGGAGTAAAGAGTTAAGTGAAAAGACAGAGAGACCAGTGTAAGATAAGTGATAAATAACTCTTAGAACTCGGGGAACTTTAAAACCAGAAACCCAGATGGGGATAAGAGGGGAAAAAAGAATTCACAGGAACCTTCAGGCACAGAATAGGAAGAATGCTCCCCCTACCCCCATAGAAAATACTTATGGAAAAAGCTACAAAGAACTACAGCAAGAGAAACATGGGTACATAACATTTCCTTTCCTGATGGGGACGCTGCAGGGAGGCGTTGTGCTAATTTCAATGCAGGAGGATATGTAAACATGATAGAAGTAGTTTGGTGAAAGCATGTCATCATTTCAGCCAACTAAAAGTAAAAAGGGGCCAAGTACAGTGGCTTTCACCTGTAATTCCAGAACTTTGGGAGGCCCAAGAAGGAGGACTGCTTGAGCCCAGGAGTTCAAGACCAGCCTGGGCAACATAGTAAGACCTCATCTCTAAAAAAAAAAAAAAAATTTAAAAATTAGCCATGTGTGGGGCCATGCTCCTGTGGTCCCAGCTACTCAGCAGAGTGTGGTAGAAGGATCACTTGAGCCTGGGAGGTTGAGGTTGCAGTGAGCCAAGTTCATGCCACTGAACTCCAGCCCAGGCAATAGAGCAAGACCTCGAGTCCAAAAAGGAAATAAAGAAAATAGGCTTGCCCTTGCTAGAGAAAGTGTATTGCAATTAGATTAAAAGAAAAGAAATTAGTATCAACTGCACAGGGGCTCACTTACACTCAAGAAAAAAAGTCACACTTCAGGGAAAAAAGTGAGCACGGGATGAGTAGTAGGAATTGAAAAAAAAAAGCATCTTTAGCTTTCTCCTGCCTGTCTCAGAGATCCTTGTGCAGTCCTGAATGGTAGAAGATGCTCAACAAGGAGAAAAACTGGCCACTCAGAAGAAATTCCTGCTAAGGCCCAGGGCACTACCTACCAAAAGGCTACATTATCCAAGTACAAAGAGTGTTGTGTGCCACTTGGAGAACAGTCTTTGAGGAAGACTTAAGGTAGGGGAAAATTGTTGATATCCAGGCTGAACTTCCTATACAGTATGTCTCCCCAAGACAGGAATCCTGTGCCTATTGGCAGGAAGGACCTTCTAGGAGACTTGCAGTTACTCAGACCCTCCTCTCTCTCTACTCAAGGGCACCAGAGCCCCATCTGTTTCTGACAGTGTTATACGAGGATTCCTCTACCAGTAGTGCTTTTACCTGGCAGAACCTGAGGTCTCAGAGAATATGTGTGGGGTGGGAGAAAGAGAGAAAGAAAAAGAGAGATTTTTGGTAGAGAGAAGGAAAAGACAAAAAGGAAGGGGAGAGAAGAGGATGCAAGAGGGAAGGTAAAAGGGAAGGGAGGAGAGAGGACAGGAGGGAGGAGAGAGAAGAAAAGAGGGGGAAAGTAGAGGAGAGAGAAATAGATGAAAAAAGAAAAGGGGAGAAAAGGGGCTGACCACCACTAGGCACAGTACAGATTTTATTTCTCAGGCAGGTCACCCAATTGCTTTGTCATTTCTGCACTTCTGAGCACATTTACAACATCTTTGCTCTTGAAGAAGCTGTGAATCATAATCCATGTTTTTGGCTTTTTTCATTTCCTTTCTAGGAAGGGAGGAAGAGAGGAAATAAGGTGTACTTCAGGTCTCTGAATCTATCTACTATCCTGATTTGCCACAATTATTGGTAATAACTTGGATGCACTGCAAAAATAAATAAAAGCAGTGATACCTGGCTCTAAAATACCAACAGTGTAATGATACTCAACAGTCATACTCATGTCCCAAGCAAGTCCTGTCCCTGTGTCATCGTCTCCAACAGCAGAGAACATTCATCATGAAAACAACTGCTGTGCCCTGTACATATTAAAAAGGGCAACCTTTCATGACAAGCCTCTCTAATTTAGGTCTCTTCTTTAAAGTAAAAAGTCAGAAAATATGTGACAGGAGGAAGAAAGGGGAATGGTAAAATACTGTGTCAAGATGTACAAGGTAATTAAAAGTAAGTGTTAAAAATGCAATCCAGACTAGCCTTGAACTTATGCCTCTCCACATCCTACTTCTCTGTGTCCCTCCAACTAAAGCAAATTTCAGACTTGGAAAGGAACTCTGCAACTTGCAGTCCTCACATCTATCATTTTTAAATGCTGAAAGCACTCAAGAGTTAGAATGAACCTTCCAGATTGATACCAGCATTTCTTAAGGCATATTCTATGAATCGTAGTTCCACAGGATGTTAACAGGCATGTATCTACATACACACACACAGTTCTGTGGTCAGTGTAGGGGAACACTGGGTGAAACAAACATAAGCAGGTTTATTTCAGGGCTTCTCAGAGCCTTTAATAGGTGAATATTCACTATGAATCTCTGCAGTGTTTGTGGTGTTAATATATTTTACCTTAGAATCCTTATTTTTCTAAACAAATTATTGTGTGAGACTAACGTTCATCAGGAACATAGTTTAGGACATGCTAGTATATCCACTCAGCTCATTTTATTGAAGCAGTATAGTACATGGGTTAAGAGCACAAACTTGGGTCACAGACTGTTTAGCTTCATATTTCCAGCTGTGGGCAAGTTGATTAAGCTTTCTGGATGCTTTCTATTTTTTTTTTTTTTTTTTTTTGAGAAAGAGTCTCACTCTGTCACCCAGGCTGGAGTACAGTGGTGCCATCTCAGCTCACCGCAACCTCCGACTCCCGGGTTCAAGCAATTCTCCTGCCTCAGCCTCCCGAGGAGCTGAGATTACAGGCACATGCCACCATGCCCAGCTAATTTTTGTATTTTGAGTAGAGACGGGGTTTCACCACGTTGGTCAGGCTGGTCTCGAATTCCTGACCTTGTGGCTTTCTTTATATTTAAAATGAGGATAATAGTATTGTTGCAAGGCTTAAATGAGTATATAAATACGTAATATTTATGTAAAGCACTTAGAATAGTACCTGACACATACCAATTGCTCTATAAAGGTTAAATATTATTTTACTGATGAAGAAAGTGATGCCTAGAGAGGTAAAAACGCAGCCTAAGGTCACATAGCATGTCAGTATCAGAAGTGGAGCCAGAATTCAGGTCTCCTAACTCTCTGTCTAGTATTGGTTTCTCAAATGATGAAAATGTCTTTAGAACTTAGCAAAAAATCTCTCTAAAGCACTTAAGTATTTTACCACAAAACCCACAAAATGATATATAAAAAGACACAACCCTAAAACAAATCCCAGTGGTTTCTGGGAGTAACTGCTTAGTTGAGATTTCCCAAGAACAAAGTGAGGTCGAAGGAGGGGGTTTTGTTGGTGAGGAAAACTATTCCCATGCCTATAAAACAGTGTCCAAAATGCCAGATCACTGCCACCAGGGCTTCCTAGGTAGCCTCTCTCCCTTGCAATGTAGTACCAAGAGCCTTTTAGGATGCTCAGGCAAATCTCCCTGAGACAGGCCGATCTTTGAGACCTCCCATGACTAATGTATACTAAAGCTTCCACTATTGTTTGGCTCTGGTGGAAAGAGGAAGAAACACAAAGTTATAGAGCACTTATAATATGCCAGGCCCTCATCATATTTTATCTTAATCTTCATCTTAGTCCCAACAGACTCAGAGTATTTAAGTGATTTGCCCAAGAACTCAGAGCTAATAAATAATACAGCTTGAATTCAAATCCAGCTTTGTTCATGCTTTTTCCATCATATCACACTATTTCCTAGACTGGAAGGATCACAGTGAAGCCAACTGGATGTGCAATTTTGGGAACTGGAAGGGGAGCACAATTCTCACCTCTAGAAATCTCCCTTTCCTTCATAATGAAAAACACTTCTTTATCCAGTTTTACCTTTCTTTATTTTGACCCTGCCTCTTGCCTAAATGAATCTGAGGTTGTTTATAATAAAAGACAGATCTACAATTAGGTTATTAGAATAGAAAACCAAAGCCATGAAGAGGAGGAGGAAGCAATTATGCTAAGTACAAGGGCTAATGTAGATAACATATCTGAACATTTGACCTTAGTTTCCTGGAAGTAAAGGTAAAAATTATCTGCTTTTAAGAAAGCTTCATACAAATTGTAATTTCCTGTGTGGTATGACAAAGTGCTACAAAGTGTTACTAACATACTATAAAGTGTTATTTATTACTATTATTATTACTATCCAGGATAGCATTCTATACCCATCTGGCACTCCAATTATTTTGGCTGTTGTTGCTGTGATAACTCCATACTTTATTAGTCTGAACAAGCTATGCATACTAAACAACTACAAGACAATGCTAGCTCTTCTACTTGGTAGATGTTTGACCATGGATAAAAAACTCCAGCTCTCTGAGACTCAGTTTTCAAATCTGTGAAATGAGAGGCTTGGACCATCACAAGATGATCTTCATCTATTAATTACCTTATTTATTAGCAGTTTTATTGAACTATAATTTACATACCATAAAATTCACCCTTTTTTTGAGACAGGGTGTCGCTCTGTTGCCCAGGCTGGAGTGTAGTGGCACTATCAGAGCTCACTGCAGCCTCAACCTCCCAGACTCAAGTCATCCCCCACTTCAGCCTCTTGAGTAGCTGAGACCACAGGTGTATGCTACCACACCCAGCTATTTTTTTTTTCTAATTTTTTGTACAGATGACGTTTCACTATGTCCCCCAGGCTGGTCTCAAACTCCTGAGCTCAAGTGATCTTCCCGCCTGAGGCTCCCAAAGTGTTGGTATTACAGGCTTGAGCCAACGGGGCCCAGCCATATTCACTCTTTTAAGTATACAATTCAATGAGTTTTAGTAAATTTGGAGTTGTACAACCTCATCACAATGTAATTTTAGAACATTTTCATCATTCCAAAAAGAAACCTCATCCCCATTCCTCATTTAGATAATCTTTTAAAAGGTCCTAACTTTTCAATTTCTAGACTTATAAAGCTTTAGTAGCTCCTTGTCAATTTGCAAGTTCAAATTCCTCAGTGTAACATTCAAGGTCTTTTACAATCTACAAAAGCTATCACTCTTTTTTATTTACCCATACAAATGTAGAAATTACTTTTTTGTGTTAAAACATTCCTTAATGAGCTAGCAGTTGTTTATGTGAAGAAGAGTCCGGAAAACAGATTTTTGACTAAATTATCCTTGTTCTTGATTAAAGAGATTCATGAATTAAACACATAACACTATTCTCTAGAGTAGTAATTGAGGTCTAAGAGGCTGTAAACTTGGAAGAGCTCCTCCCTGCCTGTCAGGCTTCCCATCAGATTACAAGACAGAATGAACATATTTTTCAGTCTCTTTCATTTTTGGACTTTATACTTAGCATCTCATCACCTGACTTGATTAAGAAATCCCAAAGGGCAGTTGCTATATCTATATCCAGTTATGTATCTTTAACTCCCAATGTGGGATTCTGTATATAATAATCAATAATGATGATAGTAACTGGTAGCTGAATTAAACATCTACCATGTGCCAGGCACTGTTCTAAGCACTTTATAGACACTAATTTATTTAATTCTTATAATAACCCTATGAGATAGGTATTATTGTCACCATCATCTTATAGATGAAGAAACTGAGGCACAGAGAGATTACATATTTGCCAAAATCACAAAGCTAGTTAAATAGCAGAGTTGAGATTTGATTTCAGACAGTCTGGCTCCAGAGTGTGCACTCTTAAACCACAGCAAATTGTCCAACCAGTTAAAGCTCAATAAATGTTAATTGCATAAAGCCTTACTATTAAGGTTCCATTCCAGGAAAGAAAAGTAATTAAATTCTGGGTGCCAACTTACACAAATGTAATGAGGGTAGGGAAAAGTACATAGAACAAATTCTGATTCAGACAGGAGAGTCACCAAACTTTAGGGTAGGCCTGAGATGCTCCAAAAATGATTGCTGAACCCTAAATTTATCTTAGAAAGATCCATTTGGGAATGTAAAATTGGTAGTGTCTAGGTGAACATATGCATATTCTATGACCGAGAAATTCCACTCCTATGGCATATACCAACAAAAATGTATATTTAAATCTGTCAAAAGAATGTGCTATTGGTAAAAGGTAGAACTAGAAATTCCCCATCAACAGAAGAATGGATAAATCACATGTGGCACGTTAACAAAACAGAATATACCAATGAGAATGATCTATAAGTTCAAGAAATAAAATGGATAAATCTTTCAAACTATGTTGAGCAAAAGAAGTCAAACACAAGATAGAATGTATTAATCCATTTATATTAAGTACAACAAAAGGGTAAAACGAACCTCTCCTGTGAGAGGTCAGAATAGTGGTTTACCCTTGGGAGGGGTACTGACTGGAAGTGGGCATGAAGCAGGCTCCTGGTAATGTTCTGGCTTTTTGGGGTTTTTTGTTGTTGTTCTGTTTTTAGCGCAGTAGTGGTTGCACAGGTGTGCCCAGTTTATAAGTTTATAGTGCAATGAATACTTCCAATCTACATACTTTTTATACGTGTATTGTACTTCAATACTTTTTTAAAGGCTTCCTGAGTAACGAAAAACACTCAAGCAAGAGCCAAAAATAAAACTCACTTTGGTACCTAACATGCATAACTAATGACTGACAAACTCATAGTTATCCTTTTGTCCTAGGATGGACAAGGCAGATATCTCTTTCTTTTGTGGAAACAGTGAGTTAACAAAAGGGAGACCATTTTAATCCCTAGCCATTAATGCAACCCTAATCCTTTCTAGAAACTGCAAAAAAAAAAAAAAAAGACACATGGAGCATACCTCCTGTGGGCACTCACAGCCCTGCCAGGCACCAAAACAAATACTAATTCTGTTTAAAGAATCAAGTCTTCATTTGGAGTTTCTATTTATATTTCAAGACTAATGACACTATCCACGTAGTACAAATGGAGTCTGACCATCATGCAAGTTTAAGTTTTCTTGGGCACGAATCCTATCCCAGCACCAGTCTGAGCACTCCCATCTTTATTTATTAGGCAAGCATTCCACATCTATGGATCTCAGTTTCCTCATTTGTAATATGGGAATAATAATACTATTTCCTAATAGGTTATTGTAAGGATTGAAGACCTATTTCATGTAAAATATCTAACACACTGTGTGCCACATGGTTAAATATTCAATATGTGTTAGCTGCTATTATAATTTTAATATGGGCCAGTTAATGGTTTCGTCTCCCTTACAATTTCTATACAGCCAGCCCAGTTTATAGCTTCAGTCCCTAACAGGGGCATTTTAATATTTTAACACTTAAGGACAAGGGCAGTTCTGCCTCCCCATCTTCCCCAGGTCAAAAGAGAAAAAAAAAAGAGCATGCAGGTGAGCTGATTTTGAACTAGACAAGTAACATGGCCCAAGCTTAGGTAGGCTGGCAGAAGAGGGAGTCTGGAAAACAGAAGTTCCTTTCCTTTAATGGTACCACTTTCTTATACCATGTCAGAGGACCTGGTACAGATGACATGCTCTGGAAACAAAGGGACACAGAAGAAGGCAAGGCTGGCTGTTATAGGGGATGTGGTTCTCCTCCACAGAGAAGGGCCCTGAAGAGGAGGGAGTCAGAAAAAGAGGTTTGAAGGCTGGAGTTTGTGCTTTGCCCATCAGGAAGCATCATGGTCTTATGCTAACAAGTGGGCAAAACGTTACTAGTTACAAAAATTCTTTCACACACATCCTTTTATTTAATCCCACAACCACCTTGTGAAGTGAGCAGGGCAAATTTCATTATCCTCATTTGGTAGGTGTCCTAGTCCGTTTTCACGCTGCTGATAAGGACATACCTGAGACTGCGCAATTTACCAAAGAAAGAGGTTTATTGGACTTAACAGCTCCACATGGGTGGGGAGGCCTCACGATAATGGTAGAAGGAAAGGAGGAGCAAGTCACATCTTACGTGGATGGCAGCAAGCAAAGAGAGAGCTTGTGCAGAGAAACTCCCGTTTTTAAAACTATCAGATCTCATTCACTATCACGAGAATAACATGGGAAAGACCCGCCCCCATGATTCAACTGTCTCCCACAGGGTCCCTCCCACAACATCTGGGAATTATGGAAGCTACAAGATGAGATTTGGATGGGGACCCAGAGAAAAACCCTATCAGTAGGTGAGAAAAGCTAAGGCTCAGAGAGGTTAAATAATTTGCCCAAAATCATTAGCTAGTAGTTGGTGAGGGTGCAGTGGGCAGCATTTTAATTCAAGTCTTCGGACATCAAAATCCATGCTCTTTCCATTAAAAACACGCTAGATTTTTTATCTGGACTTCAATTATCCTGAGCCACGTGTGTTATGATCAACAGGAAAAAATAACCACAGATTAGTTGTGAACTTTTCACTTTTCCCAAGCCCGAGAGAGGAGAAAGGAGAGAAGTGCATTTGAAACAGAAAGGGGCTGGCATTGGGAAGGGAGGGAGTAGAATCTGGAGAGATGAGAGGAAAAAGCACAGTGGCAGCTCTAACTCAGGGCTGGCAAAAAAGAGACGACAAATGGCTGGATAAACCTCTTGAGTTTCTCCTCCGGGCTGAGCAGGGCCAGATCCAATCTGCCCCACTCCCCTTCCTTTCCCATTGTCCAGCTTTGGCTGAAGAGATGCTGTCGCCCCACAAACCCTCACAGGCATGTCGTGGAGCTGGGACGAGAGTGGGGGTCTGTGCAGCCTTTGGGGAATATTAGGGGCTGGAGGAGCCAAGAGGATTGTGAAGAAACGCTGGATAAAGGAAGTAACTCCGCAGGAGGCAGTACCATGTGGGGTATTCGCGAATGGCGGTTACAAGTCCCGCTAGCATAAAAAGCTGAGATAAGGGTGGGTGAAAAGTCAAGGCTAGAGAGGAGGTGGAGTCCGAGGGCCAGAACAGGGGCGCACCGGGCGCGGGGGCAGTGTCGCGTAAGAGGACGGTGGCTCAGAACGCCTCTTTCCCGGCCGCCGCCGCCGCCCGCAAGCGGATCCCGAGAAGAGGTGTTTGGTTGAAAGGGGGTGTGGACCCAGAAAGAGAACCAGGGTCCCCACACAGGAAAGACGCGTATCAAAGAGTACCCTCAGAAGACTGAGGAGGCGTGTCTGGCCTCCCAGGTGAGCACCAAGAAGAAGCTCGCGGCTGTCATCCTCGCTTAACTCTTCTTACCTTGGGTACCGTGATGTGATCCATGACCCCAGTTCCCGCCGCCAGAAGATCTCAGTGCTACTCCGGATGCCGCCGCCACCGCTCTAACCGCCTTCGGCCCCAACCCGGGTTTCTACCCCCGCCCTCCTGGTCCTGGATCAAACTCTCGTCACCTGATCCTCGGCGGAAGCTCCTATCGCGACGCTTCGCCCGTAGCCACTCCCGCCATCTTGCTTCCTGGCAAATGCCCTTTTCTTCCGGGAATTGATTATCCTGGTTCAGGTTCAACGTTTGGCCTAGTCTTTAAGTTCCAGATTCTAGTACTGCCACCCTTCTCACACTCCTTGATGCTATAAGGGCTCTACACAGATGTTATTCCTTTAATATTACAGTGATAGCATCCTGCAGCGGTAACACAGGCTGCCATTATGCTGGCAATTGAGTTTCTGAAGAACTTCCTAGCTGTGAGACCTTAGGCAAGTCATTATAGAATATTTTTCGAAATATGGAAAGGTATAACCTCCTCTCTATCCCTTCTTTATGTGTCTGCTGCCATCAACCTAGCTAAAATCTAGAATACTACAGTACCCTCATAACTTTGCCATCATAGAAATGGGAAGAGGACCAAGGAAGGGCCCACTAGACCAACTCTCAGACGAGGGGTAGATGGGTGCACACCCTCAGTGGTGTGCTCCAAGTCAGATTTGTGATGGAAAAAGGAACAATCTGAGAGTTGGAAAATCTGGGTTCTAATCCTCTCAGGTCTGCCACTAACTTGCTGTGTGACCTTGGGGAAATCATGCCACCTCTCTGAGTCCAAGTTGACCAAGATTACAATGAGGGTATCAGCCACTATCTCAGGATAATTTCTAGCTCTACTATTGCAGGGTTATGGCTCGCAATCTCACTTCCCCTTCAAAATAATTTTGTTCTTCTTTGAGTTCTCAAAACATTTGCTAGCAAAACTACTCGTTTATGATATTCTGCCTTTTTCCCTAGCCTGAAGGCCCTTCCCTCAATCCATGACCCTATTCTCCCTTGCGTAAGGCTGGTTGTGTCGCCGGGAGCTAGAGCACACCACGCCCCTTCCCTTGCCAGGAGCTCAGAGGCTCCCCCCTCCCTCGCTGGGAGCTCGGACACACCCCTTCCCCTCGCTGGGAGCTCGGACACACCCCTTCCCCTCGCTGGGAGCTCGGACACACACCCCCCCCCCGAATATTTTAACACTTAAGGACAAGGAGAGAGTCCGCGTGACTTCTCCGGCCCCTCCTGTCAGAGTGCAGAATCTCGTCCGGGAGCCTGAATAAATTCCTTCGCATTGGATTTTTTCATGCTGGCCTCAGTTTCTTCATTTTATCCTCGGCGAGAACAAACCTTACACCTTGTACCATCATTCCATCATTTTCAGCCCTTTCACTGCCAAATATCTCAAAAGAATAGTGTACTTATCATCACCTTCACTTCTCCATAACAAACTCACTCCTCCCTTACCACTCCACTCAATCTGCTCTTTCACATCTCAATTCCAGTTACTGATTCCAGCAGCTCTTCTCAGTGCTCATTTTCTATTTGTTTTACAGCCCTTAAAACTATTGATTCATATTCCTTTTTGACATTCTTTCTTCCCTTGGCCTTTATTATAAAGCAAACTCACTGCCTGCATCCCCAACTGTTCCTTCTCTGACTCCTTCCCAGCTCCTCTTTCTCCTTTTTTTAAGTCATTTTCCTGGCTTCTATCCTCATTCCTCTTCTATTTTTATTCTTTTGATTATTTTGATCACTTTCACAAGTTAAAAACCCTTACTCCTGGATATGACTTGGATCTGTGTCCCCACCAAATCTCATGTCTAATTGTAATCCGTAATGTTGGAGGTGGGACATGGTGGGAGGTGATTGGATCATGGGGGTGGTTTCTTCTGAATGATTTAACACCACCCCCCTTGGTACTGTCATTGCCATAGAGAGTGAGTTCTCACGAGATCCAGTGGTTTAGAGGTGTGTGGCACCACCCCCTACCTACTTTCCTTCTATTCTGGCCATGTGAAGTGCCTCACTTCCCATTTGCGTTCCACCATGACTGGAAGCTTCCTGAGGACTCCCCAGAAGCAGAAGCCACTATGCTTTCTGTACAGCCTACAGAACCGTAAGCCAATTAAACCTCTTTTTTTAATAAATTACCCAGTCTCAGGTATTTCTTTATAGCAGTGTGAAAAGGGGAAAATGTGCCTCCAGTAAGGGACTCCCAAATATCAAGTACCATGACCTTTTTCCTGAGTTCAAATTTATAACTTCCAATTGCCCTCTGACAGTTCTACTTGTGTGTTCATTAGCACATTAAAGCCATTATGGCCCAAAACAAACTTATCTTTCACACTCCTCCACAACCCGCTTGTATTTTCCCAACTCTACAACTTGCTCTTTCTCAGGTTTTTCCTATCCCTACTAATTGCACCACCAGTTACTCAGACTCAAACCTTGTTTCCATACTGTTTAGGATAATGGAAAGGGTATGTAGACTCTAGTCAGACCAGGTTCACATTTTGGCTCAGCTATATGCTAATAATACATGGCCCTGGGCAAATTACACAAACTCTCTGTAGCTTAGTTTTCTCATCTGTAAACCTATTCTCATAAAGTTCTTGTGGGAATTCAAAATGTAATGTATATGAGGTTTCAGGAACATTGTAAAGACACAATGAATATTGATAGGTTCCTTCCTTTCCTCAACTTTATCATCAAACATTTCTGTTTTCTCTCTCAAATGCTTACCTTGCTTCTTAGCTTGTTGATAAAATAGAAGCCATGAGAAGGGAACTTTCACTTCATCCCATAACCAGATTTGCTTCATGTCCTGCACGTGAGCCCATATAATCTGCCTTCAATTAGTGAACTCTTCCTGAGCCTTCCTAAGGCAACCCTTCCACTTGTCCACTCAATTTCATTCTCTTTAGCCTGCTCAGTTGTTTCCTTGCCTTTATTACTAAATGTTTCCACTTTACCAGATCATTGCCATCAGCAGGAAAGCATGCCTTAGCATTTTCAATCTTAAAAAATATCTTTTTGGATCCACATTTATGTCCCCAACCTACCAACCCCCATTCCTCTTGTACTTTATAGCAGAACTCTTCAAAAAATTTATCTAAATCCATTCTCTTCTTTTCCTGTCCTATTCCTGCTTGAAACCACACTAATCAGCCTTTTCTTCCACCACTCCACCAAACTGTTCTTGTCAAGGTTACCAATAATCTCCCCATTGCAAAATCCATTGGTCATCCTCAGATATCTTTTTGTCCTCTCAGCAGTATTTGATCACTCCCTTCTCCTTGATACATTTTGTTCACTTGACTCCAGGGATAGAAATACCACTTTCTGTCCTACTTCTCTGACTTCTCTTTCCCAATCTCCTTTGCTGTTTCACTTCATTTTACCTATCTCTACATGTTTTGGTAGAGCTCAGACTTTGGTCCTCTTCTTTATTTACACTTATGCCCCAGGTGCTGTCATCCAGTGCCATGGCTTTAAATAGCATCTATTTGTGGGCAACTCCCAAAATGTTATCTCTAATCTATATCTGTCCTCTGAACTCTAAAATTCCATAATATCCAGCTGCCTACTGACATGTCTACTCAGATATCTTAGAGGCATCTCAAACTTGTCATGTCCAAAACAGAAGTTTTGATTTGTACCTGAATCCTCAAGCCTGCTCTTTACACAGTGTTACTCAGCTCAGGAAATTGCAACTCCATCATTCCAGTTGGTCTTAGCGCATTTGTGCTGGGAAAACTAAATACTCTAGACTGGGTAATTTGTACAGAACAGAAATGTACTTGTCACAGTTCTGAAGGCTGGAAATCCAAGATCAAGGTACCAGTAGGTTCAGTGTCTGGTGAGAAGGGCTTTCTTTGCTTCCAAGATGGCATCTTAAATGCTACATCATCTGGAGTGATGAATGCTGTATCCTCACATAGCAGTAGATACACACATGGCTAGTTCCATCTAGCCCTTTTATAAGGTACTAATCCCATCCGTAAGACTACACCCCTCATGGCCCAATTACCTTCTAAAACCCCACCTCTTAATACTGTTGCATTGGGAATTCAGGTTCAATATGAATTTTGGAGGAGACACAAACATTAAAACTTACTATAGTCATTCAGGACAAAAGTCTTCAAGGCATCCTTTCTCTCATATCCCAAATCTGATTCATCATCAAATCCTATGAGTTCTTCCTTCAGAATAGTCTCCAAATTCAACTACTTCTCACTCCTGTACCTTGGCGCAAGCCTCTATTTTATTATTTTTTTATGTTTTGAGACAATGCCTCTCTGTCACCCAGGCTGGAGTGCAGTGGTGTAATCATAGCTCACTGCGGCCTCCAACTCCCAGGCCTAAGTGATCCTCCTATCTCAGCCTCCCAAGTAGCTGAGACTACAGGTGTACCACCACGCCTGGCTAATTTTTTTCTTTTAATTTTTTTTCCTAGTAGAGATGATGTCTTTCTATGTTGCCTAGGCTTGTCTCCAACTCCTGGACTCAAGCAATACTCCCACCTCCACCTCACAAATTGCTGGGAATACAGGAATGAGCCACTGTGCCTGGCCCCAAGCCTCTGTTGTCTCTTGCCTGGATTGTTGCCACAGTCGCTAGCTGGTCTGCATGTTTTGGCCCTGGTCCCCCTAGAACCTATAATCTACATAGCATCTTCTATGGGACTAAAATCTAGAATCTAGAATGATATCATTCCTTGATTTAAAGCTGACTAATGGCTCCCCATCTCAGAGTAAAAACCAAACATATAGTCTATAAGTCCCTACATATTATCTAAGCCCAGTACAACTCTGATTACATCTATTATATCTTCTATCACTCTTTTCTCTGTCTGCTCAAGTCATATTGGTTTCCTTGCAGTTTCTTAAATATACCAGACATGATTCTGCTTCAGGGCTTTCACATTTGTTATTTCCTCTGCCTAGAATGCTCTTCCCCCAGATACTTCTATGTTTACTCCCTTATCTTTGTCAGGTTTCTGATCAAATGTCACTGCATCAAAGAATCCTTACCTACCTGAACACCATATATAAAATAAAACTATCACCACGTCTTCTCCAACGTTCTCTACACTCCTTTTTCCTTCATAGTTATCAATGTTACCTGATATATTATAAATGTATTTGTCATTTATTACCTCTCTCTCTAGTATGTCATCTCTATGACGTCAGGGACATTTTGTTCACTGTTGGATTTCCAAAGTCTAGAATAGTCCTGACACATAGTAGGTACTCAATAAATATTGTTGAATAAAAACAACAAATATTTTTAGAGGTATCCCAAATTTTTCCCACCATTAACATTAGTGATTTCTAATAACGTTTTCTTTTTAAGCCAAGTTGGTGTCATTTCAGAAGAACTGATGCACACATAGTGACTTGCCAAAGGTTACAGAAGAGCCACAAGTCAGAATGTACCCTCATTGGAGTAGAGAAAGCCTGGAAATAAGAGAGAAAATCTGGAAGAAAAAAACTACTAGGCTAATAAAAATGTTTACAGTGAAAGAGATACTAGTAGCATCTATTATTTGCTTCTTCCCTGTAGAATGTCAGCTCCATGAAGGCAGCGGTTTGTCTCTGTTGTGTTCACTACTGCACCCTCCTGCCTAGACAAGTTCTTGGCACATAGTAAATGTTTGATAAATAACTAAATGAATGACTTCAGACTAATGGTTAGTGTAGGCCAGAGGGTAAACTAAAGGGAATGAGTCCAGAGGCAAGGAAACCAAGTAGGAGTCTATTGTCATTATCTCAAAATAAGTTGTGAACTGGCTATCCTGTGGGCTTTTTGACTTTGTACCTAAAGCTCAGGTCTCAGTAAGATTAGCCAACATATGAGATACTAATTGCTGCAGTAAGTCTCACCTGTCCTATTTCACATCTAAGCCTTCAACTCAATTATTTCCCACTTATGTTCTACGAAGGGCTTTCCTACTATTGGGGGTTGGTATTTTTCTCATGGTACACCAGGGAAGTAAGTAGGTATACATTGTACCCACTATCTTTATAGCTACAGATACAGCCTCAGAAAGCTACTGCCAGAGATCACCAATGATGTCGTTGATTATGACTCTTTAAAAAGTCACAGAACCTTTGTGACCTCACTCCTATTCTTGAGGTAGCTTGATAAATCACAGCAGATGGCAGCTGGGGCAAAACTTTATTCAAGTCACCAAGACCTCCTCTACCTTGCTTCTGGGGAAAGGCCATAAGAAGCAGACTGTATTTTTAGTTTATTTCAGTCTCAGCTTATCAGACTCCTTGACCCAAGTGCTAACAAATTTCCCTTTGAAGACCAACTTGCTAGAGACAGGTTATCTGAATCATGCAGTGCATACGGGACATCAGTGAAGAGGTCTGGCAGGACTGCGTCACTATCCTCCTACAGACTGGTATGTGCTGTGATGCAGCAATTATCACCAATTCCCCACCCTGGTTATTAGCTTCTTATTCTGAAGGCAACTTGTTACAGTTGACCCAGGAAGAAATTCAGATTTTACTGGCAAGGGAGGAGAGAGAGAAGTTGTTTCTCCAAGGAGTCACCCTTGCAGGGGTCAAATGCTTGTTAATTCGAGACAATCTGTATGCTGAAGGCAACAACACCATGGACCTGCGTACCAATGGCCAGAGTCGGAGTAGCCGGGCAGTGACAGTAATTCAGATCGAGTCTGTATGGCTTGTGGTGATTGGACAAAAAGGAACAGAAGGAGGGCCTCTCAACCTCAAAGCTTTTGAGATGGCAGGTTATATCAGAGAGGCCATTCAGCAACACATGGCCCATTTCTAACGAAATAAAAAAGAGTTGATGTTTGACCTATAATTTGAATTCAGTGTTATGTGTTTCACCTACTAAATTGATATGTTCTTCAGGAAAATAAAAAGGAGATTCCAGACCAGGTTTGGAGGGGGGTGTGTGTGTGTGTGTGTGTGTGTGTATGTGCAGACATGTGTGTGTGTGTGCGTGTATGTGTGTGTATTGGGAGGAGGTATGGGTTAGAGAGTGAGTAGTTCTGTCAGGTATTTGGGGTCTGGTCCCTTATTTAAAAATTTTGTGCACCTAGAATACTATCCCTTCTGTATTAGTCTATTCTTGCATTGCTATAAAGAAATATCTGAAACTTGGTAATTTATGGGAAAAAGAGGATTAATTTTTGGTTCCACAGGCTATAGAAGAAGCATGATACTGGTATCTGCTTGGCTTTTGGAGAGAACTAAGAAAACTTACAATCATGACAGAAGGCAAAGGGTAGCAGGCACTTCTCATGGTTGAAGCAGGAGCACAAAAGATTGAGAGGAGAGGTGTGACACACTCTTAAACAACCATATCTCACAAGAACTCATGGACTCTTGTGAGGACAATATTGAGAGAGATGGTGATAAACCATTCACAAGAAATCCAGCTCCATCATCCAATCACCACCCACCAGGCCCCACATCCAACACTCAGGATTACAATTTGACATGAGATTTGATAGGAACTCAGATCCAAACCATATCATTCTGCTCCTGGCCCCAAAATCTCATATTCTTCTCGCATTGTAAAATACAATTATGCCTTCCCAAATATCCCACAAAGTCTTAACTCATTCCAGCATTAACTCAAAGTCCAAAGTCTCATCTGAGACAAGGGAAATCCCTTCCACCTATGAGCCTGTAAAATCAAAACAAGCTATTTACTTACAAGGTACAATGGGAATATAATAATTGGGTAAATATTCTTAAACCAAAAGGGAGAAATTGGCTAAAAGGAAGGGGCTACAGGTCCTGTGCAAGTTTGAAACCCAGCAGGGCAGTCATTAAATCTTAAAGTTCCAAAATAATATTCTTTGACTCTATGTCCTACATCAGGGCATACCGGTGTGAGAGGTGGGTTCCCAAGGCCTTGAACAGCTCCACCCCTATGGCTTTGCGAGTTAAGCCTCCATAGATGCTTTCATGGGCTGGTGTTGGGTGCCTCTAGCTTTTCCAGATGCAGAGTGCAAGTTGTTAATGGACCAAACATTCTGTGGCTGGAAGACGCTGTTTCTCCTCTCACAGCTCCACTAAGCAAAGCCACAGTGGGTACTCTTTGTGGGGGCTCCAATGCCACATATCCCCTCTGCACTGCCCTAGTAGAGGTTCTCTGTGGGGTTCCAATCCTGCAGGCAGCTTCTGCCCTGGACACCTAGGCTTTTTCATACATTTTCTGAAATCTAGGCAAAGGCTTCCAAGCCCTAACTCTTTCATGCTGTGCATCAGAAGGCTTAACACTACGTGGAAGCCACCAAGGCTTATGGCTTGCACCTTCTAAAGCTGCAGACCTGAGCTGTGCCTGGGCCTCTGAGCCACAGCTGGAGCTAGAGTAGCCAGGATTCAGAAAGCAGTGTCCTAAGGCTACATAAAACATTGGGGGCTGTGAGCCTGGCGCACAAAATCATGCAGTTTTCCTAGGCCTCTGGACCTGCAAAAAGGAGCTGCTGCAAAGGTCTCTGAAAAGTCTTTGAGGCCTTTTCCACATTGTGTTGGCTATTAGCACTTGGCTCCTTTGTACTTATCCAAATTTCTGTAGCCTGCTTCAATTTCTTCCATGAAAATTGGCTTTTCATCATATGGCCAGGCTATATGTTTTTCAATCTGCTTTACACTCTGCTTCATTTTTAAATATAAGTTCCAACTTTAGATTATTTCTTTCCTCACACATATGATGATAGGATGTTAGAAGTAACCAGGCCACATCTTGAACACTTTGCTGGATAGAAATTTTTTCTACCAGAGACCCTAAATCCTCACTCTAAAGTTCAAAGTTGCACAGATCTCTAGGACAGGAAAACAATACAGTCAAATTTATTTCTAAGACATAAAAAAGTGACCTTTGCTCCAGTTCCAAATAAGTTCCTCATTTTCGTCTGAGACATCACCAACCTGGACTTTATCATACATATCCCTATCAGTGTTTTGGTCAGAATCACTAAGCCAGTCTCTAGGAAGTTCC
This sequence comes from Aotus nancymaae, assembly GCF_030222135.1. Taxonomy (NCBI): domain Eukaryota; kingdom Metazoa; phylum Chordata; class Mammalia; order Primates; family Aotidae; genus Aotus; species Aotus nancymaae. The sequence continues at coordinate 2,422,436 of NW_026988488.1, forward strand.
AAATTTTCCCTCATCTTTCTGTCTTCTTCTGAGCCTTCGAAACTCTTGGCCTGTTAACTAATTCCAAAGTTGCTTCTACATTTTCAGGTATTTTAATAGCAATGCCCCACTCCTGGTGCCAATTTTCTGTACTAGTCTGCTCTTGCATTACTATAAAGAAATACCTGAGACTTAATAAAGAAAACAGGTTGAATTGGCTCATGGCTCCACAGGCTGCACAGGAAGCATGATGCTGGCATCTGCTCAGCTTCTGTGGAGGCAACCAGAAAGTTACAATCATGGTGAAAGGCAAGGGGGAAGCAGGCACTTCACAAGGCCAGAGCAGGAATGAGAGACAGTGATGGCAGAGGTGCCACACACTTTTATATGACCAGATCTTATGAAAACTCACTTACTATCATGAGGACAATACCAAGGGGGATGGTACTAAACATTAATGAAAAATACACGCCCATGATCCAATCACCTCTCACCAGGGCCCACATCCAATACTGGGGATTACAATTCCACATGAGTTTTTCTGAGGACATAGATCTAACCCATATCAGCCCACTTCTCAACATATGGTAAACAGTGGACAGGGAAACAAAAAAAAACATAGTTCTTTTGCTTTTTTAAAAAATTTAGCTGTTATTTTAGGTTCAGGGGTACATGTACAGGTTTGTTACCTAGATAAATTCAGGGTCATAGGGTTTTTTTGTACAGATTGTTTTGTAATTGGGGTACTAAGCATAGTACTCAATATTTACTTTTCTTTCTTTTTTAACTTTTATTTTAGGTTTGGGGATACATGTAAAGGTTTGTTACATAGGTGAACTCGTGTCACAAAGGTTTGTTTTACAGATTCTTTCATCACACATATATTAAGTCCAGTACACAATAGTTAAATTTTCTTCTACTCTCCCTCCTCTCACCCTCTACCCTCAAGTAGAATCCAGTGTCTGTTGCTCCCTTCTTTGTGTTCATGAATTCTCATCATTTAGCTGCCACTTATAAGTGAGAATGTGCAGTATTTAGTTTTCTGTTCCTGCATTAGTTTGCTACGGATAACAGCCTCCAGCTCCATCTATGTTCCCACAATGACATAATTTTCTTCTATCCTGTGAATATGTAGTATTCCATGGTACCACATTTTCTTTAACCAATCTGTCATTGATAGGCATTTAGGTTGATTCCGTGTCTTTGTTATTGTCAAGAGTGCTACAATAAAGATTGTCATATATGTGTCTGTATGGCAGGACGATTTAAATTCCTCTGGGTATATAACCAATACTGTGATTGCTGATTTGAATGGCACTTCCACATTTAGATCTTTGAGGAATCACCATACTGCTTTCCACAATGGCTAAACTAATTTACACTGCCACCAGCAGTGTATAAGTGTTCCCTTTTCTCCCCAAATTCACCAGCATCTATTTTTGTTTTTGTTTTTGTTTTTGGCTTTTTAGAATAGCCATACTAACTGGTGTGATGGTATCTCATTGCGGTTCTGATTTGCAGTTCTATAATGATCAGTGATGTTGAGGTTTCTTTTATATACTTGTTGGCCACATGTATGTCTTCTTTTGAAAAGTGTCTGTCCTTGTTGTTTGCCCACTTTTTAATGGGGTTGCTTGTTTTTCTGTTGTAAAATTATTTAAGTTCCTTCCAGAAACTGGATATTAGACCTCTGTCGAATGCATAATTTGCAAATATTTCTTTTCATTCTGTAGGTTGTCTGTTTACTCTCTCTGTTGATGGTTTCTTTTGCTGTGCAGATGCTGTTAAGTTTAATTAAATCCAATTCATCAATTTTTCCTTTTTATGAGATTGCTTTTGATGCCTTTGTCATGAAATCATTGTCCATTCCTATGTCCAGGATGTGTAGGTTGTCTTCCAGGGAGTTCAAAGTTTTGGGTTTTACATTTAAATCTTTAGTCCATCTTCTGTTGATCTTTGTATATAGTGTAAGTAAAGGGTTCAGTTTCAACCTTCTGCATATGACTAGATAGGTGTACCAGCAAGATTAATTGAATAGGGAGCCTTTTTCTTATGGCTTCTTTTTGTCAACTTTGATCAGATGGTAATATATGTGCACCTTTATTTCTGGGCTCTCTTTTACCTCCCTGCTTTGCTGTATTTCTAAATATTTTATTATTTTATGGCTACTGTGAATAGATTTTTCTTCCTTATTTGGCTCTCGGCTTGATTATTGTGTATGTTTAGGAATGCTAGTGATGTTTGTACATTGAATTTACATCCTGAAACTTTGCTGAAGTTGGTTATCAGCTAAAGGAGCTTTTGGGCTAAGACTATGGGGTTTTCTAGACATAGAATCATGTCATCTGCAAGCAGGGATAGTTTGACTTCTTATTTGGATGCCTTTTATTTCTTTATCTTGCCTGATTGCTCTTGCTGGAACTTCCAATACAATGTTGAATAGGAGTGATGAAAGAGGGCATCCTTATATTGTGCTGGTTTTCAAGGGACAATGATTCCAGTTTTTGCCCATTCAGTATGATATTGGCTGTGAGTATGTCCTGGGCGACTCCTATTATTTTGAGACATGTTATTCAGTACGTGGTGTATTGACAATTTTTAACATGAAAGGGTGTTGAATTTTATCAACAGACTTTTCTACACCTATTGAGATAATCCTGTGGTTTTTGCATCTAGCTCTGTTTATGTGATGAATCACGTTTATTGTTCTGCATGTGTTGATCCAACCTTGCATCTCAGGGATAAAGTCTACTTGATCATGGTGGATTACCTTTGTGAGATGCCACTGAATTCTATTTGCGGGTATTTTCTTCAGCAGTTTTGCTTTGACGTTCATCAGAAATATTGACCTAAAGTTTTTTTGTTCTTTTTTATTGTGTCTCTGCCAGTTTTTGGCATTAGGATGATGCTGGCCTCATAGAATGAGTTACTGAGGAGTGTAACCTTCTCAATATTTTAGCAGTTTCAGTAGGAATAGTGTCAGCTCTTATTTGTGCATCTGGTAGAATTTGGCTGTGAATTCAGCAGGTCCTGGGCTTTTTTTGGTTGGTAGGTTATTTATTACTGATTCAATTGTGGAGGTCATTTTCAGTCTCTTCAGAAAATCTCTCTCTTCCTGGTTCAGCCTTGGGAGGGTGTGTGTGCCCAGAAATGTATCCATCTCTTCTAGGTTTTCTAGTTTGTTCATAGAAGATTTCATAATCGTTACTGATGGTTACTTTTATTTCTATGGGGTCAGTGATAACATTCCACTTGTTATTTCTAATTGTGTTTGTTTGGATCTTCTCTCTTTTATTCTTTATTAGCCCCTATCTATTTCATTACTTTGTTTTAAAAAAAAAAACCCTCCTGAATGTATTGATCTTTAGAATTGTTTTTGTGTGTCTCGATTTCCTTCAGTTCAGCTCTGATTTAGGTTATTTTTTGTCTTCTGCTAGGTTTGGGGTTGATTTGTTCTTCTTTCTCTAGTTCTTTTAGTTGTGATGTTATTTTTTTAATTTGACATCTAACTTTTAGATGTGGACATTTAGTGCTATGAATTTTTCCTTTTAATACTACCTTAGTGGTGTCCCAGATATTTTGGTATGTTTTATCTTTGTTTTCATTAGTTTCAAAGAACTTCTTGATTTCTTCCTTAATTTCATTATTTATCCAAGAGTTATTCTGGAACATGTTGTTTAATTTTTATATAATTGCATGGTTTTTAGCAACATCTTAGTATTGACTTCTGTTTTTATTATTCTGTGGTCTGAGAGAGTGTTTGGTATGATTTAGGTTCTTTTACATTTGTTGAGGATTGCTTTATTTCTAATTAGGTGGTCAATTTTAGATTATATGCCATGTGGCAATGAGACGAGTGTGTATTTTGCTGTTTTTAATTGAAGAGTTCTATAGAGGTCTATCAGATTCTTTTGGTCTAATGTTGATGCCCAAGGCCTTGGAAGCATACCCCTTGCATCAGTGTGGCCAGGATGTCAGACGTGGAGTCAAAGGAGATTATTTTGGAGTTTTCAGATTTAATGATTGCCCTGATGAGTTTTGAACTTGCATGGGGCCTGTAGCCCCTTTGTTTTACAATTACCTTCTTTTGAAACAGGAGCATTTACACAATGCCTGTACCTCCACTGTATCATGGAAGTAGCTAACTTGTTTGTTTGTTTATTTGTTTATTTTACAGACTCATAAACTGAAGGGACTTGCCTTGTTTCAGATGAGACTTTGGACTTGGACTTCTGATTTAATGTTGGAATGAGTTAAGACTTTGGGGGACAGTTGGAAAGGCATGATTGTGTTTTAAAATGTGAGAAGGACATGAGATTTGGGAGGGGCCAGGGCAGAATGATATGATTTGCTCTCTGTTCCCACACAAATCTTATGTTGGATTGCATTTCCCGGTGTTGGAGGAGAGGCCTGGTGGAAGGTGATTGAATCATGGAGAGTGGACTTCCCCCTTTGCTGTTCTCATAATAGTGTTCTCACAAGATCTGGTAATTTGAAAGTGTGTAGCACGTCCCTCTTTGCTCTCTCTCTCTTTCTCCTGCTCTGGTCATGTGAAGATGTGCCTTGCTTCCCCTTCATCTTTTGCCATGATTGTAAGTTTCCTAAGGCCTCCTCAGCCATGTGGAACTCTGAGTCAATTAAACCTCTTTTCTTTATAAATTACCCAATCTCAGGTGTGTCTTTATAGCAGTACAAGAATGAACTAATACAGTTGAGTTCAGGTCCTGATTATCTTTGTTAATTTTCTGCCTCAATGATCTATCTAATATTGTCAGTGGAATATTGAGGTATCCCACTATTATTGTATGGGAGTCTATTACTCTTTGCAGGTCTCTAAACACTTGCTTTATGAATCTGGGTGATTCTGTGTTGGGTGTATATATATGTAGGATAGTGTTTTCCATTTGCTTGGTAGATTTTCCTCTATCTTTTTCTTTTGAGCTTATGGGTGTCATTACATGTGAGATGGGTCTATTGAAGACAGCATACCTTTGGGTCTTGCCTTTTTTATTCAACTTGCCACTTAGTGTGGGCATTTATCCTGTTTACATTAAAGGTTAGTATTGATATGTGTGGATCTGACCCTGCCATTTTGTTGTTACCTGGTATTATGCTGGCTTGTTTGTGTGGTTGCTTTATAGTATCAGTGGTCTGTGTATTTATGTGTGTTTTTGTATTAGCTGGTAGTAGTCTTTCCTTTTTATATTGAGTGCTCCTTTCAAGATCTCTTGTAAGGCAGGTTTGGCGGTAATGAACTCACTCAACATTTGCTTATCTGAAAAGGTCTTATTTCTCCTTCACCTAGGAAACTTGGTTTGGCTGAATTTAAAATTCTTTATTAAAGGTTTTTGTTCTTTAAGAATATTGAATATAGGCCCTCGATCTCTTCTGAATTGTAGTGTTTCATCTGAGAAGTCTACTGTTAGCCTGATGGGGTTTTCTTTGCAGTAAACCTTTCCTTTCTCTCTGGCTTCCTTTAACATTTTTTTTTTTTCATTTTGACCTTGAAAAATCTGAGGATTGTGCGTCTTTGGGATGACCTTCTTGAGTAGAATCTTGCAGGAGTTCTTTGTATTTTCTGAATTTGATACTGGCCTCTCTCACAAGGTTGGGAAAGTTTTCACAGCTGATATTTTGAAATATGTCTTCCAAGTTGTTTGCTTTCTTTCCCACCATTTCAGGGACACTAATTATTCACAGATTTGTTCTCTTTACACAATCCTATACTTCTTGAAGGCATTGTTCATTCCTCTTTTAAAAAAAATTTTTTGTCTAACTGTCTTATTTCAGAGAGCCAGTCTTCAAGTTCTGAGATTCTTCCCCCAGCTTGGTTTATTCTGCTGTTAATACTTGTGATTGCATTGTGCAACTCCTGTGTTATTCAGCACTGTCAGATCCATTAGGTTCTTTTTCATACTGGCTATTTTGTCCTTCATCTCCTGTATCATTTATTGTGGTTTTTAGTTTCCTTGAATTGCATTTTTCCATTCTCCTGAATCTTGATAATTTTTGTTTCTATCCATATTCTGAATTATGTTTCTGTTATTTCAGCCAGTTCAGCCTGGTAAGAACTCTTCTTGGAGAACTGGTGCAATTGTTTGAAAAACATACATCACTCTTTCCATTTGAGTTACTGGAGTTCTTTTTCATCTGCGTATGTGTGTGTGTTCATTTAATTACAGTGTTCATTAATTAGAGTCAATAGACTTCTTTTCCAGATGTTTTCACAGGGCTGATTCTTTGTTAAGGATCTTTATTTTAAGCTGATTTCTTACAGACAGTTCTCTACATTTTTTTTCTCTCTCTAGTTAAATAAAATGAATCTAATAGTAGGGCCTTCAGTCAACCATGGTTGTTTTTGTCTTTTTTTGTGGGAAATCAGCTGAGTACCAGAAAATTCCTGTTTGTACCACCTTTAAAGCTGTCTCTCTAGTTGTTGGCACTGTACCTGGGACCAGTAAGATGGTTAGATCATTAGATCAGCCCCTCAAGGTATTCAATGAATGTGTCTCTGAAACTGTCCTTAGAGACCATTTAAATGCATAAGGACATTGCTTCAATTAAGCTAATTCCAAAGTAATGCTAAAAATAATGCCAAGAAGTCACCCTATTTTCCATCTTTAATTAGCTCAACTATACTGTACCAGATAATAGCATCAGTATAGTCCCAATAATTCAGTTCCAGTAGTATAAAAGTACCAATTTTCTCCCTTCAACAGTTTCTTTAATTTAGCAGTACAAATACCTCCTGTTACCACATTAGTCCTTTGTTCTCAGAAAGAAATTTGATTTCCCAGATGTACAGCGTAACATCTGTAACTTTTCTTTCTACTTTATTGTCATTATGCTTATTCTCAGACCTACTGAATCAGAAATTCTTGGCCGAAATCCTTGCTTCTCAAAATGTTGTCTGTGCAACAACAACATTGATATCACCTGATAACTTGTTGTTAGAAATGCAGAATGTGAGAACCTGCTCCATATTTACAGAATCAGAGTCTTCATTTTAACAAAATTCCCAGAAAGTTTCTATATACCATAAGAATTAAGGATAATTGGTTCTTAACATTGGCTGCTCTTAACCTGAGAAGCTTTTTAAAATCCCATTGCTCAGACCACAGCTCAGAGCAATTACAACACAATCCCTGGGTATGGGATACAGGCATTAGCATTTTCAAAATCCCCTCAGGCGGCAGGAGAATTGCTTGAACCCAGGAGGCAGAGGTTGCAGTGAGCCGAGATCACGCCACTGCACTCCAACCCAGGTGACAGTGCGAGACTCTGTCTCAAAAAAAAAAAAAATCTCACGCAACTTCAATGTGTAGTCAATGTTGAAAACACTTGCTCTAGACCATAAGCTAGAGGTCCAAAATTAGGTCCCTGGGCTTATACTTGGTCTAGTTCCATTTATCAGGGAAGGAAACAACACAAGTATTTGGGGCCAACATTTCTAGCTAGTAGTAACATATGTTTGCCTGGAGTGACTCTGCATATGGCCCACAAGAATATGCAGGAACCTTTGGCCAGTTTCAAGGATTTGAGATTCCAGTCAAATATCTCAGTCTTCCTCCAAAGGCAGTCTGGTTTAATTTCTAAGACTCATATCTCTAAGTCCTATTATGGGAACAGGTCATCATGTTTGCCACAGTATCGGGTGGTATTCATGTGGTGCCTGCAGAGCAAAACAAGTTTCTCCTCTTGGATGTCCCTCTCTGCTGCCTAGTGCAAGCAGGCAAAGTTTTGGTAATGGTATTTATTTTGCCAGTCCTCCCAGCTAGTCTAAAGCTCTTTATCTAGACCATAAGCTATGGGGGAAAAATGTCCTCTAGATTCTTACTGGGTTACAGAGTTAGGACAGTGTGCTGCAAGAAAGAAACAAGATGGACATCAAAAATACTGTGGTGAAGGACAATCTGCTTAGAGTAATGACAACATTAGGAAATGAATGTGACAGGGACTGAAGATTAATATTTAAGTATCCACAGGCTTTCCTGTTCCTTAGTATTCTAACCCATAGGTAGGCAAACTATGGCTCTTGGGACAAATCTGGCCCCGTGACTGTATGTGTATGGTCCTCAAGCTGAGAAGGATTCTGATTTTTTTAATGGCTGGAAAAGAAGTCAAAAGAAGCATATTTTGTGACATGTGAAAATTATTCCATGACTGCTTTTAAGCTTCAACAGTAGAATTAAATAGTTGTGACAGAGACTATATGACTCACAAAATTTAACAAATTTACTATTTGGACCTCTAAAGAAAAAGTTTGCCACCCCTTGACAGTGCTCCTCAAATTTTAATATGCACTGGAATCAAGTCATCTGGGAATCTTGTAGGAAAGCAGGTTTTGAGTGAGTCAGTAGGTCTGAGGGGAGGGAGTTGAGATTCTTCATTTTTAAAAAGCTCCCAGAAAATGGTCCATGGGCCACATTTTGTGTATCAAGGGGCTAGGAAGATTGTTTGTTGGTTTGTGTTGCTCAGTTGCGAAGGTTTTGTTGTGCTGCTCAAGTTAAGCATGATTATCCCACAGGTGAAAAATAGGCAGTGAGAAAACCAAATTTGGTTCACAGGTGTGTTTTCTGTGTTTTGGAGATCTCTGGCTTCCCATGAAAAACTGAAAGATCATGGACCCGATTTTCAAATGGTAACAATAGTCTGGACTGAATATAGACTGCCCCCTTCAGACAGGACATGCACTCTCCAACTTTTCACAATCTTCACCACTCCCTCCAGTATTACCTTTATGTTACCTGCCTGACCCCTGCAGTTACCGGAGCTTGCTCTTTATATGCAAGAGACTTCTATACGCCATCTAATATTTATTATCTTATTTTCTCCTCATTAATGGAATCCCTTACTTTTAGTTTGCACATATCTGACCCAGTCTCTCTGTAGCTAAATGTGACTACACAACTAAATTCTAGCCAAGGGAATATGAGTAAAAGTGATGGGTACAACTTCTATGATGCATTTCTAAAAGGAGGAATATGCCTACTTCTTATATTTTCCCACTTCCCAGTGTTTGTGATATGGTTAGGCTTTGTGTCCCTACCCAAATCCCATCTTAAATTGTAATCCCCAGGTGTTGAGGGAGGGAGAGACCCGGTGGGAGGTGATTGGATCATGATAGCAGTTTTCCCCATGCTGATGATAGTGAGTTCTCACAAGATCTGATGGTTTTATAAGGGGTTCTTCCCACTTTGCTCCTCGCAATTCTCTCCTGCCACCATACTAAGAAGGTCCTTGCTTCTTCTTTGCCTTCCACCATGATTGTAAGTTTCCTGATGCCTCCTCAGCTATGTAGAACTGTGAGTCAATTAAACCTCTTTTCTTTATAAATTACTCAATATCAGGTATTTCTTTATAGCAGGGTGAAAATAGACTAATACAGTCTGAAAAACAGATATGTAAGCAGGAGCTAGAGCAGCCATCTTATACTATGACATCGTAAGCATGCTGAATAGTAGAGCAACACGATCTCCAGCACCACAGAGCCAACATGTCAGACTGCATTTTCTCAAAAATTTACATGAAAGAGATAAACTTTCACCCGTAAGCCACCATAATTTTTTTTACAGTAGCTGAACTGGTACCCTAAGTTATATACAACTTCCAGACTATTCCAAAATTAAGTGTCTGATGTGTCCTGTATTCAATGGCTTCAGCAAGCTATCAGAACTTATAAACATGTCAAAATATACTATAATAAACTTTCAGAACCAAATTGGTCTAGTGAAGCTGTTTACAATCTTATTTCACCCTCCAAATCTACATTGATATTATTAGGTGTAGACCATGGCAGATATGTAGTGTAACTTGGCAAATGGAGCAAGTGGGTAAACAGGAAAAAAAAGAAAGAGAAAGAAAATCACTAAAACTTCATGGTTTCTGCTTCTCTAAGTATCAGGCCATCCAAGGGCACTGTCCAGCAAGTGTACCTGTGATCTGTAAACTCAATTGGAAGAATTATCCTAACAAAAGGTTAACTGTGGTAGTAATATTTTCACATCCTTGAGAGGTTAAGATCCTCCATGCATGTAGTTTTCCTCTTCTCTTGAAATATAGTATCTGAAACATTTATATATTCTAACAAAAATTAGAAATTTGCTTTGCTGGTCCTTCCATTTGGGCTTTCTTCAAAGTGTCTCTCATTCATTTTTACAATACTTTTAAAGGCCTTAAAACTTTTTATTTTCCTAGTTTACAATATTTCAATTATTCATTCATATTTTCTTCTTCCCATGACATACCTCCTCACCATAAAATGAGTGTGGATTGTCTACAGACATAACATCCACATTTTCTTGTGCGCAAGCATCCTCACATTTATAATAGACAACTTTCCAAACAAAGTTTGATTTGAAGTTGTTGAAATCTCTCAACTGCTCAGGACTCCTGGAACTCCTTTTCATGCAAGTCCAATTGAATTTGTCGGATATCAACTACCTTTAAAAAAGATGCTGATTAACACTGTTTGCTGTATCTTGTTACAGCTTCTGTGACTTCCCATCTCCTTTCAGTCATTCATCCAATTCTCTTTCAAACACATGTTTAATAGTTGGAGCCTCCTTGAGGTCCAAGAATCAAGATAAATATAAATAACAGAATAAAAACAAACTAGCATTGACCTTACTTGCATAATGGAAGCAGGGTATTTTACATCCAAAACATAGCAAAATTAGTATATATTGATCAAGTAAAAAAACAGAAAACCTCCCATTGCAACATTTTAATTTTATAATCTTCTCTCAGCTCAGCACCTTTACAATGTACTTCTCATGACAAACAACAGGACTATTATTAAGAGTGAAAAAAACAGGCATGGACTAACAGATATTTGATCATCAATACAGATATGTTTGCTACAGATATGTCAACCAATAATCTTATTTTTATGTTGGAGACATTTGGCTATTTGTGACATAATCAGCATCTGCCCATGTAATATATAGTTTCCAGATGGGCTTTCCCAGAAGTGTGGCACCAAAGAAACTACTTAGGCCAACCCACAAGACTGTTGTCTCTGCAAGCGTGGACTGTGGCTCACCAGTACCAGAATCACCTATTGAATCAGAACCTTTGGGAAAATGGATCTGCGAAATCTGCATGTTTAGTAAGCTCCTTTTGTTTTCTTATTTAAAATTAACTGTTACCACATAAAAGTACATAGATATTAGAATAATAGAAACCCATATACTAACCACCTACTTTAAGAAATAACTTCTGAGATAATCTTACGTACATCATAGTCTGTGAACCAGTGAATTTGGGAAACATGAAAGCAAAGGATTTTGAGTCAAGAGAGTGCAGGTAACTATAAAATAGCCTGAATTGGAGAACTTCTGCCAAGATGGCCAAATAGGAACACCCAGCGAGAGTGATGCAGAAGGCCAGTGATCTCTGCATTTCCAACCAAGGAACCAGATTCATCTCAGTGGGACTGGTTGGACAGTGGGTGTAGCCAAAGGAGGGCAAACCGAGGCAGGGTGGGGTGCTACCTCACCCGGAAAGTGCAACGGGTAGGAGGGCCCTCCCTCCTGCCCAACAGAGGCCATTGGGAATGTTTCTGGCCACTCTGGAGCTCCGGTTCAGATGCTGCACACTTCCTGTGGTCTTTGCAGCCCACAGACCAGGAGATCCCTGCCTGCCAAAAGGTGTTGCAGGATACCAGGGCAAATATGGGTGGCCAATTCAACCAGTACCACGAGTTTCCAGCACTAATCTGAGCAGTCATTTTGACTGGCACTTGGAGCACCTGCGAGACAGAATTGCCCATACCCCTAAGAGAAAGGGAGCTGAAAGCGGGGAGCCAGGAGATGTGGCTCCATGAGTTCCACCCCCACGGAGACCAGAAAACTGAATCCCATTGGCTTGGGATTTCTGCAGCCAGCACTGCAGTTTGAGCTGGACCCTGGACAGTCAAGCTCGGTGGGGGGAGGGGCGTCCGCCATTACCGAGGCAGCTCTAACCTTACCTGTGTAAACAAAAGCACAAAGAAGTTCTTGTGTCAGTTTGCTGAGAATGATGGTTTCCAGGTTCATCCATGTCCCTACAAAGGACGCGAACTCCTCATTTTTAATGGCTGCATAATATTCCATGGTGTATATGTGCCACATTTTACCTGTCCAGTCTATCATCGATGGGCATTTGGGTTGGTTCCAGGTCTTTGCTATTGTAAACTGTGCTGCAATGAACATTCGTGTGCATGTGTCCTTATAGTAGAACGATTTATAATCCTTTGGATATATGCCCAGTAATGGGATTGCTGGGTCAAATGGAATTTCTATTTCTAGGTCCTTGAGGAATCGCCACACTGTTTTCCACAGTGGTTGAACTAATTTACACTCCCACCTACAGTGTAAAAGTGTTCCTATTTCTCCACATCCTCTCCAGCATCTATTTTCTCCAGATTTTTTAATGATCGCCATTCTAACTGGCGTGAGATGGTATCTCAATGTAGTTTTGATTTGCATTTCTCTAATGACCAGTGATGATGAGCATTTTTTCATATGTTTGTTGGCCTCTTGTATGTCTTCTTTTGTAAAGTATCTGTTCATATCCTTCGCCCATTTTTGAATGGGCTTGTTTGTTTTTTTCTTGTAAATCTTTTTTAGCTCGTTGTAAATTCTGGATATCAGCCCTTTGTCAGATGGGTAGGCTGCAAAAATTTTTTCCCATTCTGTTGGTTGCCAATTCACTCTATTGACTGTTTCTTTTGCCGTGCAGAAGCTGTGGAGTTTGATTAGGTCCCATTTGTCTATTTTGGCTTTTGTTGCCAATGCTTTTGGTGTTTTGGTCATAAAGTCCTTGCCTACGCCTATGTCCTGAATGGTTTTGCCTAGGTTTCCTTCTAGTGTTTTTATGGTGTTAGGCCTTATGTTTAAGTCTTTAATCCATCTGGAGTCAATTTTAGTGTAAGGTGTCAGGAAGGGGTCGAGTTTCTGCTTTCTGCATATGGTTAGCCAGTTTTCCCAACACCACTTATTGAACAGGGAATCCTTTCCCCATTGCTTGTTTTTTTCAGGTTTGTCAAAGATCGGGTGGTTGTAGATATGTTGTGTCGCCTCCGACGCCTCTGTTCTGTTCCATTGGTCTATATCTCTGTTTTGGTACCAGTACCATGCTGTTTTGATTACCGTAGCCTTGTAGTACACAAAACCAAACACCACATGTTCTCACTCATAGGAGGGTGTTGAACAAGGAGAACACATGGACACAGGGAGGGGAGCACTATACACGGGGGTCTGTTGCGGGGGAGTGGGGGGGACAGCAGGGTGGAGTTGGGGAGGGATAGCATGGGGAGAAATGCCAGATATGGGTGAGGGGGAGGGAGGCAGCAAATCACACTGCCATGAATGCACCTATGCAACAACTTTGCATGTTTTTCACATGTACCCCAAAACCTAAAATGCAATTAAAAAAAAAAAAAGAAGTACTATGATTAAACAGGATAATGTATGTATGGTGCTTAATACAGTAATTCACAATACACTTTTCGGTTTAATTGTTTTTGTTACTGATGTGGTCCTCCAAAGAAACTGTAAACAAGTACACAGAGGATAAGATTGCTTAGTTTTGTCCTGGCATGCTGGCTCACGTCTGTAATCCCAGTATGTTGGGAATCTGAGGCAGGCAGATTGCTTAAGCCCTAGAATAACAGCCTGGGTGACATGGCAAAATCCTGTCTCTATAAAAAATACAAAAATTAGCTGGATGTGTGATGTGCATCTATAGTCCCAACTACTCAGGAGGCTAAGGTGGGAGGATCACCTGAGCCTGGAAAGGTTGAGGCTGCAGTGAGCTGTGATCACACTACAGCATTCCAGCCTGAGTGACAGAGGAAGACCTTATCAATATTATCTCAAAAAAAAAGACTGGTTAGTTAGTTCCACTGATCCCACCTTGTAGTAAAAGCAGTTGCACTTTGTAGGAGAAACAAAAGGACTCAAAATGCTGAACTTCACTCAGATAAAGCTAAACATTAGGAGGTTTACCAAAGACTGCTTTGTCTCAGGTATTTTCTGTCTGGTACATCCATTAGACTGCAAGCTCCTGAAACTTGACTTATGTATCCCCAAGAGTACATACAGAAGTAAAATAAAACAATAAAAAAAAAAAAATAAAAAAAAAAGAAGTTTACACAGCAGCTCGGGGGAGCCCTCGGCTCAACAACAGCTCTACAGGCGGACTGTGACTAGAGTCCCTCCTTGCTGGGCAGGGTATCTCTGAAAAAAGGCAGCAGCCTGTCAGGAACTTATAAATACAGCCACACCTTCCTGGGACAGAGCACCTAGGAAAAGGAGTGGTTGTGAGTTCTGCTGCAGCAGACTTAAACTTCCCTGCCAGGCTGCTCTGAAGGGAGAAATGGAGCTCCAAGCACAGAACTTGAGCTCTGACAAGGGACAGACTGCCTCCTCAAGCAGCTCCCTGACCCCTGTATATCCAAAGAGTCACCCCATACAGAAGAGCTCTGCCTGACATCTGGCAGGTACCTTTCTGGGACAAAGCTACCAGATGAAGGAATAGCAGCAATCCTTTCACCAGGGTTAAAATGAAGGAAAAAGTGCTAAGAGGAGCCAGAGGGAAAGGTCGGCTTACCCAAAAAGGGAAGCTCATCAGACTCAGAGTGCATCTCGCAGCAGAAACCCTACAAGCCAAAGTAGGGTGGGGGCCAATATTCAACATCCTTAAAGAAAAGAACTTTCAACCCAGAATTTCATATCTAGCCAAAGTAAGCTGCACAAGTGAAGGAGAAATAAAATTATTTACAGACAAGCAATTGCTGAGAGGTTTTGTCACCACCAGGCCTGCCTTACAAGAGCTCCTGAAGAAAGCACTAAACATAAAAAGGAACAATAAGTACCAGCCACTGCAAAAACATGCCAAATGGTAATGACCATCAACACAATGAAGAAACTGCATGAACTAATGGGGAAAACAACCAGTTAGTATCAAAATAGTAACATCAAATTCACACATAACAATATTAAGCTTAAATGTAAATGGACTAAATGCCCCAATCAAAAGACATAGACTGGCAAACCAGATAAAAAGTCAAGACCCATCAGTGTGCTGTATTTAGGAGAACCATCTCATGTACAAAGACACACATAGACTCAAAGGGATGGAAGAAGATTTATCAAGCAAATGGAGAGCAAAAACAAGCAAAGGTTGCAATCCTAGTCTCTGATAAAATGGACTTTAAACCAACAAAAATCAAAAGAGACAAGGGCATTACATAATGGTAAAGAGATTAATGCAACAAGAAGAGCTAATGATCCTAAATACATATGCACCCAATACAGGAGCACCCAGATACATAAAGCAAGTTCTTAATGACCTACAAAGAAACAGACTCCCACACAGTAATAGTGGGAGATTCTAATTCCCCACCATCAATATTAGACAGATCAATAAGACAGAAAATTAACAAGGATATCCAAGAACTGAACTCAGATCTGGACCAAGTGGACCTAATAGACATCTACAGAACTCTCCACTTCAAATCCACAGAATATACATTTTTCTCAGCACCACATCGCACTTACTCTAAAACTGACCACAGAATTGGAAGTAAATCACTCCTCAGCAAATACAAAAGAACAGAAATCATAACAACCAGTCTCTCAGACCACAGTACAATCAAATTAGAACTCAGAATTAAGAAACTCTCATTAATAATGAGAACAAAGACACAGTGTACCAGAATCTCTGAGACACATTTAAAGCAGTGTCTAGGGGGAAATTTATAGCAATAAATGCCCACATGAGAAATGAGGAAGATCTGAAATTGACACCCTATCATCACAATTAAAATAACTAGAGGAGCAAGATCAAACAAAGTCAAAAGCTAGCAGAAGACAAGAAATAACTAAGATCAGAGCAGAACTGAAGGAGATAGAGACACACAAGAAAAAAACTTCAAAAAATCAATAAATCAAGAGCTAGTTTATTTAAAACATCAACAAAATAGATAGACCACTAGCCAGACTAATAAAAAGGAAAAGAGAGCAGAATCAAAGAGATGCAATAATAAAATGATGAAGAGGATATCACCACTCACACCACAAAAATACGAACTACCATTAGAGATTACTATAAACAACTCTATGCATATAAACCAGTAAATCTGAAAGAAATGGATAAATTCCTGGAAACTTGCACCCTCCCAAGACTGAACCAGCAAGAAATTGAATCCCTGAATAGACCAATAACAAGGTCAGAAGTTGTGACATCAGTTAATAAACTACCAGTCAAAAATGTCCTGGTCCAGATGGGTTCACAGCCAAATTCTACCAGACGTACAAAGAGGAGCTGGTAGCATTCCTTCTGAAACTACTCCAAACAATACAAAAAAGAGGGAATCCTCCGTAACTCCTTTTATGAGACCAACATCATCCTGATACCAAAACCTAACAGACACACAAATAAAAAAGAAAATTCCAGGCCAATATCCATGATGAACATCGATGCAAAAATCTTCAATAAAATACTGACAAACAGAATGCAACAGCACATCAAAAAGCTTATCCATCACAATCAAGTAGGCTTCATCCTGGGGATCCAAGTCTGGTTGAACAAACACAAATCTATAAATGTAATCCATCACATAAAAAGAACCAAAGACAAAAAACACATGATTATCTCAATAGATGCAGAGAAGGCCTTTGACAAAACTCAACAACCCTTTATGCTAAAAAATCTCAATAAACTAGGTTTATGGAACATACCTCAAAATAATAAAAGCTATCTACAACAAAACCACAGCCAATATCATACTGAATGGGCAAAAACTGGAAGTATTCCCGTTGAAAACTGGCACTAGACAAGTGTGCCCTCTCACCATTCCTATTCACCATAGTATTGGAAGTTCTAGCCAGAGCAATCAGGCAAGAAAAAGAAATAAAGCATATTCAATTAGGAAAAGAGGAAGTCAAACTGTCTCTATTTGCAGACGACATGATTGTATATTTAGAAGACCCCATCATCTCAGCCCAAAATCTCCTTAAGATGATAAGCAACTTCATCAAAGTCTCAGGATACAAAATCAATGTGCAAAAATCATAAGCATTTCTATACACCAAGAACAGACAACAGAGAGCTAAATCATGAGTGAACTCCCATTCTCAATTGCTACAAGGAGAATAAAATATCTAGGAATACAACTAACAAAGGACATGAAGGACCTCTACAAGGAGAACTACAAACCACTGCTAAATGAAATAAGAGAGGACACAAACAGATGGAAAAGCATTCCATGCTCATGGTTAGGAAGAATCAATATCATTAAATGGCCATACTGCCCAAAGTAATTTATAGATTCAATGCTATCCCCATCAAGCTACCATTAACCTTCTTCACAGAACTGGAAAAAACAATCTTAAACTTCATATGGAACCAAAAAAGTGTCCACATAGCCAAGAGAATCCTAAGCAAAAAGAACAAGCTGGAGGCATCACGCTCCCGGACTTCAAACTATACTACAAGGCTACAGTAATCAAAACAGCATGGTACTGGTACCAAAACAGAGACAAAGACCAATGGAACAGAACAGAGGCCTCTGGAGCAACACCACACATCTACAACCATTTGATCTTTGAGAAACCTGACAAAAACAAGCAATGGGGAAAGGATTCCCTGTTTAATAAATGGTGTTGGTAAAATTGGCTAGCAATGTGCAAAAAGCAGAAACAAGACCCCTTCCTGACACCTTACACTAAAATTAACTCCAGATGAATTAAGGACTTAAATGTAAGACCTAACACCATAAAAACCCTGGAAGAAAACGTAGGCAAAACCATCCAGAACATAGGCATAGGCAAGGACTTCATGACTAAAACACCAAAAGCATTGGCAACAGAAGCCAAAATAGACAAATGGGACCTAATTAAACTTCAGAGCTTTTGTACAGAAAAGAAACAATCATTAGAGTGAGCCAACAACCAGCAAAATGGGAAAAAAATTTGCAATCTACCCATCTGACAATGAGCTAACATCTAGAATCCACAAAGAACAAAAACAGATTTACAAGAAAAAAAACAAACAAACCTATCCAAAAGTGGGCAAAGGATATGAACAGACACTTTTGAAAAGAAGACATATATGATATGAAGCCAACAAACGTATGAAAAAATGCTCATCATCACTAGTCATTAGAGAAATGCAAATCAAAACCACATTGACATACCATCTCACACCAGTTAGAATGCCAATCATTAAAAAATCTGGAGACAACAGATGCTGGAGAGGATGTGGAGAAATAGGAACACTTTTACATTGTTGGTGGGAGTGTAAATTAGTTCAACCATTGTGGAAGACAGTGTGGCAATTCCTCAAGGACTTAGAAATAGAAATTCCATTTGACCCAACAATTCCATTATTGGGTATATACCCAAAGGACTATAAATTGTTCTTTTATAAAGACACATGCACACGCATGTTCATTGGGGCACTGCTTACAATAGTAAAGACCTGAAACCAACCCAAATGCCCATCAATGATAGACTGGACAAAGAAAATGTGGCACATATACACCATGGAATACTATGCAGCCATAAAAAATGATGAGTTCATGTTCTTTGTAGGGACATGGTTGAACCTGGAAACCATCATTCTCAGCAAACTGACACAACAACAGAAAATCAAACTCCACATGTTCTCACTCATAGGTGGGTGTTGAACAATGAGAGCACATGGACACAGAGAGGGGAGCATCACATGCTGGGGTCTATTGTGGGGGCTAGGGGAGGGATAGTGGGAGGAAGGGTGGGGAGGTATAACATAGGGAGAAATGCCAGGTGTAGGTGATGGAGAGATGGAGGCAGCAAACCACCTTGCCATAAATGTACCTATGCAACAATCTTGCATGATCTGCACATGTACCCCAGAAACTAAAGTACAATTAAAAATAATAATAATAATGAGTTATATATGGCAAACCCACAGCCAACATCATACTGAATAGGGAAAAGTTAAAAGCATTCCCCTTTAAAAATCAGTGCAAGACAAAGATGCCCTCTCTCACTACTCCTATTCAACATAGTATTAGAAGTCCTGGCCAGGGGTAATCAGGCAAGAGCAAGAAATAAAGCACATCCAAATAGGAAGGGAGGAAGTCAAACTCTCCCTGTTTGCAGATGACATAATCCTGTATGTGGAAAAATGTATAGTGTTGGCTCAAAAGCTTATTAAGCTGACAATCAACTTCAGCAGTCTCAGAAAACAAAATCAATGTGGATAAACACTGGTATTGTTATATACCAACAAAAGTCAAGCCCAGAACCAAATTAGGAATGAACTCCTATTCACAATTACCACAAAAAGAATAAAATACCTGGGAATACAGCTAACTTGGGGGATGAAAGATCTCTAAAAGTAGAAATACTCAAAGAAATCACTGCCCAAAGAAATTAGAGATCATAAAAACAAATGGAAAAACATTCTATGCTTGTGAATACGAAGAATTAATATTACTAAAATAGCCATACTACCCAAAGCAGTTTATAGATTCAATGTTATTCCTGTTGAACTACCATTAAGGTTATTCACAGAACTAGAAAAAAAACTATTCTAAAGTTCATATGGAACCAAAAAAGAGCCTGAATAGCCAAGGAAATTCTAAACAAAAGAACAAAGCTGGAGGCATTTTGCTACCTCACTTCAAACTATACTACAGAGTTACAGAAACCAAAACAGTACATTACAGGGACAAAAACAGACATGCAGATTAATGGAACAGAATAGAGAACCAAGAAATAAGACCACACACCAACAACTATCTGATCTTTGACAAACATGACAAAAACAAGCAATGTGGAAAGGATTCCTTATTCAATAAATGGTGCTGAGATAACTTGTTAGCCATATGCAGAAAATTGAAACTGGATCCCTTCCTTATACCATATACAAAAATTAACTCAAGATGGATTAAAGACTTAAATGTAACACCCAAAACTATAAAAACCCTGGAAGACAACTTAAGTGATACCATTGATCACATAGGCATAGGCAAAGATTTCTTGACAAAGATGCCAAAGCAATCGCAACAAAAGCAAAAATTAATAAATGGGATACAATTCAACTAAAGAGCTTCTGCACAGCAAAAGATAGTATCAGCAGAGTAAACAGACAACCTACAGAATGGGCGAAAATTTTTGCAAACTATGCATTTGACGAAGGTCCAGTATCCAGCATCTACAAGGAACTTAAACAAATTTACAAGAAAACAACAACAACAAAACATTAAAAAGTGATCAGTGGACATGAACAGACACTTCTCAAAAGAAGACACACGTGTCCACCAATCATATGAAAAAAAGCTCAACATCCCTGATCATTAGAGAAATGCAACTCAAAACCACAATGAGATGTTACTCGTACCAGTCAGAATGGCTATTAATATAAAGGCAAAAAAATAAAAGATGCTGGTGAGGTTTTAGAGAAAAATGCATAAACACTGTTGATGGGAGTGTAAATTAGTTCAATCATTGTGGAAGACAGTGTGGCAATTCCTCAAAGACCAAAGGCAGAATTACCATTCGACCCAGCTGGGTATATATCCAACCAAAGGAATATAAATTGTTCTATTATAAAGACACATGCATGCCTATGTTCACTACAGCACTATTCACGATAGCAAAGATATAGAATCAACCTAAATGCCCACCAATGATAAACTGAATTTAAAAATGTGATACATATACACAATGGAATACTATGAAGTCATAAAAAAGAACAAGATTATGTCCTTTGCAGGGACATATATGGAGCTGGAGGCCATTATCCTTAGCAACCTACTACAGGAACAAAAAAATCAAATACTGCATGTTCTCACTTATTAAGTAGGAGCTAAATGATGAGAACACATGGACACATAGAGGGTAACAACACACACTTGGCCTACTTGAGGGTGGAGGCTGTAAGGAGAGAGAGGATCAGGGAAAATAACTAATGGGTACTATGCTTAATACCTGGGTGATGTAATAATCTGTACAACAAACTTTATGCCAGAAGTTAACCTAAGTTAACAAACCTGCACATGAACCCCTGAACTTAAAATGGAAGTTAATAAATAAATACAAATGAGAAAGTTAAAAAAATAATGCATGAGAAAATGCAGGGCATTACTAATCTGAAGAACAAAGTAGAGGAAAGACCAGTCAAGGCCTATTTGGCTCCAAACTCCAGCCCCTTAAGTGAGTATTTCCAATAAATTATTCCTGAATTACAACTGATTATTATTATTTTTTTTTGAGATAGAGACAGGGTCTTATTATGTTGCCCACGCTCATCTTGAACTCCTAGCCTCAAGTGATTATCCCGCCCTGGCCTTCCAAAGTCACGGATTGATGTTTAAGCCTCCCTCACTAGTTCTAAATGGCTGTCTCCTTTAACCTCTCTTGTTGTCACAGTCCATCTTTTGAGAACCAGGTCAAAATCTTCATTTGTGTAAAATGGTCCTATTCCTTCTGGATGATGTTTTTTCTCTCCAAAGCCAGGGAAAGTTTTCTCATCACTTGACTCATCCTAAAAGCTCTAAATCCTTTATTTCCTCATAAATGTGATTTTCAGAACCAAGATACAAGAAGTACAGTTTGTTTAAAATAATTATTTGGCCATTGGATTTGTAATTAGTTTAATTTCCACTTCACTTTAGCCCACAGGGATAACTCCTTCCTTATAAAGCTTATGCCCTGCTCCCTCTTTGTGATATATATTTTTTGGCCATGTAAGAACTCCACTGATACCTCTCAGGCTCCTGACATATATGATCAAGACCAAGTATCTCCTCTTTATGTAAGAGGGCCAGGATAAAGTGGCAAAGAGAACATGGGGCAGTGGCCATGGAGTCACAGACTATTTTAGAAGTCTACACAGAGGAATGAGGCCAATTTTAATGTGAGCCAACCCTAGTCAAAGAAATAAATCCCTGGTCCTGCCAGGAACAGATTCCTTTCTGTTCCTGGCCACTTCAAAGATTCACTTTTGTCCTTGCCCAGGTCTGACTGTATTTTCTTCTGTGGTGGACTTTAGGGAGCAGAGTTCTGATCTCCTCTGTTTGAAGGTGTAGCAATAATACTGACAATAATGATAATAATAACTATCTCACAGCTTGACTAAAATGCTACTTTCTTTAGGAAGCAATCTGACTTCTCAACTAAAAGTGAGCCTAGCTTCCTCTTTCTCCCATAAGCATATATGCTTTTATTATACATGCTTCATCTCCTCTGTGTTAAAGTGATTCAGGTATCTGTTAACTTTCACTTGGTTCTGTGCCCTTTGGAAACAATGATCATGTCTTCTTTATGCTTATACTCACCACAGTGTCTATCATAGAGCTCTGCACATGGCTGGCCTTTAAACATTTTGCCATCCACATTGTTGTGAGCTCTTTAGCTCACCCCACCGGTGTCCATGATGACTAAAAATTATTTGATGTACTCAGTCAAGCAGAAGCTCTTCTGGAAAGTGCACTGTGACATGTATTTTAGCCTGTGGCCAGAGCATGTGAGCAGATCCACAAGGAATAGAAATTAGAATGCCATTCTTTCAAATCCAGAGACCCTTTTGGTCCATGTGGAAGTACATCAACAAAAATCTATGGTAAATCCTAAAATTTCTCTTCACGGGAATCTTGGTAACATCCATGGAGGCAAAAAAGGAATACGTTGCAACCTTGCTGAGACTATGGTGGGCTGAAGAAGGTGCGGTGTAGGAACCAACATATGTTTCTATTGTTCTTCCCAGATCTGCTGTAAGGACCTTCCCCTTTGTGTTCTCACTTTTGTCCTGCTGTCCTCTTCCTTCTTTCCCTTCCTCACTAGGCATGTGAGGCCAAGCTGCTGCAATCTCAGGCATCTCTAGGCCTCCCAAAAGTTAAGCTAGAAAGAAGTACACATTCCAGGTAACAAGAATCATTGTACTAATGTTCAAGCCCACTAAATGTGTTGGAAGCTTTCCTTAATCAAAAACATCTCCTACCTAGAAGATATTGTTGTCCTGCATTTTTACCAGAAGCTCAAGATCTATCTAGTGACTGCAGATGAACCACATACATGATTGAATCTCCAAGATTACTCGGTCCTGGCCCCAGAAAAGGTCAAGTGCAAAAATTTCATATAAACTCAAATCCACCTAAAAGTCTTAAAGGCCAGGCCCAAATTCAGTTAAGCATATTGCTGTTGTAAAGAACATGATCTAGGGCAGCAATCTCTAAACTTGCATTAGTCAAGTAAACTCAATATAATAGAGGAGTTGTTTTGGTTGAAGACAAGTTAGGGTCTTTTCATTTTTGCCCCCACAGTGGTCTCTAGTGTACCTCCACTGAATCCAGGAATAAAGTCCAGACTACAGAAATCTTGGGGCCTTGGCACTGAGGGCTATTGGGCCAATAGAGAAGTGATCATGAGCTTTTTGCTTCTCTGTCTACACTCATTTCCTAGGTCATGATTTTAAATACCATCTGTATGCTGATGAACTTCAAATGTATATATTGAGGCCTAATGAATTTACTGAAATTGAGAGTCATATGTCCAATTTCCTACTCAATATCTCTATATGAATATCTAATACTTACCCAAACTTAATATGTACAAAACTGATCTCTTGTTCTTTCTCCTAATCCTTGTCTCTCACTCCTCATTTTATTAAATGGCAATGTCATTCATCCAGTTTCTCAGACAAAATACCTTGGAGTCATTTTTGACTCCTCTCATTCACACCCTACCATCAAGAAAATGTATAAGCTTCACTTTAAAATATATCAAGAGATACAGAAAAACATTTTATAAAATCTAACTCCCTCTCATAATAAAAACACTCAACACACTATAAATAGAAGGAAACTTTCTCTGCCTGTGAAAAGACATCTATGGTAACCTGACAGCTAACATTATACTTAATGGTGAAAGACTGAATGCTAACATCAGGAACAAGACAAAGATGTCTATTCTTACCATTGCTATTTAAAATTGTAGTGGAGATTCTAGCCAGGGCAATTAGGGAAGAAAATGAAATACACATCCAGATTGGAAAGGAAAAAGAAATTACTCTATTCACAGATGCATAATCCCATGTATAGAAAATGCAAGATATCTACCAAAACAGTATTAGAATTAATAAACAAGTTCAACAAGGTTGTAAAATATAAGACCAATATAGAAATTTAATTGTATTTCTATATATTTGCAATAAATAATGTAAAAATGAAATTAGGAAAATAGTTTCACTTATATCAACAGCAAAAACAATGAACTAGTTTGGAATGATTTCACAAAAAAATGCAAGATTTGTACACTGAAAACTATGAAACATTTTTGAAAGAAATTAAATAAGTTCTAAAGAGAAACATAACAGCTCATTCCACTGCCTGCAGCATCCTGGCTAACCAGAGGTCCTGAGTCTGTCTACATGACAGCTTCACTGCTAGCATAACCAGCATTCAAGAAAGCCAGCACACTAATCATATCTACAACCAAGGACTCTCACAATGTCTACTTTTCTCCTCTCTGCCTCCAACAGAGCAGGTGCTAGTATCCATGGTTGAGAGACCTGAAGACAGTTTACATCACAGAACTCTTTGCAAACATTCCACAGCACCAGCTGGGAGCCTGATAGCCCCGCTGGCTGGTTAAACCCAGAAAAGCAATTACAATCACTGCAGGCTAGTTTTCAGGAAGACCCATCCCTAGGGGAAGGGGGAGAGCACCACATCAAGGGATCAGCTGATGGGACAAAAGGATGTAAATAGCAGCCCTTGTGTTTCAGACCTTTTTACTGAAATAGTCTACCTAAGTAAGAAGGAACCAGAGAAGTTATTCTAGTAATATAAAAAAACAGGGTTCTATAACACCCCCAAAAGATCACTCTAGCTCTCCAGCAATACATCCAAACTAAGAGGAAATCTCTGAATATCCAGATGAAGAATTCAGAAGGTTGATTATTAATATACTCAAGAAGATACCGGAGAAAGGTGAAAAGTAACTTAAATAAATTTTTAAAAATCCAAGATATGGATGAAAAAGTCTCCAAAGAAACAGATATCATAAAGAAAAGACAATTACAACTTGTGGAAATGAAAGACACACTTGAGGAATACAAAATTCTCTGAAAAGATTCTACAATGAACTACTACAAATAGAAGAAAAAACTTCAGAGCTTGAAGACAAGCTTTTCAAATTAACCCAACCAGACAAAGGACAAATAATTGAAAAATAAAACCTCCAAGAAATTTTAGATTATATTTAATAACAAAACATAAGAATAATTGGTGTCCCTGAGGAAGAAAATAAATCTAAAGATTTGGAAACATATTTGAAGAAATAATTTTAAAATAACTTTTCAAGCCTTGCTAGAGATCTAGACATCCAAATACAAGAATCTAAAACAAATGAAAAGGCATCCCATACTAATTGATGGGTAGAATCAATATTGTGAAAATCACCATACTGCCAAAAGAAATGTATAAATTCAATGGAATTCCCATCAAAATACCATCATCATTCTTCAAAGAACTAGAAAAAACAATCCTAAAATTCACATGGAACCGAAAAAGACTCTGCATAACTAAAGTAAGACTAAGAAAAACAAAACAAAACAAAACAAAACAAAAAACAAATCTGGAGATATCACATTGCCAAACTTCAAACTATACTAACATGACTATAGCTACCAAAATAGAATGGTACTGATATAAAAATAGACATGTAGACTAATGAATAGAATAGAGAACCCAGAAATAAAGTCAAATACTTACAGCCAACTGATCTTCAACAAGTAAACAAAAACATAAAGTCGGGAAAGTACCCTCTATTCAACAAATAGTTCTGGGATAATTGACAAGCCACATATAGAGGAATGAAACTGGATCCTCATCTCTCATATTATACAAAAATCAACTCAAGATGGATCAATGACTTAAGTCTAAGATCTGAAATCATAATACTTCTAGAAGGTAACATTGGAAAAACTCTTCAAGACATTGGCTTAGGCAAAGACTTCATAACCAAGAACCCAAAAGCAAATGCATCAAAAAGTGAAATAATAAATAGCACTTAATTAAAACTAAAAAGCTTCTGCACAGCAAAAGAAATAATCAGCAGAGTAAACAGACAACCTACAGAGTGGGAGAAAATATTCACAAACTATGTATCAGACAAAGGAACCTGCAAGAAACCTACAAGAAACTCAAACAAATCAGCAAGAAAAAAACAAGTAGTCCTGTCAAAAAGTGGACAAAGTATATAAATAGACCATTCTCAAAAGAAAATGTACAAATGTCTAACAAACATATAAAAATGCTGAATATCACTATCAGGGAAATGCAAATCAAAACCAAAATGTGATACCACCTTACTCCTGCATAATGGCCAATCAAAAAATAATAGATGTTGGCATGGATGTGGTGAAAAGGGAACATTTTTACATTACTGGTAGGAATGTAAACTAGTACAATCACTATGGGAAACATTATGGCTTATAGTATGGTTATGGGAAACAGATTAGATAGATAGATAGATAGATAGATAGATAGACAGACAGACAGACAGACAGATGTTTTAAGGAACTAAAAGTATAACTACCATTTGATCCAGCAATCCCACCACCACTGGGTATCTACCCAGAGGAAAAGAAGTCATTATATGAAAAATACAGTTGTATACATATGCTTATAGCAGCACAATTTGCAATTGCAAAAATATGGAACCAGCACAAGTGCCCATCAACTAACAAGTGGATAACAAAAATGTGGTATATATACACCATGGATACTACTCAACCATATAAAGGAACAAAATAATAGCATTCACAACAACCAGGATGAAGTTGGAGACCATAATTCTAAGTGAAGTAACTCAGGAATGGAAAATCAAACATCACGTGTTCTCACTCATAAGTGAGAGCTAAGCTATAAGGATGCAAAGGGATAAGAATGATACCATGAACTCTGGGGACATGAAGGGGTAGGGTGGAAGGGGGATGTTCGATAGTTTTAAGGAACAAAAGTAGAACTACACTGGTACAGTGTACACTGCATGGTTGGTGGGTGCACCAAAATCTCAGAAATTACAAGTAAATATCTTATCCGTGTAACCAAACACTACTTGTTCCCCAAAAACCACAGAAATAAAAAAAAAATAAGGAAAGTCTCAAATCAGTAATCTAAGTTTCTACCTTAAAAAACAGAATAGAATAGAAATAAAACAGAAGAGAAAAGCAATAGAGAAAATCAACAAGACCAAAGTTAGGTTATTTGAAAAAAATAAACAAAATAAATTGATAAATCTTTACTTAGACTGATGAGGGAGATAGAGAGAGGGGAGGAGAGAATAGACATGAGAAAGACCCAAATTACTAAAATCAGAAATAAAACAAGTATCAGTACTTCATTCCTTTCATGGCCAAACACTATTACATTGTATAGATATACTGTGTGGACATATGTTTTTATTTCTCTGGGGTATATACCTAGGAGTGGAGTTGATTGATCAAATAATAACTTTATGTTTAACTTTTTGAAAATTGTCAGACTGTTTTCCACCAGCAAAATAAGCTCACTGGTAAAATATGAATACTCCAATTTATGTACATCTTCTCCAACACTTGCTATTGTGTGACTTTTTGTTATTACAGTCATCCTAATATGCACGAAGTGGTATCTCATTGCAGTTTTGATTTGCATTTTCCTAATTACTGACAACGTTGAGTGTATTTTCTTATTTGTTGACTATTTGTATGTCTTCTTTAGAGAAGTGTCCATTCAAATTATCTGCCCATTTTAAAATTTAATTATTTGTTGCTACAGTCCAAATGTTTGTGTCCTCTCCAAATTCATATATTAAAATCCTAAAGAGGTGAGGCCTTTGGGTGATGATTAGGTCAGAAGGGTGGAGTCCTCATGACTGGTATTAGTGCCCTTATAAAGAGACCCCAGAGAGGTAGCAAGTCTGTTCCACCATGTGACGACACACCTAGAAGGTGGCATCTATGAACCGCAAAGTAGATCCTCATAAGAAACTGGATCTGCTGACATCTTGATCTTGGACTCCTCAGCCAAGAAATAAATACATTTTTGTTGTTTGTAAGCTACATAGCTTATGGAACTTTGTTGTTGCAGCCCAAAAACTGAGACATTTTCCTTTTTATCATTGAGCTGCAAATATGCCTTATATATCCTGGAAACAAGTTCCCTATCAGATGCATTATTTGGTAAAATTATCTCACATTTTGTGGCTTGCTTTTTCTTTTTCTTGTAATGTTCTTTGATGCACAAAAGTTTACAATCTTGGTAAAGTCCTATTTATCTATTTTCTGTCTTATGTTCCTTGTGCTTATTGTTGAATATATGTTCAAGCAACTGATTGAAATGAAAATGGTTTCACCTGATACTTGTATGTTGTTGGCTCTCAGATCTTTGTTGCCAGTCCTTTCCTGAATTCTAGACCTATGTGCAGCTGCTACCTGAACATTTCCACTTGGATACAATAACTCCAACTCAACCTGTTCAAACCTACCTCCTCAACCCTGTACCTCCAACTTATGTAGGTAAATTTCATCACCCAGAAACACAAGTTCAGAATCTGAAACTTATCTTAAACTTTCCACATCCCTGCCCTTCAGCTTCTGTCACCTCCCCTCAAATCAGTCACAAAGCCCTCCTGATTCCAATTCCATAATTTCTCTTACATGTGTTCCCCCATACTCTGTCTGTTCTAGTGGGGGCATTGAATATGGCAGTCTACATCAAAGTATGGGGTTCTAGGAATTGTGTGGAACCAGAAGAGTTGTGAGGCACAAATAATGTAGTAGGTGAGAAAGGCCCAAGAACACTATAACATGTTTCTAATTCCTATTCTGATATGACTGTGAGCACCTCCTCCTCTCTTCATCACTTATCAGAAATCACCACTTGGCCAATGCCACACATCAGCCAGAGAAAATGACTGAATCCCTTTTGTACTGGCTGGAGCAGACCCAGAAGGAATGCTGGCCTTATGATCTGACACCAACGTATGCCCCTGAGAGTTGAGGTTAGATAAGACAGTTTTGTTCAGAAAACAAAAATGTTTTGGGTGACTAATAAACCCTCAGAGAGACAGGATAGAGCAGCAATTAAGAGTAAACAGCTAGGTTTGACAAGGACACTACTGAGGTATGTGACCTTGGAAAAGGAACTTAATTTTTATATAATGATAGTTACCTACAGGATAATTATAGTACCTACAGATTATGAAGTTGTTGTGAAAATTAAAAGAATGATACATAGAAGGCTCACTGAATCATACTTGACACATTATAAACACAATGTAAATATTCATTATATATGGTCATTATTTTATGGGCCAGTCCCTGTGTTCCACGCAGCATTGTTGCTCATATCACTTGAAACAAATAAAATGCAGAAAGTGAAAACACATTCTATGTGGAGAAGAGACAAGGCCTGTGTTGGAGTTGTAGTATCAAGTGTCAGGTCCAAGGATCAAAGGGAAAGCCAAAGACAAGAGAGGGAGAAAGACAAAGACCAAAGGTAAAACCAGAGGTGGAAAGCAATGCAAGAAGAGAGATTATACTGGTCAGGAGATGGGGCAGAAGACACCAACAAGCAGCAAGGTGAGAGCCTAGGAACTGCATCAGACTGTATGTACTGTTTTACTGAAGCAGCAAAAAGTAGTATAGTCAGAAGAGCAGTGTGGGGAATAGAGACTGGATGGAGCTGGGAGAGCTTTCCCAAGTGTCAAGGATGAAGAAAGATGAAGAGCTGTGTAAAGGTGTCAAAATCTGTGAAGATCAGGGCACAAGAAGTAGGATGGAGGCATTTGTGTATGTTGGGGTTGAGGGATGGCCTGCCAGGGTCTAGGGAGAGGCCACATTGGGGTGCAGGCTGGGGTCTAAGCAGATGGGCTCTGATAAGGAGCAGTAATAGTGATCATGGTAATATTAACCAGTAATTAAGTCTACTAATCACTTGGTATGGGAGCTAAACCCACTCAACATTTAGTATGGGCTGGAGAAAGTGGACAGGATGGTTGAGCCAGATTGGGGGAGAGGAAGCTGGAAGGGCACAAGGTTGGGCCATGAGCTCTGAGATTTTCACTGGGCCTAGGGGCAACTCCTTGATATTGGTCCGGGGCAAGACGTGTAGTCAGGGCAGGAAGAGATCCAGAAGGAGACAACTACCTGCACTAATTGCCCAGGGACCCATACTCTTTGACACAGGTGATATTAACATCCTGAGTCAATCAAAAAGGGCCCTGCTTGTTGCCATGGGCAGGCTGGCACTTCTCCAGAGAAAGACCAGGAGTTGAAGTTGTGGTGATGTTAACAGTAAAGAACTGACTGGAAATGAGAAACAGGCAAGAAGGTATCTACATGGACAAATTCAGAGAGATATATACACATAGAAACAGTTTGTTGGAGAGGAAAAGATCACTTGACCTGGAATATGTCATGCCTGTGGTGGAATATAGGCTCAGTAACCTTAGGCAAGTTGTTTAACCTCTCTGGGCTTCTGTTTCTTTCTTGTCATATAGGAGTCAAGAGTCATTCTTCTCTCATGAGTCTCTTACGGAGGTGAAATGATATGGTGCCTGTGAAGCACTTAGCATGCCGTCTGACATAGAATAAGTGCACAATGAATATTAGTTATCATTATGATCAGTATTGTTACTATACTGTCAAACAGAAGGGATTGGGACTCTGCTCCGAAAAGTTCTATTCTAAAGAAAAATAAAATCAGACCTGGGCAAGGACAAAATGATATCTTTGAAGCTGCCAGGAACAAACAGGAATCTGTTCCTGGCAGGACCAGGGATTTATTTACTTTGCCAGGGATGGTTCATATTAAAATTGTTCTCATTTCTGTGTGTAGACTTCTTTGCAGTCTATAGTCCTCTGCTCTACCAGCTGAGCTATTGAACTGCACACCTCTGTGTGGACATCCAAAAGAGTCTATGAACCCATGGCCACTGCTCCACATTCTCTCTACCTCTTTGTTCTGATCCTCTTGGGGTCTAGGGAAAAGAGGAGGTACTTGGCTTTGATCATGTATGTCAGAAGCCTGGAAAAGATGGGTGGGGTTCTCCCATGGCTAAAATACACACACACACACACACACACACACACACACACACACCCTAAACACACAGGGAGCAGAGCCTGAGCTCTATAGGGTATGAGTTATCTCCATGGGCTGGAGTGGAGTGGAAATTAAACTGATTACAAATTCAATGGTCAAAGAACTATTTTTATCTGCCTGCACCTGTTCTGTCTTGGCTCTGGAAACCACATTTGTACAGAAATAGAGGAAGAATCTGGAGCTTTTAGGATGCATAAAATGATGAAAAACTTACTCAGGTTTTAGAGTGAAAAAAAATCTTGTCCAGAAGGATAGGACCACCTTAAGCAAATGTAGAATTTGACCTGGTCCTCAAAAGATGAACTGTGGCAAAGAGGTTAAAGAGGGCAGCCATTTAGAACTATTGAGGGAAGCTTAAAAATCATTCAGAATTCAGGGGTGATTCATGTGGAATCCCCACTTAAGGAACTGGTGTTTGAAGTCAAACATGCCTTAGCTGGTTTTTCTCTTCCCCACTTTGTCTTATTGTATATATACATATAAAAAAATCAAAAATCATTCATATTTTATACATATATACATACATATAAAAATTATTTTTAAAGAAATAATATAATTGAAATTAAAAAGAAAATTCAATGGACATATGTAAAAAGAAATGAATAAATGAAAGAAGAAAATGAATGAATAAAGAAAAAAGAAATGAATAAATCAACATAAAAAGAGTTGAAGAAATAACCTAGGATACAACATAGATAGCATAGAGATGAAAAATAAAAATGAGGGACAAAGAAAGTAGAGTGAGATGCTGTAATATACATCTAATTGGATTCCCATAAAAGACAATAGAAATTATTTTTGAATTGATGAAATGTTTCTATATTTGAATTCAGATAGCCTAATTGATCCTAAGCAAACATTCTAAGATGTCTTACCCAAGAAACATTGTGGTGAAACTGTAGAACCCCAAAGACAAATAAAAAAAAAATCATAAAAAGAACCGAAAAAGATGGATTACTTACTCAGGATTAATAATTAGATTGACAAATTACTTCTCATAACAATGAAAATGAGAAAAAAATAAAATTATATTACCAATGTGCTGAAAAAGAAAAATTGTCAACTAGGAATTCTATATCTTGTAAACTGTATTTCAGGAATGAGGGAAAAATAAAGACATTTTTAACAAAACCAAAACCAAAACTAAGATGGTCTGTCGTCAAGAGACCTTTGCCACAGACTTTAAGCCAGCAAAGATCAAAAGAGACAAAGAAGGACATTACATAATCGTAAAAGGATCAATGCAACAAGAAGAGCTAATAATCCTAAATATACATGCACCCAATAAAGGAGCACCCAGATACATAAAGCAAGTTCTTAACGACCTACAAAGAGACTTAGACTCCCACACAATAATAGTGGGAGACTTTAACACTCCACTGTCAATATCAAACAGATCAATGAGACAGAAAATTAACAAAAATATCCAGGACTTAAACTCAGATCTGAACCAAGCAAAAATAATAGACATCTACAGAACTCTCTATCCCAGATGTACAGAACACACATTCTTCTAAGTACCACATCATACCTACTCTAAAATTGATCACATAATTGGAAGTACATCATTCCTCAGCAAATGCAAAAAAATGGAAATCATAACAAATAGTCTCTCAGACCACAGTGCAATCAAATTAGAACTCAGGATTAAGAAACTCACTTAGAACCACACAAATTCATGGAAACTGAACAACTGGCTTCAAACTATACTACAAGGCTACAGTAATCAAAACAGCATGGTGTTGGTACCAAAACAAAGATACAGACCAATGGAACAGAACAGAGGCCTCAGAGGTGACACCACACATCTACAACCATCTGATCTTTCACAAACCTGACAAAAACAAGCAATGGGGAAAGGATTCCCTGTTTAATAAATGGTGTTGGAAAAACTGGCTAGCCATGTGCAGAAAACAGAAACTGGACCCCTTCCTGACACCTTACACTAAAATTAACTTCAGAAGGATTAAAGACTTAAACATAAGACCTAACACCTTAAAAACCCTAGAAGAAAACCTAGGCAAAATCATTCAGCACCTAGGCATAAGGCAAGGACTTCATGACTAAAACACCAAAAGCATTGGCAACAAAAGCCAAAATAGACACATAGAATCTAATTAAACTCCAGAGCTTCTGTACAGCAAAAGAAACAATAATTAGAGTGAACCAGCAACCAACAGAATGGGAAAATACTTTTTCAATCTACCCATCTGACAAAGGACTACTATGCAGAAACTATAAAGAACTAAAACAGATTTACAAGGAAAATCAAACAAACCCATTCAAAAGTGGGTGAAGGCCATGAACAGACATTTTTCAAAAGAAGACATCTAAGAGGCCAACAAACATATGAAAAAAATGCTTATCACTGGTCATTAGAGAAATGCAAATCAAAACCACATTGAGATATCATCTCATGCCGGTTAGAATGGTGATCATTAAAAAATCTGGAGATGACAGATGCTGGAACGGATGTGGAGAAATAGCAACACTTTCACACTGTTGGTGGGAGTGTAAATTAGTTCAACCATCCTGCACGACAGTGTGTCGATTCCTCAAGGACCTAGAAATAGAAATTCCATTTGACCCAGCAATCCCATTACTGGAAATGTACCCAAAGGATTATAAATCATTCTATTATAAAGACACATGCACATGTATGTTCATTGCAGCACTGTTTACAATAGCAAAGACCTGGAACCAACCCATATGCCCATCGATGGTAGACTGGACAAGGAAGATGTGACCCATATATGTCATTTATGCAGCCAACAAACATATGGAAAAAAGCTCATCATCACTGGTCATTAGAGAAATGCAAATCAAAACCACATTGAGATACCATCTCATGCCAATTAGAATGGCAATATTAAAAAATCAGGAGACAACAGATGCTGGAGACGATGTGGAGAAATAGGAATGCATTTACACTGTTGGTGGGAGTGTAAGTCAATTCAACCATTGTGAAAGACAGTGTGGTGATTCCTCAAGGATCTAGAACTAAAAATACCATTTAACTCAGCAATTCCATTACTGGGTTTTAAGACACATTACTGTGTTTTAATCCATTACTGAGGTTTTAATCCATTACTGAGGATTTAAGACACATGCAGAGGTATGTTTATTGCAGCACTGTTCACAACAGCAAAGACTTGGAACCAACCCAAATGCCTATCAGTGATAGATTGGATAAAGGAAATGTGGCACATATACACTATAGAATACTATGCAGCCTTAACAAAAGGATGACTTTACGTCCTTTGCAGGGACATGGATGAAGCTGGAAACCATCATTCTCAGCAAACTAACACAAGAACAGAAATCCAAACACTGCATTTTCTCACTCATAAGTGGGGGAGTTGAACAATTAGAACACATGAACACAGGGAGGGGAATATCGTCCACTGGGGCCTATAGGCTAGTGGGGGTATGGGGAAGGGATAGCATTAGGAGAAATACCTAATGTAGATGACAGGTTGATGGATGCAGCAAACCACCATGGCACGTGTATACTTATGTAACAAACTTGCATGTTCTGTACATATACCCCAGATCTTAATATATATGTAAAAATCCACTGTATTTCTATATACCAGCAATAAACAGCCTGAAAGTGTATTTTTTTTAAAAAAATTAACATTACAATGGCAATTAAATTTATCAGGTATCTATGAGTAAATTCAACCAAAGATGGACATGACCATCACAAAACGTGAAAAATTTATTGAAAGATTTTAAAAAAGAACAAAAACATGGTGAGACATATTACTTTTATTTGTAAGCTATAAAATTATAAAAATGTTAATCCCCTCAAATTAATTTATAAATTCAGTACAAAGCCCAATATGATTTCTAAAATGAAATTTGACAGACTTACTCTAAAATTTATATGGTATGTTAAATATGTAAAAATAGCCAAAATAATTTTTATAAAGAACAAAGATAAAGTACTCTCTCTATAAGATATCTAGATAGATAATAAAGCTATAATGATGAAAACAGTGTAGTATTGGTAACAAAAGCACAGACAAATATGCAAATGGACCAAGAATAAGAATAAAGCATCCAGAAACAGACTAATGTATATACGAAAATTTAGTACATCATAAAGACGACATATCAAATAAGCTGAAAACAAACAAATAATTTAATAAATATCTCTGGACAAATGGACATTCATTGGGGGAAAATTGTTCTCTATCCTACACTTTTCATAAAATTACATCCCAGTTATATTAAAGGTTTAGGTACCAAAACCAAAATTATAAACAAGTATTTGAAAACAGTATAGGCATATATGCTCATGGGTTTAGAGTATGGAATGCCTTTTTAAAAAGGAAACAAAAAATAAGTAAAATATTGGTAAATTTGACCACATGCCACATAAAATTTTTGTACAGAAAATAATCCTAAATAATGTTAAAAAAACAAATCACAGGCTAGGAGAAAATATTTGCAATACAAATAATAGACTAAAATATTTGCCTTCAAAATAAATCATGGGCCTCTACAAACCAATAAAAAGACACAAATGTCTTCAGAGAAAAACAGGCAAATGACAATTCACAGTAATGGAGGTTGAAATCTCAACCTAGACAATTCACAGAAAAGGAATTATAAGTTGCCTACAACCTGATAAAATTATGGTTGATTATGGAACCTCACTAGTATAATCAAGGAAACGTAAATTAAAATAATTATGAGAAACCATTTCATACTAGCAGTTTGGTAAAAATTTGAAATATTAATATTATAAAGTGTTCAGGAGGATACGGGGAAATGAATACACAGTTTCAAAAAGTGCATATTGGTTAGGCTACTGTAGAGGGCTAAGAAAAAAATGAGATGCTTCTCATGATTTAGCAAACAACAGTTGTCATCTAAAAGGCCCTCATATTCCTTTTATAATGTTAGCTCATTCAGTCACACAATGCCTTCTTAGAAGTAAGGAGGAGGTATACTGGGAGGGAAACTTATCTCATAGGTTATCACCAGGTAGACTTACACTGACCTTCATCACCAAGTAGACCTATACTGACCTTCATCATCAGGGAGATTGGGACTGTGCAGATCTTGGGGCTAGAAGAATTTCTCACTGAGACAAAGAAGAGTACTTAAATCAAGAGCCAAGAACTATGTGGAAATCAATGTCAGAAAAGCCTGAAGAAAGTGAGTCTCAAGGATCCATATCCAAGGGGTCAAGACAGATTGAGGTGCTGGGGTTACTATTATGTGTCAAGCACTGTACTAGGCATTGGGGTTTTACACTAGTTGAACAAAATAAACAGGGCCCCTGACTGCATTTCTGCAGATCTGGACCCTAAAGAAAGAATCAATTGGATGCCGGCAAAATTAAAGAAAACGGGTCAATTGTAACAGTAAGATAGTATAGTGCTATGACCTAGAAGACACTTAACAAATATAATGTTTATGATAAGCAACTGTGTATGGATTAGGTTGTAGGCATGTATGTGTGCGTGTGGTGGTGGGGGGCGGTTATAAAGACAAGAGCCCAGAACTAACCCTAGCAGGGACAGATAGGTGCTAGGTAGAGTCTGTGGGGAGAGGACCTGGCATAGTGAGTCAGGAAACAGAAGAGCAGAAATTAGGGGTTACTGAAAAACAGGTCAAGACTGTTATTACTGTGCATTTTACTGTGAAATAAATCTCCAAAACATGTAACATTTGAGCTGGAAACGAATCAAGAGGTTATCTTCTGCAATTCCCCATTTTATAGGTTTTGAAAATGAATTTCAATAAGCATTATAGATCTTATAATATGCTAAAAATATTTTCAGCTTTAATATTAACAATTGGCTGGGCATGGTGGTAATCCCAGCACTTTGGGAGGCCGAGGCGGGTGGATCATCTGAGGTCGGGAGTTCGAGGCCAACCTGACCAACAGGGAGAAACCCTGTTTATATTAAAAATACAAAATTATCCAGGCATGGTGGCACATGCCTGTAATCCCAGCTACTTGGGAGGCTGAGGCAGGAGAATCGCTTGAACCCAGGAGGCAGAGGTTACAGTGAGCTGAGAGTGTGCCATTGCACTCCAGCCTGGGCAACAACAATGAAACTCTGTCTCAATAAATAAATAAATAAATAAAATATTAATAATTAAGTACCCAGCTATTCCCATATGAACACATGTACACCCCTCTAGCCTGCACTGATGGGAATCAGGGTAGGCAGCCAGCAAACGGACAGAGGGAGAAGGCTTGGAAAGTGGGCAGAAACCCAACCTCTCAGCTGCTGGCTAGAGGCAGCAGGTGGCTGGGGCAAAGATGGGGGTGGGGTAGGAGCAGAGAGCAGGATAAGTAGTTCAGGACTCTCACGAAGGAGCCACCTGAGACCTGCCCTGTGCTTCCAAGCAAGACAAGCTGTGGCTAATGGATGGCTGAGCAGTGCTGTGCAATCAGAGCCACATGTGTGGGAAGGTGTCTAGGCCTTGTTATGGGGAAGGCTCAGTGGTCAGGTTTGAGGCTGCTATTCCAGGCCAGTGCCCTGTTGCTGGCTATGCCCAGAGATGTCAGGGCTCAAGGTGAGTTCTGTCATCGCTGGATGGGTAGTACAAGGCTATGGCATGGAGGCTTCCAGTGCCCAGAGGGATACGATAGGCCCAACGCACTTTCTCCTGTGGGACCCGTTCTCTGTGCTACTGCTCCACCCTCCAGGCTAGGCTAGATCAGGGCAGTGTCCAGAGGATGAACCTTGGAGCTCCCTCCTTCACGGACCCAATCTTTCCCAGAATGTGCCCTCATTTCTTTTACTCTGGCACCTTTATTCCTTTTGCCTGGAACTGCCATTACCTCTGTCTGTTGTCTCAAGAGTCAATAGAGCACAGCAATTAAGAATGTACTCCAGAAGGTAATCCTGAGGTTGATGTGGGTATCAGAGGGGAGTTAAGACTGGTGGGGGAGGTATATGTCTTCTTTCCATTGGGTTCAAGTATCTGTGCCAGGGGAATTCAAAGTAGCTGGCATGGTAGACGGAGGGTCAGATGACCTATGTTGGAACTCCAATTCCACCCCATCCTAACTGTGTGAGTTAAAGTCAGGCATTTTGCTTCTCAGAAGCTGGTTCCTCAATCGCCTTCTAATTATATCAGGTTGGGATGGGGCTGTGAGGAATCAGATGATTTCTATGAATTACAGAAGTCCTATTACAACTGAGAAGAAAGTGCTTCAGGATGGTCTTGAACCCAGCAAACTTGGTCTTGGAAATGAGACCCCAAGACCCTTTGCCTCATAATTTTGCTTTCAAATGTAAGTGTTTGTCAGGCAGGGGTTTGGAATGCTCCCACTGTCCACCTTCATCTGAGCTCTTGGGGAAACCTGGGACTCCCTGGCTAATGAGAAGCAGTTACTCATCAAATCTCCCTCACCCACTAAGGTGTGTACCTGATTGGTCTCAGTTTGAGATAAAATATCATGTATTTGCTTATTATTGAGCACTTACCCTGTACCGGACAGCAGAGACCCCATGCTGAAAAGTATTGCCTTTGCTTTCCCCTCCCTTTGAGAATGTGTTGGGGCAGGAAAGTTTGTGAGAATTGTGACAGGGACAGGACTTCGAGAAGGCTTGTTTGACTCTTCTCCCTGCAGAGCTCTTTAAACATCAATTTTTTTGATTGGACAATATTTTCGTGCTCCTGAGCCCACCTTGGGGCTCTCTCCCTGCCCTCCTCATTCCTGTTTGTCTTCCCTGTGCCCAAATAACCTGGAAGTCCTAGGACTCTAGTAAGCCAGTTCTCCCAGTTCACAATCCCAAGGCTACCCTAGAAAGTCTGCATTCCTTTGAGCCTAGGATGGCCTTAGCCAGAAAAGTTAATGCCAATGGAGACCTCAGGGGGCTCAGTATCAGATTTCCTCCAGCCCAATATGTCCTCTGTATGGTGTCTTCACTACTCAAGTCCCTAGATCTTAGGGCTTAGGGCATCCCAAAGTATTGGAAAGGGCCAGCAGGCCTAGGGAGAACCTGGCCCACAGCCGTGTGTGGCCTTGTGTAAAACAGGTCTAACCCCTGCTTTGCAGGGTGGCTGAGGACTAAAGGAGATTATACACATAGCATTGTGCCTGGCACATACATATTTTAAATATATATGATAATGTCTACACTGTCTACTGGTGTACCCTGAGGTTCTACTATAAACTGCCTGCTTGGCTGGCTGAGCTCCTTTTCCAGGGTCACTTCTGAAGTGAAGAAATATCCCTCCTGTAACCCACAAAGCAGAGCAGAGTGCTCATTTAGATACCTGCAGAGCCCGCCCCATTAGTCCTAGGCAGAAGTACCAAGAAGTGCTTCCTATTTTCCCTCATAGACTCCATCTCTTCCAGAATGTACAATCATTTCTCTTACTCTGCCACCTTTATTCCTTTTGCCTGAAACTTCCATTACTACCGTCTTTTGTTTCAAGAGTCAATAAAGCACAACAATTAAGAAGTATTAAGAATCAATTGCCATGGTTCAAGCCTGTAATCCTGGCACTTTGTCGGGCTATGATGGGAGGATCGCTTAAACTCAGGAATTCAAGACCAACCTAGCCAACATAGTGGGACCCTTGTCTCTACAAAAAAACATGAAATAGCTGCATGTGGTGGTGTGCGCCTGTAGTTCCAGCTATTTGGGAGGCTGAGGTGGGAGGATCACCAGAGACCAGGAGGTCATGGTGGCAGTGAGCCATGATGGCACTACTGAGCTCCAGTCTGGGTAACAGAGTGAGACCCTGTCTTAAAAAAAATAAATAAATAAAAATGAAATAAAAAAGAAACAATTGAAATCTGAAATCAGAAAGAGGTGGATTTAAATCTGGCCTCCTGTTTAGCAACTGTTTCACCTTGGGTAAATTACTTTATCTTTGAGCCTCAGTTTTCTCATTTGTAAAATAAGGTTGTTGTGAAGATTAAATAAATGCATGCAAAACGCTTAGCATAGCATCTGGCATACAATAAATGCTAAATAAATGGTACTACATTTCCTTGAAACAGCATCTGGCATACAGTAGTGCTTTTTCTTGAAATTCCTGATCCAATTCCAGGTCTTCCAAGAAGCCAGGATGAAATTCTCCCTTCTCATCAACTCTCAAACTTCTGTTACAGTGTTTGTCACAGTTACCTTTCTAGTAGACATACTTCTTGACCTGTCTGTGCTAGACTAGGGCAGAGACAGTATCTTATTCATGTTTGCGTTCCCTACAATGGGGAGGAGCATATTGCCTGGCACTTACGTACTCAGGAAATACTACTGATCAAATTCATTTTGGCCTCCCATTAAAAGGCAGTCCCCTGTCACATTTCTCCATGGCCTTACTCTAAATTGTCATAACTTTCTATGATGATGTGAGGTATTTCGCTCCAATGTTTAAATATTTACTGGTAGCATTCAGGAATAATGGTAGGGAATATAAATAAGATTGCTTTGGGGAAGGATGCCTGTTGGTACCACTCAGATTATACTTCACAAATAGCTGCCGTTTCTTAAAAATAGCTGTGCCTTGGAGTCCCTTATGGCTTCTACAGACACTTTGAGAGATTTGAAGAAGGTATAGTCATTGTTCTTGAAATTTGGAGCTGACAAATCCACCTCATATGAAGACGTGTAACTTAAGTTTCTATAGAACTTTTATAATATCTAGTTCACATCGTCCTCCCTGTTAGAGACGAGCAGTGCTGCCTCAGAAAACCCCCTCCGCACAGGCTGACCCCACCCCGCTCTGATTGCTCTGCAGCTGCATTCCTGAACCCCTACCTAGACCCCACATCAAAGCTGCCAGACATGCTTCAATTAAGCAAAGCTGAATTACAGCAATCAGGGCAGCAACGGCAGCTTGAGGGAGGGCAGGGAAAATATATGTTGGTTACCCATACTCATAAATTCCTGTTTGACACATATCTGTAAAAAATCCTGGTTTTGGTCTTTTTTTTAAAGACTGCCACCACAAAAGTCACAGGATAATGTATTATAGGTCTGTTGCAAGTTAACGAACTATCTCTGTGCCTGTTACCTAAAACCCCCTTATGCCCCCCTTACCCCATATAAACCGCTCGTTTTGTAAGCTCAGGGCTACTGCCTCCTCTGAGAAGCCCAGCAAGTTAATAAATTTTCTAGCCTGACTTTGGGTCTATTCTCCTTTCTCTCGGCTACCCTTACACTCACATTTGTTGGTAACTAGTAGATCTAATATTATTTGATAATGAGTAGATGTCTTAGTTTGGTAGCGTCTCACTCCACTACAGCTGCCACAGGGTTCGGGAATTCTTTCACAGCATCAGGATTTTTTTTGTCTGTTAAGACAGGGTCTCACTCTGTTACCCAGGGTCTCACTCCTCTTACAGGCTGGAGTACAGTTGCATGATCATTGCTCACTACAGCCTTGTGGGTTCAGGTGATCCTCTCATCTCAGCCTCCCAAAAAGCGGGGTACAGGCATCCATTATCACGCCCAGCTAAATTTTTTTTTTGTATTTTTTTTGTAGAGACAGGGTTTTGCCAGGTTACCCAGGCTGGTTTTGAACTCCTGGGCTCAAGCAACCCATGCACCTCAGCCTCCCAAAGAGCTGGGATTACAAGCAGGACATTTTATTTAAAGACATTTTATTTGTACTTCTACTCTGTTCAACATGCTCTGCTGGTTTTATGATCCAGTAAACATATCTAATTCAAGGCTTTCCAATTCAGTCTCCAAATGAACCAGTTTAGGTTTGTTACTACTAATAACAGGTAGGAACCATCAGCATTTCATTTGTTCTCTCTGAATTTCAGATTTTTCACTTATAGTATAGTATAATAATAGTATCTGGGTTGTTGAAGGAATTTAGAGATGATGGGAAAAAATTAGAAATAAACTAAGTGTTTAAGGTTACATTATGGTACAGAAACAATGGCATACTCTAAAGCCAACCAAAAAGATTGAAGAAGCTCTCTATAAACTGATAATGGAAAGATTTCCAGAACATATCATTTGGTAGAAAAAAAGCAAGGTGCAAAAGAGTACGTGTTTTGCTACCTTTTGTGGAGGGGATCGGGTGTGAGAATACAGATTCGAATTTTCCTGTGTTATCATGTAGGAACACTGGAGGGATACAAAGGACATTAATAAAAGAGGTAACACTTAAGGGCTTCAAGGATGATACTAGTATTATATGGACAGGGATTGAGGTGGGAACAAGATTTCTCAATTGCATGCAACTGTTTATGATTTTGACTTTTGAACCATGTGAATGCATTTTCTACAAAAATACTTTGAAAATGGTAAACATTGTGCTAGGCATAGCAAGTTATTTGTAGCTGCCTAAAGTCATTATGTTGTTTTATATTGTACTTTACATATTTTGTTCCATTTGTTTTAATGTTCCTCACTTTCTTGTCCACCTTGAAAATTCCTAAATAGTAATTCCTCAAAATTCAGCTCTAGACAGAGGGTTGCCATACAATAATTGAGCAATACCCCCCAAATCTCACTTTCTGCACCATCTCTTAGGACGAGATTACTTCAAGTTGACCCTGTCCCCACAAATGCTTATCAATAACCAATCTTTTAGTGGTTCTAAGTGAATATTTTCTGAGGGTGGGAAGTTCCAGTGCTCTATAAGGATATAAGTCCTTGAATTCTCCAAATGTTCAATAAGCTTGAAGATTTCAATTGCACTTTATTCTAACCCTCCTTTCCTATTGTTTTGCCCCCTCCTTCCCTATTGGTTGGTGTAATTTCATATGAACCAGCCTCTGGTTCACACATGCCAGGCACACTATTCCAGGATGCCTTATTGTATCCTGAAGCTCATTGTTGAGGGAAGCACCAAGCAAATGGGAAAACAAAGCTCAAACCCAGTCCTGGAACTTAGAGGTGATTTTCTGCTTTCTAAAAAAAAATAATAATAATTTTATCTTCAGATGGACAAGAGTCTCTTCTGCCTGGTTTCTAGTAACAGTACACTGTGGCTGCTGTCATTGCTTTCTCATAAAGGTGAGGGGCTTCACTTGCAAACAGTATGATTTAGCTGATGAGTTGGGGAAATTATGTCTATAGTGGGAATATTCTCATCAGTTCCAAGGTGGTCTTAAGGTTTCTAAACATAATAAAAAGTGTATCCCATGTTTATATGCTGAGGGAAACTGATAAGAAGGCAGTGTTTCACTTCTGCTGGTTAATATTTACTCCGGCATTAGCCATTTATTTTATTTTATTTATTTATTTTTTATTGCATTTTAGGTTTTGGGGTACATGTGAAGGACATGCAAGATTGTTGCATAGGTACACACATGGCAGTGTGATTTGCTGCCTTCCTCCTCATCACCTATATCTAGCATTTCTCCCCATGCTATCGCTCCCCAACTCCCCACCCACTGCTGTCCCTCCCCTATTTCCCCCCGACAGATGCCAGTGTGTGATGCTCCCCTCCTTCTGTCCATGTGTTCTCATTGTTAAACACACATATATGAGTGAGAACATGCGGTGTTTGATTTTGTGTTCTTGTGTCAGTTTGCTGAGAATGATGGTTTCCAGGTTAATCCATGTCCCTACAAAGGACACAAACTCGTTTTTGATGGCTGAATAATATTCCATAGTGTATATGTGCCAAATTTTCCCTGTCCAGTCTATCATCG
Source organism: Aotus nancymaae (assembly GCF_030222135.1). Classification (NCBI taxonomy): domain Eukaryota; kingdom Metazoa; phylum Chordata; class Mammalia; order Primates; family Aotidae; genus Aotus; species Aotus nancymaae. The sequence continues at coordinate 2,466,151 of NW_026988488.1, forward strand.
ATGGGCATTTGGGTTGGTTCCAGGTCTTTGCTATTGTAAACTGTACTGCAGTGAACATTCGTGTGCATGTGTCCTTATAGTAGAACGATTTATAATCCTTTGGATATATACCCAGTAATGGGATTGCTGGGTCAAATGAAATTTCTATTTCTAGGTCCTTGAGGAATAGCCACACTGTCTTCTGCAATGGTTGAATTAATAACACTCCCACCAACAGTGTAAAAGTGTTCCTATTTCTCCACATCCTCTCCAGCATCTGTTCTCTCCAGATTTTTAATGATCGCCATTCTAACTGGCATGAGATGGTATCTCAATGTAGTTTTGATTTGCATTTCTCTAATGACCAGTGATGATAAGCATTTTTTCATATGTTTGTTGACCTCATGTATGTCTTCCTTTGTAAAGTGTCTGTTCATGTCCTTTGCCCACTTTTGAATGGGCTTGTTTGTTTTTTCTTGTAAATCTGTTTCTGTTCCTTGTAGATTCTGGATATCAGCCCTTTGTCAGATGGGTAGACTGCAAAAGTTTTTTCCCATTCTGTTGGTTGCCGATTCACTCTAACAACTGTTTCTTTTGCTGTGAAGAAGCTGGGGAGATTGATTAGGTCCCATTTGTCTATCTTGGCTTTTGTTGCCAAAGCTTTTGGTGTTTTAGTCATGAAGTCCTTGCCTACGCCTATGTCCTGAATGGCTTTGCCTAGATTTTCTTCTAGGATTTTTATGGTGTTAGGTCTTACAGTTAAGTCTTTAATCCATCTGGAGTTAATTTTAGTGTAAGATGTCAGGAAGGGGTCCAGTTTCTGCTTTCTGCACATGGCTAACCGGTTTTCCCAACACCATTTATTAAACAGGGAATCCTTTCCCCATTGCTTGTTTTTGTCAGGTTTGTCATTGATCGGATGGTTGTAGATGTGTGGTGTTGCCTCTGAGGCCTCTGTTCTGTTCCATTGGTCTATACCTCTGTTTTGGTACCAGTACCATGCTGTTTTGATTACTGTAAACTTGTAGTGTAGTTTGAAGTCCAGTAGTGTGATGCCTCCCACTTTGTTCTTTTGGCTTAGAATTGACTTGGCTATGCAGGCTCTCTTTTGGTTCCATATGAAGTTTAAGGTGGTTTTTTCCAGTTCTGTGAAGAAGGTCATTGGTAGCTTGGTGGGGCTAGCATTGAATCTGTAAATTACTTTGGGCAGTATGGCCATTTTCACGATATTGATTCTTCCTAACCATGAACATGGAATTTTTCTCCATCTGTTTGTGTCCGCTCTTATTTCGTTGAACAGTGGTTTGTAGTTGTCCTTGAAGAGGTCCTTTACATTCCTTGTTAGTTGTATTCGTAGATATTTTATTCTCTTTGTAGCAATTGTGAATGCCAGTTTGTTCTTGATTTGGCTCTCTTTAAGTCTTTTATTGGTGTATAGTAATGCTTGTGATTTTTGCACATTAATTTTCTATCCTGAGACTTTCCTGAAGTAGCTTATCAGTTTCAGGAGATTTGGGGCTGAGATGATGGGGTCTTCTACATATGCAATCATGTCATCTACAAATAGAGACAATTTGACTTCCTCCTTTCCTATTTGAATAACTTTTATTTCTTTTTTCTTGCCTGATTGCTCTGGCTAGAACTTCCAATACTATATTGAATAAGAGTGGTGAGAGAGGGCATCCTTGTCTAGTGCCAGATTTTAAAAGGAATGCTTCCAGTTTTTGCCCATTCAGTATGGTATTGGCTGTTGGTTTGTTGTAAATAGCTTTTATTATTTTGAGATACATTCAATCAATACCTAGTTTACTGAAGGTTTTTAGCATAAAGGCTGTTGAATTTGTCAGAGGCCTTCTCTGTATCAGTTGAGATAATCATGTGGTTTTTATCTTTGGTTTTGTTTATGTGGTGAATTACATTTATAGACTTGCATATGTTGAACCAGCCTTGCATCACCAGGATGAAGCCTACTTGATAATGATGGATAGGCTTTTTGATGTGCTGTTGCAATCGGTTTGCCAGTATTTTATTGAAGATTTTTGCATCTATGTTCATCATGGATATTGGCCTGTAGTTTTCTTTTCTTGCTGAGTCTCTGCTGGGTTTTGGTATCGGGATGATGTTGGTCTCATAAAATGATTTGGGAAGGAGTCCCTCTTTTTGGATTATTTGGAATAGTTTCAGAAGGAATGGTACCAGCTCCTCTTTGTATGTCTGGTAGAATTCGGCTGTGAACCCATCTGGACCTGGGCTTTTGTTGGGTGGTAGGCTCTTAATTGCTGTCTCAACTTCAGACCTTGTTATTGGTCTATTCAGGGTTTCTACTTCTTCCTGGTTTAGGCTTGGGAGGATGGAAGTGTCCAGGAATTTATGCATTTCTTCCAGGTTTACTAGTTTATGTTTATAGAGTTGTTTGTAATAATCTCTGATGATAGTTTGTATTTCTGGGGAATCTGTGGTGATATCCTCTTTATCGTTTTTTATTGCATATATTTGATTATTCTCTCTTTTCTTTTTTATTAATCTGGCTAGTGGTCTATTTTGTTGATCTTTTCGAAAAACCAGCTCCTGGATTTATTGATTTTTTGAAGGGTTTTTCATGTCTCTATCTCATTCAGTTCTGCTCTGATCTTAGTTATTTCTTGTCTTCTGCTAGGTTTTGAGCTTTTTTGATCTTGCTCCTCTAGCTCTTTCAATTTTGACGATAGGGTGTCAACTTTAGATCTCTCCTTGCTTCTCATGTGGGCATTTATTGCTATATGTTTTCCCCTAGAGACTGCTTTAAATGTGTCCCAGATATTCTGGTATGTTATGTCTTCATTATTGTTGGTTTCGAAGAACATCTTTATTTATATCTTCATTTCATTGTTTATCCAGTCAACATTCAAGAGCCAGTTGTTCAGTTTCCATGAAGCTGTGTGGTTCTGAGTTAGTGTCTGAATTCTGAGTTCTAACTTGATTGCACTGTGGTCTGAGAGACTGTTTGTTATGATTTCCATTCTTTTGCATTTTCTGAGGAGTGATTTACTTCCAATTGTGTGGTCAATTTTAGAGTAGATGTGATGTGGTGCTGAGAAGAATGTATATTCTGTGGATTTGGGGTGGAGAGTTCTGTAAATGTCTATTAGGTTTACTTGGTCCAGGTCTGAGTTCAAGTTCTGGGTATCTTTGTTAATTTTCTGTCCCATTGATCTGTCTAATGTTGACAATGGGGTGTTAATGTCTCCCACTATTACTGTGCGGGAGTCTAAGTCTCTTTGTAAGTCATTAAGAACTTGCCTTATGTATCTGGATGCTACTGTATTGGGTGCGTATATGTTTAGGATTGTTAGTTGTTCTTGTTGCATTGATCCTTTTACCATTATGTAATGTCCTTCTTTGTCTCTTTTGATCTTTGCTGGTTTAAAGTCTATTTTATCAGAGACAAGTATTGCAACTGCTGCTTTTTTTTTTTTTTTTTTTTTGCTCTCCATTTGCTTGGTAAATCTTCCTCCATCCCTTTATTTTGAGCCTCTGTGTATCCTTGCATGTGAGATGGGTTTCCTGGATACAGTACTGATGGGTTTTGGCTTTTTATCGAATTTGCCAGTCTGTGTCTTTAGATTGGGGTATTTATTCCATTTACATTTAGGGTTAATATTGTTATGTGTGAATTTGTTCCTGCCATTTTGATACTAGCTGGCTGTTTTGACCATTAGTTGATGCAGTTTCTTCATTGTGTTGATGCTCTTTACCATTTGGTATGTTTTTGGAGTGGCTGGTACTGGTTGTTCCTTTCTGTGTTTAGTGCCTCTTTGAGGAGCCCTTGTAAATCAGGCCTGGTGGTGATGAAATCTCTAAGTGCTTGCTTGTTCATAAAGGATTTTATTTTTCCTTCACTTATGAAGCTTAGTTTGGCTGGATATGAAATTCTGGGTTGAAAGTTCTTTTCTTTAAGGATGTTGAATATTGGCCCCCACTCTATACTGGCTTGTAGGGTTTCTTCTGAGAGATCTGATGTGAATCTGATGGGCTTCCCTTTGTGGGTAACCCGGCCTTTCTCTCTGGCTGCCCTTAGCATTTTCTCCTTCATTTCAACCCTGATGAATCTGACAATTATGTGCCTTAGGGTTGCTCTTGTTGTGGAATATCTTTGTGGTGTTCTCTGTATTTTCTGGACTTGAATATTGGCCTGCTTTGCCAGATTGGGGAAGTTTTCCTGGATAATATCCTGAAGAGAATTTTCCAGCTCGGATTCATTCTCTCTGTCACATTCAGGTACACCTATCAAACGTAGATTAAATTTTTTCACATAGTCCCATATTTCTTGGAAAGTTTGGTCATTCCTTTTTACCATTTTTTCTCTAATCTTGCCTTCTCGTTTTATTTCATTGAGTTGATCTTCAACCTCTGATATCCTTTATTCTGTTTGATCAATTCAGCTGTTGAAACTTATGTATACTTCACAAAGTTCTTGTTTTGTGTTTTTCAGCTCCATCAATTCACTTATATTCCTCTCTAAGTTGTTTATTCCTGTTAGCATTTTGGCAAATCTTTTTTCAAGGTTCTTAATTACTTTGCATTGGGTTAGAACATGCTCTTTTAGCTCACAGAAGTTTCTTATTACCATTTTCTGAAGCCTGATTCTGTCGTTTCATCACGTTCTCCATCCAGCCTTGTTCCCCTTGCTGGTGAGGAGTTGTGATCCCTTGTAGGAGGAGAGGTGTCCTGGTTTCGGGTGTTTTCATCATTTTTGCACTGGTTCTTCTCATCTTTGGGGATTTATCCACCTGTCATCTTTGTAGTTGTTGATTTTCTGATTGCGTCTCTGAGTGGAGGTCCAGTTTGTTGTTGATGAACTTATTTCTTTCTGTTTCTTAGTTTTCCTTCTAACAGTCTGGCCCCTCTGCTGTAGGACTACTGAGGTCCACTCCAGGCCCTGCTTGCCTGGGGATTACTTGCAGCAGCTGCAGAACAGTAAGGGTTGCTGCCAGTTTCTTCTGCTGCTATCATCGTCCCAGAAGGATACCTGCCAGATGTCAGTCTGAGCTCTCCTTTATGAGGTGACTCTTTGGATATCAGGGGTCAGGGAGCTGCTTGAGGAGACAGTCTGTCCTTTATAGGAGCTCAAGTGCAGAGCTGTGAGCTCCATTGTTCACTCAGAGCTGCTGGGCTGGTATGTTTAAGTCTGCTGCAGCAGAACTCATACCACCCCCCTTTTTTTCCCCAGGTGCTCTGTCCTGGGGAGTTATGGCTTTATTTTTGAGTTTCTGTTGTGCTGCTACCTTTTTTCAGGTCTGCCCTGCCCAGCGAGGAGGCAGCCTAGTCACTCTCTGCCTGCAGAGGCTTTGCTGAGCTGCTGAGGGCTCCGCCCAGCTGCCATGTAAACTTCCCTTCAGTCCTGTTTGTACAGGTATAGTTAGAACTGCCTCAGCAATGGCGGTCCACCTCTATAATGGTGGGCTGCCTCAACAACAGTGGGCTGCCTCAGCAATGGCAAACTACCTCTGTAGTGGTGGACTGCCTCAGTAATGGCAGACGCCACTCCCCTACAGAGCTGGACCATCCCAAGTTCAGCTGTGCTTGCTGTGAAACTCTCAATCCAGAGTGTTTCTGATTGCTGTTCTTTTGTGGAGGTAGGACCAGCTGAGCCTGATCACCTGGCTCCCTTACTCAGAGCCTTTTTTTTTTTAGTTGAACCGTCAACTCTGTGTACCAGGTGTTCCAGTCACCTGTTGAAAAGGTGCCGGGATCTGTGTGATTTCCCATGTGGTGACCCACTGCATCTGCACCGGCTGAAACAGCTGCACTGAGATTCGTGGCGCTTTTTTGCCCAGGAATCTCATGGCCTGGCTCCCTGTTTCAGTCCCCTTTTTAATCAATTGAGTGGGCATCTCCGTCTGCCAGAAGCTCCAATCACCAGCTAAAACGGTGCCCGGACCCGTATATTTTGTACGGAGAACTGCTGGTAATACAGCCGCACCAGGGAAAACAGCCGCGCTGGCCAAACAGTCGCGCCAGCCAAACAGCTGCACCGGCCAAACCAGCTGCGCTGGTGACCAGTGGGGCTCCTCCACCTGGGAATCTCCTGGTCTGTGGGCAATAAAATCCATCTGGAAATGTGGCATCCACTCACCCGTACTTTCACTGGGAGCTGCAATCCTGAGGTGCTCCTAATCGGCCATCTTGGATCCCTCCCCCCAGCATTACCCATTTAATCTCCCATTTAGAGTCTGGCTTCCTACAGGATAGATGAAGGAGTTTGGAGATTTGGCTCACTCTGATAACTGTGGGACTTTTTTTTGTTTGTGAGATGGAGTCTCACTCTGTCAACCAGGCTGTAGTGCAATGGTGCAATCTCAGCTCACTTCAACCTCTGCCTTCCGGGTTCAAGTGATTCTCCTGCCTCATCCTCCTGAGTAGCTGGGACTACAGGTACATGCCACCACACCTGGCTAATTTTTGTATTTTTAGTAAAGACGAGGTTTCACCATTTTGGCCAGGCTGATCTTGAACTCCTGACCTCAAATGATCTGCCTGTCTTGGCCTCCCAAAATGCTGTGATTACAGGTGTGAGCCATCATGCCTGGCCAACTGTGGGACTTCAACTGTCAGCATGAAATACACACACACACACACACACATGCATGCATACACATGTGCACACATATTATTTTTCAGAGCAATATTGAATGTAGAATTTTAAAGACAACTAGAGATCAATGGAGACTGCACCTGTACTTCACAAGAGAAAGTAGGATTATTAGACAAAGACTGCAAGGTTGTAAATTTTAAAGAAGTAGAAAATGACTTATTGTTCTTTTCCTAATGGCCAAAACCTGCTGCTGCTAATACATGGCATGACCTCTGAGATATAATTAATCCAAAATACTTTTCAAAGAGGTAAACATGCAAAACCTCTGCAGAGTAATCTAAATGGTTTAAATTACAAGTGTTTAAGCTTACAGTTGCAAATCAATAACTTCCTCCAGCACCAGACAATCGGGTAGGGAGAGTTATTCATAATTTACTCATGAATAGTTTCTTCTGGACCTGGAACCAGTGAAGCCTGAATTAGAGACCTCAGGGACCCAGAGGTGATTACTGCTTTAGTGTAGATCAGATCTGTAGAAGAATAAGAAAGGCCACCGCAGATACTGAATTTAAGGAAAACAAAAATACCCATCCCATTCACCTCCCTTCATGTTGATTTACTTGCTTATGACCGGTTTAGTGATTTTGTCAGTAATGCTCACACATGCTGATTAAACACTTTCTTGTTGTAGGCTTGGCTATCAAACCATGGATTTCTGTTCTGTGCCTTTCTATCTTGGGCTAAATCTGATCCAGCTTATAAGCAATCGCAAGTTAAGTGTCTTTGTTTCCTATTGCTGCTGTAACAAATTACTGCAAATGTACTGGCTTAAAATAATACAAATTTATTATCTGATATTTCTGGAGGTCAAAAGTCCAAAATTAGTTTCATTGCACTTAAGTCAAGGTGTGTCACTAGGACTGGTTCCTCTGGAGGCTCTGGGATTGAGGTGGGGGAGGGGAGAATTCATTTCTTTGCCTATTTCAGCTTCTAGTGGCTGCCTGTATTCACTGGCTTGTGATCCTTTCCTCCGTCTTCAAGTGCATCACTCTAATATATGCTTCTGTAATCACATCACTAATTCATTTGGCTCTGAATCCTCCTGACTTCTTTTTATAAGGACCATTGTCATTATATCGGGCCCATCCAGATGGTCCAGGATGGTAGCCCCATCACAAGATCCTTAATTTAATCACATCTGAAAATTCTCTTTGCCATATAAGGTAACATTCACAGGTCTCAAAGATTTGAACATGGACTTGTGTATGGGGGGACATTATTCAGCCTACTACAGTAATCTTTCACTTTTCCTACTGTATACACTGAGTGATTTAAGAGGCAGATAAAATGTTTGATTATAGCTGACATTTTCTCAGTAAGAGAAGCAGAAAGTGTCTCAGAATGGAATAAAAATTATACCTTGCATTTGTGTAATGATTCACCTTCACATCCATTACCTTCTTTGATCCCTAGAGTCAGCTTGGGAGGATGCTGGGGTTAGCTGAGGCTGCAGGGAATGAAGTAAGTTGTCCAAAGTAAGTGATTGGGTAGGACTTGGTATAGTGTTGCCAAAATTAGTAAAGAATAATGCAGATACTCAATTAAAATTTAAATTTGGATAAACCACATATTTGTTTTAGTATATATGTGTCCCATGTAATATTTGGAGCACTCTACAAAAGTATTCATTGTTTCTCTGAATTTTAAATTTAATTTGGCATGTTGTATTTTATCTGGCATCTCTACTTTGATATGTTCACTCCATTATACTCCAGTTGTCTCTTGGTATTCTATGGTCCCATGCTCCTGCTCCTATTAAATATCAGTAATATTTTAAAACTTTATATTAAATATAGTTTTATAATTTATGAAGCTCTTTGACATATTATTAACTTTGCTCCTCAAAATAAACCTTCTCTTCCCAGAGACAAAGCAGAGCACATACTGTGAGTTTTCATTTTACAGATAGAAATCAAACCCAAGAAAGATCACTGACTTGCCCACTATAAGCTGAATCCTGGATCTTTTGCTCTTTCATCTTATCCTGGACTTGCTCCCCTGTGATGTTTCACATTCATCCACAGGACCTCAGTTCTTTCCCTCTTTCCCAGCTCCTTTAATTCATCCCTTCAACACTTTGAACTCATATGGACCTTGCTGCCATGTCTGTAAGATGAGCCCTTTCTGGTCTCAACTGCTTCAACCTTGTCTCCCAGGGTGAGGATATTCTCATCCTATAGCCTTCTTCATGCAGTCTTCAGGTTCCTATGTGGTAATCTAGCTTTGCTGATTCCATGAACCACTATCTGCCTCTCACTTATGGAGATGGAAAAGTAGTGTGCCTGAGAAGTGACTTGGTTCATTCATTACTGCACACAGTGTGACATGAATTTGAGGAGACAAGTGAAGTAAAGTGCTAAAAATTGAAGGAAGAGAATTTGGAAGAGAGAACCAAACCACAAAGCTCTGAATCCTGCAATGGTTACCAGAATTTCTACTGTTTCTCCAGAATATTCTATGTATGGGCTGTGCTGGGATTGGCCATAAGGTCTAGGTAGACTGGACAGCAGAGTTATGCCTTCCTTTTACAAATAAAGAAGAAGGCCCAGGGAGGAAAGAGTCATAATGTGTGTGCTACAGCACTGGAGCAAGATCTCAGTTTTTTTGAATTTCTTGTCCGGTTTACTTTCCACCCACAAAGATGGGTAACTATTTAGTATTTTTTAGTAGCAATCCCTTGCTTGAACAATAGTTCTTGACCCTCTAAAGACACACTCTTCTCATTATCTTAGTCTTATTTGTAGAAGGATTAGTCTGAGGCCCACTTCTAGTAGAGGTACTAGCAAGCTAGGCTTGTATGCAACTCTGTCTGACTCTTAATTTTTTTTTAGATGGAGTTTTGCTCTTGTGGCCCAGGCTGGAGTTCAATGGTGTGATCTCAGCTCATTGCAACCTCTGCCTCTCAGGTTCAAGCAATTCTCCTGCCTCAGCCTCCTCAGTAGCTGGCACTACAGGCATATGCTACTATGCCTGGCTGATTTTGTATTTTGAGTAGAGATGGGGTTTTACTGTGTTGGCCAGGCTAGTATCTAACTCCTGACCTCAGGTGATCCGCCCGCCTTGGCCTCCCAAAGTGTTGGGATTACAGGTGTGAGCCACCGCCCCTGGCCTGCCTCCTAATTTGAACTGAAAATAGTTCAGTGGCCCCCTCTCTTCCTTCCCAACTGGCTGCCTCACCAGCCCCTCCTTCTCTACCCAGAAGAAAACAGAAAAGACTCAAGAAGGCTGGATAGGCCACCAAGTTGTTGGCATTAATTGATCCTGGCATGACACATTTTTATGCTACAATACCTTCCTCCTTTATGTTTTTCTCTATCCAAATGTAAGGAACAGCACTTAGCCAAGCTGGATGGATAGCTGAATTCCTATTGTACTGAAGTGCTTAAGTATGAGGACTTTTTCTTTTACTCTCTACCCATTTCTACTCTCAGTCAAGAAATAATGAAGGGCCTTTCATTGGCACCTCTGTTAATAATGTGAGGCCTCTGAGTCCAGGATTCTAATCTTAGTTAAACAATGAAAAAAGCAATGGCTTTGGAATTACATGCAAGAGACAATCAGGGGATATAAGACAGGGTTTGATAAAGTGCTACATTGTATAGTACAGGCTATGAATGCATTGGAGACAGCCAGAATTGCTAAGGAAAAAATTATTCTGACAGTTAAAATGGTAAGAAAACTTTAGGACCATTGTCAATAGACATCAAGACTATCATAATATGGGAGAGATCAGGCTCAACTCCAAATGCAGCAGGGACAAGTGGGGATTTATAGCCAACAAGCAGAATGAGGTTCTGCTTGTTGGGATGGAATAAGCGGATGGAAAGTTACTAAAAAAACACACCAAGGGTAGGAAGTTTCTTGCTAAACTAATCTAACAGAATTCTTGCTGATGGCAGGCCAAGGTGATCAGATGTCAAGGGTGAGAGATTCTCTCTAAAATGACTTAGAAGGATTCTTGCTACCACTGGACTAGATGCGCCAAAGAGCTGAAGGACAAAGCCTAGTCAAAAAGAAGGCTCAGAGGAGCCTAAGTAAAGTTTGATCAAGAAGATGGTCTTTGGTGGAATCCCATTGGTACCAGGAGAACAGCAGCGAACTGACTATAGCACTCAATATGGGGTCTGCAGGTGTTTGATGGCAATTAATTGATTAGGTTCACACGACTGCTAGTCCTTACCAAGTTTTAAATCCTGGGGGGCAGACGTCTTAGTGTTCTGTAAAAATCTGCAAATACCTTGGCAATAGTAATAATGTCCTATGCTTCTCAGTGTATTCTAATGTCCTCTTTCTACAAGTACACAATCTCTTGGACTTAGAAAATTTCAGAAGTGGATGTGCCCTTGTGAGGCACATCTAGTGTAATAACTATAATTATGGTAATAGCAGATAAGATTTTTTAAAGGCTTACTCCAACCTGGGCACTGCGTTAAGGAGCATTACATGTAGTATCTCATTGAATCCTTACAACAAACCTACAAAATGAGTACTATTATACCATTTCACAGATGAGAAAACAGATTCAAAGAGGTTGATCAATTAGCCCAAGATCACAATTAGTAACTGACCAAGCTAGGATTTGAACTCAAGATTGTCTGAAATTAAAGCCTAAAATCTTAGCCATTATTCTCACTTTGCTGGACAGAGGACTTGAGCCCTAGGGATAGGAAGTGACTTTTCAAAATCACAGAGCAAATTGGGTGATTAGGTAAGGACTGTAACCTAGAAATCTTGGCTCATAGTTCAGTGAGCCTCTGTAGTATCTATCCTGTCTCACCAGTTTGCTGACAGCAAGGTAGACTGAAAACTATGGTAGATTAAGTCCTGACTGTCTCACCTACTGGATATGTGTGACCTTGGGTTACTTAACTTGGCTTTACTTCAATTTCCTTTTTGTAAAGAGAAATTCCTCTCAGAATTTCTACTCTGACTTTCGAAGCTGTTATGAGAATCAAATGAGATATGGGTATGAAAATGCTTATAAATAACAAAAGACTGTATACTTTAGAGGGCAATTTTTTAGTCCAGAGCACCCAGTGAACTCTTGATGTCATCTATTATCAGTAAGTCCTCATTGGAGAACCGTTGCCTAGCAATAAAAACTGAAGCTCGAGTCCTGACTTCAGCCCCAGTAAAGGGAACAATAATTGCTGACTATCCATAATTTTCCAGGGGTTTAAAAGATTAATTTGAAAGAACATTGCTTTAAAGGAGGATAGGCAGAATTAAATGATTTAAGGTCTATAAATTAGAAGACATTCCCCCAGAGAGAAGTGGTAGAATCAACGCAAACTACTATTGCTGAGACAACCCTGATGAGAAATTACAGTATCCACAAGGCTTACTTGGTATATGCAGTTGGGAAGAATCAATTTGATAAACTGGAAACCAAATCTGAATTGAATTCAGTGACTAGAGATTAAGTTTCTTCAGCTCTTGGCATTCTTAAAGTTTCTACTAGCACGCAGAAAACAGCTTGCATGCTAAATCCCCTTTCCTTCTCAAGAAAGTGAATATTTACGGTCAATACTGGAGAGAGAGAACGAGAGAGAGCCCTTAATCTCCATGTGTTCACTTTCCCCCAACAAGAGTTTAACAGGGAGAAGAGTAGAAACTGTAGGGAGGTTTGCAAAAACACATTACAATGATTTTCAGATGCAGCCTCTTAAAGATGGTGCAAGCAAAATTTCCCCTTGTTAAGAACAAAAAAGATAGAAAAGACTATCTGTTGCTACAAATAAACACAGTCCCGAAAAACTTCAGGTCCAATTTTTGATTAAGGGACAATAAACCTGGTTTCCTTAATTTTCCCACTTATTTCCCAAATTGTCTCTACTTTCCAAACTCGTCTCTGACCAGAGACTGCATTTGCACAACTCCCAGACCACAGTGCTGAAAAAACTGTTAGGAACGGTAATGGTGGGTTGCCTTGGCAACAGCGGGTTGCCTCGGCAACTGCAGGCTGCCTCAGGAATGGCGGACTGTCTCTGTAGTGGTAGAGTGCCTCCGTAATGGTGGATGACCCTCCCCCACAGAGCTGGACCGTCTCAGGTTCAGCTGTGCTTGCTGTGAATGTCTCAACCCACATCGTTTCCAATTGCTGTTTTTTTGTTTTTGTGGGGGTGGGACCAGCCAGGTCTGATCACCTGGCTCCCTGCCTCAGAGCCTTTTGTTTTTTAGTTGAACAGCCAGCTCTCTACCAGGTGACCTGGTCGCCTGTTGAATAGGCGCTGGGATCTGTGTGATTTCCCATGTGGCGACCCACTGTGCTGGCTGAAACCACAGCTCTGAGATTCGTGGCACTTTTTTGCCCGGGAATCTCCTAGCCTGGCTCACTGTTTCAGCTCCCCTTGCTGGCTAAGAGGGGACACAGTCTTGTTTACTCTGCACCAGGAACTACTGCGCCAGGGCAAAACAGCCACGCTGGCCAAAACAGCCGCCCTGGCGACCTGTGGGGTTCCTCCGCCTGGGAATCTCCTGGTCTGTGGGCAGTAAAAATCCATCTGGAAATGCTGCGTCCACTCACCCTCTGTGCTTTCACTAGGACCTGCAATCCTGAGCTGCTCCTAACCAGCCATCCAATAGTTCCGCCTTCATGTTTAAGTCTTCTGCAGCAGAACTCATAAACCCCTTTTTTTCCCCCAGGTGCTCTGTCCCGGGGTGTTAGGGCTTTATTTAGGAATTTCCGTTTTGCTGCTACCTTTTTTTCAGGGCTGCCCTGCCCAGCAAGGAGGCAGGCTAGTCACTGTCTGCCTGCAGAGGCTTTGCTGAGTTGCTGTGGGCTCTGCCCAGCTGCCATGTGAACTTCCCTGCAGTCCTGTTTATATGGGTGTAGTTAGAACTGCCTCGGCAATGGTGGCCCACCTCTGTAATGGAAGACTCTCTCTGTAATGGCAGGTTGCCTTGGCAATGGCAGGCTGCCTCATCAGTGGTGGACTGCCTCCGTAGTGGTGGAGTGCCTTGGTAATGGTGGATGCCTCTCCCACACAGAGCTGGACAGTCCCAGGTTCAGCTGTGCTTGCTGTGAAGCTCTCAACCCAGAGCATTTAAAATTTCTGTTTTTTTTTTTTTTTTTTTTTTTTTTTTGTGGGGGTGGGACCAGCCAAGCCCGATCACCTGGCTCCTTGCCTCAGAGCCTTTCTTTTTTCTTTTAGTTGAATGGTCAACTCTCTCACCTGCTGAAAAGGCACCCAGATCTGTGTGCCTTCGCGTGCGGCGACCTGCCGAGCTGGCTGAAACAGCAGCGCTGAGATTCGTGGTGCTTTTTTTTTTTTTTTTTTTTGCCTGGGATTCTCCTGGCCTGGCTCCCTGTTTCAGTCCCCTTGTTTAATCAGACAGATGGGCGACTGTGGCTTCCTGGACTTCCACTCGCCAGACCCAGACCAGTGTGTTTTTTATGGGGAACCACCATGCCGAGGTGCCGGCAAAACAGCCACGCCAGCCAAAACAGCCACGTGGGCCAAAACAGCCGCACTGTCAACCCTTGGGGCTCCTCTGCCTGGGATTCTACTGGTCTGTAGGCAATAAAAGTCCATCTGGAAATGTGGCATCCACTCACCCTCTGTGCTTTCACTGGGAGCTGCAATCCTGAGCTGCTCCTAAGTAGCCATCTTCCGATCTCTCCAAGAATGAGTCTTATAGTCAGTCCCATACCATTTTTTTTACCAAGATATTCTATGTCCATATTAGCTAATAATGGATTAATATAATTTCAGAATGTATTCATAAAAGCCAAAGCAGATTTATCATAAGTAGGCACTTGGCAGATAGTGGAAGGAGAATTTTTAAATGAATGCACTACTACAAATTGTCCATGTCAACAGTAACATCAGACAGGCACTGCCAGAAAAGGTTAGGTTTAAATTTGAAAACTTTTTTTAAAAAAAGCAATTTGAATAAATTTTCCTTCAGCTAGTTAATGTTCTAAGTAAGGAATTAAACCATACAAAATTAAACAATTTTGTTTTCTTTAAATTTTACAATTAAGAAAGAAATGATTTGCCCTCTCTATGTACTCCATTATGCTTGAAAGGGAAAACCATTGGCATTTGCTGTAATAAAATAACTGGAAATCTCAAGTTCTTCATGCATTATTAGCCTATTTATGCATTATATTATAATTTACCTATTGCAAGAAATGCAGATTCACAAGTTATTCAGTTACCAGCAAGTTTTAGGCTTCAGAATCACATAAAATCAGAGTTTATAGCTGGGTATACACCAAATGATCTACTTTGTTCAGTCCCTACTAAATTTAAATGAGTTTAGGTAATGTTTTATTTTAGACCACTGGGAATAAAAATGTCCTATATAATCTGTAATTTGATCATAAACAATAATGTAAAATTATTCTGTGGAATTTAAAAATACCTATTATACTGGCCAACTCTCCAAATGTGATTGGCCAAAATTCAAATGGTTAAGATTAAAAAATCCAAAATCATATTTTTTGAAATTACCATTACAACTGCTCAAATCTACCAACTAATTGGAAAAAATAAATAGGCAATTATATTTGGAACAGCAAAATGATTAGACTGTTAATAGATTCAATATGATACTACTGAAATATGAAAGACTAGGAACCCCAGACTTTAGCTCACAAATAGGCATTGTGATGGAACTTAAGACTGAACAAAGGAGGTACTGTATCTAACTGAAGAGCTCTAAGAACATATGACAAGTCACAAGAGAAAGATGTGCATACTGGTACCTGACCAGCATGGGCAGTGATAGTAGACACCCACTCACTGGGGTGAAGCAGCATGGGATGAGGACAAGGTTGTAGGACAGTGGCTTGGGTACTAAGAAAAGTCCTGAAAAGAAGGATGATTCAACATAGATAGAATATATAAGAGCGTTCCATTGTCTCAGGCCTAGTTTTCAAAGCAGTCTTTTTCTCAGTATCCAATCAGAGAGATGGGGCATGACTGTAGAGTGTCCAGATAGTCATGATGAGAGACTAGTCTACCTATAGCAATATCCCTATTAGGGGTCAGAGATTGGAGGCGGGTTTGGCCCTTAGTGAATGGAAGCTGCCAGTAACTGTTGGGGTATCAGGGCTGAGGTGTAACTTAAGCACCAGTTTCAAGAAAGGAAGGGTTACTAGGCACTGAAACAGTTCAACAATGAGCAACATGAGGACTGTAGTTAATACTACTAGTTCATCGTATTTAGGATTTTTGCTAAATGGCCACCAGTAACTGTTGGGGTATCAGGGTTGAGGTGCAACTTAAGGACCAGTTTCAGGAAAGGGAGGGCAATGCAACTAGTCAGCAATGTGCAACATGAGGACTACAGTTAATATTATTTCATTATATTCAAGGTTTTTGCTAAATGAGTAGACTATGAGTGTCTCTTGCCACAGGGAGGACAATGAGTAACTATGTGAGATAATGGATTTGTTCATTTTTTCCATTATTATAACCATTTTACTATATATGTATTTCATAACATCATGTTGTACATGTTAAATATATACAAAATTCACTTTTAAAAAAAGAAAAAGTAAAAGTCTAGATCTAGTTTCTTTGAAAGTCCTAGGCTAATAAACATTGTTTTATACCACATTCCTTTTGGTTAATGACATCTGTACTATAATATTTACTTTTTACTCTAGTCCTCTTTTATTAAAAAGTCTGTTTTTCTCATTAAAAATTTGAGAGTCAATACACATTTTTTATGCTTTTTTATGTAGGGGAGGGTGGGTTGCCATTTTTTAGGATAGCTATTACTTTGGTCTCTAAATTTATATGTTGAGGAGACTGCATTCTTTTTATTTTTGCTAGTATTATCATTATTAGAGAATATTAAAAATATGAAAATGCACATTCAGTCTTAATATAAACTATTAACAAAAATGTGGCTCTCCTAGGACCAGGCAATTGATAATCTTAAGACCAATAACAAGGTCTGAAATTGAGGCCACAATTAATAGCTTACCAACCAAATTAAGTCCAGTACCAGATGGATTCACAGCTGAATTCTACCAAATGTACAAAGAGGAGCTGGTACCATTCCTTCTGAAACTATTCCAGACAATACAAAAAGAAGGAATCGACCAGGCGCGGTGGCTCAAGCCTGTAATCCCAGCACTTTGGGAGGCTGAGGAGGGTGGATCACGAGGTCAAGGGACATGGTGAAACCCCGTCTCTACTAAAAATACAAAAAATTAGCTGGGCATAGTGGTGCATGCTTGTAATCTCAGCTACTCAGGAGGCTGAGACAGGAGAATTGCCTGAACCCAGGAGGCAGAGGTTGTGGTGAGCCGAGATTGCGCCATTGCACTCCAGCCTGGGTAACAAGAGTGAAACTCAGTCTCAAAATAATAATAATAATAATAATAATAATAATAATAAGAGGGAATCATTCCCAAATCATTTTATAAGAGCAACATCATCCTGATACCAACACCTGGCACACACACAACTAAAAGAGAATATTTCAGGCCAATATACAGGAGAAATACAGTGAAAATATTTGATAAAATACTGGCAAACTGAATCCAACAGCACATCAAAAACCTTATCCATCACTATTAAGTCAGCTTCATCTCGGAAGTGCAAGCCTGGTTCAACATATGCAAATCTATAAACGTAATCTATCACATAAACAGAGCCAAAGACAAAAACCACGTGATTATCTCAATAGAAGCAGAAAAGGCCTTTGACAAAACTCAGCAGCACTTTATGCTAAAAACTCTCAATAAACTAGGTATCGATGGAATGTATCTCAAAATAATAAAAGCTATTTACGACAAACACACAGCCAATATCATACTGAACGGGCAAAAATTGAAAGCATTCCCTTTGAAAACTGGCACTAGACAAGTGTGCCCTCTCTCACCATTCCTATTTGACACAGTATTGGAAGTTCAAGCCAGAACAATCAGGCAAGAAAAAGAAATAAAGGGCATTCAATTAGGAAAGGAGGAAGTCAAATTGTCTCTATTTGCAGATGACATGATTGTATATTTAGAAGACCCCAAAATCTCCTTAAGATGATAAACAACTTCAGCAAAGTCTAGGATACAAAATCAATGTGCAGAAATCACAAGCATTTCTATACACTAATAACAGACAAAAAGAGAGCCAAATTATGAGCACACTCCCATTCACAATTGCTACAAAGAGAATAAAATAACTAGGAATAGAAAAAAGAAAGGACGTGAAGCACCTTTCAAGGAGAACTATAAACCACTGCTCAAGGAAGTAAGAGAGGACAAAAACAGATGGAAAAACATTCCCTGCTCATGGTTAGGAAAAATCAATATTGTGAAAATGGCCATACTGCCCAAAGTAATTTATAGATTCAATGCTATCCCCATCAAGCTGCAACTGACCTTCTTCACAGAACTGAAAAGACAACCTTAAACTTCACATGGAACCAAAAAAGAAATACTAAAGACAATCCTAAACAGAAAAAACAAAGCTGGAGGCATCATGCTACCTGACTTCAAACTATACTACAAGGCTACAGTAATCTAAACAGCATGGCACTGGTACCAAAACAGAGATGTATTCCAATGGAACAGAACAGAGCCTTCAGAAGTAGTGCCACACATCTACAACCATCTGATCTTTGACAAATCTGACAAAAGCAAGCAATGGGGAAAGGATTCCCTGTTTAATAAATGGTGTTGGGAAAACTGGCTAGCCATGTGCAGAAAACAGAAACTGGACCCCTTCCTTACACCTTATACAAAAATTAACTCTAGATGGATTAAAGATTTAAACATAAGACCTAAAGCCACAGAAACCCTAGAAGAAAGCCTAGGCAATGCCATTCAGGACATAGGCATAGGCAAGGACTTCATGAGAGAAACATCAAAAGCAATGGCAACAAAATCCAAAATAGACAAATGGGATCTAATTAAAGTTAAGAGCTTCTGCACAGCAAAACAAACAATTATCAGAGTGAACTGGCAACCAACAGAATGGGGAAATACTTTTGCAATCTACCCATCTGACAAAGGGCTAATTTCCAGAATCTACAAAGAACTTAAACAAATTTACAAGAGAAAAACAAACAACCCCATCAAAAAGTGGATGAAGAATATGAACAGACACTTTTCAAAAGAAGACATTTATGCAGCCAACAAACTTATGACAAAATGCTCATCATCATTGGTCATTAGAGAAATGCAAATGAAAACCACATTGAGAAATCATCTCATGCCAGTTAGAATGGTGATCATTAAAAAATCTGGAGACAACAGACGCTGGATAGGATGTGGAGAAATAGGAACACTTTTACACTGTTGGTGGGAGTGTAAATTAGTTCAACCATTGTGGAAGACAGTGTGGAGATTCCTCAAGGATCTAGAAATATAAATATCATTTGACCCAACAATCCGATTACTGGGTATATATCCAAAGGATTATAAATCCATCTATTATAAAGACACATGCACACGGGTGTTCATTGCGGCACTGTTTACAATAGCAAAGACTCGGAACCAACGCAAATGCCCATCAAAGATAGACTGGACAAAGAAAATGTGTCACATATACACCATGGAATACTATGCAGACATAAAAAAGGATGAGTTCATGTCCTTTGCAGGGAGATGGATGAATCTGGAAACCATCATTCTCAGCAAACTGATGAACAGAAAACCAAACACTGCATGTTCTCACTCATAAGTGGTTGTTGAACAATGAGAAATGAGAACACATGGACACAGGGAGGGGAACAGCACACACTGGTGTCTGTTGGGGGGTGAGGGGTTAGAGGAGGGATAGGAGGTGGTGGGGAGATTAGGAAGGGATAACATTAGAAGAAATACCTAATGTAGGTGACAGGGGGATGGAGGCAGCAACCCACCATGGCATGTATATACCTATGTAACAATCCTGCAAGATCTGCACATATACCCCAGAACTTAAAGTAAAA
The DNA here is from genome assembly GCF_030222135.1 of Aotus nancymaae. Taxonomy (NCBI): domain Eukaryota; kingdom Metazoa; phylum Chordata; class Mammalia; order Primates; family Aotidae; genus Aotus; species Aotus nancymaae. The sequence goes on from NW_026988488.1 coordinate 2,485,658, forward strand.
TTTTAAAAAAGGAAGAAAAGGTTAATTACATGTTGTTGTATTTTTCATTTGTTTTACTTCTGTGCTTGATGAAGTATTGAATATCAAGCAATTCATTTTAGTCCATCTCTACCTTTACATTTGTTCTTAGGTTGCCTAAAGTATTTAAATACAAATACAAATAAATTGAGTGTAGCAAAAATAATGAAAACAAGCATCTGGTAACTTTACAAATAACGGAATGTGAACTGATTCTGTCCTTATCCAGAGTAAATTAGGTTACAACTTTGTCTAAAGGAATACTTCTGCCACTGGGTCCAGTCACAAGTGCTCCAAACCTTGAAGTGTCCAAAATTACTTGTGACTGGACCCAGTGTACCAGTGGTCCCTTTTATTCCTCACCAAGACAAACCAATATGTAGGTAGTTTTCTTTGCTTAGATATGGAAGTAGTTTTAACACTGGCCCTTGTAAAGCCACAATGTACCAAAAGTACTATGCCAAATATTTATAACTTGTATAAAAATTCCATATCCCCATATTGGCCACCTGAAGATGAAAACAGATAACTACCTAAATGTTAACTGGCTTTAATACCCTAACATTAAACATAAAAACCACATGGAAAATATATAAATTCAAATAGAAGTAACATAAATCATAAACAAAAAACTGTTTGTGGTACATCATGAATGAGAAAATGTTCTACTCTGTAAATTTTAGAATGAGGCAGGCAAAAGTTGGAAGACCAGTTAATTTTCCCCTACTTCTATTGCTTCAGCTTCATCTCCTTGGGTATCTGATATCCACAATGTGAGTTGTCTCTCAGTAATTGCATTATTAGTGTGTTGTCTTTGTATGACAATGTATCAAGTTCAGCAATACCTTCATTGAAAGCTGTCTTTGCAAGAGAGCAGGCTATCTCTGGGGAAGTTCAGAATCTCATAATAAAACACAGAGTAGTTAAGAGCCAGCCCTAATCTGATAGGATGTGTTGGCTGCATTTCCTTTTTGCTGATTTCAAAAGCTTCTTGGAATGCTTGTTGTGACTGATCCACAATCCCTTTCTTGTCATCACCAGCAGCAACCTCAGCCAGGTAATGGTAGTAGTCTCCTTTCGTTTTCAAATAGAGGACTTTTCTTTCTGTTTGTGAAGTATTGGGGACCAAGTACTTTTCCAAAAATGACAGTACAGCATTGCAGATATCTCCTAGCTCCATCTCAATTTTCTCTTTGTGTCCTAGAGATCTAAAGGGCTTTCCAGTGCTTTCCTTTAAACCTCTCTCAGATTCTTTTCCTTCTAGATTCTGGTGACTCATCTGTCCCCACTTTATTTCCTTGGCCCTTCAAAGCTGGGTTAACTGGTAGGCTCTATCCATCCCATTCCCATTCTGAATCAATCTTGACCCTACCTTGAGGTGGCATTCAGGTTGAGTAACAGTATTGGTCACACAATCCAGTGGGGCTTAAGTTTCATAGACCAGATATAGCAAGAAAAATAAAGCATCATACAATACTGATTATCTCTGTGGACAGCTAGGTCCACCCCTATAGGTTCATCCCTGACTGCTGGGCTCCCATATCCCCCTATACTTTCACCTATGACTCCTTTGTGGAGGGGATGATTGTATCCTGCTTTATCTTGCAATGCTGGAAAAGATATAATTCTTAGGTACACTAACCAATAGAACAAGTATCTACATATGCATATTGTCCTAAGCTCTCCTAAGGAAAAATGTTCCAAGGAGACAAGAGTTGCTAATTCTGAGAAATTCTGGCAAAGAAAATTCAGAAGTATAAGCAAGCTTATTTCCATTCAATGCCTCTTAGTCTAAATTAAGTTGGCACTGTGCCCAACTAACAAATGGTTTATTTACCAAAAGTGTGATTTTTGTATGTTTTTGGAACTTGATGATGCATTTCCATAGAATTTGTATAAAGTTCTACTCATTCTTTAGAATGTATTTTAAATATTAACCAGCATCAAAGCTGTTCTTAATCCCAACAGACAAACTAGATCTTTTTATTCCCGTAACACTTTGTATGTACCTCTATTAACACTTTGCATTGTAATTCTTGTTTATAGATCTGTCCTTTTGAAGGCAAATTCTTAAAGTAAGAAACTGTCTTTTTTTGTTGTTGTTTGCATCCGTAGAACATGGTATACTATCTGCTCACAAATAAAATGTCAAATTATGTACAAATAGCTTAATATGCCCACATAATTTTTGTTCTGTAACTTTCTAAATAAATGAATATGGGTAAGTTACTTAAACTTTTGTAGTTGCATTTCCTAGACTATGAACTAGAGATAAAAATTATTTTCATGGGGTCACTGTGAAAATATTTAATGAGATACCCCAAGTGAAAGTTCCTGAAACAGGGTACAATCTCAATTAATATTTGTTGTATCAGAGTGATAGAAATTAATGTTATATATGATGGCCATTTTCTCAAGTATGGAGGTAATATAAAAAGAGAGAAGGAAATCGTTCTACTATAAGGACACATGCACACGAATGTTCATTGCAGCACTGTTTACAATAGCAAAGACCTGGAACCAACTCAAATGTCCATTGATGATAGACTGGACAGGGAAAATGTGGCACATATACACCATGGAATACTATACAGCCATCAAAAATGATGAATTTCTGTCCTTTGTAGGGATGTGGATGATCCTGGAAACCACCATTCTCGGCAAACTGACACAAGAACAGAAAATCAAATACCACATGTTCTCACTCATAGGTGGGTGTTGAACAATGAGAACACATGGACACAGGGAGGGAAGCACTATACACTGGGGTCTGTCAGGGGGAAATAGGGGAGGGACAGTGGGAGGTGGGGAGTTGGGGATAGCATGGGGAGAAATGCCAGATATAGGTGATGGGGAGGAAGGTAGCAAATCACACTGCCATGTGTGTACCTATGCAACAATCTTGCATGTTCTTCACATGTATGCCAAAACCTAAAATGCAATAAAAAAAAGAGAGAAGGAAAGTAAAATTTGCCTATTGGACATCTGCAAGTTATATTTTATTTTAATTTTGGATTTGATTATATCAATCAGTGATTTAGTACAAAAGAGAGACTTGAAATGGTAAGATTAGATAGGCAGAAGGTGAAGATCGGGGAGAAAAGAAAGAGAAAAATAGCTGAGAAATAGGAAATAAGTAAAAAAGCCATAGAGACTAAAAGATCAGAGTTATAGGAGGACAGGGTGATTATTTTGTGTCAAATTCTGCTGATGAACCTATAAGGATAAATATTGAGAAATGGTCCCTGAAAATGGCAAGAAAATCATCAAGTATATTCTTCAATGTACATATTTTTAAAGTTTCCTTCAAAAAACAACTATCATAAGCTAGGTGCCCACACTAACTAGAGGTGGTTTCTTCCAAGAGATCTCATTTCTTAGTGCTTTTCTTTGCATCCTCTTGGTAAATAGTTGGAAAAGAGTCCAACGACAATCCTGTTGGAGCAAGATGAAAATCTAGGGGCTCTTCTGGATGATCTAGGTGTTCTAGGATGCCTCAGCTATTCTGGAACCATGAGACATCAACTGTCTCAGGGAAAGACCAAAACACAGAGAAGCAGTTTGATAGCTAAAATATAGTTTATAGATGACAGTGTGTCCTTTGTAGGAGCATGGATGGAGCTGGAGGCCATTATTCTTAGCAAACTAATGTCAGAACAGAAAACCAAATACCTCATGTTCTCACTTATAAGTGGGAGAGAAATGATGAGAACACATGTACACATAGAGGGAAACAACACACACTGGGGTCTATCAGTGTCATAGGGTGGAGTGTGGGATGGGGAAAAATATTAGGAAAAATAACTAATGAGTACTAGGTTTAATACCTTGATGACAAAATATCTGTACAATAAACCTCCATGACACAAGTTTACCTATATAACAAACCTTCATATGTACCCCTGAACTTAAAAGTTAAATAAAAAAGAAAATAATAAAACTAAGCCCTTGCTGGTAAAAATTTTAAAAAGAAATATAATCTCCAAGTGTATTTCCTGCTCTTAAAAATATTTAATTAATAAAGTAATTAATTAATTTTTTTCTTTTTTTAAAATTTATTTAACTTTAGGTGCATACTGTATCTGGCATTTCTCCCCATGTTATCCCTTTTTTTTAAGTTGATGGTCAAACAAGAAAGTGTCTCCAGAAACCACAGAGCCTACTGAGACACTTCCTAACACCAAAACAACAACAACAAAAAGGGCACTAAAACAATCACAACAAGAAGATAATTACAATCACATCAGACAGGGAAACATCATTAAATCCAGAAAACAATTAAAAGCACTGACAAAATTTTCTTGCTCTTTCTGTCTAAAAATGTGGGTTTCTTGTGGAGTGGCTAATTTTTTAAAAACCAGAAATTGAAAGGACAATAAGTCAGTGAATGATTAGCTTACAAGTTTTTTTCTACTCATCATTAACCAGTCTTCCCTTTTCCCTAGACTATAGACAGCCATAAAAAGGCAGAAAAAACAAAGTGCATAATAAAATAAATAAATAAATGTTTGAGAGCCAACTGTAGTAGGCATTTAAGACATTTCACTTGATCCTCACAATATTTTGAAAGAATTACTGTAATTATTTTAAAAATAAAGAAACAGGCTCAGAAGGGTGAAATGACTGATGCCTAAAGTCACACAGGTGACTGAGCTAGGATTTAAGTTCAAGCCTATGCTCTATTATGCTGCTTTGGCTTGCTAAAACCATTCAACTTGAGATTCTTACTAATATAGCTTTATCTTCTAGTTTTGAATTTACACTTTTAAGTCTGAAAACCTACTGAATAATAAAAGAACCTAAAATTATTCTCCATTTACTTACCAAAACAGGAGGTGTAATAGAGCATTAGAAAATTCTTCTAGCCTGAGCAATATAGTGAAAAGGCAAACAAAACGAAAACTAGCCAGGCGTGGTGGTGTGCTTGCCTGTAGTTCTGGCTACATGGTAGGCTGAGATCACAGGATCGCTTGAGCCCAGTAAGTAGAGACATCTCTTTAGGTAATCATAACATTCCATGCCTAAAATTATTGTTAATTCTAATTAATGTTAATTCTAACTGGTAATGATAGCTAGCAATACAAAAACACATTGGAAAAAAACACAGAGAGTAATTATAATCAGCTCATTTTGTTATTTTTTTTTTTAACTATACCTTAAGTTCTGGGGTACATGTACAGATCTCGCAGGATTGTTGCATAGGTATACACATGCCATGGTGGTTTGCACTCTCCATCCCCATGTCACCTACATTAGGCATTTCTCCCAGTGTTATGCTTCCCCAACCTCCCCGCCCTCAACTGCCCCTCCCCTAAATCCCACCCCCCACATACCCCAGTGTGTAATGTTCCCCTCCCTGTGCCCATGTGTTCTCATTGTTCAACACCTGCCTATGAGTGAGAGCATATGGTGTTTGCTTTTCTGTTCTTGTGTCAGTTTGCTAGAATGATGGTTTCCAGATTCATCCATATCCTTACAAAGGACATGGACTCATGGTTTTTTATGGCTGCATAGTATTCTATGGTGTATATGTGCCACATTTTTTTTTAACCAGTCTATCATTGATGGGAATTTGGATTGATTCCAGGTCTTTACTATTGTAAACAATGCCACAATTGACATACGTGTGCATATGTCTTTTTAACAGAATGCTTTATAATCCTTTGGGTATATACCTAGTAATGGAATTGCTGGGTCAAATAAAATTTCTACTTCTAGATCCTTGAGAAATCACCACACTGTCTTCCACAATGGTTAAACTAATTTACACTCCCACTAACAGTGTAAAAGTGTTCCTATTTCTCCATATCCTCTCCAGAATCTGTTGTCTCCAGATTTTTTGATGATTGTTATTCTAACTGGTGTGAGACGGTATGTCAAAGTGGTTTTGATTTGCATTTCGCATTTTTATCATATGTTTGTTGGCCTCATATATGTCTTCTTTTGAAAAGTTTCTGTTCATATTCTTTGCCCACTTTTGAATGGGATTGTTTGTATGTTTCTTGTCAATCTGTTTTAGTTCTTTGTAGATTCTGGATATTAGCCCATTGTCAGATGGGTAGATTGCAAAAATTTTTTTCCATTCTGTTGGTTGCCAGTTCACGCTAATGATGGTTTTCTTCTTCTTGTTTTTTTTTTTTTTTTTTTTTTTTTTTTTTTTTTTTTTTTGCTATGCAGAAGCTCTTAAGTTTAATTAGATCCCATTTGTCTATTTTGGGTTTTATTGCCATTGCTTTCAGTGTTTTAGTCATGAAGCCCTTGCCTATGCCTAGGTCCTGAATGGTTTTGCCTAGGTTTTCTTCTAGGGTTTTTTATAGTGTTAGGTCTTATATTTAAATCTGTAATCCATCTGGAGTTAATTTTAGTGTAATGTGTAAGGAAGGGGTCCAGTTTCTGTTTTCTGCACATGGCTAGCCAGTTTTCCCAACACCATTTATTAAACACGGACTCCTTTCCCCATTGCTTGTTTTTGTCAGATTTGTCAAAGATCAGATGGTTGTAGATGTGTGGCATTGCCTCTGAGGCCTCTGTTCTGTTCCATTGGTCTATATCTCTGTTTTGGTACCAGTACCATGCTGTTTTGATTACTGTAGCCTTGTAATATAGTTTAAAGTCAGGTAGCATGATGCCTCCAGCTTTGTTCTCTTTGCTTAGGATAGTCTTGGCTATGTGGGCTCTCTTTTGTTTCCATATGAAGTTTAAAGTGGTTTTCTCCAGTTCTGTGAAGAAGGTCAATGGTAGCTTGATGGGGATAGCATTGAATCTATACATTACTTTGGGCAGTATGGCCATTTTCGTGATATAGCTTCTTCCTAATCATGAACATGGAATATTTTTCCATCTGTTTGTGTCCTCTCTTATTTCCTTGAGCAGTGGTTTGCCATTCTGCTTGAAGAGGTCCTTTACATTTTTTGTTAGTTGTATTCCTAGGTATTTTATTGTCTTTGTAGCAGTTGTGAATAGGAGTTCCCTCTTGATTTGGCTCTCAGTCTGTTATTTCTTTATAGGAATGCTTGTGATTTCTGCACATTGATTTTGTGTCCTGTGACTGCTGAAGTTGCTTATCAGCTTAAGGAGATTTTGGGCTGAGATGATGAGGTCTTCTAAATATACAATCATGTTGTCTGCAAATAGAGACAATTTGACTTCTTCTTTTCCTAATTAAATACCCTTTATTTCTTTTTCTTGCCTGATTGCTCTGGCTAAAACTTCCAATACTATATTTAATAGGAGTGGAGAGAGAGAGCTTTCTTTTCTAGTGCCAGATTTCAAAGGGAATGCTTCCAGTTTTTGCCCATTCAGTATGATATTGGCTGTGGTTTTGTCATAGATATTTTTTATTATTTTGAGGTATGTTCCATTGATACCTAGTTTATTGAGGGTTTTTAGCATAAAGGGCTGCTGAATTTCGTCAAAGGCCTTTTCTGCATCTATTGAAATAATCGTGTTTTTTTGTCTTTGGTTCTGTTTATGTGATGGATTACGTTTATAGATTTGCATATGTGAACCACCCTTGCATCCCCGGAATGAAGCCTATTTGGTCTTGATGGATAAGTTTTTTGATGTGCTGTTGCATTCAGTTTGCTAGCATTTTTTTGAAGATTTTTGCATCTATGCTCATCGTGGATATTGGCCTGAAGTTTTCTTTTTTTGTTGAGTTTCTGCCAGGTTTTGGTATCAGTATAGTGTTGGTTTCATAAAGTGATTTGGGATGGATTCCCTCTTTTTGTATTGTTTGGAATAGTTTTAGAAGGAATGGTACCAGCTCCTCTTTGTATGTCTGGTAGAATTTGGCTCTGAACCCATCTGAACCTGGACTTATTTTGGTTGGTAGGCTATTAGTTGCTGCCTCAACTTCAGCCCTTGTTATTGGTGTATTCAGGGATTCAACTTCTTCATGGTTTAGACTTAGGAGGGTGAAAGTGTCCAGGAATTTTTCCATTTCTTCCAGATTTACTGGCTTATAGGCAAAGAGTTGTTTGTAGTAATCTCTGATGGTAGTTTGTATTTCTGTGGAATTGGTGGTGATATTCCCTTTATCATTTTTTATTGCCTCTATTTGATTCTTCTTTCTTTTATTTTTTATTAGTCTTTCTAGCAGTCTGTCTGATCTTTTCAAAAAACAAGCTCCTGAATTTATTGATTTTTTGAAGGTTTTTTGTGTCTCTATGTCCTTCAGTTCTGCTTTGATCTTAGTTATTTCTTGTCTCTGCTAGCTTTTGAGTTTTTTTTTATCTTGTTCCTCTAGTTCTTTCAATTTTGACAATAGGTGTTGGGAAAAACAGCAAAGCTGAAAGGATTTAGAGTGCCTACATAAATTGGTTATGAGTAACACATAAACAAGGAACAAGAAACTGCAGAAGGCCACAGCAGGCCTCTGAGGAGGAAGGCCACTCCATGCATCATGTTCCGGTGCAGGGTGACCTCAGCTCTGTTACAATAAACATTGTGCTCAATGATGTAAAACCCCTTCATAGCACTATGATGTAGCCAAACTTGTAGACTCCTTGTAAGGTCCACATTGCATCAGTTGTACATAAATAATAAGCTAAATATAACCACATGTTCTCATTTTGTGAAACTCCCAAACAGCCACTGCTATCAATCCTTAGAACGGCACACCAGTTCCGGCTCACTGATTCAGTTCTGGTTCACTGATTCACTCCACCATCATGTCACCTGCTCTCCATCATTGCTCCACGTAATCTACCCTGTAGATCAAAGTGATTGTAACCAATAAATAATGTGGCTGATCAGAGCTTGGGACCTTCCCTGATCCTCCAAAGTAATGAGTGATGTCCCCCTGGTCCTACTGTCTGTCTTAATCTGTCTTTTTCTCATTCATTCACCACCACCAAACTCAGGGTACCCACAGGTGATGTAGGGCTGGCTCCCTACAGATAGGGTATCAATTTGAGATCTTTCCTCACTTCTAATGCAGGCATTTATTGCTATAAATTTTCCTCTAGACACTTCTCTAAATATGTCCCAGAGATTCTGGTATGTTGTGTCTTTGTTCTCTTTGGTTTTGAAGAACATTTTTGTTTCTGCCTTCATTTCATTATTTATTCAGTAGTCATTCAGGAGCAGGTTGTTCAGTTTCCATGTAGTTGTGCAGTTTTGGGTGAATTTCTTAATCCTGAGTTCTAATTTGATTGCACTGTGGTCTGAGAGACTGTTTGTTATGATTTCCATTCTTTTGCATTTGCTGAGGAGTGATTTACTTCCAATTATGTGGTCAATTTTAGAATAAGTGTGATGTGGGGCTGAGAAGAATGTATATTCTGTTGATTTGGGGTGGAGAGTTCTGTAGATGTCTATTAGATCTGCTTAGTCCAGATCTGAGTTCAATTCCTGGATATCCTTGTTGATTTTCTGTCTTTTTGATCTGTCTGATATTGACAGTGGAGTGTTAAAGTCTCCCACTATTATTGTGTGGAAGTCTATGTCTCTTGCAGGTCGTTAAGAACTTGCTTCATGTTTGATTTTCAGTAGCTCTGAAAAAAAAAAAGTAAAAGAAAAAAAGAACTTGCTTTATGTATCTGAGTGCTCTTGTATTGGATGTATATATATTTAGGATAGTTAGCTCTTCTTATTGCATTTATCCCTTTACCATTATGTAATGCCCTTCTTTGCCTCTTTTGATCTATGTTGGCTTAAAACCCATTTTATCAGAGACTAGGATTGCAACTCCTGCTTTTTTTTGCTCTCCATTATTTGGTAAATCTTCTTCCATCCCTTTGTTTTGAGTCTATGTGTGTCTTTTCATGTGAGATGGGTCTCCTGAATACAGCACACTGGTGGGTCTTGACTCTTTATCCAATTTGCCAGCCTGTGTCTTTTGATTGGGGCATTTAGGCCATTTACATTTAACATTAATATTGTTATGTGTGAATTTGGTCTTACCATTTTGTTACTGACTGGTTGTTTTGCCTGTTAGTTGATGCAGTTTATTCATTGCATCATCAGTCTTTACCATTTGGTACATTTTTGCAGTGGCTGGTACTGGTTGTTCCTTTCCTTGTTTAGTGCTTCTTTCAGGAGGTCTTGTAAGGCAGGTCTGGTGGTGACGAAATCTCTCAGCAACTGTTTGTCCATAGAGGATTTTATTTCTTCTTCACTTATAAAGCTCAGTTTGGCTTCATATGAAACTCTAGGTTGAAAGTTGTTTTCTTTAAGAATGTTGAATATTGGCACCCTCTCTCTTCTGGCTTGTAGGGATTCTGCTGAGAGATCAGCTGTGAGTCTGATGGGTTTCCCTTTGTGGGTAACCTGACCTTTCTCTCTGGCTGCCTTTAGCATTTTTTCCTTCATTTCAACCCTGGTGAATCTGATGATTATGTGCTTTCAGGTTGCTCTTCTTGAGGAATATCTTTGTGGTGTTCTCTGTATTTTCTAGATTTGAATGTTGGCATGACTTGCTAGGTTGTGGAAGTTCTGGATAATATCCTGAAGAGTGTTTCCCAGCTTGGATTTATTCTCCCTGTCACATTCAGGTATGCTGATCAAGTGTAGATTATGTCTTTTCACATAATTCCATATTTCTTGGTGGCTTTGTTCATTTCTTTTCACTCTTTTTTCTCTAATCTTGCCTTCTCATTTTATTTCATTGAGGTGATCTTCAATCTTTGATATCCTTTCTTCTGCTTGATCAATTTGAGTATTAAAACTTGTGGATGCTTTGCAACAATCTCATGCTATGTTTTTCAGCTTCATCAAGTCTTTTATCTTCTTCTCTAAGCTGGTTATCCTAGTTACCATTTTGTCTAACCTTTTTTCCAGGTTTAACTTCTTTGCATTGGATTAGAACATGTTTTTAGCTCAGAGAAGTTTGTTATTATCCACCTTCTGAAGCGTACTTCTGTGAATTCAACAAATTAATTTACCATCCTGTTTTGTTCCCTTGCTGGTGAGGCATTGTGATTTCTTGGAGGAGGAGACGTGTTCTGGTCTTTGATGAATTCATCCTTTTTGTGCTGGTTCTCATTTTTGTGGATTTATCTACTTTTGACCTTTGAAGTTGGTGACTTTGGATGGGGTCTCTGAGTGGACATTCTTTCTGTGGATGTTGAAGCTATTTCTTTATGTTTTTAAGTTTTCCTTCTAACAGTTAGGTCCCTCTGCTGTAGGACTGCTGGAGGTCCACTCCAGACCTTGTTTGCCTGGGAATCACCCGTGGGGGTTTCAGAACAGCAATGAATGTTGACTGATCTTTCCTCTGGTAGCTTCGTCCTAGAAGGGTACCTGCCAGGTGTCAGCCAGAGCTCTCCTGTATGAGGCATCTTTTTGGTTATACAGGGGTCAGGGAGCTGCTTGAGGAGGCAGTTTGTCCCTTGTCTGCCTGTAGAGGCGCTGCTGGGCTGTCACAGACTCAGTCCAGCTGCTGCGTAAGCTTCCTCTGGCTTTTGTTTACAGAGGTAGGTTTAGACTCACCTCAGCAATGGCAGACGCCCTTCCCCTCACCGTGTTTGATTGTCCTGAATTTAGCTCAAACTGGTGTGCTGGCTGTGAAACTCTCAAGCAAGAGGACTTTAGTTTGCTGGTGTTTGTGGGGGTGGGACCTGCACAGCTGTATCACCTGATTCCCTGTTTCAGCTCCCCCTGTTTCTGGGGAGTGGGTAGCCTTTTCCCACAGGCACTCTTGGTGCTAGTCAAAACATCCACCCAGATCTGTGCCAACACCTGTGACGCTGGCTGGAGCTGCTGCTCAGATCTGTGCTGTTAACTCACAGTGCTTTTCAGTCTGGTGGGGATCTCCTGGTCTGTGGGTTGCAGAGGCCATGGGAGAAGCACAGTATCCGAACTGGAGTGCTGGTGTGGGGAAATTCCCCAATCCTCCAGTCAGTTGCACTTCCTGGATAAGGCAGTGCCCTACCCTACCTTGGTTTGCCCTCCTTGGGCTACACCTGCTGTCCAACCAGTCCCGTTGAACTGGACCTGGTACCTCAATTGGAAATGCAGAGATCACTCACCTTCTGTGTCTCTCTTGCTGGGGACTGTGCTCCACAGTTGTTTCTATTCAGCCATCTTGCCAGATTAATTTTTAGTAAAAAAAATTTAAGCATATACACAAGTGGAAAAAATAGTATGATGATTTTTTATCTTCCCATTACCCAGTTTTGACATTTATCTGCACGTGGTCACTGTATTCCCCCTTCATTAGCATCTTTTTACTGGATTATTTTATAGTAAATCCCAAACATCATCTCATTTCATTCCCAAGCATTTCAGTACATATTTGTAAAAGATAAGGATTCTTTTTCCCCAATATTACCACAATATTATCACAGATTAAAAAGCTAGCAGTAATTTCTTAATATCATCAAGTATCCACTTAGTGTTCAAATTTCTCTGATTTTCTTATATTTACAGTTAGTTTGCTTGAATTGGGATCCAATCCAAAATCTAGAGATAATATTGGGTTGATTTGTATGTTAACTCTCTTTTGACCTGTAAATTACCAGTGGTGGGCAGAATAATGACCCTCCCTGCAAAAATTCCTATGTTCTAATATCTGAACACTGTGAATGTGTCAGATTGCATGGCAAAGAGAAATTAAGGTTGAAGATAGAATTAAGGTTACTAATCAGCTGGTATTAAGGACATTACCCTAGGTTATCTGAGTAGGCAAGATGTCATCACAAGACTTCTGAAAAGTGGAAAAAGGAATCAGAAGAGAATGATATCCTTGAATGGTCACCCAAACACTGCCTCCAGCACCCCCTGGTTCAGAGTCCAAGATCATAGCTCTTGTGAGAAAAGACACACACACATACACACACACACACAAACATATACAAACATAACTAATATAGAGTTCATAATAGTTTCCAAAAGCATTTTACCCTGCACTAAGCCATTGATCCTCCCTGAAACCCTGGGGGGTGTGATGAGTAAAGACTATCATTTTCATTTTACACATGAGCAACAGAGAGGCTCAGAGAGGTAAACTGGCTTACCCCAAGTCACAAAGATATCAGATCTGTCTGATCCCAGACTTTTTGCATTTTTTGGTATTCCACCCATGTCTTTCCTATGCCTCTTATGTGCCCACATACAGGCCCAAGCCCACCCCAATTCCTGAGCCAATCCTCATCAGGACAGTAACTCAGTCAGCAGCTTTTGCCCACCAAGAAATCAGACTTGAAATGAAGATGTATTGCCAATCAAAGTGCTGTCCAGAGCATTAGGAAAAACAACCACCACTTATTGAGTGCCTGCCAAAATTTTTTCTAAGAACTTAGATAGATTCCTTACAACTCTACTTTTTTACAGTTTACAGAAGGAAATGAGGTTTAAAAGATTATTTACTTGCCCAAGGTCACACAACAAATATGTGGAAGATCCAAGTTTCAAACTCAGATCAGCATAACTGCAAACTGTTCTTCACCTATACCTCCTATGCTGCCTTAACACATGTGATTCTAAGCACCACATGGCCTCTAAGTGACAGCTTTCAGTCCTCTTCACTAGAAGATCGGGGAGAAAGGTGACTAACAGCTAACTGGAAAATGCTAGATGTCCAGATGGGTTTGGGGACCATGAATGCTAACTGGGGCCAGGCAACATGGGGCTGGGAAGTGATTCCAGCAGCATTGACTGCCCAGGAAAACAGCAGCAGTGATCCTCGACTTGGGTTTCTCTGGGAAGCATAGAGAAAGGATAAGGACAAGGAGGGCTGATGGTATCGACAAGTGAAATGTTGAAGAAATGGACCAGGGAGTCCGAGCTGTGAAAAAAAGTCAGGATGGGATGGATGGACCAGGAGAGGGTCCCTGGCCTGAAGCCTCTGTGAGGTCCAGGAGAAGGTAGGAAGGAGAAACTGAGGGAGAGAATAAGACTAGAAAAGTGACAGGGGTCTGTTAGGCAGAGAAGAGACATTAAATCATAAGATTTCAGAGGTAGAACCCTTTTGGGTGTGGACTTATCTGGGTATTAGGGGTTGAAATGGAACAGAGATGAAGTTTTAACAGGCTTTTATTTGGAACGGAGGCAACCAAAGCTTTATCTTAAGAGATGAGTTTTGGCTAGTGAAGACCATCCTGTCCCTGAGTGATTCAGTCTCAGTCTTCTTAGATAGCATATGGTGCTGAATCTTTCCCAAAACAAGGTTGACCTGAATTCCTTTATGCCAAACTCTCTACCACAGTAAATTGGCATGTGAGTCCCTTACATGGCATGGCATGCAGCAACAATGGCCAGAGGCTTTCTTTGATCATGTTGTGGACAGGATGCCCCCAGAAAAGTAAGGAGACAATAGGTAGACATCTGTCTATTTAGATAAATCAGGGCATAGGTAGCATCAAAAACTTGGAATAAAACAGAAATCAGAAGGAGACCTCAGTTCTAGCCCTGCCTTGGTAATAGACTGATTTGTTACCTTGTGCTAGTCCCTTCTGCCTGGGTTTAATATTCTCATTCATATCAGGATGAATTGAATGGAATGACTCTAAGTACCTTTCCAGGTCTAAATTCCTAGGTTCTAACAGGGTCAGCTGAGATGTCGGTCACCACCTGCGGAAGTCTGACCTGCAAACCCCGACACAATGATGGATGAATGAATGCACTCTAACACCATTACCATGATACAAGTGGGCTAGGGATAGCTGTTGGCTGCTTTCAGAGGGTGAAATGCAACCAATCAACCAAGAACCTCTGTCCATCCACGTATTTATTCATAACAGAGGTTCTAAGTCAACACACTTGTGGATAATTAGCATGGCTGAAAGAGTGGATATACAAATGATAAAAGCTTTAGGTTCCAGGCCCAGAGTAAACACTATTTTTTTTTGAAAGGTCTCACATATTCATTACTGAACCCAGCCAACCAAAGCCTTCTTTTCTTTTTTTTTTTTTAACATTAATAATGGAAGCACTGAGGGTTATACCAACTAATACCTTCATAACAGATCCAGAGAGGAAACTTTGTTCAAACTTTTCCAGATAGTGGTGACATTTTTCAGCTCGATTTGGTAACATGATTGTGACCTTCAGACAGCATAAATATGTGTGCCATTCTCATGTGTAATTTCTTATAGACCCAGCTTGGTTCTTCTCCAATGTCTTCTTTTGGAGTTGCGCCTGATTTTATTACCAGTTTTCATCTGAATCCACTGGGGAATGGGACCATTTTGCTTTTGTTTCTTGATCAGAAGTCGCTTAATCCTGAAAGTCTTGTGAGAAGACATGGCAAGAAATGGAGTAAAGCACTCACCACAATGGTGGAGAAAGGAAGAGAGGAGAGCAGTAAACACTATTAATAGGTAATTCCCCTTTGATCCTCTCCAGAGAGGCCACCCAGCACAAAATTAACATGAGTAAACAGAGTAGAGACAAAGGAATGTGGGGTAAACAGACTTAAACTGGGAAAAACCTCTTATTGTCCTTCTCTTCTCCCTAACTTAATGGACCAGCTGGCTGCCTTTGGCCTGCCCCAATAAAACCTGTCAGCCTTCCCAAAGGTTTGAGACTATAATCTATAGCTTTTCCTAATGTATCTTTAATATGTGCCAGTCACCCCAAGTGAATATCAACAGCCAACTGTATAAGAAATGGGTTCTAATCTATGGCAAGTTATTAAAGAGATTTGAACAGGATCACACAGGGATTAATCACTTTATTTTCGAAGCTGTAGTGTTTATTGTAGTTCACTTCTCTGGTTGGCAGGGAATCACTGCTGAGTTTCTTCATATATGTTGAACAACCTGGTTGAATAATATATTGGAGATTTCTACGAGCCCTAGGTTGGTTGAACAGCCATCATATTCTCAGGCTTCCAGGAAAAACTGAGACTACTTTTTCTCCCTGACTCCTTCTTCCAACCCTGAACTTCAGCAAAAGAAAGATGAATGTGTGTAAACTGGCATTTAGAAGGTGGATTAAGTAGATGAATCAGAGAACCTCATCAATCTTCCAGTGATTACCCTTCATCTAGAATTCCAGCATAGCCTTAAGTCCTCCTATCCCAGTCAATACTGCCCCTATACTGTGGCTGATCATGACCCATCCAGCATAGTGCTTCTGTGGAAATTAAAAAATGAATTTAGAGAATCTCTGGGGCTTCCTACTAGTGTACAGGAGAAAAAATTATCAAAAGCAGGACCTGGAATTAAGCTGAATGTCTGCCAGCTCCTATGCCCCTGCCAATAACTACTAAAGCGTAGAGTCAGAGAAGGGAAAGATTGAGAGCCATAGCAATTTTCAGCCACAGTTGTACCACTATTTGGCTGTTGCAGTGCTTGGCATGGTGTGGTTTGTGAGGTAGGGTAGGAAGAGGGGAAAGGAACTGTGTCTGATTGCATCTCTCTCATGAAGTAGAGTCAGAGCAAGCCTGAACATTCTAGAAAGCCTAGTGACTGATGTCAACAATGTAATCAGAGAGACTGCAACCGGAACACAAAGCACCAAGGCAGCATGCCGGGGGTAAACCTGGGTCTTAGCACTGGCTCAATCACCGTAAACCTTAGGGTCTAAGGAGGATCAGTGGGAGAATGGAGATCAAGATTGCAGAGTCTCATCATCGCTGCTTATTAGAGAAATGAAAATCAAAACCACATTGACATACCATCTCACTCTAGTTAGAATGGCGATCATTTAAAAATCTGGAGACAACAGATGCTGGAGAGGATGTGGAGAAATAGGAACACTTTTACACTGTTGGTGGGAGTGTAAATTTGTTCAACCACTGTAGAAGACAGTGTGGCTCCTCCTCAAGGACCTAGAAATAGAAATTCCATTTGACCCAGTGATCCCATTACTGGATATATACCCAAAGGATTATAAATCATTCTATTATAAATACACATGCACATATATGTTCATTGCAGCACCACTTACAATAGCAAAGACCCAGAGCCAACCCAAATGCCCATCAATGATAGACTGGATAAAGAAAATGTGGCACATATACACCATGGAATACTATGCAGCCATAAAAAAGGATGAGTTCATGTCCTTTGCAGGGTCATGGATGAATCTGGAAACCGTCATTCTCAGCAAACTGACACAAGAACAGAAAACCAAACACCACATGTTCTCACTCATAGGTGGGTGTTGAACAATGAGAACACATGGACACAGGGAGGGGAACATCACACACTGGGGTGTGTTGGGGTTGGGGGCTAGGGGAGGGATAGTGGGGGTTGGGGAGGTTCAGGAGGGATAACATTGGGAGAAATGCCTGATGTAGGTGACAGGAGGGTGGAGGCAATAAGCCACCATGGCATGTGTGTACCCAAGCAACAGTCCTGCAAGATCTGCACATGTACCCCAGAACATAAAGTATAATAATAATTTTAAAAAAGGTTGTGGAGCCTATAATGTGCAACCCAAAAGGATACAATTTGAGAAAATGTAAATTAGGAACAAGGATGGGAATGCCCTGAGGACATGTCATAAACAGCCTTGAGATATTTATGAGGCATCAGATGCCTAATGTGTGCATCTCTTAGTCGGCTTAAATGGCCAGAGCAAAAATGGAGTACCTCCTATTACCAACATATATATGCTTTTCTCTAGTAGTGAATGGCTCTGGACTTCTTTTTTGATTTGTTGGATTTCTTGAATCTAATGTGTCCTTGAGTGTTCTTGAGATGAAAGGTGATGTTTCACAAGCTTGCCTCTGGCCCGTATTTTTTTATTGCACCAGTTATTGGAGCTGGCTATGGTGCTAGTGGCAATCCAGAATTCTTCCATTCTGCTCTCCAATTCTGCATCTCAGTTACCTGGAGCTAATCACAGGGCTAAAAGATGGTCATGTGCTCTACGTAAACCAGGTAGTGCAGCCCTAAGTGGCAGGTAAGTTAATCTGTATAGACAATGACAGTTGGAAACAGAATGTCATGAGATTTGTTTCAAAAGCTCTTATTCGATTGTAATCCCAGCACTTGGGGAAGCTAAGGTGGGAGGATGACTTGAAGCCAGGAGTTTGAGATAAACCTAAGAACATAGTAAGACCCTCATCTTTACAAACAAAAAAAAAGTTAGCTGGTCATGGTGGCTTGCCTGTCGTCCCAGGTACTCAGGCAGGAAGATCATTTGAGCCAGGAGATGAAGGCTGCAGTGAGCCATGATTGCTCTACTGCACTCTAGCCTGGGTGACAGACCAAGACCTTGTCTCTAAATAAATAAATAGCTTTTATATTTTGTCTCTTTCTGATCTTTCTTCATCACACCCTCCCCCCACACACACACACCATTTCCCTGTGTATCACAGAGGGAAATATGTTAGAAGGCATCAGTCCAAATGCAGGGCCGTCAACAGTCCTGGCAAGTTATATATGTATGTATATGTATATGTATATGTATATGTATATGTATATGTATATGTATATGTATATGTATATGTATATGTGTGTGTAGGTGTGTGTGTGCATGTGTGTGTGTGTGCATATATATATATATATACTTTTTTTTTTGAGACGGAGTCTCACTCTGTTACCCAGACTGGTGTGCGGTGGTGTGATCTCAGCTCACTGCAACCTCTACCTCTGGGGTTCAAGCAATTCTCCTGCCTCAGCCTCCCTAGTAGCTGGGACTACAGGCGTGCACCACCATGCCCAGCTAATTTTTTTATTTTTTTTTTTAGTAGAAAATGGGTTTCATCATGTTGGCCAGGCTAGTTTTGAACTCCTGACCTAAGATGATCCACTCATCTCGGCCTCCCAAAGTGCTGGGATTACAGGCATGAGCCACTGTGCCTGGCCTGGATGTTTTTTCTTTCTTTTTCTTCTCTGATTGCTTTGGCTAGGACCTCAGTACTATGTTAATAGAGGTCATGAAATTGGGCATTTTTGTCTGGTTCCAGTTCTCAGAGGGAATGATTTCAAGTTTTCCCCATTAAGTATAATGTTGGCTGTGAGTTTGTCATAGATGGTTTTTATTACCTTGAGGTATGTCCTTTCTATGCCAATAGTTCTGAGGGTTTTAATCATAAAAGGATGCTGGATTTTGTCAAATGGGCTTTGTCTGCATCTATTGCAATGATCATATAATTTTTGTTTATACTTCTGTTTATGTGATGGATCACATTTATTGACTTGCATATGTTAGACCATCACTGCATCACTGGGATAAAACCCACTTGATTGTGGTGTATTATCTTTTTGATATATTGTTGAATTCGGTTACCTAGTATTTTGTTGAGAATTTTTAAATCTTTGTTCATCAGGGATATTGCTGTGTAGTTTTCTTTTTTGGTTTAACTCTTTCCTAGTTTTGATATTAGAGTGATACTGGCTTCATAGAATAATTTACGGAGAATTCCTTCTTTCTTTATCTTTTGGAATATTGAAAGCGTTCCCCAAAAATTCCCTGGACTTTTTTTGTTGTTGACAATTTTTTAACTACTGTTTTAATCTGGCTATTTGTTATTGGTCTGTTTAGAGTTTCTATTTCTTTTTGATTTAATCTAGGAGGGTTGTATGTTTCCAGAAATGTGTCCATCTCCTCCAGATTTTCTGGTTTGTATGTGTAAACGTGTTCATAGTAGCCTTGAATGATTTTTTGTATTTCTGTGGTATTGGTTGTAATGTCTTCCATTTCATTTCTAATTGAGTTTGCTTGGATCTTCTCTTTTCTTTTTTTGGTTAATCTCACTGATGGCCTATCAAGTTTGTTTATCTTTTCAAAAAAAAAATGTTTCTGTTTTATTTATCTTTTGTATTTTTTGCTTATTTCTTTCAATTTCATTGAATCTGCTCTGATCTTTGTAATTTATTTTCCTCTGCTGGGGTTGGGTTTGGTTTGTTCTTGTTTTTCGAGTTCCTTGATGTGTGACATTGGGTTGTCCATTTGTACTCTTCCAAATTTTTTGATGTAGGCGTTTAATGCTACAACCTTCCCTCTTAGCATCACTTTTGCTGAATCCCAGAGGTTTTGATAGATTATGTCAATGTTATCATTCAGCTCAAAGAATTTTTAAATTTCCATCTTGATTTCATTGTTGACTCAAAGCTCATTCAAAAGTAGATTATTTAATTTCCATGTAATTGTACAGTTTTTGGGTTCCTTTTGTAGTTTATTTTCAGTTTTATTCCACTGTAATCCAATAGGATACTGGATATTTTATATAATTTTTAATAGGAATTGTTTCATAAATTTGGAAGCTCCAGTGTCAGGTGAATATAAAATTAGGATTGTGATATTTTCCTGTTGGACTAATCCTTTTACCATTATTTACTGTCATTGTTTGTCTTTTTTTTCCTGTTGTCACTTCAAAGTCTGTTTTGTCTGGTATATGAATAGATACTCCTGCTCACTTTTGGTTTCCATTTGCATAGAATATCTTTTTCTACCACTTTACCTTAAGTTTATGAGTCTTTATGTCTCTTGAAGACAGTAGATACTTGGTTGGTGGATTTTTATCCATTCTGCCATTCTGTATCTTTTAAGTGGAACATTTAGGCCATTTACATTCTACATAAGTATAGAGGTGTGAGTCTGTTCTATTCATCATGCTAGATGTTACCTTAATACTTTGGTTTATTTTGCATTCTGATATTGCCTTGTAGGCCTTGTGAGATTTGTGCTTTAAGAAGGTTCTATTTTGGTGTATATCAAGCTTTTGTTTCAACATTTAGAATTTTTTTTAGCATTTCTTGTAGTACTGGCTTAGTAATGATGACTCTCTCAGCATTTCTTGGTCTGAAAAAGACTTTGTCTCTTCTTCTTGTATGAAGCTTAGTTTTGCTGGATACAAAATTATTGGCTGGCAATGATTTTGTTTCAGGAGGCTAAAAGTTTGACCCTAATCTCTTCTGGCTTGTAAGGTTTCTGCTGAGAAATCTGCTGTTAAACTGATAGGTTTTGCTTTATAGGTTATTTGATGCTTTTGTCTCACAGCTCTTAAGGTTCTTACCTTTGTCTTGCCTTTAGATAATCTGATGACTATGTGCCTAGGTGATGATCTTTTTGCAATGAATTTCCCAGGAGTTCTTTCCATTTCTTGCATTTGATGTCTAGGTCTCTAGCAATACCAAGGAAATTTTCCTCAATTATTCCTGCAAATAAGTTTTCAAAACTTTTAGATTTCTCTTCTTCTTCAGGAACATCAGTTATTGGTAGGTTTGGCCATTTTACATAATCCCAAATTTCTTGGACACTTTGTTCACTTTTTAATTTGTCTTTGTCTGTTTGGGTTAATTCAAAAACCTCGTCTTTGAGTTCTGAGGGTCTTTCTTCTACTTGTTCTAGTCTATTGTTGAAACTTGCATTGAATTTTGTATTTATTTATGTATATCTTTCATTTCTAGAAGCTCTGATTGCTTTTTCTTTATGATATCTGTTTATCTGGAAACTTTTTTTATCCATATACTGTTTTCTAAATTTCTTTAACTTTATTTTCACTTTTTTGTGGTATCACTTTGAGTAGTTTAATAATCAACCTTCTGAATTCTTTATCTGGCAATTCAGAGATATATTTTTGGTTTGAGTCCATTGCTGGAGAGCTGGTGTAATCTTTTGGGAGTGTTATAGAACACTGTTTTGTCATATTAACAGAATTACTTTTCTGGTTTCTTCTCATTTGGGTAGACTACTTCAGTCGAGAGGCCTGAAACTCAAGGTCATTTGCACAGATCCTCCTGTCCTATCAGGTTATCCCTTGATGTGATGCTCTCCCCATTCCCCTAGAGATGATCCTTTTTGAGAACCAGACTGCAGTGAACATTATTGCTCTTCTGGGTCTAGCCACTCAGTGGGGATTCCTGGCTCCAGGCTGGTGCTGGGGAATATCTGCAAAGAGTCTTGTGATGTGATCCATTTTCAAGTCTCTCAGCTGTGGATATCAGCACCTGCTCTGGTAGAGCTGGCAGAGAAATGAAGTTAGACCCTGTAAGTGTCCTTGGTTGTGGATATATTAGTGTGCTGACTGTCTCAAATGCTGGTTATGCTAGCAGTGAAGCTGTCCTCTGAACACACTCAGGACCTCTGGTTAGCCAGGATGCTGCAGGTAGTAGAATTAGGTATTATCTTATATTTCCTAGGACCAAGGTTATCCTATCATGAGTTGCTGTAATGACCTGAGTTGGTTGGCCTCCATCCAGGCAGTGGTGCTTTCAAGAGAGCACCAGAGTTTCTATCTTTTGTGTTTGGCTATCAGGGTGGGCAGAGAAATACCAACAGATGGGGGAAGGGTTAGGTGGGTTTGAGCTCAGACTCTCCTTTGGCAGGGCTTGCCATGGCCACTGTGGAGGATATGGGAGGTGGTTCTTGGGCCCAATGGGGTTATGTTCCAGAGATCTTGGCCGCCTCTGCTGTGTCATATAGTTTGGCAGGGAAGTAGGAAACAGACAGTAGGAAGAGGCCTTACCCACCTCCTATGAAGTTGGTGAGACTGCTCTCACTCCCTCAGTGCCCTGCTCAGACTTTGTCCCAGGCCACAAGCTTCCCTGCTGGGAAAGCAAGCCTGGACCTAGCCCCTCCTCATCTGCCCACTCTGTTGGCAGAGACTCCTGTGCTCCTGCACTCATATCTGCATCAGCTCCCACTCATCTCCCATAATCCACTCAAGAAAATTTATGCCTAGTTAAAACCACTACCAATTTTAATTTAAAGATTTCTTCACCCCATGACCCTTCCTGAATACTGCTGGCTGCCTTCCCCAAGGGACCCTGTGAGATATAGTCGGGGATGGCCTCCCTGGACTTGAGCTGGAGACTGTGAGTGCCTCCAAAGCACTTCCCACTGCTACTTTTACTTTTATATTTCATATGACTCCCTAAATCCATTTCACCTCTAGGTAAGGTTAAATCCTTCTCCTATAGTCTGGATTTTCAGACTCCTCTGTAGGAATGTGCATTCAGAGGCAGATTTTTCCCACTGAAACTTTGGGAACTCAACAGTTTTCCAGAATTTTCAGTGGTGTGGTGCTTCTTTCAAAGGATCTTTGAATTCTCTGTTTTCCTGGTATGCTCCTGTGACGGTTATGGCAGCAAAAGATTGTGGTATGAGTTTCCACATTCTGTTCTGTCCTTCCAAGTGGGAGCTTCACGTTAGCCCTGTCTCCTATCTGCCATCTTGTCTCTGAGTGTCTTATCCATTCTTTTATTGAGAGACACCTGAGCTGTTTTTAGATTGGAGCTGCTAAGGATAAAACTTCTATGTACATTCACATATAAGATTTTAATGGACTTTTTTTAGTTCTCTTAAGTACATGTCTAGTAGTGCTATGTACTACTAGGATATAGTACTGGGTTATAATGCTGGTTACTATTCATTTTAAAAGATATTTTCAGGCCTTTTTTCAAAATGATTGATGTTGAGATTTTACATTCTCTCCAGCAGGTGTATGAGAGTATTGGTTGCTCCACAACCTCATCAACATTTGATGTCATCAGTCTTTAATATTGTATTAGCCATTCTAATGGGTATGTAGTTGTATGCATGATCTGGTTTCATTACAAAAGTCAAACATACTTATTAAAAATAAAACAATTCAGAAGTACCAAGTATGGTAAAAGTTTCTCAGATAAATTCTTACCACCTATCACCAACCTCCATCCCACAGCCCATATGGGACCCTAGGGAAGTGTTGGGTCCTCATTCCTCCAAGTTTTTCTCTAAAGGGAAGTCCCGGTCCTAGCATCAGGGGGCTACCAGAGTTGTGTGGGGAATATATCTGTCTCTCCATGCCTCAGCCAGGCCTGGGTTTCCCTCCCTTACACTGGCCAATTTAACCAACTTCCATGTGAGGTGATTTCTAGGGAGAAAAACTCTAGCTCCTAGCAACTGATTATATTGTGGAGGTCACAGTTTCCAATTAGCAAATTACCTCTGCCATAACTGCTCATTTAAGCCCATAAATATAAATAACATCACTCAGGGGCTAGGATTCATGTCTAGATTCCTGAAGCATTGACAAGCTTGCACTAAACTAAAGGCCAGAAATGCTCTAGTCCTTAATTTTATCTTCATCCCTTGCTGAATCTCAGGAGGAGGACTCTGAGCCTCAGGGTCTGACTTAGGCCTTCTCTCTCATAGTGGCAATAGTTTGTCTTTTTTTCTCTTCTTTCCCCCAGGAGCCCTTTTTCTCCCTTCTGAATTTTGACTTAATCTGTTCCACTTACACAATCTCCAATGCATTGTCTTAGTTGACACTTTTGCCATTAGCCTGGAGTATTCCAATAGCCACCTAGATAATCTCTCTGCCTTTGTCTCTCCCTCACATCCACCTTCCATGTTGCTATGTAAAACTATTCTGAAAAAAAGCCCAAACTGTTTTGCCCAGCATGAGAACTGTATGTTTTTCTGCACCTCTGCCTTTGGGTTTTATTGTTCCCTTAGCCTGGAAAACCCTTTCTTCTCTGGTTCCACCCATCCAAATTTTCCCTAGCTTTCACAGTGCTTTCTGCATGAATTTATCTTTAATATCCAAGTTTTTCTGCAAAAGCTGGAATCAAATTCTTCATGTGAAAAATTATCTGTACCATTCTCCTGGGAAATCATGGAATTATTTCCTACCTAGTAGTAAAGTGGTTAACAACAAAAACTCTGAGGTTGAACAGATTCAAATTTAAATCCTAATTTTACCACTTATTAGCTGTTGTACTAGGCAAATTAATTAAGAAATTGAGCTTCACTTTCCTTAATAATTAAAACGTGGAAGATAACAAAAGTAATTCCTGTCTCCATAAAGTGTTTGTGAAGATTCCATGAGAAAATGTATGTAAAATACTAGGCACAGTTTTTGGCATACTGCAAGTGCTTAATAAATGCTAAATGCCCATTGTCATTATTCTCCTATTTGTCTAGAGCTCAGGTGGAAAATCTGCATACAGATATGCAGGTTATTGTTGTAGAGGGGCTGTTGAAATCAAGAGGTGGATGATATCTCTCAAAAAATTTGTTGTAAAATGCAAAAAAAAAAAAAAGAGCTCAGGTTGGCACCTCAAAGTAGATCAGCTTCCAGAAAACAGGCAGAGGTACAAGAATCTACAAAGAATAATACAAAAGAGTCGCCATGGTAGGAGAAAGAACCTGTACAGAGCATTACAAGAAGCCTGAGAGTGTCATCAGTGCAAGAAGAGTTAACTATACAGCAGACAAAGAAAGATCAAGTAGGATCAACTCACGTCCATTGACTTTCACAATGTGAAAGTCATTTGAGATTTCTCAGAGGTTCTTCATGGATTAAAAACAGTTAACTATAATGATGGAGATGTGTATAAAGAAGTGGAGACACAATAGCAAAGACTTGGAACCAACACAAATGCCCATCAGTGATAGACTGGATAAAGAAAATGTGGCACATATACACTATGGAATACTATGCAGCAATGAAAAAGGATGAGTTCATGTCCTTTGCAGGGACATGGATGATGCTGGAAACCATCTTTTTCAGAAAATTAACACAAGAACAGAAAACCAAACACCACATGTTCTCACTCATAAGTGAGAGTTGAACAATGAGAACACATGGACATAAGGAGGGAAACATCACACACCAAGGCCTGTACGGAGATGGGGGCTAGGGGAGGGATGGCATTAGGAGAAATACCTAATGTAGGTGACAAGGTGATGGATGCAGCAAAGCACCATGACATGTGTATAACTATGTAACAAACCTGCATGTTCTGCACATGTACCCCAGAACTTAAAGTATAAAAAAAAAAGGTGGAGACAGTCATCACAGACTCTCTAGAAGTCTATGTAAAAGTTTGAATAAAATACAGAAGAAGAGAGGGTGGTATGTGAGAAACCTAAAGTCTTAAGAGGGGTGTCTTTTTTCTTTCTTTCTTTCCCTTATTTCTGTCTTTCCTTTTTTCTAAAAGATGAGCACTAATTGAGCTTGTTCATAATCCAGGGTAGAGGTTGTTCATAATCCAGGGCAAAGGTGTGGATTAGGGAAACAGGATGAATAAATGTTGGAATTAGTAGGGCTTGAGTAAGCAGAAAAAGGTAGGTCCACACAAAGATGGAGGGATTGGCTTTGGCTGGTCCAGAGATGAGACGCAAGAGTATGTATGGATACAGGAAAATGCTTCTCATATGTCTTTGACTTTGCAAAACTTAGCAGGGCAGAGTGATATGCACTTGACATGCAGTAGACCTCCAGGAAATGGCAGAGTGACAAAGTACTAAGGAAAGTTGCGGTGAGACAAGCTGCAGGGATAGGAACTTTTTTTTATCATGTGAATTCCCCAATGCACAGATGACAAAGCCTGATACTGGGGCTGAGGAATGAGGGACATGAGGGGGCAAAAAGCCAGAGGGTGAAGAGAGTTGTCTGTGTGGTATGCATGTGTATACATGTGTCAGAATTAGCAATGCATTGGAATGCCATTTACTGCAACCTGGAAAACAGTAATTAAATTGAATTAAGGTTAGTCATGCACTCCTGAAAAGACAACTCTTTCTTGTCATTGCTTAGTACCTAGGCAGCTGGAAGGATGGAAGTCTGGTATTGAACAATTAATGTCGCCCCTTCCTACTGCCCCCTGTGTACTGTCCTGCACACTTGTAGCCTAATTTAGGTGAAATCTGCCTGCTGGTGTCCTAGGGAAAGCAGTGGTTGGATGACCTGTGCCAGTTCTCACTTTTCTGTCTCCAACTTCAATTAGAGACCCAAACTGAGAGACAGATGAGAAACTATTTTTTAGGAATAAAGGAGCTTGTCTGTAATATGCTTCTGAAAGACTGTGCTCTCAGTTTCAGCAGTTCAATACCTGCTGGTAGAGGAGAGTGGTCTAGGCAGTTGGGGACACAGGATCTGTCATCTGAGAGCTCAGCTTTTAGTGGAGAATGAAGGCGGACAAGCAGGGGAATCACTAAATATGTGCCTGTCAAGAGCACAAAGACTAGCTTGAACTCAAGTAGGGAGGACTAATCCCCAGTGGCTTCTTATTGTAGTGTGACTTTGTCTCTCTATCAGTTTCCCTCCTCTCCTCATTGGCTCTAAGCCAGGACAAGATCCAACCCTTCAAACTCCAAGTCTAGAGGAAGGGAATGAAATGTTATTGAGGACCTACTTGGTATCAGGTACTCTTCCAGGCACTTTTGGGATACAGTAGGATCAGACAGACCCAAATGTAAATACATTTGACTTCTTCCAACCTCAATTTTCTTGTCTCTAAATTGATAACACTGAGTGTTGGTAGGAATATTTGATTTGTTTAGTTATTTATCAAACACTCAAATAATGCTTTTTATGTTCACTTTATAAATGTTAACTTAGTTATTCTCCATAACAATCCAATAAGGCAGATTCTACTATTTGTTAAAACACATGTGTTGAATGAAAAGATTCCCCAAACAGGCTTTGTGTGAGCAACATGGCTGTTTATTCACCTGGGTGCAGGTAGGCTGAGGCCAAAAAGGACATCAGTGAAAGGTGGTGGGATAAGAGTTGGTTTTATAGTTTGGGGTAAATCTTTTGGGGAGGAGGCAGGGGTGTTACAGAGTAAGATTAGTTACAGTGGTGGGGGTAGGGGCAAGGAGTATCATTACCATAAGTTCAGTTACAGTGGCAGGTAGGGTAAGGCTTAAGAGTAGTTAAGATGGTAGGGTGGGGTGGGAGGGATATTCACAGAACAAGAACAGTTAAGATGGCAGGGTGGGGTGAGGAGTATTCACATTATCATAAGAACAGTTAAGATGACAGGATGGGTTGAGAAACTTAATGTCATGGGAAGCTCCCCTGGGTGATCAGGGATAATGGCAAATGCAGGTGGGGGGTGGAGGGTGATCAGCTGAGGCAGGCAGGACTTCAGACTTTCTGGGTCCGGGCACATGGAGGCCTGACATTCCTATCTTTTTATATATAGAAAGAATTAGAGAAGAGGGGGTGATAACAAGTTTCAAGGGGTAGGGGATGAAGTTTCTCAAGGCTTCTTTGAGTGGGATCGGGGGCAG
Organism: Aotus nancymaae; assembly: GCF_030222135.1. NCBI lineage: Eukaryota > Metazoa > Chordata > Mammalia > Primates > Aotidae > Aotus > Aotus nancymaae. The sequence goes on from NW_026988488.1 coordinate 2,513,525, forward strand.
TGCAGAAACCTAAAAGTGGGAAAGAATTCAGACTGCTGAGAGATTTCGGGGAAAGGGGTGATACTGTGGGGTTGTTAGAAGGAGCATTTGTTGTATTGACTGATTGGTTATTGCTGGTATATGATTTTGTAGGAATTGAGAAATTAATTGGAAAAACACAGGGTCCAAATAAGAGGAGAAATATCAGAGGACTAAGGATTGGAAGAAGCCATGAGTCCCAGTTAGATAGTGTACAGCCAGTCCAGCCAGGTCCCGAATAACCACTTGCCTGATTATTGAGCTTTTGGGCTCTGTCTTTTAATTTACTGATGGCATCATATATGAGACCAGTCTGCATTTACATAAAAGCAACATTCTTCATTTAAGATTAGGCAAAGACCTTTTTTAGCAGTCAGTAAATTAAGACCTCTGCAGTTTTGGAAGACAACTGCAGCTAGGGAATTTACTTGAGCTTGAAGGAGGGATATGATTGAGTTAACTCTCCAATGTTAGCAGAGAAATCATTAGAGAAGCAACAGGAAGGTGCCAATTGAAGTGGTAAGGCCTGTGCCATGTGCAGTAATAATTTCTAACCCTACAAGTAAGGAGATTAATGGAATGACCTGTTTGTGTTGTGTCAGGACCACAAGGGGAACAGGGAGGCTTTCATCCCTGTTGGCAGACTGAATTTTGGGAGTAAGGAAAATTAAGGTAAAAGTGCCTGTCCAGTTGGTAGGAAGGCAGATGTAAAAAGAAGAACCACAGAGGGAAAAAAGGTCCTTGGCTTAGACAGAACTGGAAGTGCAAACTGAAAAGATGAGAAAGTGTTCTCAGGGGGCTGGAGCTTTGGACCCAAATGCCAAGGGAATGAGCAACGGCTGTGGCTGTTAAAGGTTGTAGCAGGGCTTGGTAGGGTAACAGTGTGAAGGGAGAGATTTTGTTTTCATGGTGTTTGAGGAAGCATGTGGTATTTATAAGCAACCACTTACTTTTATTAACAAGATTGGGTCTAAGCAGAGAATGGGAGCCAGATTAAGACTGAAATATTAGCTGTAATTGCCTGGAGGAAAAGTGTAAACTGGCAACTTAAACAAAAGCAGGGCATGTAAAAGTAAATGACTACAGTGGATTTGAGCACAGTTAGACAGAAAATAATAGAAACAGACTTTTTGAGGAGTGGTTTAAGTAGTAGGGGCAACTACATAAAGCTGGAGAAGGGATCCTTGAAAAGAAGGCAGCATGGGGTGGGTGGCCTTTGTGTTGATTAAGAAGGGGATGGACTTACACTCCACCATAAGAGTTACCCAAAGTTTGGCATTCATGATGGTCCAGGGGGCTTCCGAGATGCTCGGGCAGCAATAGTCTTTAGCCACCAAGCTGAGGATTGGAGCTTCAGGAGCTCTGGGCGCAGCAACGTGAGCTGGACAGTCGCCTTTCTGTGGGGGCCCTTGCACATATGGGGCAGGGCTTAGGAGGAATTCCAGGCTGTGGGCATTCCTTGGCCCAGTGGCCAAGTTTACGACACTTGAAGCAAGTTCTGGGAGGGGTGGCTGGACGAGCTGCAGTGTGGGCACTTGGAAATTTTTGTGAGCTGGTGGTGTGACTGGTGTTTGTTTTACAGAAGAGGCAAGCATCTCTAGTTCTGAGATGCGCTGCCTCCGGGCAGATTTTTCCCTATTATTGAACACCTTGTAGGTGAGGTTGCTTAATTCTTATTATGGGGTTTGAGGGCCAGATTCTAATTTCTGTAACTTTTTGTAATGTTAGGGGCTGATTTGGTGATAAAATGCATATTATGCATTCTTCAGGGGTGAGAGTAGATGTAAGGAGGACATTTAAGTCACTCCAGGTGAGATTATGGGACTGGGTTAAATACTGGAGGATCTAATAAAAAGGAGCCTAATGGGTGGCCAATCTGGGAAAGGTTGGATAAAGGGAAAGGAACATGCACCCTAACTATGCCTTTGGCTCCAGCCACCTTGTGGAGGGGGAATTGTTGGGCAGGAGCAGAGGAGGTATCTGAGGGACTAAACTGTAAGCTGGGCTGTATATGAGGTGGGGAGGTGACAGGAGGGGCATAAGGAGGTGGGTTGTGGGCAGAGGAAGAGGAGGACGGCTCTGGGGTAGAGTTAGGTCCTGCATTAGGGCTTGGTTTGGACAGGCAGGGAGGAGAAAGGTCTGAAGGGTTGATGGACAAGGAGGATTCTGGGTTACCAGCAGAGGAAGGAGGAGCGGACAGAAGGGAAGAGAAGGAGTAGAGATTAGGGAGGGATTTGTGTGCAAGAAAATGCCTGGATGTAGGGGATTTCAGACCATTTGTCCATGTTGTGACAAAAGTTGTCTAAATTTTGTAAAATAGAGGGATCAAAAGTGCCATATTTTGGTCAGTCGGAGCTGTTATCTAATTTGTATTGTGGCCATGCAGTGTTACAGAAGATGAGACATTTGGGTTTTAGGTTAGGAGGCAGTTGAAGAGGCTTGAGTGTTCTACCTCCTCATTGGTGAGCGGCCAAAGAGAGTGTCCTCTACATTGACCTGCCACCAATATTGGCCATGAGCCTGGTCGAGTGACTAGGGTGAACATCTTCATGATAGTCAAACCCCTGGGGAAAACTGGGTCCCTGGATCCGTGACCTACATAGGAATTTTTCTGGTCCTGAACCACACGGAAGAACCTGGTTTACCTGATTTTCCTTGCCTTTGAAGTGGAAAAAGGATGAAACAGAAAGGGGAAGGAAGTGGAAAGGAAAAGACCAAAGGACGGGAAAGCAAAACAGAGAGACGGCTTATCAAAATAGCCAGTGGTGTGTGTCTGTGGGCTGGTCTGATGACACCAGGTTGGTAGGTAGATCTCTTCATGGAGGGAGCACAAGAACAGGGACAGGGGTTTGGTCTCCCATAGGAGTCCCCCCATCCCAGATTTTGGCACCAATGTTAAAAACACACACGTTGAATGAAGAGACCCCCCAAACAGGCTTTGTGTGAGCAACATGGCTGTTTATTCACCTGGGTGCAGGTGGGGTAAGGCCAAAAATGGCATTAGTGAAGGGCGGTGGGATAGAAGTTGGTTTTATAGGTTGGAGCAAATCTTTTGAGGGGGGGTATGGGTGTTATGAAGTAAGATCAGTTACAGTGGTGGGGGTAGAGGCAAGGAGTATACATTACCATAATTCAGTTACAGTGGTGGGTGGGGTAAGGAGTAAGAGTAGTTAAGATGGTAGGGTGGGGTGGAGGGATATTCACAGAGCAAGAACAGTTAAGATGGCAGAGTGGGGTGAGGAGCATTCACATTATCATAAGAACAGTTAAGATGACAGGGTAGATTGAGAAGCTTAATGTCTGTGGGGAGCTCCACTGGGCGATCAGCGACAATGGCGAATGCAGGTAGGGGGTGAGGTGCTATCAGCCAAGGCAGGCAGGACTTCAGACTTTCTGGGTCCGGGCTTGCACATGGAGGCCTGACACTATTACCTACATTGTACAGATTGGGGTACTGAGATTTCAGGAAGTTAGTGAGTTCTCCAAAGCTCACATAGTTAGCAAATGGCATTGCTGAGATTTGAATCCAGACTATCTGGCTTTAGTATCCATGCTCTTAGCCATTATACTAAGCTGCCTCCCATATGTAATAAAGTATGTGAAAGCACTTGGCACAAAATCCACCACATTATAGGTATCCAATGAAAGATAACTCTCTTCATGACTCTTAAAAATTTCACTGCAACTCCACACAACAGGTATTATCTAAATTTTACAGATAAGAAAAACTGGAGATCAGAGAAGTTTGATAACTTGCTCAAGAATGCACTGCTACTAAATAGAAGATCTAGGATTTGAACACAGAAATAATTGGCTCCTGAGTCAGTGTCATTTCGCTGCACTGTGCAATATGGAAACCACTGAAGTACATGAGGGCCTAGACCACTGATGGGGAATACTTGTTTAAGGATGGTCTTCCCTTCCCAGCCACAAGCAAAACAGAATGTAGTGAAAAAAGGGAATTTTACTTAGCATTCAGGAAGGGCCTGTGTCCTTTACAACCATTAAGCAGCCTAAATGGCTGGTGGCAGCTGAGCCTCAGAGTCTTCTCAATCTTCAGGAAAGGCACCATAACTCCTAGCTGTCTGCTTGACCTATATGGGAGGCCCTAGACAAGGACAATCCCTTACTTATTGAACCCCCTGACTTCTGCACATTTGGAATTCTGAGTAAGTCATCATGATTATCATCATCTTTGGCTTCTCACGAAGCTAATCATCATTACTAACATCTTCCTCATAACTACCACTAACTGAATGCTTTTCAGGTACTCTTCTAGGCACTTAACATGTATTAGCTCACTGAATCTTCATGACAATGCTATAAGAAAAGGACTCTTTGAGGCCAGGATACGTTAAGTAACTAACCTAACAGTACATGGCCTTGAGTTAATAGCCTTCCCCATGTTCAGCTTGGGAGATGCTGATCATTGCAAAGATGCTGTTAGTTGCTTTGGGAAGGCTGAGGGCACAATGATTACAGGCAACTGGACTTTAAGAGCAAGACTGTTAAAATCACCTGACCTCTCCCTGTGGAGTGAGCTCCTATCTTTAGTGTAAAAGTCAGCAACCTCTGGCATAAAACATGCATACAATTAATCCCGGCTGTGTGAAGCATATAGAGAATCCTACAGCCTAGGTGATTCTCAAGTTGGAAGGCCTGGGTTCTATTTATGGCTTTGCTCATAACTTGCTACATAATCTTTGTTGGGCAAGTCGGTCCCTTTATCTAGGCCTCATCTGTAAAATGTGGATGTTAATAATACATTCTCTACCAATAGAACAAGGTTATGAATGTGAGCATGAAATGGAAATGTCGAAGAAAGTGTTTTAAATGTAAAGCAAATATAAAGGATACCTTGCCTTACTTCTGTTAATCTTCTTACTCACCCTCCTCTTCCTTCTTCTCTTTCTTCCAACCCCCTTGTCTTCTTTTTCACTATATTTTTTGTTCCTTCTCTTTCTTTCTTTATTCCCCTTAACCAGGTCTTGGGTTCACCTGCAGCACTGCACTTAGGCAAAAGATTCACAGACTTTCGAGGTAGGCAGACTTGAGTCTGACTTGGCTTTGGACCTTTCTACTTGTTTCTTAAGCAACCACTTCACCATTTTTGAGCCACAGTTTTATCATCTGTAAAAAGGGACACATATTAGGTTGGTATCAAAGTAATTGTTGTGTCTGCCATTGAAAGTAATGGCAAAAACCACAACAACTTTTGCACCAATCTAATAACACCTTCCTTAGAACACTGTTGTTAGAAAATGTGGTAGATGGTGTGTAAATATGACTGGCAACAATTCCTCCCACCTCTGACATCCATGCAGCTCCTCCCATCAAGAGATGGATTATATTTTCCTCACTCCTTAAATATAAGCTGGCCCTGTGACTCACTTTGACCAATAAAGTGCAGAGACAGTATTGCTATATGACTTCTGGTTTTATGCCACAAAAGATCTTGCTGTTTATATGTGTTATATGGGTTCATTTTTACAGATGATAAAAATGAGGCTCAAAAAGGGTAAAGTAATTGCCCAACCAACAGGTAGGAAGGGGCAAAGCCAGGTCAGACTCAAGTCTGTCTACCTCAAAAGTTTTGTGTTTCTTTTGCCTAAGTGCAGTGCAGCAGGTGAACCCAAGACTTGCTTAAGGGAGAATAAAGAAAAGAAGAGAAGGAACAAACATACAGTGAAAAAAATAATAATACAAGGGAGTTAGGAGAGACAGAGAAGAAGGAAGAGAAGGGTAAGTTGGTCTGCTTTGGTTTTTGCCCTCTTGGATGCCAGCTGCCAGGTATTGAAGAATAATGCCAAATGGAGAGAGACCCTGGAGGATGAAAGACTACAAAGGTTGGGGTGGGGATTGGAACATTCAGCCCACTCTTGTTCCAGTCACCCCAGGTAAGGTGCCAGATGAGAGTGCAGCCATCTTGGAATTTACGGCCTTAGCCAGCTGTTTGAGGCACGACCACATAGCACAGAAATTAGCCATCCCCAGCAAGTTCTGCTCAAACTGCAGTCATGAGCAAATAAATGGTGGTTGTTTTAAGCCATTAAGTTTTGTGTGGTTTGTTTCACAGCAATAAATAAGTGAACCAGCAAGACTAAATGAGATAGTAGAGCCCTGACAAGTGGCTGGCAGGTGTAGGTGCTCAACATGTGATTATACTCTTCCACTTCAAAAGTATCCCTAGGAACTGGCTTGCCTGGCTGGTGGTGCTCAGAGTTCAAAATCTGTTATCTTCACTACAACATAATTGACAGACCTGACCTCCATTGTGCCAAGGATGCAGAGCTATGGCCATGACTCCTGTACTTTAAGGCCTATACAGTTTAAGATGTACTCCAAGTTGCACAGATGAGTGTACTCCCTTTGCCCAGAGTGAGCCTGAGCCACTTTGAAAGCAGACCTGTAGCTATACAAAACCTGGGGTGGTGGAGTAATGTCAGGGAAGAGGAGTAGTATAATTTTTGACTGGTGTTCCAATCTACCTAAACACAGAGGTACAGTGGATAAAAGAATGTTAATACTTTATGAGTGCTTACTATGTGCCTCACATTGCTCACAATCCCATGAAATAGGTGCTAATATTTTCCCCATTTTCCAGATAAGAACACTGAGGCACAGAGAGGTTTTATTTAGCTGTTGAATTCCCTGACAAGCACAGAGACAAATTAGTGTACAGGATATTACTTAGGGAGTCCTTGGGATCAACACTTGTCTAAGGGAAGGAGAGGTAAAGAAACAGGATTAGACAGAGGGAGGTGCTGATCTGTGATGCAGTCTTAATGGCAAACTCAGCAGCTGGGATATCCCTTCAAGGTTGTTCCCTATTGTATCCCTGTAGGAAACAAGGCCTTTATATCCCTGCATCAGTCATTGGATACCTAGTTCTTGATTTCAGGTCCAAAGTTATTTCAACCACTCTCATTATCAAGTCATTCCAAAAGGGAGAAAGGTTTTCTTAAAAATGATTATGGAGAAGCAGCAGAAAAAATTGAGCTCTGGAGTTGGACAAAGCTGGCTTCAAATCCTGAAATTTTCTCTCACTAACTGTTTAACTCTGAAAAAGTTACTTAACTTTTTGGAGATTCAGTATCTTTTTTGTTTGTTTGTTTTGGAAAATGGTGATAAGAATACTTAGCTTGTAAGATGTTTTGGAAATCAAATACAATCATTTATATAAAGTAACTTGTATAGGGACCTGGCATGGAGTAGGTGCTAAACAAATGGAAATTATTTTGATAGTTAGGTAAATTATTGCCCTTGGTGCCTGGTTTTCTCATTTGTAAAGTAGAATGAACAAGAACAAAGAAAAGCTACCCAGAAAGGTAAATGACATTATATCTTTTGTATTATCCAATACACAGTAGTCAGAATTTACACCAATGAACGCATGTTAAAAGGATTTGTACAGATATAACACTCTCACTTTCAAAAAGCAGAGGAACATTTTACGTTATGAACACATACATACTGTGGCAATGTAAGACTACTTAAAGAAGGAAGGAAAAATATCCCCCCTCCCCAGCCAGGGACTGAGACCTGGGGCTAAAATTTTTTGTCAGTCAGCCCTCATTCCCATCTTTTATCTTTGAGTGACATTACCAGGAAACCTGGCTTTGGTGGAAAGGAGAGCTGAAAAAACATTGGGGAGCCTGATGTCTTTTCTTTTGGGTGGAAAGGTCACCTGTACAATCCACAGGACAGGAGTGTGCAGCAGTTGTCCTGAGCGGAGGCTACAGAAGAGGTCAGATACAAGAGGGCAAGGGAAGAATGGAAGGAAAATCCCACCTACCTTCATGTGTGGAGTGATCAGCATTTACTTGAATCTAAATCTACTTCTGTCCTCCCCTGCAATATACTATTGAGCATGTGCCAGAATAATGGTTTTGAACAAAAACCAACACAGATGTCAGCCTGGGGGCCTTCTCAGCCTGAGGCAGCCCCTATAGCCAAGCCCTCAGCACTAATGACTTAGAGAGTAGGTTAGGCAGGACATGTAGAGTTGGTCTGGCTCCCTGATTTTGCTGTGGAAATCTACTAGAATTTGCAAAGACTCGATATTGGAGAAAGGCCCATTGATCTTAAGATCCCCAGCCACACAGCCTGGTACCCAAAAACTTTAGTATATCTGGGAGACTGAAGTGAAGCAAGCTAAAGAATAACAGCCAGGCCTCCCAAATGATTATGAAAAGGAGGGCTTGTCCAAGCTACCTCTGGGCCTGAAAGATGAGATGAGGGTGAGAGTAGGGGGATACATGCACCCAGCCTGTTGGAGAATCCAACATGAAGACTATTGTCCCTTCAGAACCTAAGGCAAAAGTACAAGGAGAGGAAACACTGGGTCCTGTACCTGAAACAAGATATGGTCCTCCCCTGCCCCTCAGACCCTACAGCTCCTTAGGCTCCAAGCCTCAGGCACAAGAGACACAGAATCATATCTGAGCCTTTTGCCCTTCCATAGCTCCAAACATGGGTGGGGGTTGAAACGTGAGTGGGAGAGATGGGATCATCAGACACACTGTCATTAGCACCTGAACCACATCTCTTCCTAAACCAGAAATCCCAAGAGCAGAAAGAAATAGGAGCAAAGTGAGAGAGGGGTTGTGCTTCCATCACATTAAATAGGAGACTTCATAGGGTTTGGCAAGGGTTGTTTCACATCAGGACATCAATCACTCCGGTCAAGGTGAGGGGTTATAATTAGCAAAGCTTCATGTGCTCTCCCTTTCTTTATTCATCCTGCTTCCGTTTTGGCTTTTTGGGGTTCCGGGACCGACTCTTGGCTTTGCATAGAGGGCATATAGGTGCATTCCGGTGAATTTGCTGGTGACATGACAAGCAGGCCTAGTGGGCGCACAGGAAAAAGAAAGTTAGTGGTCAGATTCTTCCAGGCCACAGCTTAGACTTCTGATTCCCCAGGGGCCCAGAAAGCAAAGTGATTTCCCATCAGAAGGGAGCAATAATCAATGAGTAAGACTCAAGTACTCCTGGATGCCATAGAAGATGGGAACAAAGGATGTAACCAAGTTCAGGGAAGGGTGTTGAGAAAAAGTATACAAAACTAGAAAGTAAAGAAATATGAGAACTACACATCTATTCATCATTATACTGAAGCACTGTCTAAAATGCCCAGTTAAGGACTACTTAATTTTCTAGAATAGGGGTCAACAAACATTTTCTGTAAAGGCCAAGATAGCAAATACTTTACACTTTTTACATCATATGGTCTTTGCTGCAATTACTCCACTCTGTTTTACATGAAAGAAGTGATAGACAATAGCTTGCAAACACAGACATGCATGTGGGCCAAGAAAACTTTAACAAAAACAGGGAACAGGTAAGATTTGACTTGTAGGCTGTAGTTTGATGATCCCTGCTCCAGAAGAATGTCTCTTTGTTTGACTATTTACTAACTGATTAGGACCCAGACACTGTGATATTACACTGATAAGCTACAAATGACTTTTGCCCAGTTGAGATGCAAATTACTTCTGTTTGGAAGAAAAAGTAACTATAAGGGTTAAGATTTTATTGCCCTGTAGGATGTAAACCAGTTTTGTATCTAACTTTGCAGATTTATTTTGGCTTTCCTCTCCTTTCTTGACTATATAGATATCTGTTCCTCAAATGCTCCTGGAACCAGCTTTATAATCCTGCTGGCTCCCTCATGTATGATACATGCTCATTACATATTTGTGTAAGAGTCATTTCTAACTTTTAGAATTGTACTTTAGCAGGGCCAGAAAATCTCCCTGCATTCTAACATCTCTGGGAATATGGGGCAACAAACCCTGTGGGTCCAACACAGGACACTCATGTCACCCCTTCCTCTGTGTCACAAGCAAAGGCTATTAAAAGAAGGCCCAACATAAATAAGGCCAAAGACCCAGACCTAGCCTTCCATGGCCCTTCCATGGGAGGATACTTTGCTTCCTCCACAGCCCTTACCCAGCTCACTCACCTTCATAGGTGGGGGCTGCTGCCGGAAGGTGGCCGTCTGCCGAGTGTCCTGCTTCCTAGCCACTTGGAGCTGCTGGGCAGCAGCGGCTGCAGCGGCCAGGGACTCAGGGATGGGGGGCTCCTGAGGTTCCGTCTGCCATTCTGCTTTCTGCTTCTCAAAGTAACTTTGGGGATGAGAGACATTGGCTGGATCACTCTGAAAGCAAGGAGAACCTTTCCCCTCTTAACGACTCCATACTATATAACCAAAGGTTGAGCTGTGGCTCATTCTAGAAGGTCCCCACACCTTCCCAAGAACAAGGCTATTTCCCTTGGTACTAGGCCCAATGTCTGATGAGAAAGATAATTCTCTTGGTCTTTAGCTCTGATAGACCAAGAAGACCAAGAAATCTTAGGACTGGCAAGGTCCTTAAAGGGCATTTAGCCCTATCCACCATCCCATGCTGTTTTGAGTATTCCTATTAAGTGTCGTAAGGCCTCTGCTGACATGCCTCTAGGAATAGGGAGCTCCCCAATTCCAAAGGTACTTGCTCTACCTTTAGGAAATGGTTTCCTCTATTAAGTCAAATTCTGTCTCTCTGTAAGGCAAGCCTAGTTCTTAACTCTTGGTCTGGAGATGAAGTCCTAGGCTAGCCCGTGAAGACCATGAAAGCTCAGTCTTTTATGTTTTTAAAGGTTTCTAGATACCCCCTTCTGGACTCTAACTTGGGAAATGATATCTTAAGAGTTATAGACATAGTCTTGTCAATATCACACAATGAATTTTAAAAGCCATCTAGTAGTTGTTCTAATTCATATTGCAATTCATCTAGTTTAATAATCCTCCTCTATTTTAACAAGCTGGCACAGAGACTTGCCTGAGGTCACACAATGAGTCAGCCACTGAAAAGCCTGGGACTAAAACTAGGTACTCTGACTTTCAGGCTAGACTTCATGTATGTATACATGCCTGTGTGTGTGTAGATATGTAGGTATATATGTGTGTCAAAGGGAGGGTATATTGTAGGGACTGGGGGCAGGTAGCTTACTCCAAGGAAAGCTTCTCCTCTTCTTCACACAAGTCAGGGAGCCTCTGGAGGCCCAGAGTCATGCGCAAGGCATCCACATGTTCCTTCAGTGGCTTATACTCATCATGCAGCCTCCGCGTAGACTCTAGCAGCTTGTTTAGGTCATTCTCAGACTGTTTGATAGTGTTTTCCATCTGGAACATAGAGTGGGATAGGCACAGAGAAAAGATCCTAAGGTTCTCAGAGAGGCTGTATAGCTGAGTGAATAGTAGCACAAGCTCCAGAGCTTGTTCAGTCTGTGTTCAAGTCCTTGATCTTCCATGTCCTCTCTATGTAACTCTGGTCAAGCCTCAGTTTCTTCATCTGTATAATGGTGATAATCTAGCACTTACCTCATGCAATCTTGGTGAAGATTTAAGGATATAATTCATATAAAGCACTCAGTAAAAGGGCTAAATTTAGTATTTACTACTAAACAAATAGTAGTTATTGTTCAAATATAGTATCTTAGAGTTGGAATGTCCTTCAGAACTCATTAAGTCCACCTTGGTACCATTTTAAAGGTAAGAAAACTGAGGCTCAGAGATAAGGGACTCTCCTGGGGATATACTTCTTAGCGGCAAAGCCTGCATAAAGACTTAGGGCTTCTGCCTCCTAGGCCAACACTCTTTCTCCTGGATCAGTGTTTCTCAAAATGTGGTCAAGGGATCAGCAGCATCAGTATCACCTGGGAACTCAGACATGCATATTCTTAGGCTCCACCTCAGACCTATAGAGTCAGAAAATGAAGGGTGGAGTCCAATAATATGTGTCTTAGGCTCTCAAAGTGACTCTGATGCATGCTAAAGTTTGAGATCCATTGGCCTATATTCTCAGCCCTTCTGGCAAATATCTACCTCATTTAACTGGCCCTGTATTATTGGTTAGCTGGCAGCAAAACTTTCAACATTTTATGAGATCTAGAATTCTGTGGTCTCTAACACAGAAAATCCCAATTGCCTATTGTCCAAACCTCATTCATATTTCCTTTAATATTCTACATCTGACAATATCAGAAAATGAGTATTGCCACAGAATTGAGTTTCCCAGAAATACAAACTTATTTCCTTCAAAGATAAATTTAACAAATATACTCCTCATTGTTATAGGAGATAAGGGTTTGAAAAGACCTTACTGGTCAGCACTGCCAACCTCTTTCCTGGTGAAGGAATCATCAGTACAGCAGCTCATACAAGTAACCATTAAGATGGTGCTTGAATAACTCCAAAAGAGGGGAGCTTACCACCTTAGCAGACAGTTCATATTCCATGTTCCAAGGGTTTCCAAAGGAGATACCAATGGGGAAGCCCCACTTTGATAGGTAGGCAGAAATGATTTGTTTGGTTGATTGAAAGCTTGGAGTGCTTTAAGCTACATTCCAGAGGCAGCTGCCTGCTCTTCTTTTCCCTAAGACTAGCTGTCAACTCGCAGAATCCCAGAATGAGAGCACATCAAATCAGTACCTTTACAGGGTACTGAGTCCCCGTTATCATGCAGAGGCCCAGAGAGAAGGGACTTGTCCAGTGATATACAGTTAGTGACAGAGCCAGGGCTGGATCTCAGAACTTCTGGGATTTTTCCACTCCACAGCCTGCACTGATTCCTGCTCCCCAAGGTTGGCCAAGGCCACATCTCAAGGAGAGTCCCTATTATTCATCACTACCTTTTTCTCAAGGGCTTTAGAGATAGGCTACAGGCAGCCACGTACCACATTGATGTCAGCATGGATGAGTCGGAGCTCCTCCACATGGGCCATCTTCTCCTGTAGCAGAAGGTCCATCTCCTGCTTGTATTCCTTCAGGTGCCTTTCCTCTGACTCAAGTGCCTCAAATTCAGCCTTCAAACGAGCCTTGATCTTCTCCATCTGCAGGGTCTTGTTCCTGCAATTTGCAAAAAGCAGAAAACAGGCCAGCAGAAGAAGGGAGAAAATAGAAATGGAGCCAGAACTTTCTTTCTAAGCCATCTTTGCAAGCTTTCCCCTCTCCAGGCAGAGCCACCCTGAAGCCATCTCAAAAAAGGAGGCCAGGTACAATGGCTCATGCCTGTAATCTCGGCAATTTGGGAGACAGAAGCAGGAGGATCACTTGAGCCCAGGAGTTTGAAACCAGCGTGGGCAACATAGTGAGACCTCACCTCCAAAACAAAACAAAACAAAACAAAACAAAACGGCCAGGCATGGTGGTACATGCCAGTAGTCTCTGCTACTCAGGAGGCTAAGGCAGGAGGTTTGCTAGAGCTATGATTGCACTACTACACCCTAGCCTAGGTGACAGAGCAAGACCTTGTCTCAAGAAAGAGTTAGGAGATGTTTTCCTCTAAGATAAAAGCTCAGTAGATGTCAAATGGGGTTAATTTTGTTCCCTTATGGAGCATTTGCAAATATGGAGTGTGTTTTGGTTGTTGACTCAAGGAAAAGTGTTACTGGCATTTAGTGGACATGGTCCAGAGATGCTAAATAGCCTCGCAATACACAGAAAAGTCCCAAACAAAAAGAACTCCCACCCAAGATATTAAAAATGACCTCTTGAGAAACTGTAGGGAAGCACTGTCCAAGAAACTTAGTACAGTGATGGAAATGTTTTGTATCTGTGCTGTCCAATATAGTAGCCACTAGGCACATGTGGCTACTGAGCGCTTGTAATGTGGCTAGTGCAACTGAGAAACTTAATTTTGAATTTTATTTAATTGTAATTAATCAAACTTAAAATTTAAACAGCCACATGTGGCTAATGGCTGTCATATTAGACAGCACAACTCTAGAGGGTGTGTTCATCAGTTCCAGAAAAGGAAGAGGAAAGGATACTGTGGGTCACTTCTTTCTTAGAAAAACAAAAACCTGGTTTTGGTCATTAAATCTCAATTGTATACCCTGTGGCTCAGGAATCCTATACTTGGGAATTTATTTTAAGGAGGTAATTCAAGGAAGCAAAAAGTTAATTCACAGAGATGCACTTTCTGGGCTTTCAGCAAAATTAGAATATTTGACAGCCACTGAAGACTTGTGACATAAAAAATGTTGACGATAAGATACTAACTGAAAAAGTGTACACACTAAAATTACAATTTCAAAGTATACACGCATGTGACTAAATAAGAAAAAGATCTGGAAGAAGCACAGTTTCAAGGGCCTTTAATAAGACTATTTAGAGCCCGCCTATGGGAAAGGGCTACAAAGTTTTGAAAGGGGTCCTCTCTATGGCATGTTGTTGTCTTCCCACTGGCTCCCTACCATGGTTCTCAGGATCTGCCTAGCCATTATCCCCTTACTCAGATTTGGAGTCTCCTTTTTCTGCCTCAGTGACCTTCCCCTCTGCCCCAGTCTATCCTATGGGTGCTCTAATTCTACACGCTGGACTCTGTCCTCTGACATCAGCCTGCTTGTCTTCAGTCTCCCTTTTCTTAACATTGCCTGTGCCTCTTGCCTCAAGAGGTAGCCTTCAATGGCACAGAACTACAGAAAGAACTATTAGGTGGGTAGTATGGTAGAAGAAGTTTCTCTTTCTATACTAAAAAACATCTTTTCATGTTATTATATGTGTTTTTTAACCTTAGAAATGGGTTAAACAGTGGGTGTTATCCCATTTGTAGAGAAGGGAACTGAGCGAGGTTCAGGGTGGTAACTTGTCCAGTACCACAGAGCTAGTAAATTGGATGTTGGGATTTAAACCCAGGGCTCTCTAACACCAAAGCCTATGTACCATCCACTACTCTACATTGCATTTGAACAGTGTTACCAGGCTGAAGGGCATAAAAACATCAAGCGTTCTTGTTATAGCTCATCAATTATCTTGCAGAGGGATGATACTGATTTGTATTGGTTAATTACATCTATCTAGACTTCTATTGTCCTTTTCTAGGTGACATGAAAAGAAATCTGAACTTTGCCTACTCCCATGCTCATTTTACAGATGGGAAAACTAAGATTCAGAGTAGTATAATGTCTCACCCTAAGTGTCATAGAACCAGTTAGGGCAGTGCTAGGTCAAGAACCTATTTCTGCAGTCATCATAAAAGAAGCATGCACTTTAGAGTCAGGCTTGCGTATAAATCCTGGTTCTGCCTCTGATTAACTATTTGCTTTTGGACAATAATAACAACTGTATTTTAACTATATTTATTGAGCACTTACTATGTACCAATTATAGAAGGTTTCAATATACATTCACTCAATAATTATTTATTGAATACTTGTCATGTGCTAGGCAAGGGATAGAGCAGAGAACAGGACAGTATATAGACAACGTTTCATCTAATGAAGAAAATAGATCCTGAACACAGGGTTACATGTAAAATCATATTAGTCGTAGGGAGGTGATACAGAATATCATAGAAGAATACAACAAAGTGACATAACATATTCTGAGGGACACTATAGAGTAAAGGGGGCAGTCAGGGGAGGTTTTTCTGACAACTGAGGACATGAAATCTAAGCTGTGACCTGAAGAATGAATGGGAGTTAGCTGGTGACTGCAGGTGGGCACACAGGAGAACAGTCCAGACATAAAGAATAGCATGAGTAATGGTGCCACAGAAGAAGAATATGGAACATTAAAGGAACTGACTAAAGAGCAGTGTGGCTGGAACACCAACTGCAAGAGGGAGAGGGGCCTAGATAAAACTGCTGAGGTTGACAGGGGCTAAAACACAACTGGGAGACTGGGATGAGTTAGGATATTATCCTCAAGGGAAGGTGGATTTTTAGAATTTTAAACAGCAGGAGAGTGACATTATCTGATCATCTCACTTCACTTCTCTCAGCCTTGGCTTCCTCATCACTAACACAGGAATAACAATAGCAACTACTTTACACATCATGTGGTGAGGATTAAACGAGCTAAGACATGTAAAGTCACCAAGCAGAGTATATGGCACATGGAGGGCAGTCAACACATAAATAGTGCCCTTCTTTCTCTACTCTGTCCAACTCTTCCACCATGGTTATCTCTTTCACCTTAGTGGTTTGCACTATAGCAAAAAGGGTTCATGTGTGTGCACATGCATGAGTGGCCAGATATATTGCTGGTTACTGAGATTAAAATATAATCATTAGTGGGAGAATGGGAAAGGAATAAGGGTTGAAAAGTTACCTATTGGGTACAACGTTTGCTCTTTGGGTGATAGGTACACTGGAAACCCAAACCTCACCATTATGCAATATATCCACATAACAAATCTACACATGTAGCCCCTGAATCTAAAATTTAAAAATATATATATTAGCTGAAGCCACATCATAATGTCTACATAAATAACAGTATTTTATGAAGCTGACCCAAACCTTCCAACTTGCAGTCAATTCGATTAACATGAAAATAACTACCACTGACTGAAATCAGGGGTGAGAGGGTCTCTCCCACTGCCACTTAATAGAAATCAGCATAGTGCAGCTAGTCCTGCTTGAATGAGTGCCTTTTATCTAATCCTCCCTTGTCCTGCCATGCCTACTTCTGTTTACAGAAACCCATGTTGTTGGGCAAGAGATATTAATTCCAGAATAAACCAAAGATTTTTCACTTGATGTGTCCAGGGTCACAGTTAAGTGCTGACTTGACATAGAAAATCAAAGGCACAAAGCCTTCCTCAAAGCACCAGTGGTATTTCCTCTCTCTGGGGTGGAGGGCTGCCACCAGCAAGATGGCAGCTTAATCTTTTGGATACAAGGTATATAGCCACAATGTCTGCCTCCATCCAAGATGGTTGGGAGCCTTTGTCTATCGCCTACTATGGCAAGAAATACCAAGGACCAAGACCCTGACTAAAAGGCAGAAGGGCCAAGACTCCTGGATAGAGGAGGAAAATACATTTACAAATATAGGTTTCAGAAATATCCTCTATTTGCTATTTGTAAAGTCAGTTTCTCTGAGGGAAGCCTGGCCCATGCTTTAGTGGAGGGACAGCAATGTCACTGCAGGCTTTGATGGTGCCACTAACATCTCTCAGTAGTGGCGCATCAAAGGCAGGGCAGTAAGAACAGTCTACCCTGGGGTGAAGACAATAAGGGGGTGTGCTGTGTGTAGAAAATAAAAACATAAAAATAAAACCAACTAAAGTTGGTCTACTCTTTATTAGCACCTTGCAATGGCAATCTCAAAAAATGTCTACTGAAGGACATCTGGACTGACTCTAATTTTTGGTAATCATGAATAAAGCCACTATGAATATCCATGTATGAGTTTTAGAGTAACCATTTTCATCCAAGATTGCAATTGCTGGGTTGTATGGTAATTGCACATTTAGCTTTTCAATAAACTACTCAACTGTTCCAGAGTGTCTGTAATATTTCACATGCCCATCAGCAAAATATGAGTGATCTAGTCCCTCCACCTGGTCAGCTATTTTAACTATCATAATAGATACGTAGTGTTACTTCAAAGTGATTTTAATTTGCATTTCCCTAATGCCTATTGATGTTGAACACCTTTCCACATACTTATTTGCCATCTGTATATCTTTTTCTATGAAATGTCTGCTCACGTCTTTGGCTCACTTTCTAATTGGATTACCATTGATCTTGAACAACATGGGTTTGAACTGCATAGATTCACTTATACATGGATTTTTTTCAACAAAATATGGATTAAAAATACAGTATTTGCAGGATGCAAAACCTGCATATATGGAGGGCTGACTTTTTATATACTAAAGGCTGACTTGAGTATGCATATGTGCAAATTTTGGTGCAGGCAGGGGCCTAGAACCAATCCCCTATACACACTGAGGGGTAACTGTGTTTGTTTTATCATTGTTGAGTTTTAATAATTCTTTATATATTCTAGATATATGTCTTTTGGCAGACATGTGGTTTGAAAATATTTTCTCCCACTCAGTAGCTTGCCTTTTTGTCTCCTTGAAAGGGTCTTTGGAAAAGTATTTAAAAAAATTTTTTTCAAGTCCAATTTATCAAGTCTTTTTATTATTATATTTTATTTATTTATATTTTTGAAAATTTTTTTTCTTTTTCTCTCTTTCATCTATGAATTGTTTATATTATAAGTTCCAGTATACACGTGCAGAAAGTACAGGTTTGTTATATAGGTATACACGTGCCATGGTGGTTTGCTGCATCCATCAACCCATCATCTACATTAGGTATTTCTCCTAATGTTATCCCTCCCCTAGTCCCCCACCCCCGAAAAAGCTGCAGTGTGTGATGTTCCCCACTCTGTGTCCGTGTGTTCTCTTTGTTCAACTTCCACTTATGAGCGAGAACATACAGTGTTTGGTTTTCTGTTCCTGTGTTAGTTTGCTGAGAATGATGGTTTCCAGCTTCATTCATGTCCCAGCAAAAGACAAGAACTCAATTTTTTTTTATGGTTGCATGGTATTCCATGGTATATATGTGCCAAATTATCTTTATCCAGTCTATCCCTGATGGACATTTAGGTTGATTCTAACTCTTTCCTTTGTTCACAGTGCTGCCATAAGCATATGTGTGTATGTGTCTTTATAGTAGAATGATTTATAATCCTTTGGTTATATACCTAGTAATGGGATTGCTGAGTCGAATGGTATTTCTGGTTCTAGATCATTGAAGAATTGCCACACTCTCTTCCACTTGAACTAGTTTACACTCCCACCAACAGTGTAAAAGAGTTTTTTTTCCCCTCCACATCCTCTCCAGCATCTGTTGTTTCCTGAGCTTTTAATGATTGCCATTCTAATTGGCAAGAGATGGTATCTCAATGTGGTTTTAATTTGCATTTCTCTAATGACCACTGATGATGAGCTTTTTTGTTTCATATGTTTGTTGGCTGCATAAATGTCTTCTTTTGAGAAGTGTCTGTTTTCATATCCTTTGCCCACTTTTTGATGGGGTTATATTTTTCTTGTAAATTTGTTTAAGTTCCTTGTAGATTCTGGATATTAGTCATTTGTCAGATGGATAGATTGCAAAACTTTTCTCCCATTCTGTAGGCTGCTGGTTCACCCTGATGATAGTTTCTTTTGCTGTGCAGAAGCTCTTTAGTTTAATTAGATCACATTTGTCAATTTTGGTTTTTGTTGCCATTGCTTTTGGTGTTTTAGTCATGAAGTCTTTGTCCATGCCTATGTCCTGAATGGTATTGCCTAGGTTTTCTTCTAGGGTTTTTACGGTGTTAGGTCTTATGTTTAAATCTTTAATCCACCTTAAGTTAATTTTTTTTATTGCATTTTAGGTTTTGGGGTACATGTGAAGAACATGCAAGATTGTTGCATAGGTACACACACGGCAGTGTGATTTGCTGCCTTCCTCCCCATCACCTATATCTTGCATTTCTCCCCATGCTATCTCTCCCCAACTCCCTACTCCCCACCGTCCCTCCCCTATTTCCCCCCGACAGATCCCAGTGTGTAGTGCTCCCCTCCCTGTGTCCATGTGTTCTCATTGTTAAACACCCACTTATGAGTGAGAACATGCAGTGTTTGATTTTCTGTTCCTGTGTCAGTTTGCTGAGAATGATGGTTTCCAGGTTCATCCATGTCCCTACAAAGGACACAAACTCATCGTTTTTGATGGCTGCATAATATTCCATAGTGTGTATGTGCCACATTTTCCCTGTCCAGTCTATCATCGATGGGCATTTGGGTTGGTTCCAGGT
This sequence comes from Aotus nancymaae, assembly GCF_030222135.1. Lineage (NCBI taxonomy): Eukaryota > Metazoa > Chordata > Mammalia > Primates > Aotidae > Aotus > Aotus nancymaae. Next base: position 2,533,131 of record NW_026988488.1, read on the forward strand.
CTTTGCTATTGTAAACTGTGCTGCTGCAATGAACATCGGTGTGCATGTGTCCTTAAAGTAGAACGATTTATAATCCTTTGGATATATACCCAGTAATGGGATTGCTGGGTCAAATGGAATTTCTCTTTCTATGCCCTTGAGGAATCACCAGACTGTCTTCCATAATGGTTGAACTAACTTACACTCCCACCAACAGTGTAAAAGTGTTCCTATTTCTCCACATCCTCTCCAGCCTCTGTTGTCTCCAGACTTTTTAATGATCGCCATTCTAACTGGCGTGAGATGGTATCTCAATGTAGTTTTGATTTGCATTTCTCTAATGAACAGTGATGATGAGCTTTTTTTTATACGTTTGTTGGCCTCAGGTATGTCTTCTTTTGTAAAGTGTCTGTTCATATCCTTTGCCCACTTTTGAATGGGCTTGTTTGTTTTTTTCTTGTAAATCTGTTTTAGTTCGTTGTAAATTCTGGATGTTAGCCCTTTGTCAGATGGGTAGATTGCAAAAATTTTTTCCCATTTTGTTGGTGGCCAATTCACTCTAATGAGTGTTTCTTTTGCTGTGAAGAAGCTGTGCAGTTTCATTAGGTCACATTTGTCTATTTTGGCTTTTGTTGCCAATGCTTTTGGTGTTTTAGTCATGAAGTCCTTGCCTATGCCTATGTCCTGAATGGTTTTGCCTAGATTTTCTTCTAGGGTTTTTATGGTGTTAGGTCTTATGTTTAAGTCTTTAATCCATCTGGAGTTAATTTTAGTGTAGGTGTCAGGAAGGGGTCCAGTTTCTGCTAGTGTAAGGTGTCAAGAAGGGATCCAGTTTCTGTTTTCTGCACATGGCTGGGCAGTTTTCCCAACACCATTCATTAAACAGGGACTCTTTCCCCATTGCTTGTTTTTGTCAGGTTTGTCAAAGATCAGATGGTTGTAGATGTGTGGCATTACTTCCAAGGCCTCTGTTCTGTTCCATTGTTCTATATATCTGTTTTGGTACCAGTACCATGCTGTTTCGGTTACTGTAGCCTTGTAGCATAGTTTGAAGTCAGGTAGCATGATGCCTCCAACTTTGTTCGTTCTGCTTAGGATTGTCTTGGCCATACGGGCTCTTTTTTGATTCCATATGAAATTTAAAATAGTTTTTATTTCTAATTCTGTGAAGAAAGTCAATGGTAGCCTGATGGGGATAGCATTGAATCTATAAATTACTTTGGGCAGTATGGCTATTTTCATATTGAATTTTCCTATTCATAAGCATGGAATGTTTTTCCATTTGTTTGTGTCCTCTTATTTTTTTGAGCAGTGGTTCTTAGGTCTCCTTGAAGAGGTCCTTCACATCTCTTTTAAGTTGTATTCCTAGGTATTTTATTCTCTCTGTAGCAATTGTGAATTGGAGTTGACTCATGATTGTTAAATTTTTATCTTATGAATCATGCTTTGGTATCATGACTAGGACTCTTCATCAAGGTTTGGGTTCTGCAAATTTTCTATGCTGTCTACTAAAAGTGTTATGGTTAAGTTTACATCTGCCATCCATTCTGAATTAATTTTTATAAAAGATGTAGAGTTTAGATGGATTTGTTTTTTTGTCCCATGGCTATCCAATTGCTATAGTATCATTTGTTGTGAAGACTATTATTCCTCCACTGAATTACTTCTGCATCTCTGCTAAAAAATTAGTTGGCCATACTAGTGTGAGTTAATTTATAGATTCCCAATTTTGTTCCATGGAACTGTGTGTCCCTCCCTTCACCAATACTGCACAATCTTGATTATTATGGCATATAATAATTTGAAATCAGGAAACGATGCCTCCTACTTTATTTTTATTTTTCAAAATTGTACTGCCTATTTAACTCTTGTGCTTCACCATAGAAATTTTAGTATAATCTTTTGTATATCTACCAAAAGATTTTGGAGATTTTAATGGGAATTTCATTAAATATATGTATCAATTTAATAGGATTGACATCTTTGCTATACTGAGCCTTCCAAAGCATGAATATGGTGTGTCTCTTGTCTTAGATCTTTGATTTCTTTAATTAGCATTTTGCAGTTTTAAGCATAAAACTCCTGTACATGTTTTATTAAATCTTTGTTACTCCTAAATATTTTACAAATTTAAGTGCTCGTAAATGGCTTTGTATTTTTAATTGTGGTTTCCATATGCCTACTGTTAGTATATATTTTTATATGTTGAACTTGTATCCTGAAACCTTGCTAAACGCAATTACTAGATCTAAGAGGATTTTTTTTTATTATACTTTAAGTTCTGGGGTACATGTGCAGATCATGCAGGTTTGTTACATAGGTATACATGTGCCATGGTGGTGGTTTGCTACATCCATCGCTCCGTCATCTACATTAGGTATTCCTCCTAATGCTATCCCTCCCCAATCCCCCCACCCCTTGCTATTCCTCCCCTAGCCTCTCACCCCCAAGGTCCAGGTGTGTGATATTCCCCTCCTGTGTCCATGTGTTCTCATTGTTCAACACCCACTTAAGAGTGAGAACATGCAATGTTTGGTTTTCTGTTCTTGTGTCAGTTTGCTGATAATGATGGTTTCCAGCTTCATCCATGTCCCTGCAAAGGATGTGAACTCATCCTTTTTTATGGCTGCATAGTATCCCATGGTGTATATGTGCCACATTTTCTTTATCCAATCTATCATGGATGGGCATTTGGGTTGGTTCCAAGTCTTTACTATTGTGAACAGTGCTGCAATAAATATACATATGTATGTGTCTTTATAACAGAATGATTTATAATCCTTTCGGTATATACCCAGTAATGGGATTGCTGGGTCAAATGGTACTTCTAGTTTTAGATCCTTGAGGAATCACCACACTGTCTTCCACAATGGTTGAATTAATTTACACTCCCACCAACAGTGTAAAAGCATCCCTTTTTCTCCACATCCTCTCCAGCATTTGTTGTCTCCTGATTTTTCAATGATCACCATTCTAACTGGCATAGGGTGGTATCTCAATGTGGTTTTTATTTGCATTTCTCTAATGACCAGTGATGAAGAGGTTTTGTTCATATGTTTGTTGCCTGCGTAAATGTCTTCTTTTGAAAAGTGTCTGTTCATTTTCCTTGCCCACTTTTTGATAGGGGTTTTTTTTTTCTTGTAAATTTGTTTAAGTTCTCTGTAGATTCTGGGTATTGTCTTTGTCAGATGGGTAGATTGTAAAAAATTTTTCCCATTCTGTTGGTTGCCGCTTCATTCTATTGAAAGACTTTCTTCACAGAACTGGAAAAAAAACCACCTTCATCTTCATATGGAACCAAAAAAGAGCCTGCATAGCCAAGACAATCCTAAGCAAAAAAAAAAAACCAAAGTTGGAGGCATCAGACTACCTGACTTCAAGCTATATTACAAAGCTACTGTAATCAAAACAGCATGATACTGGTACCAAAACAGAGATATAGACCAATGGAACAGAACAGAAGCCTCAGAAAGAATGTCACACAACTACAACCATTTGATCTTTGACAAACCTGACAAAAACAAGCAATGGGGAAAAGATTCCCTATTTAATAAATGGTGTTGGGAAAACTGCCCAGCCATATGTAGAAAGCTGAAACTGGATCCCTTCCTTATACCTTATACAAAATTTAACTCTAGATGGATTAAAGATTTAAACATTAGGCCTAACACCATAAAAATTCTAAAAGAAAAACTAGGCAATACCATTCGGGACATAGGCATGGGCAAGGACCTCATGACTAAAACACCAAAAGCAATGAAAACAAAAGCCAAAATAGACAAATGAGATCTAATTAAACTTAAGAGTGCCTGCACAGCAAAAGAAACAAAGAGGAATTTTTTAAAATTTGTTTTTGTTTTTTAGATTTCTTGGGATTTCCTACAAAGACAATCATGGCATCTGCAAATGACAGTTTTATTTCTTTGTTTCCATCTGTACGCCATTTTTTACTTTCTTGACCAATTGTCTTGCCTAGAACTTCTAGCATTACATTTAGTAGCAGTGGACATTCTTGTCTTCTTCTTGACCTTAGGGGAATAGCATTCATTTTTCACAATTAAGTGTAACATTAGCTGTAGGGTATTTATAGATGCCATTTATCGAGTTGAGGAAGTTCCCCTGCATTTTTAGTCTGCAAAGACATTTTATCATAAATATGAATTTTGTAATGTTTTACCTACATCAGTTAACATGATCATGTTATTTCTCTTTTTAGTCTTAATATAAGTGACATTGGCTTATTTTCACTTTTATTTCAATAGTTTTCGGGAACAGGTGGTTTTGGTTATATGGATGAGTTTTTCAGTGGTGATTTCTGAAATTATAGTGTGTCTGTCACCTGAGCAGTGTATGTAGTCTTTTATCCTTCACCTCACTCCTACCCTTCCCACTGAGTCTTCAAAGTCCATTATATCATTCTTATAACTTTACATCCTCATAGGTTAGCTCCCACTTATAAATGAGAACATACAATATTTGGGTTTCCATTCCTGAGTTATTTCACTTTGAATAATGTCCTCCAGCTCTGTCCAAGTTGCTGCAAAGGCCATTATTTTATTCCATTTTATAGTATTTGTTTTATCCATTCATTGGTTGATTGGCATTTTTGTTGGTTCTACATTTTTGCAACTGTGAATTGTGCTGCTATAAATATGCATATACATGTGTCTGTTTTATACAATGACTTCTTTCCCTTTGGGTAGATACCCAGTAGTGGAACTTTTATTTCAAGAGTTTTGGGGTTACAGGTGGTTTTTGTTACATGAATGAGTTCTTTAGAGGTGATTTCTGAAACTGTGGTGGACCTGTCACCTGAGCAGTGTACACTGTACCCAATATGTAGTCTTTTATCCCTCACTCCAATCCCATGCTTTCCACTGAATCTCCAAAGTCCATTGTATCATTCTTATGCTCTATATCCCCATAGCTTAGCTCCCACTTATAAGTGAGAACATACAATATTATGCTGCTATAAACATGCATGTGCATGTGTCTGTTTTATACAATGACTTCTTTCCCTTTGGGTAGATACCCAGTAGTAAAATTGCTGGATAAGATGGTATTTCTACTTTCAGTTTTTAAAGGAATCTTCATACTGTTTTCCATAGTGGATGAACTAGTTTACATTCCCCTCAACAATGTAAAAGTATTCTGTTTTCACCGGATCCACACCAACATCTGCTATTTTTTCACTTTTTCTTTATGGTCATTCTTACTGGAGTAAGGTAGTATCTCACTGTGGTTTTAATATGCATTTTCCTGATGATTAGTGATGTTGAGCAGGTTTTTCATATGCTTATTGACCATTTGTATATCTTCTTTTGAGAATTATCTATTCATGTCTACTGCCTGATTTTTTTTTTTTGGCAGAGTCTCACTCTGTCAGTAGAGTGTCTCAATCTCTGCTCACTGCAACCTCCACCTCCCAGGCTCAAGCAATTCTCATGCCTCAGCCTCCTGAATAGCTAAGACTACAGGCGTGAGCCACTGCACCCAGCTAATTTTTGTATTTTCTTTTTAATAGAGACAAGGTTTCGCCATATTGGTCAAGCTGGTCTAAAACTCCTGGCCTCAAGTGATCTGCCTGCCTTGGTCTCCCAAAGTGGCAGAATTACAGGTGTGAGCCACTGCACCTGCCCCTTTGCACACTTTTTAATGGGATTTTTTTTTTCTTATTTGAGTTCTTTGTAGATTCTGGATATTAGTCCTTTGTCAGATGCATAGTTTGCAAATATTTTCTCCCACTCTGTGGGCTGTCTGTTTACTCTGCTGATTATTTCACCATATAGAAGAGTTTTAATTTAATTAGGTCCCATTTGTTTATTTTTTAGTTGCATTTGCTTTTGGAGTCTTAGTCATGAATTCTTTACCTAAGCAAATGTCCAGAAAAGTTTCTCAATGCTGTCTTCTAGTATTTTTTTGCTTTCAGTTCTTAGATTTAAGTCTCTGATCCATCTTTAGTTGATATTTGTATAAGGTGAGAGGTGAGGATCTAGTTTCATCCTTCTACATGTGGCTTGCCAGTTTTCCCAGCACCATTTACTGAATAGGGTGTCCTTTCCTCACTTTATGTTTTTGTATTTTTTTTTCCACACAAACACATTTTTATTGACTTTATAAACATAATTTTTATCTTCTCTTTTATTTTTTTATTGTTCTTTAGGTTCTGGGGTACATGTACAGATCATGCAGGATTGTTGCATAAGTATATACATGGCAATGCAGTTTGCTGCCTCCATACCTCCTGTCACCTATATCTGGTATTTCTCCCCATGTTATCCCTCCCCAACCTCCCCACATCCCACTGTCCCTCCTCTAGTCCATGTGCTCTCATTGTTCAACAACTACTTATGAATGAGACCATGTGGTGTTTGGCTTTCTGTTCTTGTGTCAGTTTGCTGAGAATGATGGTTTCCAGATTCATCCATGTCCCTACAAAGGACACAAACTCATCCTTTTTAATGGCTGCATAGTATTCCATGGTGTATATGTGCCACATTTTCCTTGTTCAGTCTATCATCAACGGGCATTTGGGTTGGTTCCATTTTGTTGGTACTTACAGAAGGCTGTAAGCATTTGGCCTTATTTCTGGGTTTTCTGTTCTCTTTCATTGTTCTTTATGCCTATTTTTATACCACCACAATGCTGTTTTGGTAGCTTACAGCCTCGTAGCATAATTTGATGTTAGGAAATGTGATGCCTTTTTTGATTCCATATGAATTTTAGGATTTTTTTTCTAGTTCTGTGAAGAATGATGATGGTATTTTGATGAGAATTGCATTGAATCTGTGGGTTACTTTGGGCAGTATGATCATTTTCATATTACTGATTCTACCTCTCCATGAGCATGGAATATGTTTCCATTTGTTTGTGTCATCTATGATTTCTTTTAGCAGTGTTTTGTAGTTTTCCTTGTAGAGATATATCACCTCCTTGGTTAAGCATATTTCTAAATATTTTATTATTTTTGCAGCTGTTGTAAAATGGGTTGACTTGTTGATTTGATTCTCAGCTTAGTTGTTGTTTGTGTATAGCAATGCTACTGATTTGTGTACATTGATGTTGCATCCTGAGACTTTACTGAATTTGTTTATCAGGCCAAGGAGTTTTTGGATGAGTCTTTAGGGTATTCTAGGCATATGACCATATCACTGGCCAACAGTGACAGTTTGACTTCCACTTTTCCAATTTGGATGCTCTTTACTTCTTTCTCTTGTCTGATTATGCTGGCTATGACTTCCAGTACTATGTTGTATAGAAGTGGTGAAAATGGGCATCCTTGTCTTGTTCCAGTTCTCAGGGGGAATGTTTTAAACTTTTCCCCATTCAGTGTGATGTTGCCTGTAGGTTTGTCATAGATGGCTTTTATTACCTTGAGGTATGTCCCTTCTATGCCAGTTTTATTGAGTGTTTTCTTATAAAAAAGGAATGTACAATTTTATCAAATGCTTTTTCTGCATCTATTGAGATAAACATATGATTTTTGTTTTTAATTCTGTCTATGTAATGTATCACATTTATTGACTTGTGTATGTTAAACCATACCTGCAACCCTAGGATAAAACTGACTTGATCATGGTGTATTTTTTTGATAACGCTGTTGGATTTGCTTAGCTAGTATTTTGCTGAGGATTTTTGAATCTATGTTCATCAGGGTATTGATGTGTATTTTTTTAGTTGTGTTCTTTCCTGGTTTTTGGTATTGGGGTAACACTGTATTCATGGAATGATTTAATTAGTATTTCCTCTTTTTTCTGTCTTTTGGAATGGTTTCAGTAGGATTGGTACCAATTCTTATTTGAATGTCTGATAGAATTCAATTGTGAATCCATCTGGTTCTGAACATTTTTTTGTTGGCAGTTTTAAATTGCAGTGTCAATCTCACTTTTTGTTATTGGTCTTTTCAGGGTTTCCATGTCTTTCTGATTTAATCTAGGAGGCTTGTATATTTCCAGGAAGTTGTCCATCTCCTCTACACTTTCTAGTTTTTGTGTAAAAAGGTGTTCATAGTACACTTGGATAATCTTTTGTATTTCTGTGATATCAGTTGTAATATCTGCAGTCTCATTTCTGATGGAGTTCATTTGGATCTTTTCTTGGTTAATCTCCCTAACAGTCTATCAATTTTGTTTATTTTTAAAGAATCAGCTTTCTGGTTCATTTATCTTTTGTATTTTTTTTTTTTGTTCCAATTTCATTGAGTTTTGCTCTTTGTTATTTTTTTTCTTCTGCTGGGTTTGAGTTTAGTTTGTTCTTGTTTCCCTAGTTTCTTGAGGTGTGACATTGAGTTGTCCATTTGTGCTCTTTCAGACTTTTTGATTTAGGCATTTAACACTATGAATTTTCCTCTTAGCACCACATTTGCTATATCCCAGAGGTTTTGGTAAGCTGTGTAACTATTATCATTTATTTCACAGAATTTTTCAATTTCTATCTTGATTTCATTGTTAACCCAAAGCCCATTCAAGAGCAGATTATTTACTTTCCATGTATTTCTATAGTTTTGAGGGTTGTTTTTGAAGTTGATTTCCAATTTTATTTCCCTGTGGTCTGAGAAAATGCTTGATAAGATTTTGATTTTCTTAAATTTATAGAGACTTGTTTTGTGGCCTATGATATGGTCTATCTAGGAGAATATTGCATATACTGAAGAAAAGAATATATGTTCTGTACTTGTTGGAAATAATGCTCTGTAAATATCTGTTAAATCTATTTGTTCTAGGGTATAATTAAAGTCCATCGTTTCTTTGATTTTCTGTCTTGATGATCTGTCTAGTGCTGTGAGTATGTTATTGAAGTCCTCCAATATTATTGTGGTGTTGTCCATCTCATTTCTTAGGTCTAGTAGTAATTGTTTTATAAATTTGGGTCCTCCAGTGTTAGGTGCATATATATTTAAAATTGTGATATTTTCCTGTTGGGTTAATCCTTTTATCATTATATAATGTCCTTGCTTATCTTTTTTTAGAAACTATTGTTGCTTTAAATTCTGTTTTGTCTGATGTAAGAATAGCTACTCCTGCTTGCGTTTGGTTTCCATTTGTGTGTAATGTCTTTTGCCACCCCTTTACCTTAAGCTTACATGAGTCCTTATGCATTAGGTGAGTCTTTCTTTTGAAGACATCTATGTTAGTATTGAGATATGAGGTACTGTTTTATTCTTCATGTAGTTGTTGCCTAAATATTTTGGATCTTTTTCATAGTGTTGTTGTTTTATAGGCCTTGTGAGATTTAAGCTCTAAGGAGGTTCTATTTTGGTGTATATCAAGGTTTTTTTCCAACATTTCAAACTTCTTTTAGCATTTATTTAGTGCTGATTTGCTGGTGGCAAATTCTATCATGATTTGTTTTTGAAAAAGACTATCTTTCTTTGATGTATAAAGCTTAGTTTTGCTACATAGAAAATTCTAGGGTGACCATTATTTCATTTCAGGAGGCTAAAGATAAGACTCCAATCCCTTTTGGCTTGTAAGATTTCTGCTGAGAACTCTGCTGTTAATTTGATAGGGTTTGCTTTATAGGTTATCTTTTATTTCACAGCCCTTAAAATTATTTGTTTTCATTTTGACTTTAGATTACCTTATGACTATGTGTTTTCATGATGATTTTTTTTGCAATGATTTTCCAAGTTCTTTTGATTTCTTATATTTTTTGAATGTCAAGACCTCCAGCAAGGCGAGGAAAGGTTTCCTCAATTATTCCCTGAACTAAGTTTTCCAAACTTTTAAATTTCTGTTCTCCCTTAGGATCACCAATTATTCTTAGGTTTGGTCATTTTACATAATCCCATATTTCCTGAAGACTTTGTTCATTTATTTTATTCTTTTTTATTTGTATTTGTCTGTTTTTGGTTATTTCGAAAGCCTTGTCTTCGAGCTCTGAAATTCTTTCTTCTACTTGTTCTAGTTTATTGTTGAAATTTTCCATAGAATTTTATATTTCCCTAAGTATGTCTTTCATTTCCAGTAGCTCTCATTGTCTTTTTCTTTATAACATCTATTGCTTTAAAATATTTTAATTCATGGAAGACTCTCCAAGATGGCCAAATAGACACAACTCCGGTGCACAACACCCAGTGAGAGAGATGCAGAAATCCAGAAATCTCCTCGCTCCAACCGAGGTACCAGGTGCATTTCAATGGGTCTGGTCTGACAGTGAGCAAAGCCCATGTCAGGCAGACTTAGGTGGAGAGAGGTGCTGCTTCACCCAGAAAGTGCATCTGACCAGCGAGTCAGAGGCTCCCCCTATGATACTCTGGTCCAGGTACAGCACTTCCTGCAAAGCCTCAGCAATACACAGAACAGGAGATCTTTGCCAGTCAAGTGCTGGGAATTAAAAGCACGGAGTTGAAAATAATCCAGGACAGTGTCCGGGATTGGCACACAGACCTAAACAGATGCATAAGCCCAAAAGGTGGCCGGGAGAGTCTGCAGACCGAGCTATCACCCCCTCCCGCCTCCTGGAGAAGGAGCTGTAAGCGGTAGCAACTGGGCTGGTCCCTACCCAATGACTGAAGAGAGAGGAAGCTGAAAGGGGGAGATGGCTGGGTGCAGATGGGCGGGTCCCTACCATCCCCTACAAACCCCAGGGGGCTGAAGCTCTGACTCTAGCAGGTTGCAAAGCCAGTGCCACAGTCTGAGCTGAACCCTGAATGATCCAGCCCAGTGAAGGAAGGGCACAACCCACCATTAGAGGGGTGGGACTGGGCTACATGTTTTAACAAAAAACACAGGAAGGCTACATAGCAATGGGACTGCATTCTTGACTACCCAGCAGCACCGCCAGGTCAGTGGAAGAGGCGGGCCTAAATCCCCAGTGTAAAAATAAAGATACAGGAAGCTTCCCTAGTAAACTGAAGGAGTCCCTAGAAACCCAGTAGTGCATTGACAGGCAGACAAGCGACCTCATCAAGGAGCTCCCTGAGACCACAGCCAGGTAAATCCACAAAGATGGGAAAAAACAGCACAAAAAAGATGAAACCATCAAAGACCAGAACACTTCTTCTCCTTCAAGGGATGACAACTCCTTAACAACACGGGAACACAACATGACCGAGAAGGAGTGCGACAAATTGACAGAAACAGGCTTCAGAAGGTGGATAATAACAAACTTTTCTGAGCTAAAGGAACACGTTTTAACTCAATGCAAAGAAACAAAAAACCTTAAAAAAAGGTTAGACGAAATGCTAACTAGAATAACCAGCTTAGAGAAGAACATAAACGACTTGATGGAGTTGAAAAATACAGCACAAGAACTATGTGAAGCAAACACACATTTTAATAGCCAAATTGATCAAGCAGAAGAAAGGATATCAGAGATTGAAGATCAACTCAATGAAATAAAAAGAGAAGGCAAGACAAGAGAAAAAAGAGTGAAAACAAATGAACAAAACTTCCAAGAAAAATGGGATTATGTGAAAAGACATAATCGATGTACCTGAATATGATGGGCAGAATGAATCCAAGCTGGAAAACACGCTCCAGGATATTATCCAGGAGAACTTCCCAAGCCTAGCAAGGCAGTTCAACATTCAAATTCAAGAAATACAGAGAATTCCACAAAGATATTCCTCAAGAAGAGCAATCCCAAGGCACATAATCGTCAGATTCACCAGGGTTGAAATGAAGGAAAAAATGCTAAGGGCAGCCAGAGAGAAAGGTCAGTTCACCCACAGAGGGAAGCCAATCAGACTCATAGCCAATCTCTCAGCAGAAATCCTACAAGGCAGAAAAGAGTGGGGGCCAATATTTAACATCCTTTAAGAAAAGAACTTTCAATCCAGAATCTCATATCCAGCCAAACTAAGCTTCATAAGGGAAGGAGAAATAAAATCCTTTACGGACAAGCAATTACTGAGAGATTTTGTCACCATGAGACCTGCCCTACAAAAGCTCCTGAAAGAAACACTAAGCACAGAAAGGAACAAGTACCAGTCACTGCAAAAACAAACCAGTTGGCAAAGATCAAAACTGCAGTGAAGACAATGAGTCAACTAACCAGACAGAAAACCAGCCAGTAACAAAATGGCAGGATCAAATTCACACATAACAATATTAACATTGAATGTAAACAGCCTAAACACCCCAATCAAAGTCACAGACTGGAAAACCAGATAAAAAGTCAAGATCCATCGGTGTGCTATATTCAGGAAACCCATCTCATACACAAAGACACACACAGACTCAATATAAAGGGATGGAAGAAGATTTACCAAGCAAATGGAGAACAAAGAAAAGCAGGGGTTGCAATCCTAATCTCTGATAAAATGGACATCAAACCAACAAAGATCAAAAGATACAAAGAAGGACATTACATAATGGTAAAAGGATCAATCCAACAAGAAGAGCTAACTATCCTAAATATATACGCACCCAACACAGAGCACCCAGCTGCAAAAAGCAAGTTCTTAACTACCTAAAATGAGATTTAGACTCCCACACAATAATAGTGGGAGACTTCAACACTCCACTGTCAATATTAGACAGATCAATGAGACAGAAAATTAACGAGGACATCCAGGACTTGAATGCAGAGCTGGACCAAGCAGCCCCAATAGACATATACAGAATGCTCCACCCCAAATTCACAGAATATACATTCTTTCACAGTACCACACTGCACTTACTCTAAAATTGAACACATCATTGGAAGCAAATAACTCCTCAGCAAATGCAAAAGAACGGAAATCATAACAGTCTATCAGACCACAGCACAATCAGACTAGAACTCAGTATTAAGAATCACACTCAAATCCACACAACCACTTGAAAACTGAACAACTTGCTTCTGAGTGTCAACTGGATAAACAATGAAATGAAAGCAGAAATAAATATGTTCTTTGAAACCAATCAGAATGAAGACACAACTTACCAGAATCTCTGGGACACCTTTAAAGCAGTGTCTAGAGGGAAATTTATAGCAATAAATGCCCACATGAGAAACAAGGAAAGATCTACAATTGACATCCTATCATCAACATTGAAAGAGCTAGAGGAGGAAGATAAAAACTCAAAAGCTAGCAGAAGACAAGAAATAACTAAGATCAGAGCAGAACTGAAAGAGATAGAGACACAAAAAACCCTTCAAAAAAATCAATAAATCCAGGAGCTGGTTTTTTGAAAAGATTAACAAAATAGACCACTAGCTAGATTAATAAAAAAGAAAATGGAGAAGAATCAAATAGATGCAATAAAAAATTATAAAGGGGATATCACCACTGATCCCACAGACATACAAACTACCATTAGAGATTACTACAAACAGCTCTATGCACATAAACCAGCAAACCACGAAGAAATGGATAAATTTCTAGACACTTGTACTCTACCAAGTCTAAACCAGGAGGAAGGTAAAATCCTAAATAGACCAATAACAAGGGCTGAAGTAGAGGCAGCAATCAAATAGCCTACTAACCAAAAAAAGTCCAGGTCTAGATAGGTTCAGAGCCAAATTCTACCATATGTACAAAGAGGAGCTGGTTCCATTCCTTCTGAAACTGTATCAAACAATACAAAAGGAGGGAATCCTCCCTACCTCATTTTATGAGACCAACATCATCCTGATAGCAAAATCCAACAGAGACTCAATGAGAAAAGAAAACTTTAGGTCAATATCCATGATGAACATCAACACAAAAATCTTCAATAAAATACTGACAAACAGATTGCAACAGCATATCAAGAAGCTTATCCATCATGATCAAGTAGGCTTCATCCTGGGGATGCAAGGCTGGTTCAACATATGCAAAACCATAAATGTAATCCATCACATAAATGGAACCAAAGACAAAAACCACATGATTATCTTAATAGATGCAGAGAAGGCCTTCGACAAAATTCAACAGCTCTTCATGCTAAAAACTGTCAATAAACTAGGTATTGATGTAATGTATCTCAAAATAATAAAAGGTATTTACGACAAACCAACAGCCAATATCATACTTAATGGGCAAAAGCTGGAAGAATTCCCTTTGAAATCAGGTAGTAGACAAGGATGCCCTCTCTCACCATTCCTATTCAATATAATATTGGAAGTTCTAGCCAGAGCAATCAGGCAAGATAAAGAAATAAAGGGTATTCAATTAGGAAAGGAGGAAGTCAAACTGTCTCTATTTGCAGAAGACATGATTGTATATCTAGAAGACTCTATTGTATATCTAGAAGACCCTATTGTATATCTAGAAGACCCCATTGTCTCAACCCAAAATCTTCTCAAACTGATAAGCAACTTCAGCAAAGTCTGAGGATACAAAAACTAATGTGCAGAAATCACAAGCATTCCCATACAGCAATAACAGACAAACAGAGAGCCAAATCAAGTGTGAACTCCCATTCACAATTGCTACAAAGAAAATAAAGTACCTAGGAATACAATTAACAGAGGATGTAAAGGATCTCTTCAAGGAGAACTACAAACCACTGCTCAACGAAATGAGAGAGGACATGAACAGATGGAAAAACATTCCATGTTTATGGTTAGGAAGAACTAATATCGTGAAAATGGCCATACTGCCCAAAGTAATCTATAGATTCAATGCTACCCCCATTAAGCTACCAATGACCTTCTTCACAGAACTGGAAAAAATCACTTTAAACTTCATATGGAATCACAAGAGAGCCCACATAGCCAAGACAATCCTAAGAAAAAAGAACAAAGCTGGAGGCATCATTCTGCTGGACTATAATACAAGACTACAGTAATCAAAACAGCATGGTACTGGTACCAAAACAGAGAAATAGACCAACGGAACAGAACAGAGGCCTTGGAAGTAATGCCACACATCTACAACCATCTGATCTTTGACAAACCTGACAGAAACAAGCAATGGGGAAAGGACTCCATGTTTAATAAATGGTGTTGGGAAAACTGGCTAGCAATGTGCAGAAAGCAGAAACTAGACCCCTTCTTGTCACCTTACACTAAAATTAACTCTAGATGGATTAAAGATTTAAAAATAAAACCTAACACCATAAAAACACTAGAAGAAAACATAGGCAAAACCATCCAGAACATAGGCATAGGCAAGGACTTCATGGCTAAAACACCAAAAGCAATGGCAATAAAAGCCAAGATAGACAAATGGGATCTAATTAAAACTCAGAAGTTCTGTACAGCAAAAGAAACCATAATTAGAGAGAACTGGCAAGCAACAGAATGGGAAAAAATTTTTTCAATCTACCATCTGACAAAGGGCTAATACCCAGAATCTATAAAGAACTAAAACAGATATACAAGAAAAAAACAAACAACCCCATTCAAAAGTGGATGAAGGCTATGAACAGACACTTTTAAAAAGAAGACATATATGAGGCCAACAAACATATTAAAAAATGCTCATCACTGGTCATTAGAGAAATGTAAATCAAAAGCATATTGAGATACCATCTCACGCCAGTTAGAATGGTGATCATTAAAAAATCGGGAGACAACAGATGCTGGAGAGGATGTGGAGAAATAGGAACACTCTTACACAGTTGGTGGGAGTGTACATTAGTTCAACCATTGTGGAAGACAGTGTGGCGATTTCTCAAGGATCTAAAAACAGAAATTCCATTTGACCCAGCAATCTCATTACTGGGTATATACCCAAAGAACTATAAATCGTTCTACAAAAAGACACATGCACACATATGTTCATTGTGGCACTGTTTACAATAGCAAAGACCTGGAAGCAATCCAAATGCCCATCAATGATAGACTGGACAAAGAAAATGTGGTACATACACACCATGGAATACTACACAGCCACAAAAAATGATGAGTTCGTGTCCTTTTTAGGGACTTGGATGAATTTGGAAACCATCATTCTCAGCAAACTGACACAAGAACAGAAAGCCAAACACTGCATGTTGTCAGTCATAGCTGGACGTTGAACAATGAGAACACGTGGACTCAGGGAGAGGAGCATCACACACTGGGGGCAGTTGGGGGTGTACGGGAGAGACAGCAGGGTGTGGCAAATGTGGGGAGGGATAATATGGGGAGAAATGCCAGATATAGTATGCACCTAAAGTAAAATAAAATAATAATTAAAAAATTTTAATTCATATCCTGAGTTTTAAAAATTTAAGTTGTTTTTCACCTTTCTTTGGTGTCTTCTGGAGTAACTTAATACACAACCTTCTGAATTCTTTATCTGGCACTTCAGAAATTTCTTCTTGGTTTGAATCCAATGCTGGGGAGCTAGTATGATCTCTTCAGGATTATTTAGAACCCTGTTTTTTCATATTACCAGAATAAGTTCTATTGTTCTTTCTCATTTGGGTAGATTATTTTATCAAATTATTCTTGAATTTACTTTTAATTGGACTCTTTTTAAAAATTTTTTTTTCTTTCTTAAGGATCATACTTTTATGTTTATTTTAATCTAGTTTGATTCTTGGTGATTTTAGGAATGGAAACTCTGTATAATTTCCTTAGTTGTAGAGAATGTTTTTCAGCTTCCCCAGATGCTGGTTTTAGTAGTTAAGTTCTTGATGTGTGGGCAAGTTCATTGTTTCTTACAGGGTTGAAATGGCAGGCATATCTTAAAGCTTATTTCCTTCTCTCATGGTGTACAGTTTATTTCTTTATTTAATTTTCCCCATTTTTATATTTGCTGAGTTGATGATTCAGGTTTCAGGATAAGAGGAAAGTATTCCCATATAGGCACCAGTTTTAGCTAAGGCAGGTGGGTAGATGTCATACCTAATGGTGAACTCAGTTCCCAGACTTGATGAGGACGGCTGGAGGAGCTCTCAATTAGATGTGCTGAGGTTTTATCAGGGTGAATAGTGGCAGCTAATTCAACTCCCCTGCCAGGTCAGCAGGAAAACTACAGTCTCACCCTTGTCCCAGTGTTTTGGCTATTCAGAACAAATAGACACGTCTTTTCCTATCAGCAGAGAGACCTGGGAGAGAAGGCCTGCTGTTCAGATTATTTTGTCCCACAGAGTGTTCCCTTGTTGTGGTGCTCTCCCCTTTCCCCTAGAAATGTGGCTTCCTGAGAAGCAGAATGCAGTGATTGGAAGATTCTCCTGAAACTTTGGAAGATTCTCCAAAATTTTTAACACTTTTATTCCATTGTAACATCTGGGCCTGGAGTTTCCATTACAAATTCAATTTCCCAAATAGTGACATGGTTATCCAAATTCTCTAATTTATTGTGGGTGAGTGTGGTAGTCTTTGGAAGAACTGGTCCATTTCATGTAATTTGTCAAATTTACATGTACACAGTTGTTCATAGTTGTTATGCCTATTCTGTCTGTAGCAATATCCTCTATTTTATTCCTGATGTCAGAAAATATGTGTCTTGTTTCTTTTTTGTTAATGTTGCTACAGGTATTTAAAACATATATATGTATATATTTGTATTTTGTGTGTGTATATATATACACACAAAAAGTGCCTTTTAAATACATATGTATTTCATATATAAAAACATGTATATTTAAACATATATACATAAAGCAACCAGCTTTTTGTTTTATTACATATATTTATTATATACATTATATATAATATATATCCCTCATTTTTAAAAAATTATACTTTAAGTTCTGGACTACAACTGCTGAACGTGCAGGTTTGTTACATAGATATATGTGTCCCATGGTGGTTTGCTGCACCAATAATACTGCAATCTAGGATATAAGCCCCAAATGCATTAGGTACTTACCCTAATGCTATCCCTCCCCTTGCCCCACACCCCCCAACAGGCCCTGTTGTAAGATGTTCCCCTACCTGCATAGTGTTCCATGGTGTATATGTGCCACATTTTCTTTATCCAGTCTAACAATGACAAGCATTTGGTTGATTCCAAGTCTTTGCTATTGTAAATAGTGCCACAATAAACATACATTACACATGTCTTTATAGTAAAATGATTTATAATCCTTTGGGTATATACCCAGCAATGGTCAAATGGTATTTCTGGTTCTAGATCCTTGAAGAATTGCCACATATCTTCCACAATGGTTGAACTAACTAATACTCCAAAAAACAGTGTAAAAGCACTCCTATTTCTCTATATCCCCTCCAGCATCTGTTGCTTTCTGACTTTTTTTTTTTTTGAGACGGAGTCTCGCTCTTGTTACCCAGGCTGGAGTGCAATGGCGCGATCTCGGCTCACCGCAACCTCCGCCTCCTGGGTTCAGGCAATTCTCCTGCCTCAGCCTCCTGAGTAGCTGGGATTACAGGCACGCGCCACCGTGCCCAGCTAATTTTTTTTTTTTTTGTATTAATAGAGACGGGGTTTCACAATGTTGACCAGGATGGTCTTGATCTCTCGACCTCGTGATCCACCCGCCTCGGCCTCCCAAAGTGCTGGGATTACAGGCTTGAGCCACCGCGCCCGGCCGCTTTCTGACTTTTTAATGATCTTCATTCTAACTGGCATGAGATGGTATCTCACTGTGGTTTTGATTTGGATTTCTCTAATGACCTGTGATGATGAGCTTTTTTTCATGTTTGTTGGTGGCATAAATATTATCTTTTGAGAAGTGTCTGTTCATATCCTTTGCCCACTTTTTAATGTTTTTTTTTCTTGTAAATTTGTTTAAGTTCCTTGTAGATTCTGGATATTAGACTTTTGTCAGATGGAAAGACTGCAAAATTTTTTTCCCTGTAGGTTGCCTATTCACTCTGATGATAGTTTCTTTGGCTGCGCATAATCTGTTTAGTTTAATTAGATCTCATTTGCCAATTTTGGCTTTTGTTGCCATTGCTTTTGGTGTTTCAGTCCTGAAGTCTTTGCCCATGCCTATGTCCCGAATGGTATTGCCTAGGTTTTCTTCTAGGATTTTTATGATTTTAGGTCTTACATTTAAGTCTTTAATCCATTTTGAGTTAATTTTGTGTAAGGTGTGAGAAAAGGGTCCGGTTTCAGTTTTCTGCATATGGCTAGCCAGCTTTCCCAAAACCATTTATTAAATAGAGAATCATTTCCCGATTGCTTGCATTTGTCAGTTTTGTCAAAGATCAGATAGTTGTAGATGTGTGGTGTTATTTCTGAGGCCTCTGTTCTGTTCCATTGGTCTATATATCTGTTTAGGTACCAGTACCATGATGTTTTGGTTACTGCAGACTTGTAGTATAGTTTGAAGTCAGGTAGCGTGATGTCTCCAGCTTTGTTCTTTTTGCTTAGGATTGTCTTGGCTATACGAGCTCTTTTTTGGTTCCATATGAAATTAAAATAGTTGTTCCTAATTCTGTAAAGAAAGTTAATGGTGGCTTGATGAGAATAGCATTGAATCAATAAATTACTTTTGGCAGCATGGCCATTTTCATGATATCGATTCTTCCTATCCATGAGCATAAAATGTTTTTCCAATTGTTTGTGTCCTCTCATTTCTTTGAGCAGTGGTTTGTAGTTCTTCTTGAAGAGATCCTTCACATCCTTTGTATGTTGTATTCCTCAGTATTTTATTCTCTTTGTAGCAATTGTGAATGGGAGTTCACTCAAGATCTGGTTCTCTGTTTGTCTATTACTGGTGTATAGAAATGCTTTTGATTCTAGCACATTGATTTTGTATTCTGAGATTTTGCTGAAGTTGCTTATCAAATTAAGGAGCTTTTGGGCTGAGAAAATAGGGGTTTCTAAATATACAATAATGTCATCTGCAAAAAGAGACAATTTGATTTCCTCTCTTCATGTTTGAATACCCTTTATTTCCTTCTCTTGCCTGATTGCCTTGGCTGGAACTTCCAATACTATGTTGAATAGAGTGGTGAGAGAGAGCATTCTTGTCTTGGGCTAGTTTTCAAAGGAAATGCTCTCAGCTTTTGCCCATTCAGTATGATATTGGCTATGGGTTTGTCACAAATAGCTCTTATTATTTTGAGATATATTCCATCAATACCTAGTTTACTGAGTATCTTTAGCCTGAAGGGGTGTTGCATTTTATTTAAGGTTCTGCATCTATTGAGATAATAATGAGGTTTTCGTCATTGTTTCTGTTAATGGGATGAATTATGCTTATTGATTTGTGTATGTTGAACCAGCCTTGCATCCCAGGGATCAAGCTAACTTGATTGTGGTGGATAAGCTTTTTGATGTGCTGCTGGATTCAGTTTGCCAAGAGTTTATTGAAGATTTTAGCATCAATGATAATCAGCAATATTGGGCTGAATTTTATTGTTGTTGTTTTTGTATCTCTGCCAGGTTTTGTTATCAGGATTAGCTGGCCTCACAAAATGAGTTAGGGTGAGTCCCTCTTTTTCTGTTGTTGGTACAGTGTCAAAATGTCAGAATGAGTTGTACCATCTCTTTTTTACACGTCTGGTAAAATTTGGCTGTGAATCCATCTAGTCTTGGGCTTTTTTTTTTTTTTTCTTTTTGGTTGGTAGGCTATTAACTACTGCCTCAATTTCAGAACTTATTATTGGTCTATTCAGGGATTCAACTTCTTCCTGGTTCAGTCTGGAAGTGTATATGTCCAGAAATTTATCAATTTCTTCTAGATTTTCTAGTTTATTTGCATAGAGGTGTTTATACCATTCTCTGATGCTAGTTTGTATTTCTTTGGAGTTATTGGTAATATCCCTTTATCATTTTTTATTGTGTCTTTTTGATTCTTCTCTCATTTCTTCATTAGTCTGGCAAGCAGTCTATTTTGTTAATCTTTTTAAAAAAAACAGCTCCTGGATTCATTGATTTTTTAAATTATACTTTAATTTCTGGGATACATGTGCAGGTTTGTTACACAGGTATACATGTCCCAAGGTGGTTTGCTGCACCCATCAACCCATCATTGGCATTAGATATTTCTCCTAATGCGATCCTTCCCCTTACCCCTCACCCCATGACAGGCCTCAGTGTGTGATGTTCCCTTCCCTGTGCCCATGTGTTCTTATTGTTCAACTCCCACTTATAAGTGAGAACTCGTGGTGTTTGGTTTTCTGTTCCTGTGTTAGTTTGCTAAGAATGATGGTTTCCAGCTTCATCCACGTCCCTGCAAAGGACATGAACTCATACTTTTTTATGACTGCATAGTATTCCATGGTGTATATGTGCCACATTTTTTAATCCAGTCTAAAACTGATAAGCATTTGGGTTGCTTCCAGGTCTTTGCTACTGTGAATAGTGCTTCAATAAGCATACGTGTGCATGTCTCTCTATAGTAGAATGATTTATAATCCTTTGGGTGTATATCCAGTTATGGGATTCCTAGGTCAAATGGTATTTCTAATTCTAGATCCTTGAGGTGTCACCACACTGTCTTCCACAATGGTTGAACTAATTTACACTCCCATCAATAGTGTAAGAGCATTCCTATTTCTCCACATCCTCTCCAGCATCTGTTGTTTGCTGACTTTTTAATGATCACCATTCTAACTGACATGAGATGGTATGTCATTGTAGTTTTGATTTGCATTTCTCTAATGACCAGTGATAATGAGCTTTTAAAAATACATTGTTGGCTGTATAAATATCTTCTTTTGAAGTTGTGTGGTTTTCAGTGAGTTTCTTAATCCTGAATTCTATTTTGATTGCACTGTGGTATGAGGGACCGTTTTTTATTATTTCCATTCCTTTGCATTTACTGAGAAGTGTTTTACTTCCAATTATGTGGCTGATTTTAGAAAAAGTGCTATGTGGTGCTGAGAAGAATGTATATTCTGTTAATTTAGTGTGGAGAGTTATGTAGATGTCTATTATGTCCACTTGTTCCAGAGTTGATTTCAAGGCTGAATATCCTTGTTATTCTTCTGTCTCATTGATCTGTCTAACATTGTGGGGTGTTAAAGTCTCCCACTATTACTCTGTGGGAGTTTAATTATCTTTGTAGGTCTCTAAGAACTTGCTTTATGAAGCTGGGTGCACCTGTATTGGGCAGATATATACTTAGGATAGTTAGCTCTTGTTGTATTCTTCCTTTTAACATCATGTAATACCCTTCCTTATCTTTCTAGGTCTTTGTTGGTTTAAAGTCTGTTTTATCAGACACTAGGACACTAGGATTGCAACCTCTGCTTTTTTTTTTTTTTTTTTTTTTTCGCTTTCCACTTGCTTAGTAAATATTCCTCCATCCCTTTATTTTGTGCCTCTGTGTGTCTTTACATGTGAGATAAGTTTTCTGAATACAGCACACCGATGGGTCTTGATGCTTTTTGTCTAATTTGTCAGTCTGTGTCTCTTAATTGGGGCATTTAGCCCATTTACATTAAAGGTTAATATTATTATGTGTGGATTTGATCCTGTCATCATGATGCTAACTGGTTATTTCGCACATTAGTTGATGCCGTTTCTTCATAGTGTCATTGGTTTTTACATTTTGGTATATTTTTGCAGTGGCTGGTATCATTTTTTTTTTCTTTTGCCATATTTAGTGCTTCCTCCAGGAGCTTTTGTATGGCAGGCCTGGTGGTGACAAAATCCCTCAGCATTTTTTTGTCTCAAAAGGATTTTATTTCTCCTTTTGCTTATGAAGCTTATTTTGGCAGGAAAGAAATTCTGGATTGAAAATTATTTTCCTTAAGAATGTTGAATATTGGTCCTCACTCTTCTGGCTTGTAGGGTTTCTGCAGAGAGATCCACTGTTAGTCTGATGGGCTTCTTTTCGTTGGTAACCTGACCTTTTTCTCTGGTTGCACTTAACATTTTTCCTTTGATTCAACTTTGGTGCTCTTCTCAAGTAGTATCTTAGTGGTGTACTCTGTAGTTCCTGAATTTGAATGTTGGCCTGCCTTGCTAGGTTGGGGAAGTTCTCCTGGATAATATCTTGAAGTGTTTTTTCCAACTTGGTTCCATTCTTCCCATCATTTTCAGGTACACCAATCAATCATACATTTGGTCTTTTCACATAGTCCCATATTTCCTGGAGACTTTTTTCATTCCTTTTTATTTCCTCGAATTTTGTCTTCCTTCTTTATTTCTTTGAGTTCATCTTCAATCTGTGATATTCTTTCTTCTGCTTGATCGATTCGGTTATTGATTCTTGTGAATGCTTCATGAAGTTCTTGTGCTGTGTTTTTCAGCTCCTTGAAGTCATTTATGTTCTCTAAACTGGTTATTCTAGTTTAGCTGTTCTTGTAACCTTTTATAAAGGTTCTTAGCTTTTTCGCATTGGGCTAGAATGTGCTCCTTTAGCTCAGAGGAGTTTGTGATTATCCACCTTCTGAGGCCTACTTGTATCAATTCATCAAACTCATTGTCCGTCCAGTTTTGTGCTCTTGGTGGTAAGGAGATGTGATTTTTTGGAGAAGAGGCATTCTGGTTTTTGGAATTTTCAGCATTTTTGTGCTGTTTTTTCCTAATCTTTGTGGATTTAACTTTGATCTTAGATGCTGATGACCTTTAAATGGGGTTTCTGTGTGGGCATTTTTTTTGTTGATGTTGATATTATTGCTTTCTTTTTGTTAGTTTTTTCTAACAGTCAGGCCCCTCCACTGCAGGTTTGCTGGAGTTTGATGGAGATCCACTCCAGACCCTGTTAGCTTGTGCATTACCATTGGAGGCTGCAGAACAGCAAAGATTGCTGCCTGCTCCTTCCTCTGGAAGCTTCATCCCAGAGGGGCACCTGCCAGATGCCAGCCTGACCTCTCCTGTATGAGGTGTCTGTCAACCCCTGCTGGGAGGTATCTCCGAGTCAAGAGGCATGGGGGGGTCAGGGAACCACTTGATGAGGCAGTGAGTCCCTTAGCAGAGCTTAAGCATTGTGCTGGGAGATCTACTGCTGTCTTCAGAGCCAGCAGGCAGGAATGCTTAAGTCTGCTGAAGCTGTGCCCATAGTCACCCCTTCCCGCAGGTGCTCTGTCCCAGGGAGATGGGAGTTTTATCTATAAGCACCTGACTGGGGCTGCTGCCTTTCTTTCAGAGATGCCCTGCCCAGTGAAGAAAAATCTATAGAGGCAGTCTGGCCACACCCTCTTTGCCATGCTACAGTGTTTTCCACTACATCCGAAATTCCTGGTGGCTTCATTTACACTGTGAGGGGAAAACTGTCTACTCAACCCTCAATAATGGTAGATGCCCCTCCCCCCACCAAGCTTGAGTATCCCAAGTCGACTTCAGTCTGCTACGCTGGCATCGAGAATTTCAATCCAGTGGACCTTAGCTTGCTGGGCTCTGTTGGAGTGGGACCCACTGAGCGAGACCACTTAGCTTTCTGGCTTCAGCTCCCTTTCCACAGGAGTGAATGGTTCCGTCTTTCTGGGGTTCCAGGCACCACTGGGGTCCAACAACAACAAAAAACTCCTGCAGCTAGCTCAGTGTCTGCCCAAACAGCTGCCCAGTTTTGTGCTTGAAACCCAGAGCCCTGGTGGTGTAAGCACACACAGGAAGCTCCTAGTCTGCAGGTTGCAAAAACTATGGAAAAAGCGTGATATCTGGGTCAGATAGCACAGTCTCTCACGACTTCCCTCATCTTGGAAAAACCTCCTGGTTGTTTTAAACACACACACACACACACATACACACACACACACAAGTATATTTAAATATAAATTTCACTCGGGTTAGATCCCTGGTTGTTTTAAATATATTAAATGTGTATGTTTTAGATAGATAGATAGATAGATAGATAGATAGATAGATAGATAGATAGATAGATAGATATTTAAAACAACCAGGGATTTATCCCAGGAGTGTGATTTCAGGGACACAGGTAATGTGCATATGTGCATAAAATGTGTATATGTTGTTTTAAATATATAAATGTTTCATTCATTTCTTTGTTGCTTTTCTATTCTCAATTTCATTGATTTCTGCTCTTACCTTTATTAGTGTCTGCTTTTTACTTGCCTTCATCTTATTTTTTTCTTTTTCAAGTTTCTTGAGGTGGGAGCTTAGATTATTGATTTAAGGCATCTCTTCTGTTATAAGCATTTAGTGCTGTTAATTTTTTTCCATTACTGCTTTTACTGCATCTCACAATTTTTGATATTTTCCAGTTCACTCAGTTCAGTGCATTTTTATTTCTCTTGAGACTCTCTATGAAATATACATATTTAGATATACGTTGTTTAGTGTTCAAGTGTGTGCAGATTTTTCTCGTACTTTTTTCTGAACTACTGATTTTTTCTTTGTTTTTATTAATGTGAGAAAACACATTTCTGTATTTCTATTCTTTTAAATTTGTTGGGGATTGTTTCATATCTCAGGAAATGGTCCATCTATTTTGGTATGTGTTCCATGAGCACTTGCCAAGAATGTGTATCTTGAGGTTAGGTAAAGTGTTCTATAAATGTCAGTAATTCAGTAAGATCCTGCTGGTTGATGATGTTTCTATATCCTTGCTGTTTTCTGGCTAGTTTTATCAAATACCAAAAGAGGTGTGTTGAAGATTCCGACTATAGTTGGACTGTACACTTAGGCTAAATTTATCTTTAAAATGTCTTTCTTCCATAATAAATTAAACAGGTTATTGTAACATTTTTACTTTACAAAGTTTAAACTTTAAAAAACGTTTTACCTATGTTAAAGTGAACTAAATATGGCTGAGAAAGACTCTATACTTATATATTTGAGTCCTTGTGGATGAGCCATAACCTAACTTAATAGGTAGACAAGACTGAAACCTAACTTAGGAGTATGTGCCTGTAACAACAGCTGAGCCTTGGCCAATCCCAGAAGCCATACTTCAACCACTCATACACTGCTGAGTGTTCAAACTGTGAATAATGCCAACACCGAGCTGTGACCGATCCAGTTGTTTCTGTACCTCACTTCCAATTTCTGTACATCATTTCCCTTTTTTTGTCTATAAATCTTTTTCCACCAAGTGGCTGTGCTGGTCTCTCTGAATCTGCTGTGATTCTGATGGCTACCTGATTCAAGAATTGTTCATTACTAATGAAACTCCTTTAAATTTAATTTGGCTGATTTTTTTAAAGATAGTGTCAGAAGTGGTATCTGAAATAGAACTTCTAACAACCCCCAGTAGCACTGAGTGAATAAGCAAGGTACCTGCAAGGACCCACTTGTGTCACTTGATCTCTCAGAGGAGCTGGAGATCTTGGTAAGTTCTCTCTCATGTTTCAGAGCTCCATGGATTTGTGTTTTGAGCTCTTTAAGTTTCTTTGGGCAAATTTCTCATCCAATCTTGGGTTTGTTAGTCACTACAGAAATTGGACTGGAACCAGGATTGGATTTTATCCAGTAATTAACTGGCTTGGATCCAGTTACAGGACTCTTAGACCTGACTGGGTCAGAAATAAACTAGCAGTAGATGGTAATATTGTAGAAATTAGAAAATTTAGCTTTAGGAAATTCACGGGGATTTTTGTGTTCTACCCCTTTGTTTCTTTTTTTGCACATCTAGGTAGGAAGAATCATTGGCTAAGTTCATCAAGGGAACATGAGAGCAAAGCCAATAGTTTAAGTAAAGAAATGGAATTTTAATTTCGGAAGAACTGAGTTCCTCTGGCTTACACATGCATAAATATTAACCTGGGAAGCAGCAAAGTCTAACAGAAATGATGAAAGAGCCACACTTTATCTGTACTTTAGTGAATGATATTAATATATGTCTGAGTTCCTGGGCTCCAAACCTAGTACATAATTAGACTGACTTACTTGCCAGGTATTCATCAAAAATAAAAATTCCTGAAAGTTACCATTATAACATGTATTTGAGACTACTGAAAAAACAGTTTTATATGCAAGGTGTGTGAAGACAGTACAAAGTATTTTTGGTAAAAGATTATAAGAAGGCATGGGAATGTAAATGTTTGCCTACATTAGAAAATTAAAGGATTGTTTTAAATTAGATAAAATTAAACATTTGAGCAAATTGTAAGAGGTTTATAAAAATCTTGTAAAACAAATTCAGTGTCTAAACATACTGACTAAACTTAAAGAGGTATTATTTGTTTTCTTCCATAAATTGAACATTAAAATAAAAGTACAACAGGGTTTTCTTAGAGCACTAATCTGCTCTTTAACAAAAATCTGTGAAGGGTAATAAAAGCTTTATGAGAATCTCATCTTATGGTCAAAATGATTAAGATTGAATCAATTTGTCTATCAGATTTCTTAAGAATTAGGGTTAACATTCACGGTACACTAATGCCAGAGTGAAATTTTGCTTTCTCTCTTGAACAAGATTTTAATGTAATAGTAAAGGATAGTTAAAGATTTTTGTTTGCCTTTTGAATAAACTACCAAAAAAGAAGGGAAAGACAGGAGACAAATTGTTTGGAAAGGTAAGCTTTCTATCAATAAGTAAAGGCTTTTGCCTTTTTAAATTTTTTGAGTCATAATTTTGGCTAAATAAATGACTTATGGTACGTGGAATTCTATTTAATCATATTGAAGTGTTTTAAACCTTTTACATATTGGATAGGCTTCCCAAAATCAAAAATCAGCTTCAAAACTATCTTTTCTGACTCTAACTTTGGAATGCTGCACCCCTGAAGCATCCAAAAGAGAGGTAAACAGAACTATTTGACATGTTAAGTTACAGGAGAAGCACTGTCAAAAAAATGAACTTTCTTCAGGTTATATTTTAGTGAATGACATTAATATACGTTCCAAAATTATATGAGATTTCAACATTTCTAATATGTCAGTTTATGCTATCAATCATAATTATGGCTATTATGGTGAGTTATTGTAGACCTCAACAATAATCAAATTTCCTTTTCAGTTGTGTTTTTAACTGTAATCATTCGAAGTCATTTCCACAGTTAATTACTTAATGCTGATCCTGTTACTGAAAAACTTCACAAGCATGCAAAATCCTAGAATATGGTGTCTTTTAGGAGTTTCATGAAATGATGGAAAGGACCCTGAAAAGCACTCTTAAATACAGGTTTCTAATAACTTTAAAATCATATCATTTGGACTGAATAAGAATTCCTGAAATGCTGATGAAAAGACTGACTGGTTTATAAAACTGCTAACTCAAGTAGAAAAAAAATTAATTGAATAATAAGAAAATACTCTACCAGATTTGAATGCTAAATCAGCCAATACTGAAATTGTTTAGGTATACAATTTTAATAAACCCCATGGTCTAAGTGAAATGACCTATGATAACCCACCAGTTATCAATGCTATGCACCTAATTTGGAAAAACAACTGGCATTCAAGAAGACATAAGTCTAATGTTAATTAAACATGGACTCATGGAGAAGCAAGACAGCCCCCCTGAGTCCTTAGAGCTCTTGTTATTAAAGGTTTTGTATTCCATGACTCATCATGCAAAAAATAAAATGATCAAAATTAAGTATATATTGATGTGGTGCCTTCTAAATTGTTAAAATAGTTTATGACCAATATATGTTTTTTCAAACCCATATCCCTGGAAAAACAATCAAAGCTTCAGGTGCATTTGGTTACCTGATGGGCCATTTAAACATTTTATAAAGGAATTTCATTCAACTGTCATTTTCAATCATTTTTTTCTAGTCGTATAAAAGTTTTTCTGTGCAAGAGGGTTGCTGTTATAACAATAGATTACTATGCTACAGAGTATTTTCACCAGGTAAAGAAAGTTTTCTATGGTTCACTGACTGAGGACAATCAACCCCTTCACAATCTAGAACCCAAAGACTGGATCTTCTGAGAACATCAGAGAAAGGCTGTATTTGCCATCTACACTTCAGGACCTTGAATTTTGGGTTCATAATTTCACAACTGAGAAGGGTCCCTCCACACTCTTGGAACTGTACACCCAGTGGAACCCTTAAAGTAAAGATAACCAGGGAAATTTTTCCACAGAAGAAGATGGCATCCTTGATGTTAAAAACTTTTCCAAAGATCATGGATGAAAACTTCTCTACTATCATGAGATTCTTGTCTAAATATTTTTTCCTTGCTTATGCCTCTATGAACAATAGAAGTGAAAAGAGGATCTGTTGTGTGCACTTATGAAGTATACTTTTATGTGTGAAGGATTTTGCAGCCAGCCTCATACATGGATAACCTTATACTTTGAAAGTAAAAGATGAAGTCTCAATGTAGATAAGAAACTTTAATGGTACACATGTTGCTTCATGATCAGTCAGAAATAGAACATTGGTTCACTCCTCTTAACCCACATCATGGGTTAAAGCAAACATTACGAGGAGGCTTTCAGTCTTCTAGAGGGCATCATTTGTTAGATCCTTTTTCTGTGGTTTGGAGTAAAAGAAGCAATGATTAAAAATGTATCCCTCATAATAGGCTCTGGAGCAGATTCTACTGTAAAGGCTATGGTTACACAACAGACTTTAATTTATCTTGTGAAAGTTATGCTAAATAATATAATTGGCTAAACAGAAAAGTATCTGTGCAGCTGCTGGTGCTTGTCATCTATGGAGTAATACATCAAATGTAGAGTATAAAAACTCAGTTGTAAGTGATTGAAAGAAAGACTGCTTAGTTAAGTGAGTAGACTCTTTATCTAGCTCATTGTTTAATCTATTTAATTTTAGGTGGTTTGATTTATAGGAACCTTGGTAAGGACCATACTACAAACTCTTGGTATTATCCTCCTAATAGTCATAATAGTAGTCTCCCTTGTGTGCTGTATTCTCTCAAAGGTTTTAAATGTTTGCATGCAGCCATCTGTAGAATATCAAATGGTCTCTTTTCAACTGGAATGATAACAGCTGAAAAAAATATGTGACCATGAAGACACGGTAACTTATGAATGACATGCTGAGACCAGAAACCCAAAATGATTGTAAATGAGAGTGGGACTAAGGCCCTAAGTTTTGATCACACTCTCACCTAAGTGAGAACCTGACCCAAAAACGGGAATTTTAAACAAAATTATGGGTGGCCATTTTTTTGAACTGAGCTCTTGCATTAGGCCCTAACAGACCAAACCAAACAAACATCGAGTTACTCAAACTAAATATGACATAATCGAACTAAGACTTTAAGGAAACCCATAGATCCTAGAACAGACCATATTTTGTTTTTCTCCCGTAAACAAGACGTTCCAGCATAAGGAGGTACCCTCTACTTCGTCCTTGTTCCCACCTTGCAAAACCCACTGTTCTATTTTCCAGTGGGTTTCAAGACCAAATAAGTACATTTATGATGGTGATAATGACATCAATGACTAAGATTTTGGTCACCAATTCAAAACTGAGAAAGTAACCAAAAGGGAGGAATTATTAAAGGGAACTAAATATGGACTGGGAAGGACTCTGTACTTCTATATTTGAGTCCTTGAGGACAAACTATAACCTAACTTAGTAGGTAGACAAGATTTAAAACCTAAACTAGGAGTATGCACTTGTAACAATAGCTGAGTCTTGGCCAGTCCTAGCAGCCCTACTTCAACCACTCATACACTGCTGAGGGTTCAAACTATGTTCAAATAGTACAAACACTGAGCTGTAACCAATCCAGTTGCTTCTGTACCTCACTTCCGATTTCTGAATGTCACTTCCCTTTTTTTGTCCATAAACCTTCTTCCACCACATGGCTATGCTGGAGTCTCTCTGCATCTGCTGTGATTCTAAGGGCTGCCCAATTCACATATCATTCATTGCTTAGTTAAACTCCTTTAAATTTAATTTGGCTAAAGTTTTTCTTTAAACAACTCTTTCACAATAACACTTAGCTTGATACAAAGACACACTGTACAGCTATACAAAAATGTTTTATTTCTCTATATTCTTATTTCATAAGCTTCTTTTTCCAACGTTTGAATTTTTTACTTATTTTTACTTTTTGGACTTTTTTTGTTAAAGATACAGGCTGGGTACAGTGGCTGAAGCCTGTAACCCCAGCATTTTGAGAGGCCAAGGCAGGAGGATTGCTTAAGGCCAGGAGTTTGAGACCAACCTGGGCAACATAGGGAGACCCCATCTCTATAAAATAAAATTAAAATTAGCCAGTGTGGTGGTGCATGCCTCTGGTCCTAGCTACTTGGGAGGCTGAGGTGGGTTGTTTGAGCCTGGGAGGTCAAGGTTGCAGTGAGCCATGATTGTGCCACTGAACTCCAGCCTGGGTGAGAGAGTAAGACTGGGTCTCAAAAATAAAATAAATAAATAAAAACAGAAACACACATATTAGCCTAGGTCTACACAGGATTAGGATTAGCAATATCACTGTCTCCCAACTCCACATCTTGTTCCCACTGGAAAGTCTTCAAGGGCAGTAACAGGCATGGAGCTATTACCCACTATGAAAACAATGCCTTCTTCTGGAATACTTCCTGAAGGTCCTGCCAGAACCTGTTTTACAGTTGTTTTTTTTTAAATAAGAGGAGTACATTCTAAAATAACAATAAAAAGTATAGTATAGTAAATGCATAAATCAGGAACATAGTCATTTGTTATCATTATCAAATATCATGTACTATATATAATTGTATGTGCTAGACTTTTATAGGACTGGCAGTGCTGTATCATCACAAACATGTGGGTAATACATTGCACTATTATGTTACAGTGGGTACATCACTAGGTGATAGGAGTTTTTCAGCTCCATTGTAATCTTATGGGACCACACTATGGTATATGTGGTCCATTGTTGACTGAAACATTATTATATGGCACATGCCTGTATGTATATATACATATATATGTATATGTATATGTATATATATATATGTGAGTGTGTATATATATGTACATATATGTGTATATATAAATTGTTAAATTGGCCAATTTATTAAAAAATGATTTTTGCATAGCACTCTTAAGATCCAGAATTCCTTGCTTCTATATATGGCTATCAACCACATTTTATCTGTTGACTCTTTCAGGGACAGACTTCCACTTTGCTTCCATCTCCCCACCTCCAAAACAACATTTAAATGAATATCCTTCTATCTGTCACAGTAATTTATTTTTGGTGGTGGGGAGAGGGGATTTATCCCAGGAATGGGATTTCAGAGGCCCAGGTAATGTGCATTCTTATTTTGACTAAGCAGTGCCAATTTGCTCAGCAGGATGGTTGTAACAGTTCAGATTCTTACCAGTAGTGCATAAGGGCTCTGGTACCTGTGTTTGCATCAGAAAGCTGGAGAATTAAGAAGGTACTGGTGGTAGCACCCAATTGGAGACCTGTAGCAGAATATACCCTGAGCTAATCTTATTTCTCTCTTAAATACTTCTTGTCTCCCCAAATTCATTCTCGCCTCTTTCCATAATAACAGATCCTCTGATTTTCAGCTGGGCATGTAGATATCTGGAATATGGAGTATATTACCCATCACTTTTACAGCTATTTGTGACCATATTTCAACTTTCTGGACAATTTTATGGAAGCAGAAGTGATGTCTACAACTTCGAGATTGTTACTATAAATGGAGGAACCATGCCCATTGCTGTTTTCCTATTGGATAAAATGTGTACACAGAAGCAGGCAATCTTGAATCATATAGATGAGGACAACACCCTGTATACAGTGAAGCAACAATATAAAAATAGCCTGGGTCCCTAACACCAAACACCACCACAAACCACAGATGCCTTGCTCCCAGATCAATAATGTGAAGGAGAATTAAAACTGTCGTATTTTAAACACTGTTATTTTAGGACTTTCTTGGATTAGCATTACTAACATCCTGGCTAATCAGTTATTTTATTTAATTGAATCTAAGGTGCCTTTGAATGTAAGGTATACATTATTTTGTACATTACTTAAAAAATGTTACCAATTACCTTATAACAAATTGTTTTCTTATAATTTAAAATTTGCATTTCATACAAATTGACTTATTTAATAGATTATTTTTATCAGACTTTTCTGTTCTGAGTTCTTCATACAAAAAACTTTCCACTTCAATGGATAATTATGGTAAAATCTTTTCGAAGACATTTTAAATGACAATTAACCTCAATACATGATGGGAACCATGGACAGTGCATGTTGCCAACAATGGACATAATTCAATTTAAGAGAAGACAATATGAATAGTCATGGCAAAGTTCATATATGCTCAGATATTGACAACACCACCACAACTGCATCTTGCCCAACAGCAGATACATGTTTAAGCATAATTAAAACATCAATGGATTTTAAGAAACACCCTGACTTTAGATTTTTAAATGTAAAATATGTGTCTTAAATGACAACATCTGATCTTTTGAAACCATATTTGAGACATAACGTTGACTTTCACTTCTAGTCAAGATAGTGTAACAGGGACCAGATTTACTCTCCAAGTCATAACTAAAAAAAGAAAAAAAACAAACAAAATATATGAAAAAATAGCACTTAAGTCACTGTACTTCAGGTAAGTAAGGTCAGTGATCTCTAAAAGATGAAAAGGCTTAGATGAGCCCTAAGATTGCCATATCTTCATGCCTAGAGAAATATTCTAGGCCGCAGGGCAGGGAAGGGAAACTCAGTCAGAGTCTGGTAGTCTCCTTCAATTGAAAAAATGGAGCCGTGACTCTGGGGAAGCCAAGGTATCAAAAATTTTCAGAAAAAAGTTTTGGAGAGTATAGACCTATGTAGAAAGAGAATTCTATTGCAATAGCACTGTTCTCATTTTTTTAAAAATGACAAAAAAAGAGAACTCTCTCAATATTCAGAGGATCCATCCCCACCAATTATTCAGTTAAATATTGATCAGCACATGTATATAAGAAAACTAGGAAAATAACCACCAAAAGGGGACAGTGATCAGAGTCCACATGGACCTAGGAAGAGTGACTATTTCCAACAGCTAAGGTAGAAGTACTTCACAATTCATAAAACATTAGTTAAAGTACAAAGAAGGGTTTTGCATTAGTACTGGGGAAAATGAATTCTAGACAAAACACTACTTTAATTCCACTTTATGCTTAACAGCAAGACTCAGAAGGATAAAACTGATACTAAGTATAGGAATACAAATACATGCAGCAACCAACAAGATAAAAATCACTACTTCTGGCATCCAATCACACTTTACTATTACCAGATGTGCAAATAAGCAGAAAAAATATAACCGTTAACATGGGTATTTGTAAATTTTTCAGTTTTCCTTCTACTGTTGAATTTCATTGTGGTCAGAAAAGATACTTAGTAGGATTTTCATCTTCTTACATTTGTTAAGATGTGCTTACTGTCCTAATGTGATCTATTCTGGAGAATCTTCTGTGTACAGTCAGGAAGACTGTCTATTCTGTTGCTCTTGGGTTTAATGTTTTATATGTCTGTGAAGTCCATTTGGTCTGTAGTGTTACTCAAGCCTGCTGTTTTTTATTTATTTTCTGTCTGACTGTTCCATCCATTATTAAAAGTGTAGTATTGAAGTATCTTACTATTATTGTCCTTCTACCTATTTCTTCCATCAGTTTGTCATTGTTTCCTTATATATTTCAGTGTTCTGATATTGGGTGTATATATATTTATAATTGCTATATGTTTCTGGTGAATTGACTTTTTTATCATTATATACTGTTCTTATTTGCTTTTAATGACAGATAGCTACCTGTAATTTTAGCCAAATCAAGTTGTCCTACAATATGCTGACACTGTTTATTTTTAAGAATCTTTAACTCTATGTATTTTGTTTGGTATAATTTCTATTACTACTTCTTGAAGTTCACTAATCTTTGCTCCCTCTTTGTCTAAACTAAGAATTTTTTAATCTTAGACATAGTAGTTTTCATCTGTAGAGCATCTTTTTTATCTCTACCATGTCTCTATTTTGTCAGTTTCTCCTCAAGCTTTTTGAACATATGAAATGTATTCATAATAACTTTTAATGTCATTAGCTAATAATTCTATTAATCATGTGATTTCTTGGTCAGTTTTGAAGAAAAGAATGAAGGAGAGCAGAAATAAGCCAAATAAAAATTAAAAATTTTTAAATTAATTAAACTGAGTTGTTTTAAAAAAATAAACAAAATTGACGAATCTTTAGCTAGACTAAGAGAAAATAGAAAATAGTCAACTAATTGAAATCAGAGATGAAGCAAGACACACTACAAGTGATGCCAAAGAAGTAGAAAGGAATGTAAGAGACTACTATGAAGAATCACATATCAACTAATTGAGTAACATACAAAGTGGATAAATTCCTAGAAACATACAATCTGGCAAGACTGAGTCCTGAATAAACAGAAAATCTGAATAGAGCTTTAATTAGTAAGGAGATTGAATCAGTAATTAAAAACTTCCCAACAAAGAAAAGACCAGGACTAGATGGCTTTGCTGGTGACTTCTGACACATGTTTAAAGAAGAGTTAATGCGAATCCTTTTCAAACTTTTCCAAAAAAGTGAAGAGGC
The DNA here is from genome assembly GCF_030222135.1 of Aotus nancymaae. Lineage (NCBI taxonomy): Eukaryota > Metazoa > Chordata > Mammalia > Primates > Aotidae > Aotus > Aotus nancymaae. The sequence goes on from NW_026988488.1 coordinate 2,568,203, forward strand.
GACAATTCCAAACTCATTTTATGAGCCTAGCACTACCCTAATAATAAAGATAGATGAAGGTACCACACAAAAAAAGAAAACTAGAGGACACTATCTCTGATGAATATATATGTAAAAATCTTCAACAAAAGACTAGCAAACAGATTTAACAGCACATTAAAAGTATCATACAACATGACCAGTGGAATTTATCCCTGGAATACATAGATAGATCAGCATACAAAAATCAATTAATGTACTATATCACATCAACAGAATGAAAGATAACAGTCACATAATCATCTTAATAAATGCAGAAAAAGTCTTCGAAAAAAATTCAACACACTTTCATGATAGAAACTCTCAGCAACTAAAAATAGATAGAAATTACCTCAAGATAATAAAAGCCATATAGGAAAAGCCCACGGCTAACTCATACTTAATGGTAAAACACTGAAAGATCAGGAAAAAGACAAGGATGTCCACTCTTGCCATTTCTATTCAACATAGTCCTAAAGACCTAACCAGAGCAATCAGACAAGAAAACGAAATGAAAGTCACCAAAATTGGGAAGAAAATGGTAAGATTATTGCCATTTTCAGGTGACATAATGTTATTTGTAGAAAACCCAAAAAATTCCAAAAAATTGTTAGAACTAATAAATGAATTGAGTAAAGTTACAAGATGCTAAATCAACATGCAAAATCAGTTGTGTTTCTATACACTACCAGCAAACTATCTGAAAAGGAAATTCAGACACAATCCCACTTATAATAGTACCAAAAATAACAAAATACTTAGCAATAAATGAAACTATAACATATTCATGGAAGAAATTAAAGTAGACACAAACATATGGGGAGACATCCATGTTCATGGGTTGGAAGACTTAACCATATTACTCAAGGCAATCTACAGATTCAATACAATCCTTATAAAAATCCCAATGGCATTTTTTTACACAACAGAGAAAACAATTCTAACATTCATGTAAACTCCAAATAGCCAGAACAATTTTATTCCCTGATTTTATAATATATTACAAAGCTATAGTAATTAACACAGTATGGTACTGCCATAAAAACAGACATAGAGGCCATGGGAGAAAAACAGAGAGCTGAGAAATGAATCCACCCACATACAGTCACTTGACCTTTGACAAAGTTTACAAGAATACACAATACAAGAAATGGTACTCACTTCAATTAATGCTATGGGAAAAACTATGTCCACATGCAAAAGTATAAAATTGGACCCTTATCTTATATCATGCATAGAAATTAACTAAAAATGTATTAAACATTGACCATAACTTCTGAAAATACAAAACTCCTAAAAGAAGCCATAAGAGAAAAGCTTCAAGACTTTGTTTGTGGCAGTGATTTAATGGATATGACACCAAAAGCACAGTCAACTAAAGCAAAAATGACCAAGTAGGATCACATCAAATTAAAATGTTTCTACACAGCAAAGGAAACAATCAACAGAGTAAAAGGGCAACCTGCATAAAGAATGAAATATTAGCAAATCATATATCTGATAATGGATAAATTTGTACAAAATATAAGAAAATCCTACAACTCACTAGTATAAACACTATTAACCCAATTGAACATTGGGCAAAGGAGTTCAATAAACATTCTTCCAAAGACCATAAAAATAGCCAACAGGTATATAAAGAGATGCTCAATGTTGCTTATCATTGGGAAAATATAAATCAAAACTATAATGAAATATCACATTGCATTGGCTAGAATAGTTATTTTTTTTAAAAAAGGATGTTGCCAAAAATGACAAGAAATTGAAACCTTTGTTCATTGTCAGTGGGAATGCAAAATGGTGCAGCCACTATGGAAAATAGTCTGAATGTTACTCAAACAATTAAAATACAACTACTATATGATCCAGCACTCCTACTTCTGGGTATTTCTCCAAAAGAATTGAAATCAGGATCTCAAAGATATATCTGCACTCACATTTTTATCACAGCATTATTCACAATATCCAAGATATGAAAATAACCTAAATGTCCATCAATAGATTAATGGATTAAAAATGTAGTATATTTATGTAATGGAATATTGTTAAGCATTAAAAAAGAAGGAAGTTCTACAATATGAGATAACATGGACATAATCCTAAGCGAAATAAGTTAATCGCAGAAGGAGAAATACTGCATGATTCCACTTATATGAGGTATTTAAAGTAGTCAAATTCATAGAAGCAGAGAGTAGAATGGCAGTTGCCAGTGATTGAAGGAGGGGGAAATGTAGAGCTGCTATTCATTATGTATAAAGTTTCAGTTGTGCAAGATGATAACTGCAAGAGATCTGCAGTACAACATTGTGCTTCTAGTTAACAATACTGTATTGGAAATATAAAAATTTGTTAAGGATAGATCTCAAGTGTTCTCACCACAGTAAAATTAAGTTTAATTAATTAATTTAATCAATTAAATTAAAAATACAGGTAACTGAAGACCAAGAAGAAAGAGGAGGATAAAAACAATCTTGCATGTTCTTCACATGTACCCCAAAACCTAAAATTCAATAAAAAAATTTTGAATAAATGGCCAAAAATCTTTCAAATTAGATAAAAGCTATACATCCAATAAATGATCCAATAAATTCATCAAACTCCAAGCATAGGATCCATAAAGAAAGTGACACCAAGTTATATCATAATCAAATTGCTCAAAACCAGTGACAAAAAGAAAATCTTAGAGCAGTAAGATAAAAAAGGACACATTACACTAAGAGGACCAAAGAACGACGGAAGAAAGATGACAGTGGTGTGTCACTTTTAAAGCACCGACAAAATCCATGCCAATATAGAATTATTTACCCAGGAAAAATAACTCTGAAAACAAAGGTAAAATGATAATTTTTCACACATAGAAAAGCTAAAATGCTACATTATCAGCAAACCTGCATTACAAGAAGTGTTAAAGGGAGCCCTTCAAGCAGAAGGAAAATGACAGCAGAGGGAAATGTATCAAAATAAAGGAATACAGAGCAGTGAAAATGATAACTATATAGAAAAATATCATGATTATTTTCCTCCTTAATTAAGTTACTTAAAAATATAATCAACAGTTTAAACCAAAAAGTACAACAATGCAATAGCACAGAGGCCAGAAAACGAGAAATGTAGTGTTATATGTTTCTTACCTTATATGTGCAGTATTACGAGCTCAATTGAAGGTAGGTTGTAATAAGTTAAGGATGTATATTATAAACCCTAAAGCAGCCACTGAAATAATAAAACAGCATTATAGCTAATAAATCATAAAAGAAGTTCAATGGAATCATAAAAATGCAATGTGGTATCTTGGATTAGATCTTAGAACAGAAATAGGACATTATTTCATTTCACACTTGTGAAATCTAACAAACTATATATCCAATAAAATCCTATTAAAATTCCAGTATGGTTTTTGGTAGAAATTGACACATGGAATCTAAAACTCGTAGAAATTCAAAGTGCCTAAAATAGCTAAAATTATTTCTGAGGAAGAATAATGAAGTTAGAGAATGTATGTGACCTGATTTCCATAATTATTATAAAGATATAGTAATCAAATCAGCAAACTATTGGCATAAAGATAGACAAAGCAATGAAGCAGATAGGTCAGAAATAAACTCACAGATATAAGGACAAGTGATCGTTGACAAAGGTACAAAGGGAATGCTATAGAGAAAGCAGTCTTTCAAACAAATTATAGTAAAACAACTGAACATCCAAATGCAAACAAAAATCTTTAACCCCTACCTTGCCTCATACAAAAAAATTAAGTGAATATGGATCATAGACCTAAACATGACACCTAAAAATAAAATTTCTGGAAGAAAATATAGAAGAAAATCTTTGTGAATATGGCTTAGGCAAGCATTTTTCCTAAATGGCACAAGAACTCACAATTCATAAAAAATACTGATAAATTGGATTTCTTTATCAACATTAAAAATTTCTGGCCAGGTGTGGTGTCTCACACCTGTAATCCTAACACTTTGAGAAGCCAGGGTGGAAGGATCACTTGAGCCCAAGAGTTCAAGACCAGCCTGGGCAACATAGCGAGACCCTGTCTCTACAAAAAAATTAAGAAAAATTAGCCGGACATGGTGGCACATGCCTGTAGTCCCAGTTAATGTGGAAGTTCAGGTGGGAGAACTGCTGGAACCTAGGAAGTCAAGGCTTCAGTGAGCCGTGGTGGGATGGCTGAACTCCAGCCTGAGTGACGGAGGGATATACCGTCTCAAACAAACAAGCAAAAAAAAAAAAAAAAAAAAAAAAAAAAAAAGATGTCTGTAATTTAAAAGACACTGTTAAGAGAATGAAAAGGTAAGTCCCAGATTGAGAGAACATGTTTGTAAATCAAGTGTCTGGTAAAATGTGTTTCCAGAAAATTTAAGGAACACTCAAAACTCACAATCAGTAAATGAACAGCCCAACTGAAAAATGAACAAAAGGTTTGAATAAACACTTCACAGAAGAGGATATATGGGCGGCAAATAAACTCATGAAGAGATACTCAACAAGATTGGCCATTAGGAAAATGCAACTTAAAACTACAGCTACCACATCACATCACTAGGATGGCTACAATGTCTTTCTGCGGCAGACACTAACAAGTATTGTTGAGGATGTAGAGAAACTGGGACCCTCATACACTCCCTCTTGGGATGGAAACTGGGACAACCACTTTCAAAAACACGTGTATCTTAAAAAGTTATACATATACTTACAATATGAAACAGAAATCTCACTCCTGAGGATCTAAGCAGTAGAAATGAAAATATTTTTCCACACAAAGACTTGTACACAAATGTGCAGAGCAGCATTATTCATAAGAGCCAAAAGGGTGGAAATAACTGAAATGATCCTAAACTTGTGAGTGAACAACCAAAATGTGGGATATCCATGCAATGGGATATTATTTGTCAACAAAAAGAAATGAAGTACTGTTACATGTTACAATGTGAATGAATCTCAAAAACAATAAGCTAAATGATTGAAGACAGATCCAAAAGACCATATTTGTATAACTGTTTATATGCAGCATCAAGAAAAAGCTGCTCTATATAGACAGAAAGTATATTACAGGTTTCCTGGGGCTGTGGATAAGAACAAAGATCGACTGAAACTGAACAAAGAGCTCATTTTGGAATGATGGAAATTTTCTAAAATATTATGGTAATGATTGTACAACTCTTTAAATTTATTAAAACTTGTTGAATTGTACGCTTGAAATGGATGTTTCCAATGGTATATAAAATATAACTCAAATTATCCTGTAATGACCCCTTACTGTACCCAGAATGAAATCTAAACCCACAATTCACACGAAACATAATTTCTAAGCATGCGCGTGTTTTCCCAGAAAAAATAAATGACTAGTCTAAAGGCTTATGTAAAGGAAATAGATTTTTTAAAAAGCTGGTTGATTAAGGCAGCCAGGAGGAATGAGAAGGAGTGTAATGGCTAAATAAATAAATAAATAAATAAGGACTTGTTGCATTTGAGGTACATTCCCTTTACTACGCTCTTCAGGCTTTGCATCTAATTCTCAGTCTTCCATACTATGCTCTTCAGTCTTTGCATCTAATTCCCAGCCTTCCATTCTCTGTCCAGCAATTGAGAAGTTTGAGCTAAGATTAAATCTACATAAAAGGCCCTTCAGCTCTCTAATCTATACATAAAGCAACATGCCAGTCACTGCTTAGATGCACTCACAATACCAAATTCCCTCTGTTTACAAACTTCCATTAATCAAGCAGACTTAAAGATTGTATTAAGCAAGTACCATTTATCCAGAAGTGTACTGGTTCCTGTGGATGAATAAGATCCCTTCCTTCAAATAAAATAACTGATTGAGATCCAATATAGAAAACAGAACAAATCACAACTGTTATGGTTGAAGTCGAAGTGGGACCCCCTCTGAGTCATTAATCTGTCCTCAAATTCAACCATCACCTGACTCTATCACAGTGGCCCCTTATAACCCTCCCTGGAATTCCTTGGGCTCTTCAGAACATTATTTGAAAGTCACCCATCAAATATATCTTCTTTATTTCAGAGGTGAATAAATAAAGGTCCAGAATGGAAAACGGACTAGCCCAAAGCACACAGTCATGGTCCGCTGGGTCCTCTAAAAAGTACAGATTTATGCATGAAGCAACTTGAAATCAGAATAATCATATACACAAGAGCTTTCTAGACACTGGCCCTATACCATATTTCTCTCTTTAACCTCCATATCACCTATCATTCTGCTTTGGCCATAAGCAGGACTCAATCATTACATTTGGAATGAAAAAATACTGAATGCAAATAGATGGTAAACCTAGTGGAGTGATTATAGCATCAGTAGCCTCAGAGAAGAAAAAACATTACCATGGGTGGCAAGGGTTTCAATCATTCAGTACACATTTATTAAGAATCTGTAAGTGCCAGGAACTGAAAGCAACCATCTGTTAAGAAAGGCTTTATTTAATCACAATAGTTATTATTTTTGTGTTGACTACTCTGCTCCAGCAACTGTATTTGGCACTTTTTATGATATCAAAACTTAATCTTCATCAGAACCATACCAGCAGGTATGTTTAGCTTCATTTTTACACGTGAAGAATTTGAGACCAAAAGAAGTAAAGTGACTTGCCCAAGAAGATAAATTCAGGAAGTGGAAAATCCAGTGTTGTAAATCTGATCATCTTTGCATCACACCAAGGAACTTTCATCATATGATAGATTTTATAGCATAGAAACCAGGCCAATAGGGTGAATTCTTGTCCTGACTCAGTCATCAATTTTCAGGGTGAAATAGTGCAGTTCATGGAACCTCTTGGCACCTTGGGAATTCTACCTGGAAAGTAGGACTGAGTGTAGCCTTGCTTGGAATTGTTGGATGATTCGATGAGATTAAATCTGTGGAATGTTTAGCCCTACAAGTGAGGAAAGCATCCAGATTATTAAAAATGCAATTATATATATAAAATTTCCTAATGAGATTCTTCCAAGAGTCTAAAGCACAGCTAATATGACTTGTGAACTGCAGGAAAACCACAGGGTACTTTAAGGTTTCCACAGTCACCAGGATGATAGTCTTAGGTAACTTTTGGACCAGTATTCCTGAGCTCCTGTCCTAGTCGGATGGTGCTTCTGTAACACAATACCATAGACTTGGTAATTTGTAAAGAACAAAGAAATTTATTTTTCACAGGTCTGAAGGCTAGGAAGTTTAAGATCAATGTGCCAACAGGTTTGGTGTCTGGTGAGGGGCTTGGTCTCTCTTTCCAAAATGGCACCTTGTTGCTGCATTTTGAGGACGGAATGAACGATGTGTCCTCATATGGTGGAATCACAGAAGTAACAAAAGGGTCTAAACTGGTTCCAAGTCCTCTTCTAAGGCACTAATGCATTCATGATGGCGGAGGCTTTATGACTTAATTACTTCCCAAAAGGTCTCTACTCTTAATACCATCAAAATGGTAGGATTATGTTTCAACACTTGAAATTTTAGGTACATTCAAATCATAGCAGATTGCTAGGCTACAGGTTCTCCAGACAGACTCCTTAGTCAAGACTAAAACATTCAACTGGATACCTTCTTCCAATGATTTCTTGCTGGCTAATGTGGAAGAGGACAGTTGCAAAGAAGGAGAAGTGCTAGGGCCATGGATCATCCATTCCTGGGATATATTTGGCAGGCTCATCTGTCACTCAGGTTCAGAGGTGACTCAGCCCCAGTGCTCACTCAAAAAGCAGGGTAGGACAGCTGGGACCTGTAGGCCTCGAAGATGGGAAAATTAGGTGAAAAGATACTGGTTACTGGAGATGGATGGAAAGGTGCTGGTATTTGTTAGTAAGCTGAGTGGTTGATGAGAAGTGGACAATTCCAGATTATATTGTATAGGTATAACTGGCCAGGTCTTACTAATGCAGTTGTTCTCCACATGTAGTCCCTACACCAGCAGCAGCAGCATTGCCTGGGAACTTGTTAGAAATGCAGATTCTCAGGTCCCACTCCAGATCTACTGAATCAGAGACTCTGGAAATGGGGCTCAGCAATCAATGATTTAACAGCTCTTTAGGTGGAGTCTCCTGCACTGTCAAGTTTAGTAACCATTATGCTAATGGTATGAATGGAGGGGGTCACATAAAAAGAGGAAGAAAGAATGGCTCCAGATTTCAGCATAGTGAGACATTTACTGAGATGGGGAAGAATGAGAAAAGAAAATGTTTAGGGGTGGGGCTAGAGTTGAGGGTCTGTTTGAGATCTCAGTGATACATGCAAGGATGTAAGTTAAATGGGCAGTTGAATATGTGAGTCTGCAACTCAAGGGTGAGATGAGAACTATTGACTTTGATTAGAAGATCCATCAGATGGGTCTAATTTATCCTAAGTAATGGGCCGCCAGAGGATAGCCCACCCCTGATTATGGCCCAGAACAGGTGCTCAGCAAATGTCACTGAATGAACACAAAGGAGCCAGCTTTTCCTGTTTACTCCAGTCTGGTGAGAATATTGCTTAAGTACCAAGAGTTCTTCCATGTAATATTTATTTGCTCAACTGGAAACAAAGCTACTGTCAGCAAAGCAGGTTTCTTATAATAGTTCATTCTGAAAACTTTCTTACATCTCAATACCAAATGCTAACTCCTTTTCACTCTCTCCTGTGGCCAGCATTATTTGGCTTAACTTGCCCATCCACAAGTCCCAGAGGTTCCAGCTCTCCTGTGCCTTGCTCTTGAGTGAGCACTGGTTCTGAGTCAATCCCCAAGCCAGGTAACAGAGGAGCAGGCTGAGGCTGCCATAGCAATGGTGGAAGGAAGGGAGGAAGGGAGGAAGGGAGGAAGAGAGGAAGAGAGGAAGGGAGGAAGGGAGGAAGGGGGGGAGGAAGGAAGGAAGCAAGGAAGGAAGGAGAGAGATACATATCAATTCAAAATTGCCTCATGAGATGGGATAACTTGAGTGCTATAAATAAATCTCCCTGTGGAGTCTAGGGTGGGGGTATTGTAATTCATTTTGACTGGGAAATTGGAGAAGGTTTTGGAGAAGAGGAGGCATTTTATCTGGGTCTTCCTTGAAAAATGAGTAGGATTTAGATGTTTGGATTGAGAAAGTGGCATTCTAGAATGAGGGATCTGCAGAGGCAAAGACCTGGAGGAATGGAAATATATAAAACAGTAAGGAATTCTATATGGCTAAAGTATAGGGTGAATGAAAAGTAGTATTAGCAGGTAAGGTCAGAATGGTGGGTATGGGCCAATGATAGGCTGATGTGTGTTCAACAGAGACACAGTAAGAAATGACGAGTGAGAAATGAATGTCACCTCATGACACAATATACACATACACATATTTAAAATTAAACAAAACCATCCCCAAAGTATACCTACTACTTCATATGCAACGTATGTTGATAATTTCCTTTTTATTTTTTAAAAAAGATTTTTTTAAAAAGTGCTGCTAGCAACCAACTAAATTCTTTTTATGAGCTAATAATAGAATGCAGCCTGTATTTTTCAAAAAAATTGCAATACACACTGAAAAGTTAGTGAAGATGTTTGAGGAATAAAATAACACCCATGCTTTAGGAAGGTAGTTCTCATAGCAATGTGGATGACATTGCAGATAGAGGAGAGTCTGTCGACAGGGAAGTAATTCTTCAGATGGACCAGATACCGCATTACAAATATCCATGCCAGTCATAATGAAGGCCTGAAATGGAGCAGTGAGTTGGGAGGTGGAGAGCGGGGCAGATATTGAGTAAGATATTCAGGGTAGAAATAGTAGAATTTGCTAAGAGATTGCAGGTAAGTCATAAAAGAGAAAGGGGAGTCAATGTTGACTTTCAGATTGCCACCTGAGGTAACCGTGCAGGGAAGGGTGGCATTAAACCAAAGGTTCAGTGGGAGGAGTTTGATTGCTGTAGGAAGAGACAAAGATATAAAGCTGAGATTTATCTGTGAAACTTCCAGGTGGACAAGCCCAGTAGACTCCTATGTATGGGATAAAGCATAAATGTGGGTGGGGTATAGAGGTTGGAGATTTGGAAGATAAGATTTGAAGCCATGGGAGTACAGGAATTTATTCCAAAGAGTGTGTAGAAAGAAAAAAAGAAAAAAAGGACCAAGTCCAGAAACATTCATTTAAGAGGATTTACTGAACACCACCACATCTCCTTCCAAAATAAGTTTTTCTTTTTTTCAAGTGAGGAAAGCTCTTTGTGTATGGATATGTGTACATCAGGATGTGAGTGTATGCAATATGCATGAATGGATGGCATGTGCATTTTAAGGAAATATGGTTATGTACTTGGGGAGCTGGTGAAGGGCTCTGGTTCATATAATGGTGCCTGTACTCACTGTCTCGGTTTCATTACTGCTATCCTCCCTTTCCCTCTTCTCTCTCTCCTTTCTTTTGTTCCATTCTTCTCTCCCCTTTTCCAGATATCCACATGCTCCTTCATCACTATTTAAAAATCCAAGGAAAACATGGGCAAAATAGATCAATGTGGGATTTGGAGGCTGAGGTCTGGAAAATAATGTGGGAGTGTGATTGGGATTGGGAGGAAAGACAGGGGTGGGCATGTGGTCAGAGATAGAAGCAGAAAATGGTCTGTGGAGGGAGAATCCACTTCTGATGTTATTCCCACTACAAATTCTGCAATTGGTGTGAGTGATGGGTATGAATGTGTATATTTCTAGGCTTGTGTCTGAATGTGTAAGGCTCTTAGCTTGACTTCATTAGGTCATTACATGATGCTGCCATCATCATTCCTGCTTCCACCCAGCAAACATTATTTTTTTTTAACAGAAATACGCTGCTCTGCTTATACTTCAGGAGATTTAGGATTAGAGCAGTTGAAGAATTGTGAATAATAGTTAATCAGATAATCAGCATTTGTAAGGGTGGTTAATAACATTGAAATGTGCATGCCATGTGAATAGGAGGATATGTTATTTCTTTCTATCCTAGCTGTGTAACCATGGGAAGGTTGCCTAACCTATCTGATCCTCAATGTCCTTATCCGTAAAATGGAGGTAATAATTCCTATCCCATTTTCTTTGGGAAGACTAAAGAGTAAATGAGCCAAGAGCTTTTAAATTAAAAGGTACTTGATGAATGTTAGCTCCTTTCTTCAGTTCCTTTGACCCTTTGCTCCTTCCTTCTTTCTACCTCCCATACATGTTTACCTATCCATATGTGAACATCAACTATATATTTGTAGTACTTTCTCCCATTTTAAATTCTTAAACTAAGTGGCTTAACCTTTGTGTATTACTGTAAAACTGTCAAAAGCAGTTTAGTTTAAGTTACTTTTGGAACACACACATTTGGAATTGTTATGTCTTCTTGACAGATTGACTGTTTTTCATTATGTAATACCCATCTCTGTCCCCAGGAATTTTCTTTGCTCTGAAGTCTGTTTTATTCGATATAAGATGGGCATTCCTACTTTCTTTTGATTAATGTTTGCATGGTATTTAGAGCATTTGTTGCAAATATAATTATTGATACATTAAGGCTAAATCTGCCTTTTTATTTTTTTGTTTTCTGTTCATTCTCTGTGATTTTAGTTTCTCCATTTTCTTTGCCCTGCCTTCTTGTGGGTGACTTGAAAGTATTTTTAAAAAACTCACTTTGATTTATTTATAATGTTTTGAACACATTTCTCTGTATAGCATTTTCAGTGTTTTCTCTCAGTAATATCTTACATATACATAATTTATTTAATAGTTTTCTGACATCTCCACTTTACATGCTTGAATGAAGTGTAGAAACATGTCTTCCCCTTTATATCTCTTTATACTCCCCAGTTTACAATATAAATATTTTAAATTTTTCCTCTACATACATTGAGACCACATTATATAACATTATAAATTTAGCTTCAATTGTCAAACATAAGAAACCTCAAGAAGAAAGAGAAAGTCTATTGTATTAACCATGTTTTTGCTTATTGTTTATTGTTTCTTTTCTGTTTTAAGAGCTTACAATTATCTTTTTTTAGTGTATATCTAAATTCTCTTAGTTTTTCTTCATTAGAGAATGTCTTGATTATCCATTCAATACTGAAGGATATTATTACTGGACATAGATTTCTGGGTTGTCATTTCTTTTCTTTCAGCATTTAAAAAATGCTAAGGCATCATCAGTTTCTCATAATAAATCTGCCATTCTAATTTTTTTTCCTTTGTAGAATTGTTTCTCTTCAGATGCTTTGAAGAAGTTTTCTTTTTCTTTCATTTTCAGAAGATTGATTACAATGTGTCTTGTAGTGTATATCTTTGTGTCAATCCTGTTGGTGTTTGCTCCTCTTATTGAATCTAAAGGTTTATGTCTTTTGCACAATTTGGTAAGTTTTTAGTCATTATTTTCCCAGATACTTTTCCAATCCTGTCCTCTTTCTCCTGGGAATCTATTGGCATGAATCTTAAAGCTTTTGTTATACTTCCACAGTGATTTCTATTGTTTTTATGTTTTTAAACTATTTTTTTCCCTCTGTCTTCTCCATCTTACTGTCGAACATATCCATTGAGTTTTTAGGAATTTTTATGTTACTGTATTTTTCAGTTCTAAAAATTTCACTTTGTTCTTCTTTATGTTTTATATTTCTTTGTTGAGACTATTTATTTATTGAGATTTTCTACATTATCATTTGTTTCAAGTGTACTGTAAACTGATCATTGAAATATTTTTATGGCAGGTACTTTAAAATCATTATCAGGTAATTCCAACATGGTGTCATCTCAGTATTGGTATCTGTTTATCTTCTCTTCTCATTAAAGTTGATATCTTAATATGGTGAGTAATTTTTGATTAGAAGTTGGATACTCTGGATCTTATTTAAATCTTTTGTTTTAGCAGTCCTCTGACACTATCCTGGATGGAAGAGGGACAGTAGAAGTCCAGTTTCTCCACTGTCTCTTAACATCCAGGTTGGGGAGGGGCTCTTTGTTACTGCTGGTTAGAGGTGAAAGTTTGGGCTTCTCTCTAGGCCTCTGCAGATTCCATCCTAGCTGGCTGGGGTAGAAATTCCTAGTTACCACTGGTAAGGGTATAAGTCATGGTTCTCCATGTGGTATTCACTGGGAGAGGTCTATTTTCACTGGGGATTAAAGTCCTTGCTCACAACTGGTCCTTCTCTGGGCATAGGGTGCTGGTTCCTTTAAAGCTTGGTGAGAGTGGAATCTAGGCTTTCCAATTGCAGGCCTAAGCTTCTAATTAGCTGCATTGTTATTATGACAGCTGTACCAAGGTGTGTCACTTTCTAGCTAGCTCCTAATCTTTTGCAAAAAAAAAAAAAAAAAAAAAAAAAATGCAACATATCCCCTCCTCCTTTCCACACTTTGCCTGGGACATAGTGGGAAAAGGAGGATCTCTGCAGGCAGACCAACAAAATATGGTACTTTCAAGCTGTGTGGCTGTGGGAAAATCAGTCAAATTCTCTGGGCCTCTATTTTCCCAGTTGTATGGGAGGAGTAGGAAGCTCACAGGACTCTTGCTGAATGAGCGAAAGTAGGTCAAAGGACCTGGCACACAGGGGCAGGAGGGGGCTCAATAAATGATAGTTCCCTTCCTTTACTTCCCCTGTAGAAGGAGAGATGCAACCCCCCACAGGAAGAAGGAACCAAGGTGCTTTCCCACCACCAGTAATCATAATGTGTAGGTCTCATTCAGCACTCTAGGGGTTAAATCTCATGATCAAAGTCTTAGTTCTTAAAGAAACACATTTGACATCTTCCACCTCGGGTTCTCAGAAAACACTCCAGGGAGACAGTTTGACTCAGGCCACTCTCAGAGTGAGAGCAAAAGCCAAAGCAGGGGCTCACGCAGAGAAGGTGTGGTGAAGAAATACCTTGTGCCAGCCCACACAGCCCGCCTGGCGCTTTTGTGTCCTGAGCATGGACAATATCATCGCTTTGCCAAAGCTGCTCCAGGAGCAGCTGGGTGGTGGACTCCACTCCCGCAACTCCCACTATGCAAGCCTGCCTGTCATCTCCAGCTCCTCGGAGCAGCTGTCGCGATCCCACCATCAGCGCAGTGACCGCGTCCCCAATCCCCATTGCTCCCATCCCCCTCCCAAACGCGGGATAGGAAGGAAGAAAGTGACGAGTGAGTGAAAGGAAAATGAGCGCGCGCCATTCTCACAGCTCCGCCCGCTAGGATTCCTCTGCAGCCCCTACTTGGCAGTCCCCGGCAGCCGCCACCAGCCCCGAAGCGCTAGACTGGGCTCTCAAAAGGCTCTCCTGAACTCCTGGTTCTGAAGTTGAACAAGAGACTGGGGAAAAAAATCTAGACTCCCAAAGAGCAAGGAGCCAAAGACACCTTGGGACACACAAGTACTTTTAAAAAATGTGTCCATGAATGCAGTGCCCCGACCCCCAGCTCCAGAAGAATAAAACTGTCTTGGGACCAACCCCGTGTTTCTTCACCTTTGCTTTCTCAGCCACATCTGGCTAGAGCCCTCTCTCTCTTTCTCTCTCTCTCTCTCTCTCTCTCTCTCTCTCTCTCTCTCTCTCCTCTTTCGTCTCTCCTCTCTCTCTCACAGTCTCGGTTTCAACTCTCCTCAGCGCCCCTCCCATCCTCACCTCTCCTTAGAGTCTGTGGTGAATGGGCCCCTTTCCAGCTCCCCTAGGCAAGCAGCCCAACAATAGATAATAAGCCCTCTCCCGCAACGAGGTGTTGGATGGAGAGGGACAGGGGGTGGAGGGGGAACAACGTGCCACTTACCTGATTTCTTTAATGCTTTCCAATTTGCACATGATTTCTTGCTCATCTGCCATACTTTTCACTGTCAATTTCACGTCCCGAGAGATGTACAAATACACCAGCCAAGATACAATAGACACAATGTAGCCACCTCCTCCGGGCTTGGGGCTACGAGCCTGTGCGGTAGGGGCTTGGAGAGGCTTGGGAGCTGTAGTCCGCAGCTCCAGAGCCAGCCAGGCAGCCTTGGGGCTCGTAAGACTACAACTCCCAGAAGGCCAAGCGACACAAGCCTGTTTCCCTTCCTGCAGTCGCACTTTAAATCAATTTGTCATAGATAATTATGTCAAAGGTTGTTGAGAGTGCAAAGGAATGGGGATATTCGTCTGGCCCGTGTGTAAGAAAATGAGGAAAAAAATACTCCTGAAGGCAATTGGAAAGATGAGAGACATACTCATTCACCCCCCTTTCGGGGGCCCTCACACCTACCTCACCCGAAAAAGGTTAACGGTAGTCGCTAATTACGCATTGGGGATGGAAAGAAACCCTGCAGGGAAATTAACTTTGGAGATGTTGAATGTGCTAGCTGCGGTCTGGGGACAAGTAACTTTGGCATTCAAATTAGGGTGTGGCGAGGGTGGGGAAGAGGAGGATGGGAGGAGGGAGATGCTGCAAAAGCTGGCGGAAAGGAAAGTGGGGAGGAGAACCTCGTTAATTGCAGCTACTTACCCATTCAACAAACAATTACTAAGCTCGGACTTTGCCAGTCAATGGAAGAAGTACTGTAAGAGTCACTGGGTGAGGTAGATAAATAAAAGCAAATCCTTGCCTTTGAGGAACAGAAGAGGCTGGAAATTTACCTGTTAATTACAGCACAGTGTGGTGTCAAAATACAGGAATAGATAAGGTGTAACCTTGGGGAGAAGTGGAGGATGTGTATGAGATGTGCGGAAAGCAATTTATGAACAGCCTTTGAGATTTTAAAACTAATGTCTCTCTTTTTCCACTATCCCCTTCACCCTAAGAATCCTCATCACTGACTATGTTCACATGTCTGGTAAAAGTCTGGATGTGGCTATGTATCTGTTTCAATTAAATATATTAATAGATTTAGAGTCTGATTTGGTAGTAATTGTCTTTCAAGCCTCACTGAAATTCTAGTTTACCGATGAGGAAACTGAGACCAAGAGAGGCAAATGACTTGTCCAACGTGACCCAACCTGGCTGAAGGAGAACCACGACTCCTGACTCATGGGTTTGTGCTCTTCCTATGGCCCCACGCGGCCTGTATCAACCTGCTGCTGCTACCATGGGGTCTGAATGCATCTTTTATGTTTCAGCTAGATGGTGCACTCCAATATAGGGTGTCTGCAGAGGGCCAAGTATGTCCCATGCTTCCTATCCATGGATAGACATTAAAGGGAAATAGCAGTTAATCTAGGAAAAGAAGCCTTGGGAACACTTGGAGCTTGGAATAAGGTTTGTGCTATTTATAGCAATTAAAATATCCAAATAAATAAAGGGTAATATGCCTCTTAGCTTCTGCTGGTTTGCTTTTGGCTCCTTGGCCTCTTTGAGAACAGATGTCACACCTGTTCCTTGCTGAGTTTTAAGAATCTAGGCTAGCAATGAGAGAAAGGAAAATGTTGTAGAGAAAGAGGAGGGAAGAGAAGGAAACCATAGCTTTCTGCCTCTTTTTCCGAAGCAGCACTTAAAACGGTATCTGGATGCTAAGCTGGTTATTTTTCCATAGTAATTGTTCAGTAGCTCTCACTTAATCAGATTTTGCAATGTCTGAAACAATATTTAGGATATGGGTTAGCAGTGAGTTCTAATGCATGATTTTATTTAAAGAACTGATTGATTTGAGGTGGTAGAAATAAAAAAATATTAGTTTTATCAGGGCCAATATCATTTTTATTGCTAAAATCAGGTAAGGCAGGCAGGGTATGTTGGGGTAAATACCGTTAAAATGCAAGAAATTAGCAAAAGGGAAGCCAGTCATTCTCTTGTAACATGATTATGCTTTCAGGGTATAGATCAAGATTTTAAAAATGGAGGCCAGAATATTGAATTCACAGATCTTTCTTTGTATGTCAACAGTGAACTAAACTATGAGGAGGCAGAGATGCAACAACAGCCTTGGTTCTGAATTGCCTTTCAAAAAGTTGTGCAAATTACTTATCAAATTTCTCATCGTATTTTGTAATCAGCATTTCTAAGAGAAAAATGAGCCAGAAGTTTTCAGCCCAAAAATATTTATTGTGTACTTACTATGTGTCAGGAACCATTGAGGTTTCAGTGAAGATTTTATAGTAGACACGACAGACATGGGCCCTGCCCTCACCAAGCTTACCATTTAGTGAGAGAGACCAGCTATTACAAAGATCACACATACATATATAGCTATACCTAGCAATCAGGGCTTGAAAGAAGTCTAAGTTCTGTGAGCACACACATAAGTGGAGAACCAACTTAGTCCTGAGAAGTAAGCAAGGGGTCAGGGAAAAGCTTCCTGAACAAAACTAGGCAGGAAGGGAGAGAAAGGGAGGAAAAGAGCAGGAGGCATTGAGGATTCATTCATGCAAACAGCTAACAAATATTTACTGGACACTTGCTACATGCAAGACACTCTTCTACGTTCCAGGGATATATAGTAGTTTGCATGTGTTAAGTTAGTTTAATCCTTACAAAAACTTCACAGGAAGAATATATTTACTATCATCCTTATTTTACAGAAGAGGAAGCTGAGGCACAGAGAAGTTAAGTAACTTGCCCAGAGTTAACAGAGCTCGTAAGTGGCAGAACTGAGATTCAAATTTAGGTAGTCTGCATCCAGAAGCCATGCTCTCACCTACTATGTTCTATTACTTATCTAAAATCCCAGTTCTCAGAAAGTATATATTCTAGTAGGAGGAGTCAGATAATAATGACAGAAAAGAAAAAAAAACAAATAAACATAATAATATTAGGAGGAGATAAGTCCATAAGACACTAATTGAGGATAATAGGATGGAATGGCAGCAGGACGGAGAATGTTTTAGTTAGGATGATCAGGGAAGGCTGCTGTTCAGAGATGACATTGTATTGGAGACCTAAGAAATTGTCCATACAATGATCTGGGGGAAGAGTGCTCCAGGCAGAAGGAATAGCCAGTGCAATATTCCTGATTCTGAAAATGCTTAGCCTGTGAAAAAAGTACATAGGGCTCTGGCTGATTAAGGGGAGCAGAATTAGACTGAGGAGACAGGCAGGAAAAAGCAGGGTCTTGTAAACCATGGTGATGAGTTTGGGTTTTATTCTAATTACAATAGGCAGACATTGAGGGTTTTAAGCAGGGGAGCAACATGATCTAGTTTTTGAACATCACTGACTGCTGTGAGGACAGATTTTACTGGGGCAAAAGTGGAAGCCAGAAAACCAGTGAGAAAACTATTACAGTTGTCCAGGAAAGAAATGATGATGGCTTGAATTATAGTAGTAATAGCAGATATGAAGAAAAATGGGCTGATTGGAAACATATTATTGGACACAAAACTGATATGATTAGCTCATGGATGGGATGGAGAGGTACAGAGGGAGAGATAGGGCATCTAAAATGACTCCTGGATTTTTGTGTTCCGTAATAAGGTCAGTGCCATTCACTGAGACAGGAAAGACTGGAAGAGAACCATAGGATGTTAGAACTGGAAGGCACTCACATGTGGTACACAGAAAAACAAAAGAACAGAAAGGGTAATTGACCTCCCTGGGTTAGGGAGGTAGGAGCTGAGATAGGTAATCTCGTTCTTCACACTTTTTCAGAAAATTTTCATGTTTTCTATTGCTTCAGTCCTTCAGCTGGGATGTTGAGGGGTGTGTTTGAAACCTTAACTTTGAAGATTCCCCCAGGAGATGGGAGTTGTGGGCGATTAGCTAGAATTGTATGTTTCAGCTGAGATTCTTGCTGTTTTTGATGGCTTTATGTCATTGAACTTTCACTCCTCTATTCTTTGTCACCTATCCAATGTCACTGACCTAGATCCCCCAAATGCAAAGTTCAGGGAACAAAGAAGATCTGGCAGTAGGAGTAGGGGAGTTCCACTTTTCCCCTCTTCAAGTTTGTAAACCCTAGTATAAAAAATCCTATCATAAAAGCAGTCTAGGGTACATCTACTGAGTTTTCTAAGTAAACTTTCACCCACTTCCTCCAGCACTCAAGGGAGTGAAGACATACTGACTTGTGAATCCAAGACCTTGGATTCAAATTCTAGCTCTGATATCACTTCCCTATGTGTCCTTGGGCAAGTCCCTTCCCCTACTAGGCCTCAGTCTTCCCATCTGTAAAATCATAGGATGGAACTCTCTAATTCCCCCTGGAATATAAAAGAAAATAACTAGCAAAGGACCTATGGTTAAAAACCCTTTCTGTAAGTCAAACAATATGTGAACCTATGGTCCTCTCTGGTTTGTTTCCCCATGTCATTCATCCCCCCAACTCCCTAGTAGGTATGAGTCATTTAACCCATTGGCCCTTGTCCTTTTCTATTTACCCTGTTCTGAAGGATGCAGTGATTTTCTAATTGCCTTGAACTTTCTCATTATGTGCTTGTTCCCACAGCACTTGCATTCTGATCAGGAGAGGCAAGAAATCATTTGAACCACTGTTTTTGTTGCATTTATTCCTTAAATAAATACATACAGGTTTTCTAAATCTGAATGTGCTTTTATGGATCAGCCTCCATGAATAGGCAGGCTAAGGAAGCAGGAGAGCTGTGTTCAGAGATTTGTTGCACCCTCTCTGGGCCTCAGTTCTCTTATCTACAAACTAATAACACATTGGGTGATGAACTCTTAAGCCTGCTCTAGTGTTGAAATTCCATGATTCCATTTTTCACCAGGTATGCTTTTAAAAAATTCATCAACTTACTGGGAACATTTGCCACCGATTCTTTCCTCATTCATTTCTCATTTACTCAGAATCACTCAACTGGAAGGAAGAGGCAGGAGACTGGGGTTCTCTGACTTGCTTTGCCATTAACTCCCTGTGTGATTTTGTGCAGGTCTTTTCACTTCTCTGGGCTTCTGTTACCCCATCTTTAACATGAAGGGGTTGGACTAGCTCTGGTACTCTAACTCGGTCATTTGGGGATCCTATGATGTTGTGATTGGGTATCCTTTAGGATTACTGGGCAGCCAAAGGAGCTAAACAACTATCATTATAATTTCCCTGATTCCTTAGATATTCCCCTCCCCATAAACACAGAAGCTAGTAATGGTCAGAAGCATTTTCCAAGACTTTGTGTGTTCTGCTGTGTGTGAATATGTTCGCTGCCATATCAAATGCTTTCATTTATGTTTCATTTTGGCTGCAACCTCATTGGCATTTATGGTAGCAGAGCAACAACAGGCTGGCTGCCAGCCTCAGTCTGTGCTGCTGTCAAGGGAGACGGTCAGAGCCATGTTCCCAGGGTGACAACACACAGAGATAGGGTTGCTTCCCTTGGCTTTTAAGCCATAGCACTGCTCTCACTGCCTTCTTTTCTAAGTGAGT
Organism: Aotus nancymaae; assembly: GCF_030222135.1. NCBI lineage: Eukaryota > Metazoa > Chordata > Mammalia > Primates > Aotidae > Aotus > Aotus nancymaae. Next base: position 2,588,430 of record NW_026988488.1, read on the forward strand.
TTCTCTTTGTTTAGCTCATTTTTCTTTCTTATCCTTCTCCTGACCCCAAAACAGAAGCAATCCCTAAGTCACTGATTCACTTGGAATCTCTTTTCTTTTGCTATTTCCCTCAGATAACTGACAGCACACCCTCCCCTCTCCTTCAATTCCCACCTCTTTAAGAGTGACCAAAACTGATTGTCTAGCTCCAGTGACCTTCCATTTCTAACGGCCTATTTTATATCACCAGAACTAAGTATGGGATTGGGTTTCCAAAAGGACTCTTACCAGGTTCCCTGCACATCTTTCCCAGGCTGGACTACTTTAGAACTACTCATAGGGTCCTTGTCCCCCTCATAGAGCTGTTTAATGATTAAATGACAAGAGATAAGGTATAAGAAAGCACCTAGCACATTGGTTGAAATATAATAGGCATTCAGTACAGGTTAATATCCTTCATCCTTCTCACCACTTCCCCTAATTCTCAGAGTCATTTTGAGAACCCCAATTTGGAGATAATTCAGTGAATAGAAACAGGAGTAGAGCATGAAAAACTATAAATAAGTTGTCTTGATTTAGACTTGCGAAGACAATGACAGAGGCTTCATTTAGAGATCTCAAAATGGACAGGGCAGAATTTGATGTGAAGGTTGTAGCCATTGTTTCCCCTGAGTCTGGGCAAAAATGGCTTCAATTATAGTAAAGGCTTTAGAGGGTTGATAACTTGTAAAGCCACGATGACAGATAAGCAAATCCAAAGGAAAATTCAACTGTATAAAGATTGAAAATGTATGATGAAAAGTGATACCCATAAAATAAAAATGAAACAGACTGGGAAAGTAAAAATAACTCATAAATCTTAATATTGCTCCACCCATGGGTTGGTTGCATTGTAAACAATATACCAAACCTTATGCCTATGATTGAAAGATGTGGTATCTGCAAGTAAATGGACTGAGAGAGAAGTGGGAAGGCAGATGTCCTTCTGGGCCTTCAAAATCCCCTTGCATAGATCACATATAATTGCTTAGCTTGACTTCCCAGATAGACCTTCTTTTCCTAGCACAGGTAGCAGTATGCATAGTGGTGAGAAACCCAGACTCTTCAGAAAGGCAGCCTGAGTTCACCTCTGGTCTCTATTATTTTTAGCGATCTGACTCAAGGGCAAATAACTTCCCCTCCATGGGTTTTGGTCTTCTCATATGGAAAATGGAAATGATGATAGTAATTGTAACTAACTCTTAGGGTTGTGATTAAATCGAGTAAATATATGGAACTGGCTAAAATGGCATAATAAATACTATAAAAGTGTCTGCTATTATTAAGATGGATATTCTTCAGTAAACTTTCTTGTTATCTTCTTGTTTTCCATCATTGGCAGCCTAGCTCCCTTACCAGACAGGTTCCCATTATCCTCTAAATCATAAGACTTGAAAAGGATTGTGCTTATCTACTTGGGAAGGAAAATACTAAATAAATGCATTATAGATATGGCTTATCTGTCATAAAATTGAGAATATAACAAATGTAAATGTCTGACATTATTTAAAAATAGGAAAATCATGTTCCCAGTACTACAAAATGACCATAAAGGATGAGCATGGAGGGGAGATCCAAGATGGCCGAATAGGAACAGCTCTGGAGAGCAGTTCCCAGTGAGAACAACGCAGAGGGTGAGTGATCACTGCATTCCCAAATGAGTTTTTACGACCCACAGACCAGGAGATTCCTGGGCTGAAAAGCGCCATGAGTTTCCAGCATGGCTGTTTCAGCAGACAGTGTGAGTTTCCACACAAAAACTCACACAAATCTAGGCAGCCATTTCAACTGGTGCCTGGAATGCCTGGGAGGCAGAGCCACCCTTTCAACTGAAAAAGAGGGGGCTGAACCAGGGAGCCAGGTGATCTGGCTCAGTGGGTCCCACCCCTACAAAGACCAGCAATCTGAAACGCTCTGGATTCAGAGTTTTGCAGCAAGCACAGCTGGACCCAGGATGGTCCAGCTCAGTAGGGGGAAGGGTGTCTGCCATTACTGAGGCAATCTACCATTACTGAGGGAGTCTGCCATTACCGAGGCAGTCTGCCATTATCGAGGCAACCTACCATTACTGAGGCAGTCCGTGATTATGGAGGCAGACTTCCAATACTGAGGCAGACCACCATTATGAGGCAGACTGCCCTTACTGAGGCAGTTCTAACTGTACCTCTGTAAACAAAACCACAAGCAAGTTTACACAGCAGCTGGTCAGGGCCCGTGGTAGCTCAGCAATGCCTCTGCTTACAGACTGTGACTAGACTACCTCCTTGCTGGGCAGGGCATCTCTGAAAAAAGGCAGCATCACGGCAGGAACTTATAAATAAACCCTCACCTTCCCAGGACAGAGCATCTGGAAAAAGAGGCGGTTATGAATTTTGCTGCAGTAGACATAAATGTACCTGCCCAGCAGCTCTAAATGGAACAACGGAGCTCCCAGCACAGCACTTGAGCTCCTATAAGGGAAAAGACTGTCTACTTAAGCAGCTCCTTCATCCTCATATATACAAAGAGACACCTCATAAAGGAGAGCTCAGACTGACACTGACGGGTACCCTTCTGAGACGAAGACAAGAGAAGAAGAAACTGGCAGCAACCCTAACTATTCCGCAGCCCCCATGGGTGATCCCAAGGCAAGCAGGATCTGGAGTGGACCTCCAGCAGTCCTGCAGCAGAGGGGCCTGACTGTTATAAGGAAAACCAAAAAACAGAAAAAAATAGCTTCAACAACAACAAAAAGGATGTTCACTCAGCGACGCCATCCAAAAATCACCAACTACAAAGACCACAGGTAGATAAAGCCACAAAGATGGAAATAAGCCAGCACAAAAAGGATGAAAATACCAAAAACCAGAATGCCTCTCCTCCTCCAAGGGATCACAACTCCTCACCAGCAAGGGAACAAAGATGGATGGAGAATGAATCTGATGAATTGACAGAAACAGGCTTCAGAAGGTGGGTAATGACAAACTTCTCTGAGCTAAAACAACATGTTCTAACCCAATGCAAAGAAACTAAGAACCTTGAAAAAAAGTTAGATGAAATACTAACTAGAATAAACAGCTTAGAGAAGAATATGAATGACTTCATGGAGCTGAAAAACACAGCATGAGAACTTTGTGAAGCTACACAAGTTTCAATAGCCAAATTGACCAAGCAGAAGAAAGGATATCAGATTGAAGATCAACTCAATGAAATAAAATGAGAAGGCAAGATTAGAGAAAAAAGAGTGAAAATAAATGAACAAAGCCTCCAAGAAATATGGGATTATGGGAAAAGACCTAATCTACGTTTGATAGGTGTACCTGAATGTGATGGAGAGAATGAATCCAAGCTGGAAAACACTATTCAGGATAGTATCCAGGAGAACTTCCGCAACCTAGCAAGGCAGGCCAACATTCAAGTCCAGGAAATACAGAGAACACCACAAAGATGTTCCTCAAGAAGGGCACCCCAAGGCACATAATTGTCAGTTTCACCAGTGTTGAAATGAAGGAAAAAATGCTAAGGGCAGCCAGAGAGAAAGGTCGGGTTACCCACAAAGGGAAGCCCATCAGACTCACAGCAGATCTCTTGGCAGAAACCCTACAAGCCAGAAGAGAGTGGGGGCCAATATTCAACATCCTTAAAGAAAGAAACTTTCAACCTAGAAGTTCATATCCAGCCAAACAAAGCTTCATAAGCGAAGAACAAAGAAAATCCTTTACAGACAAGCAATTGCTGAGAGATTTTGTCACCACCAGGCCTGCCTTACAAGAGCTCCTGAAAGAAGCACTAAACATAGAAAGGAACAACCAGTACCAGCCACTCCAAAAACATACCAAATGGTAAAGAGCATTGACACAATAAAGAAACTGCATCAACTAATAGGCAAAACAACCAGCTAGCATCAAAATGGCAGGATCAAATTCACACATGACAATATTGACCTTACATGTAAATGGGCTAAATGCCCCAATCAAAAGACACAGACTGGCAAATTGGGTAAAAAATCAAGACCCATCAGTGTGCTGTATCCAGGAGACCCATCTCACATTCAAAGACACACATAGACTCAAAATAAAGGGATGGAGGAAGATTTATGAAGCAAATGGAGAGCAAAAAAAGCAGGGATTGCAATCCTGGTCTCTGCTAAAATAGACATTAAACCAACAAAGATCAAAAGAGACAAAGAAGGACATTGCATAATGGTAAAAGGATCAATGCAAAAAGAAGAGTTAACAATCCTAAATATAGACACACCCAATACAGGAGCACCCAGATACATAAAGCAAGTTCTTAATGACCTACAAAGAGACTTAGACTCCCATACAATAATAGTGGGAGCCTTTAACACTCCACTGTCAATATTAGACAGATCAATGAGATAGAAAATTAACAAGGAAATCCAGGACTTGAACGCAGATCTGGACCAAGCAGACCTAATAGACATCTACAGAACTCTCCACCCCAAATCCACAGAATATACATTCTTCTCAGCACGACATCGCACCTACTCTAAAATTGACCACATAATTGGAAATAAATCACTCCTCAGTGAATGCAAAACAATGGAAATCATAACAAACAGTCTCTCGGACCACAGTGCAATCAAATTAGAACTCAGGATTAAGAAACTAACTCAGAACCACACAGCTTCATGGAAACTGAACAACTGGCTCTTGAATGTTGACTGGATAAACAATGAAATGAAGGCAGAAGTAAAGATGTTCTTTGAAACCAATGAGAATGAAGACACAACATACTAGAATCTCTGGGACACATTTAAAGCACTGTCTAGAGGGAAATTTATAGCAATAAATGGCCACATGAGAAGCAAGGAAAGATCTAAAATCAACACCCTGTCATCAAAATAGAAAGAGCTAGAGAAGCAAGATCAAAAAAACTCAAAAGCTAGCAGAAGACAAGAAATAACTAAGATCAGAGCAGAACTGAAGGAGATAGAGACAAAAAAAAAAAAACCTTTAAAATATCAATAAATCCAGGAGCTGGTTTTTTGAAAGGATCAACAAAATAGACAGACTGCTAGCCAGATTAATAAAAAAGAAAAGAGAGAAGAGTCAAATAGATGCAATAAAAAACGATAAATGGAATATCACCACCAATTCCACAGAAATACAAATTACCATCAGAGATTACTATAAACAACTCTATGCACATAAACAAGTAAACCTGGAAGAAATGGATAAATTCCTGAACACTTGCAACCTCTGAAGCCTAAACCAGGAAGAGTTGAAACCCTGGATAAACCAATAACAATGGCTGAAGTTAAGGCAGGAAGTAATAATGGGATCTAATTAAAGTCCAGAACTTCTGTACAGCAAAGGAAACAATCATTAGAGTGAACCAGCAACCAACAGAATGGGAAAAAAATTCTTGCAATCTACCCATCTGACAAAGGGTAATATCCAGAATCTGCAAGGAACTAAAACAGATTTACAAGAAAAAATCAAACAAACCCATTCAAAAGTGGGCAAAGGATATGAACAGACACTTTACAAAAGAAGACATTGATGAGGCCAACAAACATATGAAAAAATGCTCATCATCACTGGTCATTAGAGAAATGCAAATCAAAACCACACTGAGATACCATCTCACACCAGTTAGAATGGCGATCATTAAAAAATCTGGAGACAACAGATGCTGGAGAGGATGTGGAGAAATAAGAACACTTTTACACTGTTGGTGGGAGTGTAAATTAGTTCAACCATTGGGGAAGACAGTGTGGCGATTCCTCAAGGACCTAGAAACAGAAATACCATTTGACCCAGCAATCCCATTACTGGGCATATATCCAAAGGATTATAAATCGTTCTACTATAAGGACACATGCACACGAATGTTCATTGCAGCACAGTTTACAATAGCAAAGACCTGGAACCAACCCAAATGTCCATCATCAATAGACTGGATAAAGAAAATGTGGCAGATATATACCATGGAATACTATGCAGGCATAAAAAACGATGAGTTCATGTCCTTCATAGGGACATGGATGAATCTGGAAACCATCTTCTCAGCAAATGGACACAAGAACAGAAAACCAAACACCATATGTTATCACTCATAGGCAGGTGTTGAACAATTAGAACACGTGGATACATGGAAGGGAGCATCACACACTGCTACAGGAGGGACAGCTGGGTGGTGAGTGATAATGAGGGGAGAAATGCCAGATGTAGGTGATGGGGGGATGAAGGCAGCAAACCACCTTGCCATGTGTATACCTATGAAACAATTCTACATGATCTGCACATGTACCCCAGAACCTAAATTACAGTAAATATATATATATATAGCTTAGGCACTATTAACTCTTTACAGGTATTCATTAGTATGATTCTCACAACAACCCTATGAATTAGGCTCTATTATTATTCTCATTTTAAAGTGGCAGAAACAGAGTCACAGAGAGGTAATGTAACTAGTATAGGTCACCTAGTTAATAAGTGACACAACAAAGGTCAAACCCAGGCAGTCTGACTATAGAGCTCATGTATTGACCATTATGCAATATTTTATATAAATAAGTTAAACAAAATGTTATTATATCTGTGTTGTTCAAATTAGGATATTCTTAGGGATCCATGAAAAGTTTTGCTATATATTATTCAAGTTTCAGAAACTCTGCACTGTTTTTTTCTTCCAATTTGTTCAGTTATCTTTATCATTTTCAGCCTATGAATTTCATGGTTGAAAGGTAGGTTCAGGAATTCACTTCAAATCATGAATTATTATCTGTGATATGCATTTTAGCTCTGCTTGGCTTTTTTATTTACTGAAGCAGTGTTGTGGTATTAAAGCAATAGAATTTCAACAGATACTTAATGGTAGATTAAAGTTTAAAGGTGGCCCAGTAGTAGGTGAAAATATTAGAATCTTAATCCTGTTCCCTTATGTGTCTCTCACCTTCCTCCACAAAAAGAATTTCAAGCAGTTTACACAGATATACACATTGCAAAACAAACTAACTAAAAACAAAGAAAATGAAAGAGGAAATAGGGACAAATTGGAAATAAAAGCATAAAGTAAGCAAAATACAGAAGTAGAACTAGAAAACAAAATCTTACATAACTGCTAATGGTAACCACAAACCTATCTCAGAGCTTCTTAACAGCCAAAGTTTGAAGGAAATTACAAAATCAGTCATGATTTTCTAGGATTCATCAGGAAAAAAACTAATCAGTTTCTCAGGATTCCCTTGCCATTAAAAAAAAATGTATTTACTAGGTAATATCAGGAAAATGGCAGAGTAACCAGCTCCATTCCCATCCCTCTACAGGAACATTAAAAAAACAAGTAGAAACTGTCAGAATCAACTTTATCAGGCTCTCAAAAACAATGGTTTATAGTAACTGAGAACATGTCAAATCAAGAAAAAGGCAACTTTAAAATGGTATGATATCTTGTGGTGTTTTTACCTGCCTTTGCATCACTCCCTCTCAAGCTTAGTAGTGTTTTATTTTGTTTTGTTTTGTTTTGTTTTGTTGAGATGTCATTTCACTCTGTCACCTGGGCTGGAGTGCAGTCTATGCCTCACTGCAGCCTATGCCTCCTGGGCTAAAGTGATCTTCCCGCCTCAGCTTCCCAAGTAGCTGGGACCACAGGCACGTGCCACCATGCCTGGATAATTTTTGTAGAGATGGAGTTTCACCATGTTGCCCAGACTGGTCTCGAACTCCTGAGTTCAAGCCATCCACTTGCCTTGGCCTCCCAAAGTACTGGGATTATAGGCGTGAGCCACCATGTCAGCTATACTTAGATACACTTAGCTACATCTTGAAGATGGCAGCTACACTCTCAGAATGGAACATTGGTTCCTGGTTCTGGAAGAAGCATAGCAGATCTCACATGGAAACTATTGTGTAGGTCTGTTCTAACTGAGGGCTACCTAAAGGAATGATGCAAGTTGCTCTTTTCTGTTTTACCTACCTTGGATTCCACTAAGGCCAGAAAACTCATGAGCATTGCTTAAAAATATTTTAAAGCAAGGCAAATAACATGAAGATGCTTGGGGCAAAATATTACCAATAGGTCTGGGAGAAAAATCTGGAGGAATTTGCTTGGGAAATCAAGGCATTCAAAGTATCTGTGTACATGAAATAATTTAGAGAGCCACACTTATGCACAGAACAAGATACACACTCAGAAAAGACCTGATAAGGGCATAGATTTCCACCTTGGGCTGATCCCTAGGCTCAGTGTTTAAAGGCTAACATCAGGCTAAGTGTTGAAGGAGGGGCCCAGAATAGAGAAAATTTGTAAAGACAGAAAAAGGTGAATTTTTTGTTTATTTATTTTAGCTCCTGGCATTCAACGAAATATGTCAAGACAATAGGTGAACACAAACTAAGAAACAGAAACTTCAGTAACCACAAACAAGAAACACAGTATCTGTAAAATAGAAAAAGCCATGAAAAAGACTACAATAATGTTAAAAAAAAAAACTCTGAGAAAGAGAAATAATCAGATTTCCAGAATTACCACATTATAATATTCAAATGTCCAGTTTTCAACAAAATGCACGAGGCATAAAAATAAACAGGAGAATAAGGGTTATTCAAAAAGAAAATACACAGATCAAAATGCTGGTGACTCATGCCTGTAATCCAGCACTTTGGGAGGCTGAGGTGGGCAGATCATGAGTTCAGGAGTTTGAGACCAGCCTGGCCAATATAGTCAAACCTCATTTCTACTAAAAAATACAAAAATTAGCCAGATGTGGTGATGTGTACCTGCACTCCCAGCTACTCAGAATGCTGAGGCAGAAGAATTGCTTGAACCCAGGAGGCAGAGGTTGCAGTAATCCAAGATTGTGCCACTGCCCTCCAGCCTGGGTGACAAAGTATGACTCAGTCTCTGAAAAAAAAAAAAAAATCCCTGATGAAGACCAGATATTGAGCTTACCAACAAAGGCTTTAACACAGTTGTCATAAATATGCTAAAAGCGCTAAATGAAACCATAAGCAATGAACTAAAGGAAATCAGTAAACAATGTACAAACAAAATAAAAATATTCATATAGAAATATTACTTTAAAAAAGGAATGAATCAGATTTTTGAGCTGAAAAGTACAATTACTGAAATTAAAAAAAATTCACTACAAGTGTTCAGTAGCAAATTTCAGAAGGCAGAAGTCAGAATCAGTAAATCTGAAGATAGGACAGCTAGAAGTATCCAGAACTAAGAACCACAAAGAGAAAATAATAGAGAAAAATGTATAGAGCCTAAGGGACCTGTGGTACACCATCAAGTGGACCAACATACAATTTTGGGAATCCCAGAATAAGAAAAGAGAGAGAGAAATGACAGAAATAATATTTCAAGAAATAATGACTGAATACTTCCTAAATTTGATGAAAGGCATGATTGTATACATCCCATCAGCTCAACAAATTCCAAGTATGATAAATTCAAAGTGATCCAAACTGACACATACTATAATCAAATTGTTTAAAGAGAAAGAGAAAGAGATAATCTTGAAAGCAATAAGAGAAAAGTTACTCATTCTTTATAGGGAATCTTCAATAAAATTAACACCTGATTCTTTTTTTTGCATGCTATTAAAGTTAAATTACTATCAATTCAAACTAAATTGTTGTTATAAATTTAGGGTAATAAATGTAATCCACATGGTAACCATAAGAAATCTAAAAGTATAAACAAGAGAGAATTAGAAAGCAACAGAAACAGGGCACTTGAAAAAGTCAACTAAACGCATAGAAAAGGCAGCAATGGAGGAAATGAGGGACAAAAAAGATATAAGACATACAGAAAGCAAATAGCAAAATGGCACAAGTAAAGTCATTACTTATCAGTAATTACAGAAAACATAAATAAATTAAACTCTCAATGAAAAGGCAGAGATTGACAGAATGTATTTGCAAACATGATTCAATTATATGCTGTCTACAAGAGAATTATTTTAGATCCAATGGTGCAATCACACTGAAAATGAAAAGATGGAAAATAGATTCCATTCAAATAATATGTAAAAGAGAGCTGATGTGGCTATACTGTCAGACAAAATAGACAAAAATACTTCTATTATAAGAGAAAAGCTAGGACATTATACATTGAGAAAAAGGTTAGAAAGATATTCCACTTATAAACATGTACACACCAAACAATAGAGCCTCAAAATATGTAAAGCAAAACACTGGCAGACTGGCTTAATTTGTGGCCTAACATATTATCTAGCCACAAAAATGTCTCATATGCACTTGAGAAAAATGTGTATGCTATTGATGTGTAGTGTTCTGCATGTGTTAGATATAGTTTATTATGTTGTTTAAGCCCTCTATTTCCTTACTTCTGTCTGGATGTTCTATCAATTATTGAAGGTGGAATATTAAAATCACCAACTATTATGATAGAACTATCTATTTTCTTCCTTCAATTTTATCAGTTTTTACTTCATATATTTTGATGATCCATCACTAAGTGTATAAATTTTATAATTTTATATTAAGTTTATTAAATGCTTTGTTAACATATAATATTTTCATTTGTCTCTTATAATCATCTTTGATTTAAAATCTATTTTGTCCGATATTAGTACAACCACCCCTGATCCCTTTGAGTTACTATTGCATTGAATATAGTCTTCTATCCTTTCATTTTCTATTTGTGTCTTTGGATTGACAGTCGGTCTCTTATAGAGAGCATATAGTTGGATTATGTGGGTTTTTTTTAAATCCATTTTGCCAATCTTTGTCCTTTGATTAAAGAATCTGTTTGCATTTAAAGTAATTACTGGGGTAACTGGTAAGATGGCTGAATAAAAACAGCTTTGGTCTGCAGCTCCCAGCGAGATCAAGGTGGAAGGCAGGTTATTTCTACATTTCCAACTGAGGTGCCCAGCTCATCTCATTGGGAATGGTTAGAAAGTGGGTGCAGCCCATTTGACAAGCCAAAGCAGGTTGTGGCATTGCCTCACCTGGGAAGTGCAAGGAGTTGGAGAACTCCCTCCCCTAGCCAAGGGAAGCTGTGAGGGACTGTGCCAGGAGGAACGGTGCACTCCAGCCCAGATACTATACTTTGCCCATGGTCTTTGCAACCTGCAGACAAGGAGATTCCCTAGAGTGCCTACACCACCAGGGCCCTGGGTTTCAAGCACATAACTAGGTGGCCATTTGGCCAGACACTGAGCTAACTGCAGGAGTTTTCCTTTTTTTTTTCCATACGCCAGTGGCTCCTGGAACTTAAGTGGGACAAAACTGTTCATTCCCCAGGAAAGGGGGCTGAAGCCAGGGAGCCAAGTGGTCTAGTGTACTGGAAACCACCTCTAAAAAGCCCAGCAAACTAAGATTCACTGGCTTGAAATTCTCTCTGCCAGCACAGCAGTCTGAAGTTGACCTGGGACTCTCAAGCTTGGTGAGTGGAGGGGCATCCACATTACTGAAGCTGGAGTAGGCAGTATTCAGCTCACAGTGTAAACAAAGCCACCCAGGGAGTTCAAATTGGGTGGAGCCCACAGCAGCTCCACAAAGCCTCTGTAGCCAGAATGCCTCTCTAGATTCCTCCTCTCTGGGCAGGGAATAAAAAGGCAGTAGCCCCACTGAGGAACTTATAGATAAAACTCCCATCTCCCTGGGACAGAGCACCTCGGGTAAGGGGTGGTTGTGGGAGCAGTTTCAGCAGACTTAAACATTCCTGCCTGCCAGCTCTGAAGAGAGCAGTGGATCTCCGAGCACAATGCTTGAGCTCTGCTAAGGGACAGACTGCCCATGCATCCTGACTGGGAGACACCTCCCAGCAGGAGTTGACAGACACCTCATACAGGAGAGCTCTGGCTGGCATCTGGTGGCTGCCCCTCTGCAACAAAACTTCCAGAGGAAGGAACAGGAAGCAATCTTTGCTTCTCTGCAGCGTCTGCTGGTGATACCCAGACAAACAGGGCCTGGAGTGGACCTCCAGTAAACTCTAGCAGACCTGCAGCAGAGGGGCCTGACTGCTGGAAGGAAAAGAAACAAACAGAAAGAGATAGCATAAACATCAACAAAAAGGATGTCCACACAGACACCTCATAAGAAGGTCACCAACATCAAAGACCAAAGGTAGATAAAGCCACGAAGATGAGGAAAAACCAGTGCAAAAGGCTGAAATTCCAAAAACCAGAATGCCTCTTCTCCTTCAAAGGATCACAATTTCTTGCAAGAAAAGGAACAAAATTGGATAGATAGTGATTTTGATGAACTGACATAAGTAGGCTTCAGAAGGTGGGTAATAATAAACTCCTCCGAGCTAAAGAAGCATGTTCTAATGCAATGCAAGAAAGCTAAGAACCTTGAAAAATGTTAGAGGAATTGCTAACTAGAATAACCAGTTTAAAGAATATAAATCACCTAATGGAGCTGAAAAACACAACATGAGAACTTCATGAAGCAAACACAAGTATCAATAGCTGAATCAGTCAAGAAGAAGAAAGGATATCAGAGACTGAAGATCAACTTAATGAAATAAAATGTGAAGACAAAATTAGATAAAAAAGAATGAAAAGGAATGAATAAAGCCTCCAAGAAATATGGAAATATTTTAAAAGACCAAAACTATGTTTGATTGGTGTACCCGAAAGTGATGGGGAGAATGGAACCAAGTTGGAAAACAATATTCAGAATATTATCCAGGAGAACTTCCCCCGTAGTAAGAAAGGCCAACATTCAAATTCAGTAAATACAGAGAACACCACAAAGATACTCCTTGTGAATAGCAACTCCAGGACACATAATACTCAGATTCTCCAAGGTTGAAATGAAGGGAAAAACACTAAGGTCAGCAAGAGAGAAAGGTCAGGTTACCAAAGAAGGGAAGTTCATCAGACTAACAACAGATCTCTGTGAAGAAACCCTACAGGCCAGAAAAAAGTGGGTACCAATATTCAACGTTCTTAAAGAAAATAATTTTCAACCCAGAATTTCATATCCAGTCAAACTAAGCTTCATAATTGAAGGAGAAAATCCTTTACAGACAAGCAAATGCTGAGAGATTTTGTCACCACCAGACCTGCCTTACAAGAGCTCCTGAAGGAAGTACTAAATATGGAAAGGAAAACTGTTACCAATCAATGCAAAAACATACCAAACTGTTAAGACCATTAACAGTATGAAGAAACTTAATCAATTAATGGGCAAAATAATCAGCTAGCATCATAATGACAGAATCAAATTCACACATAACAATATTAATCTTAAATGTAAACAGGCAAAATGCCCCAGTTAAATGACGCAGACTGGCAAATTGTATAAAAAGTCAGGACCCATCAGAGTGCTGTATTCAGGAGGCCCATCTCATGTTGAAAGACACACATAGGCTCAAAACAAAGGGATGGAGAAATATTTACCAAGCAAATGGAAAGAAAAAAAAAGGGGTTGCAATCCTAGTCTCTGATAAAACAGAATTTAAACCAACAAAGATCAAAAAAGACAAAGAAGGGCATTACATAATGGTACATGGATCAATGAATATAGAAGAGCTAACTATACTAAATATATGTGCACCCAATACAGGAGCACCCAGATTCATGAAGCAAGTTCTTACACATCTAAAAAGAGACTTAGACTCCCACACAATAATAGTGGAAAACTTCAAAAACCCACTGTCAATATTAGACAGATCAGTGAGACAGAAAACTAACAATGATATTCAGGACTTGAACTGGACTCTAAACCAAGCAGACCTAATAGACATCTAAGGAACTATCCACCCCAAATCAACAGAATATACATTCCTCTCAGCACCACATCCCACTTTAAAACTGACCACATAGTTGGAAGTAAAACACTTCTCAGCAAATGCAAAAGAATGGAAATCATAACAGTCTCTCAGACCACAGTGCAATCATATTGAAACTCAGGATTAAGAACCTCACTCAAAACTACACAGCTACATAGAAACTGAACAACCTGCTACTGAATGACTACTGGGTAAATAATGAAATTAAGGCGGAAATAAGTTATTTGAAACCAATGGGAACAAAGACACAACATACCAGAATCTCTGGGACACAGCTAAAGCAGTGTTTAGAGATAAATTTACAGCACCAAATGCCCACATCAGAAAGCAGGAAAGATCTAAAATAAACACCCTATCATCGCAATTAAAAGAACTAGAGAAGCAAAAGCAAACAAATTTGAAAGCTAGTAGAAGACAAGAAATAACTAAGAAGAGAGCAGAACTAAAGGAGATAGAGACAAGAAAGACCCTTCAAAAAAATCAATGAGGCCAGGCGCGGTGGCTCACGCCTGTAATCCCAGCACTGTGGGAGTGTGATGCGGGTGGATCACAAGGTCAAGAGATCGAGACCATCCAGGCCAACATGGTGAAACTCTGTCTCTACTAAAAAGTACAAAAAATTAGCTGGGCATGGTGGCACGCACCTGTAGTTCTAGCTACTCAGGAGGCTGAGGCAGGAGAATTGCTTGAAACCAGAAAATGGAAATTGCAGTGAGCCAGGATCATGCCACTGCACTCCAGTCTGGCGAAAGAGACTCTGTCTCCAAAAAAAAAAAAAAATCAATAAATTCAGGAGATGCTTTTTGAAAAGATTAATGAGATGGATAGACCAGTAGGCAGAATAATGAAGAAGGAAAGAGAGGAGAAGAAAATAGACACAATAAAAAAGGGGGATATCACCACTGATCCCACAGAAATACAAACTAACATCAGAGAATACTATAAACACCTTTATGCAAATGAACTAGAAAATCTAGAAGAAATGGAACCATTTCTGGACACATATACCCTCCCAAAGCTAAACCAAGAAGAATTCGAATCCCTGAATAGACAAAAATTAAGTTCTGAAATTGAGGCACTAATTAATAGACTACCAACCAGAAAATGCCCAGAACCAGGTAGAGTCACAGCCAAATTCTACCAGAGGTACAAAGAGGAGCTGGTACCATTTCTTCTGAAACTATTTCAAACAGTAGAAAGAGAGAGATTACTCTCTAACTCATTTTATGAGGCCAGCATCATCCTGATACCAAAACCTGGAAGAGAAACAACAAAAAAAGAAAATTTCAGGCCAATATCCCTGATGAACATGGATCAAAATTCCTCAGTAATATATTGGCTAACCAAATCCAGCAGCAAATCAAAAAGATTATCCTTCACAATCAAGTCAGCTTCATTCCTGGGATGGAAGGCTGGTTCAACATATGCAACTCAATAAACATAATTCATCACATAAACAGAACCAATGACAAAAACAACATAATTAATTCAATAGATAAAGAAAAGGCCTTCAATAAAATTTAACACCCCTTATGCTAAAAACTCTAAATGAACTACATATTGATGGAAAGTATCTCAAAATAATAAGAGCTATATATGACAAACCCACAGGCAATATCATACTGAATGGGCAAAAGTAGGAAGCATTCCCTTTGAAAACAGGCGTAAGACAAGGGTGTCCTCTCTCACCACTCCTATTCAACATAGTATTGAAAGTTCTGTCCAAGGCAATCAGAAAAGAGAAAGCTATAAAGGTATTTAAATAGGAAGAGAAAAAGTCAAATTGTCTCTGTTTGCAGATGACATGATCGTATATTTAAAAAACCCCAGAAAAGAACAACCAGTACCAGCCAATCCAAAAACATACCAAATGGTAAAGAGCATCAACACAATGAAGAATCTGCATCAACCAAAGTGCAAAACAGCCGGCTAGCATCAAAATGGCAGTAAAAAATCCACACATAACAATATTAGCCCTAAATGTAAATGGACTAAATGCCCCAATCGAAAGACACAGACTGGCAAATTGGATAAAAACACAAAACCCATCTGTGTGCTGTATCCAGGAAACTCATCTCACATGCAAGGATACACAAAGGCCCAAAATAAAGGGATGGAGGAAGATTTATCAAGTAAATGGAGAGCAAAAGAAAAGCAGGAGCTGCAATTCTCATCTCTGATAAAATAGACTTTAAAGCAACAAAGATCAAAAGAGACAAAGAAGGACATTACATAATGGTAAAAGGATCAATGCAACAAGAAGAGCTAACGATCTTAAATATATACGCACCTAATACAGGAGCACCAAGATACATAAGGCAAGTTCTTAATGACTTACAAAGAGACTTAGACTCCCACACAATAATAGTGGGAGACGTTAACACACCATCGTCAATATTAGACAGATCAACGAGACAGAAAATTAACAAGGATATCCAGGACTTGAACTCAGACCTGGAACAAGCAAACCTAATAGACATTTACAGAATGCTCCAACCCAAATCCACAGAATATACATTCTTCTCAGCACCACATCACACCTACTCTAAAATTGACCACATAATTGGAAGTAAATCTCCCCTCAGCAAATGTAAAAGAACAGAAACCATAACAGTCTCTCAGACCACAGTGCAATCAAGTTAGAATTCAGAATACAGAAACCAACCCAGAACCGCACAGCTTCATGGAAACTGAACAACTTTCTCTTGAATGTTGACTGGATAAACAATGAAATGAGGGCAGAAATAAAGATGTTCTTCAAAATCAATGAGAACGAAGACACCACATACCAGAATCGTCTCTAGAGGAAAATATATACCAATAAGTGCCCACGTGAGAAGCAAGGAGAGATATAAAATTGACACCCTATCATCAAAATTGAAAGAGCTAGAGGAGCAAGATCAAAAAAACTCAAAACCTAGCAGAAGACAAGAAACAACTAAGATCAGAGCAGAACTGAAGGAGATAGAGACATGAAAAACCCTTCAAAAAATCAATAAATACAGGAGCTGGTTTTTCAAAAAGATCAACAAAATAGACAGACCACTAGCCAGATTAATAAAAAAGAAAAGAGAATAACCAAATAGATGCAATAAAAAATAATAAAGGGGATATCACCACAGATTCCACAGACATTCAAACCATCATCAGAGATTATTACAAACAACTCTATGCATATAAACTAGAAAACCTGGAAGAAATGGATAAATTCCTGGACAGTTGCCTCCTCCCAAACCTAAACCAGGAAGAAGTCGAAACTCTGAATAGACCAATAACAAGGTCTGAAGTCGAGGCAGCAATTAAGAGCCTACCACCCAAAAAAAGTCCAGGTCCAGATGGGTTCTCAGCCAAATTCTACCAGACATACAAAGAGGAACTGGTACCATTCCTTCTGAAACTATTCCAAATAATCCAAAAAGAGGGAATCCTTCCCAAATCATTTTATGAGACCAACATCATCCTGATACCAAAACCCGGCAGAGACTCAACAAGAAAAGAAAACTACAGGCCAATATCCATGATGAACATAGATGCAAAAATCTTCAATAAAATACTGGCAAGCTGATTTCAACAGCACATCAAAAAGCTTATCCACCATGATCAAGTAGGATTCATCCTGGGGATGCAAGAGTGGTTCAACATACGCAAGTCTATAAATGTAATTCACCACATAAACAGAAGCAAAGACAAAAACCACATGATTATCTCAATTGATGCAGAGATGGCCTTCAACAAAATTCAACAGCCCTTTATGCTAAAAACCCTCAATAAACTAGGTATTGACGGAACGTATCTCAAAATAATAAAAGCTATTTACGACAAACCAACAGCCAATATCATACTGAATGGGCAAAATCTGGAAGCATTCCCTTTGAAATCTGGCACTAGACAAGAATGCCCTCTCTCACCACTCCTATTCAATATAGTATTGGAAGTTCTAGCTAGAGCAATCAGGCAAGAAAAAGAAATAAAGGGTATTCAAATAGGAGGTCAAATTGTCTCTATTTGCAGATAACATGATTGTATATTTACAAGACCCCATCATCTCAGTCCAAAATCTCCTGAAACTGATAAGCAAATTCAGCAAAGTCTCAGGATACAAAATCAATGTGCAAAAATCACAAGCATTCCTATACACCAATAACAGACTTAAAGAGAGCCAAATCAAGAACGAACTGCCATTCACAATTGCTACAAAGAGAATAAAATACCTAGGAATACAACTAACAACGAATGTAAAGGACCTCTTCAAGGAGAACTACAAACCACTGCTCAATGAAATAAGAGAGGACACAAACAGATGGAGAAACATTCCATGTTAATGGTTAGGAAGAATCAATATTGTCAAAATCGCCATACTGCCCAAAGTAATTTACAGATTCAACACTATCCCCATCAAGCTACCAATGACCTTCTTCACAGAACTGGAAAAAACCACCTTAAACTTCATACGGAACCAAAAGAGAGAGCCCACATAGTAAAGTCAATTCTAAGCAAAAAGAACAAAGCGGGTGGCATCACACTACCAGACATCAAACTATACTACAAGCCTACAGTAATCAAAACAGCATGGTACGGGTACCAAGACAGAGATATAGACCAATGGAACAGAACAGAGACCTCAGAGGCAAGACAACATATCTACAACCATCCAATCTTTGACAAACCTGACAAAAACAAGCAATGGGGAAAAGATTCCCTGTGAAATAAGTGGTGTCGGGAAAACTGGCTAGCCATATGCAGAAAGCAGAAACTCGACCCCTTCCTGACATCTTACACTAAAATTGACTCCAGATGGATTAAAGACTTAAACATAAGACCTAACACCATAAAAACCATAGAAGAACACCTAAGCAAAACCATTCAGGACATAGGCGTAGGCAAGGACTTCATGACTAAAACACCAAAAGCATTGGCAACAAAAGCCAAAATAGACAATTGAAACCTAATCAAACTCTACAGCTTCTGCATAGCAAAAGAAACAGTCATTAGAGTGAATCGGCAACCAACAGAATGGGAAAAATTTTTTGCAGCCTACCCATCTGACAAAGGGCTGATATCTAGAATTTACAAAGAACTAAAACAGATTTACAAGAAAAAAACAAACAAGCCCATTCAAAAGTGGGCAAAGGATAAGAATAGATACTTTACAAAAGAAGACATACATGAGGCCAAGAAACATATGAAAAAATGCTCATCATCACTGGTCATTAGAGAAATGCAAATCAAAAGTCCATTGAGATACCATCTCATGCCAGTTAGAATGACGATCATTAAAAAATTTGGAGACAACAGATGCTGGAAAGGATGTGGAGAAATAGGAAAACTTTTACCCTGTTGGTGGGAGTGTAAATTACTTCAACCATTGCGGAAGACACTGTGGCAATTCCTCAAGAACCTAGAAATAGAAATTCCATTTGACCCAGCAATCCCATTACTGGGTATATAGCCAAAGGATTATAAATCGTTCTACTATAAGGACACATGCACACGAATATTCATTGCAGCACAGTTTATAATAGCAAAGACCTGGAACCAACCCAAATGCCCATCGATGATAGACTGGACAGGGAAAATGTGGCACATATACACCATGGAATATTATGCAGTCATCAAAAATGATGAGTTTGCATCCTTTATAGGGACATGGATGAACCTGGAAACCATCATTCTCAGCAAACTGACAAAAGAACACAAAATCAAACACCACATGTTCTCACTCATAGGCAGGTGTTGAACAATGAGAACACATGGACACAGGGAGGGGAGCACTATACACTGGGGTCTGTTGGGGGGAAATAGGGGAGGGACAGCAGGGGGTGGGGAGTTGGGGAGGGATAGCATGGGGAGAAATGCCACATATAGGTGAAGGGGAGGAAGGCAGCAAATCACACCACCACGTATGCACCTATGCAACAATCTTGCATGTTCTTCATATGTACCCCAAAACCTAAAATTCAATTAAAAAAAACCCATTGTCTCAGCCCAAAATCTCCTTAAGCTGATAAGCAACTTCAGCAAAGTTTCCGGATACAAAATCAATGTGCAAAAAACACAAGTATTCCTATACAACAGTAATAGACAAATAGAGAGCAAAATTTTGAGTGAACTTCCATTCACAATTGCTACAAAGGGAATAAAATTCCTAGGGATACAACTTACAAGGGATATAAAGGAACTCTTCAAAGAGAACTACAAATCATTGCTCAAGGAAATAAAAAAGAACACAAACAAATGGAAATGCATTTCATACTCATGGATAAAAAGAATCAATACTGTGAAAATGGCCATATTGCCCAAAGTAACTTAAAAATTCAATGCTATCCCCATCAAGCAGCCACTGACTTTCTTCATGAAATTAGAAAAGACTACTTTAAATTTCATATGGAACTAAAAAAGAGCCTGCATAGCCAAGACAATCCTGAGGAAAAACAAATCTGGAAGCATCACGCTACCTGACTTCAAACTATACTACAAGGCTACAGTAATTAAAACAGCATGGTACTGGTACCAAAACAGATATATAGACAAATGGAACCGAACAGAAGCCTCAGAAACAATGCCACACATGTACAACCATCTGATCTTTGACAAACCTGACAAAAACAAGCAATGGGGAAAGGATTCCCTATTTAATAAATGGTGAAAACTGGCTAGCCATATGCAGAAAACTGAAACTGACTGCATCCTTACACCTTATACAAAAATTAACTCATGATGTATTAAAGACTTAAATGTAAGATTTAAAACCTTAAAAATCATAGAAGAAAACCTAGGCAATACTATTCAAGACATAGGCATGGGCAAAGACTTCATGGCTAAAATACCAAAAGCAATGGAAAAAAAAACCAAAACTGAGAAATAGGATCTAATTAAACTAAAGAGCTTCTGCACAGCAAAGGAAACTATCATCAGAGTGCACAGGCAAACTACAGAATGGGAAACAATTTTTGCAATTTATCTGACAAAGGGCTAGTATCTCGAATCTATGAGTAACTTCAAGAATTTACAAGCAAAAAACATCAAAAATTGGGCAAAGGATATGAACAGACACTACTCAAAAGAAGACATTTATGCAGCCAAAAAACATATGAAAAAAAGCTGATGCCACTTTTCCAGATGGATTTTTATTGCCCACAGACCAGGAGATTTCTAGGTAGAGGAGCCCCGTGGTTCACCAGTGCAGATGTTTTGGCCAGGGCAGCTGTTTTGGCCAGTGCCCCTGGAGCGGCTGTTTGGGCTGGCACGGCTGTTTTGGCCAGTGCCCCGGTGCAGTGGTTCTCTGTACAAAATACACGGGTCCGGGCAGGGTTTTAGTGGTGATTGGAGGTCCAGGAAGACAGAGTCACCCATTCAACTGACAGAAAAGGGAACTGAAACAGGGAGCCAGGCCAGGAGATTCCCGGGCAAAAAAGCGCCACGAATCTCACCATGGCTGTTTCAGCCAGTGCAGGCACAGTGGGTCACCGCACGGGAAATCACACAGATCCTGGCACATTTTGAACAGGTGACTGGAACATCTAGGAGACAGTAGACCATTCAACTAAAAAAAAAAAAAAAAAGGCTGTGAAGCAGGGAGCCAGGTGATTGGGCTCAGCTGGTCCCACCCCCACAAAAAAACAGCAATCGGAAACGCTCTGGATTGAGAGTTTCACAGCAAGCACAGCTGAACCTGGGATGGTCCAGCTCTGTGGGGGAGGGGCATCCACCATTACCAAGGCACTCCACCACTACAGAGGTAGTCTGCCATTGCTGATGCAGCCTGCTGTTGCCGAGGCAGTCTGCCATTACAGAGAGAGTCTGCCACTACAGAGGTGGGCCGCCATTGCCAAGTGAGCTCTAACTATACCTCTATAAACAGGACTGCAGGGAAGTTAACACGGCAGCTGGGAGGAGCCCACAGCAGCTCAGCAAAGCCTCTGCAGGCAGACAGGGACTAGGCTGCCTGCTCGCTGGGCAGGGCAGCCCTGAAAAAAAGAAGCAGAACAATAGAAATTCATAAATAAAGCCCTTACTCCCCGGAACAGAGCACCTGGTAAAAATAAAAAGGTGAGGGGGCTTATGAGTTCTGCTGCAGCAGACTTAAATGTACTTGCCAAGCAGCTCTGAATGAAGAACAGAGCTCACAGCTCAGCACTTGAGCTCCTATAAAGGACAGACTGTCTCCTCAAGCAGCTCCCTGACCCCCATATATCCAAAGAGTCACCTCATAAAGGAGAGCTCAGACTGACATCAGGTGGGTATCATTCAGGGACAAAGATAGCAGAAGAAGAAACTGACAGCAACCCTTACTGTTCTGCAGCTGCTGCAGGTGATCCGCAGGCAAGCAGGGCCTGAAGTGGACCTCAGCAGTCCTACAGCAGAGGGGCCTGACTGGTAGAAGGAAAACTAAGAAACAGAAAGAAATAACTTCATCATCAACAAACTGGATGTCCACTCAGAGACCCAATCTGAAAGTCAACAACTACAAAGACAACAAGTAGATAAATACACAAAGATGGGAAGAAACCAGTGCAAAAAGGATGAAAACACCTGAAACCAGAACACCTCTCCTCCTACAAGTGATCACAACTCCTCACCAGCAAGGGAACAAGGCTGGATGGAGAATGCATGCGATGAATTGACAGAATCAGGCTTCAGAATGTGAGCAATAAGAAGCTTCTGTGAACTAAAAGAACATGTTCTAATCCAATGCAAAGAAACTAAGAACCTTGAAAAAAGATTTGATGAAATGCTAATGAGAATAAACAACTTAGAGAGGAATATAAGTGAATTAATGGAGCTGAAAAACCCAACATGAGAACTTTGCGCAGCATTCACAAGTTTTTTTTTTTTTTTTTGAGACGGAGTTTCGCTCTTGATACCCAGGCTGGAGCGCAATGGCGCGATCTCGGCTCACCGCAATCTCCGCTTCCTGGGTTCAGGCAATTCTCCTGCCTCAGCCTCCTGAGTAGCTGGGATTACAGGCACGCGCCACTGTGCCCAGCTAATTTTTTGTATTAGTAGAGACGGGGTTTCACCATGTTGACCAGGATGGTCTCGATCTCTTGACCTCGTGATCCACCCGCCTCGGCCTCCCAAAGTGCTGGGATTACAGGCTTGAGCCACCGCGCCCGGCCAGCATTCACAAGTTTTAACAGCCGAATTGACCAAACAGAAGAAAGGATATCAGAGGTCGAAGATCAACTCAATGAAATAAAATGAGAAGGCAAGATTAGAGAACAAAGGGTAAAAAGGAATGAAAAAAGTCTCCAAGAAATATGGGACTATGTGAAAAGACCTAATCTACGTTTGATAAGTGTACCTGAATGTGACAGAGAGAATGAATCCAAGCTGGAAAATACTCTTCAGGATATTATCCAGGAAAACCTGCCCAACCTAGCAAGGCAGGCCAATATTCAAGTCCAGGAAATACAGAGAACACCACCAAGATATTCCTCAAGAAGAGCAACCCCAAGGCACATAATTGTCAGATTCACCAGGGTTGAAATGAAGGAGAAAATGCTAAGGGAAGCCAGAGAAAGGTCGGGTTACCCACAAAGGGAAGCCCATCAGACTCACAGCAGATCTCTCGGCAGAAATTCTACAAGCCAGAAGAGAGTGGGGGCCAGTATTCAACATCCTTAAAGAAAAGAACTTTCAACCCAGAATTTCATATCCAGCCAAACTAAGCTTCATAAGTGAAAAAAAAAAATCCTTTACCAACAAGCAAGTACTGAGAGATTTCATCACCATCAGGCCTGCTTTAAAAGAGCTCCTGAAAGATGTACTAAACATAGAAAGGAACAACCAGTACCAGCCACTCCAAAAACATACCAAATGGTAAAGAGCATCAACACAATGAAGAAACTGCATCAACTAATAGGCAAAACAGCCAGCTATCATCAAAATGGCAGTATCAAATTCACACATAACAATATTAACCCTAAATGTAAATGGACTAAATGCCCCAATCAAAAGACACCGACTGGCAAATTGGATAAAAAGCCAAAACCCATCAGTGTGCTGTATCCAGGAAACCCACCTCACATGCAAGGATACACAAAGGCTCAAAATAAAGGGATGGAGGAAGATTTACCAAGCAAATGGAGAGCAAAACAAAGCAGGAGTTGCAATTCTCATCTCTGATAAAATAGACTTTAAAGCAACAAAGATCAAAAGAGACAAAGAAGGACATTACATAATGATAAAAGGATCAATGCAAGAGGAAGAGCTAACGATGCTAAATATATACACACCCAATACAGGAGCACCCAGATACATAAAGCAAGTTCTTAATGACTAACAAAGAGACAGACTCCCACACAATAATAGTGGGAGACTTTAACATCGCATTGTCAATATTAGACAGATCAATGAGACAGAAAATTAACAAGGATATCCAGGAATTGAACTCAGACCTGGACCAAGCAAACCTAATGGACATTTACAGAACTCTCCACCCCAAATCCACAGAATATACATTCTTCTCAGCACCACATCACATGTACTCTAAAATTGACCCCATAATTGGAAGTAAATCACTCCTCAGAAAATGTAAAAGAACAGAAATCATAACAAACAGCATCTCAGACCACAGTGTAATCAAGTTAGAACTCAGAATTCAGAAACTAACTCAGAACCTCACAGCTTCATGGAAACTGAACGACTGGCTCTTGAATGTTGACTGGATAAACAATGAAATGAAGGCAGAAATAAAGATGTTCTTCGAAACTAATGAGAACAAAGACACGACATACCAGAATCTCTGGGACACATTTAAAGCAGTGTTTACAGGAAAATATATGCCAATAAATGCCCACATGAGAAGCAAGGAAAGATCTAAAATCGACACCCTATCATCAAAATTGAAAGAGCTAGAAGATCAAGACCAAAAAAACTCAAAACCTAGCAGAAGGCAAGAAATAACTAAGATCAGAGTAGAACTGAATGAGATAGAGACACAAAAAACCCTTCAAAAAAATCAATAAATCCAGGAGTTGGTTTTTCAAAAAGATCAACGAAATAGACCACTAGCCAGATTAATAAAAAAGAAAAGAGAGAATAACCAAATAGGTGCAATAAAAAATGATAAATGGGATATCACCATAGATTCCACAGAAATACAAACCATCACCATTATTACAAACATCTCTACACACATAAACTAGTAAACCTGGAGGAAATTGATAAATTCCTTGACACTTGCATCCTCCCAAACCTAAACCAGGAAGAAGTAGAAACCCTGAATAGACCAATAACAAGGTCTGAAGTTGAGGCAGCAATTAGGAGCCTATCACCCAAGAAAAGCCCAGGTCCAGACAGATTCGCAGTCGAATTCTACCAGACATACAAAGAGGAGTTGGTACCATTCCTTATGAAACTATCCCAAACAATCCAAAAAAAGGGAATCCTTCCCAAATCATTTTATGAGACCAAAACCATCCTGATACCAAAACCCGGCAGAGACTGAGTAAGAAAAGAAAACTTCAGGCCAATATCCATGATGAACACAGATGCAAAAATCTTCAATAAAATACTGGCAAGGCGATTGCAATAGCACATCAAAAAGCTTATCCACCATGATCAAATAGGCTTCATCCCGGGGATGCAAGGCTGGTTCAACATACGCAAGGCTGCTTCAACATACACAAGTCTATAAACGTAATTCACCACATAAACGGAACCAAAGACAAAAACCACATGATTGTCTTAACTGATGCAGAGAAGGCCTTTGACAAAATTCAACAGTCCTTTATGCTAAAACCCTCAATAAACTGGGTATTCACGCAATGTATCTTAAAATAATAAAAGCTATTTATGACAAATCAACAGCCAATATCATATTGATTAGGCAAAAGCTGGAAGCATTCCCTCTGAAATCTGGCACTAGACAAAGATGCCCTCTCTCACCACTCCTATTCAATATAGTATTGGAAGTTCTAGCCAGAGCAATCAGGCAAGAAAAAGAAATAAAGGGTATTCAAATAGGAAACGAGGAAGTTAAATTGTATCTATTTGCAGACGTCATGATTGTATATCTAGAAGACCCCATCGTCTAAGCCCCAAATCTCCTGAAACTGATAAGCAACTTTAGCAAAGTCTCAGGATACAAAATCAATGTGCAAAAATCACAAGCATTCCTATACACCAATAACAGACTTAAAGAGAGCCAAATCAAGAACGAACTGATGTTCACAACTGCTACAAAGAGAATAAAATACTTAGTAATACAACTAACAAAGTAGGAAAAGGACCTCTTCAAGGAGATCTACAAACCACTGCTCAATGAAATAAGAGAGGACACAAACAGATGGAGAAACACTCCAAGTTCATGGTTAGAAAGAATCAATATAGTGAAAATGGCCATACTTCCCAAAGCAATTCACAGATTCGACGCTATCCCCATCAAGCTACCAATGACCTTCTTCACAGAACTGGAAAAAACCACCTTAAACTTCATATGGAACCAAAAGAGAGCCCGCATAGCCAAGTCAATTCTAAGCAAAAAGAACAAAGCGGGAGGCATCACATTACCAGACTTCAAGCTATACTACAAGGCTACAGTAATCAAAAAAGCATGGTACTGGTACCAAAACAGAGATATAGACCAATGGAACAGAACAGAGGCCTTGGAGGCAACACCACACTTCTGCAACCATCCAGTCTTTGACAAACCTGACAAAAACAAGCAATGGGGAAAGGAGTCCCTGTTTAATAAATGCTGTTAGGAAAACTGGCTAGCCATGCGCAGAAAGCAGAAACTGGACCCCTTCCTGACATCTTACACTAAAATTAACTCCAGATGGATTAAACACTTAAACATAAGACCTAACACCATAAAAACCCTAGAAGAAAACCTAGGCAAAACCATTCAGGACATAGGTGTAGGCAAGGACTTCATGACCAAAACACCAAAAGCATTGACAACAAAAGCCAAAATAGACAAATGGGACCTAATCAAACCCCACAGCTTCTGCACGGCAACAAAAAAAAAAAAAAAAAAACCAGTCATTAGAGTGAATTGGCAACCAACAAAATGGGAAAAAAATTTTGCAATCTACCCGTCAGACAAAGGGCTTACATCCAGAATCTACAAAGAACTAAAACAGATTTACAAGAAAAAATCAAACAAGCCCATTCAAAAGTGGGCAAAGGACATGAACAGACACTTTACAAAAGAAGACATACATGAGGCCAACAAACATAGGAAAAAATGCTCATCATCACTGGTCATTAGAGAAATGCAAAACAAAACCACATTGAGATACCATCTCACGCCAGTTAGAATGGCGATCATTAAAAAATCTGGAGACAACAGATGCTGGAAAGGATGTGGAGAAATAGGAACATTTTCACACTGTTGGTGGGAGTGTAAATTAGTTCACCCATTGTGGAAGACAGAGTGGCGATTCCTCAAGGACTTAGAAATAGAAATTCCATTTGACCCAGCAATCTCATTACTGGGTATGTATCCAAAGGATTATAAATCGTTCTACTATAAGGACACATGCACACCAATGTTCATTGCAGCAGCACAGTTTACAATAGCAAAGACCTGGAACCAACCCAAATGCCCATCAATGATAGACTGGACAGGGAAAATGTGGCACATATACACCATGGAATACTATGCAGCCATCAAAAACGATGAGTTCGTGTACTTTGTAGGGACATGGATGAACCTGGAAATCATCATTCTCAGCAAACTGACACAAGAACAGAAAATTAAATGCCGCTTGTTCTCACTCATAGGTGGGTGTCGAACAATGAGAACACACAGACACAGGGAGGGGAGCATCACACACTGGGGTCTGTCGGGTGGAAATAGGGGAGGGACAGTGGGCGGTGGGGAATTGGGGAGAGATAGCATGGGGAGAAATGCAAGATATACGTGATGTGGAGGAAGGCAGCACATCACACTGCCATGTATATACCTATGCAACAATCTTGCATGTTCTTCACATGTACCCCAAAACCGAAAACGCATTAAAAAAAAAGATCCCTTCCCTTGACACAATTAATTCTATAAAATGGCTAATAATATAACCAGTAGACTGCCACTTAAGACTTTCCCTCAGCCTAATGGGGGCCCAAAAGTAAGCACATAAAGAGGATGCCATGGTTGGAACCTGGAGTATTTAGGATTGGTCCTAGACATTCCTCTGCAGCTTTAGCACTACAGCAATTGTGGACTCTTACTTAAATAACGCTGCCTTTTGCTCCACTAGGTTTTCTAATACTGGTTTCCTAAAGTTGTTCACCTCTGGGTAGACGTCCCTTCCCTTCCCCCTTTGGATCAGCAACAAGTTTTAACCAATCCTTGTATTAAACACCCTATGTTTGAAAAAAAAAAAAAGCTCACCATCACTGGTCATTATGGAAATGCTAATTAAAACCACAATGACATACCATCTCACATCAGTTAGAATGGTGATCATTTAAAAGTCAGGAGACAACAGATGCTGGCGAGGATGTGGAGAAATTGGTATGCCTTTACCCTGTTTTGGGAGTGTAAATTAGTTCAACCATTGTGGAAGACAGTGTGGCAATTCCTCAAGGATATAGAACTAGAAATACCATTTGACCCAGGAATACCATTACTGGGTATATACCCAAAAGATTACAAATCATTCTACTATAAAGACACATGCACACGTATGTTTATTGCAGCACTAATCACAATAGCAAAGACTTGGAACCAACCCAAATGCACATCAATGATAGACTGGATAAAGAAAATGTGGCATGTATATACCGTGGAATACTATGCAAAAAATAAACGTAATTCTATTTCATGCATTACTCTTTTAAATTATGTAGAAAACAAATGTTGAATTACAAAGCAAAGAACGAAATGCTAGCTTTTAAATTGATAATCGTTTTTCTCTTTTATCCATTAAAACATAAGAAAACAAAAGCAGAGTTATAATATGCTACAGTAATATTTGCTTTTAAAGTTGTCTATGCATTTACTTTTATTGAGATTTTTATTTTTTTATATGGCTTCAAGTTACTGTCTATGGTCATTTCATTTCACCGTGAAGGACTCCCTTGAACATTTGTTGAAGGGCAGGTCTAGTGGTAATGAACTCCCTCAGCTTTTGTTTATCTGCAAATGTCTCAATTTCTTTCTCACTTTTTTAAGAAAGTTTTGCCAGATACAGGATTTTTTTTTCTTTTGATCCTTTAAATAAATCAGTTCACTGTCTTCTGGGCTCCAATATTTCTGATAAGAAATCTGCTGTAATCTTATTGAGGATCCCATGTATGTGACCAGTTGCTTCTCTCTTGCTGCATTCAAGATTCTCTCTTTTTCAAATTTTTTTTATTATATGTATTGCTGTGAATCTCTCTGGGTTCATCTTTCTTGGAATTCACTGACATTTTTGGATGTTTATATTCATGTTTTTCATCAAATTTGGGGAGTTTTCCACCACTATTCCAATATTCTCTCCGCCCATTTTTCTTTCTTTTCTCCTTCTTGTATTCACACAATGCATACAATGGCCAGCTTGATGGTTGATGTCCCATAGGTCCCTTAGGCTCTGTTCATTTTTTTTCAATCTTTTTCTCTCTGTTAATCAGATTTAATAATTTCTATTGCCTTATTAATGTTCGTCAATTCTTTCCTCTGCCTTTGAATTTCTCTAGTGAATTTTTCATTTCAGTTGTACTATACAACTTCAGAAATTCTTTGATTTTGTTTTAGATTTTCTTTCTTCATGGATATTTCTATTTTGTTCAAACATTGTTTTATTGTTTTTCTCCACATCTTCCTTTAGTTCTTGGAATATCATTAAGACAACTGTTTTAGTCTTCGTCTGATATATCTGCCACCAGATCTTTCTGAAGAACAGTTTCTAGTTATTTATTTGTTTCCTTTAAAAGGGCCATACTTTTCTCTTTCTTTGCATGCTTTGTGATTTATCATTGAAAACTGGACATTTGAATCTAGCAATGTGGTAACTCTGAAAACCAGATTCTCTCCCTTACCCAGGGTTTTCTATTTTTTGTTACTGTTTTTATTTATTGCTTTGAATTTGTCACTTTTGTAGACTGTCTCTATGCCAAGTATCAGCCTGGAGTGTAAATTTAAGGTCTTCTTGAGTAATTTCTGAGCCTTTCCTTGGGCAGGCACAGTCACTTTCTAATTTTCCCCATATATGCAGTTGTTTTTAAATGCCCCAGTCTTTAGCATCTGGCTCTGAAGAGGAGAAAGAGAGAAAAGTAAAAGGGGAAAATAAAAAGTGTGACAGTCCTTCAAACTTCTTGGAAGTCACTTCAGCTAGAGGATAAGGGACTTATAACAACTGGAGAAGTACAACAATAATGTCTTCTGGCTTCTTTGTATGTCTATGATCACAAAAATCAATCATTCTTCACATAAATGGTGCTGGGAAAATGGGATATCCATATGCAGAAGAATGAAACTAGACCCCTATCTCTCACCATATACAAAAATCAAAATCAAATTAAACAGGATTAAATATTTATATGTAAGATGTGAAACTATGAATGTACTAGAAGAAAACCATGGAGAAACACTCCAGAACATTGGTTTGGGCAACTTTTCTTGAGTAAAGCCCCAAAAGCTCAGGTGACCAAAACAAAAATGGACAAATGGGATCACATCAAGCTACAAAACTTCTGCATAGCAATGGAAACAATCAACACAGTGAACAGACAATACATAGAATGGGAGAAAATATTTGCAAAGTATCCATCTGATAAGGGATTAATAACCAGAATATGTAAGGACTTCAAAAAACTTAATAGGAAAACAACAACAAATAATCTGATTAAAAGACAGGCAAAATAAGTGAAAAAAATTTTTCAGAAGACACGAACAGCCAACAGATATACAAAAAATGCTCAACATCACTATTTATCAGAGAAAAATACAAATCAAAACCACAATGAGATATTGTCTCATCCCAGTTAAAATGGCTTTTATCAAAAAGACAGGCAATAATGGATGCTGGTGAGGATGTGAAGAAAGGAGAACCCCTGTACACAGTTGATAGAAATGTAAATTAGTATGACCACTATGGAAAACAATATGCAAGTTCCTCAAAAAACTAAAAATAGAACTACCATATGATCAGGCAATCCCACTGCTGAGTATATGTCCAATACAAAGGAAATCCATATAGCAAAGAGATAGCTTCACTCCCATGTTTACAGGTGCACTATTCACAATAGCTAAGCTATGGAATCAACCTAAGTGTCTATCAACAGATGAATGGATAAAGAAAACACAGTACATACACACAATGAAATATTATTCAACCATAGAAAAGAATAAAATCATATCATTTGCAACAACCTGGATGGAACTGGGGGCCATTATGTTAAGTGAAGTAAGTCAGGCATAGAATGACAAATATCACATTTTCTCACTAATATGTGGGAGGTAAAAGAAATTTGAACTCATGGAGATACAGAGTAGAATGATGGTTACCAGAGGCTTGGAAGTGCAGTGGGGAGGTTGGGATAAAGATGGAATTGTTAATGAGTACAAAAACACAGTTAAACAGAAGGAGTAAGATCTAGTGTTTGATAGCAAATTAGGGTGACTATTGTTAACAATAATTTATTGTAAATTTCAATATAACTAAAAAAAGTAGAATTAGAATGTTCCTAAAACAGAGAGATGATAAATGTTTGAGGTGATGGACACTGTAATTATCCTGAGTTGACCATTACACATTTTACGAAAATATTAAAACATCACTTAAAATATTTTATTATTTTTTAAAAAAGTAACTAGCAATACAAGCAAAGTTCTCCAATATTTGGAAGACAGGGTCATTTTTGTGCCCCACAGATTCCCACAAGCTCTTTGCAAGCTACTTCAGGAATACAGGGCACAGCTGCCTGCCACAGGGACGAGTGCAGGGAGAACGGGTAGCTGCTACTGTGCTAAGAGCTGAAATTTACTCAAATTAACTGCAACTTACTGTCCAAGCCTTCCCTCAGAAGTTGCAAGCTTTCAGTAGACTCTAGAATTTGAAAATAGTTACTATCAGGCCAACTTTGCCAGTGCAATTGCTGTCTAGGTGAGGAGAAAGATTCTTGATGTTTTCCATTCCACCATCATCCCAGAATCCTCTATCCTGTGCCAACTATCTTTTCAAGGATGTTTCTATAGCAAACAGTTTTGGAAAATAGCGTCTTCATTCAGAGCACAGCAGGTTTGCTTAATCTTCAGTATAATAAAGGTAATGTTTCCCTGCAAAGCAAAAGTCAGGCAGGTTTGTTTACTGTGTATTATGAAAGATTCTGGTTCCCTAAGTTCAGTGTTCCTCAGCATGACACAAATCCACTGCATGTGCAAGCATACACCTTGGCCCTTTTAAATTACTCCTGTGAGACTTGAGTGGCAAGGGGAACCAACATAAATGTGATGTTTATGATACTTGCTGTATTGTAAGTAATAAAATCCTTTGTCTTTGACCCAGGTGCGTCATGTCTTCAGTCAGCACCTATGAAACTATGCCAGCCTAACTTGTTATCTTGCAAATAGGGTAAAATCTCCTATTCTTCAGAGTTCTTGACACTATAAAACCTAGGTAGGAATGCCTGGAGCAGTCACATTTAATGCCAGAATTCGTGAAGACAAAGGAATATATTGAGAATTATTGAACTTACATTCTTGAACAAAGACAACATGACTTTTTACTATCTATTAGCCTAAACTAATGTATAAAACAATCATAAAAAGGATGCATCAACTTCCAAGTACCCATCACTCAAAAATTAGGATAAACCTTTAGCTTTTCTTTTGGTTTTTTCTAAATTTCTTTTCACTCTGGTTCTGTTGGTCTCCACAATGGAATTGTCTGTCTTCTTGTTTCAAGGTCCTTATTATCTGTGTCTCTGCTCATCTTATTTTCAATCTGCATGCTCAGATGTGCAAAAATTATAACTTTGCTTACAATCAAACTTAGTACTACTTCAAGTCCCCTTCCTGACCAGGGACAGAAAACTTAAACTAGTAATGTCCAGATATATTAAGTCACATTAGGGCTTTTCTTAGTTATACTCAAATAATTCAGGACTTTCAAATCTTTTTTTTCTTTAGGATTGACTTAAATTCCCATAAGGAATATTTCCAGTCTTTCTTGGTGTTCCACTCCTATTGAAGGTATCCCATAGTAGGGGAAAGTATGGGTTAGGGGATGGGGTACTTTGTAAGAGAGCCACAAATTAGTTTGCATTCCTCCCCAAATCTCTCCTCTTACTGGAGCTAAGAGGAGCTTTATCTTTTAGACAGGGTATGTCAGTAAGAATTTTTCCAAAGAATTTCTTAAGCCACATAAAATACTTTAATTAGGGAAAAGATCATATGTTCCTTTATTGACATATTTTAGAATATGCATTTCTTTGGATATATTCAGTAAAACATATAATTTAAAGCCAATATGATGAACTTATTGTTGATAGGACATGGAGAAATTATTTTATATAAATACAGAATTTATTTCCATAGTTGCTATTTTCAAACTATTATTTTAATTATTAAAAGTAGCATTTAATTATACCTGTATAAACTCAGAACAATTAAAAAATTTAGATAACCTTTCTGGTGAATTAGTTTTTTTCAGCTTAAAATGCTGAGGCTTTCAGAATAAATGAGATTTCAGTTGGATTTTGAGAGTTGGTAGCAGAGAAACAGAATAAACAGTCATTTTCTTCTAAGGTTTAGATAAATTTTTCACTAAAAAAACACTCATGATGCCAAGCATAAGGCAAATAGCTTTTCTACAAATGTTGATACTTTTGTTCCTTACTATAATTCTATGATAGGTATTATTATCCTTATATTACTGTTGAGGAAGTTGAGGCTCAAAGAGGTGAGTGACTTGCTTCAGGATTACCTAGCTAAGTGGCTGAGGCTAGATTTGAGTCTGTCTAACTCTAAATCCCATATTCTTTCCATTGTGTTACATCATGTTCTCTTTTTGCTTAATCCATTCTCTTGGCTCAATTCTTATCTGATTCTGGTCTGTGAGAGAATTAGGTGGGTTTAAGAGAGCCCTGGGTGAGGGAGAGGTCTGGAACCCAATTTAATTTTTTTGTATAAGGTATGGTGGCAGTGAAGTTCTTCTTCCAGAATTCAATTTACAGTCTTTTTTGACAATCAGATTATGGTGGTAAACCAAAAAACTTACAACCCTATAGATCTGGGACACAAACTGAAATGAATATCAGTGAATATTTTGTGTAGGTGAACAAGTTCCCTGTTGAGTCAATCTGCAGTGACTGGGGCCAATAATGGTCAGATGCAGGGGATAAAATATGCCATCTTTGAATGGCCTACAGTAATGTGGCTCTTTGGTATACTTCGGTCTAGGTAGCTCAACAGCTATGAAAGCCATAAAGAAATTTAGTACATTAGCCTGTAATCCTAGCTACTCGGGAAGCTGAGACAGGAGAATCTCTTGAATCTGGGAGGCGGAGGTTGCAGTCAGCCGAGATTGCACCACTGCACTCCAGCCTGGGTGACAGAGGAAGACCCCATCTCATAAAAGAAAAGAAAAAAGGAAAGAAATCTAGTACATTAGACTTATTGCAATCTTTAAGTCACATGCTTTAAAAAAAAAACTCAAAATATTAATGCAAGGCATATTTGGTTGTTGTTATAGAAATTAGTTCAAGTAATTGGGGGTTATTGTAATGATACAGTAGAGAATCTTGTGTAACCAACTTAAAATAACTCAGTTATGTCTCAGGAAACTGGAAAACCTTTCCATCTCTGGCTCTCATTCACTCTCCTGTACTACATAATCTTACCTCTTTTTCTCTAAAAACATCTGCACAATAATCATAGTTTTAAATTTATCCTCTGCTACTATCTGAGTGTGCTTAGCTACTCATAGCTGTCCAAATGTGCAAGTCCCAGTTCTCCAACTACAGTGGCTCAAAGAAGGGTTTTTCTCATTCAATGAGTATAGATGTAGGGGGTTATCAATGTTGATAGAATAACTCAATGATAGCAGGGCCAACATTTCAGTGACCCTCTCCATGTGTTTGCAAGGTGGTTACTTCAATTCCGGACATCATATTCATACTCATGGCAGGAAAAATGAAGAAAGAGATAGAAAGAAATTCCAGCTGTTTTTGTCCCTTTTTATCAGGAAAGAAAAGCATTTTCAGAAATGCTCATCAAATTTTTCCTTACATTTCATTGGCTAGAACTAGCCTTATGGCCACCCCAAATTGCATGCAAAGGGAGCAGGGGAAGTGAGCTAGGCACAAGGTTGACCTGAAAAAAATATCAGGCCTGCTAGCAACGAAGAATATGAAAATGGTACTGTGTTGGCAGTTACAAATCTCTGATACAAGGACCTGCCAGTTAAGATCCTGGCAGCAAGTGACATAGTCTCTGTGTGGTCTAATCCAAGTCAGTGTCTCACCTCCAGTGGTTAGCATAGTAAGAAGGGTTGCCTTGTTGGGGCTTTGCCAGGGATAGCTGTTCTAAGGAGTGTGGAAGTATTCGTGTCATAGGTAAACTGCTAAAACGGCCTCCAGTGATCCCTGCCTTCTAGTATCCTTCTGTCTGTAATCCTATCCTATTAAGGATGAGCTAACTTAATGACTTGCTTCTGATGAATAGAGTATAGAGAAAGTCATGGGATGTCACTTCCTAGATTAGCTTACAAATGTTTGCAACTTTCCTCTTGCTAGCAGATTCTCTTTATTGAGTTTTTAGCTTGCAGGCTTTGATAAACATGCCGTCATGTTGAAGTGGCTCTTGTGACAAGGAACTAAGGGCAGCGTCTCTTCAATAGCTAGCAAGGAACTGAGGCCCCTCAGTCCAACAATCCACAAATAACTGAATCCTGCCAACAATCACATTAACTTCAAAGTAGCTTATTCCAAAGTTGAGTCTCTAGATGACTAGAGCTCAGCCAACACCTTGATAGCTACCTGTGAAAGACCCTGAAGCAGAGGACTCAATCAAGCTGTGCTTGGATTCTTGACCCACAGAAACAGTGAGATAATAAATGTGAGCTGTTTTAAGCTGCTAGATTTGAGGGGGGGTGGGTAATTTGTTATGCAGAAAAACCATTACAGGAAAGAAATGATCGGCATCTCCAGAACATCCATTTAAATATTCTGCCATGGGCTAACAACTCATGATTCAGATATTTTCTCTTCTGCTCTCTCTTCTCACAGCTGTCTCCTTGTGTAGAAAAAAAACTTTCTAATAATCAGGTTAGAGAATTCTAAAATTGGAACTAAATCTTTCATAGGTGAATGAGTTCCCCATCTTTGAAGATATTCAAGCAGAATCTGTTTGACTACCTGTTAGAGATTTTGTGAAAAGGATTCAGGCCTCATATGAGGACAGACTAGATGGGTACTTTCTAACCTTTCTCACATGATAGAAAACAATACTTGCATGTATAGTACACTGGAGGTAAACAACAAGGCTGCTTGTGGCTTGAGTGACCAATTTCCCTAGGTTGAGAGAAAAAGGAATTCCTCTGGACACTTATAATTCACACCAATGTGCCTTGGTCCATTGATTTGGAAACCCAAGATGAGATGACTTAAGGCTTTTACATACTTAGATTCCCTGGAGCTATGGTTCCCATGGTGTCATTCCAAGAACAGCAGGGTCAGCATAACCTAGGCACTTTTAGAATGCAAACTCTCAGCCTTCCCTTAAACCTACTAAATCAGAAACTATGCGAGTGAGGCCCAGCAATTCATATTTCACCAAGCTCTACAGAAAAAACTGGGTTTAAATCTTCATATTTGCATTTTTGGCTGTCATCTATGGGAAAGTCACTTTGCCTCTCTGTAACTCAGTTATATCATCCATAAAATTGGCTAAATAAACTATCTTTAAAAATTAATGATATATTTATAAAGTGTTTAGTGTAGTGATCAACACATAATATTCAGTAAATGTTAGTTCTAGTCCCATCAAAAAAACTGAACTGAATTTATTTTAAAGAGCATTTATGAACACATTCAGTAGCTTGAAAATTGTACAAAATGATACAGGAACCAAAAATCACCTACAATTTCATATAATTTTCAACATTATGTGTCTATCATTCCAGTCTTGTTTCTGTACCCAGTTATACTTAGAATAAATAAACTGCCTAAACAACTTCTAATTGTGAGTAATGGCTGTACACTGCCAATTCTTGATTATTCATTTGAGTAATCATTGGTGGCAAATTAAAATCCCAAACTGGTTTCTCTCTGCCACACAGCATGTATCTGTGCTGCCTTCCCCTGCCATCAATTAACATTTGCTTGAGAATAAAAAGTCATTTTCATATCAGCTAAGGGAAACAAAACGCCAAGAAATCAGAGTGAGTATTCCAGAGTATTCTAGAAATAGGACTCAGATTACCTGGAACTTTCTTTCCATGAAAGCAGGGCTTTGAAAATTGGCCTTTTAAGCACCTAGTATCTTTTAGGCATCTCATTTAATTAAAAAAAAAAAAAAAACGGAATCAGACACACTTAATTGACAGTCCAGTTTATTAGGGGAGTTAACATAGGTATATTGAGAATTTCAATATGTCAGGTCTATTCAATTTAATTCAAGAAGTATTTATAGATTATCTAATATGTTCCATGCAATGATGAGTATGATGCTACCTCGCTCCTCAAGGGGATCACCACTGGATAAGGCCAAGAAACACATATAATCCAAATGTTGGCTGGGTTAGCCTTACTTCTCAGAGATCTTGAAATAATTGGTTTAGGCCTCTCTCATTCCATGATATGTGAACTCCTGAATCTCCTCATGATTCTATGATAATCCAGGGCTTATACCCTCTTTCTTTTCTTAGGTTCTTTTCTCCGCCTCCTGCATCTGCACATGCTATATGTATTTTATTCGAATACAATATAGAGATGGACCTCAAGTCTTCACTAGTTTACACAAGAAATATATCCACAATAACACTTTCATGACTTCTAGACTTTGTTAAAGATTTGGAGGTAAAGAGAAAGTTCAGAGCAGGAACCATATGTCTTTCTATCATCTTCTTTCTCCTCTTCTCATCTCTTCTCTTAGTCATCTCCTTCCAAGATTGCTCTCATAGTTCTAAACACATTCCCCTCTATTATGCAGAACACTTTTATCCTCCTCAATTCCTCCCTACTAGCTTGCTTACCCCAACCCATAAAGATATATAGCCAAAAAAGTTCATTTTTAAAATGAATTACTTTCCTTGCAAGGCAGCTAGGCTTATATTTAGCAAATTTATTTTTGCATTATATCTACAAATAAATATATTAACAAGGCAGACCCTGTTAATTGCCTTCCTAATACCCATTCCCCTTTTATTCCTTGCCAACAGAGCCTTAAATTTGTTTTGAGCATCAATGTGGCCAGCTTCAGGTGAGAAGCTGAAACTTTTCCAGCTTCCTTCAAGTCAAAGTGGCCATGCACCCAGTTTCAACCAATGATCATAAGGGGGAATCAGCTGGGAAATATTATGGAAAAGTTTTTGCTCTTCTGAAAAAAGAGACAGAAGCACCTGATGCTGCTTCTTTACCCTAGGGAAAGTTCTGATTGGCCTGCCTGAAATAATGTACTTATACCCTAGTTTAATTAACTATGGTTAGGGAGTATGATCATGTTGTAATAATATAACAACTCTTGTTGCAACCATGTAGGTTGTGGGATGGACAAAAAAATATGAGAGCAGATTTTTAGAGAGAGTTTTGGAGTAAGTAATCCCACAAGTATTTGCTAGAACAAAGCTCGAAGACGAATAGTGTTGAGAATGTAAAGAGATTTTGTTGGTTTTGGATAGAATAACCAAGAATGCCCAGATTCTGCCTTACTCTTCCTTTTCAACTGTTTCCTGAGAACAGAACAATTAAAAAATTGGAAACAGAGTATCATGTTATTATTAGTTGGACTAGGGCTCAATATGTCTAATACAGAGTTCTGGGAAACCTTAAATGAAGTACATACCTAGAGTTCTAAGAGAATCTAGTATTTCTGTAACTCAGCATGAATAAAAATATTACATTTCTATCAGGTACACATAGCTGAAAAGAAAGAACTTTGATGATCCCAGCAAAATGCAAGAAGGAACAGCTGAGACCAAGGCTTTGCCCAGCTGCCTGGTCTGTATTCCAGAGTTCCCATTCTTCAGCCTACAAGTAAATGTGATCCAGGCATGTCTCACATTCTGATTGATTGGTTTGATGTTACTTTTTGTTTAGAAAGAGGGAAGAAAATAATAGGAAAATATGTGGGAACCACCTGTTAGAGTTATTTCTGATGCGAGAAGAGGCATTGAGACTCCTCTCCCCTTAGATTATTCTGCATTTTTTTCTCTTATCTCTTTGGGCTTAATAGCAAGATGACAGTCAGCCATAACCATCCCCCTTGTGAGGGAAGACCCATGGACTATCAGAGAAGTTCTGCCCCTCCTTTTCTAACACCATCTCCCTAACACTCATTAATTATTTTGTTTATCCTCCCAGGACAAAAGCTGCACAGCAGTTCAAACATTTACCTGTTATTTTAGTTCACATACCAAATTATGCATATCTATAATTGTCCAACCTGGTTCAATTAGTACTGCATGGTAGCATAGTCCAAATAATGCAACATTAGCCCAACAATATCAGAATGTCTACATTTGAACAATATGAAACCACTCTAAGTATTACGTTTTTGCAAATCTAAAGTTTCATGCTGAAATCTTATTTACTATATAGAAATTCAATTTCCAAAGAAATTAAAGCAAAAAATGACTTTCTCTTCAATTTATTATTTTGCTTTATCTCAGCAAGAGGAGGTTTCACCCAGATTCCTGGGTGGAGTCTGATTTCCTTAAGCAGATGCATGCTTGGCTATATTTCACTAGGGTTGTAAGTCTTCTAGCACTTCCGAAGCTGGAATGATACAAATTCAAGTCTCCCTTGGATATCACTTTTCTCAAGTTCTAGATCTATACTCATAAAATGCAGGATCAAGTGCTTACTTAAGCAAAAATAACATTATCATATTTCTGTTACCAGCCCTATTGTTCAGATAACAAGAATAGAGGGTGAAACAGAAAAAAAATTGGGGTTTTAACTTCATCTGTATGCCTGTCAATTTGTGCTAAGTGTGCAGTGTCTATAACCCATCAAATAAAATTCAACTGAGAATTCTACCACCGAACCACCAATGCAAGTATCTAAAGAGCTTCTGCATAGCAAAAGAAAACATCAATAAACAGACAGCTCACAGAATGGGATAAAATATTCACAAACTATGCATCTGACAAGGGTATAATATCCAGAATCTATAAGGAACTTAAATCAACAAGCAAAAACTAAATAATTCTGTTAAAAAGTGGGCAAAAAACATAAACAGACCATTCTCAAAAGACGACATACGGGCTGCCAACAAACATGAAAAGATGCTCATCACCACTAGTCATCAGAGAAATGCAAATCAAAACCACCATGAGATACCATTTCATACCAGTCAGAATGGCTATTATTAAAAAGTCAAAAAACAACAGATGTTGGTGAGGATGCAGAGAAAAGGGAACACTTATACATTGTTGGTGGGAATGTAAATTATTAATAGTTCAGCCTCTGTGGAGATGTCTCAAAGAACTTAAAGAAGAGCTACCATTTGACCCAACAATCAGATTACTGGGTACTTACCCAAAAGAATATCGATCACTATACTAAAAAAAAAAACAAAAAAACCCCACAAACCATGTGCACTTGTGTGTTAATCACCACACTATTCACAATACCAAAGACCAATACTACACAGCCATAAAATACAATGATATCATGCCTTTTGCAGCAACATGGATGGAGCTAGAGGCCACAATCCTAAGTGAATTAATGTAGAAACAGAAAACCAAATACCACATATTCTCACTTGTAAGTGGGAGCTAAACACTGAGTAGACATAAACATAATCCTGAGAATAACAGACACTGTGACCTGCTAGAAAGGGGAGAAAAGGAGAGACGCTTGGGTCGAAGAACCACCTATTGAGTATTATGCTCATTACTTGGATCCGATATATCAACATAACAATCCTACACATGTACCACTTGTATCTAAAACAAAAGCTGAAAATAAAGTAAAATAAAATTCAACTGAAATAAATTGTCTGTGAAGAAAGCAGTTGAGCTGCCATATTTATTCTCTAAAAGCTTCATGAAATCCCAAATCCGTTTTTTGTTTGTTTTTTTTGTTTGTTTTTTGAGTCAGGATCTCACTCTGTCACCCAAGCTGCGGTGCAGTGGCACAATTACAGCTCATGGCAGCCTCCACCTCCTAGGCTCAAGCCATCCTCCCACTGCAGCCTCCCAAGTAGCTGGGACCACAGGTGATCACCACCATGCCTGGCTAGTTTTTAAAAATATTTGGTAGAGATGAGGTCTCAACATGGTGCCCAAGCCCCAAATCTTTACTAGCTCTGTGCTGCTACTATTGGCACTTATCAAACATCTATAATGGTATTGCTTTCCTTCAGATTTTGAATTCCCCAGACTTTGATTATCTAAATGGCAACATAAACATTTCTCCTACCATTTAAATTCCTGCCACAACAAGATGTGATCTGTCTGAATATACTACTCCTCAGCTCTGAGTGAGAGAGTAGGATTGAAGAAAGCAAGATGCAATCCCTCCAACCAATGCCCCAAAATATGTAAACCAAAATCCTTTTTTATCCATAGAGAGAGTTTCCTAGATGGTCATAAGGAGAATTTTGCTTTCTCCATGTGGAACTCTGTCTTCTAATCTAGCTTAAGTGCAGCTGCCTCTTCAGTCCACATTCCCCAAGGATTTCCTACTTCAGGAGAGAATCTCTTTCCCTCCAACTACCAGCTGCAACTCTGATTACTAAACATATGATGCTGCACAAAATATTTTCTGTGTAGAGCTATGGGAAAGTGTGATTAAAAAGTGGCTCACCTAAAGCCTTAATGAGGTTCCCTAATGGAATTCCCATCCCCAAGCTCAAATCCAAATATTACTGTTCTCTGAACCAGCCACATATTCTTAGGTACAGAGAGAGAGAGAGAGAGAGAGAGATTGGAACACTGCTGAAACTGCCTCTAGGTAGGCCCTGGACCTCTTACAGGGGCAGAGGAGGAATAGGAATGGAAGGACCATGAATGGGCATGAGACCTATTTGCAATATCAATCCCACCCTTTATTAAATCTGACCTAATCAGCGTCATGCCAAGTGACCTATAATATAAATATTTCCCTTTTGGGAGGAAGGAATGAAATAAGGGCAGAGTAGAAAGATAGGTACCTTACTGATACAGGTAAAGGGCCATTACAAATAGGAATTAGGCAAAACGGTTGTGGAAAGAACTACTGTTTTTCAGGCAAAGGGAAAAGAATAAGCAAAGATACAAAAGAGCTAACCAAGCAGTATGATATGGGAGAGCAGAATGTTTGTACAGCTATTCAATTCAAACTAGCTTAAGCAACAAAAGGAATTTAGCACAAGGATAGAGGAGTGTCTTACGGAACCCGAAAACAAGAAGGCAGGTGGGCTTCAAGGAATAAGCTGCAGCTAGGAACTCAACTGCTATCTGGACTCTGTCTCCCTCTCCTATTGCTGCATCTCTCTGTGTTTCTGCTTAATCTTTTATAGCAGGCCAGCATTTTCTTTTCCCCCAGACCATATGGTAGAAAAATGGCTGCTGCCAACAGCTATGAAGTTTATACTGCTTATCATAAGAAAGCAACGAGACCAGGATGAAATCTGTTAGTCTAGATTCCAGATTCCCAAGGAAGTACTATGATAATTCCACCAGATTGGTTAACTGTGGCCAGCGGGTCACATAACATAAAATCTTCTATAGTAACATTATGATGGAGGTGATGGAAAGAGAAACTCTCAGAAGGGCGATGCTCAGCCCAGGAGAATTAAAAGTTATATTAGATTCCTGGGCATGAAGTGGAATGCAGAGAACAGTAGGGGACACGACTGGAAAAAGAGACAGATTATGAAAAGCAATGTGGAGCTTGAAGTGCAATCAATAAGGAATGGGGACTAGATCTGAAATTTTTTTAAGCAGAGAGAGAATATGGTAAGGTTTGTATTTTTAGATAACTTATTCAAGAGGCAGTGCAGAAGATGGTTTGGAAGAGAGGTAAGAGTAAAGGTAAGGAGCTTGATTAGGAAGTTCCTGAAGTACTCCTGAAAAAATCATGAGGGACTACATAAATTAATGCAAATTGGTGGTGGTACAAGTGTAAAGGAAAAATAAATGAATATGAGAGGTATTTAGGAGATAGAATCAGCAGGGCTTATTAACTTAATTAGATGTAGGAGGTTAGAAGAGAGAGTCTGAGGTGACCTTTATGTTTTTGGTTTAGGAGACAAGATAAAATACACCTACCCAGAGAGGGACTATAGGATTGTTGGGG
Organism: Aotus nancymaae; assembly: GCF_030222135.1. NCBI lineage: Eukaryota > Metazoa > Chordata > Mammalia > Primates > Aotidae > Aotus > Aotus nancymaae. Next base: position 2,631,561 of record NW_026988488.1, read on the forward strand.
GCCTGTCAAACTTGGAAGTGCATCCAGTCTTGGGATTAGATCATACTTTGCTTCGTTTGGTCTTAGTGAGACACAAATTTCAGCACACCAAGAGACAGAGCTCAGGCAAAGGGTTTCACGTGTCCTTTATTCACTATTGAATATAATGCCAAAGGAGGTCCAGAACAACCTTCTGTTGGAAGTGGGCATGTTCAGTTGCCTGAACTGTCTTGATTCCAGAAGATGACATTTCTTATACAGAAATTGAAGGCATACTACAAAGGAGTTTTTCCTAAAGCAGAGATCTGAACATCTGGAAGAGCTGAAGAACTACCAAATGGCTATTCCAAGAGGCAGATGAAGTGTTTTTATCCCTCCTTCCCTCCTTTTTTCTTTATTTTCAATAGGCAGAAATCTGGGTGAAGTGCAGTTATAATTTCCTTTTGTCCTATTTCAGACACGAAAAGATACATATCTCCCTAATCTATGGATATATATTTACATCTATCTGTATCTATCTAGCCAGCTAGCTGCTACAATCTGGTGGAATTCCCAAAGGGCCTTTAAGAAGAGGATATACAAATTCATCCATTCATTTATTTGACAAAGATTTATTGAGAGCCTACTATGTGGCAGGTACTATTCTAAGCATTAGAGATACAGCAGTGAACAAAGCAGACAAGAATCCCTGTCTTCATGAAGCTCCAATTCTAGTGATTCAACTTATTCTTCCCTGGTGCATATATACAGCTTATTTTTCAGGAAAAGGTACAGAAGTCTTAGCTTGACTCATATAAAACGATCATAATCTAGTCATTTCATCTGTTTCTGTGAGAAGGTGAAATCATTATTTGACAATACCAGGGTCTCCCTTTGGGGAATTTTTTTTTTTCTGGCTGGAATGCAGGCTGGAGTGCACCCAGGCGGGAGTGCAGTGGCACCAGCCTGGCTTACTGCAACCTCTGCCTCCCAGGTTCAAGTGATTCTCATGCCTCAGTCTCCCAAGTAGCTGGGACCACAGATGTGAGCCACTCCTGGCTATTTTTTGTATTTTCAGTAGAGTCAGGGTTTCACCATGTTGGTCAGGCTGGCCTCAAACTCCTGATCCAGTCCCCTCATCCTTGCAAAGTGCTGAGATTACAGGTGTGAGCCACTTCACCGGGCCTCCCTTTGGGGAAATTGTTGTGAAAATCTACCCCCAAAAAGAAAAATAACCATTAGCATGGGAAAATACATTCAAGCACAGACAGGTTGAATTTGAACTCCTTGGGTGGCATCCAAGTGAGGATGTCGAGTGGGCAGTTGGATCTATTTAGCTAGATCTCAGGATGGAGAGGTCTGAGCTAGTAATATAGATTTTAAAGTCATCCATGTGCAGGTAATAGAGCATGGAGAGTAGAACAAAAGAAATAGGCCAACAGTGTAACTATGGGAGGGGAGGGAACTAACATTTTAGGGGTAGATTGAAAGAGAAGAGACCATGAAACTTACATAAATAAAAAAGATAAAGGGGAAGGAAAAGAACAAAGAGAATGTATGTCTGGAATCAAGTGAAGCAGAAAATTTCAAGCAGACCAAAGTGATCAATACTATCATATGCAGCAGTGAGGTCCAATAACAAATGTACTGAAAAGTGTCCATTGCATAGGGAAATTTGTCAGTAACTGGTGTTCTTAACAAAATAGGTTTTAGTGGAGTGGTGGAGGTAAAATCCCTATTGCAATGGTTGGAAGGTAAATGGGAAGAGAATAAATAGAGGCAGTGAATGTAAGATAACCACTTTGAGACATTTGAGTGAGAAGGAAATGTGATAGGGTAACAGGAGACACTTCTAGGAAACTGAAGAAGGCTCCAGGATCAATGGAAAGTATGTCTTTTAAGAATAGAAGAGTCTTGAGTATGTTTACAGGTTGAGGAGAATGATGTAGCTGAGAGGGAGAGTTTTAAGGTACATGAGATAGAAAGAAAAAGTGGGTAAGACCTCTAAGGGGCTAGATGAGACAAAGATCAGGAACTCAAATAGAAGATTTAGTCTATGTTAGACTGGAGGAATAAAGGTATAATATGGGAGCAGATGCTGATTGTAGGTGAGAAAAATTCTTGTTACCTGCAATTTTTTTTTTTAGGAACACAGGTAATAAAGTCACGAGTTGGGTGTTGGGTTTGCTGAGTGAAGGATGAGGTCATCTGTCTTAGTGGAGAATGGTTGAGGTTTAGAATAGTAGCTGAGGAGAACTGGAGAAGGACTGATCAAGAAAAAGAATTGCCGAGTAGTTCTGAGATGAGAAACTAAAGCTGTGGCAACGTCAGTTTGCATTAAAAGGTCACAGTGATTTTCTTCAGAGGAACTTGAATGGAAATAGTGAACAAAGAATGAAGATCTATAGCATATAGACACAAAGGGTTGAAGTATTGAAATTTTAGGAATTACTTCAATTCTGGAGACTCTTTATTTTTTTCTTTTTTGAGACAGGGTCTGGCTCTGTTGCCCAGGCTTGAGTGCAGTGGTGTAATTGTAGTTCACTGCAACCTCTGTCTCCTGGGCTTAAGTCATCCTCCCACCTCAGTTTTGTGAGTAGCTGGGACTACAGGCACATGCCACCACACCAAGCTAATTTTTGTATTTTTTTGTAGAGACAGAGTTTTGCCATGTTGTCCAGGCTGGAGCAGCCACTTACAGTGGCTTACAGGAGTGAGCCACTGTGCCCGGCTGACCCTTTATATTATATGTTAAGATGAAATCATCCAAAGAGCTTTCTCAGAAATGTTACTTAAAGTCTATTTCCAATCTTATACCCTCCCCGTCAAATACATCTGTCAGTTTATGATTTCATTTATGTAAATTATTTACTAACTTGTCTTCTTGCACCATTAGATTATATGCTCTTTGGGGCTGGTGCACTGTCTAATATTTGTGCTAGACCCCTAAACAAGTAATTTGCCTTTGACAAAGACTCTCTCCTTGACCAAATTTGAGTCAGGCTCTTCTGAGTCTTATTCTAAACTAAGCCCTGACCACGGGCTCTGTCCTCGGCTTGCTTAGTTCAGTTGTAGCACGAATCCTGCTGAGTCAGTTTAGTGGAAATCCCCTACCCTTGGTATCTCATCATTCTGGATATATGATTAGATTCCTCATCTCCCACTCCTGATATCGTATTACCCTGGTCTGCCTTTAGCAAGATTCCCATCATGTTGGTTTAGCAAGAATTCCCCTAGACTTAATGTTTCCTCTTAGTAATTTTCCATTAACTGATGCCCTCACCCTGCTCCTTGGTTATAAATTCCCACTTACAAATATTACTCCCCCACCTTGTTGGAGTCAGAGTTGAGCCTCATCTCTCTCCCCTATGGTAAAACTCCATAACAATAATCCTTCTTGAATTTAAGTCTTTCTTACCATCTTTAACACATATGAAAAATTTTTCTTTAACACCATATTTAGCCATCAGATATAGACCTTTTCCAAACTTTGGCATGCCATACAAGGCATTTCACAATCTCTGCTCAACCTACTTCTCTATATTCAACTCCATTATACCTTTACACTTCCCAGCCTATAAATACAGATAATATGTGTAAATCAAACTTTTCTACTTTTGCTGAACACATCATGCATTTTCAAATTTTCTGGGCTTTTGAATATACTTTTTCACTTGCATGGAATATTTTTATCCCCTTTTGGCAAATTCCCACTCATCCGTTGACACCTTCTATGACTTTAAGAAAGGTCTACTCTTGGTTTACGAGGTGCATCTACTGTGCCAGCACAGAGTTCTGTTTTTGAAGAACTCACTGATTTGTAATTGTAAAGGTAAATGAAGGTGAATAAAGAAAAGAAAATAAAAAGAAAAGAAGGTGAATAAGGTGAAAGAGACTATTTTCTCCCCCTTAGCTTCTTAGCGTATCTCTTTGGGGGACAGAGTGAACCTTTATCCTTTCTCTAACTTTTGGAATGTAGATAAATCTCTCCAGAGATTACAGAGTCTCAGTCTCCAGTTTTATAATGTACACATATTTCCAAGGTCAAGGTACATTTCTCTTTGAAATGTAAAGACATGTCTTAAAAGTTGATGTAGGAGCCCATCTCAAGGTGTAACCATTTGTCTTTCAGGAGGACTAGAGGTATCTTTGGGAAGGTAAGAAAAGTTTTACTATTCCGTTGGAAGAATTCAATTAACTAAACAAATAGCTATCTCAATTCTCAAGTGGACTTGTTATCTGTTTTAATATATAAATTGTGAAGAATTTTATTTTGAATTTGCAGTCTGTTGAAGCCTACTTATATGCATGTACTCTGTTGTGCTTACTCAATAATAAATCAGCCTTCTTTTATTACATATTGATATGGAGAAGTCTGTTTGTTGTAGGAGTTTTTACCTTTCTATCACAGTAAAGGCAGATGCACTGATGTGGGCAAAGGAGCTCAGATTTTTATCTTGAAATTCCAAGAAAGACACAGAAGGAGTTTAAGTACAGCAGTGACACAGTTCTCTATCTAGAAAGAAATACAGAAGAATTAAAGATGATTAGCAGCATTTTATATATGTATTCCTCTATTCACTGCTAAAAAAATACATGATAGAATGTCATTAGTTCAATAAGTAAACAGAGAATATAAGTTTTATGTGGCAAAATACAGGTTTTAGAAGATATAAGCAAGTTTTGTCAAAAGTCTGTCCTTGTGAGTTACTGATGGTCATTGGAAAAGGCTAAATACCAGAGAATTGTTTTCCTTTGAACCTGAATGGCATACCTGTTTCATATGGAAGGAAAGGTATGAGCTGTGTGAGAACTCTATCCAAGCAGGGATATCCAAGCCACATTCACACTTGTAATATGTATTTCCTATGTTACAGTCTTCCACATTGGTTATAGCTTGTTTATGATCTCTAATCTGATATTTCTATTTAATTAGTTCTAGAGTGATTCACTCTTTTTCGCCTTTCCAATTTTTCTCTTCTTTGTTCAGTATTTTTTGGCTGGTCCGTATAAAATTTCATTTCAGTTTTACAGTTCATTTGAGCTCTCCTCTAATGTTTCTTTTCTTTTCTTTTCTTTTCTTTTTTTTTGAGATAGAGTCTCACTCTGTCACCCAGGATGGAGTGCAATGGTGTATCTGGGCTTGCTGCAGCCTCCGCCTCCCAGGTTCAAGAAATTCTCCTGCCTCAGCCTCCTGAGTAGCTGGGATTACAGGCATGTGCCAATGTGCCTGGCTAAGTTTTATATTTTTAGTAGAGGAGGGGTTTTGCCATGTTGGCCAGGCTGATCTTGAACTCCTGGCCTCAGGTGATCCACCCACCTCATCCTCCCAAAGTGCTGGGATTACAGGTGTGAGCCACTGCACCTGGCCCTCTACTAATGTTTCACTGGCACTTATTCTAAGGTTTCTTAGAGTTCTTACACATGGCACAGCTATTAATTTTACACTTTCTAAAATGTTTAAATCTTTTATTAAATAAGCATCCAGCAGGGTACATTTTGTAAATATGTTTATACATTGTATTAAGTTTAATACAGAAACTCTAAGCCTAATTTCAAAAAGATCAAGTAAATAAGCCCCCTAGAAAATCACACAAGTTTGTACATAGTCATTGCCTACATGTCATTCTCAGTGTCAATATTTTAAAATTAAAAAGTGTAGTTTTGGAAGAATCACTGGATATTTACATGATCATTAACTGGAGGGTTTATGCAGATTTCTTGCCCAGGTGAACCTTTGGGAAATGTGTCTAAGTACTTTATAGATCTAGATGCATCTTAGAAAAGGTTAAAAACTGGTCTGTGGCTGGGTGCCTAAGGGGGAGAAGTGGAAGGAACTGGGGTTAGAAAAAATAGAGGCAAGATCTTAGAGTACTTTGAATGTTAAGCTAGGGAATCTGTACTTTCTCCTTTATTACAGATAATGCAACTATTGAAAAATAACTCCAAGTTTTACTAAGTGCTTAATCTGAGCCACAGTTTAAGTTATATATGTTAAGTGCTTTACATTCACTCTTCCATTTAATCCTCATAGCTACTCTATAGGTACTGTAATTATCACCATTTTACTGATAAAGAAATTGATTCAGACAGGTTAAGAATCTTAGCTCAGGACGGGCACGGTGGCTCACGCCTGCAATCCCAGCACTTTGGGAGGTGGAGGCAGGTGGATCACTTGAGGTCAGGAGTTCCAGACCAGCCTGGCCAACATGGTGAAACCCTGTCTCTACTAAAAATACAAAAAATTAGCTGAGCGTGTGGCTCGCGCCTGTAGTCCTAGCTACTCAGGAAGCTGAGGCAGGAGAATCTCTTGAACTCGGGAGGTGGAGGTTGCAGTGAGCCGAGATGGCACCACTGCACTCCAGCCTGGGCGACAGAATGAGACTCTGTCTCAAATCAGAGCTTGGTGGTGGAGCAGAAATTCAAATTTAGCTGTAATTCCAAAGCCCATTCTCTAAACCAGAGGAAAGTGAGATTAGATTTTCATTTGATCACTGGTAGAGGTATGAGAACAAATTGCAGGAAGACAATCTAAAGGCAAGGAAACCAGAGAGGATGCTGTTGCAGCAGTCAAGAACTGTTAGGCCCTATTAAGGGAGATGACCCTTAACCACCTGAGTTATGCAGACGAATGACATGGTCAGAGAAGTTATTCAGAAAATTACCCTGGCAGTCCTTGTGAAGGTTGAATTGGATGAGGCCAGACAATTAAGTAGGCAAATATAATAAAAGGCAAATAAAATAACAAATAAAAGACAAATAAAAGGCAGTGAGACAAATAAGTAGTGAAGTTGTTGGACTGTCACTCTTAACTGCAGAAGTGCCTGTTGAGGAGCTGGGAGACGGTCGTATCCCAAGTCCTAGGGCCTCTCGAATTGCAGAGCATCTGGACCTCTCCTCACCCAACCTTACCTTCACGTTGCTCCTTCTAGGCCTTAGAAAGTGAGGTTTTGAGCACTTTCTAGGTCGCAGGCCTGCTGGTCCGAGCTCCGACAGTGGCGCCAGCGGTGGCAGCAGTCGCCGGCAGGGGTGGGGCGCATGCGCACGGTTGCTAGGCAACGGCGGTCGGGCGCCGCGGCGGTAACCGAGCCGGGGCTGTGTGTGTAGGCAGCGGCGCCAGAGGAGGAGGAGCAGGAGGATGCAGCTGCGACCGCGGCCCCAAGAGGGAGCCGCCGCTGCTCTGTGGCCACGGGGGCCGAGGGACGGGAATCAGGCCTGGGGGTCGCGTCGTTGAGGGGACTGGGGACAGCGGTCCCGCCAGAGACTAAGGCCTAGTACCCCAGGAGGGTCCGGGCCGCTGGGCAAGCGCCTGTCCCCCATCGCCTCCCCTCGTCCCTCTACGTCGATGGTGGTGAAGTTGGCGGCGCCACGGAGCGCAAGGCACCAAGCTGCCTCCCTTGCACCCAGCTCCTCTCTGGCCCCGACTCTTGGACACCTGCGCCGCCGCCTTCTCTCGCCCGCCGAGCCCACCCCCGGCGGCGGGCGGGGGAGGGGCTCCCCCCCTGCAGGGGCTGCGTCGAGCAGGGCGACGACGGGGACCCTAGAAGAGTAGGGGTGAGTAGTGGCACCGCACTCTCTCGGTGCTAGGGTGCCTTTCCGGCCTCCGGGGCCCCGGGAGGCGAGCGAAGCGTTGCTTTCTCCTGTAAAAGCTTCTGACGCCTCTCTCACATCTGCTCGCGGCTCTCTGTTCCCTTCGAGGTAGTTTTCCTTCTCAGAGCCATCACTTTTTGGTCTCAACCCTGGCGTCCAGGAATGCGGGGTGGGTGCCTAAGGCCTGGCTTTGCTTCTTAGATGCCATAGATGCTGATAATTCTACGTACAGTCACGCAGCCTGGTTCCTGATTCGTGGACAGACTCTTCCAGTGCCGTGCTCGTCCCTTTCCCCTTGCTCTGCTTCTGGCTCTCGCTCTCGCTCTCAGGAGGCTCAGCCTGACCGCGGGCTTCTCAGCAGCCCATTCCCCCCGGCTGCTGTCGCTCCATGCCTCAAGGCTTGAACAGATAGCTTGAGTGGCCCCTTACTTTTCAGTGTTGTTGCTTCTCGTTTGCAGAGAGCTCCCGAAAGGCTTGAGCCTGGCTTCTGACTCCTGTCATGTAAGTTAGGAAGATAGTACTTATATTAAATAATAAAAATAATACAACAAACACATACTCTACTTCTAAAGTATCATCAAACTTGAGAAGTAGACAGAATGGCTGATTGATAGTAGGGGAAACTGGTTTTACAAACTACTCTTCATCCAGAATGGCATACTTCTTTTTTATTATAAATATGATTATGAAACCTAAAATATCCCAAATAAAAGCGAGAATGGGTTGTGATATATATGTATCTGTTTTTCCTGAGGTAGCTTGCAGTTGAAGATAGTCACTTCCAGAAAACATTGGCATGAGGCACCTGAAGTGATATTCTGGACAAGGTGATTAGATGAGGTTCTAAACTTGTGAGGTGCTTTTTTGAAAATTAGCAACATTATCTTTGATGAATGAGGTTGTTTCCTTAAAAGTAAATGGTTGAAAAAAATTACAGTTCACAATTGACACCAAAAGTGTACTGAATTTAGATTAGTAATTTTGATTGTAAGATAGTTCTGTGAGCAGACAATAAAAGATGGGTTCTTTTCCCTCCCTATTGGTTTTTAAGCCATTTCAGATTTCTTTTATCTGATGATACATGACGAGAAAGAAGTGTAATAATGGAAAAGCTAAATTTACTTTTTTTGTAAACCTTTTTGAGCTAAAGTTTTTTAGAAGATATATACATGCCATTTATGATTAGATACATTTATTGGGTGAATCTGTCAAGACTGCAAACTTTGATAGTTTGGGATAAAATGCTTTGCTTTGGCAGCTTTCATGTTGTTTGAGGTTCTTTGGGGTATGATTTAAAGCACAGTATAATTCTAGTACCACTGCAAAATAATCTTGGACCTCAGAGAGTATTGTTTGTTTTGTGCATTAGCGAGTTGACGTGCTTCTAGTTGCTAGATTCCAAAGGTAAATTTTTGTTGTTGTTGTTTTGGAAAAGCTTTTGATGAATTCAAAGTCTGAATTATTTGAAATAATAGTATATCATATGAATACTTGCTCTTTACCTTCATGTAGTTTGAGAACCTGGCAGTAATTTGAATCCAATCTAGTATTCCATTGAAATAAGTATGGCTATGAAGGTGCCACATACTCTAAGAGCATTTACCTAGGGTGTCATAACCATGTTATAAAATAAAATTGATGGCTTATTTTGCAAATGCTATCAAGGCACTTGATCAGTGAACTCTAGAATGAAGTTTTTTTTTTTAATTTACTTTAAACAAGTTTTTATTTTGTAGTTTCTAATGAATCCCTACTACTATACCAGGTATTGCAGAGAATAGAACAGAAACATTAGTTTACCAGTGGGTAAATTGCTTACTCATTGGTAAATTATCAATGGATAAATTGCTTACCAGTTGGAAAAAGGAAAATACATATATGAGACATCGTCAACAATTGGAACATAGAGTCATATTGAATAAGGACTAAAATAGTTAAGAACAAAGGGAGATTACCATAGGCTGGATTTGTCTGAGAAAGGTTTGTAGAGAAAATCATATTTGATTTGGCTTTTAATAGAAGTATAAGCTTTCTTAGAAGGAGGAAGAGTTCAGCATAGCATGAGCTAAGGCACTTGATTTTCTAATCTTTGTGCATATTATTCTCCTAGATTAACCTAAAGGAGGAGAGGACTATCAGTGGCAATTAACTTCTTTGTAGTGGGCATAATTTTCTATGATAAACTATACACTAAATTAACATATTAAATATAAACAATTTCACAGATGTACGTGCTATAGAAGTCAGGCTTTAAAATAATCATTCTATATCCTGAGGCAAGTGAGAATGTAAGTTCACATGTTTCTGTAACCTGTACATTTTTTTACTGTTTACTAAGAGACAGTTATATTCTGAATGTTTCATACAACACTGGTCTGATTAGTACAACCTTAGATTATTAATATGCCCCAAAGACTATTTCTTGATAAAATAAATTAGGGAAATTTTATAAGCAACATTCACTTTGATTCATTGACATATGATAACTTAATTTTTAGTACCACATTTAATACTACTATTGCTATCATTTTCTGAAAACAAAGGGAGGGGTATGTCAGAGTTCCACAAATTGATATCTGTCAAAGTTCTAATATCATTTTATTAAGAATATGTGTGTTAATAATTGGCAACTAACATCAATATTTACACTGCAATTACAAACCTCTGCAAAGCTTATTTTGGTACATTTCTAACAACCTTCTGCTATATTGAAAATCAGTGAGATGACTAATTGTCTCCCAGGTTTTAGTCAACCTTTGTAAATTGATATTTATACACAGAAAAATAACAAGATACAGAGTTATTACATCCATAGAGAGGTATGTCTCCTAACAGAAATTCACATATTAGAATTCCAAATATAAAGAATTCACAGATTTACTCTCAGGAACAATATACTCAAACTTGAAATTTTTGAGGCTTCTATATACCTTCTGTACCTTTTATTTGGTTTCTTTTGCTGCCAGCAGTAGTCTTTGATTAAAGTTAACTTTAATTCACAGTAGCTAATAGTTTCTAGGATCAACAAATATAATTGTTATTTTGAACATTCTCTACTTAGAACATCAGCTATTAGTTAAATAAACAAGTTATTAGAGAACAGATTGGTCTATACTGACACAGTCAGCAAATAGCTATTATTATTGTTGGAAATTAACCAGTTAACAGATAATAAAATATATGCAGAAGGCATTGGAGTAAATCATTTTTGCTAAGTAAGTATTGTACATTTCTGGTATTAACTGCTTATGCCAGTATCAAAGGGATGATCTTTCGAAAGAGGAGGGAAACTGCCAAGAAAATTAAGATTACCTTGTATGTCAAATTATAAGTAGTATGGTGATTTAAGGCAGGTACATATGTTAGTTAAATTGCTAAACCTCAGTGGTGGCAGCATGTAAAATAGGGTAAAGAACTGTCATTTTCTGTTAAGTAAAATAGAGTCATTCTCAGTACTTTTACCTAAGGACTGATTCTGGAGGTAGAACAGTATTACACTGAGTACCAAAGATTCATCTATAAGTTATAATTTTCCTTAAATGTGTAGTTTTAAAATAATTATTATATTCTAAAGTATGATCTTTATTGTATCAATGGACTAAAAATTTTCCCAGCTAAGTACACATCTCTCAATCATATGATGGAAGTTTATGAGACAAATGACATTTTCCTGGCAATTCTTTTTAAGAGCAAGTTTTCCTGGAACATAATGTTTTTCACTAAGTGAAAGATACCAATAGCCAATTCAGTGTAGGAAAAAAAAAAGTGGAGACTAGAATTCTTTCTTAAAGTGTGGTATCCACCAAGAAAATAAAACAAAAACCTTCGTATACAAGTTGTAAACTAATATCCACAGGAACTGTCTCATACACAGTTATCATTCTCTCAAAATCATATCTTATGAATTGTTAATCCCCTTTAGACTATTGGTATCCAAAGTTCCCTTGTAATCTGACTCATTCTTATTTTCCTATTGACAAGTGCACCACTGGGATTTGATAGGGAGATTAACTTTGTTATTAATAGTATTCTACTGTAAGAAATATTTTTGTAACAATTTTTAAAATGCAACAAATATTAACAGAAACCTGAAATCAAATTTTAATGAGAAAAATGGATATATTTTAAAAATAATATTCACTTAAAGCCATTGTACAGTAAGTGTTAGTATCTCTATAACCTTTAACAGCCTTGAATTACATAGCTCCTCATTATGCTCACTTTCTGTACCTCGCTTCTAATTTTCTTAACTACTGTGGACATTGGTTTGTTCTCACTGTCACTCTTGAGCTACTACTTTGGTCCTTAAATGGGTTTCACAAAAGATATCTATCTTTTTATAAAGTTATTTAGGAAATATTTTCTGTGATTGTCTAAAAAGCCAAACCCATACTGGAAAAACTGCATTTAAAATTGGGTGATTTGACTGGAAGTAGTATTGATAGGAAGAATTCTCCAGGTTCTTTTAAAATACTATGGCTAAGTCAGATAATTTTTGAATGACTAGGTTTCTATTTCAAAATAATTTATTTTCTTTACCCTGGGGAGTAAAAAGTCAGAAGGGGCTGGGTCCTTCTGGCATAAAAGTAGGGATCCTTTCATTTGGATTCTTTTAGGTTTCCTCATTGTGTTTTTACCATCTAAACTTTATGTAGTCATACTTAGGATCTTTTTCATTTTAAAATAAAGAGGAATATCTTATCTATTCTTCCAGGCTGTCATATTACTACTGCTTTGTATTTTTATAGTATCTTTCATCAGATGAATTCAAATAGTTATTTTTATATTATGTGACTATTTTTACCATCTATTTGGAACTAATTTTATTTTTCTTTCAAACTGAGTACTAGTTGACATATGGGGGTGTGACATAAGTAGTAAATTTGACTCCACAGGTCCTATATAAGCCAGTCTCATTACTTTTAAGTTGCTCTTTGCCCTTTTCAGGGCTGGGTATATATTATGTACTAATACATGTAATGGTTATTGCTGAGTTTAATCTTTAAATATGCACATAGATCCTTATATTCTGTTTCTCTTCCTGCATACTTTTAAGGCTATCATTATTAACTGTTTTTTTTTTTTTTTTTTTTTTTTTGCTTACTATCAGTAGATTTAATCTTGGATTATATCGTTGTTGATACCAAATTGGTTCAGATACCTGTGATTCTATAGAAACAAGGAAAAAAATAGGAGTATGAGAAAATGAGTCTTACACTTTATATGTTTCAAATTTTTCTTAATTGGCAACAAGTTAGGGAGAACAAGTCTAAAATGGGTGAAGTTTTGAATTTTAGAATATTTTTTATGAACTGCAGTTTTCATGGTTTTCTTGTACATGTATTAACCAGGATTAGGACAAGATACCTAAGGTATCTTGTTTGAATAAGATCTTATTTCTCATAAGATATATGAGAATGATTTGTGGTTAGTGTATCAATGGATTATATGTAAAGACATATTTCTAAAGTACTTAAAGGTGCTTAGAAGCATTGTGTAGTTTTTGGTTTTTTTTTTGGTGAGGGGAAGGGTTTGAGACAGGGTCTTACTCTGTTGCCCAGGCTGGAGTGCAGTGGTGCAATCTCAGCTCACTGCAATTTCTGCCTCCCAGGCTCAAGCGATCCTCCCACTTCAGCTTCCTGAGTAGTTGGAACTACAGGTGTGCACCACTATAGCTGGCTAGTTTTTCTATTTTCAGCAGAGACCAGGTTTCACCATGTGGCCTAGGCTGGTCTTGAATTCCTGAGTTCAAGTGATCATCCCAGCTTGACCTTCCAAAGTGCTGGGATTACAGGCGTGAGCCACCCCGCCCAGTCACTTTTGTAAGTAGTTTTAATCTTCTTTCTACTATCTTGTTTTAAAATTTGTTTAGCAAACTATTTATGTAAAAATAACCCTAAAGTCATTGTAATTTCAGCTTTTTTAATTTCAGCTTTTTTCTGATTTATTACAAATTCTGAATCAGTGGGCTTCAAATTGTAGTACAACAAAATTTTATTAATTCAGGGCCCACTAATCAAGAACTTGTTATAGGCTAGATATGTATAGTACTCATGCTAAAAATTAATTACACTATGTAGGAGAAGCAGCCAGAGTCCTACCAGAGGTTAGGCAATATTGGAGCTTCTTTACTGGGTATCTGCATACTGATACTGAATTAAAATAGGTTCTAAGATGGATGAAGGCAGAAACATCTAGGTTTTGTGTATTTAAAAACATGTTTTAAGTGCTCTATTACTGATTATAGCCATTAATTGTATTGAGCTATTTACAAGAAAAGGGATTTGAACATCACTTAATACAAGCAAAATCGAGGCAGGTTATAGTAAACTGCTTTCATATGTTTTAAAAACTGCAGTACTAATATTATCTGCATTTAAATTCTGTGCACTTACAAACTCTTCCTATCAATTCATCAGAATAAGAAAGTAAAGTGTGCATTAAAAGTTACATAAGGACACATGCACACGAATGTTCATTGCAGCACAGTTTACAATAGCAAAGACCTGGAACCAACCCAAATGCCCATCGATGATAGACTGGACAGGGAAAATGTGGCACATATACACTATGGAATATTATGCAGCCATCAAAAACGATGAGTTCGCGTCCTTTGTAGGGACATGGATGAACCTGGAAACCATCATTCTCAGCAAACTGACACAAGAACAGAAAATCAAACACCGCATGTTCTCACTCATAGGCGGGTGTTGAACAATGAGAACACATGGACACAGGGAGGGGAGCACTACACATGGTGTCTGTTGGGGGAAATAGGGGAGGGACAGCGGGGGGTGGGGAGTTGGGGAGAGATAGCATGGGGAGAAATGCCAGATATAGGTGATGGGGAGGAAGGCAGCAAATCACACTGCCACCTGTGTACCTATGCAATAATCTTGCATGTTCTTCACGTGTACCCCAAAACCTAAAATGCAATAAAAAAAAGAGAAAAAAAAAGTTACACTTAGTAGTCTTTATATGTTGATGGTATTGCTGCAGCTCTAAAAGTAGTAAAACTTCGGAATATTCTTCTTCCCCAATTCTGAAATAATAATCATATAATGAGTGCATGCATATTGGTACTGATTTGTTCTATTTATGTTATAATGCAAGAAGCACTAAAATCCAGCATTTCTGATGTTCTGATATGAAATTCTTCTGACAATAAACTGGAACTTCCAGTCTGGTTAACTTGTTTAAGTTACAGGTTTAACTTGTTAAAGACTTGACCTAGGGTGACGCTGTCCATAGAGCACATCTACACCTAATGCTAGGGTTGCTAGAGGCATGTTATTTACTACTCATGCTCTTTTAGGAGGGGAAAAAGCTAGTTCTTTGCTTCATGCCTTTCACAGTAATGATTATGTGCCTCTATTGTGTAACTCATTGCTCTTTACTTATAGATTTTAGATTTTAAAAGTAAGAGCAAGGGAAGGAATAACACAGAAGTTATTGGATAAACTAGAATAAAAACTTAGCTGTTTGGAAAACTAATTATAATTTTTCTCCATCTCCCACCCCCTTTTCCATTCCTATGACATGTGTGAAAAATCTTTACACTGTGTATTTATGGATGAGAGGAAGAGAGACTGAGTATTCATGTAACAGTTTTCTCATAGCTGAACACTGCAGAATAGGAATTACTGAAATCAAATGATTCTTAGTAATCTGTGGTAATGGGACTATGAGCTTAGAAAAAAAATTAAAATCTTTTTATTTGAAAGATAATTTTGTATTTACATTTGAATATGAATGTTTCTAATCTAGATAGTCTTAGAGACTCATTAACTAAAGGCTATGGAATACAGTATCTTGGCTAATGAATTTTCTAATTACTAAGGATTAATTCAAGTATGTAACGACACTGAGGCTGGGATGCTTTGCATAAGATGCCCAGAGTTTTAGGTTGTACATAATTGTTTGTGGACCACTGACCCAGTTTTGTGTGTCTTGATTAAAGATTTTTAGTTGCAAATAATAAAAGTCTACTTCAAACTAGCTTAAAGAAAGAAAGAGTTTATGTTAAGTATAAGAGCAAAAAGAAAGAGCAGAAAGTGTATAGTCTAGGTACATGAGAGACTTGAACTAGGTTGAAGAGCTGTCCATAGCTAAGGGAATTTTTCTCCCTCTTTTTTCCTTCACCACACCTGGGGCTGTGGGGTCATCTGTTTATCTCTGTTTCTTTCAGTATGTCTGCTTCATTTTTCTCACTCCCTCAGCACACAGCCAAACGTGGTTTATCTAAGAGATCCCAAGTTTATACATTGTAAATTCAGGCAATCAGAAGAGACTCAGTATTTCTGAATTCCAATTCCCAATTCTGATTGACACAGTTTGGGCTATATGTCCAGCCAGGATCTGACTATCCATGGCTAGAGAGGCAAGATCTAAATGAGGGGACATACAGTTCCCAGAGAAGGGACGACTGTGGGCTAAACAGAATCTCAAATAGTACCTACCATTAAGTATAAACTGTGGTGCAGGGAATAAACTATATAAAGACACATGTATGTTTCTTAAAAAAAAAAGCAAAATACAGCACATTTGCCGTATGCTTATCTTCATTCATAGAACAATAAAGAATATTAGAAGTCATATTATCTACCCTCCTTATTTTAAGGAGAAGCAAATTGAGGCCCAGAGATAATTAATAAAAATATAAAAACTTATCCAAGGTTTATATATATAAATTTATATAATTTTATCATTGTATTAATTTTATAAATTAACACAAAATATTAATTAAAAAGCTTTGACTACAATTTGAACCTTGTGGTTTCTAGTTTTTCCTAGATACTAGCATCCCACTAACCAGAGTATCTGATAAAATGTTAACACACTTTAAAAGAGGTCTCATAAAATATGCAGCAATGTTTGATAGATATTTTTATCTAAGCAAAGTAAATAAAGAGGAAAAGCAAAACCATTTCCCCATGTCATTATGGTGAAACCGAAATAATATCAGAAGTCCATAGGTAATATCTGATTTTTTAAAAAACAAAATTTTTAAAGATACATAAAAACAAAAGATTTGAAGAACAAATATTTTGATTATATAGTATAAAGTTGCTACAATTAAAGAAGCAATGATATAAATATGATATCTTTGCTACTGGGAAACCTATATTGTAACCAAATTAGTTTTCCTTTTTGATATATATATTCATTCAACATTTATTGAGCGTTGCTACATGCACAGCCCTGTTTTAGGCATTAGGGATATAGTGGTAAACAGAACAAAATCCCTACACTCATGAAGTTTGCAATCTAAAGGATGATACACACAGTGAATACACAAATAATATGTAATATATAACATCAGATAATGATAAGGGTTATAAGGCTGATAAAACAAGATAAGGGGATAAGGAGCAATAGATGATGCTATTCTAGATACAGTGGTCAAGAAAGGATATCTGATGGGATGACATTAAGCAAAGACCTGAATGAAGCAAGGGGGTTAGGGCATGCGAATATCTGGAGGAAGAACATTTCAGGCAGAAGAAATAGAATATGCAAAGGCCCTGAGGTTGAAGCCTGTTTGGTATGCTCATTGAATAGCAAGGAGGCTAATGTATCCAGAATATAGAGAGTGAGGGAAACAGTAGGAGAAAATAAGGTCAGAGATGTATTTAGAGGCCAAATCATATAGACTTCTGTAGGACAAAATAGGAATTTGGGATTTTACTCTATGTGATGGAAAGGCATTGAAAAATTGAGAGAGGGTAATTTGATTTGATTTATATGTAAAGAGAGAATCTTAACTTGGTTTGATTTATATGTAAAGAGAATAATCTGGCTTCCACATTGAAAGAACAAGAGAATAAGCAGGGAGACCAATTAAAAAGAATGTTATAGTAACCCCGGTGATAGGGTTACTAGTAGTTGGATTAGGGTAGCAGTAGTGGGGAAAGTGAAAATTAGTCAGATTATGAAGATATAGACACACACACACACACAAATATATATATACAGTCATACCTCACAGATATTACACATTCAGTTCCAGACTACCACAATAAAGGGAATATCACAATAAAGCAAGTCATATACATTTTTGGTTTCCTAGTACATATAAAAATTATGTTTATGGCCAGGAGTGGTGGCTCACACCTGTAATCTCAGCACTTTGGGAGGCCAAGCTGGGGGGATTACTTGAGCTCAGGAGTTTGATACTAGGCTGGGCAACATAGCAAGGTCTCCATCCCTACTAAAAAAAAAAAAAGTTATGTTTATACTATACATCAGTCTCTTAAGTGTGCAATAGCACTATGTCTAAAAACATCTTAACTCTTTTCATTAAGAAATACTTTATTAGTAAATAAAATGCTAAGAATCACTTGAACTGTCAGTGAGTTGTAATCCTTTTGCTGGGGGAGGATTGTTCCTTGTGTATATAGCTACTGACTGATCAGGGTGATGGTTTCTGAAGGTGGGAGTGGCGACATCATTTTCTTAAAATAAGACAAAAAAGGAAGTTTGTTGCATCAATAGACTTTTTCTTTAACAAGAGGTTTTCCTGTAGCGTGTAATGCTGCTTGACAACATGTTACCCACTGTAGAACTTCTTTCAAATTAGAGTCAGTCCTCTCAAACCCTACTGATACTTTATCAACTAAGTTTATGTAATATTCTAAATTCTTTGAAGTTGTTTCCACAGTGTTCCTAGCATTTTCTCCAGGAGTAGATTCCATCTCAAGAAACCATGTTCTTTGTTCATTCATAAGAGGCAACTCCTCATCCATTATCGTTTTATCATGAGATTGAAGCAATTCACTTACACCTCTGTCTCCACTTCTAATTCTGTTTCTTTTGCTGTTACTACCAAATCTAGTTACTTATTCTGGTGAAGTCTTGCACCTGTCAAAATAATCCATGACGTTTGGAATCCACTTCTTTCAAATTGCTGTTAATGTTGATATTTTGAACTTTTTCTGTGAAGCAAAATGTTCTTAACATTTGCTTCTAAAATGATGGATCATTTCCAGAAGGTTTTCAAGATCCAGGAGAGGAATTGTTATCTCTGGCAGCCATTGATTTATGAAATGTATTTCTTATATAATAAGGCTTGAAAGTCCAAATTAGTCCTTGATTCATGGACTGCAGAAGGGATGTCATGTTAACAAGCATGAAAACAACATTAATCTCTTTGTACACATTTATCAGAGCTCTTGGATAACTAGGTGTATTTTCAATGAGCAATAGTATCTTGAGAGGAATATTTTTTTCAGAGCAAAAGGTCTCAACAGTGGGCTTAAATTATTCAGTAAACTATACTATAAACCAATGTGCTGTCATCCAGGCTTTATTGTTCCATTTGTAAAGCACAGGCAGAGTAGATTTAACATAATTATTATGGGCCCATATCTGAGTTCAAATCCTGGATGTCCTTGTTAATTTTCTGTCTCGTTGATCTGTCTAATATTGACAGTGGGGTGTTAAAGTCTCCCACTATTATTGTGTGGGAGTCCAGTCTCTTTGTAGGTCTTTAAGAACTTGCTTTATGTATCTGAGTGCTCATGTATTGGGTACATATAGTTAGGATAGTTAGCTGTTGTTGCATTGATCCCTTTACCATCATGTAATGCCCTTCTTTGTCTCTTTTGATCTTTGTTGGTATAAAGTCTGTTTTATCAGAGACTAGGATTGCAACCCTGCTTTTTTTGGTTTCCATTTGCTTGGTGAATCTTCTTCCATCCCTTTATTTTGAGCCTATATGTGTCTTTGCATGTGAGATGGGTTTCTTGAATACAGCACACCAAAGGGTCTTGACTCTTTATCCAATTTGCCAGTCTGTGTCTTTTAATTGAGGCATTTAGCTCATTTACATGTAAGGTTAATATTATGTGTGAATTTGATTCTGGCATTTTGATCCTAGCTGGTTGTTTTGCCCATTAGTTGATGTAGTTTCTTCATAGTGTCAATGGTCATTACAATTTGGTATGTTTTTGCAGTGGCTGGTACTGGTTGTTCCTTTCCATGTTTAGTGCTTCCTTCAGGAGCTCCTGTAAGGCAGGCCTGGTGGTAACAAAGTCTCTCAGCAGTTGCTTGTTCCTAAAGGATTTTATTTCACTTTAGCTTATGAAGCTTAGTTTGATTGGATATGAAATTCTGGGTTGAAAATTCTTTTATTTAAAGATGTTGAATATTGGCCCCTACTCTCTTCTGGCTTGTAGGGTTTCTGCTGAGAGATGCATTGTGAGACTGATGCATTTCTCTTTGTGAGTAACCTAACCTTTCTCTCTGGCTGCCTTTAATATATTTTTCTTCATTTCAATCCTGGTGAATCTGATGATTATGTGTCTCGGGGTTGCTCTTCTTGAGGAGTATCTTTGTGGTGGTCTCTGTATTTCCCGAATTTGAATGTTGGCCTGCCTTGCTAGGTTGGAGAAATTCTCCTGGATAATATCCTGAAGAGCGTTTTCCAACTTGGTTTCATTCTCCTCGTGACTTTCAGGTACACCGATCAAATGTAGATTTGGTCTTTTCACATAATTCCATATTTCTTGGAGGCTTTGTTCATTTCTTTTCACTCTTTTTTTTCTAATCTTGTCTGCTCGCTTTATTTTATTGAGTTGATCTTCAATCTCTGATATCCTTTCTTCTGCTTGATTGATTTGGCTATTGAAATTTGTGTATGCTTCACGAAGTTCTCATGCTGTGTTTTTCAGCTCATCACTGCAGTTCTTCACTGCAGTGGTTATTCTAGTTAACATCTTGTCTAACCTTTTTGCAAGGTTCTTAGCTTCCTTGCTTTGGGGTAGGACATGCTCCTTTACCTCTGAGAAGTTTGTTATTACCCACCTTCTGAAGCCTGCTTTTATCAATTTATCAAACTCATTTACCATCCAGTTTTGTTTCCATGCTGGTGAGAAGTTGTGATCCCTTGGAGGAGAAAAGGCGTTCTGGTTTTTGGAATTTTCAGCCTTTTTTTGCACTGGTTTATTTCCATCTTCATGGATTTATCTACGTTTGGTCTTTGAAGTTGGTAACCTTTGGATGGGGTCTCTGAGTGGACGTCCTTTCTATTGATGTTGAAACTATTTCTTTCTGTTTTTTGGAATAGTAAATGAACATTAGCTTTAGTTTAAAATCACCATCTACATTAGCCCCTAACAGAAGATTCAGCCTGTCCTTTGAAGCTTTGAAGCCAGACATTGACTTCTCTTTAACTGTGGAAGTTGCAGATAGCATCTTCTTCTGATAGAAGGCTGTTTTATCTACATTGTTAATCTGTTGTTTAATGTAGCTACTTTCATCCATTATCTTAATTAGACCTTCTGGATAACTTGCTGCAACTTCTTTAGCAGCACTTGATGCCTCATCTTGCGCTTTTATGTTATGGATACAGCTTATTGTCCCAAACCTCACGAATCAACTTCTGCTAGCTTCCAACTTTACTACTGCAGCTTCTTCACCTCCCCCAGCCTTCACAGAATTAGTTAGGGCCTTTCTCCGTATTAAGCTTTGGTTCAAGAAAACGTTGTGGATGGTTTGGTTTTCCATCCAGACCACTAAAACTGTCTTCTTAACAACCATAGGCTGTTTTGCTTTTATATTATTCATGTGTTCACCGAAGTAACACTTTTACTCTCTTTTACATTCACAGTTTAGGTAGCTGTTTGGCAGAAGAGACCTATTTTTTGGCCTATCCTGGCTTTTGATATACCTTCTTCACTAAGTGTAATCATTTCTGGCCTTTGATTTAAAGTGAGAGATGTGCTACTCTTACTTTCACTTGAACACTTAAAAGGCCATTGTAGGGTTATTAATTATCCTAATTTCAATATTGTTATGTCCAGCAGAATAGGGATGCTCGAGGAGAGGGAGAGAGATAAGGGCATGGCCAATCAGTTTAGCATTCAGAACACGTACAAGATTTATTGTGTTTGCCATCTTATATGGACACTGTTTGTGGTACCTCCAAACCATGACAATAGTAACATCAAAGATCACTGATTACAGATCACCATAACAGATATAATTATAATGAAAAAGTTTGAAATATTGTGGGAGTTAACAAAATGTAAGAGAGACACGAAGTGAGCACGTGCTTTTGGAAGAATTTGCCAATAAACTTCCTTAATGCAGGGTTGCCACAAAACTTCAATTTGTTAAAAAAAAAAAAACCACACACACACAGTATCTGCTAAATGCAATAAAATCAGGTACACCTGCATATTATTTTTGAAGTGAAGATTCATAGAAAGTTGCAATAAATGTACGGGGAGATCCTGTTCATAGCTCACCACTTCAATGTTATGTTGCATAACTACAGTGTAATACAGAAACCAGGAAACTGATGCTTATCTTAATCAGTTTTCTTTACTTTTGTAAGCACTCTGTGAATGTGTGTGTGTATAGCTCTACTCATTTTCTCACATGTGTAGTTTCTTTTTTTTATTTTTTTATTGTACTTTAGGTTCTAGGGTACATGTGTAGATCATGCAGGATTGTTGCATAGGTACACACATGGCAATGTGGTTTGCTGCCTCCATCCCCCTGTTATCTACATCTGGCATTTCTCCCCATGTTATCCCTCCCTGACCTACCCACCCCCCTGCTGTCACTCCCTTGCCTGCCCCACAACAGATCCCAGTGTGTGATGTTCCCCTCCCTGTGTCCATGTGTTCTCATTGTTCAACCCCTGCCTATGAGTGAGAACATGTGGTGTTTGATTTTCTGTTCTTGTGTCAGTTTGCTGAGAATGATGGTTTCCAGATTCATCCATGTCCCTACAAATGACATGAACTCATCATTTTGAAGGCTGCATAATATTCCATGGTGTATATGTACCACATTTTCCTTGTCCAGTCTATTGTCGATGGGTGTTTGGGTTGGTTCCAGGTATTTGCTATTGTAAACAGTGCTGCTATGAACTTGTGTGCATGTGTTTTTATAACAGAATGATTTATAATCCCTTGAGTATATACTCAGTAATGGGATTGCTGGGTCAAATGGAATTTCTATTTCTAGGTCCTTGAGGAAGTGCCACACTGTCTTCCACAATGGTTGAACTAATTTACACTCCCACCAACAGGGTAAAAGTGTTCCTATTTCTTCACATCCTCTCCAGCATCTGTGGTCTCACATGCGTAGTTTCATCACCACTCCAAGATGTTTAATTGTGCCATCACTATTAGGTTCTTTCATGCTAACACTTTATAAAGACACACTCACCTCCTTTTCCTCCTTCTCAAACATCTGATCAATAATTTGTTCTGTCTCTCTCTGTAATTATGGTATTTCATGAATATTATATAATGTTCCTCTTTCTCCTTAGTAATTTTCTTAGCTCTGAAGTCTTCTTTATCTGATATTAGTATATGCAGTGGTGCCTTTAAAACATCATATTTCAATGATACATCTTTTTCCATCCATTTACTTTCAACTTCCCATTCTGTTACATTTGAAGTGGATTTCTTGTAGACTCCATGTAGCTGGAGTAAGCTTTTTTAAAAATTTACTCTGCCAGTCTCTATCTTTTAATTGGTACATTTAGATTAGTTTATATTAAAATAATTATTGATATGTTAGGGCTGAGTCTTCAATTTTTAAAATTGTGGTAAAAATAACATGATATCTACCCTCTTAACAAAATTTTGAGTGTACAGTACAGTATTGTAGATTATATGCATATTAATGTCCAGAAGATATCTAAAACTTTGTATCTTGCTGTTTAAAACTCTATACTCATTGAACAGCATCTCCACATTTTCCCTTTTCTTTGCCTTCTATCAATTTGATTAGTTTAAGTACCTCCTATAACTGAAATAATGTAGTATTTGTCCTTCTGTGACTAGTTTATTTCAGTTAGCATAGAGTCCTCAGGGTCCATTCATGTTATATGCCTGGATTGTGTGACTGGATATGACAGGATTTTCTTCTTTTGAAAAGCTGAATAATATTATATTATGTGCATATGCCATATTTTCTTCTTATTATTATTATTATACTTTGAGTTCTGAGATACATGTGCAGAATGTGCAGGGTTATTACATAGGTGTACACATGCCATGGTGGTTTGCTGTACCCATCAACCCGTCATCTACATTAGATATTTTTCCTAATGCTATTCCTCCCTTAGCCTGCCACCCTGCACCACCAGGTCCCAGTGTGTGATGTTCCTTTTCCTGTGTCCATGTATTTTCATTGTTCAACTCCCACTTATTAGTGAGAACGTGTGGTGTTTGGTTTTCTGTTATTGTGTTAGTTTGCTGAGAATGATGGTTTCCAGCTTCATTCATGCCCCTGGAAAGGACATGAACTCATCCTTTTTTGTGGCTACATAGTATTTCGTGGTGTATATGTGCCACATTTTCTTTATATAGTCTATCATTGATGGGCATTTGGATTGTTTCCAAGTCTTTGCTATTGTGAACAGTGCTATAATAAACATACATGTACATGTGTCTTTACTGTAGAATGATTTATAATCCTTTGGGTATATACCCCAGTAATAGGATTACTGGGTCAAATGGTATTTCTGGTTCTAGATCCCCAAGGAATTGCCACACTGTCTTCCACAATAGCTGAACTGATTTACACTCCCACCAACAGTGTAAAAGCGTTCTTATTTCTCGACATCCTCTCCAGCATCTGTTGTTTCCTGACATTTTAATGATCACCATTCCAACTGGTGTGAGATGGTATCTCATTGTGGTTTTGATTGGTATTTCTCTAATGACCAGTCATGATGAACTTTTTTTCATGTGTTTGTTGGCCGCATAAATGTCTTCTTTTGAGGAGTATCTGTTCATATCCTTCACCCACTTTTTGATGGGGTTATTTTTTTCTTGTAAATCTGTTTAAGTTCTTTGTAGATTCTGGATGTTAGTCCTTTGTCATATGGGAAGATTGCAAAAATTTTCTCCCCTTCTATAGGTTGCCTGTTCAATCTGATGATAGTTTCTTTTGCTATGCATAAGCTCTTTAGTTTAATTAGATCTCATTTGTCAATTTTGGCTTTTGTTGCCATTGCTTTTGGTATTTTAATCATGAATTCTTTGCCCATGCCTCGTTCTGAATGGTATTGCCTTGGTTTTCTTCTAGGGTTTTTATGGTTTTAAGTCTTACATTTAGGTCTTTAATTCATCTTGAGTTAATTTTTGTATAAGGTGTAAGAAAGGGGTCCAGTTCAGTTTTCTGCATGTGGCTAGCCAGTTTTCCCAACACTGTTTATTAACTAGGGAATCCTTTCCCCATGCTTGTTTTTGTCAGGTTTGTCAAAGATCAGATGGTTATAGACGTGGGTTGTTATTTCTGCAGCCTCTATTCTGTTCCATTGGTCTGTATATCTGTTTTGGTACAAGTACCATGCTGTTTTAGTTACTGTAACCTTCTAGTATAGTTTGATGTCAGGTAGTGTAATGCCTCCAGCTTTGTTTTTTTACTTAGGATTGTCTTGGCTATATGGACTCTTTTTTGGTTTCATGTGAATTTAAAGTAGTTTTTTCTAATATCTGTGAAGAAAGTCAATGGTATCTTGATGGGGATGGCATTGAATCTATGAATTACTTTGGGCAGTATAGTCATTTTCACAATATTGATTCTACCTATTCATAAGCATAGAATGTTTTTCCATTTGTTTGTATCATTTCTTATTTCCTAGAGCAGTGGTTTGTGGTTCTCCTTGAAGAAGTCCTTCATTTCCCTTGTAAGTTGTATTTCTAGGTATTTAATTCTCTTTGCAGCAATTGTGAATGGGAGTTCCCTCATGATTTGTCTCTCTGTTTCTCTCTTATTGGTGTATAGGAATGCTTGTGATTTTTGCACATTGATTTTTTGTCCTGGGACTTTGCTGAAGTTGCTTATCAGCTTAAGGAGATTTTGGGCTGAGACACCAGGGTTTTGTAAATATACAATTATATCATCTGCAAACAGAAACAATTTGACTTCCTCTCTTCCTATTTGAATGCCTTTTATTTCTTTCTCTTTCCTGATTTCCCTGGCCAGAACTTCCAATACTATGTTGAATAGGAGTGGTGAGAGAGGGCATCCTTCTCTTCTGCTGGATTTTAGAGGGAATGCTTCCAGCTTTAACCCATTCAGTGTGATATTGCATGTGACACATTTTCTATATCTGTTCCTCCATTGATGGACATTTAGTTTGTTTACATGTCCTGGCTATTGTGAATAATGTTACAATGAAGATAGGAGTGCAAATATCACTTCTGTATACTGTTTTCAATTCTTTTGGATACTCAGCAGTGAGGTTGGTAGATCATATGGTAGTTCTATTTTTAATTTTTTGAGGAACCTTCATACTGTTTTCCAAAGTGGCTACACCATTATATAGTCCCAGCAACAGTGCCCAAAAGTTCAGTTTTTCAATAATACTTGTTTCCTTTTT
Source organism: Aotus nancymaae (assembly GCF_030222135.1). Classification (NCBI taxonomy): domain Eukaryota; kingdom Metazoa; phylum Chordata; class Mammalia; order Primates; family Aotidae; genus Aotus; species Aotus nancymaae. The sequence goes on from NW_026988488.1 coordinate 2,657,461, forward strand.
AAAGTAAATTTTATTATGCATATTTGAGGTATACATATGTAATGATATTGTGAGGCACACATATAGAGTAAAAATATTACTATAGTGAAACAAATCATCATATTGGTCATCTCACATAGTTACCTATTTTTCTTCTGTGGCAAGAGCAGCCATAATCTGCTCATTTAGCAAATACCATGAATTCCATACACTACTATTCACTATAGTTGTCATGTTATAAGATCTAATGTACAACACTTGTAATTTTCTGGTTTTTGTTTTGTTTTGTTTTAATTATGGCCATTTTAATAGGTATAAGTTGATAACTCATTGTGGTTTTGTTTTGCATTTCCCTGATGATTAGTTATGTTGAGCATCTTTTCATATACTTATTACCTATTTTTATGTCTTCTTTGGAGAAATGTCTATTAAAGTTCTTTGCTCATATTATAATCAGTTCTTTTTTTCTATCAAGTTTTATGAGTTTCTTCTATAGTTTGCATATTAACTCTTTACCAGTTGTGTAGGTTTTCAAATGTTTTCTCCCATTCTGTGAGTTTCCTTTAACCCTATTGATGTGTTCCTTTGCTGAGCAGCAGCTTTTTAGTTTGATTTGGTCTCACTTGTCTATTTTTGTTTTTGTTGCCTGTGCTTTTAGTGTCCTATCTATCTAAAAAATCATTCCCAAGACTGATGTTGTGAAGCTATTTCCTCATGTTTTCTTCTAGAATTTTTACAGTTTCAGGTATTACAGTTAAGTCTTTAATCCATATTGAGTTGTTTTTTGTATATTGTATAAGATAAGGATCCAATTTCATTTTTTTTGCATGTAGATATACAGTTTTTCCAGCACTGTCTGTTAAAGAGATTATTATTTTTCTATTATGTAGTTTTGTCAGCATTGTTTTTTCCATTGGACTACATTTGCATGTGTTTATTTTCAAGCTCACTATTCTTTTCCAAATTGGTTTATATGTTTGCCTTTATGTTGGTTTCATACTGTTTTGATTACTGTAGCTTTGTAATATGTTTTAAAATCTTGGAGTATGAGGTCTCCAGCTTTGTTGCTCTTTCTCAATATTATTTCAACTGTTGGGAGATTTTTGTGGCTCTATGTGAATTTTAGGATTTTTTTTTTTAATTTTTATAAAAAACGCCATTGGAATTTTGATGGGGGTCACATTGAATCCATAGATCACTTTGGGTAGTATGAACATTTTCACATTATTGAGTCTTCCAATGCATTAATACAAGATGTCTTCCAACTTGTTTGTGTCTTCTTTAATTTCTTCCATCAATGTTTTGTAGTTTTGTAGATGTAAACTTGGGTTCCTAATTGAGATCTTTCTCTTTTTTTAATATAGGTTTTTATCTCTATAAAATTCCCCGTTTGTACTGCTTTTGCTGCATTTCATAAGTTTTGGTATGTTGTGTTTTTATTTTTGTTTGTCTGAAGATACTTCAACATTTTCATTAAGATTTCCTGTTTGATGTATTGGTTATTCAAAAGTGTTTTGTTTAATGTACATATTTTGAATTTTCCAACTTTCTTTAAGCTATTATAAAAGTCCTTCATCACGTTGGTTAATTTTATTTCTAAGTATTTTTTTGATGCCATTGAAAATACAATTGTTTTCTTAATTTTTTGGATTGTTCTTTGGTACTCTATGGAAGTGCAACTCCTTTTTATTTGTTGATTTTGTATTCTTCAACTTTATTGAATTCATTTATTAATTCTAACAGGTGGAGTCTTTAGGATTTTTTATATATGAGATCACTTCATCTGTGAAAAGAGAAAATTTTTCTTCTTTTTTATTGGATGATTTTATTTCTTTTTCTTAGTTATTTGCTCTGGAGAGGATTTCCAATGCTATGTTGAATAGAAGTGGTGACAGTGGGCATCCTTGCCTTGTTTCTGATCTTAAAGGAAAAGCTTTCTGTTTTTTACCATGAAGTATGATGTTAGGTCTGGACTTTTCATATATGCTTTTGCTCACCAGATATGGTTTGTTGAAAATTGTTGAGGCAATTTTCTTTTGCTCTTAACTTGTTGAGAGTTTTTATCATGAAAGGGTGTTGAATTTTGTCAAACACTATTTTGTGTCTGTTGAAATGGCCATGTAATATTTATTCTTCACTTTCTTAATATGATGTATCAAATTAAGTGATTTTTCATATTGTCAGCCATCCTAGCATCACAGGGATAAATCTCACTTGGCTGTGATTCATATTTTTAAGATCCTGTTGAATTTGACTTGCTGGTATTTTGTTGAAGATATTTGCATCTATGCTTATCAAATATATTGGTTTATTGATTTTGATTTCTTTTCTTGTGGTGTCTTTGTCTGGCTTTGTTAATAGGGTAATGCTGTCTTCATAAAAGGAGTTTAGAAGTATGCCTTCCACCTTAATTTTTTGGAACACTTTAAGAAGGATTGTTGTTATTTTTTAAAATTTTTTTTAAAGAGATTTACCAGTAAAACCATCTGGTCATGACTTTTTTTTTGTCGGGGGGTGGGGGGTGATTAACTGATTTAATCTTCTTACTAGTTATAAGTATGTTCAGATTTTCTCTTTCTTCATGATTCAATGTTGGTAGGTTATAGATTTATAGGAATTTATCTATTTCTTCCAGGTTATTCAATTTATAGACAAACAATTGATCATTTTGTTTCTTTTAATTCTGTTAATTTCTGTGGCATCAATTTTTATGTTTCTTCTTTTATTTCTGATTGTTTTGAGTCTTCTCTTTTTTCTTAGTCTATCTAAAGATTTGTCAATAACTTTTATCTTCTCAAAAAGCAGCTTTTAATTTTTATTGATCTTTTCTATTTTTTCCTTCTCTATTTATTTCTGCTCTGGTTTATATCATTCCTTTCCTTCTGCTTACTTTAGTCTTAGTTTGCTCTTCTTTTTCTAGTGCCTTCAGATGTAAAGTTAAGTTGTTAATTGAGATCTTTCTTTCTTTTTTAGGTGGAAGAAATATGGATATGCTGTATTCTGTTTGAAAGGATTCATCATGAACCAGAAAAAAATCAATGAAAAGGGACATTTCACCTAGATTAAATTTTTCAATTTTAAAAAAGCACATGAGCAAAGAAAATATCCTTCAAACATCCAAATAAGGAAGAATAGATTACCTAACAACAGGAACTAATACGAAATAATTGAGTCAGCCTCAGACATCTTTTTTTTTTTTTTTCCAGTAAAGAAGTAGTTTAATAATTGCAGGGCCAGCCAAGTAAAGAGAAAGGGAAGAAAGCTTCTCAAACCCATCTCTCTGAGAATTTGGAGGCTAGGGTTTTTTGAGGACACTGGCAGGCAGGGGATAGGAAACTTTAAAAAAAATGATTGGGGATGAAATCACAGGGATGCCTAAAACTGTCTTGGCTTACCTGAGTTAGTTCCTGGGAATGGGGTCTCAGGATCAGGTAGCATCTCTTGGTCGGCTCTTGGTTTGCTGCTAAATCTGAAAAATATCTCAAAGACCAGGTTTTTTTTTTTCAAGTTTCATAGTAGTGATGTTATCTATAGGAGTAGTTGGAGAAGTGTAAAGCTTGTGACCCCCACTTATATGATTTGGTAGTTGTAAGCAAGTTATAGAAAAACACATAAAGCAATGGCAGGTAAATATTTAACTGTGTCTATTATTTAGCAAATTTCAAGGCCTCACCATAATTATTTCTCTAATTATTAATATTTTTTAAAAGTTTTATAGGTACATAGTAGGTATTTTTATATATGGGGTACATGATATGTTTTGATACAGACATCCAATGTGAAAAAAGCACATCATGGAGAATAGTGTATCTATCTCCTCAATAATTTATCCTTTGAGTTATAAACAATGCAATTCCACTCTTTAAGTTATTTTAAAATGTGCAATTAAGTTATTATCGATTATAGTCACCCTTTTGTGCTATCAAATAGTAGATCTTCATTCTTTTTTTTTTTTTGTACCCATTAACCATCCCCACCTCCTCCCAGCACCGTACTTCCCAGCCTCCAGTAATCATTTCTACTATGTCCATGAGTTCAATTGTTTTGATTTTCAGGTCCCACAAATAAGTGAGAAAATGTGATGTTTGTCTCTCCATGCCTGGCTTATTTCTCTTAACCTAATGATCTCCAGTTTCATCTATGTCGTTGCAGATGACTGCCTGGATCTCATTTTCTTTTTATGTTTGAACAGTATTCCATTGTATATGTGCCACATTCTTTATCCATTCATCTGTTGATGGACACATAGGTTGCTTCCAAATCTTAGCTATTGTTAACAGTGCTGCAACCACCATAGAAGTGCAGATATCTTTTTGACATACTAATTTCATTTCTTTTATGTATATATTCAACAATAGAATTGCTGTTTTATTTGCTATCTCAATTTTTAGTTTTTTGAGGAACCTTCAAATTGTTCTTCATAGTGGCTGTTAATTTACTTTCTTAACAACGGTGTATAAGGGTTCACTTTTTTCTACATCCTTGCCAGCATTTGTTATCGCCTTTGTTTTGAATATAAGCCATTTTAACTGGAGTAAGAGGATGTTTCTTAATAGATTTGATTTGCATTTCTCTGGTGATTGATGATGTTGAGCACCATTTCACAGTTTAGAAGTATTCCCTCCTGCTCTATTTTTCACATCCTTGTTTGTCATTTGTGTGTCTTATTTTGAGAAATGTCTATTAAAATATTTTGCCCATTTTTTGATCAGATTATTAGATTTTATTCTATAGAGTCGTTTGAGCTCCTTATATATTCTGCTTATTAATCTCTTGTCAGATGTGTGCTTTGCAAATATTTTATCCCATCCTGTGGATTGTCTCTTCTCTTTGTTGGTTGTATCCTTTGCTGTACAGAAGCTTTTTTTAACTTGATGTTGTGCAGAAGCTTTTTTTTTTTTTTTTTTTTTGAGACGGAGTTTCGCTCTTGATACCCAGGCTGGAGTGCAATGGCGCGATCTCGGCTCACCACAACCTCCGCCTCCTGGGTTCAGGCAATTCTCCTGCCTCAGCCTCCTGAGTAGCTGGGATTACAGGCACGCGCCACCATGCCCAGCTAATTTTTTGTATTTTTAGTAGAGACGGGGTTTCACCATGTTGACCAGGATGGTCTCGATCTCTTGACCTCGTGATCCACCCGCCTCGGCCTCCCAAAGTGCTGGGATTACAGGCTTGAGCCACCGCGCCCGGCCAGAAGCTTTTTAACTTGATGTGATCCCATTTGTTCATTTTTTGCTCTGGCTGCCTGCGCTTGTGGGGTATTGCTCAAAAAATCTTTGCCCAGACCAATGTCCTGCAGGTTTTCCTCAATTTTTCATGTAGTAGTTTAATATTTTGAGGTCTTAGATTTACGTCTTTCATCCATTTCAATTTGATTTTTGAATATGGTGAGAGCAGGGATCTAGTTTCATTTTTCTGCATATGGATATCCAGTTTTCCCAACACCCTTTATGGAAGAAACTGTCATTTCCCCAGTGTATGTTGTTAGCATCTCTGTTGAAAATGAGTTTACCATAGGATTGTGGATTTGATTCTGTGTTCCCTATTCTGTTCCATTGGTATGTGTGTCTGCTCGTATGCCAGTACTGTGGTGTTTTGATTACTATGGCTCTGTAGTATGAAATAATTTGAAGTCAGGTAATGTGATTCCTCCAGTTTTCTGCTTTTTACTTAGAATAACTTCACATATTCTGGGACCTTTGTCATGCCATATGAACTTTAGAATTGTTTTTTTCTATGTATGTGAAGAATGTCACTGGTATTTTGATAGGGATTGCATTGAATATGTAGACTACTGTGAGTAGTATGGACATTTTAACAATATTGATTCTTCCAATCCATGAGCATGGAATATTTTTCCACTTTTTGGTGTCCTCTTCAATTTCTTTCATCAGTATTTTATAGTTTTCATTATAGCAATCTTTCACTTCTTTGGTTAATTCTAGGCATTTAATTTTATGTGTCGCTATTGTAAATAGTATTACTTTCTCAATTTCTTGTTCAGAGTTTCACTGTTGGCATGTAGAAATGCTACTGAATGTTGTTATGTTGATTTTGTATCCTGCAACTTTACTGAATTTGTTTATTATTTCTAGAAGTTTTCTTGTGGAATTTTACGGATTTTCCAAATATAAGATTATATCATCTGGAAACAAGGATGGTTTAATTTCTTCCATTCTAATTTGGATGCACTTTAGATCTTTCTCCTGTCTGATTGCTGCAGCTAGGAATTCGAGTATTGTGTTGAATAACAATGATGGCAGTGGGCATTCCTGTTGTGTTCCAGATCTTAGAGAAGAGGCTTTCAGTGTTTCCCCGTTCAGTATGACGCTAGCTATAGGTCTGCTGTTTTTGCCTTTAATTATGTTGAGGTTTTATGTTCCTTCTATCCCCAGTTTTTTTTAGGGTTTTCAACATGAAGCACTGTTGAATTTTATCACATGCTTTTTCCACATCAGTTGAAATGATCATATGATTTTTATACTTCATTCTGTTGATATGATGTATTGCATTGATTGGTTTGCATATGTTGAACCATCCTTGAATCCCAGAGATAAATCCCACTTGGTCATGATGAATATTATTTCTAATGTATTGTTGATTTCATTTTGCTAGTATTTTGTTGAAGTTTATTGCATCAATATTCATCAGGTATATTCACCTGTGGTTTTCTTTTTTTGCTCTGGCTTTGTCTGGCTTTGGCATCAGGGTAATACTGGCCTCATAAAATTAGTTTGGAAGTCTTTGCTCAGCTATTTTTGGAATAGTTTGTGTAGGATTGGTTATTTGTTCTTTTTTAAATGTTTGGTAGAATTCAATAGTGAAGCTATCAGGTCCCAGGCATTTCTTTACCGGTAAACTGGTCTGTTCAGGTTTTAGCTTTCTTCCTGGATCAGTTTTGGTAGGTTGTATGCATCTATGAGTTTGTTCATTTATTCCAGATTTTTCAATTTTTCGGCATGTAATTGCTCTTTGTAGCCACTAATGATCCTTTGAATTTTTGCAGTATCAGTTGCAATGTCTCCTTTTTCATTTCCGATTTATTTTTATTTTTTATTATACTTTAAGTTCTGGGATACATGTGCAGAACATGCAGGTTTGTTACATAGGTATATATGTGCCATGGTGGTTTGCTGCACTAATCAATCCATCATCTAGATTTTAAGCACCGCATCCATTAGGTATTTCTCCTAATGCTCTCCCTCCCCTTGCCCCCCATCCCCTGACAGGCCCTGATGTGTGTTCTCCTCCCTGCATTCATGTGTTCTCATTGTTCAACTCCCACTTATTAGTGAGAACATGCAGTGCATGGTTTTCTGTTTCTGTGTCAGTTTGCTGAGAATGATGGCTTCCAGCTTCATCCATGTCCCTGCAAAGGACATGAAATCATCCTTTTTCTTTTTGAGATGGAGTTTTGCTCTTGTTGCCCAGGCTGGGGTGCAGTGGCACGATCTTGGCTCACTACAACCTCTGGCTCCCAGGTTCAAGCAATTCTCCTGCCTCAGCCTCCCAAGTAGCTGGGATTACAGGCATGCACCACCATGCCCAGCTAATTTTGTATTTTTAGTAGAGATGGGGTTTTGCCACGTTGGACAGGCTGGTTTCAAACTCCTGATCTCAAGTGATCCACCTGCCTCGGCCTATCAAAGTGCTGGGATTACAGGCATGAGACACCATGCCTGGCCGAAATCATCCTTTTTTATGGCTGCATAGTATTCCATGATGTATATGGGCCGCATTTTCTTTATCCAGTCTATCATTGATGGGCATTTGGGTTGGTTCCAAGTCTTTGCTATTGTAAATAGTGCTGCAATAAACACACGTTTGCATGTCTTTATAGTAGAATGATTTATCATCCTTTGGGTATATATATGGTAATAGAATTGCTGGGTCAAATGGTATTTCTGGTTCTAGATCCTTGAGGAATTACCACACTGTGTTCCACAAAAGTTGAACTAATTTACAGTCCAAAAACAGTATAAAAGCATTTCTGTTTCTCCACATTCTCACCAGCATCTGTTGCTTCCTGACATTTTAATGATTTCCATTCTAACTGGCGTGAGATGGTATTTCATTGTGGTTTTGATTTATATTTCTCTAATGACCAGTGTTGATGATCTTTTGTTCATATGGTTGTCAGTTGCATAAATGTCTTCTTTTGAGAAGTGTCTGTTCATATCTTTTGCCCACTTTTTTGATGGGATTTTTTTTTTCTTATAAATTTGTTTAAGTTTTTTGGAGATTCTGGATATTAGACCTTTGTCAGATGGATAGGTTACAAAAATTTTCCCCCATTCTTTAGGTTGCCTGTTCACTCTGATGATAGATAGTTATTTATTTATTTATTTATTTATTTATTTATTTATTTATTTATTTATTGCTGTGCAGAAGCTCTTTAGTTTAATTAGATCCAATTTGTCAATTTTGACTTTCTTTGCCATTGCTTTTGGTCATTTAATCATGAAGTTTTTGGCTATGCCTATGTCCTGAATGGTATTGCCTAGGTTTTCTTCTGAGGTTTTTATGGTTTTAGATCTTACATTTAGGTCTTTAATTCATCTTGAGTTAATTTTCGTATAAGGTGTAAGGAAGGGGTCCAGTTTCAATTTTTTGCATATGCCTAGCCAGTTTTCCCAGCACCATTTATTAAATAGGGAATTCTTTCCCCATTGCTTGTTTTTGTCAGTTTTGTCAAAGATCAGATAGTTGCAGATGTGTGGTGTTATTTCTGAGGCCTCTGTTCTGTACCATTCGTCTATATATCTGTTTTGGTACCAGTACCATGCTGTTTTGGTTACTGCAGCCTTGTATTATTGTTTGAAGTCAAGTAGCATGATATCTCCAGCTTTGGTCTTTTTACTTAGGATTGTCTTGGCTATACAGGATCTTTTTTGGGTCCATATGAAATTTAAAGTAGTTTCTTGCAATTCTGTGAAGAAAGTCAATTGTGGCTTGATGGGAACAGCATTGAATCTATAAATTACATTGGGCAGTGTGGCCATTTTCACAATATTGATTCTTCCTATCCATTAGCATGGACTGTTTTTCCATTTGTTTGTGTCCTCTCTTATATCCTTGAGCAGTGGTTTGTAGTTCTGCTTGAATAGTTCCTTCACATCTCTTGTAAGTTGTATTCCTAGGTATTTTATTCCCTTTGTAGCAGTTCTCAATGGGACTTCACTCATAATTTGGCTCTCTGTTTGTCTATTTTTGTATAGGAATGCTTGTGATTTTTGCACATTAATTTTGTATCCTGAAACTTTGCTGAAGTTGCTTATCAGCTTAAACAGTTTTTGGACTGAGTTCAAGGGGTTTTCTTTCTTTCTTTTTTTTTTTTTAAACTGAACTGAACTTTATTTTTCCAGTATAGGAAGGTATGCTTTCCATAACTATAATCACTGACCTATTTTTTTAAATATAAATTTTATTGTGTTTTAGGTTTTGGGGTACATGTGAAGAACATGCAAGATTGTTGCATAGGTATATACATGGCAATGTGATTTGCTGCCTTCCTCCCCATCACCTATATCTGGCATTTCTCCCCATGTTATCCCTCCTCAACTCCCCACCCCTGCTGTCCCTCCTCTATTTCCCCCCAACAGACCCCATTGTGTGATGCTCCCCTCCCTGTGTCCATGTGTTCTAATTGTTCAACACTGGCCTGTGAGTGAGAACATGCGGTGTTTGCTTTTCTGTTCTTGTGTCAGTTTGCTGAGAATGATGGTTTCCAGGTTCGTCCATGTCCCTACAAAGGACATGAACTCATCATTTTTTATGGCTGCATAATATTCCATGGTGTATATGTGCCACATTTTCCCTGTCCAGTCTATCATCGATGGGCATTTGGGTTGGTTCCAGGTCTTTGCTATTGTAAACAGTGCTGCAATGAACATGCGTGTGCATGTGTCCTTATAATAGAACGATTTATAATCCTTTGGATATATACCCAGTAGTGAGATTGCTGGGTCAAATGGAATTTCTATTTCTAGGTCCTTGAGGAATCGCCACTCTGTCTTCCACAATGGTTGAACTAATTTACACTCCCACCAACAGTGTAAAAAGTGTTCCTATTTCTGCACATCCTCTCCAGCATCTGTTGTCTCCAGATTTTTTAATGCTCACCATTCTAACCGGCGTGAGATTGTATCTCAATGTAGTTTTGATGTCGTCGGCAAACAGAGACAATTTGACTTCCTCTTTTCCTAACTGAATACCCTTTATTTCTTTCTCTTGTGCGATTGCCTTGACCAGAACTTCCAATACTATGTTGAATAGGTGTGGTGAGAGAAGGCATCCTTATCTTGTGCCAGTTTTCAAAGGGAATGCTTACAGCTTTGGCTCATTCAGGTTGATATTGACTATGGGTTTGTCATAAATAGCTCTTATTATTTTGAGATATGTTCCATCAATACCTAGTATATTGAGTGTTTTTAGCATGAAGGAGTGTTGAATTTTTTTGAAGGCTTTTTCTATATTTATTGAGATAATAATGAGGTTTTTGTCGTTGGTTCTGTTTATGTGATAGATTATGTTTATTGATTTGTGTATGTTGAACCAGCCTTGCATCTTAGGGATGAAGCCAACTTGATCATGGTGGATAAACTTTTTGTTTTACTGCTGGATTTGGTTTGTCAGTAATTTATTGAAGATTTTCTCATTGATGTTTATCAGAGATATCGGCCTGAAAAATTTTTTGTTTGTTTCTCTGCCAGGTTTTGGTATCAGGATGATGCTGGCCTCGTACAATGAGTTAGGGAGGAATCTCTCTTTTTCTATTGTTTGGAATAGTTTCAGAAGGAATGGTACCAGCTCCTCTTTGTAATTCTGGTAGAATTTGGCTGTGAATCCACCTGGTCCTGGGCTTTTTTTGATTGGTAGGCTATTAATTACTGCCTCATTTTTAGAACTTGTTATTGGTCTATTCAGGGATTTACCTTTTTCCCGGTTTAGACTTGGGAGGGTGTATGTGTCCAGGAATTTATCCATTTCTTCTAAATATTATAGTTTATTTGCATAGAGGTATTTATAATATTCTCTGATGATAGTATTTTTGTGGGGTCAGTGTTGATATCCCCTTTATCATTTTTTAATATGTCTATTTGATTCTTCTTTATTTTCTTCTTTATTAGTCTGACTAGTGGTCTATCTATTTTGTTGATCCATTCCAAAAACCAGGTCCTGGATTCATTGGTTTTTTTGAAGGCTCTTTCGTGTCTCTCTTTCCTTGAGTTCTGCTCTGATCTTAGTTATTTTTTTGTCTTCTGTTGGGTTTTGAATTTGTTTACTCTTTCTTCTCTAGTTCTTTTAATTGTAATGTTAGGGTGTCAATTTTTGATTTTCCCACTTTCTGATGTGGGCATTTAGTGCTGTACATTTCCCTCTAAACACTGCTTTAGCTATGTCTCAGAGATTCTGGCATGTTGTGTTTTTGTTCTCATTGGTTGCAAAGAACTTATTTATTTCCACTATAATTCTGTTATTTACTCAGTAGTTATTGAGAAGCAGGTTGTTCAGTTTCCATGTAGTTGTGTGGTGTTGACTGAGCTTTTTAATCCTGAGTTCTAATTTGATTGTACTGTGGTCTGAGAGACATTTTGTTATGTTTTCCATTCTTTTGCATTTGCTGAGGAGTATTTTACTTCTAATAATGTGGTCAGTTTTAAAATAAGTGCTATGTGGTGCTGAGAATAATGTATATTCTGTTGATTTGAGGTGGAGAGATCTGCAGATGTCTATTAGGTCTGCTTGGTCCAGAGCTAAGTTTAAGTCTGGAATATCCTTGTTAATTTCCTGTGTCATTGACCTGTCTAATATTGAAAGTGGTGTGTTAAAGTTTCCCACTGTTATTGTTTGGGAGTCTAAGTCTCTTTGTAGGTCTCTAAGAACTTCCTTTATGAATCTGGGTGCTTCTGTATTGGGTGCATATATATTTAGGATAGTGAGCTCTTCTTGTTGCATTGATCACTTTTTTATTATGTAGTGCCCTTCTTTGTCTTTCTTGATCTTTGTTGGTTTAAAGTCTGCTTTGTCAGAGACTAGGATTGCAACCTTTGCTTTTTTTTTCTTTCCATTTGTTTGGTAAATCGTCCTCCATCCTTTATTTTGAGCCTATGTGTGTCTTTGCATGTCACATGGGTCTCCTGAATACTGCACACTAATGGGTTCTGACTCTTTTTCTAATTTGCCCTTCTGTATCTTTTAATTGGGGCATTTAGCTCATTTACATTTAAGATTAATATTGTTATGTGTGAATTTGATCTTGTCATCATTATGCTAGCTGGTTATTTTGCATGTTAGTTGATGAAGTTTTTTCATAGTGCTGTTGGTTCTTATATTTCGGTATGTTTTTGCAGTGCCTGGTACTGGCTTTTCCTTTCTATATTGAGTGCTTCCTTCAGGAGCTTCTGTAAGGCAGGCAGGGTGGTGACAAAATCAGCATTTACTTGTCTGAAAGGGATTTTATTTCTTTATTGTTTATGAAGCTCAGTTTGGCTGGATATGAAATTCTGGGTTGAAAATTATTTTCTTAAGAATGTTGAATATTGACCTTCACTCTCTTCTGGCTTATAGGGTTTCTGCAAAGAGATCCACTGTTTAGTCTGATTGGCTTCCCTTTGTAGCTATCCTGAACTGTCTCTCTGGCTCCCCTTAACATTTTTTCGTTTGTTTTAACCTTGTTGAATCTGAAGATTATGTGTCTTGGGGTTGCTCTTCTCGAGGAGTATCTTAGTGGTGTTCTCTGTATTTCCTGAATTTAATATTGGCATGTCTTGCTAGGTTGGGGAAGTTCTTCTTGATAATATCTTGAAGTGTATTTTCCAACTTGGTCCTATTCTCCTCATCAGTTTCAGGTACACCAATTAATCATAGGTTTGGTCTTTTTACATAATTCCATATTTCTTGGAGGCTTTTTTTTTCTAATATTTTCTTCACTCTTGATTTCATAAGTTGATTTTCAATCTCTGATACTTTTTCTCCTTGGTCCATTTGGCTATTGATACTTGTGTATGCTTCATGAAGTTCTCGTGCTGTGTTTTTTCTCTCCATCAGGTCATTTATGTTCTCTAAACTGGTTATTCTAGTTAGCAGCTCCTGTAACCTTTTATCAACATTCTTAACTTCTTTGCATTGGGTTGGAACATGCTCCTTAGCTCAGAGGAGTTTATTATTACCCACCTTCTGAAGCCTACTTCTGTCAATTCTTCAAAGTAATTCTCCATCCAGTTTTGTTCCCTTACTGACAAGGAGTTGTGATTTTTTGGAGGAGAAGGGGCATTCTGGCTTTTGGATTTTTTAGCATTTTTATGCTGGTTTTTCCACATCTCTGTGGATTTATCTATCTTTGATCTTTGATGCTGATGACCTTTCGATGGGTTATTTTGTGGGTGTCCTCATTATTGATGTTGATGTAATTGCTTTCTATTTGTTAGTTTTTCTTCTAACAGTCGGGTTTCTCTTCTGTAGGTGTGCTGGAGTTTGCTGGAGGGCCACTCTAGACCCTGTTTGCCTGGGTATCACCAGCAGAGGCTGTAGAACAGAAAAGATTGCTGCCTACTCCTTTCTCTGGAAGCTTCATTCCAGAGGGGCACCCAACAGATGCCAGTCTAATCTCTTCTGTATGAGGTGTCTGTTGACCCCTACTGGTAGGTATCTCTCAGTCAGGAGGTACAGAGGTCAGGGACCCTCTTGAGGAGGCATTGTGTCCCTTAGGAGAGCTGGAATGCTGTTTTGGGAGATCTGCTGCTGTCCTCAAAGCCAGCAGGCAGTCTGCTAAAGCTGTGCCCACAGTCACTCCTTCCCCCTGGTGCTCTGTCCCAGGGTGATGGGAGTTTTATCTATAAGCTCCTGACTTGGGCTGCTGCCTTTCAGAGATGACCTGCCCAGTGAGGAGAAATGTAGAGAGTCATTCTGGCTACAGCAGGTTTGTTGTTCTGCAGTGGGCTCTGCCCAGTCTGAACTTCCTGGTGGCTTTGTTTACACTGTGAGGGGAAAACCACCTACTCAATACTCCGTAATTGGAGATATCCCTCCCTCGACCAAGGTTGATTGTCCCAGGTTGACTTCAGACTTCTGTGCTGGCAGCAAGAATTTCAAGCCAGTGGATCTTTGCTTTCTGGGATCTATGGTGGTGGGACCCACGAGCAATACCACTTGACTCCCTGGCTTCAGCCCTTTCTGCAGAGGAATGAATGGTTCTGTCTCGCTGGGGTTCCAGGTGCCACTGGAGTACAAAATAAACTCCTGCAGCTGGCTCAGTGTCTGCCCAAACAGCCCCCCAGTCTTGTGCTTGAATTCCAGGGTTCTGGTAATATAGAGACCCGAGGCAATCTCCTGTTCTGCAGGTTGCAAAAACCATGGGAAAAGTGTAATAGCTGGGCCAGATAGCACCATCCATCACATCACAGTGTCTCATGACTTCCCTTTCCTAGGGGAGGGAGTTCACTAGCTCCTTGCACTTCTTTGGTGTAGTGATGCCCTACCTTGCTTCTGCTTGTTCTCTGTGGGCTGCACCCACTGTCTAACCTGTCCCAATGAGGTAAACTGGGTACCTGAGTTGGAAATGCAGAAATTACCCACCTTCTGCATTGGTCTCGCTGGGAGCTGCAGACCAGAGCTGTTTCTATTCAGCCATCTTGCCAGATCCCTATCTGATTTTATTTATTTGTATTTTCACTCTTTTTTTTCTTAGTCTGGCTAAAGGTTTTTTAAATTTTGTTTAACTTTTAAAAAAAAATCAACTTTTTGTTTCATTAATTTTTTTATTTTTTAATTTCAATTGCATTTATTTCTCCTCTGATCTTATTTCTAATCTTCTACTAACTTGAGTTTGGTTTGCACTTGCTTTTGTAGTTTTTTATGATGCATCAATGGAGTGTTCATTTGAAGTTTATTCTCTTTTTGATGTAGACACTTATACTATGAACTTCCCTGTTGGTATTGCTTTTTTTGTATCACTTAAGGTTTTGTTTGTTATGTTCCATTATCATTTGTTTCAAGACATTTTAAAATTTTTTTCTTAATTTCTTCATTGACCACTAGTCATTCAGTGGCATTGTTTAATTTCCATCTACTTGTGTAATTTCTAAAATTCCTTTTGTTATTTATTTCTAGTTTTCCATTGCGGTCAGAGAAGATGCTTGATATTGCTCTCTTTTTTTAATTGCGTTTTAGGTTTTGGGGTACATGTGAAGAACATGGAAGATTGTTGCATAGGTGCACACGTGGCAGTGTGATTTGCTGCCTTCCTCCCCTTCACCCATATGTGGCATCTCTTCCCATGCCATCCCTCCCCAACTCCCCACCCCCCGCTGTCCCTCTCCTATTTCCCCCCAACAGACCCCAGTGTATAGTGCTCCCCTCCCTGTGTCCATGTGTTCTCATTGTTCAACACCCGCCTATGAGTGAGAACATGCGGTGTTTGATTTTGTGTTCTTGTGTCAGTTTGCTGAGAATGATGGTTTCCAGGTTCATCCATGTCCCTACAAAGGACGCGACCTCATCGCTTTTGATGGCTGCATCATATTCCATGGTGTATATGTGCCACATTTTCCTTTGTGTGTGTGTGTGTGTGTGTGTGTGTATGTGTGTGTGTTTTAAGACTTGTTTTGTGACCTAGTGTTTCTTCTTGGCAACAGATCAATGTGTCTTGTTTTTTTATGCTTTCAGCTAGGTTATTTCTTTTGATTGGAGAGTTTTGTGCCTTTACATTCAATGTTATTACTGATAAGTAAGAACTCCTGCCATTTTGTTGTATTCTGGTTGTTTTATGTTCTTCTCTTCCTTCTTTGCTTCCTTTCTTCCTTTAGTGAAGGTTCTTTTCTCTGGTGATATGATTTACATTGTTGCTTTTTATTTTTTGTGTATCCATTGTATGATTTTTGGTTTAAGGTTACCATGAGGCTTGGAAATATTATCTTTTAACTCAATATTTTAACCTAGTAACTTGTTAACACTCTGCATAAAGAAAAAAGCAAACAGGAAACTAACAAAAACTCTATGCCTTAACTTTGTCTGCCTGCTTTTTAACTTTATACGGTTTCTATTGGTATCTTGTTGTACTGTCTGTGTCTTAAAAGTTGTTGTAATTATTTTTGATTGGTTCATTGTTCATTCTTCCTACTTAGTATGAGTAGTTTACACACCACAGTGACAGTATTATAATGTTCTGTGTTTTTCTGTATACTTACTATTACCAGTGAATTTTGTACCTTCAGGTGATTACTTATTGCTCATTAGCATCTTTTTCTTTCTAGTTGAAGTATGCCCTTTAGCATTTCTTGTAGAATGTCTTGTATTGATAAAATCTCTCATCTTTTGTTTTTCTGGGAAAGTCTTTTTTTCTCCTTTATGTTTGAAGGACATTTTTGCCAGATATACTATTCTAGGGTAAAAGTTTTTTTTTTTTTCTTAAGCATTTTAAATATATCATGCCATTCTCTACTGTCCTGTAAGGTTTCCTGTGAGAAGTCTGCTGTTGGATGTTTTGGAGCTCCATTGTATGTTATTTGTTTCTTTTCTCTTGCTGCTTTTAGGATTTTCTCTTTAACCTTGACCTTTGAGAGTTTGATTATTAAATGCCTTCAGGTAGTCTTCCTTGGGTTACATCTACTTGATGTTGTATAAGCTTCTTGTATTTGGATAATGATATATTCTCTTGGTTTAGGAAGTTTTCTGTTGTTATCCCTATGAATCAACGTTCTACCCCTGTGTTTTTCTCTACCTCCTCTTTAATGCCAATAACTCTTAGATTTGCCTCTTTGAGGATATTTTCTAGATCTTGTAGGCATGCTTCATTGTTTTTTATTCTTTTTTCTTTTGTCCCCTCTGAATGTATATATTCAAATAACCTGTATTCAAGCATACTGATTCTTTTTTCTACTCACTAATCCTTCAGTTTTGCTACTGAAGGACTTTGATGCATTCTTCAGTATGCCAATTGCATTTTACAGCTCCAGAATTTCCACTTGATTATCTTTAACTATTTCAATTTCTGTTAAATATATCTGATAGAATTCTGAATTCATTCTCTGTGTTATCTTGAAGTTCTTTGAGTTTCCTCAAGGTCCTGGAACTCTGAAGTCAACAGGTGGCAAAGCAAGCCAAGCCTGTATCAGCTCCTTTGTTGAGAGTTTTTAACTTGAAGGAATGTTGAATTTTATTGAAAGTCTTTTCATCATCTATTCAGATAATCATGTGATGTGTCTTTAGTTCTTTTTATGTGATGAATTGCATTAATTTATTTGCATGTGTTGAACCAACCTTGCATCCTAGGGATGAAGTCTAATTGATCATGATGGTTTCACTTTTTGATGTGCTGCTGGATTCAGTTTTCCTGTATGCTGTTGAAGATTTTTGCATCTTTGTTCATCAAGCATATTGGCCTGAAGTTTTATTTTTTGTGTCTCTTCAAGACTTTGGTATCAGGATGATGCTGGCCTCATATAAGGAATTGGGGATGAGTCTTGCTTCCTTAATTTTTGGAACAGCTTTTTTTTGGAGTAGTACCATAATTTCTTTGTATATCTCATAGAACTCATCTGTGAATTATTCTGGTCCTGGCCTTTTTGATTATTTGGTTGTAGGGTATTTATTACTAATTAATTTTCAGAGATCATTATTGGTCTTTCAGGGATTCAATTTCTTCCTTTTTCAGTCTTGTGAGGATGTAAGTGTTGAGTAATTTATCTATTTCTTCTAGAGTTTCTAGTTTTTGTGCATACAGTTGTTCATGGTAGCCCTGATTGTTATTATTATTTCTGTGGTGTCAGTGGTAATTTTCCATTTGTCATTTCTGATTGTATTTATTTGGATCTTCTTTCTTTTTTTCTTTCTTTTTTTTTTTTTATTGCATTTTAGGTTTTGGGGTACATGTGAATAACATGCAAGGTTGTTGCACAGGTGCACACCTGGCAGTATGATTTGCTGCCTCCCTCCCCTTCACCTATATCTGGCATTTCTCCCCATGCTATCCCTCCCCAACTCCCCACCCCCCCACTATCCCCCCTCCCCCCCAACAGACCCCCATGTATAGTGCTCCCCTCCCTGTGTCCATGTGTTCTCCTTGTTCAACACCCGCCTATGAGTGAGAACATGTGGTGTTTGATTTTGTGTTCTTGTGTCAGTTTGCTGAGAATGATGTTTTCCAGGTTCATCCATGTCCCTACGAAGGATGTGAACTCCTCCTTTTTAATGGCTGCATAATATTCCATGGTGTATATGTGCCACATTTTTCCTGTCCAGTCTATCATCGATGGGCATTTGGGCTGGTTCCAGGTCTTTGCTATTGTAAACTGTGCTGCAATGAACATTCGTGTGCATGTGTCCTTATAGTAGAACGATTTATAATCCTTTGGATATATGCCCAGTAATGAGATTGCTGGGTCAAATGGAATTTCTATTTCTAGGTCCTTGAGGAATCGCCACACTGTTTTCCACAGTGGTTGAACTAATTTACACTCCCACCAACAGTGTAAAAGTGTTCCTATTTCTCCACATCCTCTCCAGCATCTGTTGTCTCCAGATTTTTTAATAATCGCCATTCTAACTGGCGTGAGATGGTATCTCAATGTAGTTTTGATTTGCATTTCTCTAATGACCAGTGATGATGAGCATTTTTTCATATGTTTGTTGGCCTCATGTATGTCTTCTTTTGTAAAGTATCTGTTCATATCCTTCGCCCATTTTTGAATGGGCTTGTTTGTTTTTTTCTTGTAAATCTTTTTTAGTTCATTGTAAATTCTGGATATCAGCCCTTTGTCAGACGGGTAGGCTGCAAAAATTTTTTCCCATTCTGTTGGTTGCCGATTCACTCTATTGAGTGTTTCTTTTGCCGTGCAAAAGCTGTGGAGTTTGATTAGGTCCCATTTGTCTATTTTGGCTTTTGTTGCCGATGCTTTTGGTGTTTTGGTCATAAAGTCCTTGCCTACGCCTATGTCCTGAATGGTTTTGCCTAGGTTTCCTTCTAGTGTTTTTATGGTGTTACGTCTTATGTTTGTCTTTAATCCATCTGGAGTCAATTTTAGTGTAAGGTGTCAGGAAGGGGTCCAGTTTCTGCTTTCTGCATATGGCTAGCCAGTTTTCCCAACACCACTTATTGAACAGGGAATCCTTTCCCCATTGATTGTTTTTTTCAGGTTTGTCAAAGATCAGGTGGTTGTAGATATGCTGTGTCGCCTCCGACGTCTCTGTTCTGTTCCATTGGTCTATATCTCTGTTTTGGTACCAGTACCATGCTGTTTTGATTACTGTAGCCTTGTAGTATAGTTTGAAGTCCGGTAGTGTGATGCCTCCTGCTTTGTTCTTTTTGCTTAGAATTGACTTGGCTATGCGGGCTCTCTTTTGGTTCCATATGAAGTTTAAGGTGGTTTTTTCCAGTTCTGTGAGGAAGGTCATTGGTAGCTTGATGGGGATAGCGTTGAATCTGTAAATTACTTTGGGCAGTATGGCCATTTTCACGATATTAATTCTTCCTAACCATGAACATGGAATGTTTCTCCATCTGTTTGTGTCCTCTCTTATTTCGTTGAGCAGTGGTTTGTAGTTCTCCTTGAAGAGGTCCTTTACGTTCCTTGTTAGTTGTATTCCTAGGTATTTTATTGTCTTTGTAGCAATTGTGAATGGCAGTTCGTTCTTGATTTGGCTCTCTTTAAGTCTGTTATTGGTGTATAGGAATGCTTGTGATTTTTGCACATTGATTTTGTATCCTGAGACTTTGCTGAAGTTGCTTATCAGTTTCAGGAGATTTTGGGCTGAGGTGATAGGGTCTTCTAGATATACAATCATGTCGTCTGCAAATAGAGACAATTTGACTTCCTCCTTTCCTAATTGAATACCCTTTATTTCTTTTTCTTGCCTGATTGCTCTGGCTAGAACTTCCAGTACTATATTGAATAGGAGTGGTGAGAGAGGGCATCCTTGTCTAGTGCCAGATTTCAAAGGGAATGCTTCCAGTTTTTGCCCATTCAGTATGATATTGGCTGTCGGTTTGTCATAAATAGCTTTTATTATTTTGAGATACGTTCCATCGATACCTAGTTTATTGAGGGTTTTTAGCATAAAGGGCTGTTGAATTTTGTCGAAGGCCTTCTCTGCATCAATTGAGATAATCATGTGGTTTTTGTCTTTGGTTCTGTTTATGTGGTGAATTACATTTATAGACTTGCGTATATTGAACCAGCCTTGCATCCCCGGGATGAATCCTACTTGATCATGGTGGATAAGCTTTTTGATGTGCTGTTGTAATCGGCTTGCCAGTATTTTATTGAAGATTTTTGCATCTATGTTCATCATGGATATTGGCCTGTAGTTTTCTTTTCTTGTTGAGTCTCTGCCGGGTTTTGGTATTAGGATGATGTTGGTCTCATAAAATGATTTGGGAAGGATTCCCTCTTTTTGGATTATTTGGAATAGTTTCAGTAGGAATGGTACCAGTTCCTCTTTGTATGTCTGGTAGAATTCGGCTGTGAGACCATCTGGGCCTGGGCTTTTTTTGGGTGGTAGGCTCTTAATTGCTGCCTCGACTTCAGACCTTGTTATTGGTCTATTCAGGGTTTCGACTTCTTCCTGGTTTAGGCATGGGAGGAGACTACTGTCCAGGAATTTATCCATTTCTTCCAGGTTTTCTAATTTATGTGCATAGAGTTGTTTGTAATAATCTCTGATGATGGTTTGAATTTCTGTGGCATCTGTAGTGATATCCCCTTTATCATTTTTTATTGCATCTATTTGGTTATTCTCTCTTTTCTTTTTTATTAGTTTGGCTAGTGGTCTGTCTATTTTGTTGATCTTTTCAAAAAACCATCTCCTGCATTTATCGATTTTTTGTAGGGTTTTTCCTGTCTCTATCTTTTTTTCTTTATTAATGTAGCTATTGGTCTAATTTTTTCGACTCTTGAAATTATTGATGTTTTGTATATTTTTTGGTGTGTCTCCATCTCCTTTATTTTATCTCTGATTTTGTTTACTTCTTGTCTTCTGCTAGCTTTGGGATTGGTTTTCTCTTGCTCGTGTAATTCTTGTAATTGTGATGTTAGGTTGTTGAGATCTTCTTAACTTATTGATGTGGTGATTAGTGCTATAAATTTCCCTCTTAACACTGCCTTAGCTGTGTCCCAAAGATTCTGGTTTGTTGTGTCTTTGTTCTCATCAGTTTCAAAGAACTTCTTGATATCTTCTTTAATTTGATTATTTACCCAAGAGTGGTTCAGGAGCCATTTGTCTAATTTCTATATAGTTGTATGATTTTCAGCAATTTCCTTAGCCTTGATTTCTATTTTTAATTACACTGTGGTCCAAAACTGTGGTTGGTATGATTTGTGGTGTTTTGTTTTGTTTTTTTTTTTTGAATTTGCTGAGGTTGTCTTATGTCCAATTGCATGGTTGATTTTAGAGTATGTACCATATGGCAATGAAAATAATATATACTCTGTTGTCTTTTATGGAGAGTTCTGTAAATGTGTATTAGGTCCATTTGGTTGAGTATTTAGTTCAGGTCCTGATTTTCTGTTTTGTTTGTTTGTTTTTTTGAAACTTAATGATTTTTTTCACATTAGCAGTGGGGTGTTAAAGTCTCCCACTATTACTGTGTGTGAAGAAAAGGCTCTTCATAGATCTCAAGGAACTTGCTTTATGAATGTGAGTTCACCTGTGTTGGGTGCATATGGATTTTGGATAGTTAAGTCTTGTTGAATTGAACTCTTTACCATTATATAATGCCTTTCTTTGTCCTTTTTGATCTTTGTTGGTTTGGAATCTGTTTTCTCTGAAATTAGGATTGTAACCCCTGCTTTTTTTCTGTTTTCCATTTGCTTGGTAGATTTTTCTCCATCCCTTTATTTTGGGCCTATGGGTGTCATTGCATATGAGATGGGTCTCTTAAAAACAGCATAACATTGGGCCTTGCTTCTTTATCTAGGCTGCCTGTCTGTGCCTTTTACTTGGGAATTTAGCCCATTTCCATTCAAGGTTGGTATTGATATGTCTGGATTTTATTCTGTCATTATGTTAACTAGTTATTATACATACTTGTTTTTTGTGATTGCTTTTTATTGTCACTGGTCTATGTATTTAAGTGTGTTCTTGTAGTGGCTTGTAATGATCTTTCCTTTTGATATTTAATGTTTCCTTCAGGAGATCTTATAAGGCAGGCCTGGAGGTAATGAATTCCCTAAGCATTTGCTTTTCTGGAAAGGATTTTTGTTTGCTTATGAAGTTTAGTTTTGCTGGATATGAAAATTTTAATTGGCATTTCTTTTTTTTTAAGAATTTTGAATATTGGCTCCCAATCTCTTCTGACTTGTATGATTCCTGCTGAGAGGTCCACTGTTGGTCTGATGGGCTTCTCTTTGTATGTGACCTGACCTTTCTCTCTAGTTGCTTTAACATTTTTTCTTTCATTTTGACCTTGGAGAATATCATGGTTATGTGATATTCTTATGAATTACCTTGTGTGGGTTCTCTGCATTTCCTGAATTCAAATATTGGCCTCTCTAGCTAAGTTTGGAAAGTCCTCATGGATGATATCTTGAAATATAATTTCCAAGTTGCTTCCATTCTTCTCATCTCTTTTAGGGACATCAATGAGTCATGGATTTGGTCTCTTTACATAATCTTATATTTCTCAGAGGTTTTGTTCATTCCTTTTCATTCTTTTTTCTTTATTTTTGTCTGAATGTCTTATTTCAGAAAGGCAGTCTTCAAGCTCTCAGATTATTTCTTCCTCTTGGTCCATTCTGCTATTAATAGTTGTGATAGTATAATGAAATTCTTGTAGCATGTCTTTTCTGTTCTATCAGGTTAGTTATGTTCTTTTTTTTGTACTTTAAGTTTTGGGGTACATGTGCAATTCTTGCAGGATTGTTGCATAGGTACACACCTGTCATGGTGGTTTGCATCTTCCATCCCCCCATCACCTACCTCAGGAATTTCTCCCAATGTTATCCCTCCCCAATCCCCTACCCACTGCTGTCCCTCCCCTAGGCCCCCACCCCCAACACACCCCAGTGTGTGATGTTCCCCTTCCTGTGCCCATGTGTTCTCATTGTTCAACTACCAACTTTTAGTGAAAAGATGCAGTGTTTGGATTTCTGTTCTTGTATCAGTTTGCCGAGAATGATAGTTTCCAGATTCATCCATGCCCCTACAAAGGACATGAACCCGTCATTTTTTATGGCTGCATAGTATTCTGTGGTGTATATGTGCCACATTTTCTTTGTCCAGTTTATCATTGATGGGCATTTGAATTGGTTCCAGGTCTTTGCTATTGTAAACAGTGCCACAATGAACATCTGTATGCGTGTGTTTTTATAATAGAATGATTTATAATCCTTTGGGTATATACCCAGTAATGGGATTGCTGGGTCAAATCAGATTTCTATTTCTACATCCTTGAGGAATGGCCACACTGTTACACTCCACCAACAGTGTAAAAGCATTCCTGTTTATCCACATCCTCTCCAGCACCTGTTGCCTCTAGATTTTTTTAATGGTTGTCATTCTAACTGGCGTGAGATGGTATCTCAATGTGGTTTTGATTTTCATTTCTCTAATGACCAGTAATGCTGAGCATTTTTTATATGTTTCTTGGCCTCATAAATGTCTTCTTTTGAGAGTTTCTGTTCATATCCTTCTCCCATTTATGAATGGGTTTGCTTTTTCTTGTAAATCTGCTTTAGTTATTTGTAGATTCTGGATATTAGCCCTTTCTATTGGTTACTGGTTCACTCTAATGATTGTTTCTTTTGCTGTGCAGAAACTCTCAAGTTTAATTAGACCCCATTTATCTATTTTGACTTTTGTTGCCATTGCTTTTGGTGTTTTAGTCATGAAGTCCTTGCCTATGCCTATGTGCTGAATGGTTTTGCCTAGGTTTTCTTTTAGGGTTTTTATAGTTTTAGGTCTTATGTTTAAATCTTTGATCCATCTGGAGTTAATTTTAGTGTAAGGTGTAAGGAAGGGGTCCAGTTTCAGCTTTCTGCACATGACTAGCCAATTTTCCCAACACCATTTATGAAACAGGGAATCCTTTCCCCATTGCTTGTTTCTGTCAGGTTTGTCAAAGATCAGATGGTTGTAGATGTGTAGCATTACTTCTGAAGCCTATGTTTTGTTCCGTTGGTCTATATCTCTGTTTTGGTACCAGTACCATGCTGTTTTGATTACAGTAGCCTTGTAGTATAGCTTGAAGTCAGGTAGCGTGATGCCTCCAACTTTGTTCTTTTTGCTTAGGATTGTCTTGGCTATCTGGTCTCTCTTTTGGTTTCATATGAAGTTTAAAGTGGTTTTTCCCAGTTCTGTGAAGAAGGTCCATGGTAGCTTGATGGGGATAGCATTGAATCTACAAATTACTTTGGGCAGTATGGCCATTTTTATGATACTGCTTCTTCCTAACCATGAGCATGGAATGTTTTTCCATCTGTTTGTGTCCTCTCTTATTTCCTTGAGCAGTGGTTTGTAGATCTTTTTGAAGAAGTCCTTCACATATTTTGTTAATTGTATTCCTAGTTATTTTATTCTCTTTGTAGCAATTGTGAATGGGGGTTTGCTTATAATTTGGCTATTTGTCTGTTATTGGTGTGTAGGAGTGCTTGTGATGTCTGCACATTGATTTTGTATTCTGAGACTTTACTGAAGTTGCTTATCAGCTTGAGGAGATTTTGGGCTGAGATGATGGGGTCTTTTAAATATATAATCATGTCATCTGCAAATAGAGACAATTTGACTTCCTCTTTTCCTATTTGAATACCCTTTATTTTTTTTCTTGCCTGATTGCTCTGCCTAGAACTTCTAATACTATATTGAATGGAAATGGTAAGAGAGGGCATTCTTGGCTAGTGCCAGATTTAAGAGGGAATGCTTCCAGTTTTTGCCCAATTACTATGATATTGGCTGTGGGTTTTTCATTAATAGCTTTTATTATTTTGAAGTATATTCCATCGATACCTAGTTTATTGAGAGTTTTTAGCATAAAGGGCTGTGAATTTTATTGAAAACCTTCCTTGCATCTATTAAGTTGATACTGTGGTTTTGCCTTTGGTTCTGTTTATGTGATGGATTACATTTATAGATGTGTATATGTTGAACAAGGCTTGCAAACCCGGGATGAAACCTACTTGTTTGTGATGGAGAAGCTTTTTGATGTGCTGTTGGATTCAGTTTGCCAGCATTTTATTGAAGATTTTTGCATCGATATTCATCATGGATATTGGCCTGAAGTTTTCTTTTTTAGTTGTATCTCTGCCAGGTTTTGGTATTAGAATGATGTTGATCTCACAAAATGAGTTAGGGAGAATTCTCTCTTTTTGTATTGTTTGGAATAGTTTCAGAAGGAATGGTACCACCTCCTCTTTGTACGTCTGGTAGAATTTGGCTGTGAACCCATCTTGACCTGCAATTTTTTTGCTTGGTAGGCTATTAATTGCTGCTTCAACTTCAGACCGTGTTGTTGGTCTATTCAGGGATTCAACTTCTCCCTGGTTTAGTCTTGGGAGGGTGTAAGTATCCAGGAATTTATCAGTTTCTTCCAGGTTTACCGCTTTATGTGCATAGAGTTGTTTCTATTAATATGTGATGGTAGTTTGTATTTCTGTGGAATCGGTGTTGATCTCCCCTTTATCATTTTTTATTGCATCTATCCGATTCTTCTCTCTCTTTTTTTTATTAGTCTGGCCAGAAGTCTATTTTCTTGATCTTTTCAAAATACCAGATCCTGGATTTATTGCTGTTTTTAAGGGATTTTTGTGTCTTTGTCTCCTTCAGCTCTGCTCTGATCTTAGTTATTTCTTGTCTTCTGATAGCTTTTGTATTTTTTTTGATCTTGCTCCTCTAGCTCTTTCAATTTTGATGATGGGTTGTCGATTTTAGATCTTTCCTCACTTCCCTTGTGGTCATTTATTGCTATAAATTTCCCTCTAGATACTGCTTTAAATGTGTCCCAGAGATTCTGGTACATTGTGTCTTTGTTCTCATTGGTTTCAAAGAACATCTTTATTTCTGTCTTTATTTCATTGTTTATCCAGTCGTCATTCAGGAGAAAGTTATTCAGTTTTCACATAGTTGTGTGGTTTGGGGTGAGTTTCTTAATCCCGAGTTCTAATGTGATTCTACTGTGGTCTGAGACTGTTTGTTATGATTTCTGTTCTTTTCCATTTGCTGAGGAGTGATTTACTTCCAATTATGTGGTCAATTTTAAAGTGAGTGTGATATGGTGCTGAGAAGAATGTATATTCTGTGGATTTGGGGTGGAGAGTTCCGTAGATGTTTATTAGGTTCGCTTGGTCCAGATCTGCCTTCAAGTTCTGGATGTACTTATTGATTTTCTGTCTTGTTGATCTGTCTAATATTGACAATAGAGTGTTAAAGTCTCCCACTATTATTCCGTGGGAGTCTAAGTCTCTTTGTACGTCATTAAGAACTTGCTTTATGTATCTGGGTGCTCCTTTATTGGGTGCATATATATGTAGGATAGTTAGCTCTTCTTGTTGCATTCATCCTTTTACCGTTATGTAATGCCCTTCTTTGTCTCTTTTGATCTTTGTTGGTTTAAAGTCCGTTTTATTAGTGACTAGGATTGCAACACCTGTTTTGTTTTTTTTCTCTCCATTTTCTTGGTAAATCTTCCATCCCTTTATTTTGAGTCTATGTTTGTCTTTGCTCATGAGATGGGTCTCCTGAGTACAGCACACCGATGGGTTTTGACTTTTTTCCAATTTGCTAGTCTGTATCTTTTGATTGGGGCATTTAGGCCATTTATATTTAATGTTAATATTGTTGTGTGTGAGTTTGATCCTGCCGTTTTGTTACTGGCTGGTTGTTTTGCCCTTTAGTTGATGTAGTTTCTTCATTGCATCCTTGGTCTTTACCATTTGGTACATTTTTGCAGTGTCTGGTACTGGTTGTTCCTTTTCGTGTTTATTGTTTTCTTCAGAAGCTCTTGTAAGGCAGGCTTGGTGGTGACAAAATCTCTCAGCAATTCCTTGTACGTAAAGGATTTTATTTCTTCTTCACTTATGAAGCTTAGTTTGGCTGGATATGAAATTCTGGGTTGAAAATTCTTTTCTTTATGGATGTTGAATATTGGCCCTTACTCTATTCTGGCTTGTAGGGTTTCTGCTGCGAGATCTGCTGTGAGTCTGATGGGCTTCCCTTTGTGGGTGACCCGACCTTTCTCTCTGGCTGCCCTTAGCATTTTTTCCTTCATTTAAACCCTGGTGAATCTCATGATTATTTGTCTTGGCGTTGCTCTTCTTTTTTTTTTTTTCTTCCTTTTTTCTAAATTGTATTTTGGGTTCTGTTGTACATGTGCACATCCTGCATCCTAAGGATTCTTGCATAGGTACATACATGCTATGGTGGTTTGCTGTCTCCATCTCCTGACCCCTCCATCACCTACATCAGGTGTTTCTCCTGGTTATATCCCTCTCCATCGTACCTGCTACCCCTGCTTCCCCTCCCCCACCCTCACATTTAGCCCAGTGAGTGTTGTTCTCTTCCCTGTGCCCAAGTGTTCTCATTGTTCATCACCTGCCTATGAGAGAAAACATGCGGTGTTTGGTTTTCTGTTCTTGTGTCAGTTTGGTGAGAATGCTGGTTTCTAGATTCATCCATGTCTCTACAAAGGACATGAAATCATTGTTTTTAATGACTGCATAGGATTCCATGTTGTATATGTGCCACATTTTCTTTGTCCAGTTCTATCATTGATGGGCATTTGGATTGGTTACAGGTCTTTGGTATTGTAAACAGTGCTGCAACAAACTTATGTGTGTATGTGTCTTTATAATAGAGTGATTCATAATCCTTTGGGTATATACCCAGTAATGGGATTGCTGGGTGAAATGGAATTTCTATTTCTAGATCCTTGAGGAATCTCCACACTGTCTTCCATAATGGTTGAACTAACTTACACTCCCACCAACAGTGTAAAAGTGTTCCTTTTTCTCCACATTCTCTCCAGCATCTGTTGTCTCCAGATTTTTTAATGATTGCTATTCTAACCAGTGTGAGATGGTATCCCAATGTGGTTTTGATTTGCATTTATCTAATGACCAGTGATGATGAGCATGTTTTCATATGTTTGTTGGCCACATAAATGTCTTCTTTTGAAAAATGTCTGTTCATATCCTTCACCCACTTTTCAATGTTTTTTTTTTCTTGTAAATCTGTTTTAGTTCTTTGTAGATTCTGGATTTTAGCTCTTTGTCAGATGGGTAGATTGCAAAAATTTTTTCCCATTCTGTTGGTTGCTGGTTCACTCTAATGATTATTTATTTTGCTGTGCAGAAACTCTTAAGTTTAATTAGATCCTATTTGTCTGTTTTGGCTTTCGTTGCCATTGCTTTTGGTGTTTTAATCATGAAGTCCTTGCCTGTGCCTATGTCATGGATGGTGTCATGGATGGTGTTGCCTAGGTTTTCTTCTAGGGTTTTATGGCATTTCTATGTTTAAATCTTTAATCCATCTGGAGTAAATTTTTGTATAAGGTGTAAGAAAGTGGTCCAGTTTCAGCTTCATACATATGGATAGCCAGTTTTCCCAACACCATTTATTAAACAGGGAATCCTTTCCCCATTGCTTTTGTCCAGTTTGTCAAAGATCAGATGGTTGTTAATGTGTGGCATTGTTTCCAAAGCCTCTGTTCTGTTCCACTGGTCTATATCTCTGTTTTGGTACTAGTACCACGCTGTTTTGATTACTGTAGGCTTGTAGTATAGTTTGTAGTCAGGATTGCTCTTCTTGAGGAATATCTTTGTGGTGTTCTCTGTATGTCCTAGATTTGAATGTTGGCCTGCCTCGCTATGTTGGGGAAGTTCTCCCAGATAATACCCTGACAAGTGTTTTTGAGCTTGGATTCATACTCCCCATCACATTCAGGTACACCAATCAAACATAGATTCAGTCTTTTCACATAATTCCATATTTCTTGGATGTGTTGTTCATTTCTTTTCACTCTTTTTTCTCTAATCTTGTCTTTTTTACTTCATTGAGTTGATCTTCAATCTTTGATATCATTTCTTCTGCTTGATCAATTTGGCTATTGAAACTTGTGTATGCTTTACGAAGTTCTCGTGCTGTGTTTTTCAGCTCCATTAAGTTGTTTATGTTTTTCTCTAAGCTGTTTATTCTAGTTAGCATTTCGTCTACCCTTTTTTCAAGGTTTTTAGTTTCTTTGCATTGGGTTAGAACATGTTCTTTTAGCTCAGAGAAGTTTGTTATTAGCCACCTTCTGAAGCCTGCTTCTGTCAATTTGTCAAACTCAATCTCCATCCTGTTTTGTTGCCTTGCTGGTAAGGAGTTGTGATCCCTTGGAAGAGGAGAGGCGTTCTGGTCTTTGATGGTTTCATCCTTTTTGTGCTGGTTTCTTCCCATTATTGTGGATTTATCTACTTTTGATCTTTGAAGTTTGTTGATTTTGGATGGGTTCTTTGAGTGGACGTTCTTTCTGTTGATGTTGAAGCTATTTCTTTTTGATTTTTAGTTTTCCTTCTAACAAGTCCCTCTGCTGTAGGATATCTGGAAGTCTACTCCAGACCTTGCTTGCCTGGGAATCATCCTTGGGGGTTGCAGAATAGCAGGGATTGCTGCCTGATCTTTCCTCCAGTATGTTCATCCCAGAAGGGCACCCGCCAGGTTTTAGCCAGAGCTCTTCGTATGAGGCATCCTTTTGGTTATACAGGGGTCAGAGATCCGCTTGAGGAGGCAGTCTGTCCCTTGTCTGCCTGCAGAGGTCTTGCTGGGCTGTCACAGACTCAGTCCAGCTGCTGTGTAATCTTCCTCTGGCTTTTGTTTACACTGGTAGGTTTAGACACACCTCAGCAATGGCAGACGCCCTTCCCCACACCAAGCTCAATCATCCCGGGTGGAGCTCGAACTAATGTCCTGGCTGTGAAACTCTCAAGTGAGAGGACTTCAGTTTGCTTGTCTTTTTGGGAGTAGGACCCTCCCAGCCATATCACCTATCTCCCTGCTTTCAGCTCCCCCTCTTTCTGGGGATCGGGTAGCTCCGTCCCATAGGTGATCTTGGTGCTAATCAAAACATCCATCCTGTTCTGTGCTGACAACCCATGGCACTGGCCCTAGCTGCCACTCAGATCTGTGCTGGTAACTCATGGGGCTTTTCAGCCCAATTGGGATCTCCTGTTCTGTGGGTTGCAGAGGCTGTGGGAGAAGCGCAGTATCGAACCAGAGTGCTGGGGCAGGGGGGACGTTCCTGATCCTATAGTCAGTTGCACTTCCTGGTTGGGGCAGTGCCCCACTCTGCCTTGGTTTGCCCTCCTGGGGCTACACCCTGTGTCCAACCAGTCCCATTGAAATGAACCTGGTACCTAGGTTGGAAATGCAGAGATCACTTACCTTCTACATCTCTCTCTGGGAACTGCACTCTGGAGCTGTTCCTATTCAGCCATCTTGACAGAATACCCTATATTCTTTTCTATACAAGCTATTTTGCCTGTCAGCTCCTGTAACGTTTCAGTCCACATTCTTAATGTTTCTGTAATTTCAACCATCTCAGCCTGGTTCAGAACCCTTGCTAGAGGGCTAGTGTGATCATTTGTAGAGAAGAATGCACTCTGGCTTTTTAAGCTATCAGATTTCTTATGCTGGTTCTTTCTCATCTTTGTGGGCTGATGTTCTTTTAGTCTTTGAGGTTACTGTCCTATGGATGATTTTTTTTTCTTTTGTTTGATGACCTTGATAGTTTGATTGTGGTATTTGGTGAGTACAGTCAACTTGCTTTGTTTCTGGAAGATATTAGGGGAGCAGGGCTCACTCTGATGGGTGGTGGCAGCCAAAGCATTTCATAGGGCTGTGGCAGTGGGATCTGTTCTTGTTCACATGACCTACCAGCAGTGGCAGCAGCAACACTGTGGGGTGCATGCTTGTTGGTTACCACAGGATATTAGCAGATGCCAGAATGCAGTCCTCCATATGGGTGTTTGCAGGAGCAGAGGAGGTAGCATGGCTTGGAGAGTTGGAGAACCCTAACTTGTTACTGTGCACCTGGTAATGCCAGTGTTGGTGTCAGCACAGGGGTGGGTGTTGGCAGGAGCAGTACTGTGTTTGCCCCTGTGCACATTCACACAGCTGGATATGGCCTCTCAGGGTGGCAGAGGATCTTCTGTTTTCTGGGCCTAGTTTCACTCCAGTAGCAATATTGGCACAGAGGCAGGATGCTAATGGGGCAGTGCTGATAGGTTCTTCGCCCACAAAGACTCTGACTGCAGTGTCGGTACAGTTGGGGAATGGGAGGAAGAATGCCGTCACACTGGCAGCAGTGGCAGTGCAAGGTGCACATCCACATGCACACACATACACTGGTGGGACAGAGAAGGCAAGGTATATCAATGCACATGCCTAGTAGCCAAGCAATGTGGGGTGTGTTCATGTGCTTGTGGGAAGCTGCAGTGCAGTGTGGGAGGGGACAGGCTGTTATGTATCTGTGGGAGACCTTCTGCTGGAACTCTTTTCTGGTCAGGTATGGTTCACCAGTGCAAGATCTACAATGTAGACCCCCAGGGCACCAGAAGCCACACTGCAAGCATGTGCAGTCGGGCTGGAGCCGTGGGAGAGGCCAGCAGATATAGGGGTATTCAGGTTGGACTATCAAGTGGTGTTCAGGTTGGACTGGCTTTGTGTAATAGGCCAGAAAATTCTGTAGAGTTTAGGTCTGACAGTTCCTCTAGTGCCAAAGTTTCCTATGGGAGCAATTTGAGCCTAGGAAGGTGGCCATTCATGGCTGTGCTCCACTATAGACATTTCCACATCAAACCCTCTGGGCTCTACACCAGCTGGAGTGCTGTCCCTACCACGTCTCTAAATAACTTTCCCTGCCAAGTCAAGTGTCCATGGTAGGGGAGGGGTCTCCTCCTGTCAGAATTCCAGAAGCCCATTGTAGAGCATGTTGCTCCTTGCCAGTTCAACTCACTAATTCCCCCAGAGTTGTTGGAGGCCAAGAACAAGTTCTGGTGCACTGTAGCCCTGTGCATTGTTCTCAGCTTCCTCCTCCTTCAGCCAAGCTTCTATGTCTTCCCTCTGTCCACTCCTAGTGCCATACCTCTGAAGATCTGTTAGGAGTGTACCAGTTGCCCTGGTCCCTCAGTGGCAGCTGGTTCACCTGGCTGCATCTAGTCAGTCATCTTGCCCAGCTTCTCCAGTATTACAACATTTTGTTTTGTCTATATGTTTACTTTTGGCAGTGGAGGTTATACTTTCATTTGTCTTTGTGCTGTTTTCTATTTATATCAACTTTGAAGGACTCACTTTAGCATTTTTCACCACATCTATTGGTGATGAACTCTCGCTGCTTTTGTTTATATGGGAAATTATTTCCTTTTTATTTAGAAAGACAGTTTTTTTGGATATATTGTTGGTTAACATTTTTTTATTACTTCAAATCTATCATATAATTCCTTTCTGCCCTGAAAGATTTCTGCTGATAAATCTACTGATGGTTTTATGGGACTGTCTTGTATATCATGAGTCACGTCTTCTTTCAAAATTTTCCCTTTGTCTTTGACATTTGACGATTTAGTCATAATGTAGTCAGTTTGAAGTCCTTTGGGTTCCTCTTAGTTGGGTTCTGTTGGGCTTCTTGAGTTTGGATGTCCATATTCTTTCTGGGATATTTAGGCTATTATTTCCTTAAATAAATGTTCTGTCTCGCTTTCTTTTCATATCATATTGTATATATTGGTCCACTTGATTTTGTCCCTTAAGTCCTTTCAGACTTTCTGAACTCCCTTTTATTCTTTTTGTTCCTCTGACTAATAATTTCAAATTACCCGGATTCAAATTTGCTGCTTCTTTCTTCTGGTTGATTAAGTGTGCTATTGAAACTGTCTAGTGAATTTTTCAGTTTACTTATTGTATTATTTAGCTTAAAATTTTCTGTTTGGCTCTTTTTATGTTTTACGTTGATTTGTAGTTTTCATTTTATTCATGTATTATATTTTTCTGAGCTTGTTGAGCATCTTTATGATGGATATTTGAATTATTTGTCAGATAATTCATATACCTCCTTTACTTTAGGGTCAGTTCCTAGAGACTTATTTTGTTGTTTTGGCTTTGTGCCATGTTTCCTTGTTTCTTTGTTTGCTTTGTACCTTTGTGTTGGATCCATGCATTTAAGAAAATGGCCACTTCTCCAAGTCTTTATAGATTGGCTTTATACAAGGAAAGACCTTCACAAATCAGCCTAATTAGAGATTCTGGGGTCCTCTTAGATATTTTCTGTGTATATTTCTTCTCTGGATTTGTGTATGCAAATTTTTAATTAAAGAGACTTGCTAGTTCTCATCTCCCTTTAGTTATTAGTGTCCCCAAAGCTTCTAGAGTGTACTGAACCATATCAGTGTTTTTAATCTAGTAAAATAGATTACAGTCTGTTTTAAAGTAAAGCAAGTTTCTTGGTCAGACCCCAAAAAGCTATAACATTGAACACACACTTTACTCTTCTGTCTCCCCTCCCGGATGGAGAAACCTTTGAGCTATGTTAACCTCTGTCTTCTCTACTGCATGTCCTGCGGAATAGCAGCAAATCATTCACATCTCTTTTGTTTTCAGCATTCCTCAGACATCTAGAGTATGACAGCCCTGTCAGCCTTCTGAGGCAGATGAGACACAAACCTATTTCTCGATCAGTTCCCCCAAAAAGACAGAATGTGGGACACAGGCCACAACATTTTCCCTTTCTAGAGAGAAGCTGAGACTTGGGAGTTTTCACCCTCTCGTTCTATGCCAAGCTGGGAGGAGGGATTATGGTGAGTGAGTGCTTTTTGTCTAAACTTTCACTCTTGTTCTCAGTAACCTTAAACCTAGCACACGTTTTCACGAGTGTCCCGATACAGGAAAGACAGAAATTATTTCCTCAGCTTTCCCCCCAAAAAATATTCATGTTGGACATACGTTTCAGCCTTCTTCTTTTCCTCTCTAGGAAGAAGCCAAGAATTGGGAGTTTTCTTCTGATCATGCTATGCTGAGTTGGGCAGAGAGACCATGGCAAGTGAGTACCATGAATTTTCATACCAGCTTCAGTGTGGCTGGTTTTTAGCTTGTTTGTGATGCAGGAGCCTTTTAACTAGTTTCTGGATTTCTCTTTAAGGGAGTTGATCTGTGTATTTCTGCTTGTTGAATTGGTGCCCCTTGGGGGAAGGAAGTTCTCTGACTTTCTTTCTATTCTTTCTGCCATCTTGCTGACATTACCAGTCTCTATTTTATTATTTGTTTTCTTTTGTTTCTTCTCTTTCTTCTTCCTTTTTTTTGAGACAAGGTCTTGCTCTATTACCTAGGCTGCTGGAGTTCACTGATGCAATCAGATCATTGCAGCCCTGAAATCCTGGTCTCAAGTGACCCTGTAGCTAAGACTGCAGGCATGTGTCACCACACCTGGCTTTTTGTTTCATTGTTGTAGAGATCAGATCTCACCATGTTACCCAGGCTGGTCTCAAACTCCTGGATGCAAACAATCCTTCCACCTCAGTCTTCCAAAGCACTGGGATTACAGGAATGAGCTACCATGCCTGGCTTGTTGCCTCTGTTTCTTGTTATTATTCAAATACTGTTTCAGCCAAACATTCTTTCTCATCTCCAACTGGGATTCTGATAACATTTAGTTGTCTTATCTTTTGTTATTGTTCCACAGATCCCTGAGGCTCTCTCTCTCTCTTTTTTTTTTAATACTATTTTCTCTGTTTGGATTGAGTAAGTTTTGTTGATATATCTTTAACTTAACTGATTCTGTTGTTTCTCACCTCTAATCTAGTATTGAATCCATCTGGAGAGTTTTTAATTTAATTTTGGCTGTTATATTTTTTAATTCTATAATTTACATTTGATTCTTTTAAAAAATAAATCCTATGTCTTTGTTTGCATTTGTTTAAAGATATTTTTAATTACTTGTTGAAGCACTTTTATGACAGCAGTTTTAGCACCTTTATCAGATGATTCCAACTTCAGAGTAATCTTGGTATTAGTGTCAGTTAATTATATTTTCTCAGTCAAATTATCGTTTTCCTAGTTCTTTGCATAAGGAGTGATTTTCCATTTCATCATGGATATTTTGGTTACTATTTTAGGAATCTCTTGAACCTGTTTAAATCTTCTGTTTTAGCAAGCAATGATCCTTTTTAGGTTTAGAATATAGGTTCTGGCCTACTATTGTGGGGTTTAAACTAATGACAAATTAGTTTTCAGAGCCATTTTAATGCCATTATGATGTGTTTTGTCCTTCTGATGCTGCTGCAGCTCCCATTCATTCCCTATTAGTGCCATCTGCCATGGCACAAAGTACTTTCCTGGGCCACCTGGTGTCATTGAGCCACCTTATCCTGCAGAGTTTGAGGCAGAAGCCACTGGGACTGGGTCTTCTTATGCCAGTTAATAGAGGACTAGGAAATGGTGGTGTCCTCCTGGGTTTGGAATGGAAATTCGGTGGGACCAGCCTTTCTCTGCTTCCAATGCAAGTAAACCAGCCTGCAAGTGCTACAGGTGTTGAGCCAGGCTTGAGTTGAACTGCTGGAGCTTCTCTGCTACTTCTGTGAGCTATCAGTGTTCTAGTTGTGGATCAGGAGTTAAGATGGCACATCAGGGTTTGGAAGCTACTTATGTGAACCGATCAGCTCACATGCTGATTTTCTTGTTTTGGGTGGAAGTTGGATCTTCCAGGACCTTTGCAGCTGCCTCTCTGTGCAAATCAGGTTATCCTCAGGAACCTTGGTTGTAGAACAGGAGTTGGGGCTCTCCACTAAGGTCCCTGTTGGGCTTTTTACCAGAATGTAAGCCAGAGAAAGCAAGGTTAAATTTGTTTTTGTTTTTGTTGTTGTCATTGTTGTTGTTTATGCCTGTTGGCAGTTCTGTATTGCAGGTCTCCCCAATGCCTAGTTTGGGATATTTAGGAAGTAAAACGAAAACTCAGGGAACTCATAGCGCTCTTATTCCTCATATCTTTAGGTTGCTAATTCATACACTTTCTTACCATATTTTAGAATCCTTTTATTATTTCTGTTCAGTAATTTTCAGAGTTTTTAGTTCAGTTTAGAGGATGGTAGCATGGAAAAGTAAGTCTACACCATCTTGTTCCAGAGATTCTGGACATATTTTAATGGTAAAACTAACAAGATTTGGTGATGGGTTGCATTTTGGATGTGAGAGAAAGAGATTCAATGGTTGTTTCAAGGATTTTATCCTAAGCAACAAAGTTAGTGGTGGCACCATCTACCAAGAAGGGAAACACTGGAGGAAAACCAGGTTTGGTGGGATTAGGGCTGGGAATTAAAAGTTTGTTACGTTTGAGATATGTGAGTGACAATGTCTAACACGAAGTTGGGTTTACCAATATGTATTTCAAGGATGGAGTTATTGACCTTAAATAAGAAGTAGAGAAAGAAAGAGATAGCGGTAGAAAGTTTATTCAGAGATAATAACAGAGAAGTCCCAAACCTAGAAAAAAGACATTATAAGAAATTTATTTCCTCAGCTTTCCCCCCAAAAAATATTCATGCTATGCTGAGTTGGGCAGAGAGACTATGGCAAGTGAGTACCATGAATTTTCATACCAGCTTCAGTGTGGCTGGTTTTTAGCTTGTCTGTGATGCAGGAGCCTTTTAACTAGTTTCTGGATTTCTCTTTAAGGGAGTTGATCTGTGTATTTCTGCTTGTTGAATTGGTGCCCCTTGGGGGAAGGAAGTTCTCTGACTTTCTTTCTATTCTTTCTGCCATCTTGCTGACATTACCAGTCTCTATTTACAATTTGTAATCCGATGACTTCCAAACTTATAACTCAGGAAGTAAAAGAATCTAATGAAAGAGATGAGAATGAGTAGCTGGTAAGGTAGGAGGAACATAAGAACCAATTATTGTCATGAAATCCAAGTGAAGTAGATGTTTCCAGAATGAAGACATAACCAATTGTCATAAATGTTGCTGAGAGATCAAGCTAGATGTAGTTTGAGGACTGAATATAGGATTTGGAAATATGGAGATTATCAGTGATCTTAGTGAGAGAGATTTCAGTGGATCCTTGAAATCAAAGTGATTTAAGTATTTTCAGGAGTGACAATACATGGTATGGAGACAGGGAGAACAGACAGCTCTCTTGAGGAATTTTCTTTTGTTTTAATTTTTTGGGTACATGGTAGGTGTATATAGTAATTTGGTACATGAGACATTTTGATATAGGCATGTAGCACATAGCAATCACATTGTAGAAAATGGGTCATCCATACCCTCAAGCATTTATCCTTTGTGTTAAAACAATCCAATTATACTTTTTAAGTTAATTTAAAATGTACGATTAAATTATTATTTGCTATAGTCACCATTTTTTGCTATCAAGTATTATATCTCATTCATTCTTTCTTTCTAATTTTTGTACCCATTAGTTATCCTCATTTTCCCCAAAACCCCCCACTACCTTTCTCAGCCTCTGGTAACCATCCTTCGACTCTCTATCTCCACAAGTTCAATTGTAGATTCCACAAATGAGTGAAAACATGTGATGTTTCTCTTTCTGCACCTGGCTTATTTCACTTTACATAATGACTGTATCATGTGGTTTGAGTGCCAACTGAGTGACAGTACAAGAGAACACTAGGTAGACTTGTAAGGTTTTTGACTTCAGTCTCTAACACTTGGATGGCACCTCTGGACCCACTTGGGACCTAAGGGACCTCGCTGCCCTGAAGGAAAAAATACAGGCCTGGCCTAGCTTGCTTTGCCACCTTCTGTTTAAGGAGCCCCAAGGCCTGGAGTGAACATAGGCAATAGCCAAGAAGTGGTTACATTAGGCCTTGGGGAAGACCTAGTGCTGTACTGGATTCAGATCTGACCCAGCACAGTCATAGTGGTGGTGGCCACAGGGGCGCTTATGTCATTCCACCCCTACTATAGGTTGCTCAGAGTGCAGAAAGAGACTCTGTGTGGGAGAAAGAAAGTGAAGAGTGTAAGCATACACCTGGTAATCCAAAGAATTTTTCTGAATTTTGTCCGAGACCATCAAGGCAGTACCTCTATAAGTCTGCAAGAACCACTGAACTGGGGTTACCCACAAAAGCAGATACAGATTAGAACACAACATGTCAATACTTTCAAATATCTGAAAAGCCTCCCCAAGAAGGAAAAGTACAAACAAGTTCAGACAGTGAAGACTACAATAAATCCTTAACTCTTCAATACCCAAACACTAAAGGAAATATACTAGCATCAACACTACCCAAGAAAACATGACCTCACCAAGTGAACTAATTAAGCCACCAGGGGCTAATCCCAATAAACAGAGATATATGATCTTTCAGACAGATAATTCAAAATAACTGTGTTGAGGAAACTCATAGAAATTCAAGATAACACAGAGTTGGAGTTCAGATTTCTCTCATATATATTTAACAAAGAGATTAAAATAATTTTTAAAAATTAAGCAGAAATTCTGCAGCTGAAAAATTCAGTTGACATACTGAAGACTGCATCAGAGCCTCTCAACAGCATAATTGACCAAACAGAAAAAAGAGTAATGAGCTTGAAGCCAGACTTTTCGAAAATACAGTTAGAGGAAACAAAATAAAAAAGAATAAAATCAATGAAGCACATGTATAGAATCTAGAAAGTATCCTCAAAAGGGCAAATCTAAGAGTTATTGACCTTAAATAAGAAGTAGAGAAAGAAAGAGATAGCGGTAGAAAGTTTATTCAGAGATAATAACAGAGAAGTCCCAAACCTAGAAAAAAGATATTATAAGAAATTTACAGATCACCAAGCAGATTTAACTGAAAGAAGACTACCTCAAGGCATTTAATAATCCAACTCCCAAAGGTCTAGGATAAAGAAAAAATTCTAAAAGCAGCAAGAGAAAAGAAACAATTAACATGTCCAAATATCTGGCAGTAGATATTTCAGTAGAAACCTTACAGGCTAGGAGAGAGGGCATGATATATTAGAAGTGCTAAAGAAAAGCAAAAAACAAAATAAAAGTAAAACTCTCACTCTATAATAGTATATCTCGTGAAAATATCCTTCAAACATGAAGGAGAAATAAAGACTTTTGAGCAGTGCAGCTACGGTGGTGGCAGCGGTGGCAGTGGTTGCGATTTGGAGCCATTGAGATGCCTCTGTGGCAGCTCATGGCACAAGTGGCTTGTGTGGATGTGGGTACAGGCGTCCAATCAGTAAGCTCAACCTTGGCATCCACAGCCCCAGCAGATGTGTCCAGAAGCCCCAAGGCATCCTCCCCCACCCACTGGCCTGGGAGCACGGCTTGCGTCCACCGCCTGCATCCCCATGCTGCCGCATCTCCGCACCACCTCCCGGGCTTTGGACCCCCAGCTGCGCCCTGAAACATGACTCATGATTTCAAATCTGGAGACCTCATCTTCGCCAAGATGAAAGGTTATCCCCATTGACCAGCTTGAGTAGGTGAAGATTATGATGGAGCTATAAAGCCACCTACAAACAAACTACCCATTTTCTTTTTTGGAACCCATGAGACTGCTTTTTTAGGACCAAAGGATATATTTTCTTACTTCAAAAATAAGGAAAAGTATGACAAACCAAATAAAAGAAAAGGTTTTAATGAAGATTTATGGGAGATAGATAACAATCCAAAAGTGAAATTTTCAAGTCAACAGTCAACAACTAAACAATCAAATGCATCATCTGATGTTGAAGTTGAAGAAAAGGAAACCAGTGTTTCAAAGGAAGATACCATGAAGTAAAGGCCAGACATGAGGATGTGACTAAAGCAGTTGACATAACTACTCCGAAAGCTGCCAGAGGAGAGCGAAAGAGAAAGATAGAAAAACAAGTAGAAACTGAGAAGGCTGGAATAGTGACAACAACAACAGCATCTGTTAATCTAAAAGTGAGTCCTAAAAGAGGACGACCTGCAGCTACAGAAGTCAAGATTCCAAAACCAAGAGGCAGACCCAAAGTGGTTAAACAGTTCTGTCCTTCAGAGAGTGACATTGTTACTGAAGAGGACAAAAGAAAAAGGGTCAAGAAGAAAAACAACCTAAAAAGCAGCTTAAGAAGGAGGAAGAGGGTCAGAAGGAAGAAGATAAGCCAAGAAAAGAGCCAGACCAAAAAGAGGGGAAGAAAGAAGTTGAATCAAAAAGGAAAAATTTAGCTAAAACAAGGGTTACATCAACCTCTGATTCTGAAGAAGAAGGATATGATCAAGAAGGTGAAAAGAAGAGAAAAGGTGGGAGGAACTTTCAGACTACTCACAGAAGGAATATGCTGAAAAGCCAACATGAGACAGAAGCAGCAGATCGAAAATGCAAGCAAGAGGAACAAATGGAAACTGAGCAGTGGAATAAAGATGAAGAATAGAAGCCAGAAGTTAAAAAAGTGGAGAAGCGAGAAACATCAATGGATTCTCAACTTCAAAGGGTACATGCTGAGATTAAAAATTCACTCAAAATTGATAATCTTGATGTGTACAGATGCATTGAGGCCTTGGATTAACTTGCTTCACCTCAGGTCACAATGCAACAAGCTCAGAAAAACAGAGATGATTACTACACAGAAAAAAATACAGTGATTCAAAGTTAGGTTATCATAAAAAGTCTACAATGTTGTATAACAAGTTTAAGAAACATGTTTTTGGTTGGTGAAGGCAATTCTGTGATCACACAAGTGCTGAATAAATCTCTTGCTGAACAACAACAGCATGAGGAAGTGAATAAAACCAAAGATCAAGGGAAGAAAGGGCCAAACAAAAAGCTAGAAAGGGAGTAAACGGGTCAAAGACTCTAAATGGGGGATCTGATGCTCAAGACGGTAACCAACCACAACATAACGGGGAGAGCAATGAAGAGAGCTAAGACAACCATGAAGGCAGCATGAAGAAAAAGCCATCTAGTGAAGAGAGAGAGACTGAAATATCTCTGAAGGATTCTACACTAGGTAACTAAGTTGACATACCTGGAATGTAGAGAACACTTGAGAAGTTTGTAATGGTTTTCATTTGAAATAGACTGATGGAAATTTTAAATTGTTGTAAGCATAGGTTTTGATGTTGAAAACTTGTTTTGAGGGAGAAAATCCCTTTATCTTTGTTTTAAAGTAATTAAACATTATCTCTAAGTGTACTTGTGCAGTATTAACAGCTACATTATACAGTAAATGTGAGGTAAAATCCATTTAGAAAATGGTAAACTGCTTTTCCAGACATGGTTGTAGCATATTTTCAATTAGTGTGTGTATTTTACTGTGTAATCGATAGTAGAACAAAGTTACATTTTTAAAACTGCTACTTGTATAAACCTTTCCTCCTTTCCCAAATACCATGGGTTTTGTGCATAGTTTTTACAAACCTTGGATTTACCAGACTGTCTTTTCACTGTTTGTGGGTTTTGTAGAAGTCGAGCATTTTTATGGTAGATAAAATGTTACTTTATAAAAGTACTCCCCTTTTATCAAAAGTTAATTTTAATCTCACAGTCTACATTGTGCTACATCATCTGGCTTCTTTGGAACAATGTGTGGTCTGTATGTTTTTTTTTTTTTTTGGTATGACAACTGGTTAACCAACTGACATTGAATTGATTGAGAATTCTATAAATTATAAAACTTACATTAATGTTTGAAGGTAATTTTGTTTTGTGGCTGGACATTCAGTGAAGTCTTATGACTTCTCTGCAGATAACAGACTGGGTATATATAGGAATGAATCTGGCTTTAGGGTTAAATCATTTAAGGTCCTTTTACAGGCAGGCAGTAGTAACTAAAACTGAAAACTAAACAAGTTTATTTTTGAGAATGGCTCAAGTTTCTATGTTGTTAAAAATGTCTTTAAGAAGTCACTAAATTGTTCTTAATTGGAAGAAAAAAATCTATGATGCTTATACAATAAATACAATAAATGCTATATAAGGAAACTTACCTATTTGAAAGCATGGCTATATTGGAAGTTTTATTTTCATTTCTAGATTCCAGTAATACAAACATTAGTTGTTTCAACATAGTACTTTGATAGTCTGTACATTGACGTGTATGGACTAAATCAGGGTGAAATCAATGTTACAAAATTTAAGAGTATGTTAACTAAAGGATAGCATTTCTAAAATATTTTGAATATTAGGTCATTTGGCATTTTTCAATAAGTAGGCTACTTCTCATGTTTTGAAACTATATGAATATGGAAGAAATGGCTTAAGACCAGCATCTGTTTATGTCATTGTATGGTTAACCCTCTAGGATAACTGTTTTCATCTACAGAATTGAACTTTTGTTTTTAAGAGGTCTTACAGTGGAACTAGGAATCACTGTTTTGAGAGAACCTGCATATATACCAGTCATTATTTGTTTGGTCCTTATACAGTTTTAACTTAGATTTATTCTAGTTAAGCCATAAGTTTCAACATTTAAACTTGATTTGATTAAAGAATTTTTCTGTCAAACTCTACTAATAAATTACTTTCTTGCTATTTACAAGAGTAAGTGATGGAATGCTGGGTTTGCTGCCAAGGAAATAATTTCATAGTTAACTGGTCACAGAGGCTGTGTTCTTTTGGGAAACAGGGTAACTAAACAGTACACTTCAGATGATAAAAATAAAGGAAATGTTATTTAGAATAGTATATCTGGTAAAAATATCCCTCAAATGTGAAGGGGAAATAAAGACTTTCCCAGATAAATAAAAGCTAAGGGATTTCACCAATAACAGACCTATCCTACAAGAAATGCTAAAGGGAGTACTTCAACTAGTAAGAAAAAGATGTTAATAAGCAATAAGTAATCACCTGAAGGTACAAAACTCACTGGTAATAGTAAGTATACAGAAAAACAGACTATTATAACATGTTGTGGTGTGTAAACTACTTATATCTTAAGTAGAAAGACTAAATGAAGAATCAATAAAAAATAATAACTACAACAACTTTTTAAGACATAGTACAATAAGATATTAGTAGAAACAGTAAAAAGTTAAAAGCTGGAAACCATCATTCTCAGTAAACTGACACAAGAATAGAAAACCAAACACCACATGTTCTTACTCATAAGTGGGTATTGAACAATGAGAACACATGTAC
The DNA here is from genome assembly GCF_030222135.1 of Aotus nancymaae. NCBI lineage: Eukaryota > Metazoa > Chordata > Mammalia > Primates > Aotidae > Aotus > Aotus nancymaae. The sequence continues at coordinate 2,700,459 of NW_026988488.1, forward strand.
ACAGGGATGGGAACATCACACACTGGGGCCTGTTGGGGGATGTAGGGCTAGGGGAGGGATAGCAGGGGGTGGGGGAATAGGGAAGAGATACCATTGTACATTAGGAAATACCTAATGTAGATGATGGGGTGATGGATGCAGCAAACTGCCATGGCACAAGTATGCCTATGTAACAAATCTGCACGTTCTGCACACGTACCACAGATCTTAAAGCATAATAAAAAATATATAAGTTCTAAAAAGTTAAAAAGCAAGGGGATAAAGTTAGTTCATAGACTTTCTATTAATTTTCTTTTTGCCTTTTTTTTAATGCAAAGACTGTTATGTAGTTATCAGATTAGAATAATGGGTTATAAGATAGTTTTGCAAGCTTTAAAACTTGGGTAAACTCCAAGCCAAAAAACATACAGATACATAAAAAATAAAAATAAATAAATAAAATTAGTTTTATCACCAGAGAAAGTCACCTTCAGTAAAGAAAGACAGCAAGAAAAGAAAGAAGAAAGTGAAGATCACAGGACAACCAGAAAACAAATATCAAACTGGCATGAGTGAGTTCTTGCTTATCAATAATAACATCAAATTTAAATGGAATAAACTCCTCCATCAAAACATATAGAGTAGCTGATTGGATGAAAAAAGAAGACCCATTGATCGGTTGCCTACATGAAACACACATTACCTATAAAGACACACAGTCTGAAAATTATGAGATGGAAAAAGATATTCAATGACAATGGAAACCAAAAAAGAGCAGGAATAGCTATAATCGTATCAGACAAAATAGATTTCAGTATTAAAACTACAAGAAGAAATCCAGATCACTGTAAAATGATAAAAAGGTCAAATCAACAAGATGATAACAATTTAAAGTATAAATGGACCCCACAATGGAGCATCCAGGTATATAAAGCAAATATTATTAGTGCTAAAGAGAGAGATAGACCTTAATACAATAATAGCTAGAGACTTCAACACCCCACTTCCAGCAGTGGATAGATTTTTCCAGACAGAAAGTCAACAAAACATAATCAGACTTAATCTAAACTGTAGACCAAATGGATCTAATAGATATTTACAGAACTTATCATCCAGTGGCTGCAGAATACACACTCTTTTTCTCAGCACATGGAGTATTCTCAAGGATAGACCATAAGTTACAACAAATTGAAATAATATCAAACATCTTCTCTGACCACAATGGAATAAAACTAGTTATTAATAACAAGAGGAATTTGGGAAACTACACAGATACACAGAAATTTAAAAATGTGCTTCTGAATGACCAGTGGTCAATTAAGAAATTAAGAAGGAAATTGAAAAATGTGTTAAAACAAATGAAAATGGAAACACAACATACCAAAACTTATGTGATATAGCAAAAGCAGTCCTAAGAGGGGAATATATATGTACAAGTGTCTACATCAAAAAGAGGAAAACTTTGAAACAAATAATCTGGTAATTCATCTTAAAGGACTAGAAAAGCAAGTACAAACCAAACCGAAAATTAGTAGAATAAAATTAATAGTAAAGATCAGAGTAGAAATGAATGAAATTAAATGAAAAAAACAATACAAAAGATCTAGGAAACAAAAAGTTACTTTTTTGAAAAGTTAAGCAAAATTTACAAACGTTTAGCCAAACTAAGAAAAAGTAGAGAAGATACAATAAAATCAGAAGTAAAAAAGGAGACATTACAACTGATACTACAGAAATCCAAAGGATCATTAGTGGCTATGATGAGCAACTATGTCAATGAAATGGAAAATTTAGGAGAAATGGACAATTTCCTAGACACATACAACATATCCAGTTTGAACCAGAAAGAAATCCAAAACCTGAACAGACTAATAACAAGCAATGATATTGAAGCTGCAATAACAAGTCTACCAATAAATAAAAGCCTGAGACCTGATGGCTTCACTGATGAATTCTACCCAACCTTTAAAGAATGAATACCAGTCCTACTCAAACTATTCAAAAAATTAGAGGAAGTGGAGAGACTTCCACAGTCATTCTATGAAGTCAGTGTTACCCTATGAAAACCAGACAAAAACATATCAAAAAAAGAAAACTACAGGTTAATTTTGTTGATGAACATTGGTGAAAAAATCCTCAACAAACTCTAGTAATCCGAATTCAACAATATATTAGAAAGATCATTCATTATGACCAACTCAGATTTATCTTTGGGATGCAAGAATGGTTCAAAATACATATATCTATCAATGACTTACATTATATTAACAGAATGAAGGGTAAAAAAAAAATGGCCATTTCAATTGATGTGGAAAGGCATGTGATAAAATTTAACATCCCTTCATGATAGAAACCTGTAAAGAACAGAGGATAGAAGGAACTTACCTCAAAATAATAAAAGCCATATATGACAGACCCAAAGCTGTTTCATACTAAATCGGGAAAAACTGAAAGCTTTTGCTTTAGACTCTGGAACACAACAAGGATGCCCACTGCCACCACTGTTATTCAACACAGTATTGGAATTCCTAGCTGGAGCAATGAGACAAGAGAAAGATATAAAGGACATTTAAATTTGAATGGAAGAAATCAAATTATCCTTGTTTGCAGATGATATGATCTTATATTTTTCTAAATAAACCTTAAATTAAAACCTTAAACCTTAAAATTCCATAAGAAAACTACTAGAAATGATGAAAAAGTCAGCAAAGTTGCAGAATACAAAATCGACATAACAACACCCAGGAGCATTTCTATATGTCAGCAGTGAACAATATGAAAAAGAAATTGCAAAATATTTCCATTTGCAATAGCCACACATAAAATTAAACCCCTTCAATTAACCATAGAAGTGAAAGATTCCTATAATGAAAACTATAAAACACTGGTGAAAGAATTTAAAGTGGACACCAAAAAGTGAAAAAAATGTTTCATGCTCATGGATTGGAAGAATCAATACTGTTAAAATGTTCACACTGCTCACAGTACTCTACATACTCAATGCAATCCCTATCAAAATACCAAAGACATTCTTCACATAATTAGAAAAAACAATCCTAAAGTTTATAAGGCATGACAAAAGACCCAGAATACGCAAAGCTATTCTAAGCAAAAAGCAAAAAACTGGAGGAATTGCACTACCTCACTTCAAATAATATTCCGCTACAGAGCCATAGTAACCAAAACACCATGATACTGGCATAAAAAGAGGCATACAGACCAATGGAACAGAATAGAGAATCCAGAATTAAATCCATAATCTTACACTGAACTCATTTTCAACAAAGGTGCTAAGAACGTATACAGGGGAAAACATAGTCTCTTTCATTAATGTTGCTGGGAAAACTGGATAACCATATGCAGAAGAAGGAAACTAAACCCCTACTCTTGCCATACACAAAAATTAAATTGAAATTGATGCAAGACTTAAATCTAAGACCTCAAAGTATGAAACTACTACCAGAAAACATTGGGGAAAATCTGCAGGACATTTGTCTGAGCAAAGATTTTTTTAAGCAGTACTCTACAAGCACAGGTAGGCAAAGCAAAAAATTAACAAATGGGAACACATCAGGTTAAAAAGCTTCTGCACTGCAAAGGGTACAACCAACAAACTGAAAAGACAATCCACAGCATCCAAGAAAATATTTGCAAAGTATGACTCTGGCAAGGGATTAATAAGCAGAATATATAAGGGACTCAAACAACTCTATAGAAAAAAATCTAATAGTTTGATTAAAAAATGGGCAAAATATTTTAATAGACATTTCTCAAAGGAAGACATACAAATGTCAAACAGGCATATGAGAAGGTGCTCAACATCATTGATCATCAGAGAAATACAAATAAAAACTACAATGAGATGTCATCTCACCCCAGTTAAAATGGCTTACATTTATAGGACAGACAATAATAAATGGCCATGAGGATGTGAAGAAAAGGGAAAACTTGTACTCCGTGGATGGGAATGTAAGTTATTACAACCACTATGCAGAATAGTTTGGAAGCTCCTCAGAAAACTAAAAGTTGAGCTACCATATGATCCAGCAGTCCCATTGTTGGGTATATAACCCGACCCCATCATCTCAGCCCAAAACCTCCTTAAGCTGATAAGCAGCTTCAGCAAAGTCTCAGGATACAAAATCAGTGTTCAGAAATCACAAGCATTCCTGCAGACCAATAACAGACAAACAACCAAATCATGAGCGAACTCTCATTCACAATTGCTACAAAGAGAATAAACTACCTAGGAATACAACTAACAAAGGATGTAAAAGACCTCTTTAAGAAGAACTACAAACCACTGCTGAAGGAAATAAGAGAAGACACAAACAGATAGAAAAACATTCCATGCTCATGGTCAGGAAGAATCATCATGAAAATGGCCATACTGCCCAAAGTAATGTATAGATTCAATGCTATCCATATCAAGCTACCATTGACCTTATTCACAGAACTGGAAAAAACCACTTTAAACTTCACATGGAACCAAAAGAGAGCCCAAATAGCCGAGACAATCCTAAGCATAAAGAACAAAGTTGGAGGCATCATTCTACCTGACTTCAAACTATACTACAAGGCTACAGTAATCAAAACAGCATGGTACTGGTACCAAAACAGACATATAGACCAATGGAACAGAACAGAGGCCTTGGAAGCAACACCACACATCTACAACCATCTGATCTTTGGCAAACTGGACAAAAACAAGCAATGGGGAAAGGATTCCCTGTTTAATAACTAGTGTTGGGAAAACTGGCTAGCCATGTGCAGAAAGCTGAAACTGGACCCATTCCTCACACCTTATACAAAAATTAACTCCAGATGGATTAAAGACTTAAACATAAGACCTAACACCATAAAAACCCTAGAAGAACACCTAGGCAAAACCATTCAGGACATAGGCATAAGCAAGGACTTCATGACTAAAACACCAAAAGCAATGACAACAAAAGCCAAAATAGACAAATGGGATCTAATTGCACAGCAAAAGAAACAATCATTAGAGTGAACTGGCAACCATCAGAATGGGAAAAAAATTTTGCAAACTACCCATCTGACAAAGGATTAATATCCAGAATCTACAAAGAACTAAAGCAGATTTACAAGAAAAAAAAAAAAAACCCATTCAAAAGTGGGCAAAGGATATGAACAGACACTTTTCAAAAGAAGACATTTATGTGGCCAACAAACACACGAAAAAATGCTTATCATCACTGGTCATTAGAGAAATGCAAATCAAAATCACATTGAGATACCATCTCACACCAGTTGGAATGGTGATTATTAAAAAATCCGGAGACAGATGCTGGACAGGATGTGGAGAAAAAGGAACACTTTTACACTGTTGGTGGGAGTGTAAATTAGTTCAACCGTTATGGAAGATAGTGTGGAGATTCCTCAAGGATCTAGAAATAGAATTCTATTTGACCCAGCAGTCCCATTACTGGGTATATACCCAAAGGATTATAAATTGTTCGGTTATAAAGACACATGCACACGTATGTTCATTGTGGCACTGTTTACAATAGCAAAGACCTGGAACTAACCCAAATGCCCACTAATGGTAAACTGGACAAAGAAAATGTGGCACATATACACCATTGAGTACTATGCAGCCATAAAAAACGACGAGTTGGTGTCCTTTGTAGGGACATGGATGAATCTGGAAACCATCATTCTCAGCAAACTGACACAAGAACAGAAAACCAACCACCTCATGTTTTCACTCATAGGCGGGTGATAAACAATGAGAACATATGGGCACAGGGAGGGGAACATCTCACACTGGGATAGATTAGGAGGTGGGGGGCCAGGGGAGGGGAGGGATAGCAGGGGGCGGGAGGGTTGGGGAGGGATAACACTGTGACAAATGCCTGATATAGGCAACCGGGGGATGGAGACAGCAAACCACCATGGCATATGTGTACCTAATGCAACAATCCTACAGCATGAGCACGTGTACCCCAGAGCTTAAAGTACAATAATAAAAAAAAAAGAATGGAAGTCTGTATACTTAAGTGATAGTTGCACTCTCATATTTCTTTCAGCACTTTTCACATAACTAAGAGTTGGAAGCAACCTAAGTGTCCATCAACTGATAAATGGATAAAGAAATCATGGTACTTATACACAATGACATATTATTCAGCCATAAAAAATAATGAGATCTTTTTATTTGCAACAAGGTAGACGGAACTAGAGATCATTATGTTAAATGAAATAAGTCAGGCACAAGATGACAAACATCACATATTCTCACTTGTTTGTGTGATCTAAAAATTGAAACAGTTGAACTCATTGACATAGTTGGATGGTTGCCAGAGACTGGGAGGGGTAGTGAGGGGATTGGGTGGTTAGGTGGAAATGATTGATTGATACAAAAAATAATTAGAAAGAATGAATAAGACCTATTTGCAAGCACAACCGGGTGATTGTAGTGAATAATAACTTAAGTGTACATTTAAAAATAACTAAAAGAGTGTAATTGGATTGTTTGTAATACAAAGAATAAATACTTGAGGAGTTGGACGTCCTATTCTCTTTGATGTGATTATTTTTCATTGCACGCCTGTTTCAAAACATCTCATGTACCCCGTATAAACTTACTTTGTACCCACAAAAATTAAAAACAAAGAAAATTCAAAAATGTGAAAGCAAATCACCATGGTTTTGTGGTGTTTTGTTTTCTCTTAAGATTTAGAGACTGAGTGTAATGGCACATGCCTATATTACCCCAGTTTGTGTGGCTGACGCTGAAGGAATACTTGAGGCCAGAGGTTGAAGACCAGCCTAAGCAACATAGTGAGACCCCATGTTTACAAAAAAGAAAAAAATCAGCTGGGTGTAGTTCGAAGCACTTGTAGTCCCAGCTACTTGGAAGTATGAGACGATCACTTGGGCCCAGGTGTTTAAGGTTACAGTGGGCTATGATTGTGCCATTGCAGTTCAGTATGGGCCATACCCTGTCTCAAAAAAAGGAAAAAAAAAGATTTTGAAAGAATCACATATTTAGAGAAATGTTGGCCATCTAATACAAAGAACTTTTTAAAACTACCATTTAGGAGTAAGTTGCTGACCTGATTCATTATCACCCTTGAATATTTTAGTGCATATTTGCCACAAGCAACGATATTCTCCTACATGCTCACAGGGAATCCAGCAAAGTAACAATGATATAACACTACAATCTAATCCTCAGATTTAATTTGCATTCTAACGATTGTGTTTACATATAGACATATATTTTTAATGAAACATGGATCACTTCAAAATCATGTGTTACATTTATTTGTCATATCTTTTTAGTATCCTTCAGTTGGGACAGTTTCCTTCTCTTTCCTTGCCTTCTATGACCTTGGCACTTTTGAAGATAACGCACACAATATTTACATCTGTATTTATTTTTATATCTATCTATAAATACTAAAACCTGTGAATTCTAAAGGCAGTCCTATATCACAGGGTTTGTACTTGTTTTCTCTTTTTCTTTGTAACAATAAGAAACCTGGCTTCTATTTTTCTTAATATATTTACTTGTTTGAGAAATTTCCTTGCAACCAATCTCCCATTTCCACCAGGATGCAGATAATCTCCTTATCTTGTTCAGGAATTGACTTCCCATTCCAGCACACCCTCTCCACACAGATACAATTTTCACTGCTGTGGTTTGAATGTTTTTGCCCCCACCTTGAAATTCATATGCTGAAACATAATCACTGATGTGAGGCTGTTAGGAGTTGGGGCCTTTAGGAGGTTATTAGGTTATAAGCACAGAGTTTTCATGAATGGTATTAGTTATTGCCCTTATAAAAGATCCGAGAGAACTTCTTTGCTCCTTCTGCTGTATGAGGTTACCGAGAAAATGTTGTCTGTGAGCCAAGAAGTGGCCATCAGGCACTGAATTGTTGATGCCTCGATCTTGGACTTCCCTGTCTCCAGAACTGTGAGAAATAAATGTATGTTGTTTATAAACTACTCAATTTATGGTATTTTGTTATAGCAGCCCAAACAGACTAAGACATTCTTCATGCTTTGACTCTGACAACCCATGCCAGGCTTCGCCTCTACAGGGATAGGTTCCTAACCTTGTTTTGGCTCTGATACCCAATGCTGGGCTGGCCTCCAATGTGGACACCCACTTTACTCTGCTTGAGCTCTAATATCCCATGCCAGAGCACCCCGAGCATGGATACCTCCCTTATCCTTCTTGGGTTCTGATGCTCTGGCTATCCCTTTAAGTGGACACACTCTCTAACACACCCAGGCTCTGAGTCTTTTCTTTAGGTCTCCTTTCTGAGTCTAACAGATGCCCCCATCATTACATTTAGTTCCAATACCGACAACAGGTGGCTTCCCCTCATCATTGATGCCCTTCTCAATTCACTTGGACTCTGGCATACCAGGATGCCTTCTAGGTGAATGCCCTCCTCATCCTGTCAGGGCACTGACACCCCATACCAAGCCAACACAGCTACATCCCCTACTGTGGACATCTTTCTTGCTTTTGATTTATTCTACGTAATGGCTTTAGTACTGAATTGTTTGAGAAAGGAGCAAGGTTAACTGAATGTAACTAGAGTTGGCAATTTGCCAAGGAAATACAACAAAGCCAAAGACTAGCAATGGAGTTGAAGATATATAGAAGGGTTAACTATGGTGATGGAATTTAGAATCTACACTGAATAAAGACATGAGAGGACATAGGGGTGATTGCGAGTCAAAGGTGTCAAGGTGAACGGATTAGATGTGCAATAAAATAATTTTAGGAGTGCTCATACTCTAGAGAGCCAGTAAAGATAAGGGTGATAGAAAGTAGTATGCATGAAAATGAGACTTTGGAAGTGGTATCATTAAATTAAAGGTTTAGGATCTGACATAGGACAGGGTAGCTCAGCTAAGGTGGAGGAAGATTAGGTGAAGGTCGTTAAAGGAACTGAGAGTACAGAAAACTGTTGTTTGTGTCAGTAGAAAACTTCAGAAATACTTGGAAAGCAACAGGTAAATACTACTCTTAGCTCAAAATATTTCATATTGTGAGATGAAACCCATTGAGCAGAGTCATGCAATCAATTTCATGTGTTATGATCAGCAATTTAAAAAAATTGAAATAGGAATAGAAAATATCAGAGTGCATTGGGACATAGTAAGGAGAAGTACTATTTAAGGAGAAGTACTATTTAGGAAACACTTTTGCACTTAGTAATGATATAAAATGTATCAGCTATTATGGATCATTTAAAAAATATTTGGAGCCCATTGTCTTATTATAATCTGTGGACGCCAGATATATCATTGGGATGGTGATGGTGATAATGTTTACATTAGCCTGTATAAGGTTTCCAGCCTGCTGGTTAAAATTAATGTTTATAAAATCTTTCAAGTTACTGCTGAATCCTATGATCTCTCTAAAATTCATCTATGATAGTGACTCTCAAAAGGGAGATAAGAAGACCTCCCTTTCAGGTGATAGTGAAAGGGTTCCTCTTGGGAGACTTTTGCAAACTACACAGACCTCCTTTCCACCATGGTTGCAATAGTGTGGTTTTCTTTAGTGTTAGCAGTGATTTGTATTCAGAACTCCATCTACATACTAGAACATTTTCAGCAGTGGATGGATGCCCTTGCATTCACTTGCCACTCACTCATTGACTCACTCAGAGCAACTTCTAGTCATGGTAAAAATGTTGTATAAAAGGTTAAAAATGGTACTTCTCTGTAGGATATTTACCATGTGTTCTTTTTCAGTTTCTGCTTAATCATTTCTGTTAATGGGAGACACGTGACTTCACAAAGTAGATTCAGAATGACCTACTGAACTTCAAATTGGTAATTTTCAGTCCTTAGTCTTGGTCTTGCTTTCTATAATGAAACAGACTAATTCTAATCCCTCTTCTACCTGTTAATCCTTCAGTTATTTAAGGACAGTTTTTTTTTTCCCCTGCCTTCTGAAATTGCTCTTTTATTTCCTAGTGCCTTAGTAAAGCAATATAGCTAAGATGTGGGCTCCAGAGCTGGATGGCCTGGATTTGAACCTGGCCTTGAAGTTTACTACTGTATGTGTTTCTGAGCAAGTTACTTAATTTGTGCCTTGGTTCTTCTGGAAAATGGGAATGATTAACACATAGTATCTATATCATAGAGTTATTAAAATAATTAAATTAGCTAATACAAGTAATATACTTAAAACAGTGTTTGGCATTTATACCATAAATATTAATTCTTATGGAACAAACTTTTTAATTCTTTCATCATCATAGTTATTTCTCCCTAGAAATGCATCAGTTTTTCATTGTTTCTTTTTAAATTGTGGAAACAAACTACTGTCTTGTGTTGCTTAATGTTGGCAATATATTCTGAGAAAAGCATTATTAGACAATTTTGTCATTTTGTGAGCATCACAGAGTATACTTACACAAACCTAGATGATATATCCTACTACACACCTAGGCTATATGGTGTATAGCCTATTGCTCCTAGGCTACAAACCTGTACCGCATGTTACTGTTCTGAACACTATAGGAAGTTGTAACATAGAAACATAGAAAAGGGACATAAAATTTGTATATCTACACATAGAAAAGGGACAATAAAAATATGGCATAAAACATTAAAAATGGTACTCCTCTATAGGATACTTAACCAAGAATGGAGTTTGCAAGACTAGAAGTGGATCTAGGTGAGTCAATGAGTGAATGGTGAGTGAATGTGAAGGCCTGCAGCATTACTGTACACTACTGTAGGGTTTATAGAAAACTGTACACTTAAGCTATACTAAATTTATTAAAAATGTTTTTCTTTCTTCAATAAGAATTAACCTTAGCTTAGTATAACATTTTTATTTTATAATCTTTTACTCTTTAAACTTTTGACTCTTTTGTAATAACATTTAGCTTGAAATAAAAGCACATGTACAGCGGTACAAAATATTTTCTTTTTATGTTCTTATTCTATAAGCTTTTAAAATTATTTATTTATATTTTACTTTTTAAGCTTTTTTGTAAAAACTCAGATACAAACACATACATTAGCCTAGGCCTATTCAGGGTCAAGATAATCAGTTTCACCATCTTCCCCCTCTACATCTTTTCTCACTGGAAGGTCTTCAGGGACAACACCACACATGGAGCTGTCGTCTCCTATGATAACAATGTTTTCTTGTGGGATAGCTTCTGAAAGACCTGCCTGAGGCTGTTTTACAGTTAAATTTTAAAAATAAGTAGATGGGTACACTATAAATCAGTGATAAAAAGTATAATATAATAAATACATAAACTAATAGTCATTTATTATCAACTATTATGTACTATATGTGATTGTATGTGCTATATACTTTTATATGAGTGGCAGTACAGTAGGTTTGTTTACACCAGCATTACCACAAACATTTAATACATTGTGTGACAGTGTTGCAGTGGCTATGATGTCACTAGGGGATAGGAATTTTTCACCTCCATTATAATTTTATAGGACCACCTTTGTGTATGTGGGCCATCATTTACTGAAACATTGTTATGTTGTACATGGTTGAATAATATTGTAAGTGTGATATAGCTAGGCCTGTTGTCTAATATTCTGCACCCTCTACTTCTTTTGGTAAATACACTAGGATTTGTTTTTGTAACCAAGTAATACCAATGATCATATTGATTGCATCTACTAATCTTGTTTTTAAATAAGCTGCTCTTTATCTATGTTTCTTCCCTACTCTCAACTTCAAACAGTTTATTTATTTTTGAAACAGTTTATATTTTAACACAGATGGTAACTACATTTATACCTTGCAGTTGGCTCCGAAAGATATTCAGCCCTACTCCCTGGAACCTGTGAATGTTGCCTTATATAGTAGAAGGGACTCTGTAGGAGAGCCTTTTAAATTAAGGATCTTGAGATTGGGAGGTTATCCTAGACAGCCTGAGTGAGCCCTGAAATAATTTGGATATGTATCCTCACCTATATCTCATACTGAATTGTAACCCCCATTATTGGAAGTGGGGCCTGGTGGAAGTGATTGGTTCATGAGAGTGGATTTGTCATGAATGTTTTAGCACTATCCCTTTGTTGCTGTCCTTGCATTAGTGAGTTCTCATGAGATCTGGTTGATTAAAAGTTTGTGGCATCTCTCTGCCTCTCTCTCTTGCTCCTGCTTTTGCCATGGGATGTGGCTTCTCCCACTTCACACCATGATTATAAGCCTTCTGATGCTTTCCCAGAATCAGATGCCTCTCTGCTTCTTGTACAACTTACATAACTGTTAGCCAATGAAACCTCCTTTCTTTATAAATTGTCCAGTCTCAGGTGTTTCTTTATAGCAATGCAAGAATGGACTAATACAGCTATAATGGTGTCATAAATGTCCTTACAAGAGGGAGACAGAAGGAGGTGTGTGACCAGAGAAGAAGGCAATGTGGTGACTAAAACACTTTATGATACTGATGGCTTTGAAGATGGGGGAAGAGGCAAAAGAATGCAGCTCTAGAAGCCAGAAAAGGCAAGAGTTTCTGAAAAGAGTGTGGCCCTATTGACACATTAATTTTGGTGAAGTGACATTGATTTTCAATTTCTAACTTCCAGAACAGTAGAATAAGTGTTTGTTGTTTGAAGCCATCAAGTTTATGGTAATTTGTTTCAGCAGCCATAGTAAACTAATACATACCTATTATGCTTCCTTTTGTTATTTTAAGCCTATTATTCTAGCCTGTCATAATTATTTGTTTTTTTTAATTTTTATTTTTTTATTGTACTTTAAGTTCTGGGGTACATGTTCAGAACATGCAGGTTTGTAACATTGGTGTACACGTGGCGTGGTGGTTGACTGCATCCCTCACATTAGGTATTTCTCCTAATGCTGTCACTTCACTAGCTCTTTATCCCCCAACAGTAACTGGTGTGTGATGTTCCCCTCCCTGTGTTCATGTGTTCTCATTGTTCAGCTCCCACTTATGAGTGAGAACATGCAGTACTTGGTTTTCAGGCTAATGGCCTATTTTGTTGAGCTTTTTTTTTAAAAAAACAGCTCCTTAATTCATTGATTTTACTGAAGAGATTTTCATGTCTCTGTCTCCTTTAGTTCTACTTTAATCTTAGTTATTTCTTGTCTTCTGCTAGCTTTTGAATTTGTTTGTTTTTGCTTCTCTAGTTCTTTTAATTGTGATGTTAAGTTGTCATTTTTAGATATTTCCTGCTTTCTCTCTTGGGCATTTAGCGCTATAAATTTCCCTCTTAAATGTGTCCCAGAGATTCTGGTATGTTGTGTCTTCATTCTCATTGGTTTCAAAGAACATCTTTATTTCTGCCTTCATTTCGTTATTTATCCAGTATTCATTTAGGAGCAGCTTGTTCAGTTTCCATGTAGGTGTGCAGTTTTGAGTGAGTTTCTTAATCCCGAGTTCTAATTTGATTGCACTGTGGTCTGAGAGACTATTTCTTATGATTTCCATTCTTTTGCATTTGCTGAGGAGTGTTTTACTTCCAATTATGTGGTCAATTTTAGAATAGGTGCAATGCGGTGCTGAGAAAAATGTATATTCAGTTGATTTGGGGTGGAGGGTTCTGCAGATGTCTATTAGGTTCGCTTGGTCCAGATCTGAATTCAAGTCCTCGATATCCTTGTTAATGTTCTGTTTTGTTGATCTGTCTAATATTGACAGTGGGATGTTAATGTCTCCCAATATTATTGTATGAGAGTCTTAAGTCTCCTTGTAGGTCTCTAAGAATTTGCTTTATGAATCTGGGTGCTCCTGCATGAAGTGCATATATATTTTGGATAGTTAGCTCTTCTTATTGCATTGGTCCCTTTACTATTATGTAATACCTTTCTTTGTCTCTTTTGATCTTTGATGATTTAAAGATAGTTTTATCAGAGACTAGAATTGCAACCCCTGCTTCTTTTGGTTTTCTGTTTGCTTGATAAATCTTTCTTCATCCCTTTATTTTGAGCATGTGTGTGTGTTTGCACATGAGATGAGTCTCCTGAATATAGCACTTTCATGGGTCTTGATTCTTTATCCAATTTGCCAGTCTGTGTCTTTTAATTGGGACATTTAGCCCACTTACATTTTTTTAACTGGGTCAAAGAGAATATTTATTTGTAATTTTGATACAAATGGCTTTATATTTATACATGCAATTTTCTTTTAAACCAGTTTTTCTGTTATAATTTTTTTTTTTTTTTACTTTAAGTTCTGGAATACATGTGCAGGTCTTGCAGGATTGTTGCATAGGTACACACCTGCCATGGTGGTTTGCTTCTTCAATCCCTCCATCACCTTCCTCAGGCATTTCTTCTTATGTTATTTGTCCCCAACCTCCCCACACCCTGCTAGCCCTCCCCTAGCCCCTCACTCCCCAACAGACCCCAGTGTGTGATGCTTCCCTCCCTGCGTCCATGTGTTCTCATTGTTCAACACTCACTTATGAGTGAGAACATGCAGTGTTTGGTTTTCTGTTCTTGTGTCAGTTTGCTGAGAAGGATGGTTTCCAGACTCACCCATGTGCCTAAAAGGACACAAACTCATCTTTTTTTATGGTGGCATAGTATTCTATGGTGTATATGTGCCACATTTTCTTTATCCAGTCTAACACTGATGGGCATTTGGGTTGGTTCCAGGTCTTTGCTATTGTAAACAGTTCCACATTGAACACATGTGTGCATGTGTCTTTATAATATAACAACTTATAATCCTTCGTGTATATACCCAGTAATGGGATTGCTGGATCAAATGGTATTTCTATTTCTAGATCCTTGAGCAATCACCCCACTAACTTCCAAATCAGTTGAACTAATTTACACTCCCACCAACAGCGTAAAAGTGTTCCTATTTCTCCACATCCTCGCCAGCATCTGTTATCTAAAGATTTTTTAATGATCGCCATTCTAACTGGCGTGAGATGGTATCTCAATGTGATTTTGATTTGCATTTCTCTAATGACCAGCGATGATGAGTATTTTTCCATATGTTTGCTGGCCTCATGTATGTCTTCTTTTGCAAAGTGTCTGTTCATATCCTTCACCCACATTTGAATGGGCTTGTTTTTTTCTTGTAAATCTGTTTTAGTTCTTTGTAAATTCTGGATATCAGCCCTTTGTCAGATGGGTAGACTGCAAAAATTTTTTCCCATTCTGTTGGTTGCTGAATCACTCTAATGACTGTTTCTTTTGCCATGCAGAAGCTGTGGAGTTTGATTACATCCCATTTGTCTATTTTGGCTTTTGTTGCCAATGCTTTTGGTGTTTTGGTCATGAAGTCCTTGCCTATGCCTATGTCCTGAATGGTTTTGCCTAGATTTTCTTCTAGGGTTTTTATGGTGTTAGGTCTTATGTTTAAGTCTTTAATCCATCTGGAGTCAATTTTAGTGTAAGGTGTCAGGAAGGGGTCCAGTTTCTGCTTTCTGCACATGGCTAGCCAGTTTTCCCAAGAGCATTTATTAAACAGGGAATCCTTTCCCCATTGCTTGTTTTTGTCAGGTTTGTCAAAAATCGGATGGTCGTAGATATGATGTGTTGCCTCCGAGGCCTCTGTTCTGTTCCATTGGTCTATATCTCTGTTTTGGAACCAGTACACTGCTGTTTTGATTACTGTAGCCTTGTAGTATAGTTTAAAGTCCAGTAGTGTGATGCCTCCTGCTTTGTTCTTTTTGCTTAGAATTGACTTGGCTATGCGGGCTCTCTTTTGGTTCCATATGAAATTTATGGTGTTTTTTTCCAGTTCTGTGAAGAAGGTCATTGGTACCTTGATGGGGATAGTGCTGAATCTGTAAATTACTTTGGGCAGTATGGCCATTTTCACGATATTGATTCTTCCTAACCATGAACATCGAATGTTTCTCCATCTGTTTGGTGTCCTCTCTTATTTCGTTGAGCAGTGGTTTGTAGTTCTCCTTGAAGAGATCCTTTATGTTCCTTGTTAGTTGTATTCCTAGGTATTTTATTCTCTTTGTAGCAATTGTGAATGGCAGCTCGTTCTTGATTTGGCTCTCTTTAAGTCTGTTACTGGTGTATAGGAATGCTTGTGATTTTTGCACATTGATTTTGTATCCTGAGACTTTGCTGAAGCTGCTTATCAGTTTCAGGAGATTTGGGGCTGAGACGATGGGGTCTTCTAGATATACAATCATGTCGTCTGCAAATAGATACAATTTGACTTCCTCCTTTTCTATTTGAATACTCTTTATTTCTTTTTCTTGCCTGATTGCTCTGGCTAGAACTTCCAGTACTATATTGAATAGGAGTGGTGAGAGAGGGCATCCTTGTCTAGTGCCAGATTTCAAAGGGAATGCTTCCAGTTTTTGCCCATTCAGTATGATACTGGCTGTTGGTTTGTCGTAAATAGCTTTTATTATTTTGAGATATATTCCGCCAATAACTAGTTTATTGACGGTTTTTAGCATAAAGGGCTGTTGAATTTTGTCAAAGGCCTTCTCTTCCTCAATTGAGGTAATCATGTGGTTTTTGTCTTTGCTTCTGTTTATGTGGTGAATTACTTTTATAGACTTGCGTAAGTTGAACCAGTCTTGCATTGATCATGATAGATAAGCATTTTGATGTACTGTTGCAATCCTCTTGCCAGTATTTTATTGAAGAATTTTGCATCTATGTTCATCATGGATATTGGCCTGTAGTTTTCTTTTTTTTTTTTTATTGAATTTTAGTTTTGGGGTACATGTGAAAAACATGAAAAACATGCAAGGTTGCTGCATAGGTGCGTACGTGGCAGTGTGATTTGCTGCCTTCCTCCCCTTCACCTATATCTGGCATTTCTCCCCATGCTAACCCTCCCCAACTCCCCATCCCCCGCTGTCCCCCCACTACCCCCCAACAGACCCCAGTGTATAGTGCTCCCCTCCCTGTGTCCATGTGTTCCCATTATTCAACACCCATCTATGAGTGAGAACATGCACTGTTTGATTTTGTGTTCTTGTGTCAGTTTGCTGAGAATGATGGTTTCCAGGTTCATCCATGTCCCTACAAAGGACACGAACTCATCGTTTTTGATGGCTGCATAATATTCCATGGTGTATATGTGCCACATTTTTCCTGTCCAGTCTATCATCGATGGGCATTTGGGTTGGTTCCAGGTCTTTGCTATTGTAAACTGTGCTGCAATGAACATTTGTGTGCATGTGTCCTTATACTAGAACGATTTATAATCCTTTGGATATATACCCAGTAATGGGATTGCTGGGTCAAATGGAATTTCTATTTCTAGGTCCTTGAGGAATCGCCACAATGTCTTCCACAATGGTTGAACTAATTTACACTCCCACCAACAGTGTAAGAGTGTTCCTATTTCTCCACATCCTCTCCAGCATCTGTTGTCTCCAGATGTTTTAATGATCGCCATTCTAACTGGCGTCAGATGGTATCTCAATGTGGTTTTGATTTGCATTTCTCTAATGACCAGTGATGATGAGCATTTTTTCATATGCTTGTTGTCCTCATGTATGTCTTCTTTTATAAAGTATCTGTTCATATCCTTCACCCATTTTTGAATGGGCTTGTTTGTTTTTTTCTTGTAAATCTGTTTTAGTTCGTTGTAAATTCTGGATATCAGTCCTTTGTCAGATGGGTAGGCTGCAAAAATTTTTTCCCATTCTGTTGGTTGCCAATTAACTCTATTGACTGTTTCTTTCACCGTGCAGAAGCTGTGGAGTTTGATTAGGTCCCATTTGTCTATTTTGGCTTTTGTTGCCAATGCTTTTGGTGTTTTGGTCATAAAGTCCTTGCCTATGCCTATGTCCTGAATGGTTTTGCCTAGGTTTCCTTCTAGGGTTTTTATGGTGTTAGGTCTTATGTTTAAGTCTTTAATCCATCTGGAGTCAATTTTAGTGTAAGGTGTCAGGAAGGGGTCGAGTTTCTGCTTTTTGCATATGGCTAGCCAGTTTTCCCAACACTACTTATTGAACAGGGAATCCTTTCCCCATTGCCTGTTTTTATCAGGTTTGTCAAAGATCGGATGATTGTAGATATGTTGTATTGCCTCCGACGCCTCTGTTCTGTTCCATTGGTCTATATGTCTGTTTTGGTACCAGTACACTGCTGTTTTGATTACTGTAGCCTTGTAGTATAGTTTGATGTCTGGTAGTGTGATGCCTCCTGCTTTGTTCTTTTTGGTTAGAATTGACTTGGCTATGCGGGCTCTCTTTTGGTTCCATATGAAGTTTATGGTGGTTTTCTCCAGTTCTGTGAAGAAGGTCATTGGTAGCTTGATGGGGATAGCATTGAATCTGTAAATTAGTTTGGGCTGTATGGCCATTTTCACGATACTAATTCTTCCTTACCATGAACATGGAATGTTTCTCCATCTGTTTGCGTCCTCTCTTATTTCGTTGAGCAGTGGTTTGTAGTTCTCCTTGAAGAGGTCCTTTACGTTCCTTGTTAGTTGTATTCCTAGGTATTTTATTGTCTTTGTAGCAATTGTGAATGGCAGTTCGTTCTTGATTTGGCTCTCTTTAAGTCTGTTATTGGTGTATAGGAATGCTTGTGATTTTTGCACATTGATTTTGTATCCTGAGACTTTGCTGAAGTTGCTTATCAGTTTCAGGAGATTTTGGGAAGAGATGATGGGGTCTTCTAGATATACAATCATGTCATCTGCAAATAGAGACAATTCGACTTCCTCCTTTCCTAACTGAATACACTTTATTTCTTTTTCTTGCCTAATTGCTCTGGCTAGAACTTCCAGTAATATATTGAATAGCAGTGGTGAGAGAGGGCATTCTTGTCTAGTGCCGGATTTCAAAGAGAGTGCTTCCAGTTTTTGCCCATTCAGTATGATATTGGCTGTGGGTTTGTCGTAAATAGCTTTTATTATTTTGAGATACGTTCTGTCGATACCTAGTTTATTGAGTTTTTAGCATAAAGGGCTGTTGAATTTTGTCAAAGGCCTTCTCTGCATCCTTTGAGATAATCATGTGGTTTTTGTCTTTGGTTCTGTTTATGTGGTGAATTACATTTATAGACTTGCGTATATTGAACCAGCCTTGCATCCCTGGGATGAATCCTACTTGATCATGGTGGATAACCTTTTTGATGTGCTGTTGTAATCAGCTTGCCAGTATTTTATTGAAGATTTTTGCATCTGTGTTCATCATGGATATTGGCCTGTAGTTTTCTTTTTTTGTTGAGTCTCTGCCGGGTTTTGGTATTAGAATGATGTTGGTCTCATAAAATAATTTGGGAAGGATTCCCTCTTTTTCGATTATTTGGAATAGTTTCAGAAGGAATGGTACCAGTTCCTCTTTGTATGTCTAGTAGAATTTGGCTGTGAACCCATCTGGACCTGGGCTTTTTTTGGGTGGTAGGCTCTTAATTGCTGCCTCGACTTTAGACCTTGTTATTGGTCTATTCAGGGTTTTGACTTCTTCCTGGTTTAGGTTTGGGAGGAGGCAACTGTCCAGGAATTTATCCATTTCTTCCAGGTTTTCTAGTTTATGTGCATCGAGTTGTTTGTAATAATCTCTGATGATGGTTTGAATCTCTGTGGAATCTGTGGTGATCTCCCTTTTGTCATTTTTTTGCACCTATTTGGTTGTTCTCTCTTTTCTTTTTTAATAATCTGGCTAGTGGTCTGTCTATTTTGTTGATCTTTTCAAAAAACCATCTCCTGCATTTATCGATTTTTTGTAGTGTTTTTCCTGTCTCTATCTCCTTCAGTTCTGCTTTGATCTTAGTTATTTCTTGTCTTCTGCTAGGTTTTGAGTTTTTTTGATCTTGCTCCTCTAGTTCTTTCAATTTTGACGACAGGGTGTCAATTTTAGATCTCTCCTTTCTTCTCATGTGGGCACTTATTGCTATATATTTTCCTCTAGAGACTGCTTTAAATGTGTCCCAGAGATTCTGGTATGTGGTGTCTTCGTTCTCTTTGGTTTCGAAGAACACCTTTATTTCTGCCTTCATTTCAGTGTTTATCTAGTCAACATTCAGGAGAAAGTTGTTCAGTTTCCATTAAGCTGTGAGGTTCTGGGTTGGTTTCTGAATTCCGAGTTCTAACTTCATTGCATTGTGGTCTGAGAGACTGTTTGTTATGGTTTCCATTCTTTTGCATTTGCTGAGGGGTGATTTACTTCCAATTATGTGGTCAATTTTAGAGTAGGTGTGATGTGGTGCTGAGAAGAATGTATATTCTGTGGATTTGGGCTGGAGAGTTCTGTAAATGTCTATTAGGTTTGCTTGGTCCGGGTCTGAGTTCAAGTCCCGGATATCCTTGTTAATTTTCTGTCTCGTTGATCTGTCTAATATTGACAATGGTGTGTTGAAGTCTCCCACTATTATTGTGTGGGAGTCTAAGTCTCTTTGTAAGTCATTAAGAACTTGCCTTATGTATCTGGGTGCTCCTGTATTAGGTGCATATATATTTAGGATCGTTAGCTCTTCTTGTTGCATTGATCCTTTTACCATTATGTAATGTCCTTCTTTGTCTCTTTTGATCTTTGTTGCTTTAAAGTCTATTTTATCAGAGATGAGAATTGCAACTCCTGCTTTTTTTTTGCTCTCCATTTGCTTGGTAAATCTTCCTCCATCCCTTTATTTTGAGCCTTTATGTATCCTTGCATGCGAGATGGGTTTCCTGGATACAGCACACTGATGGGTTTTGGCTTTTTATCCAATTTGCCAGTCTGTGTCTTTTGATTGGGGCATTTAGTCTGTTTATGTTTAGGGTTAATATTGTTATGTGTGAATTTGATCCTGTCATTTTGATGCTAGCTGGCTGTTTTGCCCATTGGTTGATGCAGATTCTTCATTGTGTTGATGCTCTTTACCATTTTGTGTGTTTTTGGAATGGCTGGTCCTGGTTGTTCTTTTCTATGTGCAGTGCCTCCTTCAGGAGCTCTTGTAAAGCTGGTCTGGTGGTGATGAAATCTCTGAGTACTTGCTTGTTCACAAAGGATTTTATTTTTTCTTCACTTATGAAGCTTAGTTTGGCTGGATATGAAATTCTGAGTTGAAAGTTCTTTTCTTTAAGGATGTTGAATATCGGCCCCCAGTCTCTTCTGGCCTGTAGGATTTCTGCTGAGAGCTCTGCTGTGAGTCTGATGGGCTTTCCTTTGTGGGTAACCTGATGTTTCTCTCTGGCTGCCCTTAGCATTTTCTCCTTCATTTCAACCTTGGTGAAACTGATGATTATGTGCCTTGGGGTTGCTCTTCTTGAGAAATATCTTTGTGGTGTTCTCTGTATTTCCTGGACTTGAATATTGGCCTGCCTTGCTAGGTTGGAGAAGTTTTCCTGGATAATATCCTGAAGAGTATTTTCCAGCTTGGATTCATTCTCTTCTTCACATTCAGGTACACCTATCAAATGTAGATTAGGTCTTTTCACATAGTCCCATATTTCTTGGAGACTTTGTTCATTCCTTTTTACCATGTTTTCTCTAATCTTGCCTTCTCATTTTATTTCATTGAGTTGATCTTCCACCTCTGATATCCTTTCTTCTGCTTGGTCAATTCGGCTATTGAAACTTGTGCATTCTTTGAGAAGTTCTCGTGTTTTTCAGCTCCATCAGTTCACTTATATTCCTCTCTAAGTTGTCCATTCTCGTTAGCATTTCATCAAATCATTTTTCATGGTTCTTAGTTTCTTTGCGTTGGGTTAGAACATGTTCTTTTAGCTCACGGAAGATTTTTATTACCCACCTTCTGAAGCCTGATTCTGTCATTTCATCACATTCATTCTCCATCCAGCCTTGTTCCCTTGCTGGTGAGGAGTTGTGATTCCTTGTAGGAGGAGAGGCGTTCTGGTTTCAGGTGTTTTCATCCTTTTTGCACTCGTTTCTTCCCATCTTTGTGGATTTATCCACCTGTCGTCTTTGTAGTTGCTGACTTTCAGATTGGGTCTCTGAGTGGACGTCCAGTTTGTTGATCACAAAGTTATTTCTGTGTCTTAGTTTTCCTTCTAACAGTCTGGCCTCTCTGCTGTAGGCCTGCTGAGGTCCACTCCAGGCCCTGCTTGCCTGGGGATCACCTGCAGCAGCTGCAGAACCGTAAGCATTGCTGCCAGTTTCTTCTTCTGCTATCTTTGTCCCAGAGGGATTCCCACCAGATGTAGTCTGATCTCTCCTTTATGAGGTGAGTCTTTGGATATATAGGGGTCAGGGAGCTGCTTGAGGAAACAGTCTGTCCTTTATAGGAGCTCAAGTGCTGAGCCGTGAGCTCTGTTGTTCATTCAGAGCTGCTGGGCAGGTACATTTAAGTCTGCTACAGCAGGACTCATAAACCCCTTTTTTTCCCCAGGTGTTCTGTCCCTGGGGGTTAGGGCTTTATTTATGATTTTTCATTGTGCTGCTGCCTTTTTTTTAGGCAGCCTAGTCACTGTCTGCCTGCAGCAGCTTTGCTGATCTGCTGTAGGCTCAGAGCCTTTTTTTTTTTTTTTTTTTAGTTGAATGGTTGACTCTCTCCAAGGTGTTCCAGATGCCTGTTGAAAAGGCACCGGGATCTGTGTGATTTCCCATGCAGTGACCCACTGCGCTGGCTGAAACAGCGACACTGAGATGCGTGGTGCTTTTTTGCCTAGGAATCTCCTGGCCTGGCTCCCTGTTTCTGTCCCCTTTTTTAATCAGCTGAATGGGTGACTGTGCCTTCCCGGAGCTCCTCTCACCAGCTAAAACAGCACCCAGACCAGAGTATTTTGTATGGAGAACAGCTGCGCCAGCCAAAACAGTCACAACAGCCTACACAGCCGTGCTGGTGACCCATGGGGCTCCTCTGCCTGCGAATCTCCTGGTCTGTGGGCAATAAAAATCCATCTGGAAATGCAGCGTCCACTCACCCTCTGCACTTTCACTGGGAGCTGCAATCCTGAGCTGCTCCTAATCAGCCATCTTGGATCTTCTCTCCCCTCTCATTTTTTTATTAGTCTGACTAGTGATGTGTCTATTCTGTGATCTTTTAAAAAAAAAAACCAGCTCCAGGATTTACTGATTTTTTGAAGGGTTATCTGTGTCTTTATCACCTTCAGTTCTGCTCTGATCTTAGTTTTTTCTTGGCTTCTGCTAGCTTTTGAATTTTTTAAATCTTATTCCTCTAGCTCTTTCAATTTTGATGACAGTGTGTCGATTTTATATCTTTCCTTACTTCTCATGTGGGCATTTATTGCTATAAATTTTTCTCTAAACACTGCTTTAAATGTTTCCCAGAGATTCTGGTATGTTGTGTCTTCATTCTCTTTGGTTTAGAAGAACATTTTCATTTCTGCCTTCATTTCATTGTTTATCCAGTCATCATTCAGGAACAGGCTCTTCAGTTTCTATGTAGTTGTGCAGTTTTGATGGAGTTTCTTAATCTTTAGTTCCAATTTGATTGCACTGTAGTCTGAGAGACTGTTATGATTCCCATTCTTTTACATTTGTTGAGGAGTGATTTACTTCCAATTATGTGATCAATTTTAGAGTAAGTGTGATGTGGTTCTGAGAAGAATATATATTCTGTGGATTTGGGGTGGAGAATTCTGTAGATGTGTATTAGGTTCACTTGGTCCAGATCTGCATTCAAGTCCTGGATATCCTTGTCCATTTTCTATCTTGTTGATATGTCTAATATTGACAGTGGAGTGTTAACGTCTGCCACTATTGTTGTGTGGGAGTCTAAGTCTTTTTGTAGGTACTTAAGAACTTGCTTTATATATCTGGGTGCTCCTATACTGGGTGCATATATATTTCGGATAGTTAGCTCTTCTTGTTGCATTGATGATTTTATCATTATGTGATGCCCTTCTTTGTCTCTTTTGATCTTTGTCTGTTTAACGTCTTTTTTATCAGAGATTAGGATTGCAACCCCTGATTTTTTTTTGTTCCCATTTGCTTGGTAAATCTTCTTCCATCCCTTTATTTTGAATCTATGTGTGTCATTGCATGAGAGAGGGTGTCCTGAATACAGCACACCAATGGGTCTTGACTTTTTAACCAATTTGCCAGTCTGTGTCTCTTGATGGGGTCATTTACGCTTTTTCCATTTAATGTTAATATTGTTATATGTGAATTTGATCCTTCCATTTTGATACTAGCTGGTTGTTTTTCCCATTAGTTGAAGCCCTTTTTTAATTGTGTCGATAGTCTTTACCATTTGTACGTTTTTGCCGTGGCTGATACTGGTTGTTTCTTTCCATGTTTAGTGCTTCTTCAGGAGCTCTTTTAAGGCAGGCCTGGTGGTGATGAAATCTTTCAGCAATTGCTTATCCATAAAGGATTTTATTTGTCCTTCACTTATGAATCCTAATTTGGCTGATATGAAATTCTGGGTTGAAAGTTACTTTCTTTAAGGATGTTGAATAGTGCCCCCCACTCTCTTCTGGCTTGTAGGGTTTCTGCTGAGAGATGTGCTGTGAGTCTGATGTGCTTCCCTTTGTGGGTAACTCGAACTTTCATTCTGGCTGCCCTCAGCATTTTTTCCTTCATTTCAACCCTGGTGAATCTGATGGTTATGCGCCTTGGGGTGCTCTTCTTGAGGAATAGCTTTGTGGTGTTCTCTGTATTTCCTGGATTTGAATGTTGGCTTGCCTTGCTAGATTGGGGAAGTTCTCCTGGATAATATCCTGAAGAGTGTTTTCCAGCTTGGATTCATTCTTCCAGTCACATTCAGGTACACCTGTCAAACGTAGATTAGGTCTTTTCACATAATCCCATATTTCTTGGAGGCGTTGTTCACTTCTTTTCACTCTTTTTTCTCTAATCTTGCCTTGTTGTTTTATTTCATTGAGTTGATCTTCAATCTCTGATATACTTTCTGCTGCTTGATTGATTTGGTATTGAAACTTCTTTATACTTTGTGAAGTTCTTGTGCTGTGTTTTTTAGCTCCGTCAAGTCATTTATGTTCTTTTCTAAGCTGGATATTCTAGTTAGCATTTTGTCTAACCTCTTTTTCAACATTTTTAGTTTCTTTGCACTGGGTTAGGACATGTTCCTTTAGCTCAGAGAAGTTTGTTATTACCCACCTTCTGAAGCCTGCTTTTGTCTATTCGTCAAACTCATTCTCTATCCTGTTTTTTTTGCTTGCTGGTGAGGAGTTGTGATCCCTTGGAGGAGGAAAGGCATTCTGGTCTTTGGTGATTGAATCCTTTTTACATTGCTTTCTTCTCATCTTCATGGATTTATCTACCTTTGGCTTTTGAAGTTGGTGATTTCAGATAGGGTCTCTGAGTGGACGTTCTTTCTGTTGATGTTGAAGCTCTTTCTGTTTGGCTTTTAGTTTTTCTTCTAACAGTCAGGTCCCTCTGCTGTAGGACATCTGGAGGTCCACTCCAGACCTTGTTTGCCTGGTAATCACCCATGGGGGTTGCAGAACAGCAAGGATCGCTTCCTGTTCTTTCTCTGGTAGCTTCATCCCAGAAGGGCATCTGCCAGATGTCAGCCAGAGCTCTCCTGTATGAGGCGTCTTTTTGGTTATATGCGTGTCAAGGAGCTGCTTGAGGAGGAAGTTTGCCTGTTTTCGGAGCTCAAGTGCTATGCTGTGAGCTTTGTTTTTCCCTTTAGGGCTGCTGGGCAGGGATGCTTAAGTCTGCTGAAGTGGAACTCATAATCGCCCCTTTTACCAGGTGCTCAGTCCCGGGAAATTGGGGTTTTATTTATAAGTCCCTGACATGCTGCTGCCTTTTCTTCAGAGATGCCCTGGCCAGCAAGAAGGGAATCTAGTCACAGTGTGCCTGCATAGGTGCTGCTGGGCTGCCACAGGCTCAGTTTAGCTGCTGTGTAAGCTTCCTTTAGCTTTTGTTTATGCAAGTAAGATTAGAACTCTCTAGGCAATGGCAGACGCCCTTCCACCCACTGAGCTCTATCGTCCTGAGTGGAGCTTGAACTGATGTGCTGATTGTGAAATTCTAAAACCAAAGGGTTCCAGTTTGCTGCTCTTTGTGAGGGTGGTACCCACCAAGCCACATCTTTTGGCTTTCTGCTTTCAGCTCCCCCTCTTTCTAGGGAGTGAGAAGCTCTGTCTTGCAGGTGCTCCAGGCGCCAGCCAAATCACCCACCCAGATTTGCACTGACAGGTGGCATTGCTGGCCAGAGCGTCCACTCAGATCTGTGCTGGTAACTTGCAGTGCTTGTCAGCCTGGCAGGGATCTCCTGGTCTGTGGATTGTAAAGACCTTGGGAGAAGCACAGTAGCAGAACCAGAGTGCCAGACAGGAAAAGACCTTGATGGCCTCTGTTCTGAAGGAGGGGAGTCCTTTGGCCAGTTGCACTTCCTGGGTGAGGCAGTGCCCTGCCCTGCCTCAGTTTGCCATCTTTGGGCTACACCCACTGTCCAACCAGTCGCATTGAGATGAACCTAATAGCTCGGTTGGAAGTGTGGAGATCACTCGCCTTCTGCTTCGCTCTTGCTGTGAACTGCACTCCAGAGCTGTTCCTATTCAGCCATCTTGGCAGAAGTTCCCTAGCCCATTTACATTTAAGGTTAATATTATTATATGTGAATTTGATTCTGCCATTATGATGCTAGCTGGTTATTTCATCAGTTAGTTGCAGTTTCTTCCTAGCTTTGATGGTCTTTACAATTTGGTATGTTTTTGCAGTGGCTGGTACTTGTTGTTCCTTTTTATGTTTAGTGTTTTCTTCAGGAGCTCTTGTAGGGTGGGTCTGGCAGTGACAAAATCTCTTAGCATTTGCTTGTCTGTAAAGATTTTTATTTCTCCTTTGCATATGAAGCTTAGTTTGGCTAGATACGAAATTTTGGGTTGAAAGTTCTTTCATTTAAGAATGTTGAATATTGGCCCCCACTCTCTTCTGGCTTGTAGGATTTCTGCTGAGAGATCCACTGTTTGTCTGATGGACTTTCCTTTGTGAGTAACCCGACCTTTCTCTCTTGCTGCCCTTAGCATTTTTTCCTTTATTTCAACCTTGACGAATCTGACGATTATATGTGTTGGGGTTGCTCTTCTTGAGGAGTATCTTTGTGGTGTTTCCTGTATTTCCTGAATTTGCATGTTGGCCTGCCTTGCTATGTTAGGGAAGTTCTCCTGGATAATATCTTGAAGAGTGTTTTCTAACTTGGTTTCATTCTCCCCTTCACTGTCAGGTACACCGATCAAATGTGTATTTGATCTTTTCACGTAATTCCATATTTCTTGGAGGCTTTGTTCTTTTCACTCCTTTTTTAAAATCTTGTTTTCTCACTTTATTTCATTGAGTTTATCTTCAATGTCTGATATCCTTTTATTCATTCAATTGATTGAACTATTGAAACTTGTGTATGCTTCACTAAGTTCTTGTACTGTGTTTTTCAGCTCCATCAGGTCATTTATGTTCTTCTCTAAACTGGTTTTTCTAGTTAGCATTCTGTCTATCCTTTTTTCAAGCTTCTTAGCTTCTTTTTATTGGGTTAGATCATGTTCCTTTAGCTCAGAGAAGTTTGTTGTTACCCACCTTCTGAAGCATGCTTCTGTCAATTTGTCAAACTCATTTCCTCTCCAGTTTTGTTCCCTTGATGGCAAGGGAGCTGTGATCCCTTAAAGGAGAAGCAGCATTCAGGTTTTTGAAATTTTCAGCATTTTTCCACTAGTTTCTTCCCATCTTCGTGGATTTATCTTCCTTTGGTCTTTGAGGCCAGTGATCTTTGGGTGCGGTCTCTGATTGGAAGTCCTTTTTTTTTTTTTTGGTGTTCAAACTACTTCTTTCTATTTGTTAGTTTTGTTCTAACAGTCAGGCCCCTCTGCTGCAAGTCTTCTGGAGTTTGCTGGAGGTACATTCCAGACCCTGCTTGCCTGGGACTCACCAGCAGAGACTGCAGAACAGCAAAGATTGCTATTATTTCTTCCTCTGGTAGCTTCATCCCAAAAGGTTACCTGCCAGATGCCAGCCAGAGCTCTCTTGTATGAGGTGTCTGTTGGCCTCTACTGGAAGGTGTCTCCCATTTAGGATACACAGGGGTCAGAGAACTACTTGAAGAGATAATCTGTCTCTTATCAGAGCTTGAACTCTGTGTTGGGAAATTGGCTGTTCTCTTCAGAGCTGCCAGGCAGGGACGTTAAGGTCTGCTGAAGCTGTACCCAATACTGCCCTTTTTCCCAGGTGTCTTGTCCTAGGAAGTTGGGGCTTTATTTTTAAGTCCCTGATGGGCTGCTGCCTTTTTTCAGAGATTCTCTGCCAAGTGATGACATCTAGTGAGACAGTGCCTGCACCTGCTATGCTGCGTTGGCTCTGCCAAGTTCGGATTTCCTGGCAGCTTTGCTTACACTGTGGGGTTGAAACTGCTTACTCGAGCCTCAGCAATGGCAGACACCTCTCCACCCATCAAGCTTGAATGACCCAGGTCAACTTCAGACTCCTGTGCTGGCTGTGAGAATTTCAAGCCAGTGGATCTTAGCTTGCTGGTCTCTGGTGGTGGGACCCACTGAGCCAGACCACTTGGCTCCTTGGCTTTAGCCCCCTTTTCTGGGGAGTGAACAGTCCTGTCTTGCTGGCATCCCAAGTACCACTGCAGTTTGAAAATAATACTGCTACAGCTAGCCCAGTGACCTAGTTTTGCACTGGAAACCCAGGGCCCTGGTGGTTGTGTAGGTACCAGAGGGAATCTCCTGGTCTGTGGGTTGTGAAGACCATGGGACAGGTATGGTATCTGGGCCAGAGTGCAGGAAAAAGTCCCTAATGGCTTTTCTTGGCCAGGAGAGGAATTTCCCTGGCTCCTTGCACTTCCCAGGTGATGCAATACCCCACCCTGCTTCGGCTCACCCTCCTCGGTATGCATCCATCATCCAACCAGTCCCAATGAGATGAACCAGGTACCTCAGTTGCAAACGTGGAAATCACCCACCTTCTGCGTTGATCTTGCTTGGAGCTGTGCACTGGAGCTATTCCTATTTGGCCATCTTGTCCTTTCTTATTTGGTTGTTTTTTAAATAAAACTTTTGTATTTTTAGATTTTGAGTACTAGCTATGGACCAGGTATGATGTAACATAATGTTACTTAGAGTATCTCTACTCCTCTTGATGATACTTTATGTCAATATTATTAACCTCATTTTATAGATGAGAAACTGAGATTCAGAGTAAGTTGTTTGTCTTACTCTGAATATCTTAGAAGTCTTACAAATAAACATACAAAAACATCTTAGAAATCTTCAAATACTGTTTTGTAGTTAAGAAGATTGTGCATGTGTGAAGACAAGGGTTATATGGGAATTGTCTGTACTTTCTGCTCAAGTTTGCTATGAACCTAAAACTGCTCAAAAATTCAAAGTTATTAGCTAAAACAAAACAGGGTGATGTGGCTTGTATCTGTGTCCCCACCCAAATCTAATGTTCAAATATAGTCTCCAGTGTTGGAAATGGGTTCTGGTGGGAGGTGATTAGGTCATATGGGTGAATCCTTTATAATTGGTTCAGCCTCATCCCTTTGGTGCCATTATCATGATAGAGCTTTCATGCGATGTTGTTTAAAAGTATGTAGCACCTCACCTCTCACTATCTATCCTGCTCTGTCCTTTTGAGATGCCAGCTCCCCCTTTGCCTTCCATCATGATTGTAAGTTTCCTGAGGCTTACTGAGAAGCAAGCAGCTGCCAGCATTATGCTTCCTGTACAGCCTACAGAATCATGTGCTAATTAAATATCTTTTCTTTATAAATTAACCAGTGTCAGGCATTTCTTTATAGCAATGAGATAATGTACTAATACAGAAAATTGGTACAGAGAAGTGGGGCATTGTTATAGAGATACCTGAAAATGTGGATGCTATTGTGGGACTTGGTAACGGGCAAAGGTTGGAAGAGTTTGGAGGGCATGGAAGAATTCAGGAAGATGGGGGAAAATTTGGAAAACCCTAGAGACTGGTTAAATGATTGTATTCACTATGCTGACTGTGAAGGCCAGGCTCAAGAGGTCTCAGATGGAAATGAGAAACTTATTGAAAACTGAAGCAAAGGTCACTTTTTTATGTGTTAGCAAAGAGGTGGTCTGCATTATACCCCTGCTGTAGGGATCTGTGAAACTTTGAGCTTGAGAAGGATGATTTAAGGTATCTGGCAGATGGAATTTCTGAATAGCAAGACATTTAAAATGTTGACAGGCTGCTACTAACAGCCTATGCTCATATATGTGAGCAAACAAATGACATAAAACTGGAACTTATATTTAAAAGGGAAGCAGAGTGTAAAAGTTGGGAAAATGTGCAGCCTGACCATGTGATAAGAAAGAAAAATTCATTTTTGGGGGAGAAATTCATTCTGGCTGCAGAAATTTGCATATGTGAAAAGGAGGCAAGTGCTGATAACCAAGACAATGGGGTAAAAGCCTCCAAGGCATTTCAGAGACCTCTGTGGCAGCCTCTCCCATCATAGTCCTGGAGACTTAGGAGGGAAGAATGGTTTCATGGGCCAGGCCTGATGTTCCTCTGCCCTGCGCGGTCTTGGGATACTGCTCTCTGCATCCTAGCACCTCCAGCTCCCGCTGTGACTCAAAACTTTACAGGTACAGTTCGAGTCACTGCTTCAGAAGGTGTAAGCTGTAATTCTTGGTAGCTTTTATGTAATGTTAAACCTGTGGGTGCACAGAATCCAGGAGTTGAGGCTTGGAAGCCTCCACTTAGATTTCAGAGGATGTATGGAAAAGCCTGGATGTTCAGGCAGAAGCCTGATGCAGAAGCAGAGCCCTCATAGAGAACCTCTGTTAGGGTAGTGCAGAGGGGAAATGTGGGGTTGGAGCACCCATACATACTTCACACTGGGTCACTGCCTAGTGAAACTGTGAGAAGAGGGCCACTGTCTTCTAGACTGCAGAACAGTAGATTCACCAACAGGTTGCAGCTTGTGCCGTGAAAGGCTGCAGACACTCCACACCAGCCGTTTAGAGCAGCCATGTGGACTCAAACCCTGCAAAGCCACAGGGGCAGGGCTGTGCAAGGCCTTGAGAGCCCGCGTTTTGCATCAGCATGCCCTGGATGTGAGACATGGAGTCAAAGTAGACTATTTTGGAGCTTTAAAGTTTAATGACTACCCTGCTGGGTTTTGGACTTGCCTGTGGCTGTAGATCCTTCGGTTTTTGTGTGTATGTGTGTTTTGTTTTGTTTTGTTTTGCTTTGGCTGATTTCTTTTCTTGGAATAGGAGTATTTACCCAATGCTTGTACCCCCATTGTATCTTTGAAGTAACTAACTTGCTTTTGATTTTACAGACTCATAGGTGGAAGGAACTAGCCTTGTTTCAGATGAGACTTTGGATTTTGGACTTTTGAGTTAATGCTTGAATGAGTTAAGACTTTAGTGACTATAGATAAGGGATGATTGTGTTTTGCAATGTGAGCACAGGAGATTTTGGAGGGACCAGGGGTGGAATGGTATGGTTTGGACCTGTATCCCCACCTATGTTGAATTGTAGTCCCGAGTTTTGGAAGTGGAGCCTGGTGGGAGGTGATTGGATCATGGGAGTGGATTCTTCACAAATGGCTTAGCACCATTCCTTTGGCACAGTTCTCATGATAAAGTTCTCATGAGATCTGATTGTTTAAAAATATGTGGTGTCTCCCCTCTTACTCTTTCTTCTGCTCCAGCCATGCGAGTCACCCACTCCACCTTTGCATTCCACCATGATTGTAACTTTCCTAAGCCTCCCAACAAGCTTAGTAGATGGCAGCATTATGATTCCTGTACAGCCTATGGAACCATGAGCCAATTAAAGCTTTTTTATTTGTAAATTACCGAGTTTCAGGCATTTCTTTATAGCAATTCGAGTACTAACTAGTACACTGGTGATGAAGATAATGAAAAATGAAACAAGTTTGTTCAACAGCAAAGCCTATAGAGGAAGCAGTAGTTGACTGCAAATTTATATGATTACAAAACCCGTTATTCTTTTCAGTGTACCAATGACTCTCAAAGTGTGGTCCAGGGACCTCCAGGAGTTCATGAGACTTCCAGGGGTCCCATGAAGTCAAAACTATTTTCAATATAGGACCTACTAAACTTTAATTTAGATTTTAAAAAAATATTTTGGTACTTCTACTCTTGGGCAAAAGTAACTATATCTGAGCACAAATTACGGCAGTGGTACTAAACTGTACTAGTAGTTACTGTATTCTTCAATTCTACACACTCACATTAAAATTTAAAAGTCAGTTTCCATTAGAAATGTTCTTGATTAAACAATTAAAATTATTGTAATTGTATTATATTTTGACCTGGAGTACAGAGTCATTTAATGTTCTTTTTAACAAAATGGGAAGTACACATAAAGCATGTCTGCAGCATGAAGAAGTATGGTGATTGCCTTGAGGAAAAAACACTTGTGTGTTTGACTTGCAAGCCAATCTAGTCATTTTTCTTATGGAATTGAACCTAAAGGAACAATTAACAGAAAAACTAGTTATTCAGACTTAGGCATTTTGCAGACTTTTTTTTTTCAAAAATGAATTAAGTGAGCTTGTCACGTCAAGACAAACTGAAAATATTTATTACCAGTGATAAAATTTGAGCTTTTAAATGAAAATTATAATTTTGGAAGCTTCTATCTATCACTGTGAACTTGACAGCTTCCAAATACTTAAAAACTGTTCTGATGAAATCATTGGTGATATTAAGTCAAGTGATTGTTTTTGTTAGATCTGTGTAGCTCAGTGAATCAGTACAGATGTCCAAAACATGATGTTACAGAATCATGTTAAAAGATGCATTCAAAATGTAAGATAAAGACTTCTGACATATGACCTGGTATGTAAAGAGCTTGGAAGTTTCAATTCCATCCTGACAACAGATAAAAAGCTGAACAGACTTGAAAATAACAGCCCTCCATAGATCTATCAGGTAATTGAGGTCATATGACAAATTGCTCTCCCCAAATTGGAGAGACGGAGAGTTGGAGAGTTAAATTCAGAGAATCATGCCTTACCAGTACAGAAACCCACAAGCAGAAACTTCTGTAGGAACCAGTACTGGGTGAGGGAAACCTGAACAAAGAACTCTGCTTGGTTCTCACAATGAAAATCAAAGAGAAATACCTGTGTGCTTCTAGCAATGGGAGGAGGAAAGTAGCTAGCCCTTTGGAAATATGTCGGAGGATTCTGTTATTCTTACAAATGTTCTGAAAAGAAACTATTTTACCAGAGCCTAACCTATTGGGGTTTGATGAATCTAACTGACTGGAGGGAAGGAAAGTACCCAATTCCAGTGCCTTCTAGCCATCCTGTTTCACCTAAGGGGAGGATAAAACTGTGTAGCATTTGTAAAGTTCACAATGCAGGGGGACATGCACATTAAAATACTGAGCTGTTATCATAGGACTGTAGAACGCTTCCCCTTCCCCTACAACTTACAACCACATCACTAAAGGCCTATTTACTGCAGTTTCTTTTAAACAGTGCATTATGTCCACCTTTCAACAAAAGATTACAAGGCATATTACAAGACACAAAAAATACAGTTTGAAGAGACAAAGCAAGCATCAGCACCATAGTTAGATATGGCAGAAATGATGGAATTCTCAGATCAGCAATTAAAAATGATTGTGAATACGGTTGCAATGAGCATACACGTGCATGTATCTTTGTAATAGAATCATTTATATTACATGTTCACAGGGAGAGAAAGGACACACACTGGGGCCTGTTGGGAGGTGGAGTGGAGGTAGGGAGAACATTAGAAAAATAACTTAATGCATGCTGGGCTCAATACTTAGGCGATGGGTTGATAGATACAGCTAACCACTAATGGCATACATTTACCTATGTAACAAACCTGCACATCCTGCTTATGAACCCCAGAACTAAAAATAAAAAAATAAAATTAAAAAAAAACTGATTAGTATGCTAAGGGTTCTAATGGGAAAATAGACAACATGTAACAATAGGTGAGTAATGTAAGCAGGGACATGGAAGTTCTAAGAATCAAAAAGAAATGCTGGAGAGAAAACAATATTGTAACAAATGAAGAATGCTTTTAATGGGCCTATTAATAGACTGAGTATGGTTTAGAAGAGATGTTCTGAGCTTGAGGATATGTCAGTAGAAAACTGCAAAACTGAAAGGTGAAAAGAAGAAAGGCTGAAGAAAATGGAGTAGAGAATCACTTTTTGGCCTTTTGGCTAAGGAAGATCAAGTGAAAATGGAGCAGAATATCTAAGAATTTTGCCACAGCTACAGAAGTGAGACATTGAAGAGATTTGTAAAAGTATAAACAGTATCACTTTTCTCATTAAATTTTTTTGTGAAGGATTATCATTTTTTATATTAACATATAATGGGTTTATTATTGTTATTGAAAATATTTTAATAACTAAAAATTGATCTATTATAATATGGTTACTATAAATAGAATTTACATAAACAAAAGTTCTTTGGAGTCCTGTGGATTTTCAAGAGTGTAAAGGGATTCTGAGACCAAAAAGATTGAGAACCATTATACTATACCATGTTGCCTTATGCATCCTACTAGCCATCTAACTAAGATTTAGCAATTATGCCTCCTTTGTTCATAAGTTGTTAAAATTTTTGAGAAGTAAAGGACAAAATGGAGCCTTTACTGGTATGTTCCTAGATACATTTCTCCAAGTTAACATGAATTCATTAATCTTACCCTTTCTTTGTAATCTACTAGTTACAAATTCATCTAACTTTTGGTTATCTTAAAAATATGTTAAATATTTAACTGAACAAGATATAGCATATCTCTGGCGTTGTGTTAACTCTTTCACTCTAATCATCCAAAAGAGGTTAACTTGGCATTACTAGTTTTGTTGGGTTCCTGCTGGCTACTACCAATTTCCTTTCTAGGTTATTCATGAACCATCTATAATAGTAATTTATTCTAGAATTTTTCTGGGCTTTCATGTTACTTTTGACATTCTATAGTTTATATATAGTTGTTGGTTTTTCCCCTTTCCTCCATTTTAGAAAAGCCAGAACATGTTATATACAGTGTTAAGGTACCTTTTCTATTTTCAAAGTCATATTAGCTTTTTTGTGTGTCTGAGTTTATAATGTATCTGGTCCTGGAAATTATATTATTTTTCCTTTACTCTGCCCTCATATATCATAATGTCTTTCAATTCTTTCATAACCATATTTGTTCAACCTTTCTAGTTTGGTAATCATTTTTTTGTAGAGAAATGAGACAAATAGAGCTTGAATAGTCCTGCTTTTTCATCTGATAACATGATACTGTATTTTGAAAAGAGCCCATTACTTATATTGAACTTTTTGGTCTGATTCTACCTTTAATGAGTCATTTTACAAAGGTGTATTGTTTTAGCACCTTTGTAACCCTTATGTAATTCTGGGCCTTAGCCTTAATACAATTCTTGGAGTTATTTTGCTGTGACTTTTATATTCTCATCCTTTGTCAAATGTCCCTTCTCCCATTTTTATATATCTTTCTTTTAAATATGAATTCATCCAATGGCAATTTTTTTTTGGATCTATAAAAAATAAATAAATAAATAAATAAATATGAATTCATTAAAGAGCTGCATAAGGGCTGTTTGATGGGTCATATGTCTTGTTTAAACACCATTTTGTTTCTTATCAGGATCCTTTAAAATCATTTTGTGAAAATTTTGCTTTTGAAAAATGCCTTTCTTAAATCAGCTCTTAGAACATGTGTTCATCCCATTTATTAAGTACCTGTTATGAATGAGGGAGAAATTTCAAACTTTTAAACTGTGACCCATAGTTAGAAGTGCATTTTACAATTGTGTCCTAGTACGTGTGCACGCACACACACACACACATACACACAAAGAAAACTGGAACAGAAGTTTAGAAAATAATTTTATTGTGTCAGTCAAAGACCAATCAAGAGATATTAGTAGAAACTACAAAGTAATTTGAACAGGGAAAGTTAGTATAAGGAATTACCAACTATAACAAAAGACTGGAGTAGTGGGAGACTGACTAATATGAGATGAAGAGAACTCTAAAGAATACAGGAATAGGGGGATCAGGCAAAGTGATTGAATAGGAACAGCTGAGGTCTGCAGCTTCCAGTGAAACCAATGCAGAAGGCAGGTGATTTTGGCATTTCCAACTAAGGTACACTGTTCATCTCATTGGGACCTGTTAGGCAGTGGGTGCAGCCCACGGAGGGTGAGCAGAAATGGGGTGGGGTGTTGCCTTATCTGGGAAGTGCAAGGGACTGGAGACTTCCCTCCCCAAGCCAAGGGAAACCATGAGGGACTGTGCTATCAGGCCCAGATGCTACACTTCTCCCACAGTTTTTGTAATCCACAGAACAGGAGATTCCCTCATTCCTACACTACCAGGGCCCTGGGTTTCAAGCACAAAACTGCGTGGCTGTTTAGGCAGACACAGAGCTACCTGCAGCAATGTTTTTTTTTCCTTTGTACCCCAGTGGCACCTGGAACTCTAGCAAAACAGAATTGTTCACTCCCCTGGAATGGGGGCTGAAACCAGTGAGTCAAGTGGTCTTGCTCAGCGAGTCCCACTCCCACAGAGTTCAGCAAGCTAAAAACCACTGGCTTGAAATACTCGCTGTCAGCACAGCAGTCTGAAGTTTACCTGGTATGATCGAGCATGGTGGGGGGAGGGGCATCTGTCATTACTGAGACTTGAGTAGGCGACTTTTCCCTGACCCTGCTGAGGACTCGGCAGAACTAAACAGAGTGACAAAGTGACTATAGCCATACTGCCTTACTACATTCCTTTTCACTGGGCAAGGCATCTCTGAAAGAAAGGCAGAAGCCCCAGTAAGGGGCTTATAAATAAAACTCCCATCTCCCTGGAACAGAGCACCTGGGGGGAGGGGTACCTGTACACACACCTTCAGTAGACTTAAATGTTCCTGCTTGCTAGCTCTGAAGACAGCAGCAGATCCTGACAAGGAGGGTTATCCCATTACAGTGCTTGAGCTCTGCTAATGGACAGACTACCTCCTCAAGTGGGTCCCTGACCCCCATGCCTTTTGACTGGGAGAAACCTCCCAATGGTTTGAAAGATACCTCATACAGGAGACCTCCAGCTGGCATCGTGCCAGTTCCACTCTTGGATAAAGCTTCCAGAGGAAGGAGCAGGCAGCAATCTTTGCTGTTCTGCAGCTTCTGCTGGTGATACCAAGGCAAATATGGTCTGGAGTGGCCCTCCAGCATACAGCAGTAGACCTGCAGAAGAGGATCTTGATTGTTGGAAGAAATACTAACAAACAAAAAGCAATAACTTCAATATCAACAAAAAGGACCCCCTCACACACAGAAACCTTATCCAAAGATCAGCCTCAAAGATGAAAGGTAGATAAATCCGCAAAGATAAGGAGAAACCACAGCACAAAAATGCTGAATATTCTATAAACTAGAATGCCTCTTCTCTTCCAAATGATTTCAACTCATCTCCAGCAAGGGCACAAAACTGGACAGAGAATGAGTTTGACAAATTGACAAAAGGAGGCTTCAGAAAGTGGATAATCACAAACTCCTCTGAGCGAAAGGAGCATATTCTAACCCAATACAGGGAAGCTAAGAACCTTCACAAACGGTTACAGGAACTACAAACTAGAATGCCCAGTTTAGAGAATAACATAAATTGCGTGATGGTGATTTATGTGAAAAACCCAGCATGAGAAGTTCATGAAGCATACACAAGTATCAATAGCCAAATCGATCAGGTGGAAGAAAGGATATCAGAGGTCGCAGATCACTTAATGAAATAAAACATGAAGAGAAGATTAGAGAAAAAAGAATTAAAATGAATGAACACAGCCTCAAAGAAATATTGGACTATGTGAAAAGACCAAATCTATGATTGATTGGCATCCCTGAAAGTGATGGGAAGAATGGAACTAAGTTGGAAAACACTTCAGGATATTATCTGGGAGAAGTTATCCAACCTAGCAAGCCAAGGCAACATTCAAATTCAGAAAATACAGAAAACACCACTAAGATACTCCTTTAGAAGAGCTAATTGCCCCAATTAAAATCACAGAGTGGCAGGTTGGATAACGAGTCAGGAACCATCAGTGTGCTGTATTTAGGAGTCCTATCTCACATGCAAAGACACACATAGGCTCAAAATAAAGGGAAGAAGGAATATTTACCAAGAAAATGGAAAAAAAGCAGAGGTTGCAATCCTAGTCTTTGATAAAACAGATTTTAACAAAGATTAAAAAAGACAAAGAAGGACATTACATAATGGTAAAGGGATCAATGCAACAAGAACTAACTATTGTAAATACATATGCACCAAATACAGGAACATCCAGATTTATAAAACAAGTTCTTTGAGACCTACAAAGAGACTTAGACTCCCACACAATAGTAGTGGGAGATTTTAACACTCCACTGTCAATATTAGATAGATCAGCAAGACAGAAAATTAAGAAGAATATTCAGGACTTAAACTCAGCTATGGACAAAGCAGACCTAATAAACATCTCTAGGACTCTCCAGCCCAAATCAACAGAATATATATTTTTCTCAGCACCATATAGCACTTACTCTAAAATCAACTACACATAATTGGAAGTAAAATACTTCTCAGCAAATGCAGAAGAATGGAAATCATAACAGTCTCTCAGACCACAGTGCAATCAAATTAGAACTCAGGATTAAGAAACTCACTCAAGCTGTGGTGGCTCACGCCTGTAATCCAAGCACTTTGGAGGCCAAGGCGGGCGGATCACCTGAGGTCAGGAGTTCAAAACCAGCCTGACCAACATGGTGAAACCCCATCTAAAAAAAAAAAAAAAAGAAAGAAACTCACTCAAAACTGCACATCTATGTGGAAACTGAATGTCCTGCTTCTGAATGACTACTGGATACATAACAAAATTAAGGCAGAAATAAATAAGTCATTTGAAACCAATGAGAGCAAAGATATGACATACTAGAATCTCTGAGACACAGCTAAAGTAGTGTTTAGGGAAAAATTTATAGCACTAAATGCCCAAAAGAGAAAGCAGGAAATATCTAAATTTAACACTCTGACATCACATTAAAAGAACTAGAGAAACAAGAGCAAACAAATTCAAAAGCTAGCAGAAGACAAGAAATAATGAAGATCAGAGAAGAACTGAAGGAGATAGAGACACAAAAAAACCTTCAAAATATACATGAACCCAGGAGCTTGCTTTGTGAAAAGATTAACAAACTAGATAGACCAATAGCCAAAATGATGAAGGGGACATTACCACTGATCCCACAGAAATACAAACTACCATCAGAGAAGACTATAAACACCTCTACGCAAATAAACTAGAAAATCTATAAGAAATGGATAAATACCTGGACACATACACTCTCCCAAGACTAAACCAAAAAGAAGTTGAATCCTTGAATAGACCAATAACAAGTACTGAAATTGAGGCAGTAATTAACAGCCTACCAACCATAAAAGCACAGGACTAGATAGATTCACACTCGAATTTTTTCAGAGGTACTAAGAGGAGCTGATACCATTTCTTCTGGAACTATTTCCAACAATAGAAAAAGAGGGAGTTTTCCCTAACTCATTTTATGAGGCCAGCATCATCCTGATAATAAAACCTGGCAGAGACACAACAAGAAAAGAGTTTTAGGCCAATATTCCTGATGACCATCTATGTGAAAATCCTCAGTAAAATACTGGCAAACTCAACCCAGCAGTACATAAAAAATCTTCTCCACCACAATCAAGTCAGCTTCATTCCTGGGATGTAAGTCTGGTTCAACATACACAAATCAATAAATGTAATCCATCACATAAACAACCAATGACAAAAAACACATGATTATCTCAATAGGTGCAAAAAAGCCCTTCGATAAAATTCAACACCCCTTACTCTAAAAACTCTAAAACTCTAAATGAACTAGGTATTGATGGGGTGTATCTCAAAACAATGTGCTATTTATGACAAACTCATACTCAATATCATACTGAATGGGCAAAAGTTGGAAGCATTCCCTTTGAAAGCAGGCACAAGACAAGGATCACCTTTCTCACCACTTCTGTTTAACATAGTATTGGAAGTTCTGGTCAATCAGAAAAGAGAAAGAAATAGAGGATATTCAAATAGGAAGTCAAATTGTCTCTGCAGACAACATGTTTGTTTATTTAGAAAAGTCCATTGGCTCAGCCCAAAAACTCCTTAATCTGATAAGCAACTTCAGCAAAATCTCAGGATACAAAATCAATGGGCAAAAATCACAAACATTCTTATACACCAATAATAGACAAGCAGAGCCAAGTCATTAGTGAACTCCCATTGACAATTGCTACAAAAAGAGTAAAATACCTAGGAACAGGGCTTACAAGAGACATGAAGGATACCTTCAAGGAGAACTACAAACTACTGCTCAAGGAAATAAGAGAGGACATAAACAAATGGAAAAACATTCCATGTTCATGGATAGGAAGAATCAGTATTGTGAAAATGGCCATACTGCCCAAAGTATTTATAGATCCATTGCTATTCTCATTAAGCTACTATTGACTTTCTTCATAGAATTAGAAAAAAAAAAAACCTACTTTAAATTTTATATGAAACCAAAAAAGAACTCATATAGCAACATCAATCCTAAGCAAAAAGAACAAAGCAGGAAACATCATGCTACCTGACTAAAAACTATACTACAGGCTACAGTAACTAAAACAGCACGGCACTGGTGCGAAAACAGATATATAGGCCAATAGAACAGAACAGAGGCCTCAGAAATAACACTACATGTCTACAACTGTCTGATTTTTGACAAACCTGACAAAAGCAATTGGGAAAGGATTTCCTATATAATAAATCATGCTGGGAAAACCTGCTAGCCATATGTAGAAAACTGAAACTGGACCCTTTCCTTACACCTTATACAAAAATTAACAACATGGATTACAGACTTAAATATAAAACCTAAAACCATAAAAACCTTAGAAGAAAACCTAAGCAATACCATTCAGGACATAGAGGCATGTTCAAAGACTTTATGACTAAGACACCAAAAGCAACTGCAACAAGAGGGAAAATTGACAAATGGTATCTAATTAAACTAAAGAGTTTCTGCTCAGCAAGAGAAATTATCAGAGTGAACAGACAACCTCCAGAATGGGAAAAAAAATTTGAAATCTATCTGACAAAAGTTAATATCCTGAATCTACAATGAATTTAAAAGTATTTACCAAAAAAAAAAAAAAAATACAACCCTATCAAAAAGTGGGTGAAGGATATGAACAGACACTTCTCAAAAGAAGACATTTATGTGTACAACAAACTTATAAAAAAAGCCCATCATCTCTGGTCATTAGATAAATGCAAGTTAAAACTACAATGAGATACCATTTCATGCCAGTTAGAATGGTGATTATTAAAAAGTTTGGAAATAACAGATGCTGGTGAGGATGCAGAGTAATAGGAGTACTTTTACACTGTTGGTGGGAGTGTAAATTAGTTCAACATTGTAGAAAACAGTGAGGTGATTTCTCAGGGATCTAGAAACAGAAATAACATTTGACCCAGCAATTTCATTACCCAAAGGATTATAAATCATTCTACTGTAAAGACACATGCACACGTATGTTTATTGCAGCACTATTTACAATAGCAAAGACTTGGAGCCAACCCAAATACTCGTCAATAATAGACTGGATTAAAAAAATGTGGCACTGTGGAAAACTATGCAACCATAAGAAAGAATGAGTTCATTTCCTTTGCAAAGACATGGATGAAGTTGGAAACCATCATCCTCAGCAAACAAACACAGGAACAGAAAACCAAACACCACAAGTTCTCACTCATAGATAGGAGTTGAACAATGAGAACACATGGACACAAGAAGGGGAAAATCACACACTGGGGCCTGTCAGGGAGTAGGGGTCAAGGGGAGGGAGGCCATTAGAACAAATACATAATACATGCCCAGCTTAAAACCTAGATGACTGGTTGATGGGTGCAGCAAACCCCCATGGCACGTGTATGCCTATGTAATCAACCTGCACATTCAGCACATGGGTCCCAGAACTTATAATAAAACATTTTTTTAAAAATTAGAAAATGAGTGTAGGAATAGCAGACATAGGGAGCAGCTACTACTCTTAGTGCTGGGATAGAGTGACCATGGAAGAAATAAACCCAGAAGACATCTTTCTCCCAGCCCGCACTGAGATCTGGACTTCATTGGAAAGGTCATGGTCATGATTCACTGTTTGGTAGAGAAGTTAGCTGAGATGCTACACTGAAATGACTCATGGAGAATCTGGGGAAATTGCTTTCTGGAATGCTACGGGGAATCATTCCTGAAGAGGTACCCTGCTTTGGAGCCTACTTCAAAGCTGACTGAGGAGGTACTAGGGGAAGCTATTTGTGGGGAGGTGCCATGCGAGCAACTTTTGTTCGGAAACCACTTGGGTTTTGATAGAGAAGCAGTTTATGGGAAGAAGCTGCACTGATGGCACTCTATGCCTAAAGGGT
Source organism: Aotus nancymaae (assembly GCF_030222135.1). Lineage (NCBI taxonomy): Eukaryota > Metazoa > Chordata > Mammalia > Primates > Aotidae > Aotus > Aotus nancymaae. The sequence continues at coordinate 2,742,722 of NW_026988488.1, forward strand.
TGCCAGAGAGAAGCTTCCCATGTGGAGATGCTGCATGCTGCTTTTCACCATTTATTGAACAAGGGTGCCGAGATCTCCTGGAACTGAAGGCAATAAACTGATAACTGGCATTTTATCCTTATTATGTGCAGTGCTCTCTGATATATTTTATTCTATTTCATTTTTTAAAACAAAGTGTGATGCTCTTAATTGATTTAATTGGTTTTGGCATGCAGTTTAGAAAATATTGAGGTAAAATATATAGAGAGATATAAGCGATCGTCCATGACTTTGGGGAGTATAAAACCCAATATTCCAAGAGAATATTTTCATAAAGAAATGAAATGCAAGTAATATAGATCTAGGGCTGCATAAATACTATGGTAGGTTTTATGGGCATCCACTAATCAATAGCTTTGAAAGGTATAAATTAGGTAAGTAGATAAATTGGTAGATATAGTAATGAATTAGATAAGTAGAGAGGTTTGTGGAGGGCATTGTGCTTTGACTTAAGCAAGTGTATGGATTGCCATTACAGAATTGTAAATATGGACATGACTTGGTCAGACTTGCATTTCATTTTTGTTTTAATGTACTTTTTATGTATATTGTTCTGTGGGTAGTTTTGAGGATGGATTTGAAGAAGACAAGATCAGAGGAAGGGAGATTGTGTAGGAGGTATTATAGTTCTTAAAGGAGATGAATGCCTAAAATTGAGTATAGGTAATCGTGATAGAGAGGGAAGAAAGGACTTAGGATAACATGGGTAAAGCCATTAGGTATTGCTTCTTGATTTAACAAGAAGAAAAGGATTGAGGTAGTTTTAAGAGTCCCAAGTTTTTGGTTGCAGAGACTGGAGAGATAATGAGCAAAGAACACATGGGAAGGACCAAGTAAGACAGGAAGATGATACATTTAGGTTAATAAATAATAGTAATTATAATTTGAGCTAACATGAACTGAGCACTTACCACACTGCCGTCGTGTCTTAAGCAATTTACATGTATTAATTAATTTAAACCTCATAACAGTCCTTTAAGATAGGTAAAATCATTAGTATTTCCATTTTCATATAAGATTATGTAACTTTTTCAGGGTCACACAGCACAAGTTGAAGCCGAGATTCAAACTCAGTCTGGTTCCAGAGCCTGTGAAGTGCCTATGGAAGACATTCACGTGGAGATGGATACTCATATGAATGTAGGTTGAGATTGGAGATCTAGATATAGAAGCCATTAGTAACTTAGTTGATAGTTTAAAAAATAAGAGGTGAATGAGATCACCTGGGGAGTATATTAAAGAGTTCAAAAAGTTAGGAGGTGGCCAGATTAGGAAGGACCTTGATTGAAAAACTTTGCATGTTTAGCTCTTGATAGTGGAATGCTACTAGAACTTTTTAACTCACAAGGAGATGATGTGCAAATATGGCTGTAAATGTAGGTTAAAGCTTTGTGGGGCAGAGAATAAAAGGAAAAAGACCAATTATTAAGTCTTGGTCATTAATTATGAGATAATAAAGACCTAGGTCAGTGTTAAGAAGATATGGAAAAAGACATCTCTAGTCATAAGGTGGGAAGCTTTTGAGTACAGTCATGTATCACTTAACTATAGGGATTCTTAATGAGAAATGGATTGTTAGGCAATTTTGTCATTATGCAAATATCATAGAGTATACTTACACAAACCTAGATGGTGTAACCTTGATATGGTTTGGCTCTGTGTCCCCAGCTAAATCTCACCTCGAATTATAGTTCCCATAATCCCCATGTGTCATGGGATGGACCCGATAGGAAGTAATTTAATTATGGGAGAATTACTCTCATGCTGTTTTCATGTTAGTGAGTGAGTTCTCACAAGATCTGATGGTTTTATAAGGGGCTTTCCCACTACTGCTTGGCACTTTTCCCTTTTGCTGCCATGTGAAGAAAGATGTGTTAGCTTCCCCTTGTATCACACTTGTAAGTTTCCTGAGGCCTCTCCCGGCCCTGTGGAACTGTGAGTCAAACCTCTTTTCTAGTCTCGGGCAGTTCTTTATAGCAGCATTAGAATGGACTCATATAAGTCTATTACACAGCTATACTATATGGTATAGTCTCTTGCTCTTAGGCTACAAATTTCTCCAGCTGTGACTATAGTAAATACTGCAGGCAATTGTAACCCAAAGATAAGTGTTTGTGTATCTAAACATAGAAAAGAGACAGTAAAAATATGGTATAAAAGATTAAAAATGGTACACCTGTATTTGACACTTATGATGAATGGAGCTTACAAAACTAGAAGTTGTTCTGGGTAAGTCAGTGAGTGAGTAGTGATTGAATGTGGAAACCTAGGACATTGCTATACATACTGTAAACTTTATAAACACCATATGCTTAGGCTACAGTAAATTTATATTTAAAATTTTCTTTAATAATAAATGAATCTTAGCTTACTATAACTTTTAACTCCCTGAACTGTAAAAGTGTTTTAATGTTTTGAATTGTTTATAATAACACTTAGCTGAAAACACAAACACATTGTGTAGCTATATAAAATATATATTCTTTATATCCTTATTCTGTAAGCTTTTATATTTTATTTTTTTTTTTTTACTTTTAAAACTTTTTGTTAAAAGTAAGACAGAATTACACATTAACATAGGCCAACAAAGGGCCAGGATTATCAATATTACTCTCTTCTACTTCCACATCTTGTCCCACTAGAAGAGCTTCAGGGGCAATTTCATGCATGAAGCTGTCACCTACTATGGTAACAATACCTTTTTCTGGAAAACCTCCTGGAAGACCTGCCTGAGGCTGTTTTACAGTTACCATTTTAAAAAAACAAGTAGAAGGAGTCCACTCTAAAATAACAATAAAAGTATCGTGAAGTAAATACATAAACCAGTAACATTTTTTTATTATTATTGTCAAGTATTATGTACTGTATATAATTGCATATGCTCTACATTTGTATGACTCGCAGCATAGTAAGTTTGTTTACATCAGCATCACCACAAACATTATGAGTAATGCCTTATGCTACAATGTTATAATGGTTGCAGAGTCACTAGGTGATGGGAATTTTTCAGCTCTATCATAATCTTATGGGACCACTATCATATATGTGATCCATTGTTGACCAAAACATAATCGTGTGATGCCGAGTATACATATAGTCAAGGTTTTCTGGGTTTGCCCCAGCTCTTGCCTGCAATTTCCAGTTTCACCATGGTGCCAGTACTTAGGTGTTAATTCAAATAGTAGTACGATTCAAGATAAGCTACCTCCTTCAGCATATTCCTAGAGTACATGAAGACTAAAATACTGATTCCCACAAGGTTATTGTTGCCTTAATTATATTTTACTTCAAGGACAGCCTTACTGAAATATAATTTATACATCATAAAATACACCTGCTTAAAGTGTACAATTTAGTGGCTTTTAATATATTCAGAGTTACGATTTCATCATGACAATTTATGTTAGAACATTTTCATTACCCCAAAAAGAAATTCTGCATTTTCTAGCCATCATCTCCCAATTAACCCATTCCCTCCAGCCCAAGACAACCACTAATCTACTTTCTGTTTTAGCAGATTTGTCTATTCTGAACACTTCATCTAAATGTAATCATAAAATTTGTGGTCTTTTGTGACTAGTTTCTTCTACTTTATATGTTTTTCAGGTCTATGCATGTGGTAGCCTGTATCAGTACTTCATTAATTTTAATGCCTAAACTATATTCCATTTATAGATATACTACATTTCATTTTCCCTTCATTAGTTAATTTTTGGGTTGTTTCTGTCTTTTGGTTGTTATAAATAATGGTGCTATGAACATTTTGTACAAGGCTTTTTGTTGACAGATGGTTTCAATTTTCATGAGTATACACCCAGGGAGTGGAATTGCTGGGTCATGTGCTAACTGTATATTTAACTTACTGAGAAACTGTCAGAATGTTTTTCAAAGTAGATGTACCATTTTATATTTCTTCCAGCAAATGTATAAAGTTTCTAATTTCTCCACATCTTCATCAACACTTGTTATTATTGTTAATAGTCATCCTAGTGGGAATGAAGTGTATCTCATGGCATTTCCCTGATGAGTAATGATGCTGAGCATCTTTTGTTGTGCTTATTGGACTACTTTGTATTTTAGCTCATCTGATAGGTATGCAGTGATATCTCATTTGTGTTTTTCATTTGCATTTCCTTAGTGGCTAGTGTTGTTGATCATCTTTTTACGTGTGTATTTGCCATCTGTATATCCTCTTTTGCTAAAATGTATTTCCATGCCTTTTACTTTCTAATTTGATTTATTTTTACTCTTGAGTTTTGAGAGTACATTCTAGATACTGGTCCTTTACTTGATATGCAGTTAAATATTTTTCCTAGCCTGTAGTTTGTCTTTCATCTTCTTAACAGGGTATCTGGCAGAACAAAAGTTTTATATTTTGATAAAATTCAGTTTATCGATTTTTCTTTTATGGATTGTGCTTTTGGTGTCACGTCTAACTATTCTGCCTAGCTCTAGATCCTATGTACTTTCTTCTGCTTTTTTTTTTCTCCTAGAAGATTTATAGGTTTTGTTTTTTTTTTACATTTAAGTCTTTGATCCATTTTGTGTAACTTTGGTATAAGACATGAAAATTAGATAGAGGTTTATTACCTATGGATGCCCAATTGCTCCAGCATTCCATTTTTGGGACAACAACTTGAATTTTCACCTCTGTTAAAAATTAGGCATATTCATGTGGGTCTATTTCTGTTCCACTAGCCTGTTCTCTTCCGGCATTACTTTCACACAATCTTAATTACTGTGACTATATAACTGTTCAAATCAGGAAGAATGTTTCTTCCCACTTTCTTCTTTTCAAAATTGTTTTAACTGTTTTTTTCTTTATCTTTCCATATACATTTTAGAACAATCTTGTCTATATCTACCAAATATCTTGCTAGGGTTTTTGTGGGTATTGTCTTGACTCTGTATATTTATTTAGGGAAAATTGACATATTTCTATTTTAAGTATTGCAATCCATAAATTTATGCCTCTCCATCTATTTAGATTTTTCCTAATATGTTTTCTTCAGCATTGTGTAGTTTTTAGCATACAGATCCTCTCTATGTTTTGTTAGATTTATACCTAAGTATTTCAGCCTTTTGGCCAAATGTAAATTGTAAATGGTATTGCATTTTCAATTTTGTTGTTCATACGGTCACTTCTAGTATTTAGAGGTACATTTTATTTTATGTTGATCTTGTGTCCTGAGACCTTGCTGAATTCACTTATTCTTGGAATGTTTTGTAGGCGCCTTGGTATTTTCTACATAGACAAGTATGTCATCTGCTAATAGGGATACTATTATATATTTTTTTTCCAATTCGTATACTGTTTATCCTTATCTTGCCTTATTGCACTGTCTGGAATTAGTAGAACTATTTCAATTAGGAGTAGTAAGAGCATATATCCTTGCCTTGTTCCCAATTGTAGGGAGAAAACTTTCAGCTTTTCACCATCAAGTATAATGCTAGCTGTAGGCATTTTGTAGATTTTCTTTATCAAGTTGAGGAAGTTCCCATGTATTCCTGGTTTTCAGATAGTTTTTATCATGTACATGTGTTGAATTTTAGCAAATGCTTTTTTTGCACTGAACGATATATATACTTTGTCTTATTTTGCTTCACTTTATTGCCATTTGCAAGTATTGCATTTTTTTTTCACAAATTGAAGGGTTTTTGCAACTCTATGTCAAGCAAGTCTATGGATGCCATTTTTCCAACAGCATTTGTCACATTTTGGTAATTCTCACATTTTTACCTTTTTCATTGTCATTATATAATATCTATTATGGTGATTTGTGATCAGTGATTTTTGATGCTATATTCTAATTGTTTTGAGGTGCCATAAACCGTGCCCATTTAAGATGGCAAACTAAATCAATAAATATTTGTATTCTCAAGGTCAGGAGATCGAGACCATCCTGGCTAACATAGTGAAACCCTGTCTCTACTAAAAATACAAAAAATAAAAAATAAATTAGCCAGGCATGATGGAACACACATGTAATCCCAGCTACTCAGGAGGCTGAGGCAGGAGAATCACTTGAATCTGGGAGGCAGAGGTTGTAGTGAGCTGAGATTGTGCCACTGCACTCTAGGCTGGGCGACAGAGCGAGACTCCTTCTCAAAAAATATAAATTAAATTAAAAAAATTAAAAACAATAAATAAATGTGTGTGTTCTGATTACTCCATGGACTAGCTATTAACCCACTTCTCCCATTTCCTGCCTCTCTCCTTCTCCTCTTGTCTCGCTATTTTCTGAGACACAATGGCCTCTAAATGTTCAAGTGAAAGGAAGAGTAGCATATCTCTCATTTTAGATCAAAGGCCAGAAGATATTACAGTTAGCGAAGAGGGCATTTTGAAAGCCAAGATAGTCTAAAAGCACGATGCTTGCACCAAACAACCAAGTTGTGTAAAGGAAAATTTCTTAAATTCAAAGTGCTACTCCAGTAAACATATAAATGACATAAAAGTAAAACAGTCTTATTGATGATAGGAAGAAACTTTTAGTGGTCTAGACAGAAAATCAAAGAGGCCACAAAATTCCCTTAAGTCATACCCTAATTCAAAGCAACCCCCAACTGTCTTCAATTATATGAGGGCTGAGATTGGTGAAGAAGCTGCAGAATAAAAATTGGAAGCTACCTGAAATTGGTTCATGAGATTTAAGGAATCAAGCTGTCTCCATAACATAAAAATACAAGGTGAAGCAGCAAGTACTGATGGAAAAGCTGCAGCAAGTACTTCACAAGAACTAGCTAAGATAGGTGAGGAAGGTGGTTACAATAGACAACAGATTTTGAATGTAGATAAAACACTGTTCTATTGGAAGGAGCTGACATCTAGAAGTCAATGTCTGGCTTCAAAGCTCAGGCTGACTCTTTTGTTAGGGGCTAATGCAGATGGTGATTTTAAGTTGAAGCCAATGCTCATTTATCATTCTAAAATCCTAGGGACATTAAAAATAATGCTTAATCTACTCAGTCTAAGATCTATAGATTGAACTATAAAGCTTGGATGACAGCACACCTGTTTATAGCATGGTTTACTGAGTATTTTAAGCCTACTGTTGAGACCTACTGCTCAGAAGGACTCCTCTTAAAATATTACTGCTTATTGACAATGCATCTAGTCACCCAAGAGCTCTGATAGAGATGTATAAGGAGATTAATGTTGTTTTCAGGCTTGGTAACAGAATATCCTTTCTGCAGCCTGTGGATCAACGAATAATTTTGACCTTCAAGTCTTATTTAAGAAATACATTTTATAAGGCTCTAGCTGCCAGAGATTCCTCAGATGGATCTTGGAAAAATAAATTGAAAACCTTCTGAGAATGATTCACTGGTAGAGATGCCATTAAGGACATTTATACTTCAGGGGAGGAAGTCAAAACATCAACATTAATGGTAATTTTGAATATGTTTATTCTAACCCTTATGGATGACATTGAGGGGTAAAGCACTTCTGTGGAGGAAGCCACTGCTGATGTAATGGAGATAGCAAGAAAACTAGAATTATAAGTGGAGCCTGACGATGTGACTGAATGGCTGCAATTTTGTGATAAAACTATAATGGATGAAGAGTTACTTCTTATGGCTGAGTAAAGAGAGTGGTTTCTTGAGATGAATCTACTCCTGGTGAAGATGCTATGAACATTGTTTAAATGACAACAAAAGACTTAGAATATTACATAAACCTAATTGATTAAGTAGTGGCATCATTTGAGAGGATTGACTTCAGTTTTGAGAGAAGTTCTACTGTGGGTAAAATGCTATTAGGCAAGGTGTGTTGGCTCATGCCTGTAATCCCAGAAATTTGGGAAGCCAAGGTGGGAGGATCATTAGAGGCTAGGAGTTTGAGGTTGCAGTGAGCCATGATTACACCACTGCACCCCAGCCTGGGTGACAGAATGAGACCTTGTCTTTAAAAAAAAAAGTGCTATTGAACAGCATTGCATGCTACAGAGAAATCTTGCATGAGATTTCATTGATTTGGTGTTGTCTTATTTTAAGAAAACACCACAGCACTCCAACCTTCAGGAACCACCACCCTGATCAGTCAGCAGCCATCAACATCGAGGAAAGACCCTCCACTAGCAAAAACATTCCAACTCAATGAAGGCTCAGATAGCATTTTTAACAATGAAGTATTTTTAAATTAAGGTATGTACATTTCTTTAGATATAATGCTATTGCACACTTCAGAGACTGAAGTGTAGTATAAACATAACTTTTATATGCACTGGGAAACTGAAAAATTTAACTGTCTCACTTTATTGCTGTGGAACTGCAGCCTCAATCTTTAAGATATGACTGTATATATATTTTTTCATCTTTAGCCTGTAATATCATGAAGCACATTGATTTCTTTATGTTTGAATATTAAGCACGTCTTATACCACTAGAATGAATCCCATTTGGTCATGATGCATATTAAAATTTTATGCCGAATTTTATTTGCTAGTAGTGTGTTAAATATTTTTCTATTTATGTTCATGAGGAATATTAGTCTGCAGTTTTTTCTACCTTTTTTTCTATATTTGATATCAGTGAGATAGTAGCTTTATAAACTGAATTGGAAAGAGTTTTTACCTTCTGGAAAATATTATAAATAATTGATTTTAATTATTTAAATACTTAGGAGACTTATTTGTTGAAACCATCTGTGATTGGAGATTCCTTTTTGGGTGTTTGAAAATTATGAATTCAATTTTCTCTAGAGTTCTAGAGCTATTTTAATTATATATTCCATATTGAATTGACTGTGAGAGTTTGTATTTAAAAAAAAAAAAAAACAGTTTATTTTACCTAAGTTGTCAGATTTCTGTGTGAAGAGCTCATCATAGTAATACCATATTGTTCTTTTCATGTCTACAGAGTTTATAGTCACATCCCATGTTTCATTCTTAATACTAATAAGTTGTGTTTTTATTTTTTCCTTTGTCCAACTTGATTGAGACTTACTAATTTTACTGATTTTTCAGAGAACCAGATATTTGTTTCATTGATTTGTTCTCTAATATTAAAACAATTTCAAATTTATTGATTTACCTGATTATATTTACTGTTTCTTTTCTTTCACTTGCTTTGGGATTATGTTCTGTTTCTAGATTCTTGAGGTGGGAGCTCAGATTATAGACTTGTGACTTTTATATATATATATATATATTTTTTTTTTTTTTATTGTAAGACTTTTGACTTTTGGTAGTGATTTCTGTGGTTTTTGTGTATCATTCACCTGAGCCGGGTATGCTATACCCAGTGTGTAGTCTTTTTTTTTTTTGAGACAGAGTCTTGCTCCGTCGCCAGGTGACAGGCTGGAGTGCAGTGGCACAATCACGGCTCACCGCAACCTCCACCTCCCGGCTTCAAGCAATTCTCCTACCTCAGCCTCCCTAGTAGCTGGGACTACAGGTGTGCACCACCACGCCCAGCTAATTTTTGTATTTTTAGTAGAAACGAGGTTTCACCATGTTGACCAGGATGGTCTCAATCTCTTGACCTCGTGATCCCCCTGCCTCGGCCTCCCAAAGTGCTGTGATTACACCGCACCCGGCCAGTGTGTAGTCTTTTATCCCTCACCACCCCCACCCTTTTTCCCAAGTCTTCAAAGTCCAATGAATCATTCTTACGCTTTTGCATCTTCATAGCTTAGCTCCCACATATGAGTAAAAACATAACGATATTTGGTTTTTCATTCCTGAGTTACTTCAGTTAGAATAATTGTCTCCACTTCCATGTAGGTTGCTACAAATGCCATTGTTTCATTTTTATTGCTGAGTAATATTCCATGGTATATATTTGCCACATTTTCTTTGTCCCCTCATTGATCGATGGGCATTTGAGCTGGTTTTATATTTTTGCAATTGCAAATTTTGCTGCCATAAACATGCATGTGAAAATATCTTTTTTGTATAATGCCTTGTTTTCCTCTGGGTAGATACCCAATAGTGGGATTCCTGGATCAAACAGTAGATCTACTATTAGTTTTTTAAGGAATCTCTTCACTATTTTCCATAGTGATTGTACCAGTTTACATTTCCACCCGCGATATAAAAGTGCTCTCTTTTCACTACATCCATGCCAACATCTATTTTCTTTTTTTAATTTTTTGATTATGGCCATTCCCGCAGGAGTGAGGTGGTATCACATTGTGATTTAGATTTGGATCATTAGTGGTGTTGAGCATTTTTCCGTATGCTTGTTGGCCATTTGTATATCTTCTTTTGAGAATTGTCTCTTCATGCCCTTTGCCTACTTTTTTGTTGAGATTGTTTTTCTTGCTGATTTGCTTGAGTTCCTTTTAGATTCTTGATATTAGTCCTTTTTCAGATGTATCGATTGTGAAGATTTTCTCCCACTCTGTGGGTTATCTGTTAATTCTGCTGATTATTTCCTTTACTGTGCAGAAGTTTTTTTTAGTTTAAGTGAGTCCCATCTATTTATTTTTTGTTGTTGTTGTTGCATATTCTTTTAGGTTCTTGGTCATGAAATCTTTGCTTAAGCCAATTTCTAGAAGGGTTTTTCTGATGTTATCTTCTAGAATCTTTATGGCTTCAGGTCTTAGATTTAAGCCTTTGATCAATCTTGAGTTGATTTTTGTATGAAGTGAGAGATGGGGATCGAGTCTCATTTTTTAACATATAGCTTGCCAATTATCTCAGCACCATTTGTTGAATCAGGTGTCTTTCTTCACTTTATGTTTTTGTTTGATTTGTTAAAGATCAGTTGGATGTAAGTATTTGGGTTTATTTCTGGGTTTTCTATTCTGTGCTGTTGGTCTATGTGCCTTTTTTTTTTTTTTTTTGCTATCCCTCCCCAATCCCTCCACCCTCTGCTATTGCACCCCTAGTCCCCCACCCTCTAGGTCCCGGTGGGTGAACTTCCCCTCCCTGTGTCCATGTGCTCTCATTGTTCAACAACCACTTATGAATGAGAACATGTGGTGCTTGATTTTCAGTTCTTGTGTCAGTTTGCTGAGAATGATGGTTTCCAGTTTCATCCATGTCCCTGTAAAGAACATGAACTCATTCTTTCTTATGGCTGCATAGTATCCCATGGTGTATATATGCCACATTTTCTTTATACAGTATCATTGATGGGCATTTGGGTTGGTTGTAAGTCTTCGCTGTTGTGAACAGTGTTGCTATAAACATACATGTGCATGTGTCTTTATAATAGAATGGTCTATAATTCTTTGGGTATATAGCCAGTAATGGGATTGCTGGGTCAAATGGTATTTCTATTTTTAGATCCTTAAGGAATCATCACACTGTCTTCCACAATGTTTGAATTAATTTATATGCCTATTTTTATACTAGTACTATCCTGTTTTGTGACTATAGCCTTATAGTATAGTTTGAAGTTGGATAATATGTTGCCTCCAGATTGGTTGTTGTTGCTTAGTGTTGCTTTGGCTATAGTTCTGTGATGAATGATGGTGGTATTTTAATTGGAGTTGCACTGAATTAGTAGAATGCCTTTGGCAATATGGTCCTTTTCACAATATTGATTCTGCCAATCAATAAGCATAGGATGTTTTTATTTGTTTGTGTCATCTATGATTTCTTTCAGCAGTGTAGTATAGTTTTCCTGGTAGAAGTCTTTCATGTTCTTGGTTAGGCATATTCCCAAATATTTTTTTTTTTTGCAACTATTGGGAAAGGGGTTGAGTTCTAGGTTTGATTTTTATCTTCTTTGCTCTTGGTGTATAGCAGAGCTATTCATTTGTGTAAATTAATTTTTTATCCTGAATATTTGCTGAATTCATTCACCAGTTCTAGGAGCTTTTTGGATGAGTCTTTAGGGTTTTCTAGATATATGGTTATATCATCAGCAAGCAGTGATAGTTTGACTTCCTTTTTACTGATTTGGATGCCCTTTATTTCTTTCTCTTGTCTGATTTCTCTGTCTAGACTTCCACTACTATGTTGAATAGAAGGTAAAAGTGTGCGTCATGTCTTGTTCCAGTTCTCAGTGGGAATCCTATCAGCTTTTTCCTGTTTAGCATAATGCTGGCTGTGTGGCTGTCATAGATGGCTTTTATTACTTTAAGGTATGTCCATTCTATGCCAATTTTGCTGTAAGTTTTTATTGTAAAGGGATGCTGGATTTTTAAAATACTTTCTATTTACGACAAACCAACAGCCAATATCATACTGAATGGGCAAAAACAGGAGGCATTCCCTTTGAAATCTGGCACTAGACAAGGATGCCCTCTCTCACCACTCCTATTCAATATAGTACTGGAAGTTCTAGCCAGAGCGATTAGGCAAGAAAAAGACATAAAGGATATTCAAAGAGGAAAGAAGGAAGTCAAATTGTCTCTATTTACAGATGACATGATTGTATATCTAGAAGACCCCATTGTCTCAGCCCAAAATCTCCTGAAACTGATAAGCAACTTCAGCAAAGTCTCAGGATACAAAATCAATGTGCAAAAATCACAAGCATTCCTATACACCAACAACAGACTTAAAGAGAGCCGAATCAAGAACAAACTGCCACTCACATTTTCTACAAAGAGAATAAAATACCTAGAAATACAACCAACAAGGAAGGTAAAGGACCTCTTCAAGGAGAACTACAAGCCACTGCTCAACGAAATAAGAAAGGATACAAACAGAGGGAGAAACATTCCATGTTCATGGTTAGGAAGAATCAATATTGTGAAAATCGCCATACTGCCCAAAGTAATTTACAGATTCAATGCTAACCCCATCAAGCTACCAATGACCTTCTTCACAGAACTGGAAAAAATCACCTTAAACTTCATATGGAACCAAAAGAGAGCCCACATAGCCAAGTCGATTCTAAGCAAAAAGAACAAAGTGGGAGGCATCACACTACTGGACTTCAAAGTATACTCCAAGGCTACAATAATCAAAACAGTATGGTACTGGTACCAAAACAGAGATATAGACCAATGGAACAGAACAGAGGCCTCAGAAGCAACACAACATATCTACAACCATCTGATCTTTGACAAACCTGACAAAAACAAGCAATGCGGAAAGGATTCCCTGTTTAATAAATGGTTTTGGGAAAACTGGCTAGCCATGGGCAGAAAGCAGAAACTGGACCCCTTCCTGACACCTTACACTAAAGTTAACTCCAGGTGGATTAAACACTTAAACATAAGACCTAACACCATAAAAACCCTAGAAGAAAATCTAGGCAAAACCATTCAGGACATAGGCGTAGGCAAGGAATTCATGACCAAAACACCAAAAACATTGGCAGCAAAAGCCAAAATAGACAAATAGGACCTAATCAAACTCCACAGCTTCTGCACAGCAAAAGAAACAGTCATTACAGTGAATTGACAACCAACAGAATGGGAAAAAATTTTTGCAGTCTACCCATCTGACAAAGGGCAGATATCCAGAATTTACAAAGAACTAAAACAGATTTACAACAACAACAAAAAAAAACAAACAAGCCCATTCAAAAGTGGGCGAAGGATATGAACAGACACTTTACAAAAGAAGACATACATGAGGCCAACAAACATATGAAAAAACACTCATCATCACTGGTCATTAGAGAAATGCAAATCAAAACTACATTGAGATACCATCTCACACCTGTTAGAATGGTGATCATTAAAAAATCTGGAGACAACAGATGCTGGAGAGGATGTGGAGAAATAGGAACACTTTTACACTGTTGGTGGAAGTGTAAATTAGTTCAACTATTGTGGAAGGCAGTGTTGCAATTCCTCAAGGACCTAGAAATAGAAATTCCATTTGACCTAGCAATCCCATTACTGGGTATATACTCAAAGGATTATAAATCTTTCTACTATAAGGACACATGCACACAAATGTTCATTGCAGCACTGTTTACAATAGCAAAGACCTGGAACCAACCCAAATGCCCATCGATGATAGACTGGACAGGGAAAATGTGGCACATATACACCATGGAATATTATGCAGCCATCAAAAACGATGAGTTCGTGTCCTTTGTAGGGACATGGATGAAGCTGGAAACTATCATGCTCAGCAAACTGACACAAGAACAGAAAATCAAACACCGCATGTTCTCACTCATAGATGGGTGTTGACCAATGAGAACACATGGACACAGGGAGGGGAGCATCACACACTGGGGTCTGTTGGGGTGAAATAGGGGAGGGACAGCAGGGGTGGGGAGTTGCGGAGAGATAGCATGGAGAGAAATGCCAGATATAGGTGAAGGGGAGGAATGCAGCAAATCATGCTGCCATGTGTGTACCTATGCAACAATCTTGCATGTTCTTTATATGTACCCCAAAACCTAAAATACAATAAAAAAAAGAAAAAAATTATCCCAGAGGCAATTTAAAAAAATACTTTCTTTGTGTCTATTGAGAGGATCATGTGATTTCTGGTTTTAATTCTAGTTATGTGGTGTATCGCATTTATTGACTTATATATGTTAAACCATCCCTGCATCCCTTGTGTGAAACCCACTTGAATATGGTAGATTATCTTTTTCATATGCTGTTGGATTCAGTTCACTAGTATTTTCTTGGTGATTCTGCATCTGTGTTCATCAGGGATATTAGTCTGTAGTTTTCTTTTTTTATTTTGTTCTTTCCTGGTTTTGATATTAGAGTGATACTGGCTTCCTAGAATAATTTGGGGAGTATTCCCTCTTTCTCTATGTTTTGGAATAGTGTCAATAGGATTATCATTTCTTCATTGAATATCTCGGAATTCAGCTATGAATTTGTCTGGTCCTGAACTTTTTTTGTTGGCATTTTAAAAAATTACCATTTTAATCTTGCTGCTAGTTATTTGCCTGTTTAGACATTTTATATCTTCTTGATTTAATCTAGGAGGGTTATATATTTTCAGGAATTTTTCTATATCCACTAGGTTTTCTAGTATATGCATGTAAAGGTGTTCATAGTAGTCCTGAATAATATTTTGTATTTTTATGGTATCGTTATCTCCCATTTCATTTCTTGTTGAGCTTATTTGGACCTTCTCTTTTCTTTTCTGAGTTAATCTCACTAGTGGCCTATCAATTTTATTCATCTTATCAAAGAACCTTTCGTTTCATTTATTTTTGTAAATTTTTTTGTTACAATTTTATTTAGTTATTCTGTGATCTTCATTATTTTTTTTCTGCTGCTAGCTTTGGGTTTGGATTTTTGTTTCTCCAATTTTTTGAGGTTTACTTTAGATTGTCTATTTGTACTCTTTTAGACTTTTTGATGTAGGCATTTAATGCTATGAACTTTCCTCATAGCTCCGCTTTTGCTGTAACCCAGAGGTTTTGATAAGTTGTGTCACCATTATAATTCAGTTCAAAAAAGTTTTTAATTTTCATATTGATTTCATTGTTAACCCAGTGATTGTTCAGGAGCATGTCATTTAATTTCCAGGTATTTGCATGGTTTTGAAGTTTCCTTTTGGAGATGATTTCCAATTTTATTCCACTGTTGTCTGAGAGAATTCTTGATATGATTTTGATTTTATTAATGTAGTGAGTCTTGTTTATGTGCTATCATTTGTTATATCTTGGAGAATGTTCCATGTGCTGATGAATAGAATGTAAATTCTGCAGTTTAGGGGTAGAATGTTCTGTAATTATCTGTTAAGTCCATTTGTTGTAGGGTACAGTTTAAATACATTGTTTTTTTGTTGACTTGCTGTGTTGATGACCTGTCTGGTACTGTCAGTGGAGTATTGAAGTTTCCCATTGTTATTGTGCTGCCATCTATCTCATTTCTTAGATCTAGTAGTAATTGTTTTATAAATTTGGGAGCTTCAGTGTTAAATACATACATATTTAGAATTTTCCTGTTGGACCAGACCCTTGTATCATTATATAATTTCCTTCTTTCTCTTATTAAACTGCTGTTGCTTTAAAGTTTGTTTTGTGTGATATAAGAATAGATACACCCGCTCATTTTTGGTATCCAGTTGCATGGAATATTTTTTTCCATTCCTTTACCTTGTCTATGTGAGTTCTTATGTGTTAGATGAGTTTCCTGAAAACAGCAGAAACTTGGCTGGTGAATTTTAATCTATGCTGTCATTCTGTATCATTTAAGTGGAGCATTTAGGTCATTTACATTCAATGTTAGTATTGAGATGTGAGGTTCTCATAGCTATTCATGTGCTATTTGTTGCCTGAATACCTTTTTTTATTGTGTTATTATTATATGGATCCTGTGAGACTTATCTTTAAGGAGGTTCTATTTTGGTGTATTTTGAGGATTTATTTCAAGACTTAGTTTCTTTTAGCAGCTCTTGTAGTTCTGGCTTGGTAGTGGCATATTCTCTCAACATTTGTGTGTCTGGAAAATACTGTGTCTTTTCTTTATTTGTGAGGTTTGGTTTGGCTGGATATCAAATTCTTGGTTGATCATTGTTTTATTTTAGGAGAATAAAGATACGACCCAAATCCTTTCTAGTTTGTACAGTTTTTGCTGAGAAATCTGCTACTAATCTGATAGTTTTTTTTTTTTAATTGTATTTTAAGTTCTTAGGAACATGTGCAGAACATGTAGGTTTGTTACATTGGTACACACATGCCATGGTGGTTGGCTGCATACATCACCCTGTCATCTACATTAGGTATTTCTCCTAATGCTATCACTCTCTGAGCCCCCCAACCCCCACCAGGCCCCTGTGTGTGATGTTCCCTTCCCTGTTTCCACGTGTTCTCATTATTCAACTCCCACTTATGAGTGAGAACATACAGTCTTTGGTTTTCTGTTCTTGTGTTAGCTTGCTGAGAATGATGGTTTCCAGCTTCATCCATGTCCCTGCAAAGGACATGAACTCATCCTTTTTTATGGCTGCATAGTATTCCATGGTGTATATGTGCCACATTTTCTTTATACAGTCTATCATTGATGGGCATTTGGGTTGGTTCCAAGCCTCACAATAAACATACATGTGCATGTGTCTTTATAACAGAGTGATTTATAATCCTTTTCATATGCACCCAGTAATGAGATTGCTGGGTCAAATGGTATTTCTGATTCTATATCCTTGAGGAATCGTCACACTGTCTTCCACAATGGTTGAACTAATTTACACTCCCACCAACAGTGTAAAAGCATTTCGATTATTCCACATCCTCTCCAGTATCTGTTGTCTCCTGACTTCTTAATGATCGCCATTCTAACTGGCATGAGATGCTATCTTACTGTGGTTTTGATTTGCATTTCTCTAATGACCAGTGATAGTAAGCTTTTTTTCATGTTTGTTGGCTGCATAAATATCTTCTTTCGAAAAGTGTCTGTTCATATCATTTGCCCACTTTTTAGTGGGGTTGTTTGTTTTTTTCTTCTAAATTTATGTTCTTTGTAGATTCTGGATATTAACCCTTTGTCAGATGGATAGATTGCAAAAATTTTTCCCCATTTTATAGGTTTTCTGTTCACTCTTATTATAGTTCTTTAATTTAATTAGACCCATTTGCCAATTTTTCCTTTTGTTGCCATTGCTTTTGGTGTTTTATTCATGAAGTCTTTTTCCACACCTGCGTACTGAATGGTATTGCCTAAGTTTCCTTTTTTTTTTTTTTTTTTGAGATGGTGTTTCACTCTTGTTACCCAGGCTGGAGTGCAATGGCGCGATCTCGGCTCACCACAACCTCCATCTCCTGGGTTCAAGCAATTCTTCTGCCTCAACCTCCCAAGTAGCTGGGACTACAGGCATGCGCCACCACGCCCAGCTAATTTTTTTGTATTTTTAGTAGAAACGGGGTTTCACCATGTTGACCAGTGTGGTCTCGATCTCTTGACCTCGTGATCCACCCACCTCAGCCTCCCAAAGTGCTGGGTTTATAGGCGTGAGCCATCACGCCCGGCTGCCTAAGTTTTCTTATATGGTTTTTATGGTTTTATGTCATAAGTTTAAGTCTTTAATTCATCTTGAGTTAATTTTTGTATAAGGTGTAAGAAAGGGTCCAGTTTCAGTTTTTTGCATATTGCTAGCCAGTTTTTCTAACATCATTTATTTAATAGGGAATATTTTCCCCATTGCTTATTTTTAGTCAGGTTTGTTAAAGATCAGGTGGCTATAGATGTGGGTTGTTATTTCGGAGGCCTCTATTCTGTTCCATTGATCTATATATCCGTTTTGGTACCAGTACCATGCTGTTTTGGCTACTGTAGCCTTGTAGTAAAGTTTGAAGTCAGGTATTTTGATGCCTCTAGCTTTGTTCTTTTTGCTTAGGATTGTCTTAGCTATGCAGGCTTTTTTGTTTGTTTGGTTGTTTCATATAACATTAAAAGTAGTTTTGTTTTTAATTCTGTGCAGAAAGTCAATGGTAACTTAATGGAGATAGCATTGAATCTATAAATTACTTTGGGCAGTATGACCATTTTCACAATATTGATTCTTCCTGTCCATGATCATGGAATATTTTTCCATTCGTTTGTGTCCTCTCTCATTTCCTTGAGCAGTGGTTTGTGGTTCTCCTTGAAGAGGTCCTTTACTTCTATTGTCAGTTGTATTCCTAGGTATTTAATTCTCTTTGTAGCAATTGTGAATGGGAGTTCACTCATTATTTTGCTCTCTGTTTGTCTGTTATCGGTGTATAGGAATGCTTGTGATTTTTGAACATTGATTTTGTATCCTGAGACTTTGCTTAAGTTGCTTATCAGCTTTAGAAGATTTTGGACTGAAACCATGGGGTTTTCTAAATGTGCAATCATGTCATCTGCAAACAGAGACAATTTGACTTCCTTTTTATGTCTTTCTCTTTCCTGATTTCCATGGCCTAAACTTTCAATACTATATTAAATATCAGAGTGGTAAGAGAGGGCATTCTTCTCTTGTGCTGGTTTTCAGAGGGAATCCTTTCAGTTTTTGCCCATTCAATATGATATTAGCTATGGGTTTGTCATAAATAGCCCTTATTATTTTGAGATATGTTCCATCAATACCTAGTTTATTGAGAATTTTGTCATAAAGGTGTATTAAATTTTGTTGGAGGCCTTTTATGCATCTGAGATAATCATGTGGTTATTGTGAGTTGTTCTGTTTATGTGACGGATTACGTTTATTGATTTGCATATGTTGAACCGGCCTTGCATCCCAGGGATGAAGCTGACTTAATCGTGATGTATAAGCTTTTTGATTTGCTGCTGGATTTGGTTTGCCAGTATTTTATTGAGGATTTTTTTGTCGATGTTCATCAGGAATATTGGCCTGAAATTTTTTTTTGTTGTTGTGTCTCTGCCAGGTTTTTGTATCAGGATGATGCTGGCCTCATAAAATGAGTTATGGAGGATTTCTTATTTTTCTGTTGCTTGTAATAGTTTCAGAAGGAATAGTATCAGCTCTTCTTTGTACCTCTGGTAGTATTTGACTCTGAATCCATCTGGTCCTGGACTTTTTTGGGTTGGTAGGCTATTAATTACTGCCTCAATTTCAGAACTTGTTAGCAGGCTTTTTTAAATTCTACTTTAAGTTCTGGGAAACATGTGCTGAACATTCTGGTTTGTTACATAGGTATACCTGTGCCATGGTGGTTTGCTGCACCTATTGATTCATTTTCTAAGCTTTCTCCTCTCACCTCCTACCCCACAACCAGGCCCTGGTGTGTGTTGTTTCTTTTTCTGTGTCCATATATTCTCATTGTTTAACTCCCACTTATGAGAGAGAACATGTGGTGTTTGGTTTTCTGTTTCTATGTTAGTTTGTTGAGGATGATGGCTTCCAGCTTCATCCATGTCTGTACAAAAGACATGGTCTCCTTGCTTTTTATGGCTACATAGTCTGAATATTTTAGTTTTGATAAATGTGATTAGTAATTATAGAACCACACAGGCTTTTCCATTTTTTAGATCCAGTGCTGTTTGTCTTACCTTCTTGCTTTCCCTTTCTTCTTTGCAGATGAGATTTGGCTTGATTGGTGTTACTAATGAAACCTATTACTACTCTTTCTGTCTTTCAGCATTCTAGTCTTTATAAGTCTGGCTGCAAATTGGCTATCTACTCTCCCCTGCATCTTAGTTGTTTTCAATGATAAGCACACAATCACATTTTATTATTGGGTTTTTTTATGATCATTCTGGGGGAGAGACAAAGAATTAAAATAACATGTATAATTATTCATTTGTTCAAGCACTTGTTATTGAATGGTTTTTGACATCAAAATGTAGTCCTTTATTTTATAATTTTATGTTTCTATAAATATGAAAAAAATAAATTATGCAGTTATTTTTAGTGTTATGTAAATTGATGTATATTACAACCCTATTCTATAATAATCTTTGTTTAAGATTTCTGTTTCTTGTAAAAACAACATTTTAACAGACCTACTTTTCAGTAGAATATTTCAAAATGAAGGTTACATTTCTCCCTACAAATACAATCACAAACCAAGAAACAAATTTTTCCATAGAAAATCCTAATGCAATTTTAAAATTCATAAAAGTACAAATAAAGACTTAAAACATTTGTTTGACTAAAAATACCTTTCACTCAAAAATATGGAGACCTCCTTGTTAATAAAGTTTTTGGAGTAAACCAAGTTTAGGGAAGAAATTGACCACATGTAGGGTATGTTTATTTTGTCAAAATTAACTGTAAGTGACAACATCAAATTGTTATACCCCCTAGTAGCAAGAAATAAGTGTGTTTAATGGAAAGAAAGCTATCCCTATAAATTTTAAATTTTTGATTATTCAAATTACCAATGAATCTAGCACTTTCCCTAATCCTTAAAGGTGACACTTCAGATGTAAACTCGTAAGTGATATAACTGTGTTTTTTTTTTCTTCAATTCATCAACAATGAATATCAAGGGCACAATGGCTTTTTCCACAAAACTTTGCTGCTTGGAAACCTGAGGAGTAGATGGAGAATAATATCCTAGTCTCAACTGGTATTTTTTCCATCTCTGAGAACCTTTGGATGAGTTAATACTCATCTCTTGCGACCTCTACTCTTCCCAAGATTACTATTTTCTGAATGTTTACTCACACTAAGTTATTTTCTCAAGCATAAAAAAAAATTTAATAAATAAATAAATTATGACCCAATATACTGCAGATTTTATTTTTTGTAACCATTTCGAGAATTATTTCTCTTTCCTTGAAAACCTAATAGTCCACTAATTTCATGAGGCCAGCATCATCCTGATACCAAAACCTGGCAGACACACAATAAAAAAAGAAAATTTCAGGCCAATATTCCTGATGAACATTGATGCGAAAATTTTCTATAAAATACTGACAAACTGAATTCAGCAGCACATCAAAAAGCTTATCCACCACAATCAAATCAGCTTCATCCCTGGGATGCAAGTATGTTTCAACATATACACATCAATAAACATAATTCATCTCATAAACAGAACCAGTGACAAAACCACATGATTATCTCAATAGATGCAGAAGAAGCCTTCAATAAAATTCACCCCTTTATGCTAACAACTCTCAAAAAACTAGGTATGAATGGAACGTATCTCAAAACATTAAGAAGTATTTATGACAGACTCACAGCCAATATTATACTGAATGGACAAAAGCTGGAAGCATTCCCTTTGAAAACTGACACAAGACAAGGATGCCCTCTCTAACCACTCCTATTCAACATAGTATTGGAAGTTCTGGCCAGGGCAATCAGGAAAGAGAAAGAAATAAATGGTATTCAAATAGGAAGAGAGGAAGTCAAATTGTCTGTTTGCAGATGACATGATTGTATATTTAGAAAATATACATCGTCTCAGCCCCAAATCTCCTAAAACTAAGTATGGGCAAAGTCTTCTTGACTAAAACACGAAAAGCAATGGCAACAAAAGCCAAAATTGACAAATGGGATCTAATTAAACTAAAGAGCTTCTGCACAGCAAAAGCAACTATCATCAGAGTGAACAGGCAGCATACAGAATGGAAGAAAGTATTTGCAATCTTTCCCTCTGACAAAAGGCTAATATCCAGAATCTACAAGGAACTTAAACATACTTGCAAGATTGAAACAACCTCATCAAAAAGTGGGTGAAGGATATGAACAGACACTTCTCAAAGGAAGACATTTATGCAGCCAACAAACATGAAAAAATGCTCATCATCACTGATCATTAGAGAAATGCAAATCAGAACTACAATGAGATATCATGTCACACCAGTTAGAATGGCGATCATTAAAAAACCTGGAGACAACAGATGCTGGAGAGGATGTGGAGAAATAGGAACACTTTTACATTGTTGGAGGGAGTGTAAATTAGTTCAACCATTGTGGAAGACAGTGTGGCGATTTCCCAAAGATCTAGAACCAGAAATACCATTTAACCCAGCAATCCAATTACTGGGTGTATACCCAAAGGCTTATAAATTATTCTACTATAAAGACACATGCACACGTGTGTTTATTGCAGCATTATTCACAATGGCAAGGACTTGGAACCAACCCAAATGCCTATCAATGATTGATTGGATAAAGAAAATTTGACACATATGCACCATGAAATACTATGCAACCATAAAAAGAATGAATTCATGTCCTTTGCAGGGACATGGATAAAGTTGGAAACCATCATTCTCAGCAAACTAACACAGGAACAGAAAACCAAACACAGCATGTTCTCACTCTTAAGTGGGAGTTGAACAGTGAGAACACATGGGCAGAGGGAAGGGAACATCACACACCAGGGCCTGTCAGGGTGTGGGTGGCTAGTGCAGGGAAAGCATTAAAAGAAATACCTAATGTAGATGATGGATTGATTGGTGCAGCAAGCCACCATGGCACTTGTATACCTATGTAACAAACTTGCATGTTCTACACATGTATTCCAAAACTTAAAGCATGATTTTTAAGAAGTTGATAATTATTACAAATAAAATTAGAATGACTACTAGCAAAAAATGCAGTCAAACTTTTTTTCATGCAAATGATTGTTTTAAAACATATAAAATTGCCTTTAGGCTATGTGGTAAGGGGGAATATGAACTACAAATAAATTTTGTGTTTCATTCCCAAGATATCTCTTTATATATATGCAAATATTCTACAATATGAAAAAATCTGAAACACTTCTGGTCCCAAACATTTTAGGTAAAGGAGGGTCAACCTGTACTATGATTTACTTAATTTTGTCCTTCTTGTTAGACGCTAGGACTGCTCATTTTTTATTTTGCTATTGTAATTAAACCTGTGATAAGCATTGTAGGGCATAAATCTTGGTATTTTTCATTTTTTGAGTTTATTCAAAGGCATATATTTAAATTTGTGTTATCTGTCATTGACTTGCTTATTGTTTGAGTTTATACTCTCATCAATAATGTATATATTATATAAGACTGAATATTTTTCAAATTCTTATCAGGTATTTATAATTCCTATTTTGTGAAGTTTGTGATCTTTGCTCACTTTTTATTTCAATAGATGTTGGGATACAGATTTTTTTTTTTTTTATTTCCATGAATAATTTTCTTAGTCGTGCTTTCTGAGATTTTAGTGCACCACTCACCTGAGCAGTATATACTGTACTTACTATGTAGTCTTTTTTCTCTCACCCTGTCTTAACCTCCTTGCTTCGGAGTCCCCAGAGTCCATTATGTCACTCTTATGCCTTTGTGTCTTTATCGCCAACTTCTACTTATATGTGATAACATCCGATATTTGGTTTTTTTTCCCATTATTTTGCTTAGAATAATGGCATTCAGCTTCATCCAAGTGGCTGCAAAATACATTATTGTGGATTTTTTTTATTTATGATTGAGTAGTATTCCATGATGTGTATGTGTGTATATATATATATATACACACACACACATACACACACATACATATGTTTGTATATATATATGTATGTATAGACACACAATTTTTTAATCTACTCATTGGTTCATGGACACTTTTGTTAGTTCCGTATTTTTGGAATTGCAAATTGTGCTGCTAAGAAGATGTTTGTGCATTTTTTTTCATATAATGACTTTTTTTCCCCTTTGGGTAGACACCCAGTAGTGGGATTGCTGTATTGAATGGTAATTCTACTTTTAGTTTTCTAAGGACTCTCCATATCATTTTATGTAGTGATTGTACTGACTTACATTCCCATCAACAGTTTTTCTGATGTTATCTTCTAGAAATTTTATGGTTTCAGGCCTTAGATTTAAGTCTTTGATCCTTGATCCATCTTGAGTCAACTTTTGTATAAGGTGAGAGTTGAGGATCCAGTTTTATTCTTCTACAAATGGCTTGCCAATTATTCCAACATTATTTGTTGAATAACATATTCATTTCCTACTTTATATTTTTGTTTGCCTTTCCAAAGATCAGTTGGCTTTATTTGGCTTTATTTCTGGATTCTGGATTCTGTTCCATTGGTCTGTTTGCTTATTTTTATACCAGTGCTGTTTTGGTAACTATGGCCTAGTATAATTTGAAGTCAGGTAATTTGATACCTCTAGATTTTATGTTTTTGCTTAGTCTTGCTTTGGCTATGCAGGCTCTTTTTTGGTTGTTTTTGTTTCACATGAATTTTAGGATTTTTTTTTTCTGCTACAAAAAAATGATTATGATGGTTTAATAGGAATTGCATTAAATTTGTGCATTGCTTTGGCCAGTGTGCTCATTTTCACAATATTGCTTCTATCCATCTATGAGCATAGGATGTGTTTACATTTGTGTCATCTATGATGTCTTTCAGCAGTAATTTGTAATTTTATTTGTAGCTATCTTTCATCTTCTTAATTAAGTATGTTACTAGGTATTTTATTTTTGCAACTGTCATAAAACTGATGGAGTTCTTGATTTGATTGGTCATTGTTGGTCTATAACTATGGTAGTGATATGGTATATTAATTTTATAACCTAAGACCTTACTGAATTCATTTTTCGGATCTAGGAGCTTTGCATGTGTGTCTTTAGGGTTTTCTAGGTATATGATCATATCACTAGCAATTAGTGACAACTTGACTTCCTCTTTTCTGATTTGGGTGCCCTTTATTTCTTTCTCTATTTTGATTGTTCTGGCTAGAACTTCCAGTACTTTGTTGAATAAAAGTGGCAAAAATGGGCATTTTTGTTTAGTTCCCATTCTCAGGAGGAATGCTTTCAACTTTTCCCCATTAAACATGATGTTGACTATGGGTCTGTCATAGTTGCCTTTCATTACTTTCAGGTAATTCTCTTCTATGCCTTTTCTTGAGGGTTTGTATAATAAAGGGATACTGGATTTTATCAAGTGATTTTTCTGTATCTACTGAGATGATCATGTGATTTTTCTTTTTAATTCTGTTTATGTGATATATTACATGTATTGACTTTCATATGTTAAACCATCTCTGTATCCCTGAGATAAAACAGACTAGATCATGGTATATTATCTTTATGATATGCTGTTAGCTTTTGTTAGCTAGTATTTTGTTGAAAATTTTTGCATTTGTATTTTTCAGGGATATTGGTCTGTAGTTTTGTTGTTATTGTTGTTATGTCCTCTCCTGGTTTGAATATTAAGATAATACTGGCTTCATAGAATGATTTAGGGAGCATACCCTCTTTCTTCATATTTTGCAATAGTTTCAGTAAGATTGGTACCCACTCCTCTTTGAAGGTCTGGCAGAATTCAGCTGTGATTCCGTCTGGTCCTGGAGTTATTTTGTTGTCGTGTTTTTTTATGACTCAATGTTGTTACTTGTTATTGGTCTGTTCAATGTTTCTATTTTCTCCTGGTTTAATCTAGGATGGTTGTATGTTTCTAGGAATTTATCCATTTTCTCTAGATTTTCTAGTTTTTTCTTTTATATAAAGGTGTTCATAGTAGCCTTGAAAAATTTTTTTGTATTTCTTTAGTATTAGTTGTAATATCTCTACCTTTATTTTTAATTTAGCTCATTTGGACCTTATCTTTTCTTTATCTTTTGAATGGTCTATCAATTGTATTTATCTTTTCAAAGAATCAGATTTTCTTTCGTTTACTTTTGTATTTTGTTTTTTCAATTTCACTTAGTTCACTTCTAATCTTAACTATTTATTTTATTCTTTTATATTTGAGTTCGATGTGTACATGTTTCTCTAGCTCCTTGAAATGTGACCTGAGATTGTTCATTTCTGCTCTTTCAGACTTTTTGATATAGGCATTTAATGTTATGGACTTTCCTCTTAGCACCACCTTTTACTGTATCCCAGAGATTTTGATAAGTTGTTTCAGTATTATCATTCATTTCAAAGAATTTTTAAATTTCCATTTCAATTTCATTGTTAACCCTCCCCCCAAAAAATCACTCGAGAGCAGATTATCTAATTTCCATGGATTTGTATAGTTTTAAGGTTTCCTTTTGGAGTTCATATCTAGTTTAATTCTACTATGGTCTGCAAAGATACGTGAAATGATTTTGATTTTCTTAAATTTATTGAGACCTGGTTTTTGGCCTATCATATTGTGTATCTTGGAGAATGTTTTATATGCTTATGAGAAGAATGTATATTCTGCTTTTGGGAAGAATGTTCTATAAATATCTAAGTCACTTTTTTCCAGGGTATAGGTTAAGTTCACCCTTCTAGACTTATATTTTAAGTCCAGAAGGTTACTATGTCTTGATGATCTGTCTAGTGCTGTCAGTGGTGCTGAAGTTCCCCACTATTATTTTGTAACTATCTTTCTCTTTTCTTAGGTCTACTAGTAATTGTTCTATAAATCTAAAAGCACCAGTGTTGGTTGCATATTTACCTATGTAAATATGCATAGGTATTTATGACTTTAATATCTTCTTGTTAGACTGTTTTTTTATTATTATATAATGTCCTTGTTTGTATTTTTTGTTTGTTTGTTTTACTGTTGTTGCTTTAAAGTCTATATTATCTAATATAAGAATAGCTACTTCTGCTTGCTTTTTCTGTTTATTTGTGTATAACATTTTTTTTTCACTTTTTTACCTTGAGTTTATAGGAGTCTTTATGCGTTAGGTGAGTCTCTTGGTTGGTGGTTTTTTATCCATTCTGCCATTCAGTATTTTGTAAGTGGAGCATTTAGTCAATTTACTTTTAATGTTAATTTTGAGATCTGAGGTACTACTTGATTCATTACATTAGTTGTTACCCATATACTTTTTTTTAAATTGTTTATATGATTTGTATCTGTGTCCCTGCTAAATCTCATGTCAAATTGCAATTTCCAATGTTGGAGGTGGAACCTGGTGGGAGTTGATGGAGTCATTAGGGTGGATTTCCCCTTTTGGTGCTATTCCCAGGATAGTAAATTCTCATATAATCTGGTCATTTAAAAGTGTGTAGCGCCTCCTCTTATATCTCTCTTGCTCTTCTTTGGACCTGTAAGAGTGCCTGCTTCCTTTTTGCTTTTTACCATGATTGAAAGTTTACACTCAGCCTCCCCAGAATCTGAGCAGATGCCAACATCATGCTTCCTGTACAGCTTGTGGAAATGTTATCTAATTAATTCTCTTTTCATATTTAGTCTGAGGTTTTTTATAGCAGTGTTAGAACTTTCTACCACATTGTGTTATTTCATAGACCCTGTGAGATTTATGCTTTAAGGTTTCATATCAAACATTTGTTTTAAGGTTTAGAACTCCTTTTTGCATTTCTTGTGGTATTGATTTGGTAGTGAAAATTACCTCAGCATTTGTTTGTGTGACAAAGACTTTATCTCTCCTTCAATTTTAAAGCTTGATTTTGTTAGATACAAAATTCTTGGCTTGAATCTAAGGATTACAATAAAATGATACAAGAGCTGATAGATGAAATGGCCATTAAAAGAAAGAAAGAACAAATTGATTTGGCAGAGCTGAAAAACACACTATATGAATTTGATAAAGAAATCACAACAACTAACAGCAGAATCAACCAAGCAGAGGAAAGAATCTCATAGTATGTAGATAAGCCCTTCAAAATAACTCAGTCAAACAATAATAAAGAAAAAAGCAGTAAAGAACGAACATCTCTGAGAAATACGGGATTATGTAAAGACACCAAATCTATGAGCCATTGGCATCTCTAAAAGAGAGGGAAATAAACCAAGCAACTTGGAAAACATATTTCAGGATATAATCCATGAAAATTTTTCCTACTTCACTATAGAGGCCAACATTTAAATTCAGAAAGGGAAGATAACATTTGAGAAATACTACACAAGAAACCGACTTCAAGACACATAGTCTTCAGATTCTTCAAGCCTGAAATGGAAGAAAAAGGCAAAGGCTGCTACAGAGAAGGGGAAGATTACCAGCAAGAGGAACCTCATCAAGCTAGCAAAAGACCTATCAGCAAAAGTCTTACATACTTGAAGATATTTGGGCCTATATTCAGCATTCATAAAATAATTTTTAACCAAGAATTTTATATCTAGCCAAACCAAGCCTCATAAGTGATAGAGAAATAAGATCCTTTTCAAACAAGCAAATGCTAAGGGAATTTGTTTCTACCAAATGTACCTTACAAGAAGTTTTGAAGGGTGTGCATATTTAGCAAATGGAAGACCATTATCAGCCACTGCAAAAGACTTCAATAAGCACATAATAATGGTGAGAGACATTAACACCCCACTGAGAGTATTAGACAGCTCATCAAGGCAGAAAACTAATAAAGTTATTTGAGACTTGAATGCAACACTTTGCCAAATAAATAGACCTAATAAACATCTACAGAACTCTTCACCTAAAAACCACAGAATATATAATCTTCTAATTGTCATATGGTACATACTCTAAAAACAGTCATACATTCTGGAATAAAACAATCCTCAACAAATTTTTAAAAAAGCAAAACTATACCAATCACACTCTCAGACCACAGCATAATGAAAATAGAAATCAGTGTTAAAAATTGTCCAAAGCCATACATTTGCATGGAAATTAAACAACCTGCTGCTTTGTGTCTTCTGAGTAAGCAATTAAATTAAGGCAGAAATCAAGAAATTATTTGAAACTAATGAGAAAAAAGATACAACATACTGGAATCTCTGAGACACAGCCAAAGCAGTGTTAGCTGGGAAGTTTATAGCACTTTACATCTACATTAAAAGGTAAGAAAGATTTCGAGTTAACAACCAAACATCACAACTAGAGAAACAAGAGCAAACCAATCCCATTGCTAGCAGAAGACAAGAAAGAACCAAAATCAAAGCTGAACTGAAAGAAATTTTGAAGCACAAGCAATACAACAGGTTAATAAATCCAGGAGCGTCTTCTTTAAAAGAATTAATCAGACAGATAGATGGCTAGCTAGACTAATAAAAAAGATCCAAATTAACACACAGAAATGACAAAGGGGGCGTTACCACTGACCCCACAGAAATTCAAAAAACTATCTGAGAAATACTGTGAACACTTCTATGCACGCAAACTAGGAAATTCAGAAAAATTAATAAATTCCTGGAAACATACAACCTCTCAAGATTGAACCAGGAAGAGATAGAATCAGTGAATATACCAATAACAAGTTCTAAAATTGAATCAGTAAGAAAAATCCTACCAATTAGAAAAAGCCCAGGACCAGATGGACTCACAGCTGAATTCTACCATACATATAAAGAAAAGCTGATACCATTCCTACTGAAACTATTCTAACAATTTGCAGAGGAAAGACTCCTCCCTAACTCATTCTATAAGGCTGTAATCATCTTGATACCAAAACCTGTTAGAGACATAACAAACAAAAGAAACTTTAGACCAATATCCTTGATAAATATAAATGTAAATGTCTTCAACAAAATACCAACAAACAAAATCCAGCAGCATGTCAAAAAGGTAATCTACCACAATCATGTATGCTTTATCCCAGGGAAACAAGGTTGTTTCAACATATGCATATCAAAAAATGTGACTCATCACATAAACATAACTAAAAACAAAAACCGCATGATAATCTCAATAGATACAGAAAAGACTTTCAATAAAATCTAACGTCTTTTCATTTAAAAAAATAAACCTCAACAAACTAAGCATTGAAGTTACACACTTTAATAAAAAAAAGCCATCTATGACAAATTCATGGCCAACATGATACTGAATGGGCAAAAGCTGGAAGCATTCTCCTTGAAAACCAGAATAAGATAAGTATGCTCTCTCTCATCACTCCTAGTCAACATAATACTTGAATTCCTGGCCAAAGCAAGCAAGAGAAATAAACAAAAAGCATCCAAATAGGAAGAGGGTGAAACCATCCCTCTTTAGAGACCATATGAATTTTTTTTTACCTAAACACACAAACACACACAGGCACACACACAGACACACACACACACACACAGTCTCTGCCCCAAACCTCCTAGATCTTTTTTTTTTTAATTGCATTTTAGGTTTTGGGGTACATGTGAATAACATGCAAGATTGTTGCATAGGTGCATACGTGGCAGTGTGATTTGCTGCCATCCTCCCCTTCACCTATATGTAGCATTTCTCCCCATGCTATCTCTCCCCAACTTCCCACCCCTGCTTTCCCTCCCCTATTTCCCCCCAACAGACTCCAGTGTGTAGTTCTCCCCTCCCTGTGTCCATGTATTGTCATTGGTCAACACCCGCCTATGAGTGAGAACATGCGGTGTTTGATTTTGTGTTCTTGTGTCAGTTTGCTGAGAATGATGGTTTCCAGGTTCATCCATGTCCCTACAAAGGACGCGAACTCATCGTTTTTGATGGCTGCAAATATTCCATGGTGTATATGTGCCACATTTTCCCTGTCCAGTCTATCATCAATGGGCATTTGGGTTAGTTCCAGGTCTTTCCTATTGTAAACTGTGCTGCAATGAACATTCATGTGCATGTGTCCTTATAGTAGAATGATTTATAATCCTTTGGATATATACCCAGTAATGGGATTGCTGGGTCAAATGGAATTTCTATTTCTAGGTCCTTGAGGAATCACCACACTGTCTTCCACAATGTTTGAACTAACTTACACTCCCACCAACAGTGTAAAAGTGTCCCTATTTCTCTACATCTTCTCCAGCATCTGTTGTCTCCAGATTTTTTAATGATCACCATTCTAACTGGGGTGAGATGGTATCTCAATGTAGTTTTGATTAGCATTTCTCTAATGAACAGTGATGATGAGCATTTTTTCATATGTTTGTTGGCCTCATGTATGTCGTCTTTTGTAAAGTATCTGTTCATATCCTTCACCCACTTTTAAATGGGCTTGCTTTTTTTTTTTTTTTTTTTTTTTTTGTAAATCTGTTTTAGTTCTTTGTAAATTCTGCATATTAGCCATTTGTCAGATGGGTAACCTGCAAAAATTTTTTCCCATTCTGTTGGTTGCCGACTCACTCTAATGACTGAAAGGTCCCACAGATTTTACTTTTTCCTTAAAAATAATTGATTTAAACACTTATTTTGCTTAGGCCAATTAATTAGAGCTTTCTTAATAGACGTGGCACATATAACACATATGTAGCCACACAGACAACCAGAAGAAGATTGAGTAATTATAAGATTTTTGTTGTTGTTTTTGTTGTTTTGCTAATTTCCCAATTGTATTATTGACCTTTGGATAAGGGCCTTTAAGAACAGGGTTAGTAAAACAATTTCGAGGGCCTGATAAACATGTATAGCTGGAAGAAAAAGATTTTGAGAGGTACTTATTTACCTCTAATTCCAGGGTTTCCATAAGGAAAACAGAGATTTTTTTCACAATGTGATTTGTGGAGTTTTTCTGTTTTCCCAAGGAATCCCATGCCACTAGAAATCATTTTAGGATCTTTTATATGTGCACCAATAGTGGCAAGACAGAGCAGAGAAAATTAATTCAGTAGATTGAGGCAAAACCTTTTTTAGGAAAACAAAATTTATGAAGAGAAAAACATAAAGGCCTTTTGTATGTACTCATAGCTTGGATGTTCATTTTAATTAAGCTGAGTGCTCTTTTTCATCAGGGGTGAGGGTGAAGGTTACAATTATATAAATGTCATGCCAAGTTAAATTAAAAGATTGATTTATCTTCAGGAATTTCCCAAGATAATAAGAGGGATTTCCAGAGAAAGATCCCAGACACTGTTCGATCTGCGACAAATCAGACATGGAGAAAGGGACATGGGCGTGAGGAATGCCTTCAACCCCAGTCACTACTTGGAGAGAGAGAGTGGCAGAGGTGGTTTGCTTGGCTGGAGTAGTTTTTAATGGGTAACAGGTGAAGAAGGAGGAGGAGCAGGGCTTGGGGCTGAAGGCTTGGGGGCAGGAGGGGCCACCAGGGCAAAGGGTTTGGATGGGCAGATGCAGGGAGATAAGTATACGGAGGGGGCTCATCTGCAGGATCGAAATGGGTTTCAGAGGAAGGGGTTTTGAAGGAAGGACTTTTAGAGGAAGGGGAGACCTGAGGAGGGTTTTCACTAAGAAAAAGGATTTCATAAGGGGTGAAAGCTTGACACAGGGAGGGTCAGAATCTAATGTGGATGAAAGCCTGAATATAGAGAACCTCTTGCTATTTGCTGTTCCTGGTTATAAAGTTGTCAAGGTCTCTGAGAATTTCAGTCAAAGGTGCTATTTTTGGGTCATTGGCTGTCATTATCTAATTTGTATTGGGGCCAGGCTGTGTTGCAATAAAATACTAAGTGCTTTGACTTTATGCTTCCTGTAAGCCAAGTTTGGTGAGGTTGTGAAGGAGATAGCCCAATGGAGAAGACGTAGGAATGTGGGTTTGTTTGGCACCCATATGGACTGGTAAGGGGAAGCCAAGGTGTCTGTTTTTGTTCTAGATGTCTTCATACAAAATACAGAAACCCAGAATCCTCTTTATAAAGAGGACAGTCAAGCTGAGAAGAATCTGGGTATCCCCAAGATTTCTTCTAGCTTGGTCCCACTGGTCCTCCAAAGACTGGGACAGCAGACTTGACTCTCCCAGATACAATGAGAAAGCCAGGGGAGGGCAGATCTTACCAGTCAGCTGGATTAGTGTCTGATGTTAGGTCACTTGGAATCAGCAAATGGCCTCTTGGCCTGGAGAGAGAGTGAGAGAGAGAGAGACATTCCTGAGACCTGAGAGTTTTGAGAGCTCACTGGAGAGTAGCTCCCACCCGATCCTCACAGTCCCCGGGGTTAGTTTTCCCCCTCACACAAATTGCTTGAAAAGTGAAGTGACAGACAAGATGGGGCAGGACTCTCAGGATCCAGCAGGATGAGCTGCTGCTACCCACTGCTTCCTGTGTTGCAAGAAAGCCTCCACACCCAACACTTGTCCTGGGTTTCAGCACAAAATGTAAGAGTTAAAGAGGAAAGAAACATGAAAAATGACTCAACAATCAAATACAGGTTTATTTTGGAGAATAAACATGAGAGGGGCATTTGGCCAATTTTGGTCAGGAGCACTCTCTTACAGATGAAGAGTATTTAAGGGTTCAGGGTGAGAGAACTTATCGCAGGCCTGGAATGTTTCTGTATGGGAGAGAACTTTATTTCAGGGTTGGAATGTCTCTGGTTGGAGGGGAGGTTATCTTGGGGCTGACATCTCTCCAGTCAGATGGGAGATTATCTCAGGGCTGGCATGTCTCTGGTCGTGGAGGGTTTATCTTATGGTTGGAATGTTTCTTGTCAGAGATGTCATTTGTGGTTTATGGTCATGCTGACCTTAGACATTAGGCTGATACCTTTTGGATTTAGGCAGTTTTTGATTAAGGTGAACTTTAAAATGGTGGTGCTGGGAGGGGACAAGATGGCTGAATAGGAACAGCTCTGGTCTGCATCACCCAATGTGACCAACACAGAAGGCGGGTGATTTATGCATTTTCAACTAATGTATTCAGTTCACGTCAGTGGGTATAATCACGAAGGGAAGCAGAAGCAGGATGGGGTGTTGATTCACCTGTGAAGGGTGAGGATCAAGGGAACATTCCTCCCCTAGCCAAGAGAAGCTGAGAGGCACTCTGATACCCAGCCCAGATACTACACTTTTCCCAGGGTTTTTGCAATCTGCAGATGAGGAGATTCCCTCGGTTGCCTACACCACAAGGGCCCTGGGCAGCTGTTTGGGCAAACACTGAGCTAGTTGCAGGACATTTTTTGTTTTTGGTTCTCCCCCCTGTGGAGCTTGGAACCCCAGTGAGACGGAACAATTTACTCCCCTGGAAAGGGGGCTAAAGACAGGGAGCCAAGTGGTTTCACTCAATGAGTCCCACTCCCACAGAGCCCAACAAGCTAAGAACCACTGGCTTGAAATTCTCATTGCTAGCACAGCAGTCTGAAGTCGACCTGGGATAATTGAACTTGGTGGGGATAGGGGCATCACCATTACTGTGTTTAGCAGCCTAGGCTCTACCCTGACAGTGCTAAGGAGACTGGAAGGTTTCGATTGGGCAGAATTCACCACAGCATGGCAAATTGGCTGTGGCCAGACTGCTTCTCTAGATTTCTCCTCATTGGGCAAGGCATCTCTGAAGGAAAGGTAACAGGCCCAGTCAGGGGCTTACAGATAAATCTCCCATCTCACTGGCACAGAGCACCTGGGGGAAGGGGCAGCTGTGGGTGCACCTTCAGTGTATTTAATCTTTTGTACCTACTGGCTTTGAAGACACTAGCTGTTCCTAACAAGAGGGATTCTCTCAGCACAGCACACAAACTCTGCTAAGAGACAGACTGCCCTTTCAAGTGAGTCTCTGGCTACTGTGCTTCCTGACTTGTAGAGACCTCCCAACAGGGATCAACAGACACCTCATAGACGAGAGCTCTAGCTGGCAACATGCTGGTGCCCCTCTGGGTAGAAGATTCTTGAGGAAGGTGCAGGCAGCAATCTTTGCTGTTCTGCAACCTCCACTGGTTATGTCCAGGTGAACAGGGTCTGGATTGGACCTCCAGCAGACTGCAGCAGACCTGCAGAAGAGAGGCCTGACTGCTAGAAGAAAAACTAACAAACACAAAGCAACAACATCAACATCAACAACAACAACAAAAAACTCAAACAAAACCCCATTCACAGGTCATCAGCCTCAAAGATCAAATGTAGATAAATCCATGAAGATGAGGAAAAACCAGTGCCAAAATGCTGAAAATTTCAAAAACCAGAATACCTCTTCTCCAAATGATCACAACTTCTCTCCAGCAAGGGCACAAAGATGGATGGAGAATGAGATTAGCAAACTGATAGAAGTAGGCTTCAGAAGGTAGTAATAACAAGCTCCTCTGAGCTAAAGGAACATGTTACCCAATGCAAAAAAGCTAAGAACCTTGGTTAAATAGTTACAGAAACTGCTAACTAGAATAACCAGTTTAGAGACGAGAATAAATGACCTGATGGAGCTGAAAACTACAGCAGGAGAATTTCATGAAGCATACACAAGTATCAATAGCCAAATTGATCAAGATGAATGTAGGATATCAGAGATTGAGGATCAACTTACTGAAAAAAGGCATGAATTTGTATTCAGATTAGAGAAAATGGAATGAAAAGGAGTGAATGAAGTCTCCAAGAAATATGGGACTAAGTGAAAAGATCAAACCTACGATTGATTGGTGTACCTGAAAGTGATGGGAAGAGTGGAACCAAGTTGGAAAACATGCTCCAGTATATTATATGGGAGAAATTCCTCAACCTAGCAAGACAAGCCAACATTCAAATTCAGGAAACAAAGAACACCATAAAGATACGCATCAATAGAAGCAACCCCAACATATATAATCATCAGATTCTCCAAGATTAAAACAAAGGAAAAAATGTTAAGGACAGCCAGAGACAGAGGTCAGGTTACCTACAAAGGGAAGCCCATCAGACTAAAAGAGGATCTCTCAGCAGAAACCCTATGAGCGAGAAGAGAGTGGATCTAATATTCAACATTCCTAAAGAAAAGAATTTTCAACCCAGAATTTCATATCCAGCCAAACTAAGCTTCATCAGCAAAGGAGAAATACAGTCCTTTCTAGGCAAGCAAATGCTAAGGGATGTTGTCACCAATTGGCCTTCCTTACAAGAGCTCCTGAAAGAAGCACTAAATATGGAAAGGAAAAACCAATACCAACCACTGCAAAAACACACCCAAATATAAAGACCTACAATATTATAAAGAAAGTGCATCAACTAATGTGCAAAATAGCAAGCTAGCATCAAAATGACAGGATTAAATCAACATATAACAATAATAACCTTAAATGTAAATGTGCTAAATGTCCCAATAAAAAGACACAGACTGGCAAATTGGATAGAGTCAAGACCCATCAGTGTGCTGTATTCCCGAGACCCATCTCACATGCAAAGACACACGTAGGCTTAAAATAAGGGGTTGGAGGAATACTTACCAAGCAAATAGAAAGCAAAAAAAAAAAAGTAGAGATTGCAATCCTAGTCTCTGATAAAACAGACTTTAAATTAACAAAGATTGAAAAGACAAAGAAGGGCATTACATAATGAAGAAGGAATCAAAGAATCAAGAAGAGCTAACTGTCCTAAATATATATATGTTACCAATTCTAGAATACCCAGATTTATTAAACAAGCTTTTAGAGACTTACAAAGAGACTTAGACTCCCACAAAATAATGATCGGAGAGTTTAACACACTGCTATCAATATTATATCAATGAGAGAGGAAATTAATAAGGATATTCACTACTTGAACTCAGCTCTGGACCAAGTGGACCAAATAAAAATCTACAGAACTCTCCACCCCAAATCAACAGAATATACATTCTTCTCAGCACCGCCTCACACTTATTCTAAAATTGGCCACATAATTGGAAGTGAAACACTCCTCAGCAAATGCAAAAGTACTGAAATCATAACATTCTCTCAGACCACAGTGCAATCAAATCAGGACTCAGGATTAAGAAACTCACTCAGAACTACACAACTACATGGAAACTGGACAACCTGCTCCTGAATGAGTACTGGGTAAATAAGAAAATTAAGGCAGAAATAAGTGTTCTGAAACCAATGAGAACAAAGACACAACATAGAAGAATCTGTGGACACAGCTAAAGAAGTGTTTACAGGGGAATCTTTAGCACTACATGCCCACAGGAGAAAGCAGGAAAGGTCTAAAATTGAAACCCTAATATCACAATTGAAAGAACTAGAGAAGAAAGAACAAACAAATTCAAACGCTAGCAAAAGACAAGAAATAACTCTGATCAGAGAAGAACTGAAGGAGATAATGACAAAAAAATCCTTTCAAAAAAATCAATGAATTCAGGAGTTGATTTTTTGAAGAGATTAACAAAATAGATAGACCACTAGCCAGACTAATATAAAAGAAAAGAGAGAAGGATCAAGCAGATACAATAAAATATAATCAAGGGGATATCACCATTATTACAGAAATACAAACTACCAACAGAGAATACTATAAACACCTCTACACAAATAAATTTTTAAAAATTGAGAAGAAATGGATAAATAACTGGACACATACACCCTCCCAAGACTAAACCAAGAAGAAGTTAAATCCTTGAATAGACCAATATCACATTCTGAAATTGAGGCAGTAATTAACAGTGTACAACCAAAAAAAAAAAAAATGCCAGGACAAGATGGATTCACAGCAGAATTCTACCCCAGTTACAAAGAGGAGCTGCTACCATTCCTTCTGAAACTATTACAAACAATAGAAAAAGAGGCACTCTTCCCTAACTCATTTTATGAGGCCAGAATCATCCTGATACCAAAACCTGGCAGAGACACAACAACAGAAGAAAATTTCAGGCCAATATCACTGATAAACATCAATGATAAAATTCTCAACAAAATACTGGCAAACCGAATCCAGCAGCACATCAAAAAGTTTATCCACTACAATCAAGTCAGCTTCATTCCTGGCATGCAAGGCTGGTTCAACAAATGTAAATCAACAAACGTAATACATCACATAAACAGAACCAATGACATAAAATGCATGATTATCTCATACATGGAGAAAAAAAAGATCTTTGATATAATTTAACACCCCATTATGTTAAAAACTCTCAATAAACTAGGTATTGATGGAACGTATCTTAAAATATTCAGAGCTATTTATGACAAACCCATAGCCAATATAATACTGAATTGGCAAAATCTTAAAGCATTCCCTTTGAAAACCAGTATAAGACAAGGATGCCCTCTTTCACCGCTCCTATTCAACATAGTATTGGAAGTTCTGGCCCGGGCAATCAGGAAAGATAAATAAATAAATGGTATTCAAATAGAAAGAGACGAAGTCAAATAAATGGTCTCTGTTTGCAGGTGAGCTGATTGTATTTTTAGAAAACCCAATCATCTCAGCTCAAAATCACCTAAAGCTGATAAGCAACTTCAGCAAAGTCTCAGGATACAAAATCAATGTGCAAAAATCACAAGCATTCCTATATGCTAATAATAGAGAGCCAAATCATGAGTGAAATTACATTCACAATTGCTACAAAAAAGAATAAAATACATAGAAATATAACTGAAAAGGAACATGAAGGACCTCTTCAAAGATAACTACAAGCCACTGCTCAAGGAAATAAGAACTGACACAAACAAATGAAAAAAGATTTCATGATCATGGATAGGAAGAATCAATATTGTGAAAATGGCCATACTACCCAAAGTAATTTATATATTCAACGCTGTCTTCATCAAGCTACCATAGATTTTCTTCACAGAATTAGAAAAAACTACTTTAAGTTTCATATGGAATCAAAAAAGATCCTGTATACCCAAGAGAATCCTAAGCAAAAAGAACAAAGCTGGAGGCATCATGCTACCTGACTTCAAACTATACTACAAGGCCATAGTAACAAAAACAGCATGGTACTGGTACCAAAACGGATATATAGACCAATGGAACAGAACAGAGGCCTCAGAAATAACTCCACCCATCTACTTCCATCTTATCTTTGACAAACCTGACAAAAACATGCAATGGGGAAAGGATTCCCTATTTAATAAATGGTGTGGGGAAAACTGGCTAACCATATGCAGAAAACTGAAACTGGACCCCTTCCTTACACCTTATACAAAAATCAACTCAAGATGGACTAAAGACTTAAATGTAAAATGTAAAACTATAAAAACCCTAGAAAAAAACCTAGGCAGTACCATTCATCACATAGGCATGGTTAAAGGCTTTATTACTAAACACCAAAAGAAATGGCAACAAAAGCCAAAATAGACAAGTGGTATCTATTTAAACTGAAGGGTTTCTGCACAGCAAAGGAAACAATCATTAGAGTGAACCAGCAACCAACAGAATGATAAAACATTTTTTACAATCTACCCATTTGACAAGTGCTAATATCCAGAATGTACAAAGAACTAAAACAAATTTACAACAAAGAAACAAACGACCACATCAAAGAGTGGGCAAAGGATATGAAGAGACACTTTTCAAAAGAAGACATTTATGCAGCCAACAAACATATGAAAAAATGCTCATCATCACTGGTCATTAGAGAAATGCAAATCAAAACCACATTGAGATATCATCTCTCGCCAGTTAGAATGGTGATCTTTAAGAAATCTGGAGGCAACAGATGTTGGAGAGGATGTGGAGAAATAGGAACACTTTTACACTGTTGGTGGTAGTGTACATTAGTTCAACCATTGTGGAAGACAGTGTGACAATTCCTCAAGGGTCTAGAACTAGAAATACCATTTGAGCCAGCAATCCCATTACTAGGTATATACCCAAAGGATTATAAATGGT
The DNA here is from genome assembly GCF_030222135.1 of Aotus nancymaae. NCBI lineage: Eukaryota > Metazoa > Chordata > Mammalia > Primates > Aotidae > Aotus > Aotus nancymaae. The sequence goes on from NW_026988488.1 coordinate 2,782,249, forward strand.
TCTATTATAAAGACACATGCACATGTATGTTCATTGTGGCACTGTTTACAATAGAGAAGACTTGGAACCAACCCAAATGTCCATCAATGATAGACTGAATAAAGAAAATGTGGCACATATACACCATGGAATAATATGCAGCCATAAAAAAGGATGAGTTCATGTCCTTTGCAGGGACATGGATGAAATTGGAAATCATCATTCTCAGCAGACTGACACAAGAACAGAAAACCAAACACCACATGTTCTCACTCATAAGTGGGTGTTGAACAATGAGAACATATGGACACAGGGAAGGGAACATCACACACTGGGGTCTTTTGGGGTGTGGGGGGCTAGGGGAGGGATAGCAGTGTGTGGAGGGATTCGGGAGGAATAACATTAGGAGAACTACCTAGTGTAGGTGATGGGGGGATGGATACAGCAAACCCCCATGGCATGTGTATACCTATATAATGATCTTGCATGATCTGCACATGTACCCAAGAACTTAAAGTACAATAAAAAAATCAAATAGGAAAACAATTTAAATTGCCTACAATTAAAGTGACCAGAGATTTAAAAAAATAAAATAAAATAAAAATAGAATTGCTACAATGAGGATAAAATGCCCAAGAATACAGCTTAGAAGTTACGTGAAGGACCTCCTCAAGGAGAACTACAAATCACTGTTCCAGGAATAAGAGAGGACACAAACAAATTGAAAACAATTTTATGAGTAGAAAGAATCAATATTGTGAAAATAGCCATATTGCCCAAAGTAATTAATAGATGCTATTCCCACTGCTTTCCCCATCAAGCTACTGTTTAGTTTCTTCAAAGAATTGCCAAAAACTACTTCAAATTTTATATGGAACCAAAAAAGAGCCCATAGAGTCAAGACATCCAATAGCAAAGCCTTTGAGTCAACCCAAATGCCCATCAATGATGAACTGGATAAAGAAAATATGGCACATATACACCATGAAATACTATGCAGCCATAAAGAACAATGAGTTTATGTCCTTTGCAGGGACATGGATGAAGCTGGAAACCATCATTCTCAGCAAATTAATACAGGAACAGAAAACCAAACACTGCATATTCTTACTCAAGTGGGAGTTGAAATATGAGAACATATGGACATAGTGGGGAGAACATTACACACTGGGACCTGTCGAGGGGTGGGGGGCAAAGGGAGGGAGAACATTAGAACAAATACTTAATGCATGTGGGGCTTAAAATCTAGATGACAGGTTTCTGGGTGCAGGAAACAAGCATGACACATGTATACACATGTAACAATCTTGCTCATTCTGCACATGTGTCCCAGAAATTAAAGTACAATAAAACATTTTTAAGAAATCACAATGAGATACCATCTCCTGCCAGTTAGAATGGCAATTATGAAAAAGTCAGGAAACAACAGATGCTGGTGAGGCTGTGGAGAAATAGGAACGCTTTTACACTGTTGTGGGAGTGTAAATTTGTTCAACCATTGTGGAAGACAGTGTTGGAATTTCTCAAGGATCTAGAACCAGAAATACTATTTGACCCAGCAATCTCATTACTGGGTATATACTCAAAGGATTATAAATCATTCTACTATAAAGACATATGTGCATGTATGTTTATTGCAGCACTATTTACAATAGCAAAGACCTAGAACCAATCTGCATGCCAATCAGTGATAGACTGGATAAGGAAATGTGGCACATATATTACATAGAATACTATGCAGCCATCAAAATGAATCAGTTCTTCTCCTTTGCAGGGACATTGATGAAGCTGGAAGCCATCATTCTCAGCAAAGTAAAACAGGAACAGAAAACCAAACACTGCATGTTCTCACTCATGAGTGGGAGTTGAACAATGTGAACCCTTGGACACAGAGAGGGGAACATCACATACTAGTGCCCATCAGGGTGTGGGGAGCAGGAGGAGAGAGAGCATTAGGAGAAATACCTAATGCTTGTGGGGCTTAAAACCTAGATGATGGTTGATAGGTGTAGCAAACTACCACGGCACATGTATAGCTATGTAACAGATCTGCACATTCTGCACCTGTATCCCAGAACTTAAAGTGAATTAATAAAAAAGAAAAGAAATTATAAATAAATAAAAATAAAATGGCAGTGCTTGTCCAAAACGGTGATGCTCCTACTCTGCCAGTACCATTCTGTATGTAGGCCATGACAAAGATTTCATGATGACACCAAAAGCAATTGCAACAAAAACAAAAATTAAATATGACCTAATTAAACTAAAGGGCTTCTTCACAGCAAAGAAACTATTAACAAACAACCTACAGAATTGAAGAAAATATTTGCAATCTGCACATTCACAAGTGTCTAATATCTGTAATCTTTAAGAAATTTTATCAGTTTCAGAAGCAAAAAATACAATTTAAAAGTTTGCAAATGACATGCGCAGACACCTTTTCAAATGAGACATAAATACAGCTAACAAGGATATGAAAAATTGCTCAATATTACTAATTATTAGAGAAATGCAAGTCAAAAGCACAATGAAATATCACTCATACCAGTCAGAATGGCTATTGTTAAAAAGTGAAAATGAACAGTTGCTGGCTAGGTTGTGAAGAAAAGGGAACACTTGTACACTGCTGATGGGAGTGTGAATTAGTTGAGCCATTGTGATGAGCAATTTGGCAATTTCTCAAGGAACTTAAAACAGAATTACCATTTGCCCCAGAGATTCCATTACTGTGTTTGTACCCAAAGGAATGTAAATCATTCTACTCTAAAGACATGCACACATATGTTCATCTGAGTACTATTCACAGTAGCAAAGCCATATAATCAATCTACATGCCTATCAATGGTAGATGGGATAAAGAAAATGTGGTACATATATACAAATGAATTCTATGCAGCCATAAAAAAAAAGAGATCATGTCTTCTTTATCAACATGGATGAAGTTGGGTGCCATTATTCTAGCCAAACTAACACAGGAACAGTAAACCAAATATCACATGTTCTTACTTATAAGTGGAAACTAAACATTGAGCACATATGGACACAAAGAAGAGAACAGACACCGAGGCATATTTGAAATTGGAGGGTGGAAGAAGGGTAAGGATTGAAAAACAACTTATTGGATACTAGACTCATTATCTGAGTACACCAAACCCCAATTACATGCAATTTACCTACATAACAAGCATACACACGTACCTTTGATCCTGAAATAAACGTTTAGAAAATTATACATACCGGAAGAAAACAGTCTTATGGGTGTGGAATCAAAGTTACACTTGGAGAAATTTAGACTTATTTGTGAGATGCCCCTTCCTGATAGAAAAAAAAAAAAAAATATATATATATATATATATATATATGTTTATAGTTACAAGTTTGGTTGTTTATTATCTGTCTTCTCAAATAGAATATATAAGGAACTTATCCCTATTCTTCATTTTTGAATGCTTAGTGTCTTGATTATACCTAATCTACAGAAAATGTGTATTTTTTGGTTCAATGAATATTTATAGATAAGGTGGCAATTAGAAAGGAAATAATTTGGAGAAGTTATTACCTGATGCCCTTTATTATGTTTGTAAAGTGAAAAAGAGGCATTCTGTGGGTGAGGGTGGTGTGTAGTATAATTTTAAAGTCAACTCTGAGAAGAATCAAAATAGGAAGTAAATGGATTGCCCAGCATATTTGGAATTCCAGATAAGTTAAACTTTTCCAGTTTTGAGCTCCTATTGATATTATATATGTAAAGCACAAAACAAATTAGCACATAATAAGTCTTAGATGTATGTTAGTTCCTTCCTCTCCCTTTTCCTGATACCATGAGGCATTTTAGCATTTGACTTGTTTAAGGTATGTTATCTCAATATTTCTACATTGTGTATGTCTTGATAGCAGAGACCATGTCTTATATTATTTTGTATTCTCAACTCTTTTTCCTCTTTTGACAGAATAATGATGACAGTAGCAATATTGGCAGACTCATGTATAGTATACCATGTTGTATTTTACAAACTTTTTTTGCAAATCATCTCATTTGATCTTTAGAGCAACATTGCTGTAGGTTTCACAGCAAACAGATGGATAAGCAGAACTCCACATCCTGCTAGGTAATCAATTTCAACACATGCTCATACTGAATCTGTGAGATATTGCAGAAGGTGGATTTTTTGATGCATGGAATTTGAAGGGTTTAACAAATTAAAATTCAACAGTACTACAGTCAGAGAAAGGCATGCATTTTGGAATCAAACCAGTCTGGATTATATTGTTTATGGAGGGTTGTTTTTTCATAGAAAATAGTTTTCTAGCACCTTAGGTAGTGAAGAGGGCCATCAGAGATTGGTAGATACTAGCATCTTTTAAACAGTAATGTGTAAATTGCAAACAGAAACCTTTGGGAAGGGAATTAATTTGTTCAAGTGACAGTATTTCCTATGTCTTTTTAGACAAGATGCATAGTTGGTAATTCAGTAGCTCGTAAAACCTTTATGAGGTGTGGGAAAACTCTTGTTTTTAAAACAATTTCAGTTTATTTGCATCATCAGTGAGATAGGAAATAGTCTGCAAATCTCTGTAAATACTTCAAGACCAATGTGATGCAGAAGATAAACTAAAGTAGGAAGAATTTGCTTAACAGCATCTAATAGTGGAGTTGAATTTTTATATACAACAAAAGTTTGAAAGTGTCCAGATAAAATTATATAAATAACTGCATGCTAAAGATGACATATCAGGACCTGCAAGCAGAATTAATAAAGTAACTATTGCACTATTCTTGATAACCAAATCTTGAAATATTTCCTGAAGCTCATATAGCTTATTTACTGATATGTGAATGGTGAGATGCCAATAGGGCAATGAATGTTCTTTATCTACCACAGCTTTAGTCTATTATGTTTTCCCAAAATCTATATTAGCAAGTGCACCTAAACAAATTAAAATTCAACAGTACTACAGTCAGAGAAAGGCATGCATTTTGGAATCAAACCAGTCTGGATTATATTGTTTATGGAGGGTTGTTTTTTCATAGAAAATAGTTTTCTAGCACCTTAGGTAGCTAGGAGTTGGAGTATCAAATGATTACTCTTTGTGTCTTTCACAGTGATGTCAACAGAACAATTTACAAAGCCCTAGTTGCTATGGTTTTCCTGTGATGGAAAAATAGCAGGTGCTAGGTGTAGTGGGTCACGCCTGTAATCTCAGCACTTTGGAAGGCTGAGGTGGGCAGATCACTTGAGGTTAGGATTTCAGTACCAGCCTGGCCAACATGGTGAAACCCTGTCTCTACAAAAAATACAAAATTAGCCAGGAGACAGAGGGAGGAGAATCCCTTGGACCTGGGAGTCTGAGGTTGCAGTGAGCCAACATCTCACTATTGTACCTTATCCGGGGCCACAGAGTAAGACTCTGTCTCCGAAAAAAAAAAAAAAAAAAAAAGTGGCAGGAAAAGAGCTTATGTTTCTTCCTTTCTTCTATTTCAATAGGTTTTTGTGGAACAGGTGATGTTGTGCTGTTTAGTTACATGAATAAATTCTTTAGTAGTGATTTCTGAGATTTTGATGCACCCATCACCTGAGCATTGTACACTGTACCCAATGTATAGTCCTTTATTCCTCACCGCCCTCCATCCTTTTTTTCCGAGTCCCCAAAGTCCAATGAATTATTCTTATACCTTTGCTTCCTCATGGCTTAGCTCCCACATATGAATGAGAACAATGTTTGGTTTTCTATTTCTGAATTATTTCACTTAGAATAATAGTCTCCAATTCCATGCAGGTTTCTGCAAATGATTTTATTCCTTCTTATTGCTAAGTACTATTCCATGGGGTGTGTGTGTGTGTGTGTGTGTGTGTGTGTACCACATTTTCTTTATTCACTCATTGATTGATGGGCACTTGGGCTGGTTCCATATTTTTGCAATTGCAAATTGTGCTGCTATAAACGTATATGCAAGTTATCTTTATTGTATAATGCCTTCTTTTTCTCTGGATAGATACCTAGTAGTGGGATTGCTGGATCAAACAGTAGATCCACTTTTAGTTATTTAAGGAATCTCCCCACTGTTTTTCATTTTTTAACAACCCACTTATCTTTAACTTTCCTTGGTTTTATATTAAGTTCTATACACTACTGTATCATTTCTCTTCTTTCTCTTTTTTCTTGTACCTGTTAACGTGGACAGCTGGTGAATTGGCCTTCACATTGGTGGATGTGTTGTTATACCGTTGGGAAAAAGTTAGAAGATAGTGATCTGCCTCAGGTTCTATGAGTAACATAATCATGGCTTACAGACCTCAGGTCAGCACTTTCTGGATAGCTGAAAAAAATTATACTTTAAAATCCTAAACTATAAAGGCTTTCAGAGCTAGTCTTTTGATTTTCTAATGATGTATGGAAAATGATAAAAGACTTTACCATTCTATGTTGGAAAAATACATATTTTTCTAATTTAAGAGGAGATTACCGAAGAGAGAAAAATATCTACTAAATGGGGAAAAAATGATTCAGACAGTATTTAATCAAGTCTATGGTAGAAAGACTTTAAAATTATCAATGGCAAAAACCGCAGTTACTTTTGCACCAACCTAAATATTCTTATTGATTTTATTTTTTAAATTTTTTGTGGTACATAGTAGGTGTACATATATGGAGTACATGAGATGTTTTGATACAGGCATACAATGCATAATAACCACATTAGAGTAAATGGGGTATCTATGATCTCAAGCATTTATTCTTTCTTTGTGTTATAAACCATCTAATTATACTTCTAGTTATTTAAAAATATATAATAAACTATTGTTTACTATAGTCACCTTGTTGTGCTATTCAATACTAGATATTACTCATTTTATATAATTATAATTTTGCATGCATTAATCATCCCCACCCCTACCCTCCACCCACTATCTTTCTCAGTCTTTGGTAACTATCATTCTACTCTTGATCTCCATGAGTTCAATTGTTTTAATGTTTAGCTCTCAAAAATATGTGAGAACATGCGTAGTTTTGTTTTTTGGTAACTGGCTTTTTTCATATAACATAATAACCTCTAGTTCCAGACATATTATTGCAAATTGTAAGATTTCATTCATTTTTATGGCTGAATATTATTCCATTGTATATATAAACCACATTTTAAAAAATCTCTTCATCTGTTGATGGACACTTAGGTTGCTTCCAATTTTGGCAATTGTGAATAGTATTGCAATAAACACAGGAGTGCAGCTATCTTTTCAATATATTGATTTCCTTTCTTTAGGCTATATACCTAGCACTTTGAAATTGCTGAGTCATGTGGTTGCTCTATTTTGTTTTCTTGAGGAGCCTTCAAACTGTTATTCATAGTGGTTTTACTAATTTACATTCTCACTAACAGTGTGCAACATTTCACTTTCCTTCACATTGTTGCTGGTATTTGTTATTGTCTTTTGGATGTAAGCCATTTTAACTGGGGTGAGATGATGTTTCATTAGAGTTTTGATTTGCATTTCTCTGATGATCAGTAATATTGAGCACCTTTTCAAATGCGTGTTTGCTATTTGCCTGTCTTCTTCTGAGAAATGTCAGTTACATTTATTCTTAGTTATCTTATTTTATTTGTAGCTACTGTAAATGAGATTATTTCTTGTTTTCTTTTTTGGATTGTTCATTGTTGGCATGTGGATATACTACTGATTTTTGTATGCTGATTTTATATGCTGCAATGTTGCTGATTTTTTTATTAGTTCTAAAAGTCTTTAAGTTTTTTCAAATATAAGATCATATCAAACAAAGATAATATGGCCTCTTTTATTCCAATTTATATGCCCTTTATTTGTTTTTGTTGTCTGATTGCTCTTACTGGGACATTCAATATCACATTGAATAACAGTGATGTAAATGGGAATATTTGTCATGTTTTAGATCTTAGATGAAAGGCATTCAGTTTTTCCTTAGTATGATAGTAGCTGTGGGTCAGTGGAATATGGCTTTTACTGAGTTGAGGTATATTTCTTATATACCCAGTTTTTGTTAGTTTTATTCAGAGGGGATGTTGAATATTACCAAATTCTTTATCAGCATCAGTTGAATTTATCATATGATTTTTATCATATGATTTTTGTCCTACATTCTGTTGATACAATATATTACATTGGCTGATTTGCATATGTTGAACCGTTCCTGCATCTCTGGGATAAATCCCACTTGATCATGATGAATGATCTTTTTAATGGGTTGTTGAATTCGTTTTGCTAGTATTATGTTGAGGATTTTTGCATTATTTTGTTTTCTTTTGTTTTGTTTGAGACGGAGTCTTGCTCTGTCACCAGGCTGCAGTGCAGTGGCACGATCTCAGCTCAGTTCAAGCAATTCTCCTACCTCAGCCTCCCGAGTAGCTGGGACTACAGGCGTGCACCACCACACCCAGCTAATTTTTGTATTTTTATTAGAGACAGTGTTTCATCATGTTGGCCAGGATGATCTCGAGCTTTTGACCTAATGATCCACCCACCTCACCCTCCCAATGTGCTGGGATTACAAGTGTGAGCCACCACACCTGGCCTTTTGCATCAATATTAATCAGTGATGTTGGTCTGCAGTTTTTTTTTTAAATATGTCTTTGTCTGGTTTTGTTATCAAAGTAGTTCTGGCCTCGTAGCATGAGTATGGAAGTCTTCCTTCCTCTTTAATTTTTCGGAATAGTTTGAGGAGGGATGACATTATTTCTTCAACTGTTTGCTAAGATTCAGCAGTGAAACCAGTTTGCTGGGAGATGTTTTATCTTGTCTTCAATCTCATTGCTTGTTATTGGTCTGTTCAGGTTTTATATTTTTTTATGGTTCAATCTTGGTAGGTTATATTTGTCTAGGAATTTGTTCATTTCTTCTAAATTTTCCAATTTATTGGCACAAAGTTGCTCATTGTAGCCTCTAATAATTCTTTTACTTTCTGCAGTATTGGTTGTAATGTTTCCCTTTTATCCATAATTTTATTTATTTGGATTTTCTCTTTTTTTCTTATTGTAGCTAAAGGTATTCAATTTCATTTGTCTTTTTGAAAAATCAACTTTTCCTTTCATCAATCTTTTGTGTGTTTTTATATGAATTTTATTTATTTATGCTCTGATTTTTATTATTCCTTCTACTAATTTGAAGTTTAGATTGTTTTTGCTTTTATAGCTTTTTAATGTGCATCATTAAGTGGTTTATGTGAAATATTTCTATTTTTTTGATGCAGGAACTTATACCTATAAACGTTCTTCCTAGTGTTGCTTTCTCTATATCTCATTGTATTAGTCTGCTCTCACAATGCTATAAAGAAATACCTGAGACTGGGACTTTTATAATGAAGTTTAGTTGGCTCGTGGTTAGTATTGGAAGTTCTGATCAGGGCAATCAGGAAAGAAAAAGAAATAAAGGGTACTCAATTAAGAAAACAAGAAGTTAAATTGTCTCTATTTGCAGACAACATGATTGTATATTTAGAAGACCCCATCTTCTCAGCCCAAAATCTTCTTAAGCTGATAAGCAACTTTAGCAAGTTCTCAGAATACAAAATCAATGTGCAGAAATCACAAGCATTCCTATACACTAATCACAGACAAAGAACTAAATCATGGGTGAAGTCCCATTCACAATTGCTGCAAAGAGAATAAAATACCTAGAAATACAACTAACAAGGGATGTGAAGGACCTTTTCAAGGAGAACTACAAAACTACTACTCAAGGAAATAAGAGAGGACACAAACAGATGGAAAAACATTCCATGCTCATGGTTAGAAAGAATCGATATCATGAAAATCGCCATACTGCCAGAAGTAATTTATAGATTCAATGCTATCCCCATCAAGCTACCATTGACCTTCTTCACAGAATTGGAGAAAAACACCTTACACTTCATATGGAACCAAGAGCCCACATAGCCAAGACAATTCTAAGCAAAAAAAAAAAAAAAAAAAAAAAAAAGCTGGAAGCATCACACAACCTGACTTCATGACTTCAAACTATACTACAAGGCTACTGTAACCAAAGAGCATGGTACTGGTACCAAAACAGAGATTTAGACCAATGGGACAGGACAGAGGCCTCAGAAATAATACGACACATCTACAACCATCTGATGTTTCACAAACCTGACAAAAGCAATGGGGAAAGGATTTTCTATTTAATAAATGGTGTAGTAAAACTGGCTAGCCATATGCAGAAAACTGAAACTGAATCCCTTTCTTACACCTTATACAAAAGTTAAACCTAGATGGATTAAATATTTAAACATGAGGCCTAACACCATAAAAACCCTAGAAGAAAACCTAGGAAATAACATCCAGGACATAGGCATGAGCAAGGACTTCATGACTAAGATGCCAAAAGCAATGGCAACAAAAACCAACAGAGACAAATGGGATCTAATTAAACTAAAGAGCTTCTGCACAGCAAAAGAAACCATCATTAGAGTGAACCAGCAACCAACAGAATGGGGAAAAAATTTACAATCTACCTATCTGACAAAGGGCTAATATACAGGCTGTAGAAGAAGCATAGTGGCTTCTGCTTCTAAAGAGGCCTCAGGGAGCTTTCATTCATGGTAGAGGGGGAGCCAACACTTCAAATGGCTGGAGCAGGAGAAAGAGGGCTGGAGGTGTCACATACTTTTAAACAACCAGATCTCACAAGAGCAGCCACACTGTGGTAATACATCTCCATGATTCTATCCACTCCCATCAGGCCCCACCTCCAATACTGGGAATTACAATTTGACATGAGATTTGGGAAGGGACAGAGATACAAATCATATCACCCATGGGTTTTGATATGTCACATTTCCATTATAATTTTTTACAAGAATTTTTTTTAATTCTTAATTTCTTCATTGACTCATTGGTCATTCAGGGCAATAGTGCTTGATTTCTGTGTTTGTAGAGTTTCCAAATTCCTCTAGTAACTGATTTCTAGTTTTATTCTTTTGTGGTCACAGAAGATAGTTGATGGAATTTCAAATTTTTTGAGTGTTTTAAGACTTGGTTTTGACCTAATATACTGTCTACCTTTAAGAATGATCCATGTGCTGAGGAGAATAAAGTGTATTCTGCAGTCTTTGGATGAAATGTTCTGTAAATACTTGTTATATCTTTTTGGTCAATAGTGCAGATTAACTCCAATGTTTTGTGTTGATTTTTTGTCTGAGTCATCTGACAAGTGCTGAATTTCACTTGTTGAAGTCTCCAGCTATTATTGTATTGTGGCCTGTCAATTTAGCTCTAATAATTGCTTTATAAGTCTGGGTACACCACTGTTGCATGCATATATATTTAAAATTGTGATATCTTCTTGCTCAATCGACTTCATCATTATATACTGACCTTCTTTATCTTTTTATAGGTTTTGTCTTGAAATCTATCTTGTCTGCAATAATTGTAGCTACTCCTGCTCTTTTAAAAAATATATTATTATAATTTAAGTTCTGAGATGCATGTGCAGAATGTGCAGGTTTGTAACATAGGTATGCATGTGTGATGGTGGTTTGCTGCACCCATCAACTCATCATCTATGTTAGGTATTTCCCCTAATGCTATCTCTCCCCTATCCTCCCACCCCCTGACAGGCCCTGTTGTCTGATGGTCCCCTCCCTGGGTCCATGTGTTCTCATTGTTCAACTCCCACTTATGAGTGAGAACATGTGGTGTTTGCTTTTCTGTTCTTGTGTTAGTTTGCTGAGAATGGTGGTTTCTAACTTCATCCATGTCCCTGCAAAGGACACGAGCTCATCCTTTTGTATGGTTGCATAACATACCATAGTGTATATGTGCCACATTTTCTTTATCCACTCTATCAATGATGGGCATTTGGGTTGGTTCCAAGTCCTTGCTTTTGTGAACAGTGCTGCAGTAAACATACGTGCGCATGCGTCTTTAAGGTAGCATGATTTATAATTCTTTGGGTATATACCCGGTAATGGGATTGCTGGTTTAAATGGTATTTCTAGTTCTAGATCTTTGAGGAATCACCACACTGTCTTCCACAATGGTTGAACTAATTTACACTCCCACCCAACAGTGTAAAAGTGTTCTTATTTCTCCACATCCTCTCCAGCATCTGTTGTTTCCTGACTTTTTTTTTATTATTATACTTTAATTTCTGGGGTACATGTGCAGATCTTGCAGGATTGTTACATAGGTATACACTTGCTTTGGTGGTTTGCTGCCTCCATCCCCTGTCCCCTGCATTAGGTATTTCTCCCAATGTTATCCCTCCCCAATCTTCCAACCCCCATCCCTCCCCTAGCTCCCCACCCCGCAACACACCCCAGTGTATGTTCCCCTCCCTGTGTCCATGTGTTCTCATTGTTCAACACCCATGTATGAGTGAGAACATGTGTGTTTTGTTTTCTGTCCTTGCATCACTTTGCTGAAAATGATGGTTTCTAGATTCATCCATATTCCTGCAAAGGATATGAACTCACCCTTTTTTATGGCTTCACAGTATTCCATGTTGTATATGTGCCACATTTTCTTTATCCAGTCTATCATGATGGGTATTTGGGTTGGTTCAGTTTCTTTGCTATTGTGAACACTGCCACAATGAACATACATGTGCATGTGTCTTTATAATAGAACAATTTTCTGACTTTTTAATAATTGCCATTCTAACTGGCATGAGATGGTATCTCATTGTGGTTTTGATTTGCATTTCTTTAATGACCAGTGATGGTAAGCTTTTTTAAATGTGTTTGTTGGGTGCATAAATGACTTTTTCTGAGGATTGTCTGTTCATAGTCTTCAAATTTTTGATGGTTTTTTTTCTTGTAAATTTATTTAAGTTCTTTGTAGATTCTGGATATTAGCCCTTTGTCAAATGGGTAGACTGGAGAAATTTTCTTCCATTCTATAGGTTGCCTGTTCACTCTGATGATAGTTTCTTTTGCTGTGCAGAAGCTCTTTAGTTTAATTAGATCCCATTTGTCAATTTTGGCTTTTGTTACCATTGCTTTTTGTGTTTAGTCATGAAGTTTTTGCCCATGCCTATGTCCTGAATGATATTGCCTAGGTTTTCTAGGGTTTTTATGGTTTTAAGTCTTACGTTTGAGTCTTTAATCAATCTTGAGTTAATTTTTGTATAAGATGTAAGAAAGGGATCCAGTTTCAGTTTTCTGATATGGCTAGTCAGTTTTCCCAACACAATTTTTAAATAGGGAATCCTTTCCCCCTTGCTTGCTTTTGTCAGGTTTGTCAAAGATCAGAGGGTTGTTGATGTGTGATGTTATTTTATTGGTTTATATATCTGTTTTGATACCAGTACCGTGCTGTTTTGATTACTGTAGCCTTGTAGTATAGTTTGGAGTCAGGTAGTGTGATCCCTCCAGCTTTGTTCTTTTTGGTTAGTATTGTCTTGGCTATGCAGGCTTTTTTTTTTGTTTGTGTTTGTTTTCTTATGAAATTTAAAGTAGTTTTTTTTCCAATTCTGTGAAGAAAGTCAATGGTAGCTTAATGGGGATAGCATTGAATCTATAAATTACTTTGGGCAGTATGGCATTTTTATGATATTCTTCCATTGATACTTTATCTTCAACCCTTGCCTTTAAGAGGCAAATGAATGTGACAAACAGGTGAATCATGCTTGGTTCTGAGACAGTGAAGGAATTTTCCTAGTATTTAAATGTATTTACATAACCAGTTGTATAAATCTAAATATAAAACCAATCTCCAGTATGTTTTAAGATGCCACTTGCCAACTTTGTGAAAAGTTTAACATTACTAACAAAGTCTAATCACATCTTTAAAAGGTGTAAACAGTGATAGCATTTACTGAATTGGAATTACTTTTAAAATTCAAAAACTGAACATATTCATTTAACCACAAACCAGTCTTAGTTTTAAATCAGGACTGCCCAACAAGATATTCTGTCAGTCATTCATGATCTGAATTCTGGTGTATGAGATCTATTAAGGTACATATAAAAAAGTCATGAGACATTTGTTTTGTAATAAATAAGGCAGTGGCCAAGTCTGCTGTTTCTGTCTTCTTAATGCTGGCACGTATTATTTTTGTTCCAGGGATGTACTTCTTGAGATTCTCTAAATACTACATCAGTGTATCTTCTCCCCAGGTGATGCCCCCTTTTTTTTTATTCGCATCTGTGTGAGAGAATCCAATGGTCTTACCTGTCTTCCACCTGAAGAGACCACTGGGATTTGGCCCAGTCTTGTTCTTGCCCTTCTTTTCCACGGTGTGGCACTGAGCACACTTCTGAACAAAAATCTTCTTGCCTTTCTCAATATCACCCATATTTAATTCTCTTTTACATTGCTGGTGCATTGAAGGTTTCCTCTCCAAAGCCAAACGTCCCACTCTCTCTCTCTCTTCCTCCTTTCTTTAAAGAAAAAAAAAAAGAGGAGGGAATCTATTTCTTCATTCTGAGCTTCCTGGAGCTTGGGCAGGTGTGATACAAGCACTCCTGTGGCCACTACCACTGAGACTGCACTGGGTCAGACCTGAAGCCACCATGGCATTGTGTCTCACCTAAGGCCTGTGGTATCCACTGCCCAGCTACCACCTATGTTCATGAAGGATCTAGGGCTCCACAATCAGAATTTGGCGAAGCCAGTTAGCCTTATGTCCTTCCTTCCATGTGCCAAATTTCCCCCAGTCCTGGGAAGGTCTAGAGCTGTAGTCCAGGAGCCTGGGCCTATAGTTGGAAACATTAAGAATCTACCTGGTTCTCTATTCTACAGTGTCTGAGAAGGCACCCAAGTCACAAAACAAAGTCCTTCCCATTGTCTCCTTTTTTTTCAATCAGAGCAGTCTCTGTGGCCACCACCACCCCAGGCTCAAGACAAGTTTTTCCTGGCTACTGCCAATGTTCACTCAAGGCCCTAGTGCTCTTCAGTCAGCTTTTGTTGAATGCTACGAAGCCTGGAACTCTCCCTTCAGGGCAGGGAGCTCCCCGCTGTCCCAGGTCATGTCCAGAAATGTCATACAGGAGCCAAGACTTGAAACTGAGGACTCCAGGAGCTGCTTAGAGTTCTTCTGCATCTGTCTAAGCTGGTACCTAAAGTGTGAGACAAAGTCCCGTTTACTTTTCCCTCTCCTTTTCTAAAACAGAAGGAGTCATAAAAAAAAAAAGAAAGAAAGAAAAGAAAGATCACTACAGCTCAGAATGTGCTGTTTCACCTGAAGCCAGCACACCTTAAGTCTCAACCAAGGCCCATGCAAGTACTGCCTATTACTGCTGATCGTTCAGGGTCCAACGGCTTGTTAGTCAACAGGTAATGAATTGTGCCAGGACTGGGTCGTTTTTTTCAAGGTAGTACATTTCCTTCTGGCCCAGAGTGTGTCTAGAAGTGTCATCTAGGAGTTAGGGCCTGGAATGGGAGCCTCAAGACTCTACCTGCTGCCCTATCTGACTGTAGCTGAGCTGGTATCCAAGTTGCAAGACAAAGTCCTCTTTACTGTCCCTTCTCTCCTCAAGCAGAAGGAAGGATTTTATCCTGGAGCTGCAAACTGCACTGCCTGGAGCTGCGGGATTGGTGTGGCAAGCAGTTTCTGGGTCACCCGGCTGGTGTTTTACTAGGTCACATGCCCTGCAAGTGTGCTGGTGCTGAGCCCATCACAGCACCAGGACTTGCCCAGGGATTCCAGTCCTTGTGGCCTAGGCTGCCTTTCATGTGTTCTGAGGACTGCAAAGCACTGTAGCCTGTCATGGTGGGGCTTTCCTGAATTGAGATTCCAAATGCTGGGATGAGTGACTCTCCTCTAGCTAAGCATGTTCTAAATGGTCCCTCCATGGGTTCTAGCTTTGTTATGTCTCATGTTGCTTTCCACTGACTGTTACAGAACAGCACTGAGTTCTAATGCAGTGTCCCACAATCATTGTATTCTCTCTCCCTCAAGTGCACATTCTCTCTGTATCTCCTGTGTCTGCTGCCAGTATATGGAGGAATGTGTTATCACTTCAAAACTGAATTTTCTTTTTCTTTTCTATTTTTTCATTGTACTTTAAGTTCTGAGATACATGTGCAGATCTCACAGCATTGTTGCATAGGTACACACATGCCATGGTGGTTTGCTGCCTCCATCCCCTTGTCACCTACATCAGGTATTTCTCCCAATGTTATCCCTCCCCAACCTCCCTATCTTCTGCTGTCTCTCCCCTAGCCCCCCACCCCCAACACACCCCAGTGTGTGATGTTCCCCTCCCTGTGTCCATCCATGTGTTTTCATTGTTCAACACCCACCTATGAGTGAGAACATGCGGTGTTTGGTTTTCTGTTCTTGTGTCAGTTGGCTGAGAATAATCATTTCCAGATTTATCCATATCCCTACAAAGGACATGAACTCATCCATTTTTTTTTTTTAATTGCATTTTAGGTTTTGGGGTACATGTGAATAACATGCAAGGTTGTTGCACAGGTGCACACGTGGCAGTATGATTTGCTGCCTCCCTCCCCTTCACCTATATCTGGCATTTCTCCCCATGCTATCCCTCCCCAACTCCCCACCCCCCCAATATCCCCCCTCCCCCCCAACAGACCCCCGTGTATAGTGCTCCCCTCCCTGTGTCCATGTGTTCTCCTTGTTCAACACCCGCCTATGAGTGAGAACATGTGGTGTTTGATTTTGTGTTCTTGTGTCAGTTTGCTGAGAATGATGTTTTCCAGGTTCATCCATGTCCCTACGAAGGATGTGAACTCCTCCTTTTTAATGGCTGCATAATATTCCATGGTGTATATGTGCCACATTTTTCCTGTCCAGTCTATCATCGATGGGCATTTGGGCTGGTTCCAGGTATTTGCTATTGTAAACTGTGCTGCAATGAACATTCGTGTGCATGTGTCCTTATAGTAGAACGATTTATAATCCTTTGGATATATGCCCAGTAATGGGATTGCTGGGTCAAATGGAATTTCTATTTCTAGGTCCTTGAGGAATCGCCACACTGTTTTCCACAGTGGTTGAACTAATTTACACTCCCACCAACAGTGTAAAAGTGTTCCTATTTCTCCACATCCTCTCCAGCATGTTTTCTCCAGATTTTTTAATGATCGCCATTCTAACTGGCGTGAGATGGTATCTCAAAGTAGTTTTGATTTGCATTTCTCTGATGACCAGTGATGATGAGCATTTTTTCATATGTTTGTTGGCCTCATGTATGTCTTCTTTTGTAAAGTATCTGTTCATATGCTTCGCCCATTTTTGAATGGGCTTGTTTGTTTTTGTCTTGTAAATCTTTTTTAGTTCATTGTAAATTCTGGATATCAGCCCTTTGTCAGACGGGTAGACTGCAAAAATTTTTTCCCATTCTGTTGGTTGCCGATTCACTCTATTGACTGTTTCTTTTGCCGTGCAAAAGCTGTGGAGTTTGATTAGGTCCCATTTGTCTATTTTGGCTTTTGTTGCCGATGCTTTTGGTGTTTTGGTCATAAAGTCCTTGCCTACGCCTATGTCCTGAATGGTTTTTGCCTAGGTTTCCTTCTAGTGTTTTTATGGTGTTACGTCTTATGTTTAAGTCTTTAATCCATCTGGAGTCAATTTTAGTGTAAGGTGTCAGGAAGGGGTCCAGTTTCTGCTTTCTGCATATGGCTAGCCAGTTTTCCCAACACCACTTATTGAACATGGAATCCTATCCCCATTGATTGTTTTTTTCAGGTTTGTCAAAGATCAGGTGGTTGTAGATTTGTTGTGTCGCCTCCGACGCCTCTGTTCTGTTCCATTGGTCTATATCTCTGTTTTGGTACCAGTACCATGCTGTTTTGATTACTGTAGCCTTGTAGTAGAGTTTGATGTCCGGTAGTGTGATGCCTCCCGCTTTGTTCTTTTTACTTAGAATTGACTTGGCTATGCGGGCTCTCTTTTGGTTCCATATGAAGTTTAAGGTGGTTTTTTCCAGTTCTGTGAGGAAGGTCATTGGTAGCTTGATGGGGATAGCGTTGAATCTGTAAATTACTTTGGGCAGTATGGCCATTTTCACGATATTAATTCTTCCTAACCATGAACATGGAATGTTTCTCCATCTGTTTGTGTCCTCTCTTATTTCGTTGAGCAGTGATTTGTAGTTCTCCTTGAAGAGGTCCTTTACGTTCCTTGTTAGTTGTATTCCTAGGTATTTTATTCTCTTTGTAGCAATTGTGAATGGCAGTTCGTTCTTGATTTGGCTCTCTTTAAGTCTGTTATTGGTGTATAGGAATGCTTGTGATTTTTGCACATTGATTTTGTATCCTGAGACTTTGCTGAAGTTGCTTATCAGTTTCAGGAGATTTTGGGCTGAGGCGATAGGGTCTTCTAGATATACAATCATGTCGTCTGCAAATAGAGACAATTTGACTTCCTCCTTTCCTAATTGAATACCCTTTATTTCTTTTTCTTGCCTGATTGCTCTGGCTAGAACTTCCAGTACTATATTGAATAGGAGTGGTGAGAGAGGGCATCCTTGTCTAGTGCCAGATTTCAAAGGGAATGCTTCCAGTTTTTGCCCATTCAGTATGATATTGGCTGTCGGTTTGTCATAAATAGCTTTTATTATTTTGAGATACGTTCCGTCGATACCTAGTTTATTGAGGGTTTTTAGCATAAAGGGCTGTTGAATTTTGTCAAAGGCCTTCTCTGCATCAATTGAGATAATCATGTGGTTTTTGTTTTTGGTTCTGTTTATGTGGTGAATTACATTTATAGACTTGCGTATATTGAACCAGCCTTGCATCCCCGGGATGAATCCTACTTGATCATGGTGGATAAGCTTTTTGATGTGCTGTTGAAATCAGCTTGCCAGTATTTTATTGACGATTTTTGCATCTATGTTCATCATGGATATTGGCCTGTAGTTTTCTTTTCCTGTTGAGTCTCTGCCGGGTTTTGGTATTAGGATGATGTTGGTCTCATAAAATGATTTGGGAAGGATTCCCTCTTTTTGGATTATTTGGAATAATTTCAGTAGGAATGGTACCAGTTCCTCTTTGTATGTCTGGTAGAATTCGACTGTGAAACCATCTGGGCCTGGGCTTTTTTTGGGTGGTAGGCTCTTAATTGCTGCCTCGACTTCAGACCTTGTTATTGGTCTATTCAGGGTTTCGACTTCTTCCTGGTTTAGGCATGGGAGGAGGCTACTGTCCAGGAATTTATCCATTTCTTCCAGGTTTTCTAATTTATGTGCATAGAGTTGTTTGTAATAATCTCTGATGATGGTTTGAATTTCTGTGGCATCTGTGGTGATATCCCCTTTATCATTTTTTATTGCATCTATTTGGTTATTCTCTCTTTTCTTTTTTATTAGTTTGGCTAGTGGTCTGTCTATTTTGTTGATCTTTTCAAAAAACCAGCTCCTGGATTTATTGATTTTTTGTAGGGTTTTTCGTGTCTCTATCTCCTTCATTTCTGCTTTGATCTTAGTTATTTCTTGTCTTCTGCTAGGTTTTGAGTTTTTTTGATCTTGCTCCTCTAGCTCTTTCAATTTTGATGATAGGGTGTCAATTTTAGTTCTCTCATTTCTTCTCATGTGGGCACTTATTGCTATATATTTTCCTCTAGAGACTGCTTTAAATGTGTCCCAGAGATTCTGGTATGTGGTGTCTTCATTCTCGTTGGTTTCGAAGAACATCTTTATTTCTGCCTTCATTTCAGTGTTTATCCAGTCAACATTCAGGAGAAAGTTGTTCAATTTCCATGAGGATGTGCGGTTCTGGGTTGGCTTCTGAATTCTGAGTTCTAACTTGATTGCACTGTGGTCTGAGAGACTGTTTGTTATGGTTTCTGTTCTTTTGCATTTGCTGAGGAGTGATTTACTTCCAATTATGTGGTCAATTTTAGAGTAGGTGTGATGTGGTGCTGAGACGAATGTATATTCTGTGGATTTGGGCTGGAGAGTTCTGTAAATGTCTATTAGGTTTGCTTGTTCCAGGTCTGAGTTCAAGTCCTGGATATCCTTATTAATTTTCTGTCTCGTTGATCTGTCTAATATTGACAATGGTGTGTTGAAGTCTCCCAATATTAATGTGTGGGAGTCTATGTCTCTTTGTAAGTCTTTAAGAACTTGCCTTATGTATCTGGGTGCTCCTGTATTAGGTGCATATATATTTAGGATCGTTAGCTCTTCTTGTTGTATTGATCCTTTTACCATTATGTAATGTCCTTCTTTGTCTCTTTTGATCTTTGTTGCTTTAAAGTCTATTTTATCAGAGATGAGAATTGCAACTCCTGCTTTTTTTTGCTCTCCATTTGCTTGGTAAATCTTCCTCCATCCCTTTATTTGGAGCCTTTGTGTATCCTTGCATGTGAGGTGGGTTTCCTGGATACAGCACACTGATGGGTTTTGGCTTTTTATCCAATTTGCCAGTCTGTGTCTTTTGATTGGGGCATTTAGTCCATTTACATTTAGGGTTAATATTGTTATGTGTGAGTTTAGTCCTGTCATTTTGATGCTAGCTGGCTGTTTTGCCCATTGGTTGATGCAGATTCTTCATTGTGTTGCTGCTCTTTACCATTTCGTGCGTTTTTGGAGTGGCTGGTGCTGGTTGTTTTTTTCTATGTGTAGTGTCTCCTTCAGGAGCTCTTGTAAAGCTGGTCTGGTGGTGATGAAATCTGTGAGTACTTGCTTGTTCACAAAGGATTTTATTTTTCCTTCACTTATGAAGCTTAGTTTGGCTGGATATGAAATTCTGGGTTGAAAGTTCTTTTCTTTAAGGATGTTGAATATCGGCCCCCACTCTCTTCTGGCCTGTAGGGTTTCTGCTGAGAGATCTGCTGTGAGTCTGATGGGTTTCCCTTTGTGGGTAACCCGACCTTTCTCTCTGGCTGCCCTTAGTATTTTCTCCTTCATTTCAACCCTGGTGAATCTGATGATTATGTGCCTTGGGGTTGCTCTTCTAGAGGAATATCTTTGTGGTGTTCTCTGTATTTCCTGGACTTGAATCTTGGCCTGCCTTGCTAGGTTGGGGAAGTTTTCCTGAATAATATCCTGAAGAGTATTTTCCAGCTTGGATGCATTCTCTTCGTCACATTCAGGTACACCTATCAAACGTAGATTAGGTCTTTTCACGTAGTCCCATATTTCTTGTTGACTCTGTTCATTCCTTTTTACCTTGTTTTCTCTAATCTTCCCTTCTCGTTTTATTTCATTGAGTTGATCTTCAACTTCTGATATCCTTTCTTCTGCTAGGTCAATTCTGCTGTTGAAACTTGTACGTGCTTCACGAAGTTCTCGTGTTGTGTTTTTCAGCTCCATCAATTCATTCATATTCCTCTCTAAGTTGTCCATTCTCGTTAGCATTTCATCAAGTCTTTTTTCAAGGTTCTTAGTTTCTTTGCATTGGGTTAGAACATGTTCTTTTAGCTCACAGAAGTTTCTTATTATCCATTTTCTGAAAGCTGATTCTGTCATTTCATCACACTCATTCTCCGTCCAGTCTTGTTCCCGTGCTGGTGAGGAGTTATGCTGCCTTGTAGGGGGAGAGGTGTTCTGTTTTTGGGTGTTTTCATACTTTTTGCGCTGGTTTCTTCCCATCTTTGTGGATTTATACGCCTATTGACTTTGTAGTTGCTGTCTTTCTGATTTTGGTAATTTTAAGTCTGCAGCAGCTGAACTCATAAACCCCCTTTTCTTCTCCCCAGGTGTTCTGGCCCAGGGGTTTAGCACTTTATGTTTTTCAGCTGTGTTGCTACCGTTTTCCCTGCCCACAAGGTGGCAGTCTAGTCACACTCAGCCTGCAGAGGCTTCGCTGAGCTGCTGTGGGCTCCGCCCAGCTTCCGTGTGAGCTTCCCTGCAGTCCTGTGAGTGTAGTTAGAACTGCTTCCGCTATGCTGGCCCGCCCCTGTAGTGACGAAGTCTCTGTAGTGGCGGGTTGTCTTGGTTACGGAAAATTGCCCCGGAACTGCAGGGTGTTTCCCGATGGAGGACGCCCCTCCCCCACAGAGCTGGACCGTCCCGGGTTCAGCCGTGTTTCCAGAGGGGCCCTCTTTGTCCGGTAATCTCTTGGCTTGCCTCCTTGCCACAGCTCCCCTTGCTGGCCCAGAGGGGACACAGTCTCGTTCGCTTTGTTCAAGGAGCCGCTGCTCCCCGCCCCCCGTACAGGCCGAGCGGCTGCTCCGGTCCAACCAGCGGCGCTGGGAACCCGGGGAGCTTTACGGCCTGTGAATCTCCTGGTCTGTGGGCAGTTAAAATCTGCTGCCCTGTGTGCCGCTGCGTCAGCTGAAGCAGCGGCTCTGAGATTCGTGGCGCTCCCTTGCCCGGGGGTCTCCTGGCTTGGCTCCCTGCTTCAGCTCCCCTTTCTGGCTCAGAGGGAACTCTGTCTCTCTCGCTCTGCATAAGAAGCCACTGCCCCCCGCCCCGCTCCAGGGCGTAGGCTGAGCGGCCACTCCGCTCAAACCAGAGGTGCTGGCGACCCGTGGGGCTTTTCCTCCTGTGAATCTCCTGGTCTGTGGGCAGTAAAAGTCCGTTTGGAAATGCGGCGTCCACTCACCCTCTGCGCCTTCTCTCGGAGCTGCAATCTCGACTTCCTCCTAAGCGGCCATCTTCAAAAATTTCGAACTCATCCATTTTTATAGCTTCATAGTATTCCATGGTGTATATGTGTCACATTTTCTTTATCAAGTCTATCATTGATGGGCACTCGGGTTGGTTCCAGGTCTTTCCTATTGTAAACAGTGCCACAATGAACATATGTGTGCATGTGTCTTTATAATAGAATGATTTATAATCTTTTGGGTATATACCCAGTAATGGGATTGCTGGGTCAAATGGAATTTCTATTTCTAGGTCCTTGAGTAATAGCCACACTGTCTTCCACAATGGTTGAACTAACTTACACTCCCACCAACAGTGTAAAAGTGTTCCTATTTCTCCACAACCTCTCCAACATCTGTTGCCTCCAGATTTTTTAATGATCACCATTCTAACTGATGTGAGGTGGTATCTCAATGTGGTTTTGATTTGCATTTCTCTAATGACCAGTGATGATGAGCATTTTTTCATATTTTTTTGGGCCTCATAAATGTCTTCTTTTGAAAAGTGTCTGTTCATATCCTTCACCCACTTTTGAATGGGTTTGTTTGTTTTCTAGTAAATCTGCTTTAGTTCTTTTTAGATTCTGTGTATTAGCCCTTTGTCAGATGGGTAGATTGCAAAAAATTTTTCCCATTCTGTTGGTTGCCGGTTCACTCTAATGATTGTTTCCTTTGCTGTGCAGAAACTCTTAAGTTTAATTAGATCCCATTTGTCTATTTTGGTTTTTGTTGTGCTTTTGGTGTTTTAGCCATGAAGTCCTTGCCTATGCCTATGTCCTGAATATTTTTTCCTAGGTTTTCTTTCTAGGGTTTTTATGGTGTTAGGTCTTATGTTTAAATCTTTAATCCATCTGGAGTTGATTTAAGTGTAAGGTGTAAGGAAGGGTTCCAGTTTCTGCTTTCTGCACATGGCTAGCTAGTTTTCCCAACACTGTTTATTAAACAGGGAATCTTTTTCCCATTGCTTGTTTTTTGTCAGATTTGTCAAAGATCAGATGGTTGTAGATGTGTGGCATTAGTTCTGAGGCCTCTGTTCTTTTCCATTTGTCTATATCTCTGTTTTGGTACCAGTACCATGCTGTATTGATTACAGTAGCCTTGTAGTATAGTTTGAAGTCAGGTAGCATGATGCCTCCTGGCTTTGTTCTTTTTACTTGGGATTGTCTTGGCTATGAGGTCTCTCTTTTGGTTTCATATGAAGTTTAAAGTGGTTTTTTTCCAGTTCTGTGAGGAAAGTCAATGGTAGCTTCATGGGGATAGCATTGCATCTATAAATTATTTTGTGTATAATGGCCATTTTCATGATATTGATTCTTTTTAACCATGAGCATGGAATGTTTTCCCATCTGTTTCTGTCCTCTCTTATTTCCTCGAGCAGTGGTTTGCAGTTCTCCTTGAAGAGGTCCTTCACATCCTTTGTTAGTTTGTATTCCTAGGTATTTTATTCTCTTTTTTTTTTAAATTTATTTTACTTTAGGTGCATACTATATCTGGTATTTCTCCTCATGTTATCTCTCCCCACCCTCCCCACCCTCCCTACCACCCGCTGTCTCTCCCCTACCCCCCCCAACTGTCCCCTGTGTGTGATGCTCCTCTCCCTGAGTCCACATGTTCTCGTTGTTCAACACCCACCTATGATTGAGAACATACGGTGCTTGGCTTTCTGTTCTTGGGTCAGTTTACTGAGAATGATGGTTTCCAGATTCATCCATGTCCCTACAAAGGACATGAACTCATTGTTTTTTATGGCTGCTTAGTATTCCATGGTGTATATGTACCACATTTTCTTTGTCCAGTCTATCATAGATGGGCATTTGGGTTGGTTCCAGGTCTTTGCTATTGTACACAGGGCTGCAATGAACATACATGTGCATGTGTCTTTATAGTAGAACGATTTATAGTTCTTTGGGTATATACCCAATAGTGGGATTGCTGGGTCAAATGGAATTTCTATTTCTAGGTCCCTGAGGAATCGCCACACTGTCTTCCACAATGGTTGAACTAATTTACACTCCCACCAACAGTGTAAAAGTGTTCTTATTTCTCCACATCCTCTCCAGCATCTATTGTCTACAGATTTTTTAATGATCTCCATTCTAACTAGCGTGAGATGATATCTCAGTGTGGTTTTGATTTGGTATTTTATTCTCTTTGTAGCAATTGTGAATGGCAGTTCGCTCTTGATTTGGCTCTCTGTGTGTCTGTTATTGGTGTATAGGAATGCTTGTGATTTCTGCACATTGATTTTGTATCCTGAGACTTTGCTGAAGTTGCTTATCAGCTTGAGGAGATTTTAGGCTGACAGGATGGAGTCTTCTAAATATACAATCATGTCATCTGCAAATAGAGACAATTTGACTTCCTCTTTTCTTAATTGAATACCCTTTATTTTTTTTCTTGCCTGATTGCTCTGACTAGAACTTCCAATACTATGTTGAATAGGAGTGGTGAGAGAGGGCATCCTTTTGTAGTGCCAGTTTTCAATGGGAATGCTTCCAGTTTTTGCCCATTCAGTATGATGTTGGCTGTGGGTTTCTCCTAAATAGCTTACATTATTTTGAGCTACGTTCCACTGATAACTAATTTCTTGAAGGGTTTTAGAATAAAGGGCTATGGAATTTTGTTGAAGGCCTTCTCTGCATCTATTGAGATGATGATGTGGTTTTTGTCTTTGGTTCTATTTATCTGATGGATTATGTTTATAGATTTGCATATGTTGAACCAGCTTTGCATCCCCGGGATGAAGCCTACTTGATGGTGATGGAGAAGCTTTTTTGATGTGTTGTTGCATTCAGTTTGCCAGTATTTTACTAAATATTTTTGCATAAATGTTCATCATGGATATTGGCCTGAAGTTTTCTTTTTTATTTGTGTCTCTGCCAGGTTTTGGTATCAGGATGATTTTGGTCTCATAAAATGAGTTAGGATGTGTTCCCTCTTATTGTATTGTTTGGAATAGTTTCAGAAGGAATGGTACCAGTTCCTCTTTGTATGTCTGGTAGAATTTGGCTGTGAACCCGTCTGGGCTTGGACTTTTTTTGATTGATAGGCTATTAAAAAATATGGAACGCTTCACGAGTTTGCATCTCATCCTTGTGCAGGGGCCATGCTAATCTTCTCTGTATTGTTCTAATTTTTAGTATGTATGCTGCTGAGGTGAGCACAAAAACTGTATTTTCTACCCTCTTCAGTGCCTTTTTCAGGAATATGAAGCTAAAAACAGGTATTGCATTTGTTCATCTGATTTTTGGTTCTCATAAAGGTGCTTTTCTGTGTGGATACTTGTTCAGTTTTGTGTTCCTGTTGAGAAGCTGATCGGTGAATGCTTCTATTCAGCCATCTAGCTCTGCCTCTTCCATCTGAATTATTTTATTCTTAAATGGGTAAATTAGAGGTTTGGAGAGAGGGAGTTTAGATTTAACTAGAATTATATGCTTTATTTTTTGCTTTTTCTACAAAGCCTGTCATTTTTTAAAATTATAGTATTAGGAATGATTAGTGTCTATTATATAACAATCATAATTATTGACTGAAAGATCACATTTTCATTCTTCCTAGACTTTAGCTTAAAATACCTATAGAGACACAACACAAACTCATATCAACAAACTATGGATGTTTTTTTCCCTGGCTTGTAAGCAAAATAAAAATTAAAATGGGTAGGCAACATGTAATTAAGATTTATTTACAAAGTGGTAGCCTTACCTTTTGAGAGATGTTTTCCTAGTTATAAAAGTGACTTGATTTCTAATCTGAAGATACATCAATGTTGACAAAATTTGCTCTTTTTTTTTTTTCTTGGAGACGGAGTTTCGCTCTTGTTACCCAGGCTGGAGTGCAATGGCACGATCTCGGCTCACCACAACCTCCGCCTCCTGGGTTCAGGCAATTCTCCTGCCTCAGCCTCCTGAGTAGCTGGGATTACAGGCATGTACCACCATGCCCAGCTAAGTTTTTGTATTTTTAGTAGAGACAGGGTTTCACCATGTTGACCAGGATGGTCTTGATCTCTTGACCTCGTGATCCACCCGCCTCAGCCTCCCAAAGTGCTGGGATTACAGGCATGAGCCACCGCACTCAGCAACAAAATTAGCTCTTTAAAAAACCTCACGTATTTTGGAAATAACTCTTTCTTCTTTATTTCTGAATTGTGTTTCCCTGGATTTTCTGTATATTTGAATTTGAGAAAATGTCGGTGACCTGTTATCTGCTGCTCATTTCCTACTCCTTTTTTCTGCAGCTTTCATATGCAAGCTTTTGGGAAGGTGCAGAATATTATTTTTAAGGAAATCTAGTGTTAGTATTTCACAGTTGTTATTCAAAACTACTATTCTTCCAGTCTTGTAACTGCAGTAATCCATTATCTGCCTAGCTTAATTGCAGAATAACTTGTTACATGTAAATATATGTATTGTAGAAATGATAGATTTTCACTTTATGGGAAAACATATTTCCAGTTTTGATGCATACTTATAGAATCTTTTATTTCACAATAGAAAATACCAAATGTATTTTGACTTTTTTTAGTGTTCAGCAGGATTATCATTAGCATTCTTTATCTCTATTTTGAAGTTTCTCCCTTCTTTCATGGTTGTCACTTATCACCATTATTAGATTCAATTCTAGTTCGTTTAGCTAAATCTAGCACTTGCCAGCAAAAGAAGTAACCACAATTTTAAAGAGTTGTATGTTAATAAAAGTTAACAGACTTGAATGACAGTCAAAGGGCACCTTGGTACACAACATAAATAGAATTAAAACAAAAATCTCGTGATCATCTCAATACATGCAAGGAAAGGCATTTGGCTAAATTCAGCATCCCTTATTATTAAAACCCTCAGCAAAATCAGCTAGAATTGACATACCTTAATGTAATAAAAGCCATATATGATAAATCCACAGCCAACATACTACTGAATGGGAAAAGTTGAAAGCATTCCCTTCTGAAAACTGGAACAAGACAGGATGCCTACTCTCACCACTTTTCTTTGGCATAGTACTGGAAGTTCTAGCCAGAGCAAGTGAAAGTAATAAAGGGCATCCAAATTGGTAAGGAGGAAATCAAACTGTCACTGTTCACTGGTAATATAATCATATAGCTAGAAAACCCTAAAGACCCATCCAAAAAGCTCCTAGAACTGGTAAATGAATTCAACAAAGTCTCTGCATACGAAATTAATGTACACAAATCAGTAGCTCTGCTCTGCACCAACAGTGACCAAGCTGAGAATCAAGTCAACAACTCAACCACTTTCACAATAGCTGCAAAAAAAAGTAAAATACTTAGAAATATACCTAACCAAGTGCATGAAAGACCTCTACAGGAAAAACTACAAAACACTGCTGAAAGAAATCATAGATGACACAAACAAATGGAAACACATCCCATGCTCATGGATGGCTAGAATCAATATTGAGAAAATAACCATACTGCCAAAGCAGTCTATAAATTAAATGCAGTTTGAATAAAAATAAGTTATTCTTCACAGAACTAGAAAGTAATCATTATAAAACTCATATGGAACCAAAAAAGAGCACACATAGCCAAAACAAGACTAAGCAAAAAGAACAAATCTGGAGGCATCATATTACCTGACTTCAAATTATAGTATAAGGCCACAGTCACCAAAACAGTGTAGTACTTGCATAAAAACAGGCATGTAAATCAATGGAACAGATTAGAGAACCCAGAAATAAAGCCAAATACTACAGCCAACTAATCTTTGACAAAGCAAACAAAAACATAAAGTAGGGAAAGGACACCCTATTCAACAAATGGTAATTGGATAATTGGCAAGCAACATGTAGAAGAATAAAACTGGATCCTAATCTCTCACCTTATACAAAAATCAACTCAAGATGGATTAAGAATTTAATTGTAAGACCTGAAACTATGAAGATTCTAAAAGCTAACATCAGAAAAT
The DNA here is from genome assembly GCF_030222135.1 of Aotus nancymaae. NCBI lineage: Eukaryota > Metazoa > Chordata > Mammalia > Primates > Aotidae > Aotus > Aotus nancymaae. Next base: position 2,810,624 of record NW_026988488.1, read on the forward strand.
ATCCTTCTAGACATTTTGCTTAGGCAAAGACTTAATGACCAAGAACCCAAAAGCAAATACAACAAAAACAAAGATAAATAGATAGTACTTAATTAGACTAAAATGCTTCTGCACACCCAGGAAGGTGGGAGCTTTATCTATAAGTCCCTGATGGGCTGCTGCCTTTATTCAGAGATGCCTTGCCCTGCGAGGAGGGAGTCTAGTGACAGAGTCTGCCTGCAGAAGCCTTGCTAAGCTACCGTGGGCTCCTTCCTGTTTGAATTTTCTGGTAACTTTTGTTTACACGGGTGAGGCTGAAACTGCCTACTCAAGCCTCACCAATGGCAGATGCCCCTCCCCCCCACAGCTCGAATGTGCCAGGTCAAGCTAAGACTTCTTTTTTGGCTGCAAGAATTTCAAGCCAGTGGTCTTTGCTTACTGCTCTTCATAGGGGTGGGACCAGCCAAGCCAGATCACTTGGCTTTCTGACTTCAGCCCCCTTTTTCAGGGGAGTGAACGATTCTGTCTTGCTGGTGTTCCAAGTGCCACTAGGGTAAGGAAAAATAACTACTGTGGCTAGCTCGGTATCTTCCCAAACGGCCGCCGAATTTTGTGCTGGAAACCCAGGGCCCTTGTGTTGTAGGCATCAGATGGAATCTCCTGGTTTGCGAGTTGTGAAGATCATAGGAAAAGAGCAGTAACTGGGCCAGTGTGCCGGAAACAGTCCCTAATGGCTTCCCTTGGTTAGGAGAGGGAGTGCCCCAGTTTCTTATACTTCCCAGGTGAGGTGGTGACCCACCCTACTTCAGCTCACTTTCCTTGGGCTACACCCACTGTCCAACCAGCCCCAGTGAGAAAGATCAGGTACCTCAGTTGGAAATGTGGAGATCACCTGCATTCTGCATCACTCTCTCAGGGAGCTACATACCAGAGCTGTTCCTATTCGGTCATCTTGCATTTATTCTGCTTTGTTTTTCTGTTTTGTTTTGTTTTTGAGATGGAGTCTCTGTTGCCCAGGCTGGAGTGCAATGACGTGATCTTGACTCACTGCAACCTCTGCCTCCTGGGTTCAAATGATTCTCCTGCCTCAGCCTCCTGGGAAGCTGGGATTACAGGTGCCCGCCACCACACCTGGCTAATTTTTGCATTTTTAGTAGAGACCGGGTTTCACCATGTTGGCCACATTGGTCTCGAATGCCTTACCTCGTGATCTGCCCGTCTCGGCCTCCCAAAGTGCTGCGACTATAGGTGTGAGCGACTCCACCTAGCCATTTTAATATTTTATATTTTGAGTTTTATTTAAATATGGACAATTCAGATGTCATTAAAAATAGCAAAGTAAGGGACTCCAGAGCTTCATTACTCTTCACACACAATCGGTGAGCATGGAAAAAATGTCAAAATCAATACTTGCAAAACTCTTGGATCCAGTGAAAAACTTAAAACAATCAGGGGATGACTTGATAAAGATAGAAGCTGCTGTGTTGTAGTAAAAGAGTGTTGTGGTATTTTAAATAATTCATCTATTATCCCTACAACCAAGATTGGTGGCAACCATAAGAGCAGCCTGTATTCCTGATGCACATTTCTAGTGTCAGAGGGAGCGCTATTAGCTTGCTTTTGTTGCATCCTTTTTGCAGCAGTCCCAGGCTGGGCACATTGCTTGGAAGCTTTTTCTGAATGTGTTGTTTAAAGACATAAGTATTGGCTGCAGCAACCTGGAAAAAAGAACAACAGTTTAGACAAGTAATGGACAGACTGAAAATCTTTTGGAGAAGAATGTAGGAGACACTCGGGGACTAGAGACTTCTAAAACTCTGTGTATACCAGAGAATCAAGAAAACAACATGCATGCACAAAATTGAACACTTTCTCACAAAAGGCCTGAGAAGACCATAGTGTTTGAGACCCCTGGCTAGCTTTTGGTCTCTGCACAAGCAGGAAATAAAAGGTAAGAAACAACTGTAAATGGCCAAGCTCAGTATTGGAAAAATGCACACATAAACGGTCAAGGAGTAAAGACTATAAACCAATATTTTTTATTGGTTTTTGAAGTGGGTTTTTTTGCACCAAACATATAAGGAAACGTTGTAAAAACACTAGGTGATCCCTAAGCTAATGGAACACATACTACAGTGGCACCACACAACAAAGAATACAGACTTTGCAAAAATAATTTTGATAAAACACTAAATAAGTAAACAAAGGCAACCTATATGAAACAGCAACAACAAACCCTTGGGTGGGGGACTATGGTCTGATTTGCAGAGTTCTTACATTACAATACTCAAAATTATTACAAAAACTTATAACAAATGTAAGGAAAGAAGAATCTGTGCCCCGTTTGAAGGGGAAAATATTAATGGAAACCACCTTCGAGGAAGCCAAAGCATTGGAAATATTAGACAAATACTTTAAATCAACTGTTTTATTATTTTTTAATTAATATATTTTCATTTTAATATTTCAAAAAATTTAATTAATATATTTCTATTTCTGGTTCAGATACAAGTGGTTTTTGATTACATGGACAAATTGTATAGTGGTGAAGTCTGTGATTTTAGTTCAGTCCTCACTCAAGTAGTGCACGTTATACCCAATATGTAGTTTTTATTATCTTTTCTTGAGCTCACAACTTGACTTTTGTGGGTGAAGTCTATTTCTTTTTTCAATTCTAAAACCTTTACTGATACACTTTTTTAAACAAACAGTAGTAGTTGTCCTCAATCCTGCTTTGCATCCCATTGCAACCCACTATGGACTTTTCTTGTGGAGAAGATAGTCCTTTATATAACAATTTATTTACATATTTGTTTTTCATATCAAGTTCTTTGAGTCTGAGGATTGTGTCTTTTTCTTTTCTTTTCTCTTCTTTATGTGTGTGTGTGTATATATATATATATATATATATATAAAATTGTATTTTTGATTCTGGGATACATGTGCAGATCATGCAGGATTGTTGCACAGGTACATACAAGGCAATATGGTTTGCTGCCTCCAACCCTCCATCACCTATATCTGCCATTTCTCCCCATGTTATCCTTCCCACACCCTCCCTCCCACTATCCCTCCCGTAGCCCCCCCAACAGACCCCAGTGTGTGATGCTCCCCTCTTTGTGTCCAACTGTTCTCATTTTTCAACACCCACCTATGAGTCAGAACATGCAGTGTTTGATTTTTCTGTTCTTGTGTCAGTTTGCTGATGATGGTTTCCAAGTTCATCCATGTCCCTATAAAGGACATAAACTCATCATTTTTTATGGCTGCATAGTATTCCATGGTGTATATATGACACATTTTCTTTGTCCAGTCTATCATCGATGAGCATTTGGGTTGGTTCCAGGTCTTTGCTATTGTAAACATGGCCGCTATTAACATGTATGTGCATGTGTCTTTATAATAGAATGATTTATAGTCCTTTGAGTATATACCCAGTAATGGGATTGCTCGTTCAAATGGTATTTCTATTTCTAGGTCCTTGAGTAATTGCCACACTGTCTTCCACAATGGTTGAGCTAACTTACACTCCCACCAACAGTGTAAAAGTGTTCCTAATTCTCCACATCCTTTCCAGCATCTGTTGTCTCCAGATTTTTTAATGATGGACATTCTAACTGGCATGAGATGGTATCTCAATGTGGTTTTGTTTTGTATTTCTCTAATGACCAATGATGATGAGCATTTTTTCATATGTTTGTTGGCCTCATATATGTCTTCTTTTGGAAAGTGTCTGTTCATGTCCTTTGCCCACTTTTGGATGGGTTTGTTTGTTTTTTTCTTGTAAATCTGTTTTAGTTCTTTGTAAATTCTGGATATTAGCCCTCTGTCAGATGGGTAGATTGCAAAAATTTTTTCCCATTCTGTTGGTTGCTGGTTCACTCTGATGATTGTTTCTTTTGCTATGCAGAAGCTTTGGAGTTTAATTCTATCCCATTTGTCTATTTTGGCTTTTGTTGCCATTGCTTTTGATGTTTTACTCATGAAATCCTTTTCTATGCCTATGTCCTGAATAGTTTTGCCTAGGTTTTCTTCTAGGGTTTTTATGGTGTTAGTTCTTATGTTTGTAGTAATCTCAGATGGTAATTTGTATTTTTGTGGAATCAGTGGTGAGATCCCCTTTATTATTTTTTATTGCATCTATTTGATTTTTCTCTCTTTGCTTTTTTATTAATCTGGATAGTGGTCTATCTATTTTGTTGATCTTTTCAAAAAAACAGCTCCTGGATATTTTGATTTTTTGAAGGGTTTTTTGTGTCTCTATCTCCTTCATTTCTGCTCTGATCTTAGTTATTTCTTGTCTTCTGCTAGCTTTTGAGTTTTTTTTTATCTTGCTCCTCTAACTCTTTCAATTTTGACAATAGGGTGTCAATTTTGGATCTTTCCTCATTTCTCATGTGGGCATTTATTGCTATAAACGTCCCTCTAGACACTGCTTTAACTGTGTCCCAGAGATTCTGGTACATTGTGTCCTCATCCTCGTTGGTTTCAAAGAACACCTTTATTTCTGCCTTCATTTCATTGTTTATTCTGTCAACATTCAGGATCCAGTTGTTCAGTTTCCATGAAGTTGTGCAGTTCTTAGTTAGTTTCTCAATCCTGAAATCTAATTTGATTGCCCTGTGGTCTGAGAGACTGTTATGATTTCCATTTTTTTGCATTTGCTGAGGAGAGATTTACTTCCAATTATGTGGTCAATTTTAGAGTCAGTGCAATGTGGTGCTGAGAAGAATGTTCTGTGGCTGAGGGGTAGAGAATTTTGTAGATGTCTATTAGGTCTGCTTGTTCCAGATCTGCATTCAAGTTCTGGATATCCTTGTTGATTTTCTGTCTCATTGATCTGTCTAATGTTCACAGTGGAGTGTTAAAGTCTCCCACTATTATTGCGCAGGAGTCTAAGTCTCTGTAGGTCATGAAGAACTTGCTTTATGTATCTGGGTGCTCCTGTATTGGGTGCATATATATTTAGGATAGTTAGCTCTTCTTGCTCTATTGATCCTTTCACCATTATGTATTGTCCTTCTTTGTCTCTTCTGATCTTTGTTGGTTTAAAGTCAATTTTATTTATTTTGTGTCTATATGTGTCTTTGTGTGTGAGATGGGTTTTGACTTTTTACCCAGTTTGCCAGTCTGTGTCTTTTGATTGGGGCATCTAGGCCATTTACATTTAATGTCAATGTTGTTATGTGTGAATTTGATCCTGCCATTTTTTTACTGGTTGTTTTGCCCTTTGGTTGATGCAGTTTCCTCATTGCATCATTGGTCTTTACCATTTGGTTCATTTTTGCAGTGGCTGGTACTAGATGTTTTTTCTGTGATTAGTGCTTTCTTCAGGAGCTCTTGTAGGGCAGGTCTGGTGGTGATGAAATCTCTCAGTAATTGCTTGTCCGTAAAGGATTTTATTTCTCCTTCATTTATGAAGCTTAGTTTGGCTGGATATGAGATTCTGGATTGAAAGTTCTTTTCTTTAAGGATGTTGAATATTGGTCCCCACTCTCTTCTGGCTTGTAGGGTTTCTGCCAAGAGATCTGCTGTGAGTCTGATGCGCTTTCTTTGTGAGTGACCCGATCTTTCTCTCTGGCTGCCCTTAGCATTTTTTCCTTCCTTTCAACCCTGGTGAATCTGATGATTATGTGCCTTGGGGTTGCTCTTCTTCAGGAGTATCTCTGTGGTGTTCTTTGTATTTCCTGTATTTAAATGTTAGCCTGCTTTGCTAGGTTGGGCAAGTTCTCCTGGATAATATTTTGAAGAGTGTTTTCCAGCTTGTATTCATTTTCCCCGTCCTCTTCAGATATACCAATCAAGCATAGATTAGGTCTTTTCACATAATCCCATATTTCTTGGAGGCTTTATTTCTTTTCACTCTTTTTCTTTTTTTTTGCCTTCTCTTTTTATTTCATTGAATTGATCTTCAATCTCTAAAATCCTTTCTTCTGCTTGATCGATTTGACTATTGAAGCTGTGTATGCTTCACGAAGTTCTCGTGCTGTGTTTTTCAGCTCCATCAAGTCGTTTATGTTCATCTCTAGACTGGTTATTATTGTTAGCATTTCATATAATCTTGTTTCAATATTCTTAGTTTCTTTGCATTGGGTTAAAACATGTTCTTTTAGGTCAGAGAAGTTTGTTATTACTCATCTTCTGAGACCTGCTTCTGTGAGCTCGTCAAAATCATTTTCTGACCTGTTTTGTTGCCATGCTGGTGAGTCGCTGTGATCTCTCTGGGGAAGAGAGGTGTTCTGGACTTCGATGTTTTCTTCTTTTTTGTTCTGGTTTCTTCCCATCTTCTCTGAGTGGACATCCTTTCTGTTAAAGTTGGGATTATTTCTCCTGCATGAGGCTTTTGTTTTCTTTTAAACGCAGGTGTCAGTGTGCCACTTGAAACAGTCTGTCCATTTTCTGCCTATGGAGGAGCTGCTGGGCTGCCTTGATCTCAGCCAGGCTGCTGTTTATTCTTCGCCTGGTTTCCATACTTGTGGGGTTAGCCCCGCCTTCCCAATGACAGGCTCTTTCCCTCTGCTGAGCCCGCTGTTCCCAGATGGAGGATGTGTTAACTGCAAAAGTCTCCCTGGAGAGGGACTTTGTTTGCTGGATCTTGTGGGGGAGGGGCCTGTCTTGTCATATCCTCCCCCCCTCCACTTTCGACTCTCCCTTCTGGGGGACGTGCAATTGCTTTTCACAAGCTTTCTTGGTATTACTCCAAATCTCCACCCTGGTCTGTGCTAACAAGGCACCAGTCTCGTCAGGGCTGCTGGCCTGGGCTGTTGCCCAGGTCTGCGACTCCAGGTGGTTCTCAGCAAGGTGACGTTTTCATGGTCTGTGTGCTGCCAAAGTCTTGGAGTGTACTGCCATATCTGGTTCAGAGAACCGAGTAGGTGTTGGCCCCCCGATCCTCTGTGCCTGATACGCTTTCCAGGTGGGGCAGTGCCCCACCTTGCCTCAGCTGGATGACTTTGGGCTGCTTTCACTGCCATTTTTGGGGGTGAATCCTGCTGTTCAACCAGTCCCTCCAAAACAAAACCAGTACCTCGCTCGGAGACACAGATATCGCTCTGGTTCTGTCTCACTCAGTAGCTACACTCCGGAGAAGCTTCCTTTTGGCCATCTTCCTCATTTCTCTGCCATACTTTCTTTATCCACTTATTGGTCATTGAGCACATAGATTGGTTTCATGTCTTTTCAATTATGAACTGTGCTGTAATAAACATATGCATGCAGATATCCTTTGGACATATTGATTTCTTTTCCTTTTAGTAGATATCCTATAGTGGAATTGCTAAATCAAATGTTAGATCTACTTTTAGTTCTTTAATTGTTTTCCATAGAGGTTGTACTAAATTACATTCCCACCAGCAGTGTATCAGCATTCCCTTTTCACCACATACATGACAATATCTACTGCTTTTTGACTTTTTAATAATGACCATTCTTGCAGGAGTAAGATAGTATTTCATTGTGGTTTTAATTTGCATTTTCCTGATGATTAGTGATGTTGAACATTTTTTCATGTCTATAAGCCATTTATGTATCTTTTTTTGAGAAATATCTATTCATATCATTTGCCCACTTTTTGATGGGATTATTATTTTTATTGCTAATTTGAGTTTTTTATAGATGCTAGATATTAGTCCTTTGTCAAATGCATAGTTTGCAAGTATTTTCTCTCATTCTGTGTTGTCTGATGATTATTTCTTTTGTTGTACAGAAGCATTTTAATTTAATTGGGTCCCATTTATTTATTTTGTTTTCATTGCATTTGCTTTTTAAGTTTTAATCATGCATTCTTCATCTGGGTCCAAAAGAGTTTTTCCTAGGTTATCCTCTTGAATTTTTATGGTTTCAGGTCATAGATTTAAGTCTATGGTCCATCTTGAGTTGATTTTTTTGTATAAGGTGAGATATAGAGATCCAGTTTTATTCCCCTACATATGACTCTCCAGTTTATTACATAGAATATCCTTTCTCCAATTTATGTGTTTGTGTGCTTTGTCAAAGATCTGTTGGTTGTAAGCATTTGGCTTTGTTTCTGGGTTCTCTACTTTACTCCACTGGTCTTCCTGTTTACTTTGATATCAATACCATGTTGTTTTTGTAACTGTAGCCTTGTAGTGTAAGTTGAAGTCTGGCAATGTGATGTCTCAAGATTTGTTTGTTTTTCTTGAAATTGCTTTTGCTATCTGGGCTATTCATTGGTCCCATATTAATTTTGTGATTTTTTTTTCTAATTTTGTGGAAAATGATATTGGCATATTAATAAGAATTGCATTGAATCCATACATTGATTTGGGAAGTATGATCATTTTCACAGTATTGATTCATCCAATCCAAGAGCGTGAGATGTGTTTCCATTTGTTTTTGTCATTTTTCATTTTTTTAATCAGTGTTTGCAGCTCTCCTTATAAAGGTTTTTTATACCTTCTTGGTTAAGTATATTCCTAGGTATTTTATTTTATTTCTTTGCAACTGTTGTAAAAGAGACTGTGTTTTTGATTTGATACTCAGTTTGGTCATTGTTGCTACTACTGATGTGCACTGATTTGTATACACTAATTTTGTAACCTGAGACCTTACTGGATTTGTTTATCTAATCTATGAATCTTTTGGAAGAGTCTTTAGGGTTTTGTATTCATAATTATACCATTGGCAAACAGCAATAGTTTGACTTCCTCTTTTCCAATTTGAATGTCTTTTATTTCCTTCTCTTGACTGCTCTGGGTAGGATTACCTCAAAATAATAAAGAGCCATATAAGATAAAATCATAGCTGATATCATACTAAATGGAGAAATATTGAAAGCATTCTCCTGGAGAACTAGAACAAGACAAAGATGCCCACTTTCACCATTCCTGTTCAACATAGCACTAAATCAACTGTTTTAAATGTACACGAACAGCTAAAGGAAGCCATGGACAAAGAAGAAAAGAAAACCAGGAAAATGATATATGACCAAATGAGAGTAACAATGTTAAGGTAAAAGTTATAAAAAGGAGGTGGGTGGAAGTAGAGTAAGATAGCCAAATATAAAACTCCAGTGAGCATCCTCCTTATAGGAACACTTAAGTGAACAACTATCTATACAAGAAAGCACCTTTATAGGAACTAAAAATCAGGTAAGCAATCACAGTAACAGCTTTTAACATTATCTCAAAGAAGGAGGCACTGAGAGGGTAGGAATGACAGTCTTTAATTTCTTACACCACCCCTTCCTCATCCTTTGGGAGTACCTCAGTGGTACAGAGTGGCAATCTATGTGCTTGAAGGAGAGAGAGTGCAGGATGGCATGACTTTGCATTGGAAGACAGTGCTGCCTTTTCATGTCAGGAAGAAAGACCAGGCAGAATTCAACTGTTGCCCAAGGTGGGAGCATTTAGAGCAGCCCTAAGCAGAGGGGAATGGCCTGTCTTATCAGTAAAAGCCTGAGTTTTGGCAAGCACTTCTACTGTGGGCTAAGGTGCTCTGGTGTCCTGCATACACTTGAAGGGCAGTCTAGGCCACAAGAACTGCAATTCTTGACAAGACTTCCTGCTGTGCTTCACTTGAAGCCAGTGGTCATGTAGTGCATGTGACCTAATGTAACATCAGTCAGGGTTGCCAAAGGAGTGCTGTGTCAGTCCTTACCCAACCCGAGACAATGCATCTCGCAGCAACAGGAGACAATACTTCCTCCCACTTGAGGAGAGAAGATGAGAGAGTAAAGAGAACTTTGACTTGCAACTTACATACTAGCTCAGATATTGTAGGATAAGGCAGCAGTAGAGTCCTGGGGCCAGAGGAGTGCATGACAACTCTGAGTGACTAAGACACCATTTATTGGGAGGCAGGATACCACTTCAATTTAGGCACCAGGGAGGCATGACTACTCTCGGTGACCAAAACACTGTTATCTCAGAAGCCAGGGTGCCACTTCAGCTCAGGCAGAAATGCATGACTTCTCTTGGCAGCTAAGACAACATTTCTCCGTGATTACTCATTTTGTTTCAGCTCTGACAAAGTGGATATGGGTGCAGTGAACAACTGGGAGGAATTTGTAGAGCAGCTCTGTTGAAACATCATTTCCTCAGGAGGCAGTGTGCAGCTTCAACCCAGGCTCCCAGGGGCAGATTGCAGCAACGCAAGGAAAGAGTTATGGAGTGACTGTACCGAGATATTGCTTCACTGGGAAAGACTGTGCAGATTTTGCTTAGGCCCTGAAGGGCAGGGTGCAGCAGTGACTGGAAGAGGTGAATGAAAGAGCTCCATTTCAACAGCATTTCTCCAGGAGACAGTGTGCAGCTTCAGCTCCTCCCAAGGACACATGGCACAGCCATGACTGGGAGAAGTAGATGGAGTGGTGCTGACAAACCACTTCTTTTTTGTATGTAGTATAACTGTGTTTATGTGTGTGTTTGTGTATGTATGTGTGTGTGTGTGTGTGTATTATACTTTTAAGTTCTGGGTACATGTGTAGAACGAGCAGGTTTGTTACATAGGTATACACATGATATGGTGGTTGGCTACATCTATCACCCCATCATTTACAGTAGGTATTTCTCCTAATGCTATCCCTTCTCTGGCCTCCCATTCACCAACATGCCCCGGTGTGTGATGTTCCCCTCTCTGTGTCCATGTGTTCTCATTGTTTAACTCCCACTTATGAGTGAGAATATGAAGTGTTTGGTTTTCTGTTCTTGTGTTAGTTTGCTGAGAATGGTGGAGTAGCAACTTTTTACCAAGGAGGGAGTGTGCAGCTTTAGCCCTGGTCCCCCATTGAAGAAAACACTACAGCAGTATACAAAACTTTTACTATGCAATACTGATGTTGTTAACATTTTTAAATTATTATTAAGTTTCCTAAGAGATTTCTCATTTTATTATTTTTATTGTAATAAAAAATGCATAAAAATTGACCTTTTTTGCTGTTTCTCCAAAATTTTATTGTAATTTAAATTACAGGGCCAGCCAGATATTTTGATAAAAATTTCACTTTTCCTCATGAGAAAGAAAATGCTTTCATGGCATTGTTAACAAATGTATACATCTCCACTTTTTTAAGCATTAAAAATCACATTAAGTAACTGCCTTATGTAAAATTAAACCTTAAAAATTGACCATTTTAACCATTTTAAGTGTACAGGTCAGTGATATTAAGTACATTCACATTCTTGTGCAACCATCGAAACTATCCATTTCCAGAACATTTTTATCATCCCATATTGAAACTCTGTACCCATGAATTAATACTTCGCCCCTCCTGTCTTCCAAGTAAACCGAGGTAACCATTGTTCTACTATTTGTCTCGATGAATTTGAGTATTCTAGGTACCTTATATAAGTGGAATCATATATCTGTCCTTTTGCGTCTGGCTTGTTCACTTAATATAATGTCTTCAGGATTTTATTCCTTTTTAAGGCTGGATAATATTTTATTGTATGTATATATCATATTTTGTTTATCCATTGACCCGTCAATGAATACTTGGATTGCTTCCACATCTAGTGTGACTAATGGTGCTATGAACACTGGTATAGAAGTATGCATTTTATCTCTTGCTTTTTATTATTCTGAGTTTATATTTAGAGCTGTAATTGTTGAATAATATAGTAATTCTAAGTTTAATTTTGGGGGGAACCACCACAGCATTTCCATAATGAGTACACTATTTTACAGTCCAATCAGTAATGCATGAGGGTTTCAATTTCTCCACATTTTTGCCAACACTTGTTTTATTTCTTTTTCCTAATGATAGCCATCCCAATGGGTGTGATGTGGTGTCCCATTGTGGGTTTGGTTTAGATTTTCCTAATAACTCAGGATGTTGAGCATCTTTCCATGTTCTTATTGACCATTTGTATATGTTCCTTGAAAATAAGTCTATTCAGTATGTTTTGCATACATTTCACTTAAATGAAATGAAAGTGGGTTAGAGGCTCTCAAGTGTGGGAAAAGAGTGAGTGAGAGATTGTAAATGACTCACATTCTAACTGCAGATGCTCACAACCCTAGCCCCCTCAGAGGGAGAACTTACACTGTCCCACATACTCACTGAGACTTAAGCACCTGCACCATTGTGCCATTTTGAAAGCCCAGGCCTCACCAGACTGCATCCTACCCTGTGGCCCAAGAACATTTGCATCTCCATAACAGTAATGTTAAAATTGCAAGAACCTTTAAAGGCCATCTAACTCAGCATTATCATTTTGCAGACAGAAAAACTGAGTCACAGAGAAATAAAATTCCTTGATGAATTTCTTTCATATATTATATTCTCTGACAGAGCTAGAAAAAACAACAGATTTCTAAAACCTTAGTATACTGTTCTGTTAACTAATTTCTACCCTACCTGGTTCAAGATAATTTTAAAATCCATTCTATTTCTTCTCCAAATTCAACCTATTCTTTAAACACAGGTCCAAGTCTTACTTGAAACAAGAGGCCCACAGAAAGCCCAAAAATTTCCATAAGGGAATATATGCTTGGTTGATCTTAATAATTTGTCAATATTTATGCAAGCATGCAGACAGATGGGATTAGAAATGGGTATAAGCAAATGTCTATAGAAGAAATAGTATTTGAAAAAAAAAAAAGACCTGTGGGTTGAAACTGCATGGTAAATTTTGGCAAGTATAAGCGCCTTGATATGGTTGGAGCAATGGGCCACACTAAGGAGTTTTGAATTTTTGTATGCAGGAGATGATGACTCAGTGAAGCATAGGAAAAACTCAGTCAGATTTTTATGGATGTCAGCAAGATGGCAGAATACAAGTTTTCATCTTCCCACAGAAACACTACTTTTGATAACCACCTATCAAAAAGAATACCTTCGTGGGGACCCAGAAGTCTAGCAGAGAGGTCTCAGCATGTTGTTGGAGCAAAAAAATCTGAGAAAAGACATATTTAAGAGAGTAATAAGAACAGTTTCACCTTACTAATGGCACCCCCTCCCAAGGTAGCAAAGCTTGGTGCTAAGATAGACCTCCTCAGCTCACAGTTTCTTCCAATGGGGGGAATGTAAGAATGTAGTGAATGCCCAGCTTGTCCAGCCATGTGAAGAGGCCCACTACTTTTGTAACCCAGCCAGGCCACTGATAGGATCAGCATGGCTGAACACTTTGGAGACAGCTAGTTGCAGGGAAAAGGAGGAGGACTCACAGCAACAAGTGGATGAAACTCAACACAGAGCCACCAATAAGCTCCAAGAGACTTTTAAATGTCATAGGATACATCATCTGTCCACATTCCCAACTGGCCCATGCATGTCCTCAACATTTGATGTGCCTTTTTTTCCCATAGCTGGTGTCCCACATGTGACCCCAATATGGTACACATGAGCCTCTTTACATCGTTCATGTGCACACATGGAGAAGCAGCCTGAATCTACTATCTAGGAAAAAGATGCTTTATGTTGAACACATCAGGGCACTGCCCTAGGGAAAACAAATAAGAGGATGTCATCACCAGAATTGTTGTATGGGTTTAGGAGAAGACATACAACTTTAAGACATCCCACACCAAGAAAGAACAAGAGGAATGAAGTGGTTACCTTCATAGAAAAGGCCTGAGAGACCTACAGAATCCCTAGCCAGAGTGACTGGTGAAGGTCTCTCTCTCTCTCTCCCAAAGCCAGCCAGTAAACTCTAGAATATAATGGCTTCTTGAAATGTGAAGATGACAATGAAAGAATTTTTAAAAAGTCAAAGAAATATGACACCACCAAAGGAAGACAATAATCTTTAATAACCAACCTCAAAAAATGGAAATCTATAAATTGCCTAACAAATAATTCAAAATAATTTTTAAGGAAGCTCAGTGAGCTATAGGAGAACACAGAGAGACAGCCCAAGAAATTTAGGAAAACAATACATGAGAAAAACAAAAAAGCAACAATTTCAGCAAAAGAATAGAAATTACCAGAAAATAACCAAACAAATTCTGCTGCTGATGAATACAATGAATAAACTGAAAAGGGCAATAGTGACTTTTCACAAAAGACTTGATGAACCAGAAGAAAGAGTTTGTGCATTCAAAGATTGATTATTTTACATTAACCAGTCAGAGGATAAACAATAAAAGTAATGAAAAAGGGGTGAAGAAAGTCTATAAAGTATATGGGACCCCATCAAGTGAGAAAAGAGAGAAAAAGCTTATTTAAAGGAATAATGGCTGAAAATGTCCCAAATTTTGGGAGGCATATGGACATTCAGGTTCATGAAGCCCAAAATCTTAAAACATGAACAATTCAAAGATTATACTAAGATACAGTATAATCAAATAACCAAAAGTAGAAGGCAGTGAGAGAACTTTAAAAACAGCAAGAGGAAACTGACTCTTCACATATGTATTAGTCCATTTTATAGTGCTACAAAGATATAAACAAGATTGGGTAATTTATGAAGCAAAAAAAGGTAAATGGACTCACAGTTCCACATGGCTGTAGAGACCTCACATTCATGGCAGAAGGTGAAAAAGGAGCAAAAGCACATCTTAGCGTGTGTGCATGGGATCTGCCTTTTTTTCTTTTTCCTTTTTTTTTTCTTTTTGAGACGGAGTCTCACTCTGTGCCAGGCTGAAGTGTGGCGACATGATCTTGGCTAACTGCAACCTCTGCCTCCCAGGATCAAGTGATTTTCCTGCCTCAGCCTCCTGAGTAGCTGGGATTACAGGCACATGCCACCACACCCAGCTAATTTTTGTATTTTTAGTAGAGACAGCATTTCACCGTGTTGGACATGATGGTCATGATCTCCTGACCTCATGATCCTCCCACCTCGGCCTCCCAAAGTGCAGAGATTAAAGGTGTGAGGCACTGCACCTAGCCGGAACTGCCCTTTATAGAGATTTATTCACTATCAAGAGAACAGCACAGGAAAACCTGCCCACAAGATTCAGTTACCTCCCACCAGGTTTCTCCCGTAACATGAGGGATTATGGGAGCTACAATTCAAGATGAGATTTTGGTGAGGACACAGCAAAACCATATCAACATGCAAGGGAAGTCTCATAAGGCTACCAGTATATTTCTCAGCAGAAACCTTTGCAGACGAGGAGAGAGTAGGGTGATCAATTTAAAGTGCTGAGCAAAAACTTTCAACCAAGACTACTATACATAGCAAAAATTTCAGAAATCAAGAGTTAAAGACTTCCCCCCACAAAAAAAAAAAAAAACTGAGGATGTCATCACCACTAGGTCTACATTACAAGAAATACTGAGGAATGTTTTCTTCAAATTGAAACAAAAAGATGCTAATCAGTAACACGAAAACATGTCAAAATATAAAACTCACTGATAAAGGTAAGCACATAGTCAAGTGCAGAACACTCTAATACTGTAATGGTGGTGTGTATATCACTTTTAACTCTAGTATGAATGTTAAGAGACAAAGATATAAAAATAAGTATAGTTTCTTTTTTTTTTTTCCAGAAATAGTGTTTCATTTATTCACTGAAAAAGAGGGAGATTAGACCTTCTTCATTCATTTTTCTCCAATCTCGCCAATCTCCCTCCCCTCATTTTTTTCCAGAATAACAACATACTGAGAAACATGTTTGTACAAAAACCACATATTATTCCCCACCTCACAAATTCAGGTGACTGAATTACAGGAATAAAACCAGATCAAAGACATGAAAAGAAAAAGCCACCACTTACACTGAAGCATAACACTGTTAAGAATTCAGGTATTTTCTAGAATTATTACCATAGTAAAAATATTTCCACCTGGATCTTTTAAATTTGAAAGTGATCACATTAAAGACCTAAGGTTAAAAGTGACCACATTATGAACCAGAATTCTATTTTCCTTCTAGGACTCCAGGGGAACAGGTAAGTATTTGGAATTAGTTTCCTTTTGGAAAGACTGATGGGAAGTAGGGAAAACCCTGGCCCATTGTCAAAAGGCACTGGGGTCTTTCTGGAGCCAAACGCATTGGAACTAACCTCCAGTTAGGAATAAACTCATTCCCATTTCTACTCCCAAGAGTCCAGAACATAAACAAAAGGACCAAGGTCTCCTCGGCTCCAGTTAAAGGCAAACCTGAGGGTTTGAAAGGCAAATCTCAATTGTGGTTTTATTTATTTATTTATTTATTTATTTATTTATTTATTTATTTATTTATTGCTTTCTGATATTAAAGAAAGAAGTTCTAAAGTGTTTTATAGACACCTCCATATACCCTCTCATATGTAAAACTTTAGAAAATATATAGAAAAAGATATCCAAAAGATGTCTACCTTGCATTCTAAATAATGAAACTGCCACGTGAGAATGTGAAGTGAGAAAGCCAGGTGCTTTGGAAACCAAGCTCTACCAAAAACACCCTTTCCCCACACATGGAAGGATAGAAGGTAGGGAAGGATGAGAGAAGAAAACCAGGAACTCTCAAGTCACTTATCAGCAGGCAGGGGTAAATATAAGCTCAAATTAAGGCATTTTTGTGGCTTGTCCTCTGGAATGGCATTTTACTCTCCCAAGCTGAGCACCCCAGACCTCAAAGCATGATGCTCTGACTGCCTAGTGAGTCCCTTGTTACCCTCGGCATCTCTTTGAGAACCCTATGATAGACGGACTGTGAGATCCCAGAAAGGAAGGGAGAAGGTATAAAAAGCTGATATCCTGCTTCACTTTTCTCATCCCATCCTAACCTTAAAAGTACCAGTTCACGAGTTCCCACTCCCTGGTTACTGTAACAAGAGGTAGTTTGTGGACTTATACCCCCAGCCATCCTAATCAAGTGTCATGAGCTAAAATATTTAGCACTATCTACTTTTTTTTTCTTTTACAGTGTTTTTTAAAAAGTGAAAAAAATGCAACCAAAGCAGTGCATAGTAGGCTAGACTCATTGGGGGGGCCATTACCCTAGACTCCTAACTTTCCAGGCTAGTTTAGGAAACTAAGAAATGTCTCCCAGTATTCCAACCCTCAAAGCTCACATTACTCTCAGAAAAACAAAACACTCACCCCGAATCCAACGAATCATCTGCATAGAAAACCGGAGCCAGTGGGTCTGGGGAAGGAGCAGATGTTTGTGCTCTCCTCTAGCAAATACTAGTTCAGTGGTATGTTCTGCCATGTAGTGTGGAGGCCTTCAGAGGCCTCACTAGGGAATAAACTCACTGAAGTACTTCTTCCACATCTCTTTTAATTTTCACGCATTTGTGTGTGGCAAAAGTTTCAAACTTCACCATCAGCACCATTCTTAGCTCGGAAAAGCTGAAATAAGGTCACTTATAATGCCTTAAGGTTTGTCTCCCGTGGCTATCCCCCTTCTGCCCATCACTATTTTTTGGTTCCTATTAACTTAGGATGCTCACCTTTAAAACAATAGTAACAGAAAGATAAAATCATAATGATTATACAGCATTATCCATAGAAGCTTAAGACAAAGCAAAAAACTGAAAGAGCAAAAATGATAAAGACATAGCATGCTAAAAATGGCAGGACCTGCAGAGAAACTGCCAGCATACCCCCACACCAGGACAGGGGAGATGTAGATTATTTTAAGGATGACCAGGGCACACTGTTACCACAGGTTTCCCCTTAAGTGTTGACTGAGGACCCAACACAAAAAGTGTCAAAGAGAGGGGTGATAAGAGGAGTGGGGAGTCACAGGACATGTGCTTGGAGCTGTGAGAACAAAAATCCTGAAAGAAACCCAAGAAAGTTGAGGAACACAAATCTTGTCATATCCACTCCAGCTCATAGTGGTGGGTGTGGATGTTCCCTGCATTTTCCAGGCTAAGGAGCATCTGAGGCTGGCAGGCCTGGAGCAGGAGGTGGAGCGACCCCATCTGCAGGTGGTGGTGGTGGTGGCAGCTGCTGTGGTGGAGGGGGATACATGCTGCTAGGTGCTATCAGGGGTACCTGGGGTCCTAAGTTGTTTCCTGGCATTTGAGGCATGCTAGGAGGGGTGGGGCCACTCCCAGAGGGGTGGACATTTTCTGCAACAATGGGAATCATTTGGCCTGCCATGTGCTGTCCAGGCATCATGGAACCTGGGTCTGGTATCTGACCTGGCTGGGGTGGATGAGGTGGTGGCATCTGGTGGTGCATTAGAGGGTAGGGAGGGAGCTGTTGATGAGGCATCATGCCAGGTTGCCCTGCTGCTCCAGGTGGGGCCAGGCCAGGTGTTCCTGAGTGCTGATGTGCCTGTTGAGGGTTCTGGTCATGCTGCTGCTGTTCCATTTGCTGTTGTGCTCGTAATTCAGCATACTTCAACTGTTCCATGTGGAAGTTTTGGCGTTCAGTAAGCAACTGCTGCCTCTGTTGTTCTAGAGCTTCTTTCTCTCTGTCTATGATAGTTTCCAGCTCTTCAAAATGTCGAAGTTTGATCTCTAGTTTCTTCATTTGTGTCTCAACCAGGAGAGCTACCAGGGACTTGATGTTTCTTTGTTCCACTGCAGCCAAGTGCTTGCCTTTGATAGCAGCTGAGGCAAGAGCGGCTGCTGCAGCTGTGGCAACATTTCCTTTGAAAATTTCATGTTCTACTTTCCTCTTCCCAGTATCATTTTCTCTTTCTTTACATGTGTCAGTGAGTTCTTTGTTCTCTTCAGTCTCCTTTTCTTCTTCTGATTTTGTATTCTCACTCCACTATCCTGTTCCTTTTCACTATTTTTTTCATTTTCTCCATCTTGTGCTTTATCACCTTCATCCATTTCATTTTCCACTTTGTTTTCTGCCTTTTCAGGCTGCTGACCATCAGAATCAGCTTCCATTTCTTCCTTGTCAGCTCCTTCAAGCTTCTCTGGCTCATCAGGCCCTGGGACCGCAATGCAGCTGCTCTCCAGGCCGTACGTGGGATCCACTTTCCCAGAGGCTCATGCTGCTTCTTGTACTTCTTGACATGAGCTTCAACCAATTCCAGTGGTACCTCCTCCCAGACCCAAGAAAATTCCTCCAAAGCCACTTTTGCTGCAGCAGATGCCATGCGAGTCACCACAGATGCCAAAAAAGCAACAGTACTCATGACTGGATTTCCTGACTGACTAAAGGGGACGGGCTGGTAGGCCAAAGGCCCAAGGGAAGCATCTGAATTCTCAAGGTATGGGTCCTCAATGGGAAGTCTCAAAAAGTGGAGGATACATTCATCCTGAGTACGACTTACAACATGTTCTGAAACTTTGTTCCAATGATCCTCATACATCTCCAGGGCCTCCAGAAGTAGAAGGGTGTTCTGTTCAGTCCATTCTCTTCCAGCACTAGCACCTTTACTCTTACTAATGTTTTCTTGGAGTAGATGTCAGTATGAAGACCAAAGTTCTGCAAATCAATTGGTTTTTCATTGCTTTTCTCAGGAAAATTTAGCATCTTTTGAGCAGCAGGGACCTGAGGTGATCGAAGATGCGAGGCACAAGCCCAGATGGGTATCAGCTAATACATTAAAATGAGGACTAAGAGGTGGTTCCATTACCATGGGTCTACTTTCCGGGTCAACTTGGTAATTAACAAGTTCCCACTTCTCTAAAAGGGCATGGACCCTCATTATAGCACATACATCTCCAGTCAAGTTCCTCCGACAAGCAGTGCTGGTTAAGTACTCTTGGGGGTTTAGGCAATACATGTCAATCATAAAGTTTCGATATGCCAAGTATATTTCTGGAATCTTGGATTTGTTCCATTGAAGAACTCAGGAAGAGCACGCCGTTCAATCATGTGAATACAGTTATAATCAAACCATGATGCATAACTAGGAATAATAATGTGATTGGTCTGCTCTATCACATTATCTTCACCAGGGTCAACTGACTGACTCTGATCACCTTTTGCAGGATCTTCGTCTTCCTTTCCTCCTGCTGTGATTGTTTCTTTATCCTGCTCAGCTAGATCTGCTACAGTTCCTCCTTTAACAGGTGTATTTTCACTATCTTTCTTTAGGTTCACATTTTTGGGAAGTACTACTTCTTCTATATTGGGTTCGGGTGTTGGGTCTTCCATATCCTTGGTTAGATCTTCTTGTTCATCTTCCTCTTTCTGACTTCTATGCTTCCCATAAACGCTAGCTTGGCCTTTCTTTCCGCTCTTCTTCCGTGATTCTGTTGATGTGGGAGGGGGAGGTGAAGGCGAATGTTTCCTCTTTTGAGCATTAGCTGATACTTTTCTATCTCCTCTTTCCGGACTTCTGACTGGCTCTTCATTCTTTGTTGAAATCTGCTGATGAAAACTCACAGGCTTCCTATTTTCATCCACCTCATAATCCTCCTCATTCATCCATTCATTGAAAATATCAGTGTCCAAAATCCATTTCACATGAACCTTCTGTGGCTTTTCTGGAATTGGCAGATCTTCAATTTTGGCATCAACATCATTACTATGGCCCCAAGTATCATAGCTGTCTGGGTAGAAGCCTCAATGCACTAACACTTGCTTGTCTTTTCTCATCACTGGTCTCAACCATTCTTCCTCCTCTTTTGAGGAAGAATATGGATAAATGTGGTGGGAAGCTTTTAAATTCTCATCAGTAAATGTTCCCTGATGTTGTTTGATAATATCATTCAATTTGTTAGCCAACTTCAGATCAATGTCGGGAATGAGGTAGATGTTGGATCTGGTCAAGCAATTGTTCTGCACCAATGTTTTTTCAATGTTCATAAACATTTCCATATTACGATCCATTCGGGATGGGTTCTGTAGGTCAAACCTCCACCATCCCTGTTCATTTTTATACTTGTAAGCAGCACCAAGAATGTGACACAAGGTTCCTCCAGCTTTGAAATCCATGAAACATTTTGCAGGGCGTTTGATGAAGTCCAGGTTGGTGACGTGCTTCCCAAAGGCATCTTCCTGGAACTGAAGAAGCTGTACCACCAGCCCAGCCAGTGTTTTATTGGTAGGAGCATCTGCATGAATGTAATTCTTGTAGTGCTTGCCCAGCCATACCCACACCGAATTCAGCTGGGGCACCATCTCTGGGCTCTCCCAAAACTTGGTTGCCGGGCCGCATCCTTCCGCTGATAAATGGCCAGGCCTGCAGCTGCCACAGTGGCCCCCAAGCCCTTGGCACCTACTGCTGGCCCCAGGCCACCACCGCCACTGCCCACTGCTGCAGCCATCGTCATGGCCCATCATCCCCACTGCCTGGCCCACCCCATCCCTCATGGTGCTTCCTGTTCGCTCCCAACAAAATAAGTATAGTTTCATTAATTCGTTAATGGATATCAATGAAAATAGATGTAAATTGAGATAACAATAACAAAATGAGAGGGGTGGGGAGAGTAAAAGCATAGTTTTTATATGTAACATATCAAATTTTTATCAGCTTAAAATACAGGATTATAATTATAAGATGTGTTATGTGAGCCTCATGCTAAGCACAAAGAAAAAAAAAATCCCTAGTAAACAGAAGATAAAGGAACCAAAGCATCCCACTGCAAAAAATTATCAAATCATTTAAAAATACAGCAGGATAGGAAGAAGAAAAAAGAAACTACACATATGTCAGAAAACAATGAAAAGAATGGAAAAATTCTAATAAGTATTTCCCTGTCAATAATTATTTTAAATGTAAATGTGTTAAATTCTCCAAAAAGAAAGGCACAGAGTGGCAGGATGCATAAAAAACAGAATCCAACGATATGCTACCAACAAGATAAACACTTTAGCTTTAAGCACATAAATAGGCTGAAAGCAAAAGGGCAGAAAAATATTTTGTGCAAGTTGTAATGAAAGAGAGCAGGCCTGGCTATTCTTACATAAGATGAAATGAACTTAAAGTAAAAAAAAAAATTGTCACAACAAACCAGGTAATTATACGATGACAAAGGGGTTAATTAATCATGAGGATATAACAACATTACATATATATGTGCCTAACATCAGAGTACCTAAATATATGAAGCAAATATTAATAGATATGAATGGAGAAATAGAGAGCAATGAAAAATAGCAGGGAACTTGAATACCCCATTTTCAACATGAGGTACATCACACAGGCAGAAAATCAATAAAGAATCATGGGACTTGAAATGCAGGTTAGACCAAATGGACCTATCAGAGATATACAGAACATCCCATCCAACAGCAGCAGTGGAATGCACATTCTTCTCAAGGCCATATGTAACATTGTCTAGGATAGATCACATGTTAGGCACCAAAAGTAGTCTAACAAATTTAAGAACATTGAAATTACATTAAATATCTTTTCTGACCACAATGATATGAAACTAAAAATCAATTGTAGGATGAAAATTGGAAAATTCCCATGTATGTGAAAGTGAGACGGCACACCGTTGAACAAACAATGGGTCAAAATAGAAATCAAAGGGACATCAAAAAATACCTTTAGACAAATAAACAGAGAAATGCAACACATCAAAACATACGAGACGCAGCAAAAGATGTTCTAAGAGAAAAGTTTACAGCAATAAATTCCTAGGTTCGGATAGAGAACAGGCTCAAATAAACAACCTAATCATACACCTAAGGAATCTATTAAAAACATTTAGAAGAAAATCTAGCAAAAGGAAGAAAATAGTTGAAAATGGAACAGCAATAAATTATGTAGATGCTAGAAAAACACTAGAAAGTATCAATAAAACTAAGAATGTTTTTTACAACAATAAACAAAATTGGCAAATCTTTACCTAGATTTATCAAGAAAGAAAGAGTAAACTCAAGTAAAATTATGATCAAAAGAGGAGAAATTACAATTGGCACTTCAGATATACAAAAGATCATAAGAGACTGCTATGACCAATTATGTGACCACAAAGTGGATAATCTAGAAGAATGGGATAAATTCCTATAAGAATAAAAACTATAGACTGAATGAAGAACTAGAAAATCTGAACAGACCAGTAATAAGTAAGGGCGTGTAATCAGTAATCAGAAAAATCTTCCAACAAGGAAAGCCCAGGACCATATTATTTCACTGGTGAATTCTGGCATACATTTGAAGAAGAGTTAATGTCAATCTGTCTCAACTTTTCCAAAAACTTGAAGGGGTGAAACACTTCCAAATTCATTTTATGAGGCCAGCAATATACCAAAGGGAGACAAGGACACTACGAGTAAATAAAACTATAGGCCAGTGTCTCCAATGAACATAAATGCAAATATTCTCAACAAAATACTCACAAAACAAATATGACAGCAACTTAAAAGAATGATACATTGTGACCACGTAGGATTTATCCTGGCTATGTAAGGATGGTTCAAACTACAAAAATCAATAAATCTGATTTATGAAACTAGCACAACAAAAAAGAAAAAAATGAATAATCATCTCAATAGATGTAGGAAAAACATTGGAAAAAATTCTATATCTTTTCATAATGAAAACTCTCAACAAATTAGGTGTAGAAGGAATGTAGCTCAATACAATAAGGGCCACATAACAAAACCCCATGACTATCATTATGCTTGAGGGTGAAAAGTTGAAAGACCTTCCTCTCAGCTCAGGAAAAAGACAAGGATGCCCACTTTCACTGCTTTGATTCAATCTAGTACTGGAAGTCCCAGCTAGAGAAATTGGGCAATAAATTGAAATAAAAGACTTCCTCCTCCCCCCAACACAAAGAAAAAAAAGTAAAATTGCCTTTGTTTGCAGATGGCATAATCATATATAAAAATGCTCCATAAAGGCTTCAAAAATGCTGTTACAACTAATAAACAAATTCAAGTAAAGTTTCAGGATACAAAATCAGTATCATAAATGGCAGTGTTTCTATATACTAACAATAAAATATTCAAAATGAAATTAACAAAATAATTCAATTTACAATAGCTGTAAAATCCACTTAGGAATAAATTTAACCAAGGAGGTGACAGATCTATAGGTAAAACCTAAAACAAGTTGGCTAAAGTAATTATAAAAGACAGAACTGAAAGTAAAGATATCTTACATTCATGGATAGGAAGAATCAACATCGTTACAATGTCCAAACTACCCAAAGCAACCTACAGATCCAGTGCCATCTGTATCAAAATTCCAATGACAGAGGAGAAGGGGCAGAGCAAATTGACCAGTTAGAAGCCTCCAGCAATATCCCTCCCCCCACCACACCCTCCTACACAGGAACACCACATTGAACAACTATCCACCCCCCGCATCACCTTCATGAAAAACAAAAATCAGATGAGCAATCACAGCACCTGCTTTTAACATCACAGTAAGAAATTAATTGGAAAGACAGTTTTGAATGGCTTACACCACCCTTCATCCATCGTCTAGCAATAGCTGCATGGTGCAAAGAGAGAATCTGTGCACTTGAATGAGGGAGAGTACAGTGCATTAGAACTTGGTGTTGCCCCATCACAGCAGAAAGCACCCACAGACAGAGTATTTAGACCAGCTCTAGCCAGAGGGGAGTGGCCCATCTCAGTGGTTGGAACCTGATCTCTTGCAAACCCTGCCATCGTGGTGCTTTGGGGTCCTAAGTAAACTTGAAAGCCAGTCCAGGCCATTAGGACTGCAACTTCCAGGCAAACTCTGGTACTGTGCTGGACTCAAAGCCGATAGACATATGGTGAACATGACCCAGTGAGACACCAGCAGGGGTGGCCAAAAGAGTGCTTATGTCATCCCTTGCAAAACCCCAGGCAGCAAGTCTGACAGTTCTTGGAGAAACTTCTTACCTCTGCTTGAGGAGAGGAGAGGAGAAAGTAAAGAGGACTTTGCCTTGCTACTTGGACATCAGCTCAGCTACAGTAGAATAGTGTACCAGGCAGAGTCCTGAGGCCCCCATTTGGGACTCTAGCTCCTGGATGACACTTCTAGATGTATTCTGTACAAGAGGGGAACCCACTTCCTTGAAGGGAAGAAGTTAGTCCTGATAGGACTCATCACCTGCCAACTATAGAGCTACCAGGCACTAAATAATTGGCAGTGGTACCCAGGCAGTTCTCACATCAGGCCTTGAGTGAGACTCAGAGCCATGTGGGCTTCAGGTGTGACCCAGCACACTCCCAGCTGTGATAGCTACAGAGAATCTTTCTGCTTAAGGAAAGAAGAGGGAAGTAGATGAGATGTTCCCTTTCAGTGTGGGAACTAGCTCAACCACAGTAGTGTGGTAGAGCATCAAGAGGGCCCCTGGGGTGTCTGCTTCCAGGCCTTGGCTGCTGGATAGCATTTCTGTGCCTGCCCTGGGCCAGAGGGAAGACCATTGCCATGGAGAGATTCAGGACTGGAAGCACTCACCACAAGCTTACTGAAGGGGCCTTTGCCTATGAGAGAACACTGTTGGTAATCAGACAGTAATTACCATGAGACCACGGTGGATGTGGCCATGGGGAGAAACTCCTCTGCTTGAGAAAAGGGGGAGGAAGAGTGGGAAAGACTTGTATTGCAGCTTAGGTGCCAGTGCAGCCACAGTAGAATAGAGCAGCAGGTAGATACTTAAGGTTCCCCATCCAGGCCCTGACTCCCAGATAGCATCTCTGGACGCACCTAGGTCTTGTGTGAATTCACCAATCTGAAGGGAAGGACATAGCCTGGCAGGATTAGGGACCTGCTTGTTGTAGAGCCCCTGGGGCCTTCAGTGAACGCAGGCAGTAGCCAGGCAGTGGTCACTGTGGATGATGAGCGAGATTCAGTGCTGTACTAGCTTTGAGTCCGACCCAGCTCAGTCCCAGTAATGGTGAGCAAAACAGTTATTGTGTCTCCCCTTCGCAAGTTCTAGGTGGCTCAGAGCAAAGAGGGATGCCCCTTGTGTTTGGGGGAAAGTAAAGGAAGAGAACAAGAGTCTCTGCATGATACCCAGGGAGTTATCCAATATCTTACCCAAGACCACCAAGGTGGTACTTCTATGAGTCTGCAAGACTCAGGATTACTAGGCTTGTTGTGCCCTCTAATGCAGATATGGCTACAGTGGCCAAATATTTTGATCACAACACTCAATTATTTTTGAATACTTGGAAAGCTTTTCTAAGAAAGATGGGTACAAACAATCCCGGACTGTGACGACTACAATAAATACCTAATTCTTCAATGCCCAGACACTGATGAACATCCATATGCAGCGAGATCTTCCAGGAAAACATGACCTCACCAAATGAACTAATTAGGACACCAGGGACCAACCCCAGAGTGACAACGTTGTTATCTTTCAGACAGAGAATTCAAAATTGCTGTTTTGAGGAGGCTCAACAAAATTCAGAATAACATAAGAAAGGGATCTGAAATCCTATCAGGTAAATTTAACAAATAAATTGAAATAATTTTGTAAAAATAAGCAGAAATTCTGGAGATAAAAACTTCAATTGACATACTGAAGAATACATCAGAGTCTCTCAATGGAATAATTAACCACAAAAAAAAAAAAAAGAATTAGTGAGCTTGAAGACAGACTATTTGAAAACACACAGTCAAAGAAGACAAAACAAAAAAGAATAAAGAACAATAAAGCATGCCTATGGGATTCAGAAAATACCCTGAAGGGGAAAAATATAAGTTGCTGGCCTTAAAGAGGAGGGAGGGAGACAGAGAGAGAGAGAGCAAGAACGAGACAAAGACAGAATTAAGGGTAGAAAGTTTATTTAAAGAGATAATAACAGAAAACTATTCAAACCTAGAGAAAAATACCAATATTCAAGTACAAGAGGGTTATAGAACACCAAAGAGATTGAATCCAAAGAAGGCTTCCCAAAGACATTGAATGATCAAACTCCCAAAGGTCAAGGGTAAGAAAATGGTCCTAAATTTAGCAAAAGAAAATGAAAACATACAATGGAGCTCCAATACTTCTGGCATAAGACGTCTTGGTGGATACCTTACAGGCCAGGAAAGAGTGGCATGACGTATGTAAAGTGCTATAGGAAAGAAATATTTTATCCCAGAATAGCATATGCAGGAAAAATATCCTTCAAACATGAAGGAAAAATAAAGACTTTCCCAGACAAATCAAGGCTAAGGGATTTCATCCACACCAGACCTATTCTAAAAGAAATGCTAAATGGAGTTTTCCCATTGGAAAGAAAAGAAGGTTAATGAGCAATAAGAAATCATCAGGGGGCACAAAACTCACTGGTAATAATAAAGATATAGACAAACATTATTATAACACTAGTTGTGGTGTATAAACTACTGATAACTTGAGTAGAAAGATTAAAAGATGAACCCATCAACAGTAGTAACTACAACTTTTCAAGGCATGGACAGTATAGTATGATATACACAGAAACAACAAAAAGATAAAAGGAAGGGTGATGAAATTATAGTAGTTTTCATTAGTTTTCTCTTTCCTTGATAGTTTACTTGTTTTTTCAATTACTGTAACTTTGTCATCAATTCAAAATAATGTATATAAGATGTTATTTGCAAGCCTCATGGTAACTTCAAAAATAAAAAAAACAACATAGAAACAGAGTAAGATGGCAAAATGGAAGACTCCATCAATCTTCGTCCATGCAAAGAAACCAACTTAGCAATTATCTACACAAAAAAAGCACCTTCATAAGAACTAAAATTTAGATAAGCACTCACTAGCAGGTTTTAACTTTATATCACTTCAGTTCTGTGAAGAAGGTCAGTGGTAACTTGATGGGTATAGTGTTGAATCTATAAATTACTTTGGGCAGAATGGCCATTTTCACAATATTGATTCTTCCTAACCATGAGCATGGAATGTTTCTTCATCTATTTGTGTCCTCTCTTATTTCATTGAGCAGTGATTTGTAGTTCTCCTTGAAGAGGTCCTTTACATCCTTTGTTAGTTGTATTCCTATGTATTTTATTCTCTTTGTAGCAATTGTAAATGGGATTTCACTCATGATTTGGCTCTCTGTTTGTCTGTTGTTGGTGTATAGGAATGTTTGTGATTTCTACATATTGATTTTGTATCCTGAGACTTTGCTGAAGTTGCTTATCAGCTTGAGGAGATTTTGGGCTGAGACAATGTGGTCTTCTAAATATATGATCATGTCGTCTGCAAATAGAGACGATTTGACATTTTCTTTTCCTAATTGAATGCCCTTTATTTCTTTTTCTTTCCTGATTGTTCTGGCTAGAACTTCCAATACTATATACTATATTGAATAGGAGTGGTGAGAGAGGGCATCCTTGTCTAGTGCCAGTTTTTAAAGGGAGTGCTTCTAGTTTTTGCCCATTCAATATGATACTGGCTGTGGGTTTGTCATAAATAGCTTTTATTATTTTGAGATAGGTTCCATCGATACCTAGTTTATTGAGAGTTTTTAGCATAAAGGGCTGTTGAATTTTGTCGAAGGCCTTCTCTGCATCTATTGGGATAATCATGTGGTTTTTTTTCTTTGGTTCTGTTTATGTTGTGGATTACATTTATAGATTTGCATAGGTTGAACCAGACTTGCATCCCCAGGATGAAGCCTACTTGATCGTGGTGGACAAGCTTTTTGATGTGCTGTTGGATTCGGTTTACCAGTATTTTATTGAAGATTTTTGCATCTGTGTTCATCCTGGAGATTATCCTGTATATAACTCAAAGAGCACTGGCAGAGGTTAGGAAAGACATTCTTGAAATGCCGATGCCACCCTCCCTCCATCCACCAGCAGCAGCCAGGTGGTATCCAGAGAGAATCTGTGCACTTGGGAGAGGGCGAGTATAGGTATTGTCAGATATTGCATCAAGCTCAGTGCTACCCTGTCAAAGGAGAAAGGAAAACTGGACTGAATTCAGCTGACATCCATCCACAAAGGGAGTATTTAAATCAACCCTAGTCAGAGAGGAGTCACCCATTCCAGCAGTTGGAACTCAAGTTCCGGCAAGCCTCCCCACTGTGAGTTAAAGTGCTCTGTTTTTGTAAGTAAATGAAAGGCAGTCTAGGCCATAAGGACTGCAACTTCTAGGTGAGTCCTACTGCTGAACTGGGCTCAGTGCTGGTGAACTTGGGAGGCATGTGACCTAAGGAAAGGAAGTTAATGAGCAATAAGAAATCATCTGAAGGTACAAACCCCACTAGTAAGAGTAAGTACACAGAAAAACATTATAACACTGCAATAGTGGTGTGTAAACTACTCTTAAGTAGAAAAATGAAATTATGAACCAATCAAAAATAATAACTAAAATAACCTTTCAAGAAATTGACAGTATAATTAGACATACAAAGAAACAACAAAAAATTAAAAAGCAGGAGGGAGGATTAGATGAAGTTAAAGTGCAGAATTTTTACAAGTTCTTTTTTTGCTTGTTCAATAGTTTACTTTTTTGTTTTCACAATCAGTGTTAATTTTTCAGCCATTTAAAATAACAGGTTACAAGATGTTATTTGCAAACCTCATGGTAACCTCAAATAAAAAAAGTCCACAACAGATACACACAAAATAAAAAGCAAGAAATTAAAACATACCACAAGAGAACACCACCTTCACAAAAAGGAAGACAGGAAGGAAGGAAGGAAGGAAGAGAAGACCATAAAACAACCAGAAAACAACAAAATTGCAGGATAAAATTCTTACTAATCAATAATAACATTGAAGGTAAATTGACTCAATTCCTCAATCAAAAGACATACATTGTCTGAATGGATTGAAAAATAGAAGACCCAACAATCCATTTTCTACAAGAAACATGCTTTACCTATTAAGGAACACATAGACTGAAAATAAATGGATGGAAAAAGATATTCCTTGCCAATGGAAACCAAAACAAAGCAGGAATAGCTGTATCTGTTTCAGACAAAATAGATTTAAAAGACAAAATATAAGAAAAGACAATGAAGGCCTTTATATTTTGGTAAAGGGGTCAATGTATCAAGGAAATGTAAAAAATTGCAAATATATATGCTACCAACCCTGGAGCATTTATATATATATAAAGCAAATATTATTATAACTAAAGAGAAAGACCCCAATACAATAAAAGCAAAGGACTTTGACACCCGACTTTCAGCACTGGACAGATGATCCAGAGAGAAAATAATAAAGAAACATCAGAGTTATTCTGCACCAAATGTACTTAACTGATTTTTACAGAACATTTTATCCAATGGCTGTCAAATATACATTTCTTTCCTCAGTAGAGGGATCATTCTCAAGGATAGACCATATGTTAGGTCACAAAATAAGTCTTAAATAATTGAAAAAATTTCAAACTATATCCATTTCTTCTCTGATGATAATGGAAAAAAATAAATTCAGTAAGAGGAATTTTGGAAGCCATACAAATATATGGAAATTAAATAATACGTCCCTAAAGGAGCAATGAGCCAATGAAGAAATTAAGAAGGAATTTTTAAAAGAATATTCAAAGAAATAAAATTGGAATCACAACATACCAAAACCTACAGGATATAGCAAAGGCAGTACTAAGAGGAAAGTTTATAGCTATAAGCACCTACATTAAAAAAAATAAAACTAAACCGAAAAACTTCAAAGGAACAACCTAATGATGTATCTTAAGGAACTAGAAAAGCAACAGCAAGCAAAACTAAAAATTTATTAGAATAAAGTAAATAATTCAAGAAGATCAGAAATTAATCAAATTGGCAAAATGATAAAAAGATTGCCAAAACAAAAAGTTGGTTTTTTTTGAAAAGGTAAACTAAATTCACAGCCCTGTAGCCAGACTATGAAAACAATAGGAAAGATGCAAATAAATAAAATCAGAGATAGAAAAAGAAACATTACAAATGATACTGTGGAAATTTCAGGAATTATTCTTGCTTACTATTAGCATACATATGCCAATAAATTGGAAAATGTTGAAAGGAGATAAATTTCTAAACACATACAACCTACCAAAATTGACCCAAAAATAAATCTAAAATTTTAAATGGTATTATGATTTGGCTGTGTTCTCACTCAAATCTCATCTTGAATTGTAGCTCTCACAAAATTTTCACAACTTATGGGAGGAAACCCGTGGGAGGTGACTGAATCATGGGGGTATGTCTTTCCCATGCTGCTCTCATGATAGTGTGTAGGTCTCATGAGATCTGATGGTTTTATAAAGAGAAGTTCCCTTGTACAAGCTTTCTCTTTTTGCCTGCTGCCATCCATGTAAAACAGTACTGCTCCTTCTTGCCTTTTGCCCTAATTTTGAGGCCCCCACAGCCATGTGCAACTGTGAGTTCATTAAACCTCTTTCATTTATAAATTACCCACTCTCATGTATGTTCATATTAGCAGTGTGAGAAAAGATTAATACAGTAACTTGGTACCAGTAGAGTGGGGTGCTGCTGTAAAGATACCTGAATATGTGGAAGTGAATTTGGAACTAGGTAGAAAGTTGAGGTTGAAACAATTTGGAGGGCTCAGAAGAAGACAGGAAAATGTGGGAAGTTTGGAACTTCCTAAAGACTTTTTGGATAGCTTTGACGAAAATGCTGATGATGATATGTACAAAGAAATCCAGGCTGAGATGCTCTCAGATGGAGAGGAGGAACTTGTTGGGAACTGGAGTAAAGGTGATTCTTACTATGTTTTAGCAAAGAGACTGGTGGAATTTTGCCCCTGCCCTAGAGATTTATAGAACTTTGAACTCGAGGGATTTGATTTGTGGTATCTGGTGAAAGAAATTTATAAACAGCAAAGCATTCAAGAAGAGACTTTGGTACTGTTAAAAATTATTCCATTTTTAAAGGGAGACAGAGCATAAAAGAGAAAATTTGCAGCCTGATGATACAATAGAAAAGAAAAACCCATTTTCTGAGAGAAATTCAATCTAACTTCAGAACTTTGCATAAGTAACTAGGAGCCAAATGGTAATCACCAAGAAAATGGGGAAAATGTCTCCAGGGCATGTCAGTGTTCTTCACAGCAGCCTCTCCCATTACAGGCCTGGAGACCTAGGAGGAAAATATAGTTTCATGGGCTGGGCCCAGGGCCCCTCTACTCTGTGCAGCCTAGGGACTTGCTGCCCTGTTTCCCAGCTGCTCCAGTCATGGCTAAGAGGGGCTAATGTACAGCTTGGGTTGTTGCTTCAGAGGGTGCAAGTCCCAAGCCTTGGCAGCTTCCATGTGGGGTTGAGTCTGTGGGTGAACAGAAGTCAAGAATTGAGGTTTGGGAACCTTCAGCTAGATTTCAGAGTGTGTATGGAAATGCCTGAATGCCAAGGCAGAAGTTTGCTGCAGGGGTGGGCCCTCATGGAGAACCTCTGCTAGGGGAGTGTAAAAGGGAAATGTATGTTGTGAGCCCCCACACAGAGTTCCTACTGGGTTACTCTCTAGTGGAGCTGTGAAAACAGGGCCACCCTTCTCCAGACCCTAGAATGGTAGATCCACTGACAGCTTGCCCCAGCACCTGAAAAAGCTGCAGACATTGCCATCCCAAGAAAGCAGCCAGGAGGGGTCTATATCTTGCAAAGCAACAGGGCTAGAGCTCCCAAATGCCATGGGAGCCTACCTCTTGCATTAGAATAACCTGGATGTGAGACATGGAGTCAAAGGAGATCATTTTAGAGCATTGAGACTTTACTGCCCCACTGAATTTTGGACTTGCATGGGGCCTTTAGCCCCTTTGTTTTAGCCCATTCTCCCACTGGGAATGGGTGTATTTATCCAATGCCGGCACTTCCATTCTATCTAGAAAGCAACTAACTTGCTTTTGATTTTACAGGATCATAGGCAGAAGAGGCTTGTCTCAGATCACTTTGGACCATGGACTTTTGAGTTTATGCTGAAATGAGTTAAGACTTTAGGGGACTATTGGGAAGGCATGATAGGTTTTTAAATGTGCAAACGTGAGATTTAGGATGGGCCAGGGTCAGAATTATATGATTTGGCTGTGTCCCCACCCAAAATTCATTTTGAATTGTAGCTCCCATAATTCCTATGTGTTGTGGGAGGGACCTGATTGAAGATAATTGAGTCATGGGGGCAGTTTCCACCATATTGTTCTGGTGTTAGTGAATACATCTCACAAGATCTGTTGGTTTTAATAAGGGGAAACCCCTTTTCACTTGGTTCTCATTCTCTCTTGTCTGCTGACACATAAGATGTGCTTTTCACCTAGCAGCATGATTGTGAGGCCTCCCCAGACATGTGGAACTGTGAGCCCATTAAGCTTCTTTTTCTTTATAAATTACCCAGTCTCAGGTATGTCTTTGCCAGAAGCATGAAAACAGACTAATATAAATGACAAATAACAAGTAAAAAATCGGGAGACAACAGATGCTAGAGAGGATGTGGAGAAATAGGAACAATTTTATACTGTTGGTGGGAGTGTAAATTAGTTCAACCATTGTGGAAGACAGTGTGGAGACTCCTTAAGGACCTAGAAATAGAAATTCCACTTGACCCAGCAATCCCATTACTGGGTATATATCCAAAGGATTATAAATCGTTCTATTATAAAGACACATGCACATATATGTTCATTGTGGCACTGTTTACAATAGCAAAGACCTGGAACCAACCCAAATGCCCATTGATGATATACTGGGCAAGGAAAATGTGGCACATATACACCATGGAATACTATACAGCCATAAAAAATGATGAGTTAGTGTCCTTTGTAGGGACATGGATGAATCTGGAAACCATCATGCTCAGCAAACTGACACAAAAACAGAAAATCAAACATCATGTGTTCTCAGTCATAGGCAGGTGTTGAACAATGAGAACACATGGACACAGGGAGGGGAGCATCACACACTGGGGTTTGAGGGGGACTAGGGGAGGAAAAGCGGGGTTAGGGAGGTTGAAGAGGGTTAACATGGGGAGAAATGGCAGATATAGGTGGTGGGGGGATGAAGACAGCAAACCACATTGCCATGTATGTACCTGAGCAACAATCCTGCATGATCTGCACATGTACCCCAGAGCCTAAGGTGCAATAAAATATAGTTTTTTAAAAAATCTGCAAGAAAATCTCCAAGCAAAAAAAGCCTGAGACCTTATGGATACACTGCTGAAGTCTACCAAACTTTTAAAGAAGTAATATTAATTCTATTCAGCAGATATTAAAAAATGGAAAACAAGGAATACTTCCAAACCATTCTACCAGTCCACTGTTACCCTGATAACAAAACCATATAAATACATATCGAAAACAAAAACTATAGGACAATATTATTGATCAATATTGATGTAAAAATTCTCAACAAAATACTAGCACTGAATTTAACAACAAATAAAAAGATATAACAAATAAATGAAAGAAGATTAGAAAACAATTATAAATGACAAACGGGGGGATATTACCGATGACGCCACTGAAATACTAAAACCCTTCATTGACTACTGTTAACACATTTGTCTGCACAAACTGAAAATTCTAGAAGCAATAGATACATTCATGGACATATATACCCACCCAAGTTTGAAACAGAAAGAAAGTGAATGGAACAGATCAGTAAGGAGCTCTGAAATTGACTCAGTAGCAAATAGCCTACAAAAAAGGCCAGGGCTAGAAGGATTCACAGCCAAATTCTACCACATATACTAAGAGGAACTGGCACTGTTTCTGCTGAAACTATTCCAAGAAATTGAGTCAGAGAGACTCTTCCTCTACTTAATATATAAGCCAGCAGAATCCTGATACCAAAACCTTCCAGAAACACAAAAAAATAGAAAACATTAGGCCAGTATATTTGAACATTGATGCAAAAATCCTCAATATAATACAAGCAAATTAAATCCAGCAGCACATCAAGAAACTAATCCACCATGATCAGGTAGGCTTTATCCCTGGGATGCAAAGATGGCTCAACATACACCAATAAATAAATGTGATTTATGTGATAAATTACATAAACAGAACTAAAGACAAAAACCTCATGATTATCTCAATAGATACAGAAAAGACTTTTGAAAAAATTCAACATCACTTCATGTTAGAAACTCTCAACAAACCAAATATTGAAGAAGCATATCTTAAGATAATAAGAGCAATCTATGACAAACCCTTAGCAAACATCAAACTGAATAGGCAAAAGCTGGAAGCATATTATTTGCAAAGCGGCACAAGACAAGCATGCCCTCTCTCAACACTCTATTCAACACAGTATTGGAAGTAATGGCCAGAGCAATCAGGCAAGTGAAAGAAATGAAAGTCATCCAAATATAAAGAGAGGAAGTCAAATTATTCTTGTTTACAGCTGACATAATTCTATATCTACGAAATACCAATAGTCTCAGCACAGAAGCACTTTAAGCTGATATCTTTAGCAATGCTTCAGGATACAAGTGATGTACAAAAATCACCAGCATTTTTATACAGCAACAACAGTGAAGCTGAATCAAGTCCAAAACATAATTACATTCACAATTGTGACCCAAAAATAAAATGAAATGACTAAGAATACATGAAACCAGGGAGGTGAAATATCTCTACAATGAGAATTACAAAACACAGCTCAACAAAATCAAAGATGACACAAAGAAAAAGCATTCCATGGTAATGGATAGAAAGAATCAATATCATTAAAATGGCTATACTACCTAAAGCAATTTACAGATCCAATGTTATTCCTATCAGACTACCAATGACATTCTTCACAGAACTAGAAAAAATATTTTAAAATTCATATGGAACCAAAATATAACCCAAATAGCCAAGTCAATCCTAAGCAAAAAGAACAAAGTGGGAAGCATCATGTTATTGGACTTCACATTACACTGAGGGCTACTGTAACCAAAACAGCCTGGTACTGGTACAAAAACAGACACATAAACCAATGAAACAGTATAGACAGGCAGGAAATAAGGCCACACACCTATGGCCATCTGATTTTTGACACAGCTGTCAAAAACAAGCAATAGAGAGAGGACTTTGTATTCAATAAATGGTGGTGGGATAATGGGCTAACCATATGCAGAAGACTGAATCTGGACCCCTTCCTAGCACCATATACAAAAATCAACTCAAGATGGATTAAAGATTTAAATGTAAAACCAAAAATTGTAAAAACCCTAGAAGACGACCTAGCCAATACCGTCCTGAAGATAGGAACAGGCAAAGAGTTCATGGCAAAGACACAAAAAGCAATTGCAACAAAAGCAAAAATTGACAAGTGGGATCTAATTAAACTTAAGAGCTTCTGCACAGCAAAAGAAACTATCAACAGAGTAAACAGACAACCTACAGAATGGGAGAATGTATTTGCAAACTCTTCATCTCACAAAGGTCTAATATTCAGGACCTATAAGGAACTTAACCAAATTTACAAGAAAAAAAAAGAATCCTGGTAAAAAGTGAAAAAAAAAGAAAAAACCAGACATGAAGAGACACACTTCAAGTGAAGACATACATGTGGCCAATCATATGAAGAAGAGTTCAATATTATTGATTATTAGACAAATGCAAATGAAAGCCAAAGTGAGATACCATGTCACATCAGTCAGAATGGCTATTATTAAAGTCCAAAAATAACAGATGCTGGTGAGGTTGTGGGGAAAAGTGAACACGTACACTGTTGGTGGGAGTGTAAGTTAGCTTAACATTTGTGAAAAGCATGGTGGTGATTTCTCAAAGAGCTATAAATAGGATTGCCATTCAATCCAGCAATCCCATTAGTGGGTATATAACCAATGGAATTTAAATTGTTCTATCATAGGGACACATACAAGTGTATGGTCATTGCAGTACTATTCACTATTCAATCTAAATGTCATGAAGATAGAGAGTAAAAGGATGGTTACCAGAGCCTAAGAAGAATAGTGGGGAGTGGTGTTGGGGGGAAGTGGGCATTATTGCTGGTTACAAAAAAAAAAAAGAGCTGAGTAAGATCTAGTATTTGATAGCACAACAGGGTGACTATAGTCAAAAATAACTTAATTGTACATTTAAAAATAACTAAAAGAGTATAATTAGATTGTCTGTAACACAAAGGATAACTTCTTGAGGTGGTAGATACCTTATTTACCATGATGTGATTATTATGCATTGCATGCATGTATAGTAATATCTCATGTACCCCATAAATATATATATCTACTATGTCCCCATGAAATAAAAAATAAAAAGTAAAACTACAGTAAGATAAATTATAAAAAGGAACTAAATGTAAATTCTGATGCTCAGAAGAACAATAACAAAAAGAAAAAATATTTAGAGGATTCAGTCATTGATTTGGGGAGGCAGATGACATTTAAATAATTAGAAATCAAGACAATTAAGATAATCCAATTTCAGGAGCAGAATGAGAAAATAATAAAATAACATTAACAGGCCTATGAGACCTGAACTACATAAAATATACCAATTTACATTAATTATAGTCTCAGAAAGAAAGGATAGAAAGAAATAAGGATATTTGAATAAATTGTTACCCATTTTTCTAAAGTTTAATGGAAGACACAAATGTACATCCAAGATGCTTAAATAATTCCAAGCAGGATAAACTGAATGAAATCTACTGCAATAACATAACTTTAAACATTAAGAATCTAGAAATGGAAATGCAAGGTAAACACACCACTTGGAGAAGGAAGCAAATAATAAATATTAGAATAGTAACAAATGAAATTGAGAAATGGAAAACAAAAGAGAATCAATGAAACTAATATTTTGTTATTTACATTGTTCAGCAAAGGTGGGTATTACTACAAACCTCACAGGTACAAAAATAGTTATAAAAATTACATAAACCAATGGATTTGATAACTTAGATAATATGCACAAATTTTTAGTAATGCAAACTACCAAAACTGACCCAAAAAGAAGTAGAAAATCTGAACAGATCTATAACAAGTGAGTGATCAAAACCCTAACCACAGGTTAATTATCAGGACCATATGTTTTTATCGTTAAAGTTTCCAAATAGTGGCATTTATTTCAGGAATGCTAAGGTGGTTGAAATTCTTTTTTAAAAAGTCAATCATCATAATACACCAGAATATGAGAATCCTTGCTCCAAAACAAAAAGACATACAACTCAACTAAAAAACAAGCAAAGGACTTAAATAGATATTTATCCAAAGATATATGAATGACCAACAAGCATTTGAATAGATGCTCAACATTACTAATGAGTAGGGAAATGCAAATGAAAATCTCAGTGATATATCACCTGACATTCACTAGGATGGCTATAATAATTTTTAAAACTATAAAATAATATGTTGACAAGAAGGAAGAGAAATTGTAACCTTCATACATTCACTGGTGGAAATGTAAAATGGTACATTCGTTTTTGAAAACAATTTGAGAGTTTCTAAGAAAGACAAACATAAATTTACCCATATGAACAGCAATGCAACTCTTAGGTGTGGAATCTTCAAAAATAATTGAAAACAGATATTCATATATACACTGGTGTTCACAGCAGTATTATTTACAATACCTATCAGATGGAAATACCCAAATCTCAATCAACTGATAAATGGATAAGTAAAATGTGTTATATCCATACAATGAAATGTTAATAATTAAAAGTAATAAACTACTGATACATGCTATGTGACTGAATACTGAAAATGTCATGCTAAATGAAAAATACCAGACACAAAAACGTCAAATATTGTATTGTTCCATTTATATAAAATATTCATGGCAGCAAAATCCATACAAATACAGTGATTAATAGTTGACATGTGCTTGGAGGAGTAGGAAATTAGGGCTGTCTGCTTAGTGTATTCAGGCTTTTGTGTGTGTGTGTGTGTGTGTGTGTGTGTGTGTGTGTGTGTGATGAAGATGTATGGCACTAGATGCAAATTATGTTTGGATAACATTTGGAATGTACTACATACCACTAAACTGTATACATTAAAATGCTTCATTTTATGTCATGTGAATTTCATCTCAATATTTTTAAAGTACTACTATATTGTTTTCTTTGTATTTTTAAGCTAACATAAAAATTGTATATCTTATAGTGTACACCATGTTTTGATATATGTATACATTTAGGAGTGGCTACATGAATTTAATTAAAATATCCATTACCTCACATATTTATAATTTCTTTTGTGATGAAAACACTTAAAATCTTCTTTCTTAGCACTTTTCAAGTATACAATGCATTTTTATTAACTGTAGTCACCATGTAGTACAATAGATCTCTTGAACTTATTTCTCCTGTATAATTAAAATTTTGTATTATTTCACTAATATCTCCCCAATCTTGTTACTAATCTTAGGGGAAAAGCTTTCAAATTTTCACCATTGAGTATAATGTTAGCTGTGGGCTTTTGATATATGGCCTTTATTGTGTTTAGGTACATTCCTTCTATACATAATTTCTATAGATTTTCAAAGGATGTTGAATTTCTTTCAAAACTTTGCATCTATTGAGATCTAAATTCCAATGACAGTTTTCACAGAACTGGGAAAAAAACAATCCTATATTTGATATGGAGCCACAAAAAACCCTGAATTACCTAAGCAATCTTGAGCCAAAAGAACAAAGCCAGAGGCAGAGAAATAAATTTACACATTCGTAGTCATTTGATTTCCAACAAGGATGCCAAACTCACATAATGGTGAAAGAATATGCTCTTAAACAAATAGTGTTGAGAAAACTATATTCACATGCAAAATAGTGAAATTGGACCTTTATCTTATACTACACACAAAAGTCAATTCAAAATACATTAAAAGTTTAAATAGAAAACCAGAAACTATAAAACTCTTACAAGAAAAGATAGGAGGAGCATTGATTGGGGCAATTTTTTTAAATATATAATACCAAAAGCACAGACAACAAAAGCGAAAATAGTAAAGTGGGATTGCGTCAAACTAAAAAGCTTTTTCACAGCAAAATAATCAATCGACAGTTGAAGGGCAACTTATGAAATGGAAGAAAAAAATTGTGAACTTGTGAATCAGATAATGAGTTAATATTCAAAATGTATAAAAATCCCCTACAAATAAATAAAAACAAAGCAAATTATCTGGCTAAAAATAGGTAAAGGACTTGAATACTCGTTTCTCCAAAGAAAGCATAGAGATGGCCAATATGTATATGAAAAGATGCTTAACATCACAAATTATAAAGAAGATTTAAATCAAAACCATAGTGACATATTACATCATACTTGTTAGGATAGCTATTATATAAAAAAAAGAAAATAGCAAGTGTTGGTGAGGATGTGGAGAAAAGGGAACCCTTGTTCACTGTTGCTGGAAATAAAAAATGGTGAAGTTGCTATAGAATACAGTATAGATGTTCCTCAGAAATTTTTAAAAAACCATCTGATTCAGCAGTCCCACTTGTAGTTATATATCTAAAGAATGGAAACTAAATCTAAAAGATAGCTCTGCACTCTCATGTTCATTGCAGCATTGTTCACAATAGCCAAGTGGTGGGCACAATATTGATGTCCATCAATAGAAAAGTGGATGAAGAAAATGCAACATATGCATATAATGGAATATTGTTCAGCCATTAAAAGAAGAAAATCCTGTCATATGCTACAACATGAATGAACCTTGAGAACATTATGCTAAATAAAACAAGCCAGTTTTAAAAGCACAAATAGTATATGATTATAGTTATATGAGCTATTTAGAGTAGTTAAAGTAATAAAAACACTCACCGCATTTCCAAACAGCTTTTCACTGCCCACAGACCAGGAGATTCCCAGTATGAAAAGTGCCACGAGTTTTCAGTACGGCGGTTTCAACCAGTACTGCGTTGGCTCACAGAAACTCACACAAGTCTGGGTGGTCGATTTGACTTGCACCTGGAATGACTGGGAGACAGAGCTGCCCATTAAACCAAAAGAGAGGGGCCTGAGACAGGGAGCCAGGGAATCTGGCTTGGCGGGTACCACCCCCCAAAAAATGCAATCTGAAATGCTCTGGATTGAGAGTTTCACAGCAAGTGCAGCTCGACCCAGGACCGTCCATCTCAGTGGGGGGAAGGGCATCCCCCACTACCAATGCAGTCCGCCACTACCAAGGCAGTTCACACAGCAGCTGGGCAGAACCTGTGGCAGCTCAGCAGCACCTCTGCTGACAGACTGTGACTAGACTACTTTGTGCGAGCCAGGGCATCTATGAAAAAAGGCAGCAGAATGACAGGAACTTATAAATAAAGCTGACCTTCCAAGGACAGAGCACCTGGGAAAAGAGGCAGTTATGAGCTTAGCTGCAGCAGACGTAAAGGTACCTTCCCAGCAGCTCTGCACAGAACAATGGAACTCCCAGCACAGCACTTGAGCTCCTATAAGGGATATACTGTCTCCTTAAGCAACTCCCTGATCCCCATATTCCCAAAGAAAAAATCCATAAAGGAGAGCTCAGGCCAATATCTGGTGGAGAGCTTTCTGGGAAGAGGATAGCAGAGGAAGAAACAGGCACAACCCTTGCTGTTCTGCAGACACTGCAGGAGATCCCCAGGCTAGTGGGGTCTGGAGTGGACCTCTAGAGGTCCTGCAGCAGAGGGGCTTGAATATTAGAAGGAAAACCAAGAAGCATAAAGAAATAGCTTCAACATCAACAAAAAGGACGTCCACTCAGAGACCTCATCCAAAAGTCAC
The DNA here is from genome assembly GCF_030222135.1 of Aotus nancymaae. Taxonomy (NCBI): domain Eukaryota; kingdom Metazoa; phylum Chordata; class Mammalia; order Primates; family Aotidae; genus Aotus; species Aotus nancymaae. The sequence goes on from NW_026988488.1 coordinate 2,851,849, forward strand.
CAACTACAAAGACCACAGGTAGATCAAGCTACTAAGATGGGAAGAAACCAGCGCAAAAAGGATGAAAACACCAAAAACCAGAATGCCTCTCCTCCTCCAAGAGATCACAACTCCTCACCAGCTAGGGATCAAAGATGGATGGTGAATGAATCTGATGAATTGACAGAAACAGGCTTCAGAAAGTGGGGAATAACAAACATCTCAGAGCTATAAGAACAATGAGAACACGATCCAAGATGGCCGCTTAGGAGGAAGTCGGGATTGCAGCTCCGAGAGAAGGCGCAGAGGGTGAGTGGACGCCGCATTTCCAGACGGATTTTTACTGCCCACAGACCAGGAGATTCACAGCAGGAAAAGCCCCACGGGTCGCCAGCACCGCTGGTTTGAGTGGCGTGGCCGCTCAGCCTACGCCCTGGGGCAGGGGGCAGTGGCTTCTTATGCAGAGCGAGAGAGACAGAGTTCCCTCTGAGCCAGCAAGGGGAGCTGAAGCAGGGAGCCAAGCCAGGAGACCCCGGGCAAGGGAGTGCCACGAATCTCAGAGCCGCTGCTTCGGCTGAGGCAGCGGCACACAGGGCAGCGGATTTTAACTGCCCACAGACCAGGAGATTCACAGGCAGAGAAGCTCCACAGGTTCCCAGCTCCGCTGGTTGGACCAGAGCAGCCGCTTGGCCTGCACCGGGGGCGGGGAGCAGCGGCTCCTTGAGCAAAGTGAATGAGACTGTGTCCCCTCTGGGCCAGCAAGGGGAGCTGTGGCAAGGAGGCAAGCCAAGAGATTACCGGGTGAGGACCGCTCTGGCAACACAGCTGAACCCGGGATGGTCCAGCTCTGTGGGGGATGGGCGTCCTCCATCGGGAAACAACCTGAAGTTCCCAGGGCAACTTTCCGTAACCAAGACAACCCGCCACTACAGAGACTCCGTCACTACAGGGGCGAGCCAGCATAGCGGAAGTAGTTCTAACTACACTCACAGGACTGCAGGGAAGCTCACACGGAAGCTGGGTGGAGCCCAAAACAGCTCAGCGAAGCCTCTGCAGGCTGAGTGTGACTAGACTGCCACCTTGTGGGCAGGGAAAACGGTAGCAACACAGCTGAAAAGCATAAAGCGCTAACCCCCTGGGCCAGAACACCTGGGGAGAAGAAAAGGGGGTTTATGAGTTCAGCTGCTGCAGACTTAAAATTACCAAAATCAGAAAGACAGCAAATACAAAGTCAATAGGCGGATAAATCCACAAAGATGGGAAGAAAACAGCGCAAAAAGGATGAAAACACTGAAAACCAGAACACCTCTCCCCCTACAAGGCAGCATAACTCCTCACCAGCACGGGAACAAGACTGGACGGAGAATGAGTGTGATGAAATGACAGAATCAGCTTTCAGAAAATGGATAATAAGAAACTTCTGTGAGCTAAAAGAACATGTTCTAACCCAATGCAAAGAAACTAAGAACCTTGAAAAAAGACTTGATGAAATGCTAACGAGAATGGACAACTTAGAGAGGAATATGAGTGAATTGATGGAGCTGAAAAACACAACACGAGAACTTCGTGAAGCATGCACAAGATTCAACAGTAGAATTGACCAAGCAGAAGAAAGGATATCAGAAGTCGAAGATCAACTCAATGAAATAAAACGAGAAGGGAAGATTAGAGAAAACAAGGTAAAAAGGAATGAACAGAGTCAACAAGAAATATGGGACTATGTGAAAAGACCTAATCTACGTTTGATAGGTGTACCTGAATGTGACGAAGAGAATGCATCCAAGCTGGAAAATACTCTTCAGGATATTATCCAGGAAAACTTCCCCAACCTAGCAACACAGGCCAATATTCAAGTCCAGGAAATACAGAGAACACCACAAAGATATTCCTCAAGAAGAGCAACACCAAGGCACATAATCATCAGATTCACCAGGGTTGAAATGAAGGAGAAAATACTAAGGGCAGCCAGAGAGAAAGGTCGGGTTACCCACAAAGGGAAACCCATCAGACTCACAGCAGATCTCTCAGCAGAAACCCTACAGGCCAGAAGAGAGTGGGGGCCGATATTCAACATCCTTAAAGAAAAGAACTTTCAACCCAGAATTTCATATCCAGCCAAACTAAGCTTCATAAGTGAAGGAAAAATAAAATCCTTTGTGAACAAGCAAGTACTCACAGATTTCATCACCACCAGACCAGCTTTACAAGAGCTCCTGAAGGAGACACTACACATAGAAAAAAACAACCAGCACCAGCCACTCCAAAAACGCACGAAATGGTAAAGAGCAGCAACACAATGAAGAATCTGCATCAACCAATGGGAAAAACAGCCAGCTAGCATCAAAATGACAGGATCAAACTCACACATAACAATATTAACCCTAAATGTAAATGGACTAAATGCCCCAATCAAAAGACACAGACTGGCAAATTGGATAAAAAGCCAAAACCCATCAGTGTGCTGTATCCAGGAAACCCACCTCACATGCAAGGATACACAAAGGCTCAAAATAAAGGGATGGAAGAAGATTTACCAAGCAAATGGAGAGCAAAAAAAAGCAGGAGTTGCAATTCTCATCTCTGATAAAATAGACTTTAAAGCAACAAAGATCAAAAGAGAAAAAGAAGGACATTACATAATGGTAAAAGGATCAATGCAACAAGAAGCACTAACGATCCTAAATATATATGCACCTAATACAGGAGCACCCAGATACATAAGGCAAGTTCTTAAAGACTTGAAAAGAGACTTAGACTCCCACACATTAATAGTGGGAGACTTCAACACAGCATTGTCAATATTAGACAGATCAACGAGACAGAAAATTAATGAGGATATCCAGGACTTGAACTCAGACCTGGAACAAGCAAACCTAATAGACATTTACAGAACTCTACACCCCAAATCCACAGAATATACATTCTTCTCAGCACCACATCACACCTACTCTAAAATTGACCACATAATTGGAAGTAAATCACTCCTCAGCAAATGCAAAAGAACGGAAACCATAACAAACAGTCTCTCAGACTACAGTGCAATCAAGTTAGAACTCAGAATTCAGAAGCCAACCCAGAATCACACAGCCTCATGGAAATTGAACAACTTTCTCCTGAATGTTGACTGGATAAACACTGAAATGAAGGCAGAAATAAAGATGTTCTTCAAAACCAACGAGAACGAAGACACCACATACCAGAATCTCTGGGACACATTTAAAGCAGTCTCTAGAGGAAAATATATAGCAATAAGTGCCCACATGAGAAGAAAGGAGAGAACTAAAATTGACACCCTATCATCAAAATTGAAAGAGCTAGAGGAGCAAGATCAAAAAAACTCAAAACCTAGCAGAAGACAAGAAATAACTAAGATCAAAGCAGAATTGAAGGAGATAGAGACACGAAAAACCCTTCAAAAAATCAATAAATCCAGGAGCTGGTTTTTTGAAAAGATCAACAAAATAGACAGACCACTAGCCAGACTAATAAAAAAGAAAAGAGAGAATAACCAAATAGATGCAATAAAAAATGATAAAGGGGATATCACTACAGATGCCACAGAAATTCAAACCATCATCAGAGATTATTACAAACAACTCTATGCACATAAATTAGAAAACCTGGAAGAAATGGATAAATTCCTGGACAGTAGCCTCCTCCCATGCCTAAACCAGGAAGAAGTCGAAACCCTGAATAGACCAATAACAAGGTCTGAAGTTGAGGCAGCAATTAAGAGCCTACCACCCAAAAAAAGCCCAGGTCCAGATGGTTTCACAGCCGAATTCTACCAGACATACAAAGAGGAGCTGGTACCATTCCTACTGAAACTATTCCAAATAATCCAAAAAGAGGGAATCCTTCCCAAATCATTTTATGAGCCCAACATCATCCTAATACCAAAACCCGGCAGAGACTCAACAGGAAAAGAAAACTACAGGCCAATATCCATGATGAACATAGATGCAAAAATCGTCAATAAAATACTGGCAAGCTGATTACAACAACACATCAAAAAGCTTATCCACCATGATCAAGTAGGATTCATCCCGGGGATGCAAGGCTGGTTCAATATACGCAAGTCTATAAATGTAATTCACCACATAAACAGAACCAAAAACAAAAACCACATGATTATCTCAATTGATGCAGAGAAGGCCTTCGACAAAATTCAACAGCCCTTTATGCTAAAAACCCTCAATAAACTAGGTATCGATGGAACGTATCTCAAAATAATAAAAGCTATTTATGACAAACTGACAGCCAATATCATACTGAATGGGCAAAAACTGGAAGCATTCCCTTTGAAATCTGGCACTAGACAAGGATGCCCTCTCTCACCACTCCTATTCAATATAGTACTGGAAGTTCTAGCCAGAGCAATCAGACAAGAAAAAGATATAAAGGGTATTCGATTAGAAAAGGAGGAAGTCAAATTGTCTCTATTTGCAGACGACATGATTGTATATCTAGAAGACCCTATCACCTCAGCCCAAAATCTCCTGAAACTGATAAGCAACTTCAGCAAAGCCTCAGGATAGAAAATCAATGTGCAAAAATCACAAGCATTCCTATACACCAATAACAGACTTAAAGAGAGCCAAATCAAGAATGAACTGCCATTCACAATTGCTACAAAGAGAATAAAATACCTAGGAATACAACTAACAAGGAACATAAAGGACCTCTTCAAGGAGAACTACAAATCACTGCTCAACGAAATAAGAGAGGACACAAACAGATGGAGAAACATTGCATGTTCATGGTTAGGAAGAATTAATATCGTGAAAATGGCCATACTGCCAAAAGTAATTTACAGATTCAACGCTATCCCCATCAAGCTACCAATGACCTTCCTCACAGAACTGGAAAAAACCACCTTAAACTTCATATGGAACCAAAAGAGAGCCCACATAGCCAAGTCAATTCTAAGTAAAAAGAACAAAGCGGGAGGCATTCCACTACCGGACATCAAACTCTACTACAAGGCTACAGTAATCAAAACAGCATGGTACTGGTACCAAAACAGAGATATAGACCAATGGAACAGAACAGAGGCGTCGGAGGCGACACAACATATCTACAACCACCTGATCTTTGACAAACCTGAAAAAAACAAGCAATGGGGAAAGGATTCCATGTTCAATAAGTGGTGTTGGGAAAACTGGCTAGCCATATGCAGAAAGCAGAAACTGGACCCCTTCCTGACACCTTACACTAAAATCGACTCCAGTAGGATTAAAGACTTAAACATAAGACATAACACCATAAAAACACTAGAAGGAAACCTAGGCAAAACCATTCAGGACATAGGCGTAGGCAAGGACTTTATGACCAAAACACCAAAAGCATTGACAACAAAAGCCAAAATAGACAAATGGGACCTAATCAAACTCCACAGCTTCTGCACGGCAAAAGAAACAGTCAATAGAGTGAATCGGCAACCAACAGAATGGGAAAAAATCTTTGCAGCCTACCCGTCTGACAAAGGGCTGATATCCAGAATTTACAAAGAACTAAAAAAGATTTACAAGAAAAAAACAAACAAGCCAATTCAAAAATGGGCGAAGGATATGAACAGATACTTTACAAAAGAAGACATACATGAGGCCAACAAACATATGAAAAAATGCTCATCATCACTGGTCATTAGAGAAATGCAAATCAAAACTACATTGAGATACCATCTCACGCCAGTTAGAATGGCGATCATTAAAAAATCTGGACAAAACAGATGCTGGAGAGGATGTGAAGAAATAGGAACACTTTTACACTGTTGGTGGGAGTGTAAATTAGTACAGCCACTGTGGAAAACAGTGTGGCGATTCCTCAAGGACCTAGAAATAGAAATTCCATTTGACCCAGCAATCCCATTACTGGGCATATATCCAAAGGATTATAAATCGTTCTACTATAAGAACACATGCACACGAATGTTCATTGCAGCACAGTTTACAATAGCAAAGACCTGGAACCAGCCCAAATGCCCATCGATGATAGACTGGACAGGAAAAATGTGGCACATATACACCATGGAATATTATGCAGCCATTAAAAACGAGGAGTTCACATCCTTCGTAGGGACATGGATGAACCTGGAAAACATCATTCTCAGCAAACTGACACAAGAACACAAAATCAAACACCACATGTTCTCACTCATAGGCGGGTGTTGAACAAGGAGAACACATGGACACAGGGAGGGTAGCACTATACACGGGGGTCTTTTGGGGGGAGGGGGATAGCAGAGGGGTGGGGAGTTGGGGAGGGATAGCATGGGGAGAAATGCCAGATATAGGTGAAGGGGAGGGAGGCAGCAAATCATACTGCCACGTATGCACCTATGCAACAACCTTGCATGTTTTTCACATGTACCCCAAAACCTAAAATGCAATAAAAAAAAAAACAATGAGAACACATGGACACAGGGAGGGGAGTATCACAAACTGGAGTTTATTGGGGGAAAATAGAGGAGGGACAGCGGGGCATCAGGAGTTGGTGAGAGATAGCATGGGGAGAAATGCCAGATATAGGTGAAGGGGAGGAAGGCAGCAAATCACGCAGCCATGTATGTACCTATGCAACAATCTTGCATGTTCTTCACATGTACCCCAAAACCTAAAATGCAATAAAAAATAAATAAATAAATAAAAAGAAAAATAAAAAAAAGAACATGTGCTAACTCAATGCAAAGAAACTAACAACCTAGAAAAAAGATTAGAGGAGATGCTAACTAGAATAAACAGTTTAGAGAAGAATATAAATGAATTGATGGAGCTGAAAACCGCAGCTCAAGAACTTCACAATGCATACACAAGTTTCAATAGCCGAATCAACCAAGCAGAAGAAAGGATATGAAAGACTGAAGATCAACTCAATGAAATAAAACCAGAAGGCAAGAATAGAGAAAAAAGACTGAAAAGAAATAAAGCCTCCAAGAAATATGGGATTATGTGAAAAGACCTAATCTACATTTGATAGGTGTACCTGAATGTGACAGTAAGAATGAATCTAAGCTGGAAAACACTCTTCAGGATACTATCCAGGAGAACTTCCCCAACCTAACAAGGGAGGCCAACATTCAATTCCAGGAAATACAGAGAACACCACAAAGATATTCGTCAAGAAGAGCAACCCCAAAGCACATAATTGTCAGATTCAGCAGGGTTGAAATGAAGGAAAAAATGCTAAGGGCAGCAAGAGAGAAAGGTCGGGTTACCCACAAAGGGAAGCCCATCAGACTCACAGCGGATCTCTCAACAGAAATCCTATAAGCCAGAAGAGAGTGGGGGCCAATATTCGACATCCTTAAAGAAAGAACTTTCAACCTAGAATTTCATATCCAGTCAAACAGCTTCATAAGAGAAGGAGAAAGAAAATCCTTTATGGACAAGCAATTGCTGAGAAATTTTGTCACCACCAGGCCTGCCTTACAAGAGCTTCTGAAAGAAGTACTAAAGATAGAAAGGAACAAAAAATAGCAGCCACTCCAATAATGTACCAAATGGTAAAGACCATCGATACAATGAAGAAAATGTGTTAACTAATGGGCAAAACATCCAGCTAGCATCAAAATGGCAGGATCAAATTAACACATAACAATATTAACCTTAAATAGAAATGGACTAAATGCCACAATCAAAAGATGCAGATCAGCAAATTGGATAAAAAAATCAAAACCCATCAGTGTGCTGTGTTCAGGAAACCCATCTCATGTTCAAGGACACACACAGGCTAAAAATAAAGGGATGGAAGAAGATTTATCAAGCAGATGGAGAGCAAAAAAAAGCAGGAGTTGCAATCCTAGTCTCTGATAAAAATTTACTTTAACCAACAAAGATCAAAAATGACAAAGAAGGGCATTACATAATGGTAAAAGGATCAATGCATCAAGAATACGCACCCAATACAGGAGCACCCAGGTACATAAAGCAAGTTCTTAACGACCTACAAAGAGACTTAGACTCCCACACAATAATAGTGGAACACTTTAACACTCCACTGTCAGTATTAGACAGATCAATGAGACAGAAAATTAACAAGGATATCCAGGACTTAAACTCAGATCTGGACCAAGCGGACCTAATAGACATCTACAGAAATCTCCACCGGAAATCCACAGAATACACATTCTTCTCAGCAAAGCATGGCACCTACTCTAAAATTGACCATATAATTGGAAGTAAATCACTCCTCAGCAAATGCAAAAGAACAGAAATCATAACAAACAGTCTCTCAGACCACAGTGTAATCAAATTAGAACTCAGAATTAAGAAACTAAGTAACAACTGCACAACTTCATGGAAACTGAACAACTGGCTCCTGAGTGTCAACTGGATAAACAATGAAATGAAGGGAGAAATAAACATGTTCTTTGAAACCAATGAGAATGAAGACACAACATACCAGAAACCCTGGGACACAGCAGTGTCTAGAGGGAAATTTGTAGCAATAAATGCCCACCAGAGATGCAAGGAAAGATCTGAAATCAACATCTTGTCAACAAAATTAAAAGAGCAAGAAGAGAAAGATAAAAGCACTCAAAAGCTAGAAGAAGACAAGAAATAACTAAAATCAGAGCAGAACTAAAGGAGATAGAGACACAAAAAGTCCTTCAAAAAATCAATAAATCCAGGAGCTGGTTTTTTGAAAAGATCAACAAATTAGACAGACTGCTAGCCAGATTAATAAAAAAGAAAAGGGAGAAGAATCAAATAAATACAATAAAAAACGATAAAGGAGATATCACCACTGACTCCACAGAAATACAATTTACAATCACAGATTACTACAAACAATTCTATGCACATAAACCAGTCAACCTGGAAGAAATGTATAAATTCCTGGACACTTGCACCCTCCAAAGCCTAAAACAGGAAGAATTTGAAACCTTGAACAGACCAATAACAAGGGCTGAAGTTGAGATCATAATTAATAGCCTACCAACCAAAAAAAGTCCACATCCAGATGGGTTCACAGCTGAATTCTACCAGACTTACAAATAGGAGCTGTTATGATTCCTTCTAAAACTATTCCAAACAATACAAAAAGAGAGAATTCTTCCCAAATCATTTTATGAGACCAACATCATCCTATTACCAAAACCCAGCAGAGACTCAACAAAAAAAGAAAACTTCAGGCCAATCTCCATGATGAACATAGATGCAAAAATCTTCAATAAAATACTGGGAAACCGATTGCAACAGCACATCAAAAAGCTTATACATCATGATCAAGTAGGCTTCATCCTGGGGATGCAAGGCTGGTTCAACATATGCAGGTCTATAAATGTAATCCACCACATAAACAGAACCAAAGACAAAAGCCACATGATTATCTCAATTGGCACAGAGAAGGACTTCAACAAAATTCTACAGCCCTATATGCTAAAAGCTCTCATTAAACTATGTATCAAAGTAACATAACTCAAAATAATAAAATCTATTTATGAAAAACCTACAGCCAATATCATATATTGGCTGAATGGGCAAAAACTGGAATCATTCCCTTTGAAATCCGGCAGTTGACAAGGATACCCTCTGTCACCCCTCCTATTCAGTACAGTATTGAAAGTTCTAGCCAGAGCAATTAGGCAAGAAAAAGAAATAAAGGGAATTCAATTAGGAAAAGAAAAAGTCAAATTGTCTCCATTTGCAGACAACATGATTGTATATTTAGAAGACCCTATCATCTAAGCCCAAAATCTCCTTAAACTAATAAGCAACTTTGGAATACAAAATTAATGTGCAGAAATCACAAGCATTTCTATATACCAATAATAGACTAACAGAGAGCCAAATCACAAGTAAACTCCCATTCACAATTGCTACAAAGAGAATAAAATACCTAGGAATACAACTAACAAAGGATGTAAAGGACCTGATCAAGGAGAACTACAAACCACTGCTCAAGGAAATAAGAGAGAACACAAACAAATGGAGAAACATTCCATGCTCATGTTTAGGAAGAATCAATATCATAAAAATGGCCATACTGCCCAAAATAATTTATAGATTCATTGCTACCCCCATCAAGCTACCAACGACCTTCTTTACAGAACTGGAAAAAAACACCTTAAACTTCATATGGAACCAAAAGAGAGCCCGCATAGCCAAGTCAATTCTAAGCAAAAAGAACAAAGCAGGAGGCATCACACTACCGGACTTCAAAAATAATACAAAGCTACAGTAATCAAAGAAGCATGGTACTGGTACCAAGACAGAGATATAGACCAGTGGAACAGAACAGAGGCCTTGGAGGCAAAGCCACACATCTACAACCATCTGATCTTTGACAAAAACAAGCAATGGGGAAAGGATTCCCTGTTTAATAAATGGTGTTGGGAAAACTGGCTAGCAATGTGCAGAAAGCAGAAACTGGACCCCTTCCTGACATCTTACACTAAAATCAACTCCAGATGGATTAAAGACTTAAACATAAGACCTAACACCATAAAAGCCCTAGAAGAAAACAGGCAAAATCATTCAGAACATAGGCATAGGCAAGGACTTCATGACTAAAACACCAAAAGCATTGGCAACAAAAGCCAAAATAGACAAATGGGACCTAATTAAACTCCAGAGCTTGTGTACAGCAAAAGGAACAATCAATCATTAGAGTGAACTGGCAACCAATAGAATGGGAAAAAAATTTGCAATCTACCCATCTGACAAAGGGCCAATATCCAGAATCTACAAAGAACTAAAACAGATTTACAAGAAAAACAAACAAACAAACAAACCCATCTAAAAGTGGGCAAAATATATGAACAGACACATTTCAAAAGAAGACATATGTGAGGACAGTGAATATATGAAAAAAATGATCATCAGCACTGATTATTAGAGAAATGCAAATCAAAACCACCTTGAGATACCACTTCACACCAGTTAGAATGGCAATCATTAAAAAATCTGGAGACAACAGATGCTGAAGAGGATGTGGAGAAATAGGAGCAATTTTATACTGTTGTTGGGAGTGTAAACTATTTCAATCATTGTGGAAGCCAGTATGGAGCTTTCTCAAGGACCTAGAAATAGAAATTCCATTTGTCCCAGCAACCCTATTACTGGGTGTATACCTAAAGGATTATAAATCATTCTATTATAAAGACACATGCACATGTATGTTCATAGTGGCAGTTTACAATAGCAAAGATTCGGAACCAACCCAAATGCCCATCGATGATAGACTGGACAAGGAAAATGTGGCACATATACACCATGGAATATTATGAAGCCATAAAAAATGATGAATTTGTGTCCTTTGTAGAGACATGGATGAATCTGGATATCATCATTCTCAGCAAACTGACACAAGAACAGAAAATCAAACACCACATGTTCTCACTCATAGAGGGGTGTTGAACAATCAGAACACATGGACACTGGGAGGGGAGTATCACACACTGGAGTTTGTTTGAGGGGCAAGGGAGGGACAGTGGGAGGGTGAGGAGGTCAGGGAGTGATAACATGGGGAGAAATGCCAGATGTAGGTGACGGGGGGATGGAGGTAGTAAACCACATTGCCATGTGTGTACCTATGCAACAATCCTGCATGATCTGCACATGTACCCCAGAACGTAAAGTACAATAAAATGGAAGGTAGATCTCTTATTTTGTGGTTTTTCTTAACCACAATAAAAATAGAACAGAAAAGGTGAATGAGAACAGCCTCATATCAATTCAAACTACTTAAATACCAACTTTTTTCAGTGCCTTGTGTATCATACATATATATATATTCAACATATTATAGCATACAATATATTTAACACAATATTACCTGCCATCAAAGAGATCATAATATAATAGGAAAGACAGACACACAAGCAAGTATTTGGAGAGTATTAAGTAGTAGAGTAAAGGCAAGGAAGATGTGTCATGGAAAACCAGAGGAAAAAGCTTTTAAATCTACTAAGATGTACAGAAGTAAGGACATTTTCCCAGAAAAGGTAACATTTGAGGTTTTTAAAAGATGACTAGGTGAAGCGGAAGGATCATTGTGAGGAGAAAATGGGCATTTCAAGAATAAAGGAGATTGTGCAAAGATAAGGAGTCAAGAACTTTGTTCTTGATAAGGAGTCAAGTGTCTTATAACGACACTTTGAAAGAGTTGTATGTAGTTTGGCATGACTGAAGAACATAGTAGGGGTGGGGTCATAGGAGAGATGATGCTGTAAAAATAGTCAGGGGCCAGATAATAAGTGTCTGGAACTTTATAAAGTTTCTACTTCTTACCCACTAGTAGAGAATAAGTCAGGCAAATAAAGCTTGGCCAGGGCAGAAATATCAGGAATTGGGTGAAGAGAAGAATTTAGTAATTATTGTGAATATAAATGAGGTAGCAACATGAATATTTCAAAAATGAAATTAAGTAAACAATTCCTGGAGAAATAACAAGTTTTGTGGGAGAAAATGAGGTAAACTTTGAGCATGTTGCATTTGCTGTGTTTCTGGGACTTCTAGGTTGGTGTACCTCAGGGTTTCTCAATTTCTGCATCATTGATCCTTTTGGGCTGGGTAATTATGCTGTGTGGTACTCTACTGTGCATTGTAAAATATTTGGCAGCATCCTTGGCCTCTACTCACTAGATGGTTATTAAACCCCCACCAGTTGTTACATCAAAAAATATATCCTCATATTTCCAAAGTTCTCTGGGTTTGGGTGGGCGGAATAGCCCCTGAGTGAGAACAACTTGTTCATATACAGTAAATGGTTGGATATACTAGAGTGTATATCAGGAGATAAGTTAGAACATGATATTTGAGATTCATTGGCCTACATTTGGTAGCTGAAACTATAGGCAAAGATGTAATCACTTACAGTGTGCATTGAGAGAATAAAGCAGAAGGCAGAACCCTCTGGAAGACAAATATTTGTTTCTCCTATAACTGTATTTTTAGTTATTACATTTCAATGAGCTCCCGGTATTTTATGATAGTCACTATGAGAGACATAATGGTAAATATATTTCTATAGAAAGTAAGGCTACTAATAAAAGGTCTGAGAGTTTGACTATATCTAGTTAGGTCCCTTTGTTATTCCTTGCCCAACTTTTACTTATGCTTTTCTTCCTCCACAAACTCTAATGACCTTTGATCTTCTCTATCAGTTCAAATATATCTCTTCCAAAAACATTTTCCTTAAAACTCATCTGTCAACCAACCTCATCCACTACATTCATTCTTTCCCTTCAAGTCCTTTGTTCATCATAACGTGTTCAACATTGCCTTGTACTAGTTGAAATAGTGTACATAAACTCTTTATTTATTATCATTATACTTTGAGTTTTGGGGTACATGCGCAGAATGTGCAGGTTTGTTACATAAGTATACACATGCCATGGTAGCTTGCTGCACCCATCAACCTGTCATATACATTAGGTATTTCTCCTAATGCTGTCCCTCCCCTAGCACCCCACTCCCCGACAGGCCCTGGTGTCTGATGGTCCCCTCCCTCTGTCCATGTGTTCTCATTGTTCAACTCCCACTTATGAGTGAGAACATGCGATGTTTGGTTTTTTGTTCCTTTGTTAGTTTGCTGAGAATGATGGTTTCCAGCTTCATTCACGTCCCTTCAAAGGACATGAACTCATCCATTTTTATGGCTGCATAGTATTCCATTGTGTATATGTACCACATTTTCTTTATTCCGTCTATCAATGATGGGCATTTGGGTTGTTCCAAGTGTTTGCTATTGTGAACAGTGCTGCAATAAGCATATATGTGCATGTGTCTTTATAGTAGAAACATAATTTTGGGGGTATATACCCCTATAATTTTGGGGGTATATACCCAGTAATGGGATTGCTGGGTCAAATGGTATTTGACCAGAATTTTCTCATTATAATTATTGGAATAATCTGAGCTCTATCTTTAAAATATAACTTTCTGGGTCAAATGATATTTCTGATTCTAGATCCTTGAGAAATTGCCACACTATTTTCCACAATGGGTGAACTAATTTACACTCCCACCAACAGTGTAAATGTGTTCCTATTTCTCCACAGCCTCACCAGTATCTATTATTTCCTGACTTTTAAATAATCTCCATTCTAACTGGCATGAGATGGTATCTCATTGTGGTTTTGATTGGCATTTCTCTAATGACCAGTCATGATGAGCTTTTTTCATGTGTTTTGGACACATAAATGTCTTCTTTGAGAAGTGTCCCATCATATCATTCAGCCATTTTTTGATGGGGTTGCTTTCTTTTTCTTGTAAATTTGTTTAAGCTTCTAGTAGATTCTGGATATTAGACCTTTGTCAAACGGGTACCTTGAAAAAATTTTCTCCCATTCTGTAGGTTGCCTGTTCACTCTGAAGATAGTTTCTTTTGCTGTGCAGAAGCTCTTTAGTTTGATTATATCCCATTTGTCAATTTGGACTTTTGTTGCAATTGCTTTTGGTGTTTTAGTAATGAAATCTTTTCCCATACTTGTGTCCTTAATGGTATTGACTAGGATTTCTTCTAGGGTTTTTATGGCTTTGGGTTTTACATTTAAGTCTTTAATCCATCTTGAGTTAATTGTTGTGTAAGGTGTAAAGAAGACATCCAGTTTCAGTTTTCTGCAAATGGCTAGCCAGTTTTCCCAGCACCATTTATTAAATAGGGAATCCTTCCCCATTGCTTGTTTTTGTCAGCTTTGCCAAAGATCAGATGGTTGCAGATGTGTGGTGTTATTTCTGAGGTCTCTATTCTGTTCCTTTGTTCTATGTATCTGTTTTGGTACCACTGACATGCTGTTTTGGTTTCTATAGCCTTGTAGTATAGTTTGAAGTCAGGTAGTGTGATGTCTTCAGCTTTGTTCTTCTTGCTTAGGATTGTCTTGGCTATATAGGCTATTTTTGTTCCATATGAAATTTAAAGTAGTTTTTTTTTTAATTCTATGAAGAAAGTCAAAGGTAGCTTGATGGGAATAGCATTGAATTGATAAATTACTTACAGATAACCAAACACTGGATGTTATCACTCATGAGAGGGAGCTGAAAAATGCGAACACAGAGACATAGGGAGGGGAACATCACACACCAGGAACTGTCAGGGAGTGAAGGCAAGAGTAGGGAGAGCATCAGGACAAATACCTAAGGCATGCGGGGCTTAAAACCTAGATGATGGGTTGATAAGTGCAGCAAACCACTGTGGCATATGTATACCAATATAACAAACCTGCATGTTCTGCACATGTATCCCAGAACTTAAAAAAGTAATAATAATAATTTTATTGGCAACTGGGTTTTGTTAAATACTAAAAGTAGCACATCATAGCTCTGAGTTCAATGAAGTTACTGGGTTATTTCCAGTGAAATAAAAATTAATTGTGTACTTTATTTTATTATGTGTACAAAATTATATGAATGGCCTGTCTAACATGATACCTATTTCATTCTAGTAAGTAATGTCAAAGAACTTAATGTCCACAGATTAAAAAGAAAAAACAAATAGCAGTATCCTAAAAAGTATCTGGACTAGGAAGCAGGAGGTTGGACTGTATCAATATGATCTTGAATAAATTACAAATCTTTACTCAGCTTCAGTTTCTTCAACCACAACATAAAGTAGCTAGGCCAAATCAGTAGTCTCAATCCTGTCTACATATTCAAATCACTTGAGTAACATTTAAAAATATTAATCCCCATCCCAGACCAGTTAAATTGAATTATCTAGCCCACAGGTCCCCGGCCCCTGGGTCAGGGACCTGTACCAGTCCACAGCAGGAGGTGAGCAGCTGGGAAGCAAGTGAAGCTGAGCTCCACCTCCTGTCAGAGCAGTGGAGGCACTAGATTCTCATAGGAGTACGAACCCTATTGTGAACTATGCATGTGAGGGATCTAGGTTTTGTGCTCCTTATGAGAATCTAATAATAAATGTAATGTGCTTGAATCATCCTGAAACCATCCCTACCACCTGCAATCTGTGGAAAAATTGTCTTCCATAAAACCGGTCCCTGGTGCCAAAAACGTTGGGGACTGCTGTTTATAGGTAGTTTTTTTTTTTTTTTTTTACTCCTAGAGATTGGAAAATACATCTGCTATTTTCTTAATGTTTCTTACATGTTTCTATGATACTGCTAATACATAGCAAAGGTTGAGCACTACTGCACTTCATGATATTTAAATTACCTGATTCTGTGTGTGTGAGTGTGTCTGTGTGTGCGTGCCAAAATCTTTTGTGTGAACCTGTATCTTTGAGGTTGTAACATAAATTAATTGATAATATCTCAATATGCAAATATTATTTTATATTTAATTTCCCAAGAATATAGAAAATGCCAAAGTATTATATTAAATATATAATATATAACTTGTATTATGTTATCATGTACTGAATTCCACATATCTTTGCAATGAAATTTATAGAAAATATGAATTATTCTCCTTGAGCTAGATTATAAATAGGCTCATTCTATTTGGTTTTTAGAATCCTCCATAACAATCATATAAGTTCTCTGCTTGTGTTAGATTTTAAACAGTTATTTATTGAAACTAAGTTGAACACACTAGAACCTTCTTATCCACGGTTTTGCTTTCTATGGTTTCAGTTACCCATGGCCAACTGCAGTCCAAAAATAGGTGGCTAAAATACAGTACAATAAGATATTTTGAGAGAGAGAACACACATTTACATGATTTTTATTACAGTATAGTCATAATTGTTCTATAGTTTTTAATCTCTTACTGTACCTAATTTATAAATTAAACTATCATAGGTATGTATGCAATGGAAAAAAACACAGTGCGTGTATATGTGTGTGTGTATATATATATATGTACTATCTAGTTTCAGGCATCCACTTGGGGATCTTGGAACACATCTCCTATAGGTAAGTGGGGAGTACTGCAGTGCAATGCTTTATGTTAACAAATTACACCATGCTTATTACTGACATCATAATCTTGACTTCCTTAGTGAGTGAGCATTATGCTCTAAATAGATAAATTTCAATAATCATATACTCAAAGCTACATTTCATTCTTTCTCTTCCTTAGGAATCTGTTGTTTTGGTTGCATTAGGCAACCAGACATCATCTACCGTAGAGAACGGAAAATTTTCATGTGGCTTTGGTAGAGCTTACCTCACTGTTCTATCTGCACAAAAAGTTGATATTTGATCCAACTGTCTTATTAGAATGCTCCATTCCCTTGACCATAACTATTGGTTTAGTAACAGGCATGCAGCCTAGGTTGAGCAAAGTAAAAGCATGCACAGAATGTGAAATAATGAGCAAATAAACCTTTGCTATAAGGAAACATTGTCTGAAAACTACTGCTTAACCCAAAGTGCCATGAATTGTTTTAGGAATATCTTAAAGTGAGGTTGAAATGGAGTAAGGACTATAATATGCTATGTTGAAGACCAAGCAGAGTATGCTGTAAAATAAGAATGAATTTACATTATATTAACTTTAACTGTTTCACAGCATGTGGAAGAGTTAAATAAGATTGTTGCAAACAGCAGCAAAAATGCATGATATTTGAGACCTTTATAAATAGAAATTGTTCACAGCCATTTTACTGTGAAATTTTGACCTCACAGATTATCTAAGTAGAGCTTTATTTTTAGGCTTGAAGAAAACATTAGACAGTTTCCTAGTAATGTTACTTTACATGCTGAAAAAATTTAAAGTTTTATTTATGTCTATTATCAACCAATTTGATTTTTTGTAGAAAATAGCTTTAATTTAAAAATATTAGATTTCAAAGACAAGAAACTTTTAAAGAATAAAACTATGAAAAATTATTCTTTATAAGTCCCAAACAAAACTCAAATTCCCTTATTTCAGTATTAAATATCCTCTACAATCCAACTCCAAAACACTTTTCTAATCTCTCTCATTATTCTTTTAGTTTACATGAACCCTCCACTACCCTTAACAAGCACTGCGCCCTTGCTCATGTCATGCCTCTTATCTTAAATATTCACTCTGTTTTCTTAACATTTTTTTGTGCAGTGAGAATCCATGTTCCCCCTTCTGCCTGCCCACGCACAGTTTCCCCTATTATTAATACATTGCAGTAGTGTGGTACATTTCTTATAATTGATGAACCAGTATGTTATTATTAACAAAAATCCAGAGATAATATTAGGGTTCACTCTGTGTTGTGCATTCTGTGAGTTTTGAAAAGTATGTACATGTTTCTACTAGTATAGCACCATACAAAATTGATCCCTAAAAATACCCTATCCTCTACCTATTCATCCCTCTCTCCCATATAGTCCCTGGCAACTGCTGATTTTTTACTCTTTCCATAGTTTTGCCTTCTTCAGAATATTATATAGTTGGAATCATATAGCATATAGCCTTTAAAGATTGAATTCTTGCACTTACCAATGTACATTAAAGGTTCATCCAGTATTTTCCAGCTTGGTAGCTCATTTCTTTTTATTGCCAAATAATATTCCACAGTATGAACATAGTACATTGATTTATCCATTCACTTGTTGAATGATATCTTGGGTGCTTCCAAGTTTGTGCAATTATGAATAAAGCTTCTGGAAACATTTATGTGTAGATTTTTGTGTAAACATAAGTCTTTAACTCATTTGGGTAAATATCAAGGAGTGCAATTGCTGGATAATATGGTAAGCCTATGTTTGACATTGTAAGAAACTGCCAAACTTTTCCGAAGTGTCCATAAAATTTTGAATTCCACCAACAGGGAATGAGAGTTTCTGTTGCTCTGCAGTGATAGCAACACTAGATCTTACCAGTATTTTAGATTTTTATCATTTTACTAGAAATATAGTAGTAGTTTCATTTTTAAAAAATTAAACTTAATATATTTATTTGTTTATTTCAATTTCCAAATAATTGGACATATTATGACATAAAATATGATGTTTCAATATGTGTGTATTATTGAATGGCTACATCAAGTAATTAACATATGTATTATCTCACATACTGTCTTAGTTCATTTGTGCTAATATAAAGAAATACCTGAAGCTGGGTAATTATAAAGAAAAGATATTTACTTGGCTTACTGTTCTGCAGGCTGTACAAGAAGCATGGTACCAACATCTACATTTGGTTATGCCTTCAGGCTGTTTCTCATGATGGAAGGGAATGGGGAGCTGGCATGTGCAGAAGTCATATGGTGAAAGCAGAGGCAAGGGAGAAAGAATGAGCTGCCAGGCTCTATCAACAACCAATTCTTACTGAAACTAAGAGTGAGAGCTCACAACAGCAAGAATAGTACCAAACAATTCATGTGGGATCCTCCTACATTATCAAAACACCTCCCAGCAAGTCCCACCTCCAACATTAGGGATCACATCTTACTACCTTGACAAGTATTAATCCAAGTACAATAATTTTATAGTAGCATTTTAAAACAAAATAAAAAGATAATGTCACCAGTACTAAAGAGTGTTTCCTTTGCTTTTATTCATTGTATCTATTGAAAAATGTCAGATTTCATGAAGGTTTGGGGTTGACATATTTTTGAAACTTTGAACCTATTCCTCATGTAATTGGGTTGTATTTAGTTTACTGTAATAATGATAATAGGATATATATATATACACGTATATATATGTATATATAGGACACATATACATATATATAAGTATAAGTATATGTATATATACATATACTATATATATATATATATATATAGTATATATATATATATATATATATATCTTGCTATGGGCCAGGCACACTATTCTAAGCATTTTATCTGTATTAAAAAATTAATACACACAAAATCCCTATGATGTAAATACTGTTATTATCCCCTTTTTACAGATGGGGAAACCAAAGAACAGAAAACTTAAGTGAATTTCCAAAGATCATACATCAAGCAAGTGGTAGACCTGCATAGTGAACTCAGACAGCCTGTTTCTGGAGTTTGCCCTTGTCTCTATTATAACCTTTCATCTCTCCATTTAGCCTCTCAATATAATAACAGTCGATTTTTAAATTGGCCATTAACATTGATCTAATACTGATCTTTTTTGTGGCTTTTTTTCTCATTATTGTTTTGTCAGTGATTAAAATACACTGTAGCATTATGTGTATGTTTTAGGGGAAATTTCAGAAAAGTACTGTGAGTATATGATTATTTACATAAATTCCCATGGTAAATTTCGTCAAGAATAAATAAAACTATATTGTGGTTAACATTACTCTTCCATTAGACCTTATTTGCTTTGCCTTTTAGTTATACTATTTTGGGATTATGTTAGAATTTAGGTGTACATGTAGAGCAGCAATAAATTAGTCAATTGATTCAGAAATTTGAGTTTTTGAAGGAAGAAACAAATGAAGTGTTTATTGTAGCCAATTTATCCCCTCACATAAAAGTAAAATTCATTCTCCAGAGAAGTAGTCTGACTAAATAGAGCCAGGAGGAACATCTGCCACCGAGGGATCAGGACATTGGGAAGGCTGGTGAACTCAAACCAGATCTTCAGAAAGAAGTCACTGGGAATGGAGAGAGGGAGAACACAGATGTGGGGCTGAAGAAGGAAGCAGGGAACCCTGCATGGGGCTCTCATGCACCAGGAATAATTCCTGATCCCCAACAACTCCTGGGGAAGGAATAAGTTGAGCGGGCAGGGAGCAACCCTCTTTCACCATGGACCTCTAGAATACTGGCAGCAGGAGAAGCCACGACCCCGACAGACACTTAAGTGGCAAGGAAAGCTGTTTAGAGATGTGATGGGGGAGGACTCCAGCTAGTGCAGAGCCTAGAGGGCTTGGTGTAGGAACATCCGTGGTGAAGCACAACCAGGGACTCCCATACCCCCGAGGCTTGCCATGCTCCTTTAGGACACTTTAGCATTAGGGGAACTGTCTGACCTGAACAGAAAAGGGCAATCTTCCCCATGAAATGTGACCCCTTCTAGCTGATGGCTCACCTGTCTGCTGGCCTCTTCTGGTGCCCCAGCCTGGCCACACCTGCTTGCAGTTCAGTCTTTGATTCCCATATGGGCTGCCTGCCAAGGGCCTGAATCATAGCTTCTGTGCTGGCAGACCATGCCTGATCATGAAAGAGCTCCAGCAGCGTGGCCCACACAGATGTGGCCCACACAGCACACTGGCTTCTTTCCCCCATTGCAGCCTCCCCCAAGCTGTTTTGATGGCACACACCCACAGTTAGGCCCCAGATCATATTGGCGGTGCACTGTGAGCAGGGGTGGACATTGACTCCCCTCTCCCACCAGCTGAGGTCTTTATGTTCACCCCACCATGCTTTTGCTGATAGTGTGAGTCCACCCTGCCCGACCCCACCCCACCCTGCTGCACCATCAGTGTAAATGCTCACAAGGAGACCAGTGGACCCAGCCCCACCCTGAGCTGCCATTGCCACCAGTGTGAACACAGGAATGGAGGTCTCCATCTCAGTGTCTGACAACACCCCACCCCTCACTGACATTACTGCCAGCACAAATGTGTGCACGGTCACCAGTGGCTCCATGCTACCACCCAACTACCACCGCTGGAAACACTTGAATGGAAGCTGACACCTTTGCTCCTGCTAGTATCCCACCCCAGGTGACAAGCATGTACCCCACCTAACCATGCTGGTGCTGCTGCAGCCACATGCTAACAACCATGGATCCCACTGCAGCCACTCAATTGAGCATGTTGGCTATCACCACCCATTGCAGTCCTGTGGCCAGTGGTCTGGCAACATATCAACCCTTTCATCACAGCAGGTTTCTAATCTCAAGGGGCCAGAGAACTAAGTTGGGGGCCAACACTAGCCTCGCAGAGTTACAGCATGCAGCACAACAGCATTAAGCTGAGCCTTGATCTGCTAAACTCTTCCAGAAACCAAATCAGTCAACTGAACCCACCTTATAATACAATAAAACCCCCAAGGGCATCAAAGAAGATAAAAACAAAAGGAAAAACACATTTAAAAGATAGAAAGTTCAAAGATTGATTTTAATTAATTGATGAAGCAAACTAAGAAATAAAAGAAAAAGATTAAAGGAACATCAGCCCATAAAGAGAAAGAGCACAAGACCTCTGGTAACTCAAAAAGTCACAGTGTCTTTACACTTCCAAAACAATGCACATGCTCCTGAAGAATGACTCTTAACCAGAATAAAATGGCTGAAATGACAGAAATCCAATTCAGAATATGGATAGGAATGAAAATAACCAAGATTCTGGAAAAAGTCAAAGTCCAATCCAGGAATTCTAAGAAATACAATATACAGGAGATGAAAGATGAAATGACCATTTTAAGAAAGAACAAAACCTACCTGATAGAGCAGAAAAAACTCATTTCAAGTATTTCAGAATGCAATCACAAGTATTAAAAGCAGAATCAGCCCAGCTGAGGAAAGAATCTCAGCTTGAAGAAAAATTCTTTGGCATAATTCAGACAAAAAATTTAAAAAATAAATAAAGAGCTCTTTAAGGTGCCGGAGGCTCATGGGCACTGTGCGGTGGGAACGGCGGGAGGCACGGCCTGTCCTCGCACTCACAGCCGGCACAGCACTCCCTGGGCTAGGCCAACCTGGCAGAGATCTAGGGGCAGACGACCTCGCGGGGCCGTGGTGCATGCTTCCTGAGAGTTACTGATCATCTTCTTTGAAGGAACATGAAGTCACCCTATGTGGCTGTGTTTACTCTAGCCATCCTGATGTTCCTAACATGGCTTCCAGCATCATTGAGCTGTAACAAAGCACTCTGTGCTAGTGATGTGAGCAAATGCCTCATTCAGATGGCCGGTTAGATCCAGCTCAGGATTGCAGCTCGGAGTGAAAGTGCAGAAGGTGAGTGGACGCCGCATTTCCAGACGGATTTTTATTGCCCACAGACGAGGAGATTCACAGGCAGAGGAGCCCCACGGGTCGCCAGCACAGCTGTTTTGGCCGGCGCGGCTGTTTTGCCTGCACGCCGGCACAGCCACTCCCAGTGCAGAGTAAACAGGACTGTGTTCCCACTTAGCCAGCAAGGGGAGCTGAAACAGGGAGCCAGACCAGGAAATTCGTGGGCAAAAAAAGCGCCACGAATCTCAGAGCCGCAGTTTCAGTGGCGCAGTGGGTCACTGCACGGGAAATCACACAGATCCCGGCACCTATTCAACAGGCGACCAGGACACCTGGGAGAGGGCCGACTATTCAATGAAAAAATAAAAGGCTCTGAGGCAGGGAGCCAGGCGATCAGGCCCAGCTGGTCCCACCCCCACAAAAACAAAAACAAAAATGAAAAAACAGCAATTGGAAATGCTCTGGGTTGAGAGTTTCACAGCAAGCACACCTGAACCCAGGATGGTCCAGCTCTGTGGGGGAGGGGCGTCCGCCATTACTGAGGCAGCCTGCCATTGCTGCGGCAACCCGACATTACAGAGAAAGTCTGTGATTACAGAGGCGGGCCAACATTGCGGAAGCAGCTCTAACTACACCCATATAAACAGGACTGCAGGGAAGTTCACATGGCAGCTGGGCGGAGCCCACAGCAGCTCAGCAAAGCCTCAGCAGGCTGAAAGTGACTAGGCTGCCTCCTTGTGGGCAGGGCAGCCCTGAAGAAAAAAAAAGACAGCAGTACAGCAGAAACTCATAAAGCCCTAACTCCCTGGGACAGAACACCTGGGGGAAAAAAAGGCGGTTTATGAGTTCTGCTGCTGCAGACTTAAATTTACCAGCCCAGCAGCTCTGAATGAACAACGGGGCTCACAGCTCAGCACCTGAGCTAATATAAAGGAATATTTCCTCAAGCAGCTCCTGACCCCCGTATATCCAAAGAGTCACCTCATAAAGGAGAGCTCAGACTGACATTTGGCAGGTATCATTCTAGGACAAACAAGAAGAAGAAACTGGTAGCAACTTTTACTGTTCGGCAGCTGATGCAAGTGATCCCCAGGCAAGCAGGACCTGGAGTGGACCTCAGCAGTCCTACAGCAGAGAAGCCAGACAGTTAAAAGGAAAACTAAGAAACAGAAATAACTTCATCAACAACAAACAGAACGTCCACTCAGAGACCCAATCAGAGAGTCAACAACTACAAAGCCGACAGGTGGATAAATACACAAAGATGGGAAGAAACCAGTGCAAAAAGGATGAAAACACCCGAAACCAGAACACCTCTCCTCTTGCAAGGGATCACAAGTCCTCACCAGCAAGGGATCACAAGTCCTCACCAGCAAGGGAACAAGACTGGATGGAGAATGAGTGTGATGAAATGACAGAATCAGCCTTCAGAAAGTGGGTAATAAGATACTTCCGTGAGCTAAAAGAACATGTTCTAACCCTATGCAAAGAAACTAAGAACCTTGAAAAAAGATTTGATGAAATGCTAACGAGAATGGACAACTTAGAGAGGAATATAAGTGAATTGATGGAGCTGAAAAACACAACACGATAACGTCGCGAAGCATGCACAAGCTTCAACAGCCGAATTGACCAAGCAGAAGAAAGGATATCAGAGGTGGAAGATCAACTCAATGAAATAAAACGAGAAGGCAAGATTAGAGAAAACAAGGTAAAAAGGAATGAACAAAGTCAACAAGAAAAATAGGACTATGTGAAAAGACCTAATTTATGTTTGATAGGTGTACCTGAATGTGAGGAAGAGAATGAATCCAAGCTGGAAAATACTCTTCAGGATATTATCCAGGAAAACTTCCCCAACCTAGCAAGGCAGGCCAATATTCAAGTCCAGGAAATACAGAGAACACCACAAAGATATTCCTCAAGAAGACCAACACCAAGGCACATAATCGTCAGATTCACCATGGTTGAAATGAAGGAGAAAATGCTAAGGGCAGCCAGAGAGAAAGGTTGGGTTATCCACAAAGGGAAACCCATCAGACACACAGCAGATCTCTCAGCAGAAACCCTACAGGCCAGAAGAGAGTGGGGGCCGATATTCAACATCCTTAAAGAAAAGAACTTTCAACCCAGAATTTCATATCCAGCCAAACTAAGCTTCATAACTGAAGGAAAAATAAAATCCTTTGTGAACAAGCAAGTACTCACAGATTTCATCACCACCAGACCAGCTTTACAAGAGCTCCTGAAGGAGACACTACACATAGAAAAAAACAACCAGCACCAGCCACTCCAAAAATGCACGAAATGGTAAAGAGCAGCAACACAATGAAGAATCTGCATCAACCAATGGGCAAAACAGCCAACTAGCATCAAAATGGCAGGATCAAATTCACACATAACAATATTAACCCTAAACGTAAATGGACTAAATGCCCCAATCAAAAGACACCGACTGGCAAATTGGATAAAAAGCCAAAACCCATCAGTGTGCTGCATCCAGGAAACCCATCTCACATGCAAGGATACACAAAGGCTCAAGATAAAGGGATGGAAGAAGATTTGCCAAGCAAATGGAGAGCAAAAAAAAGCAGGAGTTGCAATTCTCATCTCTGATAAAATAGACTTTAAAGCAACAAAGATCAAAAGAGACAAAGAAGGACATTACATAATGGTAAAAGGATCAATGCAACAAGAAGAGCTAACGATCTTAAATATATATGCACCTAATACAGGAGCACCCAGATACATAAGGCAAGTTCTTAATGACTTACAAAGAGACTTAGACTCCCACACAATAATAGTGGGAGACTTCAACACACCATTGTCAATATTAGACAGATCAACGAGACAGAAAATTAACAAGGATATCCAGGACTTGAACTCAGACCTGGTCCAAGCAAACATAACAGACATTTATAGAACTCTCCATCCCAAATCCACAGAATATACATTCTTCTCGGCACCACATCACACCTACTCTAAAACTGACCACATAATTGGAAGTAAATCACTCCTCAGCAAACGCAAAAGAACGGAAACCATAACAAACAGTCTCTCAGACCACAGTGTAATCAAGTTAGAACTCAGAATTCAGAAACCAACCCAGAACCGCACAGCTTCATGGAAACGGAACAACGTTCTCTTGAATGTTGACTGGATAAACAATGAAATGAAGGCAGAAATAAAGATGTTCTTTGAAACCAACGAGAATGAAGACACCACATACCAGAACCTCTGGGACATATTTAAAGCAGTCTCTAGAGGAAAATATATAGCAATAAGTGCCCACATGAGAAGCAAGGAGAGATCTAAAATTGACATCCTATCGTCAAAATTGAAAGAGCTAGAGGAGCAAGATCAAAAAAACTCAAAACCTAGCAGAAGACAAGAAATAACTAAGATCAAAGCAGAATTGAAGGAGATAGAGACACGAAAAACCCTTCAAAAAATCAATAAATCCAGGAGCTGGTTTTTTGAAAAGATCAACAGAATAGACAGACCACTAGCCAGATTAATAAAAAAGAAAAGAGAGAATAACCAAATAGATGCAATAAAAAATGATAAAGGGGATATCACCACAGATTCCACAGAAATTCAAACCATCATCAGAGATTATTACAAACAACCCAATGCACATAAACCAGAAAACCTGGAAGAAATGCATGAATTCCTGGACAGTTGCCTCCTCCCAAGCCTAAACCAGGAAGAAGTTGAAATCCTGAATAGACCAATAACAAGGTCTGTAGTCGAGGCAGCAATTAAGTGCCTACCACCCAAAAAAAACCCCGGTCCAGATGGGTTCACAGCAGAATTCTACCAGACATACAAAGAGGAGCTGGTACCATTCCTACTGAAACTATTCCAAATAATCCAAAAAGAGGGAATCCTTCCCAAATCATTTTATGAGCCCAACATCATCCTGATACCAAAACCCGACAGAGACTCAACAAGAAAAGAAAACTACAGGCCAATATCCATGATGAACATAAATGCAAAAATCTTCAATAAAATACTGGCAAGCCAATTACAACAGCACATCAAAAAGCTTATCCACCATGATCAAGTAGGATTCATCCCTGGTATGCAAGGCTGGTTCAATATACTCAAGTCTATAAATGTAATTCACCACATAAACAGAACCAAAAACAAAAACCACATGATTATCTCAATTGATGCAGAGAAGGCCTTCGACAAAATTCAACAGCACTTTATCCTAAAAAGCCTCAATAAACTAGGTATCGACAGAACCTATCTCAAAATAATAAAAGCTATTTACAACAAACCAACAGCCAATATCATACTGAATGGGCAAAAACTGGAAGCATTCCCGTTGAAATCTGGCACTAGACAAGGATGCCCTCTCTCACCACTCCTATTCAATATAGTACTGGAAGTTCTAGCCAGAGCAATTAGGCAAGAAAAAGAAAAAAAGGGTATTCAGTTAGGAAAGGAGGAAGTCGAATTGTCTCTATTTGCAGATGACATGATTGTATATCTAGAAGACCCCATCGTCTCAGCCCAAAATCTCCTGAAACTGATAAGCAACTTCAGCAAAGTCTCAGGATACAAAATCAATGTGCAAAAATCACAAGCATTCCTATACGCCAATAACAGACTTAAAGACAGCCAAATCAAGAACGAACTGCAATTCACAATTGCTACAAAGACAATAAAATACCTAGGAATACAACGAACAAGGAACGTAAAGGACATCTTCAAGGAGAACTACAAACCACTGCTCAACGAAATAAGAGAGGACACAAACAGATGCAGAAACCTTCCATGTTCATGGTTAGGAAGAATGAGTATAGTGAAAATGGCCATACTGCCCAAAGTAATTTACAGATTCAACGCTATCCCCATCAAGCTACCAATGACCTTCTTCACAGAACTGGAAAAAACCACCTTAAACTTCATATGGATCCAAAAGAGAGCCCGCATAGCCAAGTCAATTCTAAGCAAAAAGAACAAATCGGGAGGCATCACACTACTGGACATCAAACTATACTACAAGCCTACAGTAATCAAAACAGCATGGTACTGGTACCAAAACAGAGATATAGACCAATGGAACAGAACAGAGGCGTCGGAGGTAGCACAACATATCTACAACCATCCGATCTTTGACAAATCTGATAAAAACAAGCAATGGGGAAAGGATTCCCTGTTTAATAAGTGGTGTTGGGAAAACTGGCTAGCCATATGCAGAAAGCAGAAACTGGACCCCTTCCTGACACCTTACACTAAAATTAACTCCAGATGGATTAAAGACTTAAACATGAGACCTAACACCATAAAAACACTAGAAGGAAACCTAGGCAAAACCATTCAGGACATAGGCGTAGGCAAGGACTTCATGACCAAAACACCAAAAGCATTGGTAACAAAAGCCTAAATAGACAAATGGGACCTAATCAAACTCCACAGCTTCTGCATGGCGAAAGAAACAGTCAATAGAGTGAATCTGCAACCAACAGAATGGGAAAAAATTTTTGCAGCCTACCCATCTGACAAACGGCTGATATCCAGAATTTACAATGAACTAAAACAGATTTACAAGAAAAAAACAAGCCCATTCAAAAATGGGTGAAGGATATGAACAGATACTTTACAAAAGAAGACATACATGAGGCCAACAAGCATATGAAAAAATGCTCATCATCACTGGTCATTAGAGAAATGCAAATCAAAACTACATTGAGATACCATCTCACGCCAGTTAGAATGGCGATCATTAAAAAATTTGGAGACAACAGATGCTGGAGAGGATGTGGAGAAATAGGAACACTCTTACACTGTTGGTGGGAGTGTAAATTAGTTCAACCATTGTGGAAGACAGTGTGGCGATTCCTCAAGAACCTAGAAATAGAAATTCCATTTGACCCAGCAATCCCATTACTGGGCATATATCCAAAGGATTATAAATCGTTCTGCTATAAGGACACATGCACACAAATGTTCATTGCAGCACAGTTTACAATAGCCAAGACCTGGAACCAACCCAAATGCCCATCGATGATAGACTGGACAGGAAAAATGTGGCACATATACACGATGGAATATTATGCAGCCATCAAAAATGATGAGTTCATGTCCTTTGTAGGGACATGGATGAACCTGGAAACCATCATTCTCAGCAAACTGACACAAGACCACAAAATCAAACATTGCATGTTCTCACTCATAGACGGGTGTTGAACAATAGGAACACATGGTCACAGGGAGGGGAGCACTATACACTGGGGTCTGTTGGGGGAGGACAGCAGGTGGTGGGGTGTTGGGGAGATAGCATGGGGAGAAATGCCACATATACGTGAAGGGGAGGAAGGCAGCAAATCACACTGCCACATATGCACCTATGTAACAATCTTGCATGTTTTTCACATGTACCCCAAAACCTAAAATGTAATAAAAAATAAATAAATAAATAAATACAGAAGATCTGAGGTACATGTGCAGATCGTTCAGCATTATTACTTAGGTATACACATGTCATGGTGGTTTGCTGCAAAAAAAAATTAAGAAATATAAATTAATAAATAAATAATAACATAAAACACCTCTGAGAAATATGGAATTATGTAAATAGACCAAATTTGTGATTGATAATTGTCCCTGAAATAGTGGGAGAGAAATCAAGCAACTTGGAAGACATATTTCAGGATATCATCTAATAAAATTTTCCCAACTTTGCAGAAGAGGCCAACATTAAAACTCAGGAAATGGAGAAAAACCCTGTGAGATACTGTACAAGATGACTTTTCCCAAGACACTTAGTCATCAGCTTTGCCCAGGTCAAATTGAAAGAAAAAAACGTTAAAGTCAGAGAGAAGAGGCTGGTCACCAACAAAGAGGAAACTATCAGGCTGACAGTGGAACTTTCAACAAAAACCCTGCAAGCCAGAAGAGATTGAGGGCCTATAAGCAATATTTGTAAAGAAAAGGATTCATATCCTCCCACACTAAGTTTCATAAGTGAAGAAATAACTTCCTTTTGAGAAAAGTAAATACTAATGAATTTGTTACCACCTAGAATGCCTTAAATAAAGTCTTTAAGGGAGTGCTAAACATGGAAATGAAAGACTGTTACCAGCCACCACAAAAATACACTTACGAATGTAGACTAGTGACTATATAAAGCAACTACACAAAATGTTTGCATAATAACCAACTGGCAACATAACAGAGTCACATCCATACCAGTCAGTACTTACTTTAGAATGTAAACAGGCTAAATGTCACAATTAAAAGGCACGGAGTGGAAAGCTGGATAAAGAAGCAAGACTCAACTGTATGCTGTCTTAAAGAGACCCATTTCACATGCAATAGCACACACTAGTTGTAAGTAAAGGCATGGAGAAAAATCTATGAAATAAATGAAAATGAGAAAAAAGCAGGATTGCTATTCTAATTTCAGGCAAAACTGACTTTAAACCAACAACGATCAAAAAAGTCAAAGAAGGGCAATTCATAATAGTAAAGGGCACAATTTAACAAGAAGACCTAGCTATCCTAAATATATATGTGCCCAACACAGGAGCACACAATTTATGAAACAAGTTTTCAGAAACATATATAACCACACAATACTAGTGGAAGACTTCAACACCACATTGACAATATTAGACAGATAATTCAGGCAGAAAAATAACAAAGATATTTGGAACCTGATCTCAACATGTAAACAAATGGGTCTGACAGACATCTACAGAACTTTCACCCCAAAAACAAGATATACATTTTTCTCATCTGCACATGGCACATAGTGAAAAATTAACTACAAAGTTGGACATAAAACAATCTCCAGCAAATTAAAAACAAAATTGTAATTATACCAAACACATTCTAGGACCACAGTGCAATAAAAATAGAAATCAATACTAAGAAATTCAATCAAAATCATATAATTATATTGACATTAAACAACATGCTCCTGAATGACTTTCAGGTAAATAGTGAAATCAAGGTGGAAAATAAGAAATTATTTGAAACTAATTGGAACAAAGATACAACAAACCAGAATCTTTGGGACACAACTAAAGCAGTGCTAAGAGGGAAGTTTATAGCTCTAAATGTCCACATTAAAAACTTAGAAACATCTCAAATTAACAACATAACATTACACCTTGAGGACTTAGAGAAACAGGAACCAACCAACCCTCAAGTTAGCAGAAGACAAAAAATAACTAATATCAAAGCTGAAATGAAGGATATTAAGACATGAAAAAACATACAAAAGAGTCCAGGAATTGGTTTGTTGAAAGAATTAATAACCTAAACTACCAACTAGACTAATAAATAAAAAAGAGAGAAGATTGAAATAATCCTAAATGACTAAGGGGATGTTACCACTGACTCCACAATAATAGAGAGAAAAAAAAAAAAAGAAACCTCAGAGACTACTAAAACATCCCTATGCACACAAATTAGAAAACCTAGAAGAAATGAGTAAGTTTCTGGAAACACAACCACCCAAAATTCAACCAAGAAGAGACTGAAACCCTGAATAGACTAATAATGAGTTCTAAAATTGAATTAGTAATAAAAAGCCTGCCAACTGAAAGAAGCCCAACACGAAGCAGATTCACAGCTGAATTCCACCAGATCTATATAGAAAAAAAGTTATTACCATTTCTACTTGAAACTATTCCAAAAATTTGAGGAGGAGGAACTCCTCCCTAACTCATTTTATGAGGCTAACATCATGCTGATACCAAAACCTGGCAGAAACATTAAACAACCTGCTCCTGAATGACACAAAAAAAGAAAACTTCAGGCCAATTTCCATGATGAATGTAGATGCAAAAATCCTCAACAAAATATTAGCAAACCAAATCCATCAGCACATCAAAAAGCTAATCCACCACAGTAAAGCACATCAAAAAGCTAATTCACCACAATTAAGTAGGTTTTGTGTCCCTGAGATTCAAGATTGGTTTGATATGCTCAATTCAGTAAATGATTCATCACATAAACAGAACTGAAAACATAAATCACATGATTATCTCAATAGATGTAAAAAAGGTTTTTAATAAAATTGAACATTCCTTCATATTGAAAACCCTCAACAAACTAGACATTAAAGAAACATACTTCAAAATAATGAGCCACCTATGACAAACCCACAGCCAACATCATGTTAAATGGGCAAAAGCTGTAAGCATTCTCCTTGAAAACTGGAACAAGACAAAGATGTGCTTTCCTAACACTTCCTTTCCACATAGTACTGAAAGTCTTAGCCAGAGCAATCAGTCAAGAGAAAGAAATAAAAGGCATTGAAATAGGAAGAGAGGAAGTCAAACTATTTCTGCTTGCAGACTATATGGTTCTATACTAAGAAAAAACTCATAGTCTCTTTCCTATAGCTCCTCAATCTTATAAACAACTTCAGCAAAGTTTCAGGATACAAAATCAATGTACAAAAATTATTAGCATTCGTATAGGGATATGCACCAACAATATGCAAGATGAGAATCAAATTAAGAACACAATCTCATTCACAATAGCTACAAAAAGAATAAAATACCTAGGAATACAGCTAACCAGGGAGGTGAAAGAACTCTACAAGAAAAATTACCAACGATTGTTCAAAGAGATCAGAGATAACACAAATCATAGAGAAACATTCCATGCTTATGGATAGGAAGAATTAATATCATTAAAATGCCCACACTGCTCAAAGCAATTTACAGATTCAATATTATTCCTATCAAACTACTGATGACGTTCTTTACAGAATAAAAAAAAAAAATTCATGTGGAACCACAACAAAGCTGGATAGTTAAGGCAATCCTAAGCAGAAAGAACAAAACTGGGGGCATCACAGTGCCCAATACCAAGCTATGCTACAGGGCAACAATAGTCAAAACATCACAGTACTGGTACAAAAACAGACACATAAACTAATTAATCAGAATAGAGCATGCAGAAATAATGCTGCACACCTACAACCATCGAATCTTCTATAAAGTCAATGAAAACAAGCAATGAGGAAAAGATTCTCTATTCAGTAATTGTGCTGGGATAACTGTGTAGCCATATGCAGAAAATTGAAACTAGATTTCCTCCTTACAGCTTATATGAAAATCAACTCAAGATGGATTAAAGACTTATATGTAAAACCTAAAACTATAAAAACCCTGGAAGATAACATAGGAAATACCATTCTGAATATAGGACCTGCCAAAGATTTCATGATGGAAATGCCAAAAAAAAAGTGCAAGAAAAACAAAATTGGCAAATGAGACCTAATTAAACAGAAGGGCTTCTGCACAGCAATGGAAACACTTTTACACTGTTGATGGGAATGTAAAGTAGTACAACCACTATGGGAAACAGTGTAGACATTCCTTAAAGAACTAAAAGTAGATCTGTTTGATCTAGCATTCCCACTACCAGGTATCTACCCAGAGGAAAAGAAGTCATTATATGAAAAAGATACTTGCACATGCGTGTTTATAGCAGTACAATTTGCAATCGCAAAAACATAGAACCAGCCCAAATGCCCATTAATCAATGAGTGGAAAAAGAAAATGTCATATATATACACCATAGAATACCACTCAGCCATAAAAAGAAACAAAATAATGGCATTTGAAGCAACCTGGATGGAATCAGAGACCATTATTCTAAATTAAGTAACTTGGGAATGGAAAACTAAATATCATATGTTCTCACTCATATATAGAAGTTAAGCTATGAGGATGCAAAGGCCTAAGAATGATACATTGGACTTTGGGAACTCAAGACAAAGGGTAGGGGGTGGTGAGGGATAAAAAAAACTACACATTGGGTACACTGTGCATGACTCAGGTGATCGGTTCACCAAAATCTCAGAAATCACCACTAAAGAACTTGTTCATGTAATCAAACACAACCTGTTCCCAAAACCTATTGAAATAAAAAAAAATTAGAAAGCAATAGCATTTCTATACACCAATAATGTACTAACCAAATAAGAACACAATAGTCACAGAAAGAATAAAATATCCAGTAATACAGCTAACCAGGAAGGTGAAAGAACTCTACAATGAAAATTAGAATCAGATTGTGTTCTTAATTAGTAGACACTAGGGACTACTTGAGGGTGTAGGATGAGAGGAAGGTTGAGGATCAGAAAACTACCTATCAATTACTATGCTTATTACCCGGCTGTCAAAATAACCTGCACATCAAATCTTTGTTACATGCAATTTGCCTATATAGTAAACCTGTACATGGACTCTGACCCTAAAATAAATGTTAAAAAAACCCACAAGGAATGATAGATATTGGTGAGGGAATGGAAATAAAGAGAATGTTCATACACTGTTTTTGGAAATATAAATTAGTGCAGCATCTATAGATAACTGTAAGGAGATTTTTTTAAAATTAAATTTTCTTCTCTTTAAATACTTTTGTTGATGTTCTACCTTTTTATATGGAGGTTAGTATAATATAATGAAAAGAACTTCACCTTTGCGTTCAGAGACAGATAAATTCACAACTGTGTTACTTATTAACTGACTTTGGGCAAATTAGAAAATTACCTGAATCTCAGATTGCTTATCTATAAAGTTAAGAAAATAGTATATGCCTTGTAGAATTATTAAGCAGTGAATGAGATAACTAATGTAAAGCCATAGCACAGTGCTTGTTTTATATTATAAGCATTCAATAATATTTTCTTTTTCTACTTTTCATCACCTTTTCTTATAAAAATGTTTTTAAGTGCTTAAAAAAGTAAATTTCATTAAATCAAATTAGACAAATCATATTATGCTAACCACAGAGATTAATATAATTGCTAAGATTGAGCATCAGAGGTGTTGTAAAGCTTCTTAGCAACCAAAGTAGAAAGGAGTGTATAGTAACAGAAGTTTCACTGTGAAAAAGAACAGAGATAACCAAATGTTTTCTGACACTAAATTTGAAAGTAATACCACTGCTGGCACCTGAGATGATTTGAAGTACTACTTAAATGGATTTATTTTATTTTACCTGTAATAGTTATGTGTTTATTTAGTATTTATTAGAGAAAGTTATCGACTCATCACATCAAAGCCATAATTTTGTGAATGAAATTAACAAAAGGCTAAGCAAAATATTTAAGGAAAGTAATTTAAGGAAGTCTTAAGAAAAGGTTAAATAAAAGTGAGTCACTCCCAAAAAAATAAATCATAATACATGTAGTTCCCAGATATTATAATGCAGGTAGTAAATAGTCATATGTCAAAACTTGTGAAGGTGATTTGAAAAAAACTGAAATGTAGGAATCATTTACCTAAAGAGAAAAGTGCCTAAATTTGATGCTGCTTAGCACATATCTTAGGTTTCATGCCCTAAATGTAATTTAGTATAGCTCATTTGTTTGTTCTGTCACTGTTTGAAGAGTTCACGTACCCTTAGTAGATTTTATAGTATTCATTTCTACTGGCACCCTCTTTTATTATAGGCTCCTTTTTATAGGCTCTTTAAAGTCTGTGGTTAGAAGTAGATTATTTGAAAAAAAAAAAAAAGTAGATTATTTGAAAGAAAGCATTTTCCCGTTATCTCTTTCCCAAATGTAACCTATTATATAATCAATTTTGTATTTTAATTGTTTTAAAACGCAAAGTTTTCTGATAATCAGGAAAGTAACTCAGTTTTTCAAGTCATTCATTTGACCAAAATTATATAAATTTGGTGCCTACCTATAGATCTTAATTGATATTGTTAGGTTACTCAGTTGAGTAAAAAATATTCTTCAGTAATGACCATCTGAAAGGAAGTCAGTATTGTCTTCTGAGGCATCATTCATGTTCCCAAATAAGCAAGCAGATTCTGACAGCAGCAGCCTCTGGCAGACTAGTTATGACTTCAGTGGTTCTCTGTTTTCTGAGTCTGCAATGTCTGAAATTTAATCATTTTGGTCAATTTGAGTGATGTTGTGTAACTTGTTTGATAGTGTTATAGTGGTGGGGATAAAAACATAATAAATGTCATCTCCCTACTATAAAAACAAATTCCTGTCAATACTGTGATAGAGAATAGAAAAATGAACTATGTAGGTTTTTTAATTATTTTATGTAATTCTCACAACATTGTAATGTAAATAGTAGCTATATTTTAAGACTTGAAGACACAGGATCCAAGTGGTGAAACAATGTGTCTAATATCACAATGCTAGTAAAATAAGGTCATTTTCTACCTCATTAAAGAGTCTATTGTATTCATTAATTTTTATGCATTGATATTTTCATTCAGTCAGTAAATATATTAAATATCTGCTGTTTGCTAGATTCTCTTTCTCACCCTCTCCACCCCCTCTTGCTCTCCCTGCCTCACTCCTTTCCCTCCTTATAGTATATATTATAGAGATACAATTAAGACATCGTCTACATAGTTTGTAAAATATTGCATAGTGGTTAAGAGTACCATTTTTGAAGTAGTATAAACCTGAGTTCACGTCCTAGAGCTTACTAATTATAAGACTTTGGGCAAATTTATTAGCTTCACTAAGCTTTTATTCTCTCACCTTTAAAAATGGGGATAATATTCTTTCTCAAAAGATTTTTATGTGCCTAAAAATAAACAATATGAATAAGGTTTATTTGTACAATGGTTGGCAGATAATCACTTGATAATTGTCATGCTATTATCACTAAAAAATATTTTGGAGCAATTCACAGACTAATAGAAGTAACATATATATAATTATGATATATTGTGATAGGGCTGTTATATTTAATATATATTTAATATATATTATGTATAATATATTTATATATATTATGTATAATATATTTATATATATTATGTATAATATATATAATATTATATATATATTTTTTTTTGAGACTGAGTCTTGCTCTCTCTCCAGGCTGGAGTGCATTGGCACTAACCTGGCTCACTGTAACCTCCACCTCCTGGGTTCAAGCAATTCTCCTGCCTCAGCCTCCCAAGTAGCTGGGATTACAGGCATGTGCTACCACACCCAGCTAAGTTTTGTATTTTTAGTAGAGACAGGATTTCACCATGTTGGCCAGGATGGTCTTGATCTCCTGACCTTGTGATCCACCCACCTCGGCCTTCCAAAGTGCTGGGATTACAGGCGTGAGCCACTGCGCCCAGACAATAGATATATTTTTAAAACTACTTTGGGATCATAAAAGAGGGGTGGTTAATTGTACTTAGTAGGGATAGTGAATGTCTCATAGAGGAATTACATATTATCTGGGACTTAATGGACAAGTGGGCAGGCAAAAGAGCATCCTAGGGAGAGCAAACAGCATGAGAAAAGGTCTCAAATTATAAAAATACATGGCTGAGTTAATGAAACGATGGTTACATGGAGAAATATTCCAGGAAACCAGAGGTCTCTGTAATGTAAAAGAGTAATTGTAATGAGGGAACTAGAAGGATAAGAGATTATGATCTGAAAATGGAATATAAGATAATAATATCAAAATATCAAGATTTTTAATATGTAGGTAATCTGAGTGATAGCAAGATATCACAGGGATATGGCCTTAAAAGTGGATGTTTCCTACTGTTGGAAATGTAAGTTAGTACAACTTCTATAGAAAACAGTGTGTAGATTCCTTAAAGAACTTAAAGTAGATCTATTATTCAATCCCAGAATCTTACTACTAACTATCTACCAAAGGAAAATAAATCAATATATCAAAAGGACACCTGCACACATATGTTTATCACAGCATAATTTACAATTTTAAAGACATGTATTCAACCAAAGTGCCCATCAACCCATAAGTAGATAAAGAAAATGTGCTATACATAAACCATGGAATACTATCAAGCCATAAAAAAAAATGAAATAATGTATTTTGCAGCAACTTGGATGCAACTGGGAGGCCATTATTCTAAGTGAAGAATATCAGGAAAGGAAAACCAAATACCTTCTTATAAGTGGGAGCTAAGCTATGGATACTCAAAGGCATCAAGAGTAGTATAATGAACATTGGAGACTCAGAAGCTGAGAGAGTGGGATGAGAGTGAAAAATAAAAAATGACATATTAGGTACAATGTCCACTACTCAAGTGATGAGTGCACTAAAATTTCAGACTTCACCACTATACAGTTCATTCATGTAACCAAAAAGCACTTGTACCCCAAAAGCTATTGAAATAAAATAAAACTGTAGGTGTTTTCAGTGTAATGGAAATGGAGACAAGTGCATACTGTTCATTCAGTCAATTTCAAGTTCAAATTTTATTTTGGTTACTGTGAATTTGTCATTTCTTTAAATTTTTACACAAAAATTATATATTGAGTTTGTTAATTATCTAGTTTTGATCTATATATAATTGACCCATATCTCATTTCCACACCAAAAGGGAAATGGCAGAAATAGGTAACAAAAATGGTTTATTTTAAATAACCAATAATATTTATTAAACATCTTATAGCTCATTGAATATGTTTATATTCATTGTATCATTTGGTCCTTCCAACTACTTTGTGAAGAAGACAGAGATTATTATTATTTTCATTTTATAGAAGAAAAAACTGAAGTCCAGAAAAGTGACACTTGCTGGAGGTCATACAGTTTTAAATAGTAAAAGCAAGTCTTGTGCCCACATTCTCGAAGTCAAAATGTCTGTGTACTTTCCACTATAGTACATTTCTGCTGATAGAAGTAATTGTGATCAGATTAGGATCATTGTCAGGTATATAAATGTTTCTTCTCATTCATATTAGTCAAGGAGGCCCCCAAATAAATGGAATCATAGAATGTACAAGTTGAATACAGTATGAGATTAGAGAGGAGAAATAGTCACACAGCAAAACAGTGGTAGAGCCACGACTAGAATTCAAGGCTGCAGACTTTCTCTCTGCTACTAAGTCAGCCTTAGGCAAAACCTTCCTTAGGCATAATAATTATTATCACTAACATATTCAATGTCAAGTGTATGCTAACCATTTTATGCAGATAAGTACGTTTTATCTGCTGAAGTAAGTAATATTATCTATTTCCCTTTTCAGAGAAACTTGATGCTCAGAGAAATTAATTAGCTTGCACAAAAATAAAAGTAACTAGGCAGATAATCAAGATTTAAACGTATGCAGCCTAATTCCAAATTTACAGGCCAGTGAAATGACAAATACCCGATACAGTGGGACTAAAAAAATAGGGATTATGGGAACTGGAGTTTGCATGGTTTACGAAAAGACATTGAAATTCAAGTATTAAAATTAGTGTACTGGTCAAACAAAATTAATTACTGGGCCATATCCAGCCTACTGGCAGCCAGGTGGCAGCCTTTATACTGCTTCTCACTTAGTAGGAATTTTTGTGAAAATTAAATGTCTGAATTACAGCAACCATCACTGCCATTAGAGTTCCCATCTCAGTGAACAAAGGAAAGGCTTCTAAGCATTTCCTAATGTATGAAAATAGGTTTATAGACCATTTACATCATTGCCACCTTTCCAGATACTGTAGCTGTATTTCTGCCAGGTTTTTTTTAACCTTCTGAAGTCCTAATCCATTTAAGTCATTTTAATGTCAAAGATATTAAGTGAGCACATCATTTGTTGTGGTTGTTGTTAGTGTTGCAGTTGTTTGTAACTTTTTGCTTCTGGTCATCACAAAGTAATTGGAATTCAACTTGCCTTGTTGACATAAATAATAAGAAAATCAGCATGGAGAGGGGAATAAATCAAACCTGTTATCAGATGTTGGACAACCAACAGCATAAGACCATAATCTCTGAGAAAATGAAAACAAATCAGGTGAGCCCAATGTTCACCCCAACTTTTTACATGAAAGCAGTTTCCAGACTGTGGCATACATAGTGAGTGGTAACACAACTAGAGCACAGTGGTGTCCCTGAGTTGAGAAGCTAGATCAGAATTTGGGGCAGCTGAAATGACTGAGAATTTTGCAGCAGAGTATTAGAGAGGCCATAACTATAGGGAGAAAGAGCTCCAGAAAATTGGTTAAAAATTCTCTTGAGTATTTGGCCAAATAAAAAGCTGCATATGCGTATGGTGAAATTCAGCAATGCCAAGTAAAGACAACTACCAGGGACTGTAATCTATTTCTCAGAAATCATACAGAGCTACAAGGAATGAAAATTCCAATTATACAGAGGAGAAATATCCTTGTTACATTCTTAGGCATTCAGGAGAGTGAGATCCCCAAAGAGTCAAATCTTAACTGTAGTACCAAACTATTCCTAGAATGAAAGCCACTCCAGATCTGCCCTGGCAAAGCTTTAAAACAAACATAGAAGGAACAGACATCACTGGAAATAGCAAATTAGGAAACTCCAGGGCTCTATTCCTTCACAAAATCAACTAATGAGCTGAAAATAACCATCAGAATCAACTTTTGCAAAATTGGGAAATTTATCAAAAAACTTAAAACAACCAGAAAGAGGCTTGAGTAAATAAGATGTTGTTTTGTAGTAAAGGAGTGCTATGGAATGTTTAATTGGTGCCTACCATACTCCACACCTCAGATTAGTGGTGGCCATGACAGCAAACGCTTATGTTTCTGATGCAAGTTGCTAGTGCCAGAGGGAGCACAACAAACCCTATTCTCAGAGAATTGTGTTTGTGGCTTTTCCACCTCTGTGGCAACTACCTGACCAGTACAAGAGCTTACCTTTATTTCCCCTTAGTCAGAATTTTAATGATTGGGGTGGTTTCATGTGCAGCTTTTGTTAAAAGCATTTAAAGCCACAAGTATTGGTCATAGCATACCAGAGCAAAGGACAATAGTGAGGACAAGCAATAGATAGATTGAACAAACATGAAAAAAAGCTCATCATCACTGGTCATTATAGAAATGCAAATTAAAACCACAATGAGATACCATCTCATGCCAGTTAGAATGATGATCTTTAAAAAGTCAGGAAACAACAGATGCTGGAGAGGATGTGGAGAAATAGGAATGCTATTACACTGTTGATTGAAGTGTAAATTAATTTAACCATTGTGGAAGACAGTGTTGCAATTCCTCAAGGATTTGGAACTACTCATTTTACCCAGCAATCCCATTACTGGGTATATACCCAAAGAATTATGAATCATTCTATTATAAAGACACATGCACACGTATGTTTATTGCAGCACTGTTCACAATAGCAAAGACATGGAACCAATGCAAATGCCCATCAATGATAGAATGGATAAAGAAAATGTGGCACATATACACCATGGATTACTATGCAGCCATAAAAAAAGATGAGTTCATGTTTTTTGTAGGGACGTGGATGAAGCTGGAAACCATCATTCTCAGCTAACTAATGCAAGAACAGAAAAACAAACACCACATGTTCTCACTCATGTGGGAGTTGAACAATGAGAACACATGGACACAGAAAGGGGAACATCACACACTGGGGACTGTCAGGGGTTGGGGGCAAGGGGAGCTATAGCATTAGGAGAAATGCCTGATGTAGATGATGGGGTGATGGATGCAGCCAACCACCATCACACATGTATACCTATGTAACAAACCTGCATGTTCTGCACATGGACCCCAGAACTTAAAGTACAATAAAAGAAAGAAAAGAAAAGAAAGAAAGAAAGAAAACTATGTTAAAACACAAGCTGGATGCTAAACTAACAAAACACAGAATTCACTGGCTACATAAGAAAAATAATTCAGAATTTACAAACATAGTTTAGAAAAGTCACTAAGTAAGCTAATACCAACCTACAAAAAGCAGCAACAATAAACTCTATAGAAGGGCATGAATCTGAGTTCCAGGGTTACCATATTACAATATTCATAAATTTCAGGTTTCAACTAAAAATGAAGAAGTATGCAGAAAAGGAAAGAAAAGAAATATGGTCTACACACAGGAAATAAAGGAAAAAAAATTGTCCATAAGAAAGCTCAGGTATTGGACTCATTCAAAAAATTTTAAATTATCTGTGTTAAATATGTCAAAAGATCTGAAAGGAACATTATGCAAAAATCTAAATATAACCATAAGAGCAATGTCTCACTAAATAGGGAATATCTCTCCCGTACAACCAGTGAGTCAAAGAAGAAATCAAATGGGGAATTTTTAAATATCTTGAGAAAAATGACTGTGGAAACACAACATATCAAAACCTATGTGATTCAAGAAAAGCAGTTCTAAGAAAGAAGGTTGTAGCAATATCATAAATAAATAAGCTACCCTTATATCTCAAGGAGAAAGGAAAAGAAGAACGAACTAAACCTAAATTAGCAGAAGGAAGGAAATAATAAATATCAGAAGAGAACATATAATCAAATAGAAGAAAAACCATAGGAAAAAATGATATTCCTGTGAGTTGATTCTTTGAAAAACTAAAATTGATAAAGCCGTAGCTAGACTAGCAAAGAAAAAAGACATGAGACTCAAATAAATAAAACCAGAGATGAAAATGGAGACATTACAACAGATGTCTCAGAAATAAAAAGGAGTATAAGCGAGTATTATGAATAATTATATTTCAATGAATTGAGTAACCTAGAGGAAATGAATAGCTTTCTAGAAAAATATAACCTACACAGACTAAATCAGGAAGAAATAAAAAGCTTGAATATATCAATAACAAATAAACAGATTGAAGAAGTAATTTTAAACCTTTCAAATAAAAGCCCAGGGGCATATTATTTTATGGCTGAATTCTACCAAATATTCAAAGAAAAATTGTTACCAATAATAATTTTTAAACTCTTTCAAACAAAGAGAACTACAGGAAACACATTCAAACACGTTTTATGAGTCCAACATCACCTTGATACCTAAACCAAAAAAAAGACACCAAAAGGCCGGGCGCGGTGGCTCAAGCCTGTAATCCCAGCACTTTGGGAGGCTGAGGCAGGTGGATCACGAGGTCAAGAGATCGAGACCATCCAGGTCAACATGGTGAAACCCCGTCTCTACTAAAAATACAAAAAATTAGCTGGGCATGGTGGCGCATGCCTGTAATCCCAGCTACTCAGGAGGCTG
Organism: Aotus nancymaae; assembly: GCF_030222135.1. NCBI lineage: Eukaryota > Metazoa > Chordata > Mammalia > Primates > Aotidae > Aotus > Aotus nancymaae. The sequence goes on from NW_026988488.1 coordinate 2,894,489, forward strand.
AGGCAGGAGAATTGCCTGAACCTGGGAGGTGGAGGTTGCGGTGAGCCGAGATCGCGCCATTGCACTCCAGCCTGGGTAACAAGAGTGAAACTCCGTCTCAAAAAAAAAAAAAAAAAAAAAAAAAAAACACCAAAAGAAAACGAAACTACAAGCCAATATATGTAATGAACTTTGATGCAAAAATCCTCAATTAAATATAGCAAACCAAATTCAACAACATATAAAAAAGATTATACATTGTGATCATATGAGGGCAGAAAGTTGAGGCTACAGTTAGTCATAATTACACCACTGCACTCCAGAAATACTGCCATCCAAGCCTGCAGTAACATATGCAAATCAATCAATGTGATACATTGCATTCACAAAATGAAAGATTAAAAACCACATTATCATTTCAATTGACACAGAAAATAATTTGACAAAGTTCAGCATCCTTTCTTGATAAAAACTTTTGACAATTTAGATATAGAAGGAAAGTCCTTTAACATAATAAAGGCCATATATGAAAAACTTATCATAATGAATGGGGAAGAACTGAAAAGTTTTTCACTAAGATCTAATACTAGGCAAAAATGCACACTCTCAAGCATCACACACTGGGGGGAGTTGGTGAGGGTAGAGGAGAGACAGCGGGGGGTGGGGAGGAAGGGGAGGGTGGGGAGGGATAACATGGGGAGAAATGCCAGATATAGTATGCCCCTAAAGTAAAATAAATAAATAAATAAATAAATAATGCACACTCTCACTGCTCCTATTCATCATAGTAAGAGCAATCAAAAAAGAAAAAGGAAAAAGGTGTTTGATTTAGAAAAAAATAAATGTATGTCTGTTTGCAGATTACATGACTTTAAATTTAGAAAATCATAAAGATAAAAAAAGTGTTAGAATTAATAAATAAATTCAGTAGCATTGCAGATACAAAATCAACATAGAAAAATCAGTATTATCTCTATACGCAAATAACGGCTTAGCAGAAAAATGAATCAATAATACAATTTTATTTACAATAGCATCAAAAAATTTAAATACTGAGGAATAAATTTTATTATTATTAGCTTTCTTTTTTTTTAGACAGGATCTTACTCTGTCACCCAGGCTGGAGTGCATTGGTGTAATTATGACTAACTGCAGCTTCAACTTTCTGGCCTAAAGCAATCCTCCTGCCTCAGCCTCATGGGTAGGTGGGACTACAGTCATGCACCACCACGCCTGAATTTTTTTTCTCTTGTAGAGACAGAGTTTTGCTATGTTGCCCAAGCTGGTCTTGAACTCCTGGCCTCAAGCAATTGTGTCTCAGTCTTCCAAAGGGCTAGGCTTAAAGGAATAAGCCACCATACCCAGCATAGGATCAATTTTTTAAAAGGAAGGGAAAGATTTATACACCTAAAACTATAAAACTAATACTGATTAAATAAAATAAAGAAGACATGAATAAATGGAAAGATATCTCATGTTCATGGATAGTAAGATGGAATATTATTAAAATGTTCATATTACCCAAATCAATATGTAGTTTTAAGGTAGTTTCTATCAAATATCCAATGTTGTTTTTCATAGAAATAGAACAAAATTCTAAAATTTTTATATAACCACAGAAATCCCCAAATAGCCAAAGGAATTCTGAGAAAGAAAATCTAAGTAGGAGGCATCATAATTCCTGATTTAAAATTATATTACAAAACTATAGTAACTAAAATAGTATGGTACGGGCATACAAACAGAAATATAGACCGAGTGAAATAGAATACAGATCCGAGAAATAAATCCAAACACATACGATCAACTAATTTTTGTTAACAGCACCAAGAGGACACAATGTCAAAAAAAAGAGCATCTTCAATAAATGGCATTGGGAAAACTAGATTTCCACATGCAAAAGCAAGAAATTGGACCCTTATCTTACACCATACACAAAATGACTCAAAATGCATAAAAGACCTAAATGTAGGACCTGAAATTATAAAATTTCTAGAAGAGAACATAAGGGAATTGTTCTTGACATTGGCATTGGTAATCATATTTTGGATATTATACCAAAAGCTCAGACTTCTGGTGCAAAAATAAATAATCAGGACTACATCAAACTAAAAAGCTTCTGCATAGCAACGAGAATAATCAACACAATAAAAAGCCAACCTACAGATGGGAAAAATGTATTTCCAAACCACATAACTGAAAGAAGGTTAAAACTGTACAACTCAATAGGAAAAAAAAATGCATGAACAAAGTGAGAATTTTAACAAAGAGAAAATATTAAAAAATCACAAAACATTCTCTTCTTGACATTGGCACTGTCTTCTGGAAGAGTCATAAAAGCAATAGAGTTATATCATTATTTTATGGCTGGCTGGAATCCATGTCCGTCCTTTCCAAGCTCTTGCAGACCCAGTCAAGTTTGTCATGCCTGAGAACATGGCATCCTGGAGCACCATCCCCACTAGGACTGCTGGAGGCTACAGGAAGTGTTCCTATAAAGAGTGAAAAGTCATCTCAGATCAGTTTAGGAAATATCTACATGGCAAAACAGGTTGCTAATGCTCTTAGAACAAGCTTTGAACCAAAAGGAATGGATAAAAAAGTAAAAATAGAAAAGGTAATATGACCATTACATATGATGCTGCCACCATTCTGAAACAAATATAAGGGTTACATGTGGCAGCCGGAATGTTGGTGGTGCTGTCTAGGGCTCCAGATATAGAAGCTGGAGATGACCCCATGTCAATGTTCATTATTGCTGGATCTCTCTTATATTCCTATAATAAGTTTCTTTAGAAAGGGATGCATCTAGCCATCATTTCTGAGTCTTTCTAGTAGGCTTTGGAAATGATATTAAAATTAAAACTGACATTTCTTAACCTATAGAACTAAATAACAAAGAAACATTTTAAAATAGTACAACAACTTAATTGAACTCGATGGTTGTTTTTCAATATTCCAGTCTACTTTCTCCAATGAGTGTAAATACAGTGATTAAAGCACGTGATCTAGCCACAGCTACCATTGTATATCTTAGGGATATTAAAATAGCTAAGTAACTTGGTGGGACAATTGATTGCAGTGAGTTAGTGGAAGGGATTATCACCAAAAGGTGGAACATTTTGGGATAGCCAGAGTTGAAAGGCTAAAATTGGGCTTATTCAGTTTTGCCTCTCTGCTCCCAAAACAAATAGATAATAATAAAAAAAAAAAAAAAAAAACAGGACATAATGTTCTTCTCACATAGAAGTTTCTTCTACTTGGTGCTCTTAGTGATCTTGAATTACATTTTCTATGTAAAATGAAGATGATGGTGATTACGGATATTGAAAAAGAAGACATTGAATTTATTTGTAAGACAATTGGAAACAAAGCAGCTGCTTATATTGACCAATTCACTACTAACATGCTGGGTTCTTCTTCTTCAGCCAGGAAGGTTAATTTAAATTGTTCTGGGAAATTGCTCAAGACAGCAGGCTGTGCAGGCCCTGGAAAAGCAGTTACAGTTGTTGTTCATGATTCTAATGAACTGATGATTGGAAAGCTAAATCCTCCATTTATGATGCCCTATTTTATTTCATGTTTAGTGAAGAATAGAGCTCTTACTACAAGAGATGGTGCTCCTGAAATCAGAGTTAGCTAAAAAATTACACACTGTTAGTGGCCATAACAGAACAGTCGTCCAGTGTTATCCAGAATGTTAAGTGTTTACCATATCATCCAGTTTCAGAATGCTTCAGAGACTTTCAGTAACTAAAATCAGGAAGCTCAGACAACCTCAAATAGATTCAACCCAGACAGGTCCTCTCCAAGACACATTAGAATCAAATTGTCAAACATTAAAGAAAAAGGAAGAATTCTAAAAGCAACAAGAGAAAAGCATCAAGTCATGTATAAGGGAATCTCCATTAAACTAACAGCAAATTTCTCATCAGAAACTTTACAGGCCAGGATATAATGAGATGATATATTTAAAGTGTCTGGCATAAAAAACTATAAGACAAAAATTTGATTTCCAGAAAAGCTATCCTTTGGAAATGAAGGAGAAATAAAACATTCCACAGACAAGCAAAAACTAAGGAAATGCATCACTACTAGACTGGTTTTAGAAGAAATTCTCAAGTGAATCTTAAATCTGGAAACTGTGGCCAGGCGCAGTGGCTCACGCCTGTAATCCTAGCACTTTGGGAGGCCAAGGTGGGTGGATCACCTGAGGTCAGGAGTTCAAGACCAGCCTGGCCATGATGGAGAAACCCCATCTTCAAAAAAAAAAAAAAAAAAAAATCTGGAAACTGTAAAACTCACTGGTAGAGCTGACATAACAAAGGAGAACGGAAAAGAAATCAAACTTTATCACTATAGAAAGGAACCGAACTTCAAAAATAAAAAGAGAGTGAGTAAAGAACAAAAGATGGGAACACAATCAATAAAATGAAAAGAAAAACTCCTCATCTATCAATAATAACCTTGAATATACATTTTTCATTGAAAAGATATATATTGGCTGAATGGATGAAGAAACAAGACCCATCTATATTCTGACAAGAAACTCACATCATCTGTAAAGAAACACATAGTCTGAAAGGGAAGAAATGGAAAAAGATACTACATGCAAACAGAAACAGAAAGTGAGCAGAGTAGCTATAATTATATTAGACAAAACAGATATCAAGAAGCTTTGAAAAAAAGACCAAAAATAAGTTATATAATAATAAAGAGATCAATTCAGAAAGAGAATATAACACTTGTAAATATATGTGTATCAACACTGGAGCACTTAAGTATATAAAGCAAATATTACTAAATCTAAAGAGAGAGATAGACTATAATACAGTAATAGTTGGGGAGTTCATCAACCTAATGTCAGCTTTGGACAGACCATCTAAACAGCAAATCAACTAAGATACATCAGATTTAAACTGCACCATAGACCAAGTGGACCTAACAGACATTAATGGAATATTTCACCCAATTGCTGCAGAATACACATTCCTTTAATCAGCAGATGGAACATTTTACAGGGTTGGTCATATGTTAGGACAGAATCAAGTCTCAAAAAATTTTTAAAAACTCAAAATCATGTCAAATAACTTACCTAATGACAATAAAATAAAACTAGTCATCAATAACAAGAGGAACATGTGAAATGATACAAGTGCATGGCAATTGAACAACATGCTTTTCAATAACCAATGAGTGAAGAAAGAAATTAAGAATGAAATATAAAAATTTCTTGCAGCAAATGAAAATACAAACAAGATACTAAAACCTATGAAAAACAGTAAAAGCAATATTAAGAGGCAAGTTTATGGCAATAAATTTTCACATCAAAAAACTAGAAAGATTTCAAATGAACAATTTAATAATACACTTCCAGTAAATAGAAAAGCAAAAGTAAACCAAATCCAAAATTAATAGAAGGAAGGAGAAAATAAAGATTACAGCAGAAGTAAATAAAAATGACAATGGGGGGCAAAAAGAAAAAAATGAAAAAAATGACAATAAAGAATATAAGAGATTGAGAAAAGGAAAAGTTGGTATTTGGAAAAGATAAACAAAATTGACATATCATTAGCTAGAATAAATAAGAAAAAAATGAAAAAAAACTAAATAAAATCACAAAAGAAGGCATCACAATGGATAACATGAAAATACAAAAGATTATTAAAGACTACTTTAAACAAATACATGCCAATAAATTCAAAAACCTAGAGGAAATGGATAAATTCCTGGACACAACCTATTGAGTGACCTCTGGTTGTCCTCCTGGCTCATTATATGCTAATTATAATGCATTAGCATGCTAAAAGACACTTCCACCTGTGCAATGACAGTTTACAAATACCATGGCAATGTCAAGAAGTTACCCTTTATGATCTAAAAAGAGCAGGAATCCTCAGTTCCAAGAATTTCACACTCCCTTCTCAGAAAACTCATGAGTAATCTCCCCGTTTAGCATATAATCAAGAAATAACAATAAATATCTTTAGTTGAGCAGCTCAAGCCTTTGCTCTGCCTATGGAATAGCCATTTTTTATTCCTTTACTTTTTTAACAAACTTGCTTTTACTTAAAAAATAATTGAACTAAGAAGAAATAGAAAACCTAATCAGACAATAAAAAGAAGAATTGAATCAGTAATATAGTCTTTCAATAAGTAAAGACCAGGATGATATGGCTTTTATATAATGTTTACTTTAGGTTCAGGGATACATGTGGAAGTTTGTTACATAGATAAACAGGTGTCACATATTTGTTCAGATTATTTTATCACCCAGGTGTTAAGCCCAGTACTCAATAGTTTTCTTTTCTGCTCCTCTCCTTCTTCCTACCCTTCATCCTCAACTAGACCCCAGTGTCTATTGTTTTCTTCTTTATGGCCATAAGTTCTTATTGTTTAGCTCCCACTTATAAGTGAGAACTTTCAGTATTTGGTTTTCTTTTTCTGCATTAGTTTGCTAAGGATAATCCTGCAGAAGACGTGATCTTGTTCTTTTTTATGACTGCATAATATTCTATCATGTGTACGTACCACATTTTTTAATTTAATTTGTCATTGATGGGCATTTAGATTCATTCCACACCTTTTCTATTGTGAATAGTATTATAGTAAACATTTGTGTGTGGATGTCTTATGGTAGAATGATTTCTATTTATCTGCATATATACTCAGTAATGGGATTGTTTTGTCAAATGGTAGTTCTGCTTTTAGCTCTTTAAGAAATTGACAAACTGCTTTCCACAGTAGTTGAAAACTAATTTACACTTCCACCAACAGTGTTTAGTGTTTCCTTCTCTTTGCAACCTTACCAGCATATTTGTTTTGTTTTATTTTTTACTTTTTAACAATAACCATTCTGAGGGGTGTGAGATGGTATCTCATTTTGGGTTTCATTTGCATTTCTCTAATAAATGGTGTTACTGAGTTTTTTTACATATGCTTATTGGCCACGTATATGTCTTTGACAAAGCTGACAAAAACAAGCAATTGAGAAAAGACTCTCTATTCAATAAATGTTGTTGAAATAACCAGCTAGCCATATGCAATAGATTTAAGCTGGACCCCTTCCTTACACCATATACAAAAATCAATTCAAGATAGATTAAAGAATTAAATGTAAAACCCAAAACTATAAAAACTCTGGAAGACAACCTAACCAATACCATTCTGGACATAGGAACAGGCAAAGATTTCATGACAAAGACACCAAAAGCCATTGCAACAAAAGCAAAAATAGACAAGTGAGATCTAATTGAATTTGAGCGCTTCTGCACAGCAAAAGAAACTATCAACAGATTAAACAGAAAACCTACAGAATGAGAGAAAATATTTGCAAACTATGCATCTTACAAAGGTCTACTATTCAGCATCTATAAATAACTTATACAAATTTACAAGAGAAAAACAACCCCAAAAAATTGGGCAAAGGACATGAACAGACACTTCTTTAAAAAAAATCGTATGGCTTAACTGCTGAATTCTACCAAACATTTAACAAAGATTCCAGTTGTTCTCAAAATATTCTAAAAAATGGAAGCAGAGAGAATTCTTTTTAACTCATTTTATGAAGCCAGCATAACTCTGAAACCAAAAGCAAGCAAGGACACACACAAAAAAGGAAAACCACAGACCAATACCCCTGACAAACACAGACACAAAATTCCTCAAAAAATTACTATGAAACTAAATTCAACCACACATCAGAGAGTATACGATGACCAAATGGGATTTATTGCAGGACTACAAGTATGGTTTAAAATATGCAAATCAATGAACATCATGAATCACAGCAATAGAAGTGTAAACAAAAACCATATGATCATCTCAATAGATGCATAAAAAGCCTTTGATAAAATTCATTATCACTTTATGATAAAAACTTTCAGTAAATTAGGCACAGAAGGAAAATGTTGCAACTTGATGAAGATTATATATGACAAATCCACAGTTGCCATCTTACTGAATGGGGAAAACCTGAAAGCTTTTTATCTAAGAACTAGAAAAAGACAAAAATGTCCACTCTCACCATTTTTATTCAACATAATACTGAAAGCTCATTAGGCAACAAAAAGCATTAAAGGGTATCCAAAGTGTAAAGATGGTAGTCAAATTGCCCTGTTTGCAGACAACATGGTCACATAAATAGAAAAACCTAAAGACGACCAAAAAACATTTAGAACTAATAAACAAATTCAGGAAATTTGCAAGTTACAAAGTTAATAGACACAAATCAGTAGCATTGCTATACACGAACAACCAACTAGGTGAAAAAGAAATCAAGAAGGCAATCTCACTTACAGTAGCTATCAAAAAAAAAAAAACACCTAGGAATAAATTTAACCAAGAAGGTGAAAGACTACAAGGACAACTATAAAACCCAGATGAAAGAAATCAAAGATGATACAAACAGAAGGAAAGACATTTTATGTTCATGGATCTGAAGAATATTGTTAAAATGGCAATGCAACACAAAGAAATCTACAGATTCAATGCAGCATCCATCAAAATACAGAGACATTCCTTACAAAATATAGAAAAAGTAATTCCAAAATTTGTATGGAACCATAAATAGCCAAAGTAATTCTGATTAAAAGAACAAAGCTAAGGTATCACACTACCAGACCTCAAAATATACTAAAGAACTGTAGTAACCAAAATAACATGGTACTGGCATAAAAACAGACATATAAACAAATGAAATTGTATGAAGAACCCAGAAATTAATCCATATATACATTGCCAACTTTTTTTTTTTTTGATTCCGTGTTTTGCTCTGTCACCCTGGCTAGAGTGCAAAAAAGCGATTTCAGCTCACTGCAACCTCTGCCTCCCAGGTTCAAGTGATTCTCTTGCCTCAGCCTCCTGAGTAGCTGGGATTACAATCATGCACCACCATCCCTGGCTGATTGTTGTACTTTTAGTAGAGACAGGATTATGTCATGTAAGCCAGGCTGGCTTGGTTTTGAAACGCTGGCCTCAAGCGATCCACCTGCCTCGGCTTTCCAAAGTGCTAGGACTACAGGCATGAACCACTGCACCTGACTGTATAGCCAACTGGTTCTTGACAAATGTTTCAAGAACACTTATTAGGGAAAGGATACTGTCTTCAGTAAATGATGCTGGAAAAACTATACATTTATATGCAGCAGAACGAAACTAGACTCCCATCTCTTAACGTTATATAAAAATTAAATCAAAATTGATCAAAGATCTAAATGTCAAAGCTGAAATGTAAAACTACTAAAAAGAAACACAGGGTAAACACTTCAGGATATTGTTCTGGGAAAATATTTGACAGATAAAACCTTAAAAACGCAGGCAACAAAAGCAAAGATGAACAAACAGGATAATATAAACTAAGAAGCTTTTGCACAGCAAAGGAGACAATCAGCAGAGTGAAAAGACAACCTACAGAATGTTGAGAAAGTTCAACAAGAAAATGATATTTATCCCTAGTATGTAAGGATAGTTCAATATAGGGAAACCAATAAATGTAATACACCACATTTAAAAAAGAACGATTAAAAATATATTGTCTCAATGCAAAAAAGCTTTTTTTTTGAAAAGAAAACTCAACACTCTGTCATGATTCAAAAAAAAACCTCTTAACAAAGAAGGAAATTAACAATAAAGGCCATAATTGAAAAGCTCACAACTAACATTATACTCAGTAGTTAGAAAGCAAAATCATGGCTAGGCACAGTGGTTTACACAAGTAATCTCAATGCTTTTGGAAGCTTAGATGGGGTGATTGCTTCAGGCCAGTAGTTCAAGGCCAGCCTGGGCAACACAGTAAGACCTCATCTCTCAAAAAAAAAATTAATTAATTAATTAAGTGAAATCTCTAAAATCATAAAGATGGAAAGGATTTCCAGTTATGTCACTTGAATTTAACAATATTGGAAGTTCTAGCCAGAGCAATAAGGCAAGGTAGAAAAATAAAATGCATCTAAGTCAAAAAGGAAGAAGTAAAATTATCTCTTTTTGGAACTTATGATCTTATATGTAGAAAACCTTAAACATTTCACACACAAAAAATCCATTAGAAGAAATAAATTAATTCAGTAAAATTGCAGGATAAAAGGTCGACATAAAAAACAGTTTATTTCTATATACTAAAAAATAGACTGTCTGAAAAGAAAATTAATGAAACAATCCTATTTGCAAAAGCATCAAAAAGAATAAAACACTTAGGAATAGACATAACTAAGGAGGTGAAAGATTTCTATCCTAAGAAAACATAAAACACTAATGAAATAAATTAAGAACATAAATAAGTGTAAATATATCCTATGCTCATTCCCTGAAAGACTTAATAGTGTTTACTCAAAGCATTTTTCAGATACAATGGAACTCCTATCAAAATCACAATAGCATTTTTTACAGTAATACAAAAATGATAATAAAAGTTATATGTACACTAAGCACTTCAAATTGCCAAAGCAATTTCAGCAATAAGAACAAAGCTAGAGGGCAGGCATAATGGCTCATGCCTGTAATCGAAGCACTTTGGGAGGCCAAGGTGGGCAGATCACTTGAGGTCAAGAGTTCAAAACCAGCCTGACCAACATGGTGAAACCTTGTTTCCACTAAACATACAAAACTTTGCTGGGCATGGTGGCACATGTCTGTAGTCTCAGCCACTCAGGAAATTGAGGCAGGAGAATTGCTTGCACTTGGGAAGTGGAGATTGCAGTGAGTTGAGATCGCACCATTGAACTCCAGCCTGGGCAAAAAGAGTGAAACTGCATCTCAAAAAAAAAAAAAAAAAAAAGGAAAAGATAAAGAAAAAGAAAAAAAAGAAGACCAAATCTGAAGGCTTCACATCTTTTGGTTTTCAAATATATTTTAAAACCACAATAATCAAAACAGTATGGTAATGAGAAAAAGATATATGCACCATTGGAACAGACTAGAAAGCCCAGAAGTCAATGCATGCATATACACACAATTTGTATTTAACAAGGGTGACAAGAGTATACAATGGGGAAATAATAACCTTTTCTACAAATGGTATGGTAAAAACTGGATATCCACATGTATTACTAAAATTGAATATCCACGTGTAAAAAATTATTTAAATTTTATCTTGCTCCATACACAAAAATTAACTCAATATGGACTAATAACTTAAATATAAGGGTTGAAACTAAAATTCCTAGAAGTAAATATAGGGGGAAAGCTAATGACATTGACTTAGTAATGATTTATTGGCTGTGATACCAAAAGCACAGTCAAAAGACAAAACAGACAAGTGGGATTGCACCAAATAAAAAAATCTCTGCACAGCAAATGACACAGTTAACAAAGTGAAAAAGTTACTTGTGTAATGGAAGGAAAATATTTGCAAACCATATGTGTGATAAAAGTTAATATTCAAAACATGTAACAAACTCCTATAACTCTATAGGAAAAATAAAATAACCCAGTTTAAAATGAGTAAAAGACTTGAATAGACATTTCTCCAAAGAACACATACAAATGGCCAAAAGATACATGAAAAAATGTTCAACATTACTAATCATCAGAGAAGTGCATTCAAGATGACTTACTAGAAGCATTTAATGCCTGCCTTCTTCACTTAGAGGAACCAGAGTAGTGTATAGACAGTCACACTTGAGTACATTATCCAAAATGGAATGCTGGAATTCAACAAAGAATTGACAATGTATGCCAAAAGAAGGGAATTAGGGAGAGCGGCGACCTTCCTTACTGGATTAACTGGAAGGCAGAACTGACTTTCCAGTGCAAGCAAGTGATAAAGAGACTTTGAGTAGCCCACACCTGAACCATGGAATTATGTATTCTTGGCCTCAGGAGAACTCCTTGTCCTTCCCAACCCCTGAAGCTAAGCTTCTGGAAGACCATGAAAGGGAACTGCTCTAGGGAGGGGGTTCATGCTGGGTTTCATGCCATTCTGGAACCTAAGTGGCTAAGAAAGGAACCATTTTGTAAACTAGCCTCTGGCAAACTGCGTAATGTCCTGGGACCTGTCAACACCAGTACTACAGTGTTATAGAAACTTGGGCTATCACAACTGGGACAGGGAAGTTATCTGGGAGTGCTCTCATATCTGGGGTGTGAAAGTGAGCAAGGCATGGGTTCAAACCCTGAAACTAACATTGGGAGCTGCTGGGAGGCCTTGGGACAGAACTCCTCCAGGAAGGGTGCTAGCACTAGATCCCACACCCTTTCTGACACCTAAGTAGTTAAAGAAAGGTGCCATTTTCAAAAGTAGCCAGTGGCAACTGTACACTGTCATGATACCCAGTGGCACTGGGACTGGAGCATTATGAAAACATGGACTGCTGCTACTAGGATGGGGAGCAAACTGAGAGCAATCCTACAGCCAGGTTAAGGAAGTAGGTCAAGCCTGGGAAGCAGTGACCATTGTCAATAATTGAGCACTGCCTTGCTGCGATTTGAGACAAGAATGTGAGTGGGGTTTAAGTCACTACTTAGACTTGGTTCTGAGCTGAGTGTGGGCTCTTTCAGCCAGGATGGTGGATCAATCCCAAGCAGGACTGAGGAGTGAGGGTGATGTGCATTTTTCATCTTACAGCCAAAGAAATTATACAGAGTATGCTGTTATTTGTACCCAAAATCAAAGACAAAGTACCCAACCCAGCCATTACCATAGATACATCTTCATGATAGTCCTTTATGAAAGTAAATTCAAAAATAGAAAGTGACTATTTTACCAGATGCACAGATATCAATGTAAGGACGCACACACACACACACACCATGAAAAAGCAAGGAAATATGAAACCTTCAAAAGAATGTAACAATTCTCCAGCAAAGATCTTAATAAGAAGAAAGTTTTGAAATCTCAGATAAATAATTTAAAAGATTGGTTTTAAAGAAGCTCAGTGAGATAGAGGAAATTCTTTTTATTTATTTATTTATTTAATTTTTTATTGCATTTTAGGTTTTGGAGTACATGTGAAGAACATGCAGGATTGTTGCATAGGTACACACATGGCAGTGTGATTTGCTGCCTTCCTCCCCATCACCTATATCTGGCATTTCTCCCCATGCTATCTCTCCCCAACTCCCCACCCCCAGCTGTCCCTCCTCTATTTCCTCCTGACAGACCCCAGTGTGTGATGCTTCCCTCCCTGTGTCCATGTGTTCTCATTGTTCAACACCCACCTATGAGTGAGAACATGTGGTGTTTGATTTTCTGTTCTTGTGTCAGTTTGCTGAGAATTCTAAAACAATATACAAAGAAATCAGAAAAAAAATTTCAGGATATGAATGAGAAATTTACTAGAGACAAGGCTGAGCACATGGTGGCTCATTCTTGTAATCTCAGCACTTATAGAGTCCGAGGTGGGTGGATCACCTGAGGTCAGGAGTTCGACATCAGCCTGGCCAACATGGTGAACACACATCTCTGCTAAAAATACAAAATTAGCTAGGTGTGGTGGTGTGTGTCTGTAATCCCAGCTATTGGGGAAGTTGAGGCAGGAGAATCACTTGAACCCATGAGGCAGAGGTTGCAGTGAGCTGAGATCACACCATTGCACTCCAGACTGGGCAAAAAGAGTGAAACTTCATCATAAAAGAAGAGGAGAGGAGGGGAGGGGAGGGGATGGGAGGGGATGGGAGGGGACGGGAGGTGAGGGAAAGAGAAATTTACTAGAGACAGATTTTTTTTAAGAACCAAATAGAAGTTATGAAACTGCAGATCTCATTGAAAGAAATAATAAGTATATTTGAAAGCTGCAATAATAGATGAAACCATGTAGAAGAAAAAAATCTTAGAACTTGAAAGTCTTTTGAAATATTCCATTTAGATAAAAATAAATTTAAAAGAATGAGCAAATCTTTTATGACATTTGGGAAAACATACAGTGACCAAATTTACAAATTATTGGTATCCCCTAGGTCAAAGAAACAAAGAAAGAATTAAAGGACCTATTTAATAAAATAATAGAGGAAAACATTCTAAGTCTAGTAAGAGATTTATTATTATTATTATATCAATAGTTTTGGGGAAATTGGTGGTGTTCGCTTACATGGATAAGTTCTTTTATGGTGATTTCTGAGATTTTGGTGCACCTATCACTTTAATAGTTTACACTAAACTATTCAATGACTAAACAGTACCTAATGTATAGTCTTTTATCCCTTACCCTTCTCCCAACCTTTTTCTTGAGTAGTCAAAGTCTATTGTATCATTCTCATGCCTTCTACCAAGAGATTTAGACATTCAGATAAGAGAGCCTCAATGAACCCCAGGCATCAAACTTCAAGTGCATAAAGGTCTTCCCCACACCATGTAATAATCAAGCTGTCTAAAGTCAAAGTTAAAAAGCAAATTATAAAAACAGCAAGATAAGTGTCTAGTCTCCTAAAAAGTAAACCCTATCAGACTAACAGTGGATTTTTCAGCAGAAACCTTATAGGCCAGAAGATAATGTGATGATACATTCAAAGTGCTGACAAAAAATACTGCCACCCAGCAGCAAAATTATTCTTCAGAAATGAAAGAAAACTAAAGCATTTCCAAGTAACAAATGCTGAGGAAATTCGTTACCACTAGGCTAGTACTACAACAAATGTTCAAGGGAGTCTTAAATCTAGAAGCAATAGGACAACATTCACCATTATGTAATCACACAAAGTATAAAATTCACTGGGAAAGCAATCAAGCAAAGGAAGATCAGAAACAACCCAAATGGTACCACTATGGAAATTTACCAATTCACAATGAAAATAAAAGAAAAAGAAACAAAGAACATATAAAACAACCAAAAACATTAACAATAAGACAGAAACAAAGTCTCACATATTAATAACAACCTTGAATGTAAATGGGTTAAATTTTTCATTTAAAAGACCACTATGGAAAGCAGTTTGGAGAGTCCTCAAAGAACTTAAAACAGAACTATCACTCAATCCTGAAATCTCATTATTTGGTATATACCCAAAGGAAAATACATCATCCTACCAAAAAGACACATGCACTCATATGTTTAACACATGAATATTCACAATAGAAAAGGCATGAAATCAACCTATACGCCCTTTAACAATGGACTGAATAAAGAAAGTAGGGTACATACAAACCATGGAATAATTTGTAGCCATAAAAAATATAACTGTGTCCTTTGCAGCAACATGGATGCAGCATGTAAGTAAAGTAACAGAAACAGAAAACCAAATACCACATGTTCTCACTGATAATTGGGTGCTAAACATTGGGTACACATGGACATAAAGATGGGAACAACAGACACTGGAGAATTTGAGCGGGAGGAGTTTGGAGGGGAGGAAGCGTTGAAAAACTACAAATCAAATACTATGCTTACTACCTGGGTGATGGGATTATTTATATAGCAAACATCAGTGATGCTCAATTTACCCATGTAATAAACCTGCACATGTACCTTTAAACCTAAAATAAAAGTTTGGAGGCTAGTCTCAAACTCCTAGACTCAAGCAATCCTCCTGCCTGGGCCTCCCAAAATGCTGGGATTGCAGGTGTGAGTCACCATACCTGGTCTCAAGAAATTTCCTGATTTCTATCTTCATTTCTCTCTTGACTCAAGCACATTTAATTTCCATGTGCTTGTATAGCTTACCAATTTCTTCTTGGTATGAATTTTGTATCAAGAAATCTTAGGAAAAAAGGCACATATATATATAGTACGTACATATACATATATTCTTCAGAAATGAAGGAAAAATAAAGCATTTCCAAAAAACAAATGCTTATATATCTATATTCTATAGATATATACATATATATGTATAAAATATGTATTTTTAAACACAAAAGTATGCTGCTCACAAAAAAAAACTGTCCTTACCAGCAAACACACATGTATACACACATGAAAGTAAAGAGATGGAATAAGATGTCTCATGCAAATGCGAACTCAAAGCAAGCAGGTGTAGCTATATTTTTATCAGGTAAAACAAATTTTAAGTCAAAACAGTAAACAAAAAAGACAAAGAAAATCATTATATAATAATGTGAATCAATCAAGCAAATACAACAATTCTAAATATATATATACCCAACACTGGAACACTCAGATTCATAAAGCAAATATTAATAAATCTAGAGAGAAAGATTAATTGCAATACAGTAACAGTGTGGGAGTTCACCCCACTCCCAGAATTAGACAGATTATCTAGTCAGAACATTAATAAGAAAAAAATCAGATTTAAACTGGACTTTTGGCCAAATGGACCTAACAAACATTTACCGATCATTCTGTTCAAGAATACACTTTATCAGCACATGGAACATTCTTTAGGGTAGATTATATCTTGGGACACAAAACTAGTCTCAATGTATTTAAAAAATTTGAAATTATATCAAGTATCTTTTCAGATCGCTATGAGATAAAACTGGAAATTTATACCAAGAGGAAATTCTAAGCTATACAAGCACATGGAAATTAAATGTGCTTGAGAATAACTGTTGAGTCAAGAGAGAAATGAAGATAGAAATCAAGAAATTCCTTGAGGCCAGGTGTGTTGGCTCACACCTGTAATCCCAGCAGTTTGGGAGACCGAGGCAGGAGGATTGCTTCAGCCTAGGATTTTGAGACCATCCTGGGCAACATAGTGAGATCACATCTTTACAAAAGAAGAAAAAAAAATTACTTGAAATAAATGAAAATGAAAATGTTCCAAAATCTGTGAGACACATACAGCAAAAGCAGTGGGAAGAGAAAAGTTTATAGAAATAAATGTCTACATTTAAAAACTGCAAAAGTTGCAAATTAACAATGTAACAGTGTACCTCAAGGAACCAGACAAAACCTAACCAAAATTAACAAAAGAAAAGAAATAATAAGTATCAGAGCAGCATTAATGATGACTAAAAACTACAAAGTATCAATGAAGTAAAAAGTATTCTTCAAAAAGATAAACAAAATTGACAATCCACTAGCTATACTAACCAAGATGAGAGAAGACCCTAATAAACAAAATAAGAAGTGAAAAAGGAAACATTACAACTGATACCATTGAAATACAAAAATATCACCAGAGACTATTATGAACAGCTATTTGCTGACAACTTTGCAAACCTTGAGAAAATGCGTGAATTTCTGAAAACATACAGCCTCCCAAGATTTAACCAGGAAGATACCAAAAACTTGAACAGACCAGTAACAAGTAGTGAGATTTAATCAGTAATAAAATATCTTCCAATAAAGAAAAGCCAAGTACCAGGTGGATTCACTGAATTCTGCCAAATGTACAAAAAACCTATACGGATCCTCCTGAGGCTATTTCAGAAAAGTGAAGAGGAGGGGATTCTGCCTAATTCATTCAATAAGGCCAGCAGTTACCCTGAGGCAAAAACTAGACAAGGACACAAGAAAAAAAGAAAACTTCAGGCCAGTATCTCTGATGAACAAAGATGCTAAAACTCAGAGTAAAATACTTGCAAACCAAATAAAACAGCACGTGAAAAAGGTAATAAATAAAAATCACATTGGATTTATGCCAGGGATGCAGGTATGGTTTAACATGTATAAATTAATAAATGTGATACATCACATGATAGAATAAAGGACAAAAACCATATGACTGTTTCAACAGATGCAGAAAAAAACACTCAATAAATTTCAACATCCCTTCATGATAAAAACTCTCAACAAAGGAGGCACAGAAAGAACATACCTCAACATAATAAATACCCCATATGATGAATCCACAGCTAACATGTTACTGAGTGGGGAAAAGTTGAAAGTCTTTCCTCTTATATCTCAAATAAAAAAGGATGCCCACTTTCACTGCTTCTGTTCAACACAGTACTAGAAGTTCTAGCTAGAGCAATCAGACAAGGGAAAAAAATAAAAAGTATCCAAATTGGAAAACAGAAAATCAAGCTGTCTCTCTTTGCTTATGATATGTTCTTATATTAGAAAATCCTGAAGACTTCACAAAAGAACTCTTAAATTTAATAAATGAATTTAGTAAAGTTACAGGATACAAAATCAACATACAAAGATTGTTAGCATTTTTATACACTAAAAATGATCTAGCTGAGAATGAAATGAAGAAGACAGTCTCATTTACAATAGCTACAAAAAGAAAGGAAATACTTAAGAATAAATTTAATATAGGAGATAAAATATCTGTACAAGGAAAGCTACAAAACACAGATGAAAGAAACTTAAGATGATATAATCAAATGATAAAACATCCCATGCTCGTGGCTAAGAATAATCGATGTTATTAAAGTGACCATGTTGCCCAAACTATCTACAAATTCGATGTAATACCAATCAAAATACCAATGACATTATTCACAAAAAATTTTTTAAAAGACACTTTAAAAATCCACATGAAACCCAAACAGAGCCTGAATAACCAAAGCAATCCTGAGAAAAGTGAACAAAATGCAAGCATCAAGTTGCCTAACTTGAAAATATATTACAGGGTGGGAGGAGGGCAAGAGTTGAACAGCTACCAATCAGATACTATACCCACTTCCTGGATGATGAGATTATTCATACACCAAGCCTCAGTGACACACAATTTACCCATGTAACAAACCTGAACATATTTAAATTATTTTAACTTTCATTTTAGGTTCAGCGAGTACATGATATATGTTGTTAGGTATATATTTTATATTATATAATTATAAATATTTTTATATTAATATTTATTTTGATAGTGTGTATATATATATATTATAGTAACCAAACAGCATGATATTGGTATAAAAATAGAGACACTGACTAGTGGAACAGAAAAGAGAATCAAGAAATAAAGTCATACAAGCCAAGTATTCTTAAACAAAACTGACAAGAATTTGCATTGGGGAAAAGGAAACTCCTCAATAAATGGTGCTGGGAATATTGGAAAGTCATATGCAGATGAATGAAACTTGACTTCTATCTCTCACTATGTTCAAAAATCAACTCAAAATGTATTTAAGTCTTAAACATAACACCCGAAACTATACTACTAGAAGAAAACATGAAAAAAAACTGTTCTGGACATTGTTCTAAGCAAGGGATTTATTATCCATCATCAAGAGCATAGGCAACAAAAACAAAAATAGAGAAATGGGGCTTAAACTAAAAAGCTTCTACACAGTAAAAAATAAATAAATAAATAAATAAATAATAACAAAGTGAAGAGACAACCTGTTGAATGGCAGAAAATATTTCTAACCTATTTATCTGACAGGGAACCAATATCCAGAATATAAAATGAACTCAAACAAAGCAACAGGAAAACAAATAATTTCATTAAATGTGGGCAAAGGACATGAATAGGTATTTCTTAAAAGGTGATATGCAAATGGATAAAAGGTATATGAAAAATCCTGAACATCATTAATCACCAGAAAAATGAGTATCAAACCCAGTATGATGTTATCTTATGCCAGGCATATTTTTAAAAATACAAAAAATAAATAAATAAAAACCACACATTTTGGCAAAAAGGTTAGAAAAAAAGTCTTATATACTGTTGGAGGGAATGTAAACTAATACAAATACTATGGAAAACAGTGTGGAAAGTTAAAACAAGCAACCAAAAAAAAAATCTAAATGTAGAATTACCATTCACTTTAGCAATCCTACTACTGGGTATCTACCCAGTGGAAAACAAATCAACATATCAAAGGAATATCTGTACTCATATGTTAACTGGGGCACACTACTCGCAATACCAAAGATACAGATTGAATCCAAGTATCCCTCAATGGATGAATGGGCAAAGAAAATGCACATATACACAATGAAATAGTTTTATCTATTAAAAAATGAAATCACATTATTTGCAGCAACATGGATGAAACTGGAGGTCATCATCTTAAGTAAAATAAGCTGAGCACAAAAAGACAGATGTCACATGTTCTCATTTATATGTAGGAGCTAAAAAATTTGAACACAAGGAGGTAGAGTATGGAAAAATACATAATATAGTCTGGAAAGGTGAGTGGGGGGATATGGGAGGATGAAGAGAAGTGGGCTAAAGGGTACAAACATAAAGTAAGATAGAAGGAACAAATTCAATGTTTGATAGCAGAGTAGGATGACTATAAAGAATATATTTGATTTTGGTAGTGGGCATTTGCTAAATACACTGACTTGATCACTACGCATTATATACATATAAAAAAAATTCTCATGTAGTCTCTAAATTTGAATGAATAAAAATAAAACATAAATAAGAAAAAACAAAATGAGATATCACTTCACATCTTTTGTGATGGCCATTGTAAGGCAAACACACAAAAATAAATGTTGGCTAGGATGTGGAAAATTGACTCCCTGTACAGTGTTAATTGGACTGTAAAATTGTGTAACCACTATGTCAACAGTATGAAAATTCCCCAATATAGTAAAATAGAAATTTTAAGATATAATTTGTGATCAAAACTTTTATGTGTTGATATTTATTCAAAAGAATTAAAATAGTGATCTTAAAGGGATATTTTCACTATCATGTGAATGGCAGTACTGTTGAAAATACCAAGATGTGGACATCTTTTTTTTTTTTTTTTTTTTATTGCATTTTAGGTTTTGGGGTACATGTGAATAACATGCAAGGTTGTTGCACAGGTGCACACGTGGCAGTATGATTTGCTGCCTCCCTCCCCTTCACCTATATCTGGGATTTCTCCCCCTGCTATCCCTCCCCAACTCCCCACCCCCCCACTATCCCCCCTCCCCCCCAACAGACCCCCGTGTATAGTGCTCCCCTCCCTGTGTCCATGTGTTCTCCTTGTTCAACACCCGCCTATGAGTGAGAACATGTGGTGTTTGATTTTGTGTTCTTGTGTCAGTTTGCTGAGAATGATGTTTTCCAGGTTCATCCATGTCCCTACGAAGGATGTGAACTCCTCCTTTTTGATGGCTGCATAATATTCCATGGTGTATATGTGCCACATTTTTCCTGTCCAGTCTATCATCGATGGGCATTTGGGCTGGTTCCAGGTCTTTGCTATTGTAAACTGTGCTGCAATGAACATTCGTGTGCATGTGTCCTTATAGTAGAACGATTTATAATCCTTTGGATATATGCCCAGTAATGGGATTGCTGGGTCAAATGGAATTTCTATTTCTAGGTCCTTGAGGAATCGCCACACTGTTTTCCACAGTGGTTGAACTAATTTACACTCCCACCAACAGTGTAAAAGTGTTCCTATTTCTCCACATCCTCTCCAGCATCTGTTTTCTCCAGATTTTTTAATGATTGCCATTCTAACTGGCGTGAGATGGTATCTCAATGTAGTTTTGATTTGCATTTCTCTGATGACCAGTGATGATGAGCATTTTTTCATATGTTTGTTGGCCTCATGTATGTCTTCTTTTGTAAAGTATCTGTTCATATCCTTCGCCCATTTTTGAATGGGCTTGTTTGTTTTTGTCTTGTAAATCTTTTTTAGTTCATTGTAAATTCTGGATATCAGCCCTTTGTCAGACGGGTAGGCTGCAAAAATTTTTTCCCATTCTGTTGGTTGCCGATTCACTCTATTGACTGTTTCTTTTGCCGTGCAAAAGCTGTGGAGTTTGATTAGGTCCCATTTGTCTATTTTGGCTTTTGTTGCCGATGCTTTTGGTGTTTTGGTCATAAAGTCCTTGCCTACGCCTATGTCCTGAATGGTTTTGCCTAGGTTTCCTTCTAGTGTTTTTATGGTGTTACGTCTTATGTTTAAGTCTTTAATCCATCTGGAGTCAATTTTAGTGTAAGGTGTCAGGAAGGGGTCCAGTTTCTGCTTTCTGCATATGGCTAGCCAGTTTTCCCAACACCACTTATTGAACATGGAATCCTTTCCCCATTGCTTGTTTTTTTCAGGTTTGTCAAAGATCAGGTGGTTGTAGATATGTTGTGTCGCCTCCGACGCCTCTGTTCTGTTCCATTGGTCTATATCTCTGTTTTGGTACCAGTACCATGCTGTTTTGATTACTGTAGCCTTATAGTAGAGTTTGATGTCCGGTAGTGTGATGCCTCCCGCTTTGTTCTTTTTGCTTAGAATTGACTTGGCTATGCGGGCTCTCTTTTGGTTCCATATGAAGTTTAAGGTGGTTTTTTCCAGTTCTGTGAGGAAGGTCATTGGTAGCTTGATGGGGATAGCGTTGAATCTGTAAATTACTTTGGGCAGTATGGCCATTTTCACGATATTAATTCTTCCTAACCATGAACATGGAATGTTTCTCCATCTGTTTGTGTCCTCTCTTATTTCGTTGAGCAGTGATTTGTAGTTCTCCTTGAAGAGGTCCTTTACGTTCCTTGTTAGTTGTATTCCTAGGTATTTTATTCTCTTTGTAGCAATTGTGAATGGCAGTTCGTTCTTGATTTGGCTCTCTTTAAGTCTGTTATTGGTGTATAGGAATGCTTGTGATTTTTGCACATTGATTTTGTATCCTGAGACTTTGCTGAAGTTGCTTATCAGTTTCAGGAGATTTTGGGCTGAGGCGATAGGGTCTTCTAGATATACAATCATGTCGTCTGCAAATAGAGACAATTTGACTTCCTCCTTTCCTAATCGAATACCCTTTATTTCTTTTACTTGCCTGATTGCTCTGGCTAGAACTTCCAGTACTATATTGAATAGGAGTGGTGAGAGAGGGCATCCTTGTCTAGTGCCAGATTTCAAAGGGAATGCTTCCAGTTTTTGCCCATTCAGTATGATATTGGCTGTCGGTTTGTCATAAATAGCTTTTATTATTTTGAGATACGTTCCGTCGATACCTAGTTTATTGAGGGTTTTTAGCATAAAGGGCTGTTGAATTTTGTCGAAGGCCTTCTCTGCATCAATTGAGATAATCATGTGGTTTTTGTTTTTGGTTCTGTTTATGTGGTGAATTACATTTATAGACTTGTGTATATTGAACCAGCCTTACATCCCCGGGATGAATCCTACTTGATCATGGTGGATAAGCTTTTTGATGTGCTGTTGTAGTCGGCTTGCCAGTATTTTATTGAAGATTTTTGCATCTATGTTCATCATGGATATTGGCCTGTAGTTTTCTTTTCTTGTTGAATCTCTGCCGGGTTTTGGTATTAGGATGATGTTGGTCTCATAAAATGATTTGGGAAGGATTCCCTCTTTTTGGATTATTTGGAATAATTTCAGTAGGAATGGTACCAGTTCCTCTTTGTATGCCTGGTAGAATTCGGCTGTGAAACCATCTGGGCCTGGGCTTTTTTTGGGTGGTAGGCTCTTAATTGCTGCCTCGACTTCAGACCTTGTTATTGGTCTATTCAGGGTTTTGACTTCTTCCTGGTTTAGGCATGGGAGGAGACTACTGTCCAGGAATTTATCCATTTCTTCCAGGTTTTCTAATTTATGTGCATAGAGTTGTTTGTAGTAATCTCTGATGATGGTTTGAATTTCTGTGGCATCTGTGGTGATATCCCCTTTATCATTTTTTATTGCATCTATTTGGTTATTCTCTCTTTTCTTTTTTATTAGTTTGGCTAGTGGTCTGTCTATTTTGTTGATCTTTTCAAAAAACCAGCTCCTGGATTTATTGATTTTTTGTAGGGTTTTTCGTGTCTCTATCTCCTTCATTTCTGCTTTGATCTTAGTTATTTCTTGTCTTCTGCTAGGTTTTGAGTTTTTTTGATCTTGCTCCTCTAGCTCTTTCAATTTTGATGATAGGGTGTCAATTTTAGTTCTCTCATTTCTTCTCATGTGGGCACTTATTGCTATATATTTTCCTCTAGAGACTGCTTTAAATGTGTCCCAGAGATTCTGGTATGTGGTGTCTTCATTCTCATTGGTTTCGAAGAACATCTTTATTTCTGCCTTCATTTCAGTGTTTATCCAGTCAACATTCAGGAGAAAGTTGTTCAATTTCCATGAGGATGTGCGGTTCTGGGTGGGCTTCTGAATTCTGAGTTCTAACTTGATTGCACTGTGGTCTGAGAGACTGTTTGTTATGGTTTCTGTTCTTTTGCATTTGCTGAGGAGTGATTTACTTCCAATTATGTGGTCAATTTTAGAGTAGGTGTGATGTGGTGCTGAGACGAATGTATATTCTGTGGATTTGGGCTGGAGAGTTCTGTAAATGTCTATTAGGTTTGCTTGTTCCAGGTCTGAGTTCAAGTCCTGGATATCCTTATTAATTTTCTGTCTCGTTGATCTGTCTAATATTGACAATGGTGTGTTGAAGTCTCCCAATATTAATGTGTGGGAGTCTATGTCTCTTTGTAAGTCTTTAAGAACTTGCCTTATGTATCTGGGTGCTCCTGTATTAGGTGCATATATATTTAGGATCGTTAGCTCTTCTTGTTGTATTGATCCTTTTACCATTATGTAATGTCCTTCTTTGTCTCTTTTGATCTTTGTTGCTTTAAAGTCTATTTTATCAGAGATGAGAATTGCAACTCCTGCTTTTTTTTGCTCTCCATTTGCTTGGTAAATCTTCCTCCATCCCTTTATTTGGAGCCTTTGTGTATCCTTGCATGTGAGGTGGGTTTCCTGGATACAGCACACTGATGGGTTTTGGCTTTTTATCCAATTTGCCAGTCTGTGTCTTTTGATTGGGGCATTTAGTCCATTTACATTTAGGGTTAATATTGTTATGTGTGAGTTTAGTCCTGTCATTTTGATGCTAGCTGGCTGTTTTGCCCATTGGTTGATGCAGATTCTTCATTGTGTTGCTGCTCTTTACCATTTCGTGCGTTTTTGGAGTGGCTGGTGCTGGTTGTTTTTTTCTATGTGTAGTGTCTCCTTCAGGAGCTCTTGTAAAGCTGGTCTGGTGGTGATGAAATCTGTGAGTACTTGCTTGTTCACAAAGGATTTTATTTTTCCTTCACTTATGAAGCTTAGTTTGGCTGGATATGAAATTCTGGGTTGAAAGTTCTTTTCTTTAAGGATGTTGAATATCGGCCCCCACTCTCTTCTGGCCTGTAGGGTTTCTGCTGAGAGATCTGCTGTGAGTCTGATGGGTTTCCCTTTGTGGGTAACCCGACCTTTCTCTCTGGCTGCCCTTAGTATTTTCTCCTTCATTTCAACCCTGGTGAATCTGATGATTATGTGCCTTGGGGTTGCTCTTCTAGAGGAATATCTTTGTGGTGTTCTCTGTATTTCCTGGACTTGAATCTTGGCCTGCCTTGCTAGGTTGGGGAAGTTTTCCTGAATAATATCCTGAAGAGTATTTTCCAGCTTGGATGCATTCTCTTCGTCACATTCAGGTACACCTATCAAACGTAGATTAGGTCTTTTCACGTAGTCCCATATTTCTTGTTGACTCTGTTCATTCCTTTTTACCTTGTTTTCTCTAATCTTCCCTTCTCGTTTTATTTCATTGAGTTGATCTTCAACTTCTGATATCCTTTCTTCTGCTAGGTCAATTCTGCTGTTGAAACTTGTACGTGCTTCACGAAGTTCTCGTGTTGTGTTTTTCAGCTCCATCAATTCATTCATATTCCTCTCTAAGTTGTCCATTCTCGTTAGCATTTCATCAAGTCTTTTTTCAAGGTTCTTAGTTTCTTTGCATTGGGTTAGAACATGTTCTTTTAGCTCACAGAAGTTTCTTATTATCCATTTTCTGAAAGCTGATTCTGTCATTTCATCACACTCATTCTCCGTCCAGTCTTGTTCCCGTGCTGGTGAGGAGTTATGCTGCCTTGTAGGGGGAGAGGTGTTCTGTTTTTGGGTGTTTTCATACTTTTTGCGCTGGTTTCTTCCCATCTTTGTGGATTTATACGCCTATTGACTTTGTAGTTGCTGTCTTTCTGATTTTGGTAATTTTAAGTCTGCAGCAGCTGAACTCATAAACCCCCTTTTCTTCTCCCCAGGTGTTCTGGCCCAGGGGTTTAGCACTTTATGTTTTTCAGCTGTGTTGCTACCGTTTTCCCTGCCCACAAGGTGGCAGTCTAGTCACACTCAGCCTGCAGAGGCTTCGCTGAGCTGCTGTGGGCTCCGCCCAGCTTCCGTGTGAGCTTCCCTGCAGTCCTGTGAGTGTAGTTAGAACTGCTTCCGCTATGCTGGCCCGCCCCTGTAGTGACGAAGTCTCTGTAGTGGCGGGTTGTCTTGGTTACGGAAAATTGCCCCGGAACTGCAGGGTGTTTCCCGATGGAGGACGCCCCTCCCCCACAGAGCTGGACCGTCCCGGGTTCAGCCGTGTTTCCAGAGGGGCCCTCTTTGTCTGGTAATCTCTTGGCTTGCCTCCTTGCCACAGCTCCCCTTGCTGGCCCAGAGGGGACACAGTCTCGTTCGCTTTGTTCAAGGAGCCGCTGCTCCCCGCCCCCCGTACAGGCCGAGCGGCTGCTCCGGTCCAACCAGCGGCGCTGGGAACCCCGGGGAGCTTTACGGCCTGTGAATCTCCTGGTCTGTGGGCAGTTAAAATCTGCTGCCCTGTGTGCCGCTGCGTCAGCTGAAGCAGCGGCTCTGAGATTCGTGGCGCTCCCTTGCCCGGGGGTCTCCTGGCTTGGCTCCCTGCTTCAGCTCCCCTTTCTGGCTCAGAGGGAACTCTGTCTCTCTCGCTCTGCATAAGAAGCCACTGCCCCCCCGCCCCGCTCCAGGGCGTAGGCTGAGCGGCCACTCCGCTCAAACCAGCGGTGCTGGCGACCCGTGGGGCTTTTCCTCCTGTGAATCTCCTGGTCTGTGGGCAGTAAAAGTCCGTCTGGAAATGCGGCGTCCACTCACCCTCTGCGCCTTCTCTCGGAGCTGCAATCCCGACTTCCTCCTAAGCGGCCATCTTGGTAAGCCTCTCGAGATGTGGACATCTTTAATGTCCATCAGTGGATGTATAGATAAACAAAATGTAGTACGTACACACCATGTAATATTATTCAATCTTTAAAAAGTAGGAATGCTGCCATATGTAACAACATAAATGAACCATGAGGAAATTATTCCAGGTGAAATAGTCCACTCACAGAATGATAATTACTGTATGCTTCTACTGCCATAAGGCATGTAAAATATTGAAACACGTAGAAACAGACTGTCAAATAGTGGTTGCTAAAGAGTGGGTGCTGGCGAAAATGGGTACTTGTTATTCTATGAGTATAATTTTTTATTTAGTGATGATAATTAAATTCTAGGTATCTAAAACATTGTGCCTCTATTTAATACTGTATCATAAACTTTAAAATTTGTTAAAGGGTAGATTTCAAGTTAAGCATTTTTACCAAAATAATAGTTTTCAAACAACAGATGGAGAAATACGTACAATGCTAACACTAACTAAAAGAACATTAGAGTACCTGTATTAATTTCAGACATAGCAGATTTTCCAGTAAGGGAAATTATCAGGGATAAAAGGGAGCATTACATAATGATGAAGGGATTAATTCTCTAAAGACATAACAATCCTATATGTGTATGAAACTAACAAAAGCATGTCAAAATATGTGAAGTGACAAATTATTGTGAGAAATACAACAAGAAACTGGTGAATCTACTATTATATGTGAAGACTTCAATACTTTTTTATTAAAAATGGAAAGATGAGGCAGAAAATTGGTAAGGACATAATTTAACTGAACTGCAAAATCAATCGGTTTGATGTAATTAACATCTGTGAACTACTAGTGACAACAGAACACAATTCTTCATCTCACATGGAAAATTCACCAAGAAAACTCACATTCTGTGCCATAAAACACATTAAATAGTTTAAGAGAATAAAGAGCATGCAAAAAAGAATTAGATCATGTCCTTTGCAGGGACATGGATGGAGCTGAAGGCCATTATCCTTAAGAAACTAAGACAGGAAAAGAAAACCAAATACAGCATTTTCTTACTATCAGTGGGAGCTAAATGATAACACAGGGATAGGTAGAGGAAAATGACATACACTTTGACTTATTGGAGGGTGGAGAGTTGGAGGAGAGAGCATGTAATGGATGCTGGGCTTAATACCTCGGTGATGGGATAATCTACCATGGCACACATTTATTTATGTAACAAACCTGCCCATGTACCCCTGAACTTAAAATAGAAGGTTTTTTAAAAAGCATACAATATACGTTCTCAGTTTAATATTGAGATTAACTGGAAATCAGTAATGGAAAGAGGCCAGGCATGGTGGCTTATGCCTGCTATTCCAGAACTTTCAGAGGGCAAGGAAAGAGGATTGATTGAGCCCAGGAGTTTGAGACCAGCCTGGGGAAGGTAGCAAGACCTTGTCTCTGCAGATAATAATAAAAAAAGATTAGCTGGGCATAGTCGTACTTGCCTGCTGTCTTTGCTACTCAGTGAGCTGAGGCTGCAGGATCACTTGAACCTGAACAGTCAAGACTGCAATAAGCCATGACTGTGCCACTGCACTCAAGCATGGGCAACAGAGAGAAACCCTGTCTCAAAAAGAAAAAAAACTACAATAAAATGACAGAAAGTTAGCTGAAACATCATTCAAATACTTTGATATTAAGCAACCTCCCTCTAAATGATTCATATGTCAAAGAAGAATTCTCAAGATAAATTACATGATCGTCTCAATAGACACAGAAAAAGCAGGTGATCGTATCCACAGCTGAGAGAGAAGAAGATGGATCACACCACAAGACTCTTTGCATGTACTCTGCAGTACTGAGAGAAAAGAGTACCATATCAAGAAAGCACCCAGTGGGACAAAAATATCTGAGCAACAGCTCTTGAGCCCCAGACCTTCACTCTGACATAGTCTGACCAAATGAGAAGGAAGCAGAGAAACAATTCTGGCAATGTGACAAAACAAGTATCTTTAACATCCCCCCAAGAGATCACAGTAGATCACCAGCAATGGATCCAATCCTAGAATAAATTTCTGAATTGCCAGAGAAAGAATTCAGAAGGTAAATTATTAAGCTACTCAAGGAGGGAAAAGAGAAAGATGAATACCAACTTAAAGAAATAATAATAATAAATTTTATTATTTTTATATTAAAAATATTAAATTTTTTCTGGACAAAAAAATTTCCAGAAAAATAGATAGCATAAAAAAAATCACAAATTCTGGAAATCAAGGACACGCTTAGGAAAATGCAAAATACACGGGCAAGTCTCAGCAATAAAATCAAACAAGTAGAAGAAAGAACATCAGAGCTCAAAGACAAGGCTTTTGAATTAACCCAATCCAACAAAGACAAAGAACAAAGAATTTAAAAAATGAACAAAGCCTCCAAGAAGATGGAAATTATGTTGAATGATCAAGCCTAAGAATAATTGGTGTTCTCAAAGAAAAAGAGAAATATAACAGTTTGGAAAACATATTTGAAGAAACAATTGAGGAAAACTTCCCTGACCTTGCTAGGGACCTAGATATCTAAGTACAAGAAGCTCAAAGAACACCCAGGAAATTTATTGCCAAAAGATTACCACCTAACCACATAGTCATGAGATTCTCTAAAGTCAAGATGAAGGAAAGAATCTTAAGAGCCATGAGGGAAAAGTATAATGTAACCTATAAAGGAAAACCTATCAGATAAAAGCAGATTTCTCAGCAGAAATTTTACAAGCTAGAAAACACTGAGGTACTATCTTTAGCCTCCATAAACAAGAAAATTGTCAGCCAAGAATTTTGTATTCAGTGAAAATAAGTTATATAAATAAAGGAAAGAAAAAATCCTTTTCAGAAAACAAATGCTGAAAGAATTCACTGCTACCAAGCCAGCACTACAAGAAGTGATAAAAGGAGCTCTAAACCGTGAAACAAACCCTTGAAATACATCGAAGTAGAATCTCCTAAAAGCATAAATCTTACTGGACCTATAAAACAATAACATAATGACAAAACAGAACAAGGTATTCAGGCAACAACTAAAACAATGAATAGAATAGTACCTCACTTCTCAATACTAACTTTGAATGCTGTAAATACTCCACCTAAAAGAAACAGAATGGAGAAATGGAGAAGAATTTACCAACTAGATATCTGCTATCTTCAGGAGACTCACCTAAAACATAAGGACTCACTTAAACTTAAGATAAAGGGGTGGAAAAATATATTCCATGCAAATGGACACCAAAAGCGAGCAGTAGTAGTTATTTTTATATTAGACAAAACAGAATTTAGAGCAACCACAGTTAAAAAGAACAAAAAGGGACATTATGAAATGATAAAAAGGAGTTGTCCAGGAAAATATTACATTTCTGAATATATATTCACCTAACACTGGAGCTTCCAAGTCTACAAAACAATTAGTGCTAGACCTTAGAAATGAGATAGAGAGCAACACAATGATAGTGGGGGACTTTAAGACTCCACATACAGCACTAGACAGGTCATAAAGACAGAAAGTCAACAAAGAAACAATGTACCTATACCCTTAAAAAAATGGACTTAACAGATATTTACAGAACATTCTACCTGAAAACTGCAGAATATACATTCTATTCATCAGCACATGAAAATTTCTCCAAGATAGATTATAGGTTAGGCCACAAAACAAGTCTCAATAAATTTAAGACAATTGAAATTATATTAAGTACTCTCAGACTGCAGTAGAATAAAACAAGAAAATTGAAATTGTATTATGTACTCTTAGACTACAGTGGAATAAAATTGGAAACCAACTCCAAAATGAACCTTCAAACCCATGCAAATACATGGAAATTAAATAAACTGCTTCTTAGTCATCACTAGATCAACAATAAAATCCAGGTGAAAATTTAAAAAAATCTTTGAACTAAATGCTAATAGTGACAAAACTTAAAACCACTGAAACACAGAAAAAGCAGTGCTAAGAGGAACATTCAAAGCATTGAATGTTTACATCAAAAAGTCTGAAAAAACACAAATGGACAATCTAAGGTCTCACCTCAAGGAACTAGAGAAATGGGAACAAACCAAATTCAAACACAACAGAAATGTAATATTAAACATCAGAGCAGAGCTAAATGACATTAAAACAACGAAACAAAAAAGGACAAAAATACATAAAACTCTAGGTCTTTGAAAAGATAAACAAAATTGATAAATTATTAGTGATATTAACTAAGAAAAGAAGAGAGAAGATCCAAATAAGCTAAATTAGAAATGAAATGAGAGATACTACCACCAAAGCCACAGAAACACAAAAGATTATTTAAGGCTACTATGAACACCTTTACAAGTACAAACTAGAAATCTATCAGAGATGGATAAATTCCTGGAAATACACAATCCTCCTACATTAAACCAGGAAGAAATAGAAACTTTGCACAGACCAATAACAAGCAGCAAGATTGCCAACAACAGAAAAGTGCAGAAAGGTGTGGAGATTTATTTAAAAACTAAAAGAAGACCTATTGTTTGATTCAGCAATCCTACTACTAGCTATCTTCCCAGAGAAAAAGAAGTCATGATATGAAAAATATACCCGCACATGCATGTTTATAGCAGCACAATTTGGAATTACAAAAATAGGAAACCAAATCTACTGCCCATCAATCAACAAATGGATAAATAAATATGGCATTCATTTTTATGTCTGAGTAGCATTCCATGTGGTATACACCACATGCATTCATTTTTATGTCTGAGTAGCATTCCATGTGGTATACACCACATGCATTCATTTTTATGTCTGAGTAGCATTCCATGTGGTATACACCACATGCATTCATTTTTATGTCTGAGTAGCATTCCATGTGGTATACACCACATGCATTCATTTTTATGTCTGAGTAGCATTCCATGTGGTATACACCACATGCATTTGCAGCAACCTGGATAGAATTGGAGACTATTATTCTAAGTGAAGTAACCCAGGAATGGAAAACCAAATATCGTATGTTCTCACACAGCTGTGGAAACTAAGCTATGAGGAAACAAAGGCATAAGAAGGATACATTGGAATTTGGGGAGTTGGGGAAAGGACAGAGTCTGGTGAGGGTAGAACACTACACATTGGGTACAGTATACACTGCTCAGGTAATTGGTGCACCAAAATCTCAAATACCACTAAAGAATTATTCATGTAACTAAATACCACCTGTTCCCCAAAAAACTTATTGAAATTAATAATAATGATGGCAATCACACACACATACACACACACACACACACATACACACACATCCCTCCAGGAAGAGACAGATTCACAGATGAATCCTATTAGACATTCAAACGTAAATTGGTGCCAATTATATTGGCACTATTCCAAAAGATAAAGAAAGAGAGAATCCTCCGTAATCATTCTATGAAGTCAGTATCACTCTAATACCAAAACCAGGGAAGGACATAATAAAAAAAAAAAAAAGAAAAATACAGACCAGTGTCCCTGATGAAGATAGATGTAAAAAGTCTCAACAAAATACTAGTGTATTTAATCCAATAGCATATAAAACAGATAATCCACCATAACCAAGTAGGTTTTATACCAGAGATCCAGGGAAGGTTTACCATACACAGGTCAATAAATGTGATACACCACATAAACAGAATTAAAAACAAAAATTACATGATTGTCTCAATAGTTGCAGAAAAAGACTTAGGCAAAATCTAACATCCCTTTATGAGCAAAACTCTAAGCAAAATCATCATAGAAGGGACATACTTTAAGGTAATAAAAGCCATCTATGACAAAGCAACAGGCAACATTGTACCAAATGGCAAAAAGCATTCCACCTGAAAACTGGAACAAGACAAGGATGCCCACTTTCACCAATTCTATTCAACATAGTACTGGAAGTCATAGCCAGAGAAATCAGACAAGAGATAGAAATAGGAGTCATCTAAATCAGTAAAGAGAAGGTCAAACTGTCACTGTTTGCTAATAATATAATCATAACATAATATAATATAGAAAACCCTAAAGATTCATCCAAAAAACTCATAGAACTTATAAATGAATTCAGTAAATTTTCAAGATACAAAATCAATGTACATGAATCAGTAGCATTGCTATACACCAACAGCAAACAAGAGGAATCACATCAAGAACTCAACTCCTTTTACAATCGCTGCAAAATAAAATAAAATACTTAGGAATATACCTAACCAAGGAGATAAAATACCTCTACAAGGAAAACTACAAAACACTGATGAAAGAAATTATAGATGACACAAACAAATGGAAACACATCCCCCATGCTCATGGATGGCTAGAATTAATATTGTGAAAATGACCACACTACCAAAAGCAATCTACAAATTTAATGCAATTCCCATCAAAATACCACCATTATTCCTTACAGAACTAGAAAAAAATATCCTAAAATTTACATGGAACCAAAAAAGACTCCACAAATCCAATGCAAGACTAAACAAAAGGAACAAATCTGAGGCATCACATTACCTGACTTCAAACTGTACTATAGGGCCATAGTCACCAAAACAACATGGTAGTGGCATAAAAATAGGCACATAGATAAATGGAACAGAATAGATAACCCAGAAATAAACCCAAATACCTACAGACAACTGATCTGCAACAAAGCAAACAAAAACTTAAAGTGGGGAAATGACACTCTATTCAACAAATGGTGCTGGGATAATTGGCAAACTACATTTAGAGAATAAAACTGAATCCTGATCTCTCACCTTATACAAAAATCAACTCAAGGTAGATCAAATATTTAAATCTTCTAAGACCCGGAACCATAAATATTCTAGGAGACAACATGGGAAAAACCCTTCTAGACATGGGCTTAGGCAAAGTCTTTATGAACAAAACCCAAAAGCAAATGCAACAAAAACAAACATAAAGGGGTGGAACTTAATTAAACACAGAATTAAACTAAAAAGCTTCTGCACAGCAAAAGAAACAATCAGCAAAGTAAACAGACAGCCACAGAGTAGGAGAAAATCTTCTAAATCTATGTATCTGACAAAGAACTAATATCCAGAATGTACAAGGAGCTCAAACAAATTAGCAAGAAAAAATAGAAAAACAATCTTATCAAGAGAACTTTTTTAAATACTTTCAACTAGAAAAAAATGAAAATACTAATTATGAAAATTTGTGGGAAGCAGTGAAAGAAATGCTTAGAGGGAAATTCATAGCATTGAATGCATATGTTATACAACAATAAAGATCTAAAACTAAGGATCTGAACTTCTTCTACCGGAGGATACTAGGAAGAGACTAGCAAATTAAATTCAAGACATTATGGAAAATAGTATTGAGGTTTCTCAATATGTTAAAAATGGAACTACCATATGACCCAGAAATTCCTCTTCTGGGTATATACCCAAAGGAAATGAAATCAATACCTCACAGAGAAATCTGCACTCCTATGCTTATTGTTCATTCATAATATCCAAAATATGGAAACAACCTAAAATTTGTTGACATATGAATTAGTCTGTTTTCATACTTCTATAAAAAACTGCCTGAGACTGGGTAATTTATAAAAGAAAGAGGTTTAATTGACTCACAGTTCAGCATAGCTGTGGAAACCTCAGAAAACTTACAATCATGGTGAAAGGCAAAGAGAAAGCAAGACACCTTCTTCACAAGGCATCAGGAAGCAGATGTGCCAAGCAAAGGGGAAATATCCCCTTATAAAACCATTGGATCTTATGAGAACTCATTCACTATCACAAGAATAGCTTGGGGTAAGCTGCCCCATGATTCAATTACCTCCACTTGGTCTCTTCCTTGACACATGGGAATAATGGGGATTATGGGGATTACAATTCAAGATGAGATTTGGGTGGGGATGCAAAGCCTTACCATATCAATCGGTGACTATAAATGAATAGTGATATACAGTCATGAACTACATAATGCCATTTCAAAATAGAAAGCATGAAGCTCATGTGAGTTGACTGGTGAATTTTCTCAGACATTTAAGGAAGAAATTGTGTGAATTCTCTACAGTGTTTTTTAGATTTTTCAAGAAAAATGAATACTTTTTAATTCATTTTGTGAGGCCGTCACTACTATAAGGCCTACACCACAGAAAAACACAATAAAGGAAAACTATTGACCAATTTCTTTCATAAACAGATGCAAAAATTCTCAACAGAATTTTAGCAGCTGATGTCCAACTATGTATAAAAATAATTATTCAACACAAGTAAGTGGTATTTATTCCAGGCATGCAAGGCTGATTTAACATTCAAAAGCCATTAATGTGAGATTACAAAGGAACTGGAAAGCCTGAATGAACAGAAAGAGGGTAGGTTCCTGAACTGAGCAATCATAAGCATCAAAGATGTAATACCCTAGGTCCAAGAGCTCAAAGTCTGCATTTAAATTAAATGCTAGGAGAAAAATGGGAGCTAAGAGGCAGGACTAAATTGAAGCTTCCACTCAGACAGAGTATTGTATGGAGAATCACAGTATAACCTTTTGCTCCAAGAACTACTTCAGGAACATACCAGGAAAGCAGAGAGAATCCACAGACCCCTTGAAGAAAGCAACTTGCTGCTAGAGGCTCCGTGAGATAGCTGAAAAACTGTGAGTGCCCAAAATGTGAGAGGGGGAAAGTCTGCTCCCAAACACACATCCTTACTGGGGAACCTGAGGGTCCAGATTATGGGAGAAGGATTTCACCTTACATAGAACTGAGATAAATTTAGAGATGCAAGTGAAATATAGAGTTAGAGGGAAGCAGCAGGGAGAGCTCTGTGGGCACTCTTGGTCCCCAGGGAAGCCATTTCTGAGTTTGTCTCACGGGGTGTTTTTGGTAGGGCTGCCAATAGAAATGGAGAAAGACCACAGGGAGAAGAAAACTTCTAGATGAACTTTGTAACAACTTCAACTGGCCACAAAGTTTCCTGGACAGAATTTGGGGAGGGGTGAATGGGGAGTGCAGATACCAGCACAGAAACCAAGGCAGGAGGCCAGCTGAGAAACCTGAAAGCCCTGCTTGCTTTCTCAGCTGGGGGGCTTGTAGCCTGGGGTAAGTTCCCCCATTCATCAGCTGTCTGTATGTAAACTTAGTGCTGTTGGGGGTGTACAGTGGGAGTAAGACTTGCCTTTTTGGCTGCATGGGAGTTGGGTGAGGCCTCTCACTCTTAGCTTTACCTCACTTACCTGACGACCTGTATGACATAACAGAGACAGCCATAGTCCTTCTGGGAATGTAACTTTATCAGCCTGAGAAACAGACCCCCATCCCCCACAGCAGCTAAAGCAAGCACTGTCCAAGGAGAGTCTGAGCTCAGACAGCCTACCCCTTCCCCAACCTGGTGGTCTTTCGCTACCCACCCTGGTAGCCAAAGATAAATGACATAATCTCTTGGGAAAACTGTGGCCCCACCCATCACATGAGGAACCTGAATACTTATCCAGATGCTCCTAGGGCAAGCTTGTATCTACCACAGCTGATGCTGTTTTGAAAGCACTATCTGCTGACTAAACCAATACAAAACCATCAAAGCCCAACCAACACAAAACCACCAAACTAAACAAAACTACAACCAAATTGTCACAGAGTCCACTTCACTTCCTTGCTACTTTTTTGATTAAACTAAGTAGCTTCTTCACCATGAAAGAAATAATCAGCAGAGTAAACAGACAACCTACAGAATGGGAGAAAACTTTGCAAACCATGCATCGAACAAAGGACTAATATCCAGAATCTACAAGGAACACAAACTAATCAGCAAGAAAAAAACTAATGATCCCATCCAAAAGTGGGCTAAGGACATGAATAGATAGTTCACAAAAGAAAATATAAAAATGGCCAACAAACACATTAAAAAATGCTCAACATCACTAATGATCAGGGAAATACAAATCAAAACCACAATGCAATACCTCCTTACTCCTTCAAAAAATAGCCATAAATGAATAGTGAAATGAAAAATACAAAAAGAATATATTTTGGTGTGGATGTAGTGAAAAGGGAACATTTTTACACTTCTGGTGGGAATGTAAACTAGTACAACTATGGAAAGTTGTGTGGAGATTTAGTAAGGAACTAAAAGTAGATCTACTATTTCATACAGCAATCCCATTACTGGGTATTTACCCAGAGGAAAAGAAGTCATTATACAAAAAAGATACTTGCACATTCATGTTTATAGCAGCACAATTTGCAATTGCAAAAATATGGAACCAGCTCAAATACCCATCAATCAATGAATAAAGAAAATTTTTATATATATATATATATATGTACATGTATATATACATACACATACACACCCATATATACATACATACCATGGAATACCATTCAGCCATAAAAAGGAATGAATTAATGGCATTCACAGAAACATGGAATAGTATTGGAGACAATTATTCTAAGTGAAGTAACACAGGAATGGAAACAGAACATCATATGTTCTCACTCATGAGTTGGAGCTAAGCTATGAGGATGCAAAAGCATAAGAATGATACAATGGACTTGAGAAACTTGTGGCAAAAAGTGGGAGAGGTGAAGGGAAAAGACTACACATTGGGTACAATGAACATTGATCTGGTGATGGATGCACTGAAATCTCAGAAATTACCACTAAAGAACTTCTCCATTTCACCAAATGCCACCTGTTCTCCCAAAACCTACTGAAATAACAAAGTTTTTAAAAATCATTAATCATTAATGTAACCTATTACATTATCAGACTGAAGAAGAAAAATGTCATATTCATGTAAATAGCTACCAAAAAAGCATTTCTCAAAATCCACATTCCGTTTATAATTTTTTAAAAAAAACCTTTTAGCAAACCAGGAATAGAGAGCTTCCTCAACTTGCTTTCTGAAAAACGTAAAAGAAACCTAAACCTAACATTATATTTAATGGGAAGAAACTAGAAGCTTTCCTGCTAAGATGAGAAATAAGACAAGAATGTCCTTTCTAACCACTACTTTTCAATGTTATGCTAAATGTCTTAGCTTATGCAATATGACATGAAAAGGAAATAGATTATATACATATTGGGAAGAAAAAATAAAACTGCTTTTCTTTAAATGGGTGACATAATTGTCTATACAGAAAATTTGAGTTGACCAAAAAAACTTTTTGAACCAAAAAACAATTATAGCAAAGTTTCAGGATACAAGATTAATATACAAAAGTCAATTGCTTTCCTACATCCCATTAATAAGTGGAATTTGAAATTAAAAAACATAATTTCATTTACATTAGCACCCAAGAAATAAAATGCTTTGATATAAATAAAACAAAATATGTACATGATATAGGAGTAAAATTACAAAACTCTGATTAAAAAAATAAGAACTAAATAAATAGGAAGATATTTTATGTTCATGGATAGTAAGACAACATTTTCAAGATCTTATTTTATTACAAACTTATCTGTAGGTTTAATGCAATTCCAATAAAAATTCCAGGAAGTCATTTTATAAATATTGACAAACTGATTCTGAAATTTATATGAGAAAGCAAAAGACTCAGAATAGCCAACTTAGAATTGAGGAACAAGAACGTCAGAGGCCTGACATTACCTGCGTTCAAGACTTACTATAAAGCTACAGTAATCAAGGCAGTATGATACTGGCTAGAAAATACACAAATACATTTGTGGAACAGAATGGACAACTTGTAAATAAACTTACATAAATATAATAAACTGATCTTTGACAAAGGAACAAAAGGTAATACAATGATTCAAATAACATATTTTAAACAAATAGTGCTAGAACTACTGGATCTCTGCATGTAACACAAAAAAATCTAAACAGAGACCTCACACTATTTACAAAAATGCATTTAAAATGGATCATAAACCTAAACGTTAAATGAGAAGGTATAAAACTCCTAAAAATAACATTGAAAAAAATCGAAGTTACTTTGAATATTTTAATTGTTTTAACAATACCAAAGACACAGGCTATGAAAGAAATAATTGATAAGCTGGAATTCATTTAAATTAAAAACTTATCTGTAAAGACACTATCAAGAGAATGAGAAAACAAGGCAAAGATTGGGAGAAAATACTTGCAAAATCATATCTGATAAAGGACTATGATCCAATATATCCAAAAACTCAACAATAACAAAATGGAAAGCATCATATAATGCTCCTTGGTATGTACTTAAATGAGTTGACACAAAAACCTGCAAATCGATATTTAGGACAGCTATACTTATAATTGCCAAATCTTGGAGGCAAGCAAAAATCCCTTCAGTAGGTGAATGAAAAAATTAACTGTGATACATCTAGATATTGGAATATTCAGCTCCAAAAAATGCACTATCAAGCCATGATAATATGTGGAGGAGCCATAAGTGTATATTACTAAGTGAAAGAATCCTATCTGAGAAGACTACTGTATAATTCTAATTACATGACAATCTTGAAATCGTAAAGCTCTGAAGATTATTAGAAAGTCACTGGCTTTCAGTGGCCAGAGGAGTGGGAGTGATGAAAAACAGAACAAAGTTAATTTTTTTAGGTAGTGGAACTATTCTATATGGCACTATAATGATAAATGCATGTCATTTTATGTTTCTCAAGACCCACAGATTATACAAAACCAAGAGTGAATTCTCATGTAAACTATGAACTTTCAGTGATATTGTGCATCAATGTAAGTTTACTGATTTTAACTAATGTGCCACTCTGATGCAGACTGTTGATAGTCTGGAAAGTTATTCATGTACGAGGGAAAAGGATATATTGGTACTCTGTCCTGTCCACTCAATATTGTTGTGCTCCTAAAACTTTTATTTAAAAAAATAGTCTCAAATCAGAAACATAATTTCACTCATAAGCACCACAAAAAGAATAAAATATTTAGGAATACAGCTAACCAGGGAAGTGAAACATCCCTACAATGAAAACCAAAAATCACTGCTCAAAAATCTCAGAGATGACATGAACAAAAAAACGTTCCATGCTCATGGATAGGAGGAATCAATCTCATTACAATGGCCATACTGCCAAAAGCAATTTGTGGATTCAGTGCTATTTCTATTAAACTACCAATGACATTCTTGAAAGAATTAGAAAGACACTGTTTCAAAATGTATATGGGGTCAGGCACGGGGGCTAATGCCTGTAATTCCAGCACTTTGGGAGCCCAAGATGGGTGGATCACGAGGTCAGGAGTTCAAGACCAGCTGGACCAGCATGGTGAAACCCCACCTCTACTAAAACTATAAAAATTAGCCAGGTGCAGTGGCAGGTGACTGTAATCCCAGCTACTTGGGAGGCTGAGGCAGGAGAGTCACTTGAAGCCAGGTAGCAGAGGTTGCAGTGAGCGAAGATCACACCACTACACTCCAGCCTGGGTGACAGAGTGACACTCTATCTCAAAATAAAAAAAAAATAAAAAAACGATATGCAGTCAAAAAAAAAAAAAAAAAAAGCCCAAATAACCAAGGCAATTCTAAGCAAAAAGAACAAAGCTGGAAGCATCATGCTACCTGACTCCAAACTATATTACAGAGCTACAGTCACCAAAACAGAATGGTACTGGTACAAAAACAGATGTGTACACAAATGGAAAAACATAGAGCACCAAAATAAATATGCACACCTACAACCATGTGATCTTTGGTAAAGCTGACAAAAACAATGTGGGAAAGGAATCTAGTCAATAAATCATACTTGAATATCAGGTAGCCATATGCAGAAGATTGAAACTGGACCCCCTCCTTACACCAGATACAAAAATTAATTCAAGATGGATTAAAGACTTAAATGTAAAACCCAAAACTGTAACAACCCTAGAAGACAACCTAGGCAATACCAATTCTGGACATAGGAATGGGCAAATATTTCATGATTAATACACCAAAAGCAATTGCAACCAAAAAATTGACAAATGGGATCTAATTAAACTAAAGAGCTTCTCCATGGCAAAATAAACTATCAGCAGAGTGATCAGAAAACTTACAGAATGGGAGACATTTTTTGCAAACTATGCATTTGACAAAGTTCTAATATCCAGCATCTATAAGGAATTTAAAGAAATTTAAAAGCAAAAAACAAACAACCTCATTAAAAAGTGGGCAAAGGATATGAACAGACACTTTTAAAAAGAAAACATACATGCAGCCAACAAGCATATGAAGAAAAGGTCCACACCACTGCTTATTAGAGAAATGCAAATTAAAACCATAACAGGATACCATCTCAAATCAGTCAGAATGCCTACTATTCTGAAAAGTCAAAAATAAGACATAGTGGCAAGATTGCAGAAGAAAATGAATGCTTATACATTGTTGGTGAGAGTGTAAATTAGTTTAAATACTGTGGAAAGTGATGTGACAATTCATCAAACATATAAATACAATTCAACCCAGCAATCCCATTACTGGGTATATACTCAAAGGAATATAAATAATTCTATCTTAAAAACACATTCATGTGTATGTTCATTGCAGCATTATTCACAATAGAAAAGACATCGAATCAATCTGAATGCCCATATCCAGTAGACTGGATAAAGAAAATGTGGTACATATACACCATGGAATACTATGCAGCCACAAAAAGAAAAAAATTGTGTCTTTTGCAGGAACATGGATGCAGCTGGAGGCCATCATCATTAGCAAACTAATGCAGGGTTAGAAAACCAAATACTGCATGTTCTCACTTGTAAGTGGGAGCTAGATGGTGAGAACACATGGATACATAGAGGGGAACAACAGACCTTGGGTCCTACTGGGTGGTAGAGAATGGGAGGAGAGAGGGATTAGGAAAAACAGCTATTGTATACTAGGCTTAATGCCTGGGTGATGAAATAATCTGTACAACAAACACCCATAGCATGAGTTTATCTATATAGCAAACCTGCATATGTACTCCTAAATTGTGAATAAAAGTTTAAGAAGAAAAAAAAATTATAAGTAAAACTAAGTAAAGTAAAATACAGTGTATTTATAAATCTTATACAGAAAACTCCAAGCCCAGATTGCTTCAGTGCTGAATTCTACCAAACATTTTTTAAATAAAAAAAAAATCTCAAAAACTCTTCCCAAATATGGAAGAGTAGCACATATCTCCAAACTCACTGTGTTGGGATAGCATTATTCTGATATGGAGGGAGAAAGTCCTTAAAATGCAACTATGAAAAAATTCTTCTTTATCATGAATGTAAAACTTTCTTATAGAAATTTAGGAAATTGGCCGGGCGCGGTGGCTCAAGCCTGTAATCCCAGCACTTTGGGAGGCCGAGGCGGGTGGATCACGAGGTCAAGAGATCGAGACCATCCTGGTAAACATGGTGAAACCCCGTCTCTACTAATACAAAAAATTAGCTGGGCACGGTGGCGCGTGCCTGTAATCCCAGCTACTCAGGAGGCTGAGGCAGGAGAATTGCCTGAACCCAGGAGGCGGAGGTTGCGGTGAGCCGAGATCGCGCCATTGCACTCCAGCCTGGGTATCAAGAGCGAAACTCCGTCTCAAAAAAAAAAAAAAAAAAAAAAAAAAAAAAAAAGAAATTTAGGAAATTAAATTCAAAAACATATGAAGTGTTACTACATCATGTCTAAGTGAAGTTTTTTTTCAAGGATTAAAGTCAGTTTACACTAGGGCCTACTTGAGGGTAAAGGATGGGAGGAAGGAGAGGAGCAGAAAGAACTATTGAGTATCAGGCTTAGCACCTGGATGATAAAATAATCTGTACAACAAAACCCCGTGACACAAATTTAGCTATATAACAAAACTGCACATGTACTGCTGAATCTAAAATAAAAGTTTTTAAGCTAATAATAGGTTAACATTTGAAAAATCAAACAATGCTATTTGCTATATTAATAGATTAAAGAAAAACCATCTGATCATTCCAATAGATGCAGAAAATACATTTGACAAAATCCATCATCGATTTTTAATGAAATATCTCAGTAATCTAGGCATAAAAGGAAACTTTCTTTTCTTCCTTTGAAAACTATACAGCTAGTATAAAACTTAATGTTGGAAGACTGAATGCTTTCCTACTTCGGTCTGCAACAAAATAAGAATTCCACTTGAACACTTTTATTTAACATTGTACTGTAACTTCTAGTCAATAAAATTAAACATAAAAGTTTGAAGGACACTAAGTGAATTTACAAAAATTAAACATATTTCTGTATACTAGCAATAAACCATGAGAATTTTAAAAGTCGATACTGTTTACAGTAGCAAATACCAAATACATAGAGATGAATCTGATAAAAAAATGAGCAAGACCTGTACACTGAAAATGAGGAAATATTGCTGACAGTAATTAAAGACCATGTAAAATAGATCTACGATACTCTTCAATTAGAAGACTCAATTTTGTTCAAGTGTCAGTTTT
Source organism: Aotus nancymaae (assembly GCF_030222135.1). Taxonomy (NCBI): domain Eukaryota; kingdom Metazoa; phylum Chordata; class Mammalia; order Primates; family Aotidae; genus Aotus; species Aotus nancymaae. The sequence continues at coordinate 2,937,479 of NW_026988488.1, forward strand.
ACCTAAATTGGGATATAGATTGAATGCAATCTCAATTAAACTTTCAAACAGGTTTTTAAAAAGAAATTCATGGCTGGGTATGGTCGCTAATGCCTGTAATCCCAGCACTTTGGGAGGCCAAGGTGGGTGGATCACAAGGTCAGCAAATCGAGACCATCCTGGCTAACACGGTGAAACCCTATCTCTACTAAAAATACAAAAAAACTAGCTGGGCATGATGGCACACACCTGTAGTCTTAGATATTCAGCAGGCTGAGGCAGGAGAATCACTTGAACCAGAGAGGCAGAGGTTATATCTATCTCAAAAAAAAAAAAAAAAAAAAAAGGAAAAGAAATTCACAAATCAATTTTAAAATTCATTTGAAATTACAAAATATCTAGAAGAGCCAAAGTGTTATGAGGAATATAGTGTAAAGTGATAGGACTTACAATGTCTTAAAGGCTTAGAAATCTAACTTGTTTAAAACAGTGTGTTACTGACAATATAGATGAATAAATCAAAGGAACAACATAGTGAGTCCAGAAATGAGCTTACATACATATAGTTTATCAATTTTCAACCAAACCTAAAATGTCATGGAGAAAGTATGGTTTCTTTAATTAATGGTGGTGGAATAATTGAGTAACCATATGCAAAAAGCAAAACCAAAAAAAAACCCACTTATCTATATCTCAGTGTACAATAAGTTAATCAAACCCAGTCATAAACCTAAATGTAAAACCAAAAATTAAAAACTAAACTTTTAGAAGAAATATGAGGAATAATTTTTGTGTTATTAAGTTAGAAGAAAATTTATTAGGTGTGACATCACTGAATAATCAATAAAAAAATAAATAAATTGGATGTCTCAAAATTAATTTTTCTATTTGAAAGATATTTTTAAAATATTGTAAAGACAAGCTATAGACTTGAAGAAAACATTTACAATGTACAAATGAAATAAACATTTTAATCTCAATAAGAAGTAATCAGTAAACAAAATAAATAATGGACACAAGCTTTTAAAGTTTTTATGTTATTATTATTATACTTTAATTTCTGAGATACATATGCAGAATGTGCAGGTTTATAACATAGGTATACACGTGCCATGGTGGTTTGCTGCAACCATAAACTCATCATCTGCATTAGCTATTTCTCCTAATACTAACCCTCCCCTAGATCCCCATGCCCCAACAGGTCCTAGTGTGTGATGTTCCCCTTCCTATGTCCACGGGTTGTCATTGTTCAACTTCCACTTATGAGTGAGAACATGCAGTGTTCGGTTTTCTGTTCTTCTATTAGTTTGCTGAGAATGATGGTTTCCAGTTTCATTCATGTCCCTGCAAAGGACATGAACTCATCTTTTGTATGACTACGTAGCATTCCATGGTGTATATGTGCCACATTTTCTTTATCCAGTCTATCACTGATATGCATTTGTGTTGGTTCCAAGTCTTTGGTATTGTGAACAGTGCTGCAATAAATCATATGTGTACATGTGTCTTTACTGTAGAATTATTTATAATCCTTTGGGTATATCCCCCAGTAATGTATTTCTGGTCCTAGATCCTGGAGGAATTGCCACACTGTCTTCCACAATGGTTGAACTAATTTACACTCCCATCAACAATGTAAAAGCGTTCCTATTTCTCCACATCCTCTTCAGCATCTGTTGTTTCCTGACTTTTTAATGATTGCCATTCTAACTAACGTGAGATGCTATCTCATTAGGGTTTTGATTGGCACTTCTCTAATGACAGTGATGATGAGCTATTTCTCCTGTTTGCTGGCCTCATAAATGTCTTCTTTTGAGAAGTGTCTGTTCATATTCTTTGCCCACTTTTTGATGGGGTTGTTTGCTTTTTCTTCTAAATTTGTTTAAGTTCTTTGTAGATTCTGGATGCCCTTTGTCAGATGGATAGATTGCAAAAATTTGCTCCCATTCTGTAGTTTGCCTGTTCATTCTGATGATAGTTTATTTTGCTGTGCAGAAGCTCTTTAGTTTAATTATATCCCATTTTTCAATTTTGGTTTTTGTTGCCATTGCTTTTGCTGATATAGTCATGAATTCTTTGCCCATGCCTATGTCCTGAATTGTATTGCCTAAGTTTTTTTCTAGACTGTTTTTCATTTTCGGTCTTACATTTAAGTCTTTAATCCATCTTGAGTTCATTTTTGTGTAAGGTGTAAGGAAAGGGTCCACTTTCAGTTTTCTTCATATGGCTAGCCAGGTTTCTCAACATCATTTATTAAATAGGGAATCCTTTCCCTATTGCTTGTTTCTGTCAGGTTTGTCAAAGATCAGATAGTTGTAGATGTGTGGAGTTACTTCTGAGGCCTCTGTTCTGTTCCATTTGTCTATATATCTGTTTTGGTACCAGAGCCATGCTGTTTTGGTTACTGTAGCCTTGTAGTATAGTTTGAAGTTAGGTAGTGTCATGTTTCCAGCTTTGTTCTTTTTGCTTAGAATTGTCTTGGTTTACGGTCTCTTTTTTGGTTTCATATGAAATTTAAAGTAGTTTTTTCTAGTTCTGTGAAAAAAGTCAATGGTAGCTTGATGGGAATAGCATTGAATCTATAAATTACTTTGGGGGCTGGGCTTGGTGGCTCACACCTGTAATCCCAGCACTTTGAGAGGTCAAGGTGGGTGGATCACAAAGTCAGGAGTTTGAGACTAGCCTGACCAACATAATGAAACCCTATCCCTACTAAAAATACAAAAATTGGCTGGGTGTGGTGGTACACGCCTATAGTCCCAGCTAATTGGGAGGCTGAGGCAGAAGAATCACTTGAATCTGGGAGGCGGAGGTTGCAGTGAGCCAAGATTGTGCCACTGCACTCCAGCCTGGGCAGCAAAGTGAGACGCCATCTCAAAAAAAAAAAAATACTTTGGGCAATATGGCCATTTTCACGATGTTGATGCTTCATATCCATGAGCATGGAATGTTATTCCATTTGTTTGGGACACAAGCTTTGAACACATATTTTATTAGTGAAGATATGGAGATGGCAAATAAACACAAGAAGCAATGTTAAGTATTATTTCTCACTAAAGAAATGCAATTAAGGTCACAATGATATATCACCACACATTAATCACATTGTCTTAACTAAAAAAGATTGATTGTACTTTAAGTTCTGGGATACATAATAATTATAGGGATTAAGTACTATTTAGTTCAACTTTAAATCTCAGAGAAATGGGTAACTAAAATTTGATCACCAAACTCCATACAAATATTAAACAGAGCAAAGGTTCAACACCAGGTCTCGCCTGTAATCCCAACAATTTGGGAAGCTGTGGAGGGTGGATCACGAGGTCAAGAGATTGGGACCATCCTGGCCAACATGGTGAAACCCCGTCTCTACTAAAAAAATACAAAAATTAACCAGGCGTGGCACGCGCCTGTGGTCCCAGCTACTCGGGAGGCTGAGGTGGAAGAATCACTTGAACCCAGGAAGCGAAGGTTGCAGTGAGCCAAGATTGCGCCACTGCACTTCAGCCTGGCGACAGAGCAAGACTCAGTCTCAAAAAAAAAAAAAAAATAGAAAAAAAGAAAAAGAAGAAGAAAATAATACCACTCACTTAATATATTAGAGGTAGCATAAGAAGTTGAAACTAAGCAAACAGTGGTTTTATATTTATTTAGTGTTGGAAATCAGACTCTTTAAAAGATAACAATCTAGCAGTCTGAAGTATCCCTTGGGATGTTAGTTACTTGGTACCACTATCAAGGTTTCCCATGCAGTACCTTTGCCTGTGTATTTTCTTATCTGGAAAGCCTTTCTTCCCTTCTCTGCCTGATAAACTCTCACTCTTCTTTTTCCTTTCCTTATTCTTTATTTTAATCCTTTGAATAATTCATTTCTCCTATTTTGGCTTCTTTGCAGTTTGTATCTATTACAATTTGTTATGTTATTGTTCATTATTTAAATGTTCATTTTCCCCATTGGATTTTGAGTTCTTTGAGGAACTCTTCAGTGCTCTTCACACTTGTTGCTCACAGTCATGGGTGAATAAATTGGTGATAAATATCTCTCATTTATGCAGATTAAAGGGATTGTGTGTTATAATGGGGAGAATACTATAATTGCATGAGTCATTTAATGAGACCTCTATTTTCTCTTCTGTAAATGGTGGGTGTTGAGCTAGATAGCTTCCAATATTATTTCTAAATCTACTTGTCTGATTTACCCAAGTGCTGTTTTTACTGTCGGTAGAAAGCATACATAGAAATCACTTAGAAATGACCTTTTGCTAAACTGACACGAGAACACAAAATCAAACACCGCATGTTCTCACTCATAGACGGGTGTTGAACAATGAGAACACATGGACACAGGGAGGGGAGCACTACACACTGGAGTCTGTTGGGGGGAAATACGGGAGGGACAGCGGGGGGTGGGGAGTCGGGGAGAGATCCATGGGGAGAAATTCCACATATAGGTGAAGGGGAGGAAGGCAGCAAATCACACTGCTACGTATGCACCTATGCAACAATCTTGCATGCTCTCCACATGTACCCCAAAACCTAAAATGCAATTAAAAAAAAAAGAAATGACCTTTTGCTATATTTATTTTTTTTCTATTTCTACTATTTCAAACAATATAAGAACTCACACCTTCTCTATCATGATAAAAAGCAAATGTCTACAGATGTAGCATAAGAAAAAAAGTAATTTTCTGCATGCAGTTCTGATTTTCTTTTCTTTTCCCTGTGATAATAGCAAATCCATCAATAGAAATAAACTGTGTTACAAATATTTTTTAGAAGTTGATTATAAGAAATTTTGGCAAGATTGTGGAACAACTAGAGCTCTCTTACACTGTTAGTGGGATTGTAAATTGTCCAAAATTTGAGGGACAAATTTGGCATTACTAAAATGTTAAATGTACACTGATCTGTCTCCCAGGCTGGAGCGCAGTGGTGCAATCTCGGCTGACTGCAACCTCCACCTCCCGGGCTCTAGCAGTTATCCTGCCTCAGCCTCCCGAGTAGCTGGGACTACAGGCACACACAACCACACCCGGCTAACTTTTTTGTATTTTAGTAGAGACGGGGTTTCACTGTGTTGCCCAGCTTGTCTCAAACTCCTGAGCTCAGGCAATATACCCGGCTCGGCCTCCCAAAATGCTACGATTACAGGCATAAGCCACCATGCCCAGTCCACTCTTTGGTATTTAACCAAGAGAAATAAAAGTATATGTGCATACAAAGATTGTTATACACATATTTATAGCAGCTCTAAAAAGGGAGATAATTCAAAAGTCTATTCACAGGTGAGTGAATAAAAAAGTTGTTTTATATTCTTATAGTAGAATGCTGCTCAACAATAAAAAAGAATTGGTATTGATACATGCCACAAGTTGAATAAATCTCAAGTAATTATGCTGAGTGAAAGAGTCCAACAAATTAGTGCTGGAACAAGACAAGGATACCCACTCTCACCACCCCTTTTCAACATAGTACTGTAAGTCTTAGCCAGAGCAATCAGACAAGAGAAAGCAATAAAGGGCATCCAAATCAGTAAAGAGGAAGTCAAACTGTCACTGTTTGCTGGTGATATGATTGTATACTTAGAAAACCCTATAGACTCATCCAGAAAGCTCCTAGAACTGGTAAATGAATTCAGCAAAGTTTCAGGATACAAAATTAATGTACACAAATCAACAGATCTGCTATACACCAATAGCAACAAAGCTGAAAATCAAATCAAGAATTCAACCTCTTTCACAATAGCTGAAAAAAAAAGGAATATATCTAACCAAAAAAGTAAAAGACCTCTTCAAGGAAAAGTACAAAACACTGATGAAAGAAATCATAGATGACACAAACAGATGGAAACATATCCCATGCTCATGGATGGGTAGAATCAATATTGTGAAAATTAACATGCTGCCAAAAGCAATCTACAAATTCAACACGATTCCCATAAAAGTACCACCAGCATTCTTCACAGAACTAGAAAAAATAATCCTAAAATTCAAATGGAACCAAAAAAAAAAAACTGCATAACGAAAGCAAGAATAAGCCAAAAGAACAAATCTGGAGGCATCACATTACTTAACCTCAAACTATATTATAAGCCATAGTCACCAAAACAGTGTGGTACTGACATAAAAATAGGCACATAGTCCAGTGGAACAGAATGGAGAACGCAGAAATAAATCCAAATACTTACAACCAACTGATCTTCAACAAAGCAAACAAAAAAATAAACTGGGGAAAGGACACCGTATTCAACAAATGGTGCTGGGATAATTAACAAGCCTCATGCAAAAGAATAAAGTTGGATCCTCTTCTCTCATCTTATACAACTATCAACTCAAGATGGATCAAATACTTAAATCTAAGTCCTGAAACCATAAAGATTCTTGAAGATAACATGGGAAAATACCTTCTAGACATTGGCTAAGGCAAAGACTTCATGACAGAAAACCTAAAAGCAAATGCAATAAAAACAAAGATAAATAGGTGGGACTTAATTAAACTAAAAAGCTTCTGCACAGCAAAAGAAATAGCAGAGTTAACAGACAATCCACAGAGTGGGAGAAAATCTTCACAATCTATACATCTGACAAAAGACTAATATCCAGAATCCACAAATAAGTCAAACAAATCAATAAGAAGAAAAAACAGTCCCATCAAAAAGTAGGGTAAGAATGTGAATATAAAAGCCTCAAAGGAAAATATACAAATGACAAATCAAAACCACATTTAGATACCATCTCATGACAGTTAAGATGGCGATCATCAAAAAATCTGGAGACTGCAGATGCTGGAGAGGATGTGGAGAAAAAGCAACACTTTTACACTATTGGTGGGAGTGTAAATTAGTTCAACCATTATGGAAGACAGTGTGGCAATTCCTCAAGGATCTAGAAGTAGAAATTCCATTTGACCCAGCAATCCCATTACTGGGTATATACCCAAAGGATTATAAATCGTTCTATTATAAAGACACATGCACACATATGTTCATTGCAGCACTGTTTACGATAGCAAAGACCTGGAACCACCCCAAATGCCCATCAGTGATGGGCACAAAGAAAACATGACTCATCTATACCATGGGATACTATGCAGCCTTAAAAAGCGATGATTTGTGTCCTTTGTAGAGACGTGAATGAATCTAGAAACAATCATTCTCAGCAAACTGACACAAGAACAGAAAACCAAACACCGCATGTTTTCACACATAGGCGGGTGATGAACAATGAGAACACTTGGGCACAGGGAAGGAAACAGCACTGACAGGGCTAGGTGGGGGTGTGGAGGGGAGGGGAGGGACAGTGCAGGAGAGGGGCAGGGAGGATGGGGAGGGATAAGACCAGGAGAAATGCCTGATGTAGGCGACGGGGGTGTGCGGAGGATGGAGAGAGCAAACCACCATGGCATGTATGTACCTATGCAACAATCCTGCAGGATGCAGGATGTGCACATGTACCACAGAGCCCAAAATACAATTAAAAAAAAAAAAGAATGTACAAATGGCCAGCAAGCATATAGAAAAATGCTCCACATCACTAATGATCAGGGAAATGCAAATCAAAATTATAAAAAAAATAGATGTTTGTGTAGATGTGGTGAAAAGGAATACTTTAACACTGTTGGTGGGCATGTAAACTACTATACTATACTATATAAACAACCACTGAAAACAGTGTAGAGAGTTCCTAAGGAACTAAAAGTAGATCTACTGTTTGACCTAGCAGTCCTACTGCTAGGTATCTACCCAGAGGAAAAGAAGTCATTACAGAAATAAAGTACTTGCACACACATGTTTATAGCAGCACAATTTGCAATTGCAAAAATATGGAACCAGCCCAAATGCCCGTCAATCAATGAGTGGATGAAGAAAATGTGGCATATATTTACCATGGATACTACCAAGCCATTAGAAAATAAAATAAAATAATGGCATTTGCAGCAATGCCATTGGAATTGGAGACCATTATTCTAAGTGAAGTAACTCGGGAATGGAAAAACCAAACATCGTATGTTCTCACTCATATGTGGGAGCTAAGCTATGAGAATGCAAAATCATAAGAATGATACATTGGACTTTGGGAACTCAGGGAAAAGGGTGGGGGTTGGCAAGGGATAAAAGACTACACATTAAGTACAGTGTACACTGTTCGGGTGGTGCACTCACCAAAATCTCAGAAATCACCACTAAAGAACTTCTGCATGTAACCAAACACCATCTGTTTCCCAAAAACCTATTGAATTAAAAAAATTTAAATTATATTCTGAATGTAAAAATTATATTGTAGTTACATAGAATAATGCCTCTTTTCCTAGGATAACAATGATGAATTACTTTGGGCAAAGGATTATGATGCTAGCAACTAACTCTCAAGTGATTCAGCAAGAAATAAACACCTATGTACACATGCATGCATAGAGAGAAAGAAAGCAAATACTACAAAGTGTTAATATTGGTGAATCTAGGTGAAAGTTATAGGATGTACTATTTTTGCAACATTTTGAAAGTTTCAAATTTTTCAAAATGAAAAGTTGAAGTTCATAACACCCAGCAAAAAGAAAAGAAAAAAAAGGAAATAGAAATACCTCTATAAGATTTTCATCCATAACAAAAATATTAGTTGGGAACCTTGGATTTATACAAAGTAATGGAGAGTGCCAGAAATGGTAATTGTGTGGATAAATAAACAATTATTTGTGGGTTTAGTTTTTCATATTCTTGAGAAACAATTGAGACTTTCAGTGCTAAAGAAATATAGACTAAACCCATTTCAGCCTAATCCTCCCAATAATTAAAACTACAATTTCTGATCAAAATACAATTGAACTATTTAATGCCTGTGAAAACTAAGAGCTGGCATATTGGAGAGTGAAGTAAAACTTGAAGAGCAACCAATGCAGTAGCAGTAGTGGGTTTCTTGGTTTTCTCCTTCTTCTATACCACAAATTTAATCTGAAGACAGGCTGGAATGGTGAATTGCATAAAGGGAATAGACAATACCTCTGGAAAAAAAACATTTTTCTGGTCAGAGCATTGAGAAAAGGGGCCTCTGTGGGGTGGATAGTGTGAAAGAAATCACTGAGGTTGTATTTTTTTCAGCCCTACTTCAATGCCTGCCACAGTAATGAAGCTGCACCTCTGTGCTGGCAGCACAGGCACCAAAAACTATGAAGAAAAACCCATCTCTTTGGATAAAGGAACAACAACTACAGAAAAATGGGCCTCTCTTGTGCAAAGGTTGAGAAATCACCATTATTATTTGTCTTAGCTGTCTCAGGCTGCTATAAGAAAGTACCATAAACTAGGTAGTTAATAAAGAACAAAAATTTATCTCATAGTTCTGGAGGATGGGATGTCCAAGGTTAAGGTGCCAGTAGATTCGGTATATGGTGAGGGCTCATTTCCCAGTTTAAAATGGTGTCTTCACTCTGTGTCCTCACTCAGTGGAAGGGAAAAGCAACTCTCTGCGGCAACTTTTGTAAGGACATTTATCCCACTCATGAGAGCGCCACCCTCATGACCTAGTCACCTCTCACATTGCTTATTAAATTATTTATTGTACTTTCTGATTGTTTGTTTATTTTGTTTGATTGTTTTGTTTTGAGACAATGTCTCACTCTGTGGCCCAGGCTGGAGTGTAGTGGTGCAATCTCGGCTCACCCCAACTTCCAACCCTTGGTTCAAGTGATTCTCCTGCCTCGGCCTTCCAAGTAGCTAGGACTGCAGTTACATGCCACCACACCTGGATAATTTTTTTTTGTATTTTTGGTAGAGATGGGGTTTCACTATGCTAGCCAGGCTGGTCTTGAACTCCTGATATCAAGTGATCCACCCTCCTCGGCCTCCCAAAGTGCTGGGATTAAAGGCATGAGCCACCATGCCCTGCTTGGTTGTTAAGTTTTTAATATGAATTTTGAGAGGGACACAAACATCCAACCCATAGAATTATTTTTCTGTATTTTCTCTTACTACATTACCCTAATGATGGTTTCTATATTAAGTGTGGAGTCTAAAATTATGGAACAATTTTTTTTTTTAGTCAAATATCAGAAAAATGGCTTTTGCTATTTACATAACTTGAGGGAAATTCTAGAGAAGAGAGAGCTGAAGAATTGACCTCAATTTTGTGCATGAACCTATACGACTTCAGGCTCATCTTCAATTTGTGAGTGCACAGAGTATATCCAAAGAAGCATATCAAAGGCTTTAAGAACTGAACTATAATGTAAACTAATGCCTAAGTCCCAGACGAACCCATGATTTGCACTTAGAAAGGTCAGACCAAAAAGAGCTTATCAAAGGTTTTGAAAACTGAAATGACATTGTAACAACCACAGAACGTGAGACAGAATTTGTGATCTGAATATAACCAGGTTAATTGCCTGCTAAAACAAATACAAATTAAGTTTTTCAGAATTTTTAAACCATATTTAATAGTATAATATTCAAAATTTTCAGAATACAGTCCAAAATTACTTTGCATGTAAAGAACCAGGAAATTTTGACAAGCTCTCAAGTGAAACAACAATCAACAGATGCCAACTTTGAAATGACTCAGATGATGGAATTAAAAGACAAAAATTTTAAATCAGATATCATAACCATGCTCTGTGAGGCCAAGGTGAATTCTCTTGAAACGAGTAGAAACAGCAGTCCTAAGCTAAGAAATAAAAACTATTTCTAAAAGATGAAAATCTTAAAACTTAAGAAATACAGAATTTGATTTTTTAGAAAAACTACTGGATGAAATCAGTAGCAGAGTTGGAATGACAGAAGGAACTGTCTTGGATTTTGAAAATAGAATAGAACTTATGCATTCAGAAGAATACAGAGAAAAAAGGATTTTTGAAATCCAGATTCTTAGGGACCCACGGGCAGATATCACAAGGTCTAATGTGAATATTAATTGAGTTCCTGGCAGAGAGAAGAAAAAGAGGAGTATATAAAAAAATTGAAAAAATAAAGGCTGAAATTTACCACAAATTGGTGAAATACATAAATTTACACATTTGAGAAGCTTAGGAGAAATACAAAGAAAACCACCCCCAGGCATGGTACAATCAAACTGCTGGAAAATCGTAAATAAATAAAACATGTTAAAGGCAGACAGAAAAATGACACATTAAATACAGTGGACAGTGATTTAAATTACTACTGATTTTCCTCCAGAAATCATAAAGATCAGAAGATGGAAACAACATTGTTAAAGTGCTGTATAAATGAACTATCCATTTAGAATTTTATATCCAGAGAAAATATTCTTCAGGATTGAAAGTGAAATGTAAAACATTCTCAGAGAGAGGAAAACTAAGAGAATTTGTTTCCAGCATATCTTCCATAAAAGATATGCCAAAAATAATTTTTTAGGTTGAAGAGAAATGATACCAGAAGAAAACTGATAATTCAGAAATGAAGAGCAACAGAAATTGTAAATTTCTGGGTAAACCTTGTAGACTAAAGACTCTTTAAGATATATATAACTATCTACTGAAAATAAAACATAATTTGTCTGGGAAAAGTTTTGTGTATGTAGACAGAAGATATATATCAACTTTAATATAAAAGAGCAAATAAAGAAAACTATATGATAATAAGACCTCTATATTTTATTTTAGGTGGTAAAATATTAACTGTAAATTAACTGTAAAGAGTTAGGTATGTGTATTATAATCTTGAAAACAATCATTAAAATGGTAGAGATATAGCAAAAAATCTAATGAATTAAAATTGAATACTAAAATTTATTTTTAAATCCAGAAGAATTTCTTAAAACAGGGAGTAGAAGAACAAGTAACACAAGGAGAAAACATAAATATAATAAATGGCATCCCTAAATCCAGATACAATTAATTTTTATTTAATTTGGACAATTAAATGCTGTATACAATAAACTCACTTTAAATATTATGATATGGATTGATTAAAATTACAAGTATGAGCAAATAACTGATTTTTCTAAATAACAAGAAAAAGTATAATACATTTTATGATTTTTAGCTTCTGTAGAAGTAAAATATATGACAACAGCACAGAATTGGAGAAGAAAAATGAAAGTATTCAGTTTTACATTTCTTGCATTATGTTTGAAATGATAAACTACCATTTGAAAATACATTTGAGAATAAAAAGAAGGATACTGTAAACCATGTAACAATCACTAAAAAATAAAAGAAAAAGGGATAGCTGATAAAACAATAGAGGAGATAAAATGGAATGCCAGATTCCATTTTATAGTGTCTCAGTCCATTCTGTGCTGTTACAACAGAACACCTGACACGGGGATTTATTAAAAACATAAATTTCTTTCTCATGGCTCTGGAAGATAGGAAATCTAAAATCAAGATGCCAGCATCTGGTGCAGACCTTCTTGCTGCATTCTCACGTCGTAGAATGCAGAAGGGCAAGAGGGGACAAATACTGTGCCCTCACAGAGCAGAAGAGGGTGAACCTACTTTTGTAAAACCTTTTTATAATAGAATCAATACATTGATGAGGCCAGAGTCCTCATAGCCTAAATACCTTCCAGAAGACCCAGCCTACCAATATTATTTCATTGAGGGTTAAGTTTCCAACATATAGATTTTGGAGGACACATTTAGACCATAGCACATCATAAGATATCACTTCACACCAACTAAAATGGCTAAACTTCAAAAGTCTGAAAATATCAAGTCTTGGCAAGAATGTAAAATAAAAGGAATTCTCATGTATATCTGGGAAGAGAGCTGTGAAATGATAAAACCACATTGGAAAATTCTTCATTAGCATGATATAAAGTGAAAAATATGACCCAGCCATTACATTTCTAGGTATTTATACATGATGAGTGAAAATATTTTTGCAAAAATATTTTTTACAAATATTCACAACAGCTGTGTGTGTAATAGCCCCAAATTTAAAATAATGCAATGGCCATCAATAAATGAATAAACTAAATATGTTGCAGCCATATAATGGAATAGATTCACATATGCAAAAGAATGAACTACTGATACATGCAAAAACATGAATGAATCTCAGATACATTACAATTTTGTGGGAAATTTACTGTTTTCCTATGTTCTAGGACAGTTTATAAACAAAGGCATAATAATTAAAGGTTTGGAAAGACTCTCTTGTTAAACTGAAGCATTATTTTTAATTTTTATATATCATCTGGTTTTTTATTTATAAATTGGCAAATTATAGTAGTGTGTATTTATGGGGTAAAAGTGATGCTATGATTTATGAATTCAGTGTGAAATAATAAAATCAAGCCTATATGTATCACTTGAAATATGTATCACTACTGGCTGTGAGAATATTTTATATTTTCTCTCTTAGTGATCTTGAAATGAACAATACATTATTATTTACTATAAGCACCATGTTATGCGATATATTTCAAAGAAAAAAGGTATTTTTTTACCTCACTTAGACATTGTGCCCTTGGATCATTGTCACCACATTCCCCGCAATTCCCCAGGCTCTGGAAACCACCATTCTACTCTGTTTCTTTGAGTTCAATTGTTTTAGATTCTACATACAAGTAAGAACACTTAATATTTGTCTTTCTGTGCCTGGCTTATTTTACTTAGCATAATGTTCTCCAATTCCACCCATGTTGATACAAATGGAAACATGCCTTTCTTTTTAAAGGCTGAATAGTATTCCACTGTGTATACATACCACATTTTCTTTACACATTAATTCATTTATGGATAAATTTTGATTCCATAACTTCACTGTTGGGAATAGTGTTGCAATAAACATGGGAGTGCAGACATCTCATTAACATACTGATTTCAAATCTTTAGGTAAATATCCAGAAAAGTGACTACCTGATTATATAGCACTTCTATTTTTCCTTTTTTTTTTTTTAAAGTTGAAGAGAGTTAGCGTTTATTTCTTTTTTTTTTTTTTAATTGCATTTTAGGTTTGGGGGTACATGTGAAGAACATGCAAGATTGTTGCATAGGTGCATACGTGGCAGTGTGATTTGCTGCCTTCCTTCCCTTCACCTATATGTGGCATTTCTCCCCATGCTACCTCTCCCCAACTCCCCACCCCCCACTGTCCCTCCCCTATTTCCCCCCAACAGACCCCAGTGTGTGATGCTCCCCTCCCTGTGTCCATGTGTTCTCATTGTTCAACACCCGTCTATGAGTGAGAACATGCAGTGTTTGATTTTCTGTTCTTGTGTCAGTTTGCTGAGAATGATGGTTTCCAAGTTCATCCATGTCCCTACAAAGGACGCGAACTCATCATTTTTGATGACTGCATAATATTCCATGGTGTATATGTGCCACATTTTCCCTGTCCAGTCTATCATTGATGGGCATTTGGGTTGGTTCCAGGTCTTAGCTACTGTAAACTGTGCTATAATGAACATTCGTGTGCATGTGTCCTTATAGTAGAGCGATTTATAATCCTTTGGATATATACCCAGTAATGGGATTGCTGGGTCAAATGGAATTTCTATTTCTAGGTCCTTGAGGAATCGCCACACTGTCTTCCACAATGGTTGAACTAATTTACACTCCCACCAACAGTGTAAAAGTGTTTCTATTTCTCCACATCCTCTCCAGCATCTGTTGTCTCCAGATTTTTTAATGATCACCATTCTAACTGGCTTTTGAACCTCCATAGGGTTTTCCATTCCAGCTGTACTAATTCACATTCCCATCAAGAGCATACAAGTATTTCTTTGTCTCTACATCATCATCAACACTGTTTTCTTTCTTCTTTTTGATAATAGCCATTCTGACAGAAATAAAGTAATATCTCATTGTAGTGCACATTTGAATTTTTCTAATAATTGGTGATGTTAAGCAGTTTTTAACGTACCTATTGGCCATTTGCCTGTCTTTTTTTGAGAAATATCTCTTTAATTTTCTTTGCCCGTTTTTAAATTGGGTTATTGGTTCTCTTACTATTGAGTTGTTTGAGTGTTTCTGTGTTTTTGATATAAACCCTTTATCAGATGTATCTTTTGTAAATATTTTCTCCCATTCTGTAGGTTGTCTGTCCACTTTGTTAATTTTTTCTTTTGCTATGTAGAAGCTTTTTAGTTTGATGAGATTCCATATATTTATTTTTGCTTTCAATGCCTGGCTACTGGTGTCATATTTAAAAAAATTATAGTAAGACTAATGCTCAGGTTTTTCTCTGTGTTTTCTTCTAAGAGTCATACAGTTTTTGTTCCTATATTTAAATCTTTAACTCATTTTGAATTCTATCTTAATCCACTTGTGTTGCTATAAAGGAATGCCTGAGACTGTGTAATTTATAAATTAAAAAAAGTTTAGTAGGCTCATGGCTTTACAAACTATACAGGAAGCATGCCCCTCTCAGCCAAGATGGCCAACTAGATGCAGCCAGAAGGAACATCTGCCACTAAGAGACCAGGACATTGGGAACACTGGCAGACACTGAGCGGAACTTTAGAGCAAAGGAATTGAAAGTGGATAGAGAGAGGTTGCAGATGTTGGGCTGAAGGGGGAGTAAGCTGGGAACCCAGCAAAGGCTACTGAGCACGGAGACTGATTCCTGGCCCACAGTGACTCCTGAACAATGGATGAGTGAAACAGGTGAGGAGCAGCTTGCTCCCACCATGGACCTCTAGAATCCAAGCCGCAGGAAACTCCACAGCCCCCATGGACATTTGAGGTGGCAGGGAAAGCTGCTTAGAAAAGTGGAAGGAGCAGGACTCCAGCCTGTTCAGAACCCGGAGGGTTTGGTGTGGGAGCATATACAGTGGAGTACAGCCAGGGACACCCATTCCTCAAGGCTTGTCATGTTTCTCTAGTAGAATTTGGCCATAAGGTGACTGTTAGACCTAGAAAGATCAGGACAGTTTTGGCCACGAAACAGTATCAGTCCGATCTGAGCGTCCCTTTTTCCTGGCCCTTCCTGGGGCTCCAGCCTGACCAGAACCACTGGCAGTCCAATATCAGATGTCCAACTAGGGTGCTTCCTGGAAGGACCTCATCATAGCTCCTTCACCAGCAACCACGTCTGACCATCAGAGTTCCAGCAGAGCTGCCGTCACTACTATGCACCAGCCTACTCACACTTTCCCTCTATGGCAGCCTCCGTTTGATGCGGGTGGGTTGGCACACACTCAACAGCCATTTCCCTCCCCACCCCAACTCTTCCCCCCAACCCCCCACACACCGCTTTGCCAGTGCATATTCATGAGCTGACCCTGCTTCCCATACCCTACTGACGCACATGTGCATGCACACACCACCGATGCTAGCATTATTGCAACACATTGCCCTGCACCACTAATGTGTGAACACTCAGTTGCACCCATTTCCAGCGCGAATATGCACACACGTACCAGCAACTCCATGCTCTGCCACTGCCGCCACTGTAAATGAATGCATGGATGCCAGTGCTGCTGGTAACATAATCACTGGTGCAAACTCACACACGGAAGTTGGCAACTCCGACCCCTACCAGCGCTGCCAGCACCTTTGCTGCAAATGTGGTCACAGACACCGGCAGCCATGACTACCAACGTCACAACTGCTGCTACTGTGAACATGTACATACTCTGGCAATCCTGGCCGGCACCGTGCTGCTACCACCGACCATGTGGACTCAAGCACAGACTAGCAGCCCTGCTCCAGACAGCATTGCACTCTAGCTGCTGCCGACAAATACAGACACCAGCAACCTTGCCCATGCCTTTGCCCCACCACAAGCACAAGTGCAAACAGGAATACCATAGTTCTGTTTCTGTGGTACCCTGTCCAGCCAACGCGTGCACACCACCATGCTTCCACAGCTGGGGGCACTCAAGAGCAAGAACCGACCTGCTACCACCACCTTGATGATGTGCTTTGGCTGGCACTATCCATCCAAGTGTTGTGTCTGGTAGAGTGAGAGTGGCCCCTCCCAGCACAGCAGGTTCCTAACCTCCAGGAGCCAAAGAAAAGAGCAAGGGGCCCAGTAGCAGCCCCCCAGAGCTTGAGCACACAGATCGGGAGTGCTGAGCTTAGCCTTGGCCCCCTAAAATCTTCCAGAAATGAAACCAGTTGAATGAACCTACCTTATATCACAGTCAAACCCCAAAAATATAAAAAAATGTAAAAAAAAAAAAAAAAAATCCATCCAAAAGAAAGCAACTTCAACGATTGAAGGAATATGAGCCCGCACAGATAAGAAAGAACCAGCACAAGAACGTTGGCAACTCAAACAACCTGAGTGTCTTCTTATCTCCAAACAACCACACCAGTTCTACAGCAGTGATTCTTAACAAAGTTGAAATGGCTGAAATGACAGAAATGGAATTCTGAATATAGATAGGAATGAAGATCATCCACATCCAGGAAAAAGTCCAAACCCAATCCAAAGAACTTAAGGAATAAAATAAGATCATACAGGAGCTGAAAAACCATATGGTCATTTTAAGAGAAAAAACAAACTGATCTGACAGAACTGAAAAACTCACTTCAAGAATTTCATAATATAATTGCAAGTAATAGCAGCAGAACTGACCAAGCTGAGGAAGGAATCTCAGAGCTTGAAGACCAATACTCTGAAATGACTCAGCAGACAAAAAAAAAAAAAAAAAAAGCAATAAAGAAGAATGGACAAGGCCTCCAAAAAAGATAGGATTATGTAAACAGACCAAAGCTACAACTTACCAGCACCCCTGAAACAGAAAGAGATAAACCAAGCAACCTGAAAAACATGTTTCAGGATAGGGTACATGAAAACTTTCCCAATCTCACTAAAGAGGCCAAAATTCAAAATCAGGAAAGGGAGAGAATCCCTATGAGGTACTATACAAGATGACCACCCCAAAGACACATAGTCATCAGATTCTCCAAGGTTGAAATGAGAACAAAATGTTAAAGGCAGCTAGAGGGATGGGAAAGGTGACCTAAAAGGTAACAGCATTAGGCTAACAGTGGACTTTTCAGCAGAAACCCAATAAGCCAGATGAGATTGGAGCCTATATTAAGCATCTGTAAAGAAAAATTTCAACTAAGAATATCATATCCAGCCAAACTAAGATTTATAAGTGAAAGTGAATATTCTTTTGAGAAAAGCATATGCTAATGGAATTCATAACCGCCAGGACTGCCTTAAATAAGATTCTTGAGAGTGCTAAACATGGAAACAAAAGATTGTCACCAGCCACCACAAAAATACACTTAACTACATAGATCATTGATGCTATAAAGCAACTACCAAATGAAGTCTGCATGGCAATCAGCTAACAACACAATGACAGAATCAAACCCACACATATCAATAATAACCTTAAAGTAAAAGGGCTAAATAGCTCAATTAAAAGGTAGCATGGCAAGTAGGATAAAGAAGCAAGACCCAATGTTATATTGTCTTCAAGAGATCCATCTCACATGCAATGAAACCCGGGCTCAAAGTAATGGGATGGAGAAAAACCTACAGAGCAAATGGAAAATAAAATTGCAGGAATTGCTATTCTGAGTTCAGACAAAGCAGACTTTAAACCAACAACAATCAAAAAGACAAAGAATGGCATTATATAATGATAAGGGGATAAGTTAAATAAAAACCACTAACCATCCTGAATATATGTACCCAACACAGGAGCACCCAGATTTATATAGCAAGTTCCTAGAGACATACAAACAGACTTACATAGCCACAAAATAGTAGTAGACTTCAACACCCCACTGACAGTGTAAGACAGATTATTGAGGCAGGAGCCTATAAAGGTATTTGGAACCTTATTTTTACATTTGACCAAATTAGCCTAACAGACATATACAGAATTCTCCACCCAAAAACAACAGAATATACATTATTCTCATTGGCACATGGCATATACTCTAAAATTTGACACAAAATTCAGACATCAAACAATCCTCAACCAATTTTTTTAAAAATCATTGAAACCAGTCTGGGGCAGGAGTGCAATAAAAATTAAAATCAATACTAAGAAAATTGCTGAACCGAATACAATTACATGGAAACTAAACAACCTACTCTTTAAAAAAAAAATTTATTGCCATAGATTTTGGGTGAACAGGTGGTCTTTAATTACATGAGTAAGTTCTTTAGTGGTGATGTGTGAGATTTTGGTGCACCCATCACTAGAGCAGTATATACTGAACCTAATTTGTAGTCTTTTATCCCACACACCATTCCCACTCTTTCCCTCTGAGTTCTCAAAGTCCATTGTATTATTCTTTTGCTGTTGCATCCTCATATCTTAGCTCCCATTTATGAGTGAGAACATACGATGCTTAGCTTTCCATTCCTGAGTTATTTCATTTAGAATAACAGTCTCCAGTCCTGTCCAGGTTGCTACCAATGCTATTATTTCATTCCTTTTTATAGTTGAATAGTATTTCATTGTATATATATACCACAGTTTCTTTATCCACTTGTTGATTGATTGTCATTTAGGCTGGTTCCTCATTTTTGCAATTGTGAATTGTGAATTGTGCTGCTATAAACATACATGTGCAAGTATCTTTTTTGTATAATGACTTATTTTCCTTTGGGTAGATATCCAGTAGTGGGATTGCTGTATCAAATGGTAGTTCTACTTTTGGCTCTTTAAGGAATCTGCACACTGTTCCCATAGTAATTTTAGTAGTTTACATTCCCACCAGCAGACTAGACGTATTCCCTTTTAATTGCATCCACACCAATACCAACATATATTTTTTTTAATTTTTTGATTATGGCCATTCTTCCAGGAGTAAGATGGTATTGTATTGTTGTTTTGATTTGCATATCCTGATAATTTGTGATATTGAGCACTTTTTAATATGTTTGCTGGCCATTTTTATATGTTCTTTTTTTTTTTTTTTTTTTTGAGATGGAGTTTCACTCTTGTTGCCCAGGCTGGAGTGTAGTGGTGTGATCTCAGCTCACTGCAACCTCTGCCTCCTAGGTTCAAGCGATTCTCCTGCCTCTGCCTCCTGAGTAGCTGGGATTACAGGCATGTGCCACCACACCCAGCTAATTTTTGTATAGAGACAGGGTTTCACTATGTTGGCCAGGCTGGTCTCAAACTCCTAACCTCAGGTGATCCACCCACCTCACCCACCAAAATGCTGAGATTTGAGAGGCATGAGCCACTGTATCCAGCCCATTTTTATATCTTCTTTTGAGAATTGTCTATTCATGTCCTTAGCCCACTTTTTGGTGGAATTTTTTTTTCTTGCTAATTTAAACAACCTACTCTTGAATGACTTCTGGGTGAACAATGAAATGAAGGCAGAAATCAAGAAATTATTTGCAGTTAATCAGAACAAAAAGACAACATACCAGAATACTCTGGAATACTCTGGAACACAGCTAAAGTAGTGTTAAGATAGAAGAGTATAGCATTAAATGCTGGCATAGAAAAGTTAAAAATAGATCAAATGAACAGCCTAACATTACACCTAGAGGACCCAGAGAAATAAGAGAAAACCTGTCCCAGAGCTAGCAGTGGAGAAGACTAGAAATAACAAAAATCAGAATGAAACTGAAGGAAATTGAGTTGTGAAAAACCACACAAAGATCAAAGAATGCTTGAGTAGGTTCTTTAAAAAAATTAGTAAGTTAGAAAAACTGCTAGCTAGATTAATAAAGTAAAAAAAGGAAGATCCAAATAAACACAGTCAGAAATTACAAAGGGGATATTACCACTGAACCCACAAAAATACAAAAAATTATCAGAGATTACTATGAACACCTCTATGCACACTAATTAGAAAACCTAGAAGAAATAGATAAATTTATGGAAATATACCACTGCCCAAGATTGAGTCAGAAAGAGACTGAATTCTTGAACAGACAAATAAAGAGTTTCAAAATTAAATTGGTAATCAAAGCCTCTTATCCAGAAAAAGCACAGGCCTAGGTGGATTGACAGCCAAATTTTGCCATATATATAAAGAAGACCTGGTACCATTTCTCCAGAAACTATTCCTAAAAATTGAGGAATGACTCCTCCTTAACTGATTCTATAAAGCCAGCATCATCCTGATACCAAAGCATGGCAGAGACACACACAAAAAAGAAAACATCAGGCCAATATCCTAGATAAACAAAGATTCGGAAATCCTCAACATAATACTAGTAAACTGAATCTAGCAGCACCTCAAAAAACTAATCCACCTTGATCAAGAATGCCTTATCCCTGGGATACAAATTAGAATCAACATACACAAATCAATATATGTGATTCATTATATAAACAGATCTAAAAACAAAAACCAGATGATTATATCAGATGTAGAAAGAGCTTTTAATAAAATTTATCACCTCTTTCTGTTAAATAAAAACCTTCAATAAACCAGGCATTGAAGGAAATACTTCAAAATAATAAGACCCCTCTATGACAAACCCACAGTCAATATCATACTGAATGGACAAAAGCTGGAAGCATTCCCCTTGAAAACTGGCACAAGACAAGGGTGCCCTCTCTCACCACTCCTATTCAATATAGTATTGGAAATCCTTCCCAGAGCAATCAGGCAGAGAAAGAAATAACATTCAAATAAGAAAAGAGGAAATAAAACTATCCCTGTTGGTAGACAACGCGATCCTATGTGTAAGAAACCCAATAGTCCTGCCCCAAGAGCTCCTTAAGCTGATAAAACAATATCAGAAAAGTTTCAGGATACAAAAATCAGTGTACAAAATTACTAGCATTTCATTACACCAACAACAGTCAAGCCAAGAACCAAATCAGCAACACAATCCCACTCACAATGTTCACAAAAAGACTTAAAAACCTAGGAATACAGCTAATCAGGAAGACTAAAAATCTATACAATGAGAAATACAAAACACTGCTCAAAGGAATCAGAGATGACATAAATCAATGGAGAAACATTCCATGCTCATGGAGAGGGAGAATCGATATCATTGCAATGGCCATACTGCCAAAAACAATTTGTGGTTTCAATGCTATTCCAATTAAGCTAACAATAATATTCTCCAAAGAATAAAGGGAAAAAAAATTATTTCGAGATTCATATGGAATCAAAAAGGAGCCCGAAGAGCCAAGGCAATTCTAATCAAAAAGAACAAAGCTGGAAGTATCACGCTACCTGTCTTCAAACTATACTATAGCATTACAATAATAAAAACAGCATGGCACCAGTACAAAAATAGACACATAGACCAATAGAACAGAATAGAGAGCCCAGAAATAAGGCTGCACACCTACAACTATCTGATCTTTGACAAAGCCAACAAAAACAAGGAATGGGGAAAGGAGTTTCTTTTCAATAAATGGTGCTAGAATAACTGGTCAACAATATACAGAAATATTAAAGACTTAAATGTAAAACCAAAAACTATGAAAACTCTAGAAGACAACTTAGGCAATACCATTTGAACATAGACCTCAGCAACAATCTTATGACAAAGATGCAAAAGCACTCACAACAAAAGCAAAAATTGAAGAATAGGATCTAATTAAACTAAAGAGCTTCTGCACCACCAAAGAAACTATCAATAGAGTAAACAGGCAACCTGTAGAATGGAAAAATAAATTTTGCATACTATGCATCTGACAACGCTCTAATAACTAGCATCTATAAAAAAACTTAGATGTACAAGAAAAAAACAACTCCATGAAAAAGTGGACAAAAGACATAACAGACACTGAAAAAAAAAAAAAAACTCACATGTGGCCAAGAAACGTGGAAAAAAAAAAGAGCTCAGCATTATTGATCATTAAAGAAATGCAAATCAAAACCACAATGAAATACTGTCTCAAACGAGTTAGACTGGCTATTATATAAAAGTCAAAATTAACAGGTGCTGGCAAGGTTACAGAGGAAAAGGAATGCTTGTACACTGTTGGTGTGAGTGTAAATTAATTTAGCCATCGTGGCAAACAGTGTGGCGAGTTCTCAAAGACCTATAAACAGAACTACCATTTGACCTAGCAATCCTATTACTGGGTATATGTCCCCAAAAGTATAAATCATTCTATTATAAAGACACATGTATATCCATTACAGAACTTTTCATAATTGCAAAGACATGGAATCAACCTAAATGCTCATCAGTGGTAGACTGGATAAAGAAAACAGTATATATACACCATGCAGCCATAGAAAAGAGTGAGAGTATGTCCTTTGCAAGGACATGGATGGAGCCGTATGCCATTATCCTTAGAAACTAATGCAGGAACAGAAATTCAAATGTCACATGTTCTCACTCATAAGTGGGAGCTAAATGATGAGAATACATGGACACAAAGAAGGAAGCAATATCACCAGAGCCTACTTGAGGGTGTAGGGAGGGAGGAGGGAGATGGTTGAAAAATTACTTATCAGGTATTATGTTTATTAACTGGGTGATTAGACAATCTATACAACAAACTTCCATGACATGCTAGTTCCCTATATAACAAACCTGCACAGGTACCCGTAAATCTAACATGAAAGTTAAAAACAGCAATAACAAAAAGCATCTAACCAACATTTCTTTCTTGTGAGGACTTCAGGCTGTTTCCAGTCATGTTCGAACTTGAAGGGAATTTGTCATGCAAGGATAATCATGGTGAGAGAGCAAGCAATAGAGATGGGAGGGAGGTGCCAGCTTCTTTTTAACAACCAGCTCTCACAGGAGCTAATACAGCAAGAACTCACCCACCATCCCCCACCTTTCGAGAATGGCATTAATCTATTCATTAGGAATCTGCTCCCATGACCAGAACAGCTTCCATTAGGCCTCAACTCCAACACTGAAAATTAAATTTCCACGAGTTTTGAGGAGCCAAACAGACTAAACTATAGCAAGTTGGTTTTTGTGTGTGGTATGACACAAGAGATTAATTTCATTGTTCTGCATATGTGGATGTTTACATTTCTAAGCAATATTGATTGGGGGGACTGCTCACTTTTCATTTTGTGTTCTTGGCATCTTCGTTGAAAATCAATTAACCATAAATATATGGATTTACTTCTGGGTTTTATATTCTTTACCATTTGTCCATGTGTCTGTTTTTATGCCAGTACCATGTTGTTTGGATTACTATATTTTTGTAGTAAATTTTGAAATCAGGTAATGTGATTTCACCAGCTTTGTTCTTTTCACTCAAGACTGCTTTGGCTACTTAGGGTTATTCTTGGTACTATGCAAAGTTTAGAATTTTTTTTTCTATTTCTGTTTGCAAATATTGAAATTTTGATCAAAATAGCATTGAATATGTAGGTTGCTTTAAGTTGTGTGAACATTTGAATATTAATTCTTCCAATCTATAAACATGGAATAATTTTTCCAATTATTTTTGAAGACTTCAAATTTTATTAATGTTTTATAGTTTTCAGTGTTTATTTCTAAGTATTTTATTTTTTGTGTTAGTGATTTTAATAGGATTATTCTGTTGATATTTTTAAAGAAAGTTCATTGTTGGTACATAGAAACACTACTATTTTTGTGTGTTGATTTTGTATTTAATATTTTGTATTCTTATTTTGGATTATATGTTGTCAACAAACTGCAACTATTTAACTTATTTTTTTCATATATGGATACCTTTTATTTCTCTCTGTTGCCTGATTACTCTGGCCAGGAATTCCAATAACATGTTGAATTTAAGTGGTGAGAATGGGCATCCATGTGTTGTTCTGGATCTTAGATAAAATGGTTTTAATTTTTTACCACTGAGTATAATGTTGTTGGCTTATAATATACAGTTTTTATTGTGTTGATGAACATTTCTTCTATACCTAATTTGTTGAATTTTAATTATGAAAGATTTTGAATTTTGTCAAAAGCTTTTTCTGCTTTTAATGAGATGATTATAGGGTTTTTGTCCTTCATTCTGATAATGTGATGTATCACGTTTATTGACCTGATGTGTTGAACCATCCTTGCAACCCAGGAATAAATACTGCTTTATAATGCATGATCCTTTTAATGGGTTGTTGAATTTTGTTTGCTATAATTTTGATGAGGATATTTATATCTGTGTTTATTAATGATGTTGAAATGTACATTTTCATGTAGTATCCTTGTCTGGCTTTGGTGTTAGGGTAAAATTGGTCTCATAAAATTAGTTCAAAAGTATTTCCTCTTCTTATGGTTTTTTCAGAAGTTTGAGAAGAATTACTATTAGTTTTTCTTTATACAATTGGTAGAATTCGCCGATGAAGCCATTAGGTCTTGGGCTTTTGTTTGATTACATGCTTTTAATTACTTATCCAATCTTATCACTCATTTTTCTGCAGATTGTCTATATCTTGTGCGATTCAGTTTAGGTAGATTGTACATATGTAGGAATTTATTCATTTCTTCTAAGTTGTCTTTTTATTGGCATATAATTATAGTCTCATAATTCTTTTTAAAATTTTTTAATATATTTTTTATTGTACTTTAGGTTCTGGGGTACATGTGCAGATCATACAGGATTGGTGCATAGGTACATACATGGTAATGTGGTTTGCTGACTCCATCCACCCTTCACCTATATCTGGCATTTCTCCCCATGTTATACCTCCCCAACCTCCCTACACCCCTATCCCTGCCCTAGTTCCCCCCAACAGACCCTGGTGTGTGATGCTCCTCTCCCTGCATCCATGTGTTCTCATTGTTCAACACCCACCTGTGAGTGAGAACATGACGTGTTTGATTTTCTGTTCTTGTGTCAGTTTGCTGAGAATGATGGTTTCCAGATTCATCTGTGTCCCTACAAAAGACATGAACTCATCATTTTTTATGGCTGCATAGTATTCCATGGTGTATATGTGTTTGTTTGTTTTCTGGTAAATTTGTTTTAGTTCTCTGTAGATTCTGGATATTAACCCTTTGTCAGATGGGTAGACGGCAAAACTTTTCTCCCGTTCTGTTGGTCGCTGGGTTACTCTAATGATTGGTTTCTTTTTTTTGCTGTACAGAAGCTCTGGAGTTTATTTAGATCCTATTTGTCTATTTTGGCTTTTGTTGCCATTGCTTTTGGTGTTTCATTCATGAAGTCCTTGCCTATGCCTATGTCCTGAATGGTTTTGCCTGGGTTTTCTTCTAGGGTTTTTATTGTGTTAGGTCTTATGTTTAAGTCGTTAATCCATCTGGAGTTAATTTTAGTGTAAAGCTGCAGGAAGGAAGGGGTCCAGTTTCTGTTTTCTACATATGGCTAGCCAGTTATCCCAACACCATTTATTAAACAGGGACTCCATTCCCCATTGCTTGTTTTTGTCAGGTTTGTCAAAGATCAGAGGGTTGTAGATGTGTAGCATTGTCTCCAAGGCCTCTGTTCTGTTCCATTGGTCTATGTCTCTGTTTGGTACCAGTACCATGCTGTTTTAATTACTGTAGCTTTGTAGTATAGTTTGAAGTCAGGTAGCATAATGCCTCCAGCTTTGTTCTTTTTGCTTAGTATAGCCTTGGCTATGTGGGCTCTCTTTTGGTTCTATATGAAGTTTAAGGTGGTTTTTCCAGTTCTGTGAAGAGGGTCATCATATCTTGATTGGGATAGCATTGGACCTATAAATTACTTTGGGCAGTATGGCCATTTTCACAATATTGATTCTTCCTAACCATGAACATGGAATGTTTCTCCATCTGTTGGTGTCCTCTCTTATTTCCTTGAGCAGTGGTTCATAGTTCTCCTTGAAAAAGTCCTTTTCATCTTTTGTTAGTTTTATTCCCAGGTATTTTATTCTCTTTGTAGCAATTGTGAATGGCAGTTCATCCTTGATTTGGCTTTCTTTTAGTCTGTTATTGGTGTATAGGAATGCTTGCGATTTCTGCACATTGATTTTGTATCCTGAGACTTTGCTGAAGTTGCTTATCAGTTTAAGGAGATTTGGGTCTGAGACAATGGGGCCTTCTAAATATACAATCATGTCATCTGCAAATAAAGACAATTTGACTTCTTCCTTTCCTAATTGAATATCCTTTATTTCTTTTTCTTGCCTGATTGCTCTGGCTAGAACTTCCAATACTATATTGAATAGGAGTGGTGAGAGAGGGCATCCTTGTCTAGTGCCAGATTTCAAATGGAATGCTCCCAATTTTTGCCCATTCAGTATGATATTGGCTGTGGGTTTGTCGCAAATAGCTTTTATTTTTTTGAGATAAGTTCCATCAATACCTAGTTTATTGAGAATTTTTAGTGTAAAGTGCTGTTGAATTTTGTCAAAGGCCTTCTCCACATCTATTGAGATTATCATGTGGTTTTTGTCTTTGGTTCTGTTTATATGGTGGATTATGTTAATAGACTTGGGTGTGTTGAACCAGCATTGCATTACCAGGATGAAACCTACTTGATCGTGATAGATAAGCTATTTGATGTGCTGTTGCAATCCATTTGCCAGTATTTTATTGAAGATTTTTGCATCTATGTTCATCATGGATATTGGCCTGAAGTTTTCCTTTTTTGTCGAGTCTCTGCTGGGTTTTGGTATCAGGATGATGTTGGTCTCATAAAACGATTTGGGAAGGATTCTCCCATTTTACATTGTTTGGAATAGTTTCAGAAGGAGTGGGACCAGCTCCTTTTTGTAAGTCTGGTAGAATTCTGCTCTGAACTCATCTGGACCTGGGCTTTTTTTGGTTGGTAGACGATTAATCCATGCCTCAACTTCAGTCCTTGTTATTGGTCTATTAAGGGTTTCAACTTCTTCCTGGTTTAGGCTTGGACGAGTGCAAGTGTCTAGGAATTTATCTATTTCTTCCTGGTTTACTGGTTTATGTGCATAGAGTTGTTTGTAGTAATATCTGATGGTAATTTGTATTTCTGTGGAATCAGTGGTGATATCCCCTTTGTCATTTCTTATTGCATCTATTTGATTCTTCTCTCTTTTCTTTTTTATTTTTATTTATTTATTTATTTATTACATTTTAGGTTTTGGGGTACATGTGAAAAACATGCAAAGTTGTTGCATAGGAGCATACGTGGCAGTATAATTTGCTGCCTCCCTCCCCTTCACCTATATCTGGCATTTCTCCCCATACTATCCCTCCCCAACTCCCCACCCCCCCGCTCTCCCCCCTCCCCCACAACAGACCCCCGTGTATAGTGCTCCCCTCGCTGTGTCCATGTGTTCTCCTTGTTCAACACCCACCTATGAGTGAGAACATGTGGTGTTTGATTTTCTGTTCTTGTGTCAGTTTGCTGAGAATGATGTTTTCCAGGTTTATCCATGTCCCTACAAAGGACATGAACTCCTCGTTTTTAATGGCTGCATAATATTCCATGGTGTATATGTGCCACATTTCTCCTGTCCAGTCTATCATCGATGGGCATTTGGGCTGGTTCCAGGTCTTTGCTATTGTAAACTGTGCTGCAATGAACATTCGTGTGCATGTGTCCTTATAGTAGAACGATTTATAATCCTTTGGATATATGCCCAGTAATGGGATTTCTGGGTCAAATGGAATTTCTATTTCTAGGTTCTTGAGGAATCGCCACACTGTTTTCCACAGTGGTTGAACTAATTTACACTCCCACCAACAGTGTAAAAGTGTTCCTATTTCTCCACATCCTCTCCAGCATCTGTTGTCTCCAGATTTTTTAATCATCGCCATTCTAACTGGCGTGAGATGGTATCTCAATGTAGTTTTGATTTGCATTTCTCTAATGACCAGTGATGACGAACATTTTTTATATGTTTGTTGGCCTCATGTATGTCTTCTTTTGTAAAGTATCTGTTCATATCCTTCGCCCATTTTTGAATGGGCTTGTTTGTTTTTTTCTTGCAAATCTTTTTTAGCTTGTTGTAAATTCTGGATATCAGCCCTTTGTCAGACAGGTAGGCTGCAAAAATTTTTTCCCATTGTGTTGGTTGCCGATTCACTCTATTGACTGTTTCTTTTGCCATGCAGAAGCTGTGGAGTTTGATTAGGTCCCATTTGTCTATTTCGGCTTTTGTTGCCAATGCTTTTGGTGTTTTGGTCATAAAGTCCTTGCCTATGCCTATGTCCTGAATGGTTTTGCCCAGGTTTCCTACTAGTGTTTTTATGGTGTTAGGTCTTATGTTTAAGTCTTTAATCCATCTGGAGCCAATTTTAGTGTAAGGTGTCAGGAAGGGGTCGAGTTTCTGCTTTCTGCATATGGCTAGCCAGTTTTCCCAACACTACTTATTAAACAGGGAATCGTTTCCCCATTGCTTGTTTTTGCCAGGTTTGTCAAAGATCCGGTGGTTGTAGATATGTTGTGTCGCCTCCGATGCCTCTGTTCTGTTCCATTGGTCTATGTCTCTGTTTTGGTACCAGTACCATGCTGTTTTGATTACTGTAGCCTTGTAGTACAGTTTGAAGTCCGGTAGTGTGATGCCTCCCGCTTTGTTCTTTTTGCTTAGAATTGACTTGGCTATGTGGGCTCTCTTTTGGTTCCATATGAAGTTTAAGGTGGTTTTTTCCAGTTCTGTGAAGAAGGTCATTGGTAGCTTGATGGGGATAGCATTGAATCTGTAAATTACTTTGGGCAGTATGGCCATTTTCACTATACTCATTCTTCCTAACCATGAACATGGAAGGTTTCTGCACCTGTTTGTGTCCTCTCTTATTTCATTGAGCAGTGATTTGTAGTTCTCCTTGAAGAGGTCCTTTACGTTCCTTGTTAGTTGTATTCCTAGGTATTTTATTCTCTTTGTAGCAATTGTGAATGGCAGTTCGTTCTTGATTTGGCTCTCTTTAAGTGTGTTATTGGTGTATAGGAATGATTGTGATTTTTGCACATTGATTTTGCATCCTGAGACTTTGCGGAAGTTGCTTATCAGTTTCAGAAGATTTTGGGCTAAGGTGATAGGGTCTTCTAGATATACAATCATGTCATCTGCAAATAGAGACAATTTGACTTCCTCCTTTCCTAACTGAATACCCTTTATTTCTTTTTCTTGCCTGATTGCTCTGGCTAGAACTCCCAGTACTATATTGAATAGGAGTGGTGAGAGAGGGCATCCTTGTCTAGTGCCAGATTTCAAAGGGAATGCTTCCAGTTTTTGCCCATTCAGTATGATATTGGCTGTCGGTTTGTCATAAATAGCTTTTATTATTTTGAGATACGTTCCGTCGATACCTAGTTTATTGAGAGTTTTTAGCATAAAGGGCTGTTGAATTTTGTCGAAGGCCTTCTCTGCATCAATTGAGATAATCATGTGTTTTTTGTTTTTGGTTCTGTTTATGTGGTGAATTACATTTATAAACTTGCGTATATTGAACCAGCCTTGCATCCCCGGGATGAATCCTACTTGATCATGGTGGATAAGCTTTTTGATGTGCTGTTGTAATCGACTTGCCAGTATTTTATTGATGATTTTTGCATCTATGTTCATCATGGATATTGGCCTGTAGTTTTCTTTTCTTGTTGAGTCTCTGCCGGGTTTTGGTATTAGGATGATGTTGGTCTCATAAAATGATTTGGGAAGGATTCCCTCTTTTTGGATTATTTGGAATAGTTTCAGTAGGAATGGTACCAGTTCCTCTTTGTATGTCTGGTAGAATTCGGCTGTGAAACCATCTGGGCCTGGGCTTTTTTTGGGTGTTAGGCTGTTAATTGCTGCCTCGACTTCAGACCTTGTTATTGGTCTATTCAGGGTTTCAGCTTCTTCCTGGTTTAGGCATGGAAGGAGGCTACTGTCCAGGAATTTATCCATTTCTTCCAGGTTTTCTAATTTATGTGCATAGAGTTGTTTGTAATAATCTCTGATGATGGTTTGAATTTCTGTGGCATCTGTGGTGATATCCCCTTTATCATTTTTTATTGCATCTATTTGGTTATTCTCTCTTTTCTTTTTTATTAGTTTGGCTAGTGGTCTGTCTATTTTGTTGATTTTTTCAAAAAACCAGCTCCTGGATTTATTGATTTTTTCTAGGGTTTTTTGTGTCTCTATCTCCTTCAATTCTGCTTTGATCTTAGTTATTTCTTGTCTTCTGCTAGGTTTTGAGTTTTTTTGATCTTGCTCCTCTAGCTCTTTCAATTTTGATGATAGGGTGTCAATTTTAGTTCTCTCCTTTCTTCTCATGTGAGCACTTATTGCTATATATTTTCCTCTAGAGACTGCTTTAAATGTGTCCCAGAGATTCTGGTATGTGGTGTCTTCGTTCTCGTTGATTTCAAAGAACATCTTTATTTCTGCCTTCATTTCATTGTTTATCCAGTCAACATTCAGGAGAAAGTTGTTCAATTTCCATGAGGATGTGCGGTTCTGGGTTGGCTTCTGAATTCTGAGTTCTAACTTGATTGCACTGTGGTCTGAGAGACTGTTTGTTATGGTTTCTGTTCTTTTGCATTTGCTGAGGAGTGATTTACTTCCAATTATGTGGTCAATTTTAGAGTAGGTGTGATGTGGTGCTGAGAAGAATGTATATTCTGTGGATTTGGGCTGGAGAGTTCTGTAAATGTCTATTAGGTTTGCTTGTTCCAGGTCTGAGTTCAAGTCCTGGATATTCTTATTAATTTTTTGTCTCGTTGATCTGTCTAAAATTGACAATGGTGTGTTGAAGTCTCTCACTATTAATGTGTGGGAGTCTAAGTCTCTTTGAAAGTCTTTAAGAACTTGCCTTATGTATCTGGGTGCTCCTGTATTAGGTGCATATATATTTAGGATCGTTAGCTCTTCTTGCTGCATTGATCCTTTTACCATTATGTAATGTCCTTCTTTGTCTCTTTTGATCTTTGTTGCTTTAAAGTCTATTTTATCAGAAATGAGAATTGCAACTCCTACTTTTTTTTGCTCTCCATTTGCTTGGTAAATCTTCTTCCATCCCTTTATTTTGAGCCTTTGTGTATCCTTGCATGTGAGGTGGGTTTCCTGGATACAGCACACTGATGGGTTTTGGCTTTTTATCCAATTTGCCCGTCTGTGTCTTTTGATTGGGGCATTTAGTCCGTTTACATTTAGGGTTAATATTGTTATGTGTGAATTTGATCCTGTCATTTTGATGCTAGCTGGCTGTTTTGCCCATTGGTTGATGCAGATTCTTCATTGTGTTGCTGCTCTTTACCATTTCATGCGTTTTTGGAGTGGCTGGTGCTGCTTGTTTTTTTCTATGTGTAGTGTCTCCTTCAGGAGCTCTTGTAAAGCTGGTCTGGTGGTGATGAAATCTGTGAGTACTTCCTTGTTCACAAAGGATTTTATTTTTCCTTCACTTATGAAGCTTAGTTTTGCTGGATATGAAATTCTGGGTTGAAAGTTCTTTTCTTTAAGGATGTTGAATATCGGCCCCCACTCTCTTCTGGCCTGTAGGGTTTCTGCTGAGAGATCTGCTGTGAGTCTGATGGGTTTCCCTTTGTGGGTAACCCGACCTTTCTCTCTGGCTGCCCTTAGTATTTTCTCCTTCATTTCAACCCTGGTGAATCTGATGATTATGTGCCTTGGGGTTGCTCTTCTAGAGGAATATCTTTGTGGTGTTCTCTGTATTTCCTGGACTTGAATATTGGCCTGCGTTGCTAGGTTGGGGAAGTTTTCCTGGATAATATCCTGAAGAGTATTTTCTAGCTTGGATGCATTCTCTTCGTCACATTCAGGTACACCTATCAAACGTAGATTAGGTCTTTTCACGTAGTCCCATATTTCTTGTTGACTCTGTTCATTCCTTTTTACCTTGTTTTCTCTAATCTTCCCTTCTCGTTTTATTTCATTGAGTTGATCTTCGACTTCTGATATCCTTTCTTCTGCTTGGTCAATTCGGCTGTTGAAACTTGTACATGCTTCGTGAAGTTCTTGTGTTGTGTTTTTCAGCTCCATCAATTCACTCATATTCCTCTCTAAGTTGTCCATTCTCGTTAGCATTTCATCAAGTCTTTTTTCAAGGTTCTTAGTTTCTTTGCATTGGGTTAGAACATGTTCTTTTAGCTCACGGAAGTTTCTTATTATCCATTTTTTGAAAGCTGATTCTGTCATTTCATCACACTCATTCTCCGTCCAGTCTTGTTCCTGTGCTGGTGAGGAGTTATGCTCCCTTGTAGGAGGAGAGGTGTTCTGGTTTTGGGTGTTTTCATCCTTTCTGCACTGGTTTCTTCCCATCTTTGTGGATTTATCCGCCTATTGACTTTTTAGTTGCTGTCTTTCTGATTTTGGTAATTTTAAGTCTGCAGCAGCTGAACTCATAAACCCCCTTTTCTTCCCCCCAGGTGTTCTGGCCCAGGGAGTTAGGGCTTTATGCTTTTCAGCTGTGTTGCTACCATTTTCCCTGCCCACAAGGTGGCAGTCTAGTCACACTCAGCCTGCAGAGGCTTCACTGAGCTGCTGTGGGCTCCACCCCGCTCCGTGTGAGCTTCCCTGCAGTCCTGTTTATATGGGTGTAGTTAGAACTGTAGTCACGGAGTCTCTGTAGTGGCGGGTTGTCTTGGTTATGGCAAATTGCCTCGGGAACTGCAGGGTGTTTCCCGATGGAGGACGCCCCTCCCCCACAGTGCTGGACCTTCCCGAGTTCAGCCGTGTTTCCAGTGGCGCCCTCTTTGCCCGGGAATCTCTTGGCTTGCCTCCTTGCCTCAGCTCCCCTTGCTGGCCCAGAGGGGACACAGTCTCTTTAACTTTGCTCAAGGAGCCGCTGCTCCCTGAGCCCGGTGCAGGCCGAGTGGCTGCTCCGGTCCAACCTGCGGCGCTGGGAACCCGTGGAGCTTCTCCGCCTGTGAATCTCCTGGTCTGTGGGCAGTTAAAATCCACTGCCCTGTGTGCCGCTGCGTCAGCCGAAGCAGCGGCTCTGAGATTTGTGGTGCGCCCTTGCCCAGGGGTCTCCTGGCTTGACTCCCTGCTTCAGCTCCCCTTGCTGGCTCAGAGGGAACTCTGTCTCTCTCGCTCTGCATAAGAAGCCACTGCCCCCCACCCCAGGGCATAGGCTGAGCGGCCACACCGCTGGGGCTTCTCCTCCTGTGAATCTCCTGGTCTGTGGGCAGTAAAAATCCGTCTGGAAATGCGGCATCCACTCACCCTCTGCGCCTTCTCTCGGAGCTGCAATCCCGACTTCCTTCTAAGCAGCCATCTTGGGTCGTCTCCCTCTTTTCTTTTTTATTAATCTGGCTAGTGGTCTGTCTATTTTGTTTATCTTTTCAAAAAGACGGCTCCTGGTTTTATTAGTTTGTTGAAGGGTTTTTTGTGTCTCTATTTCCTCAGTTCTGCTCTGATCTTAGTTATTTCTTATCTTCTGCTAGGTTTTGAGTTTTTTTGATCTTGCCCCTCTAACTCTTTCAGTTTTGATTATAGGGTGTTGATTTTAGATCTGTCCTCACTTCTCATGTGGGCATTTATTGCTATAAATTTCCCTCTAGACATTACTTTAAATGTGTCCCAGAGATTCTGGTACGTTGTGTCTTCATTCTCATTGGTTTCGAAGAAAATCTTTATTTCTGCCATCATTTCACTTTTTATCCAGTCTACATTCAGGAACCAGTTGTTCAATTTCCATGAAGTTGTGCAGTTTTGGGTCAGTTTCTTAATCCTGAGTTCTAATTTGATTGCACTGCGGTCTGAGAGACTGTTTGTTATGATTTCCATTCTTTTGCATCTTCTGAGGAGTGATTTACTTCCAATTATGTGGTCAATTTTAGAGTAAGTGCGAAGCAGTGCTGGGAAGAATGTATATTCTGTGCATTTGTGGTTAAGAGTTCTGTAAATGTCTATTAAGTTCGCTTGGTCCAGATCTACATTCAAGTCCTGGATTTCCTTGTTGATTTTCTGTCTTGTTGATCTGTCTAATATTGACAGTGGAGTGTTAAAATCTCCCACTATTATTGTGTAGGAGTCTAAGTCTCTTTGTAGGTCATTAAGGACTTGCCTTATGTATCTAGGTGCTCCTGTATTGGGTGCGTATATATGTAGGATCATTAGCTCTTCTTGTTGTATTGATCCTTTTGCCATTATGTAATGTCCCTTGTCTCTTTTGATTTTTGTTTATTTAAAGTTTGTTTTATCAGAGACTAAGATTACCACCCCTGCTTTTTATTACTCTTCTTTTGCGTGGTCAATCTTCTTCCATCCCTTTATTTTGAGTCTATGTGTGTCTTTGCACATGAGATGGGTTTCCTGAATTCAACACACCGATGGTTCTTGGCTTTTTATCCAATTTGCCAGTCTGTGTCTTTTGATTGGGGCATTTAGTCTGTTTACATTTAATGTTAATATTGTTATGTGTGAATTTGATCCTGCCATTTTATTACTGGTTGGTTGTTTTGCCCTTTAGTTGGCGTAAATTCTTCATTGCATCATTGGTCTTTATCATTTGGTTATTTTTTGCAGTGGCTGGTACTGGTTTTTCCTTTCTGTGTTTAGTACTTCCTTCAGGAGCTCTTGCAGAGCAGGTCTGGTAGTGACAAAATCCCTCAACAATTTCCTGTCCATAAAGGATTTCATTTCTCCTTCACTTATGAAGCTTAGTTTGGCTGGATATGAAATTTAAG
Source organism: Aotus nancymaae (assembly GCF_030222135.1). Classification (NCBI taxonomy): domain Eukaryota; kingdom Metazoa; phylum Chordata; class Mammalia; order Primates; family Aotidae; genus Aotus; species Aotus nancymaae. The sequence continues at coordinate 2,972,740 of NW_026988488.1, forward strand.
TTGAAAATTCTTTTCTTTAAGGATGTTGAATATTGGCCCCCACTCTCTTCTGGCTTGTAGGGTTTCTGCCGAGAGAGCCACTGTAGGTCTGATGTGCTTCCCTTTGTGAGTGACCTGACCTTTCTTTCTGACTGCCCTTAGTATTTTTTCCTTCATTTCAACCCTGGTGAACCTGAGGATTATATGCCTTGGGGTTGCTCTTCTAGAGGAGTATCATTGTGGTGTTTTCTGTATTTCCTGTATTTGAATGTTGGCCTGCCTTGTTACATTGGGGAAGTTCTCCTGGATAATATCTTGAAGAGTGTTTTCCAGCCTGGATTCATTCTCCCCATCATCTTCTGGTACACTGATCAGGTGTAGATTAGGTTTTTTCACATAATCTCATATTTCTTGAAGGTTTTGTTTATTTCTTTTACTCTTTGTTCTCTTTTCTTGACTTCTTGTTTTATTTCATTGATTTGATATTCAGTCTCTGATATCCTTTATTCTGCTTCATCTATTCACCTATGGAAACTTGTGTATGCTTCATGAAGTTCTTGTGCTGTGTTTTTAAGCTTCATCAAGTCATTTATGTTCGTCTCTAAGCTGGTTATTCTAGTTAGCATTTCATCTACTCTTTGTTCAAAGTTTTCTGTTTCTTTGCATTGAGATAGAACATGTTCTTTTAACTCAGAGATATGGTTTCATTCTTCTTGTGCTGGTTTCTCCCCATCTCTTGGATTTTTATAGTTTTCATCTTAGGTAGTTGCTTGGGGAGGTAGTTTTTCCTTTGCCTGCCTGCGGAGGCGCTGCTGGGCTGCCACAGATTCAGTGTAGCTGCTACAACTTTTATTTACTCAGGAAAATTAGGCGGGTTTCTGTAATGGTGCCTTCCCTTCTGCCCACAGAGCTGGAGTGTTCCTGGTTGCTCTCTAACTGATGTTCTGGGTGCCTAACTCTTTAGTGAGAGTTTTTTGGCCTGCTGGGCTTTGTGCGGTGGCAGGGGACCTGTCCTGCCATTTGGGCTGTTTCCCTGTGTTCCATTCCCCTTCTTACTGGTGGGTGGGTAGCTCCGTCCCACCGGCTTTTTGGCTTTCTCACCATCAGCCAGTGCTTCCACCTAGATCTATGCTGACAGCCCAAGGGCCAAAGTTGCTGTTTTGCCCTGTTCAGGCAGCTCACTAAGGCTTTTCAGCCCAGTGAAGATCTTCTGTTCTGTGGGTTGTAAAGGGCTTGGGTAGAGCGCTGTATCCAAACAGAAGTCCCAGCAGGGAAGATTCCCCAGTCCTCTGGTCAGTTGCACCCTCCTCCTGGGTGGGGCAGTGCCCCAACTTGCCAAAACTTGCTCTACTTGGTTTATACCCACTGTCTGATCAGACCCACAAAAGGAACCTGGTACATCATTTGGAATTGTGGAGACCACTCGGCTTCTGCATCTCTCTCTCTCTGAGAGCTGCTTTCCATAGCTGCCTCTTATTCAACCATCTTGGGAGACCTTTCTTTTTTATGTGAACATCTATTATATTACAATTTTCTCTTAGAACTGCTGTTGCTACATTCCATAAGTATGGTATAAAATGTTTTTATTTTTGTCTCAAGATGTTTTTCAATTTCTGTTTTAATTTTTTAATTGACTCCTTGGTTGTTCAGGAGCATGTTTAATTTTCTTGTATTTGTGAATTTTTTAAAATTTCTTCTGTTATTGATTTCTGGTTTTATACCATTGTCATCTGAAAAGTTACTTTATATGATTTCACTTATCTTAAAATTGCTATAACTTCTTTTGTGGCTTAACCTATGGTTTACCCTGGAGAGTGTTTCATGTGCACTTGGAAAAAGTGTGTATTTTATTCCTGCTTGATGGAATATTCTGTGTATGTCTTTTGTGTACATTTGATCAAAACTGTTGTGTCTTCTGTTTTTTATTAATTTTTTGTTTGAATATCTCATAATTATTGAAAGTGGGGTATTTAAGTACCTTACTCTTATTGCATTGCAATCTATCTCTTCAGATTCTTTAACATTTGCTTTTAATATATAGGTGCTCCAATATTGGGTGCATGTATATTTACAATCTTGTTTATATTCTTTTAACGTACTGACTTTTTGTTATTATATAATGTTTCTTTGCCTTTTTTGCAGCTTTTTTTTTACAAGAAGTTTTTTTATCTTATATAAATATTTCTACCCCAAATCTCTTGGTTTTCATTGCATGGAATACCTTTTTCTATTTTTTCGCTTTCATTCTACATGTATCCTAAATCTAGAATAATACAAAAATGCCCACTTTTGCCACAGCCACTCAACTTAGTATTGAAAGCCGTTGTCAGAGAAATAAGGCTAGAGTGGAAATAAAAGGCATCTGAATGAGAAAGAAAGATGTAAAACTGTTTTCTGCAGATGTTATAGTTTTATATGGAAAAAATTATAAATATTTCACTGAAAAACTAGAACTGGTAAACAAATTTAGTAAAGTGTCAGGATACAAAATCAGCAACAAAAATCAGTAGATATTTTTTACATTAACAATGAACTATCCAAAAATTAATCAAAAGAGAAATTTTATTTGCAATAACTACTCCAAAAAAATAAATTAATAACTTACTTAGGAATAAATTTAATCAAAGCAAATGATCTGATTATGAAAACTATTAAAATGTTTATGAAAGAAATTGAAAAAATAAGTAAATAGTTAGCCTAGGTTTATGGATTTGAAGAATTATTATTTTTTAAATGTTTATACAAACATCTACAAATTCGGCACAATTCCCATGTCATTTTTCTAAAAAATAGATAAAAAATCCTAAAATCTCCAATTGTTAAGACAATTATGAGCAAAAAGAACAGAGCTGGAGAGAGCATACTACCTGATTTCAAACTATTGGACAACATGCTAGCAATTCAAACAGCATGGGTCTGGAAAAAAGAAATAGACACATCAAACAAGAAAACAGAATATAGAGTGAGAAATAAAGAAACAGGCTCACACATGTATAGTCTATTGATTTTTGGCAAAGGTTTCAAGTATACACAATGAGAAAAGGACAATCTCTTCAATAAATGGTGTTGGGGAAACTGAGTATCTATACATAAAACTATAATTTGACGCTTGTCTCACACATTATACAAAAAATTAACTCAAAAAAATTAAAGACTTATGAGACCTGAAATTAGAAAACTGTTAGAAAAAAGCATAAGGATCTGGGCAATGCTATTTAATATTTGACTCCAAAAGCAAAAATAGACAAATGAGATTGCACTGAAATAAAAAGTTTCTATGCAACAAAGGAAGCAATTAGTAGAGTGGAGAGACAGCCTACTCATTGTAATGAGTAATAAAACAAGGCTCTTCTCATCCACCGGTGTATAGGCCAACATTGCCCCAATTTACACAAATAATCTCAGTAGATATGGCACTTTACACACCTGGATCATGTAAGGCAGGTGGATAACCAACATTACTTTGAAGTATTCTTTTAGTACTGCCATAACTTCATTAACAGCATACTCATTATCTGTGTTTCCACGCGATTTCTTGTAATTTGCATAATCCTTTAGAATGGAATCCACATTCTTCTTGGCAGGAAGATGAAAGAGCTGTTTTGCCTGGTAACTTTTGCCCAGTCATCAACAAGCCATAGTTTTAGCTCTTCAGGAATCTTTTCTTTATCTTCAACTCTGTTCATAAATGTTTTCTCATTTTCAACAGTAGGATCTACCCAGGCCATTTTCTTCCAAAAAGGCTGTGTCATCTCACTGTAGCTGCCACCATCTCCATTTCCAGGTGTTTTCTATTTCTTCTTTTTTGTTTTCCATTCAACATTTTTCTGTTGCACACAAGATGTCTTCTTTCCTGGGGCAGCCCCTCTCATTTTTCCCTCTGCATATTGCTCCTTACTGAGTTTTTGAAGTTCTCACTGTTTTTGCAAATTGGTGTCCACATATTTGAGTACTTTGCTCTCTGGAATGATTCATCCCTATTTTTATCCAGACAACTGTAATGTACAAAGTATTTCACTTGTTTGTCCTTTATGGCAACCTCTCTACACTTTGCTTCATAAAAGAGAATCCCAAGAATGCGCAGCACTCACATACCCTCCTGGAGTTTAGGCTTTGGCTCCTCCTTTGGTATCATTTATAAGTGATTCACTGCCTCCTCCTTCTTCCAGCACCCCCGACTACCACCCCCTACTCCCTCCTATTTAGCTTTTTAAAAGGAAGATTTTTTTCAACAAGAATGAAATTGGAGAACATTGTGGTTAAGTGAAATAAGCCAAACATAGAAAGACAAATACTGCATATTCTCATTTATACATTGAATCTAAAATGATTTACCTTATAGAAGCAGAGAGTAGAATGCTGACTACCAGAGCCTTGAGGTAGGCAGAATGGGAAGATGGTAATCTAAGGGTACAAAGCCTGTGAAATAGGAAAATTAAGTTTAATGTTTACTTATTTTTATAGTAAAGTGAAAGCAAGTTTATTAGGAAAGTAAAGGAATAAAAGAATGGTTACTCTATAAACAGAGCAGTGGCTTGAGCTGTTAGACTGAAGATATTTATTATTACTTATTGATTATATGCTGAGCAAGATGTGTATTATTCATGAGTTTTCTGGAAAAGGTGTAAGCAATTTCTGAAACTGGTGGTTTCTTTCCTTTTTAGAACATATAGGGTAACTTCCTGACATTGCCATGGCAATTATAAACTATGGCATTGGTGGGAGTGTCTCTTTGCTTGCTAATGCATTATCATTTGTGTATAATGAGTAGTAGATATGACCAGAGGTCACTCTTGTTGCCATCTTAATTTTGATGGGTTTTGGCTGGCTTCTTTACCGCAGCCTGTTTTATCAGCAAGGTCTTTATGTTCTGTATCTTGTGCCAACCTCCTATCTCATCCTGTGATTAAGACTGCCTTAACATCCTGGGAATGCAGCCTAGTAGGTCTCAGCCTTATTTTACCCACTGTCTATTGGATGGAGTTGCTCTGGTTCAAACACCTCTGACATATTTCTCCCCTCCATTTTGTAAGAGAATCCGTAATCCTAATGGTTGTAGAAGGATGAAGATCCACCTTATGTAACTTCTTCATGCTGAACAGCAGTGATAATATTCCTGCCTAACTATTAAGATCTCTTGTATTTGGGATAGAGTGGAGCTCAGTCAGAAAGCGCCGATATGTCAAGTGGTATTCATAACTCCAAGTTCCAACAAAAGGTGATATCTAGATGATAAATAAATGTTCAATTTAAGAAAACATTCAGTAAGCTCATCTTGTGTTCCTACACAAAGACTACAATAGCAATATATTTCACAACAATAAAGCAAAATAAGCAAAATTATCCCAAGTAAATTAAATAAGTAGGCCTTCCATTAACTGGGCAACTCTTGGAACCAAGCTGATAGGGGATTGCTAGCTGATTCCAATATGTATTCAGAATTAGAATACTGATACTGATTCAGATTTTTATATTGCCTATCCCTCTTGTTTCTTCTGGGCTGCAGCCAGAGATCACTTGTTGATTCACAGAAATAAGCAAGCAGTCTAAATTGCAGAGAAAAGAAACTCAAAAATAACTGATGAGATTAGAATCTAATAACAGGTTTTTGAAAACTGTTATTAAGTAACAGATAACATAGAATAACATATAACATAGTATCTGTTATCAGATAACATAGCTTTTGAAACATAATTTTTCTCTCTCCAGTCTCCCATTTGTACTAAAGATAAATAATAGTAAGACCAATTTGGTTTATTATACTTGGCCTTATTATTTGTATAAAGGGCAGCAAGAATAATTATTTGTCACATAAGCTCTTTTTAAATTGGCTTTGGTGAAACTCTGTTCCATAAGGAATCTCGGATATGACTTTTAAAAAAAGCTGAACCCAGCCATGGGTTTGTGCCATCAAATACATATGAGTTGGGTAAATTCTTCTCCTCCTGAAATCCCAATATAAACGTGGGGCTCCTGGGCCTGTCAGAAAGTGACAATCTTTACTTACCACGGGTAAGACACTCTGCAGATGGACTGTGTAGACAAGATAGGAGACCAGTTTTACCAAGGGGCTTTTATTGACTCTATAAGTTAAGTTTAATTTCTTAAAGGAAAACATACCATTCCAATCAAAGCATTAGTAAAATAACGAGTTACTCCAATTGTGTCTTGTTGCAAAGAAAAATAGATTCTTAATGCACTCATGCAAATAACTATGTTGCCATAAGTTAAGTATACTCACAACTAGTTTCCAAATTCTGGAGACATCAGGTAGAGAGAAACAAATACCCTCCAAATTTTGTTCACAGGAGTATACTTTACTTAATTGTTAAAAGCTGTAAATAGCTCAAAAAAAAAAACAGATTTTTTGACTCTGAAGAAAAGCAAAACAAAGGATAAGCAATGTCATAAGCAAAAAGTCAAAAAGATTAATTCAGTCTTCTATCAGTTCCGTTCATGCAGTTATCACCTGTCCTGCTTGACATTCGTGAACATTTCAGCTCTCCATGAGAGTCCTGAAAGTTTTTTTTTCCTATTCTAATGTCAAAATCTCAAAAGTTATCAGAAATCTGCATTTAGGAATACCTGTTAGAGTTCTATAGTTGATTCTGAAACCACCTTCTAAAGAGGACCAAAACAAGACAATTGCCTGTGAATGGAAAAAAGGCTTAGGAAAGCCACTATTAAAGCCACAATTGATAAGGAAACTTTGGTTACTTCTGTGGCATACAATAATTTTACACAACAATTATAACTATTAACAACATACACTAAGTCATATCAGAATTATAAGAATTTCTCACAAATATGGAACACATACCGATAACATACTTTTACAAATACAGTCCAAAGAAAGACAAACACTATTTCATATTTGACAACATTTTCTGCATGATTTTTATACCAAATAAGTCACATTTCACCATTGCATTAGTGTACTATTGATGTCAAACCTAATTCTTAATAAAACCTTATAGACAAATGTATCCAATCTTAATCAGTATGACCATAAGGTAAGATTCTTATAAACTTTTATAACCCTTTACAATTTTATATTAAAGAGCAGGTCATTGGTCAGGAAACCCTTTTGTGCTTCCATTCCAATGTCCAATTTATGGAGAAATTGAAAAATACCCCTTTAACTTTAGTCAATGTGTTCACATGCAGAATTTCTTTTACAAGATTAATTTTTCACAAACCTTTCACAACTTTCTGAAACCTTCAGCTTTTTCCTAACTTAAAACAATCCTTTAACCCTTTAGGCAGAAAAATCTACATTCCCATACCTTTTTATAATCTTTTACCAAAAATACATTTCACTTTCCTTACACTCTTATCATGTAAAATTATTTTTATTTTTCAAAGATTACTTAGGTCCTGTGAACTAAAGGGCATTACACTTTTTGCTTTTCTGAAAAAATATCTTGAAGCCAATTAATTGGAGCACCTTTTTATATAGATATCACACACATGACACATATAAATGCATGGAGAGACTGAAGAAGATTTAGTAGTTATATGATTTTTCATTTACCAGTTTTTTAATTAGAGTACTGGCTTCAGGGTGGAACCCTGGGAGGAACAATGCCAGTTTCTCTGACCTAATAAGCAGGCACAACTTGAAGGCAAAAACAGATCCCCAAATTAAGACTCCCATTTTTATTTCAGATCTTTTATCCCCAAAAAGAAAAATGCTATGAAACAAGACAGTGCAATAATTTTACCATGCATTTCATGACAAAGCAACCCAATCAGACCATTCTGTGATTACCACATCCCCTATGATAAGTTTTATCTCTCAGTGGCAGGGTGGGGACACTTCCATACCTTCCAGGTGGATGAGAGTATGCTTCTCTGATCCAAATGTGCAGAAAGTGGAGTATTCCCTCATAACTACCATGAGCTATCCCCAAAAGTATATTTCCTACCTAGTTATTGTATACCAAAGCTCTCTCATAATGCAAAGTAATTTCTTTTTTTTTTTTTTTTTTTTAATTTATTTTTTTTATTGCATTTTAGGTTTTGGGGTACATGTGAAAAACATGCAAGGTTGTTGCATAGGTGCATACGTGGCAGTGTGATTTGCTGCCTTCCTCCCCTTCACCCATATCTGGCATTTCTCCCCATGCTATCCCTCCCCAATTCCCCACCCCCCCCGCTGTCCCCCCCACTCCCCCACAACAGACCCCCATGTATAGTGCTCCCCTCCCTGTGTCCATGTGTTCTCCTTGTTCAACACCCGCCTATGAGTGAGAACATGTGGTGTTTGATTTTGTGTTCTTGTGTCAGTTTGCTGAGAATGATGGTTTCCAGGTTCATCCATGTCCCTACAAAGGACGCGAACTCCTCGTTTTTAATGGCTGCATAATATTCCATGGTGTATATGTGCCACATTTTTCCTGTCCAGTCTATCATCAATGGGCATTTGGGTTGGTTCCAGGTCTTTGCTATTGTAAACTGTGCTGCAATGAACATTCGTGTGCATGTGTCCTTATAGTAGAACGATTTATAATCCTTTGGATATATGCCCAGTAATGGGATTGCTGGGTCAAATGGAATTTCTATTTCTAGGTCCTTGAGGAATCGCCACACTGTTTTCCACAATGGTTGAACTAGTTTACACTCCCACCAACAGTGTAAAAGTGTTCCTATTTCTCCACATCCTCTCCAGCATCTGTTGTCTCCAGATTTTTTAATGATTGCCATTCTGACTGGTGTGAGATGGTATCTCAATGTAGTTTTGATTTGCATTTCTCTAATGGCCAGTGATGATGAGCATTTTTTCATATGCTTGTTGGCCTCATGTATGTCTTCTTTTGTAAAGTATCTGTTCATATCCTTCGCCCACTTTTGAATGGGCTTGTTTGTTTTTTTCTTGTAAATCTTTTTTAGCTCGTTGTAAATTCTGGATATCAGCCCTTTGTCAGATGGGTAGGCTGCAAAAATTTTTTCCCATTCTGTTGGTTGCCGATTCACTCTATTGACTGTTTCTTTTGCCGTGCAGAAGCTGTGGAGTTTGATTAGGTCCCATTTGTCTATTTTGGCTTTTGTTGCCAATGCTTTTGGTGTTTTGGTCATGAAGTCCTTGCCTACGCCTATGTCCTGAATGGTTTTGCCTAGGTTTCCTTCTAGTGTTTTTATGGTGTTAGGTCTTATGTTTAAGTCTTTAATCCATCTGGAGTCAATTTTAGTGTAAGGTGTCAGGAAGGGGTCGAGTTTCTGCTTTCTGCATATGGCTAGCCAGTTTTCCCAACACCACTTATTGAACAGGGAATCCTTTCCCCATTGCTTGTTTTTATCAGGTTTGTCAAAGATCGGGTGGTTGTAGATATGTTGTGTTGCCTCCGACGCCTCTGTTCTGTTCCATTGGTCTATATCTCTGTTTTGGTACCAGTACCATGCTGTTTTGATTACTGTAGCCTTGTAGTAGAGTTTGAAGTCTGGTAGTGTGATGCCTCCCGCTTTGTTCTTTTTGCTTAGAATTGACTTGGCTATGCGGGCTCTCTTTTGGTTCCATATGAAGTTTAAGGTGGTTTTTTCCAGTTCTGTGAAGAAGGTCATTGGTAGCTTGATGGGGATAGCATTGAATCTGTATATTACTTTGGGCAGTATGGCCATTTTCACGATATTAATTCTTCCTAACCATGAACATGGAATGTTTCTCCATCTGTTTGTGTCCTCTCTTATTTCGTTGAGCAGTGATTTGTAGTTCTCCTTGAAGAGGTCCTTTACATTCCTTGTTAGTTGTATTCCTAGGTATTTTATTCTCTTTGTAGCAATTGTGAATGGCAGTTCGTTCTTGATTTGGCTCTCTTTAAGTCTGTTATTGGTGTATAGGAATGCTTGTGATTTTTGCACATTGATTTTGTATCCTGAGACTTTGCTGAAGTTGCTTATCAGTTTCAGGAGCTTTTGGGCTGAGACGATGGGGTCTTCTAGATATACAATCGCAAAGTAATTTCTGATACCCCCAAAGTATAAAACATCAGATAATGCAATTCAAAACAGAACAAAACCTTAGATTTTGAGAGAAATCTATCAACTTCTAATTCCTGGGGTTTCATGAGGAAAACAGGATTTTTTCAAAATGGGGTCTGTGATGCCTCCTCCTTTTTTCTGAAGAAGTCCAGGCTGTTAGATCTTGCATATCCACTTTTAATTAAGCTAACTTTTAACCATAGGGCTTAAAAAAGAAAGTCCTTTTAAATCTCTTATTACCCAACGTTAGCCAGGCCAAATGGCCAATATTTCTGGCTTTTGAACTTTACCAAAGTTAACCTCTCAAGTGAAACCAACAAGCCTTTACTAAGGTTATAAATTAACCACTAATGTACAAGGTATTTTCAAAGAGGTGGTAAAAGTTTTTACAAAATCTGGAGTACTCAAAGGTAGCTCAGAGAAAGAAAAACTTCAAGACGGTTCATGGAGGGGAATCAAATCAACAAATGGTAAAGATCACACAGAGATCAAACCAGAAACGACTCATTCCCTAAGCTGAGAAAAAAACCCAGGTACTGTTGTAAAATGGCAAAGCCTTAACTTCCAAGCTACAGCATTGGGCAGCTTCCATTACTCTTCCCAGAGGGAGCCTAGAGCAGGCCAGTTTTGAGCTTGCAAAGGCTTTTAACTGCTCAAGATAATTTTTAGGGCTAATTATGACATGAACTCCAAAATTTCTGTTTCCTGGATGGCAGAGACCAACAGAAAGTATCACCACATGGTTTCAAGGTCAAGCTTCCAAGGACATGAAACAAGAGGAGAAGGAAACCATCCAGTTTTTCTTCTCTTTCTTTCTTTTTTTTTTTCAGGGACATGTAGCATAGTTTGTAACTGACCAGTTTGCTGGGCCATCTTGAACAGCAGGCTTACAGGGGTCCTACACCCATGTTCTATCCTAAGGTACCTTTCTTTCTAACAGAAAGATATGGAAACCAAATTCATAGCACAAAGGACAAAAAATTCACTACTGTTTAAGACTAGCATCTTGAATCCTTTTTCTCATTAATTAAAACTGTACAGAGGAGATAAACAGTGATTTTTATTATTCCTTCAACCAGTTTGTGCAAAGAGAGAAGCTGGAAACCTGACTGGTATGAAATTAATATTATTTTCTGACTTGCCAAGCTTCTGGGTTTTCTTTCCTTGAATGGCCCTAGTGAACTAACCTGCTACACCATTGCCCTGGGGTCCAAGCCACAACACAAAGGAAAATCATGAAACTAAAGGCAAAATTCTCTCAATTTTGCAAAATTCTCTCAATTTCCTCACAATAGACTGCCTGGGGAAGCCAGATTAACATTTCCATTCCAGCCAGAGCAAAATACATGAAACAAAACATAGATATTAGCCACTCTGCTTAGCACCCAATATCTAACTTAGAAGACTCAAATTTGCCCCAGGTTGGTCCCTGTCATCTTTAATTTATTTGAAATGGATTGAAGAAGTTTCAACATGTGGTCTCTGGGCAAGATGGTCACCCTGAGTAACAGAAAACATAGAAAAGAGAAAGGAGAGAAAAGGAGAAAAGCATTGCCTGTAGCAGAGTGGGGGAGGCCAACAGTTCCATTAGCTCTCAAGTCTCCTCCTTTGGGAAGAAAAGAAGTTCCCATGTCCCATTATCCTGTACATGCCAAATCCTGTCGTCCACAGGCATCAGCAAAGATTGCAAGACAGATTAATTCAAAGAGAACAGCAGTTTACATCTCATACTCCCAAACCCACTCTTAGCCCAAAGGAACTTTACTGAGAAGGGGGCCTCCACCTCCCTAAATCTTAGGAAGGACTCTAACCTTTCTAACTTGAGCCTTGAACCCAAATTCGGTCAAGCACCCTTCCCTTTTATTAAGAGGGGCCTTTAACCCTCTCTGTCTAGGAGAGACTCTAACTCCCCTAAGTTGGACATCTAACCCAATCTCATCCTTTACCCAGGTACCCTACCACTTTCCCAAAGTCAGCGAATTGATTTTGCAGTCTGTTTCTTTTGGGTCAGGGGTCTCCTCAGTATCATCCCTTTGGGGTTCACCAGAAAGATGTTACCAGAAAGCGGTCTCTATCTAGACCCCAAGAGAGGGTTCTTGGATCTTGTGCAAGAAAGAATTTGAGGTGAATACATACAGTAAAATGACAGCAAGTTTATTAAGAAAGTAAACAAATAAAAGAATAACTACTCCACAGACAGAATAGCCTGATTTTTTTTAGATCTATTGTACAATGTGGTAGATATAGCTAATAATCGAGTACTATACATTTTTAAATCACTGAAAGTAACTTCAAATGTTGTCATTACTAAAATTGTTAACTATTTGAGGTGATGAGCATGTTTGTTCACTTGACTTAATTATTCCGCATTATATTTAAAAATCACAACATCATTTTCTATTCCATAAATAGATATAAATATAGTTTTTTAATATATAATTTAAAATTAACTAGAAGGGTATTGATAACATGCATGATTCACCGGTGCAAAAGTAATCCTAAAGTTGGAAAAACAGATAAAAGATCTTTTGAAAATTAATCAAAAACCATGTTTACATAATTTGAAAATATCTTTAAGTTCCTTGTGAATACATAGTAATGTCCTAGCATACTGCCACCATCTCACATTCTCTGTCCTCAGAACAATCCTCAGTACTCACAAGGGGATATTTGGCATTCAAAAATGTTTTGGATGTCATTACATGTGAGATAGGTATTTTAAAGTCAGCAGATAAATCGGTCTTGTTTTGTTAATCTAACTTACCACTCTGTGCCTTTTACGTGGGATATTTAGACAATTTACATTCAAGGTTAATATTAATATGTAAGGTTTTGATCCTATCCTGAAGTTGTTAGCTGATTGCTTTGTAGTTTCTGTTGTACAGTTGCTCTATAGAGTCTTTGGACTGTGTAGTTAAGTATTTTTTTTTCTTGTAGCAGGTATTCTTTCATTTTCATGTTTAGAACTCTCATAAGACTCTCTCATAAGCATAGTCTAGTAGTAACTATGCACACAGACTATGAACAAAATCTACAGGAAATAAATTTCTGGAAACACACAACCTTCCAAGATTGAATCAGGAAGAAATGGAAACCCTGAAAAGACCAATATTAATTTGGACAATTGAATCAGTAATTAAAAAACCCACCAACCAAACCAAGTCCCAGAACAGATACAGTCATGGCTGAATTCCGTTAGACATACAAAAAAGAGTTGGTACCAATTCCACTGAAACTAATCCAATAAACTGAGAAAGATGAAACTCCCCCTCAACTCACTCTACAAAGCCAGCATTACACTGATGCCAAAATCAGGCAAAGACACAGGGAGAAAATTAAACTATATGCCAATATCTCTGAAGACCATAAGGAAAAAGTGCTCAACAAAGTACTAGCAATCTGAATCTGGCAGCACATCAACAAGGTAATTCTCCATGATCAAGTAGACTTTATTCCTGCGATACAAGTTTGGTTCCACACATGCAAACCGATAAATAAGATTCACCACAAAAACAGAACTAATAATGAAAACCATAAAATCATCTCAATATATGCAGGATAAAACTTTCAATAAAATCCAACATGCCTTCATGATAAAAATACTCAACAAACTTGGTGTTGAAGGAAAATATCTCAAAATAGTAAGAGCTTTCTCTGACAAACCTACAGCCAGCATCATACTGAATGGGCAAAAGTTGAAAGTAGTCTTTATTATAACTGGAACAAGACAATAATGCCCACATTCTTATTCAACATAGTACTGAAAGTCCTATCCAGATCAATAAGGCAAGAAAAAGAAATGAAAATCTTCCAAATAGGAAAAGAAGTCAAATTATCTTTCTTTCCTGACAAGTATGAATCTACACCTAAAGAAACCCCTAAAGACTCCATTAAGAAGCAGGAAAAAGATGGCCAATTACACACAACCAGATGCAACAACTGCCACCAAGGGACTAGGATGACTAGCACAATCCTAACAGAGCTCCAGAGGGAAGGCATGGAGAATGGACAGAGAAAAGACACAAAAGCTAGGTTGAAAGGGTAGGAAGCTGGGAACCCTGCATGGAGCTGCAGTGCCCCAGGACTCATTTTTGGCCTCCAATGACTTCAGGGAAATGGGTGAATTGAACTGGGAAAAAGCATGTTGCTCTCACCACAGGCATCTGGAATTCTGGCAAAAGAAGACCCCTTGAACATTACAGACAAGTGAGTTGGCAAACAGCTGCTTAGAGAAGTAGTAAGGGCAGCGTGCCAGTTGATATTGATCCCAGAGTATTTGGTGCAGGAGCATCTGTATCAGAGCATGGCCAGTGATACCCATCCCTCTGGGCTCAATTTGCTCCCATAGAAGATTTTAGCCCTATGCAAAATGTCAGACCTGAACTCTGCAGGAAAATGTTCCCGCTGCTGGCGGGAGTGTACTTTACACCGCCCCCCACCACCACCACACCACCATTGCAGTCAGAGCCTTGGTGGGCATAGAGCCCGCCAGTATGCTAGACTCTCTACCAATGACCCATTCCTGCACCAACACTGCTGCCAGAGTGAAACAAGGCAAAGAGAACAGTAAACCTTCCTTCACGTGAGTGACCACCCTCGCCTCCATGAATGTGCACAGAGGGCTCACACAGAACTGCACCTGCCAGCTCCTTGCTTCTGTGCTAACACCACCAGCAGCATAACCACTCACACAGTTGCCAGAGGGGGGCCCCTGATTACCTGAGCCATGCTGCCTCCACTATTGCTGTGAACACCCACACATAAGCAGGCATCTTAGCACCCAATGGCACTGTGCCACAGCCAATGATCAGGCACCCCATTGTCCTAACACTGCCACTGCTGCTGACACGTGAAAATGAGCATGAATCCTGCTGCCACCACCCCATGAAACACTCTAGCTAGGACCACCCTTCAGAGCGTAGTTACCAGCAGTCTGGCAGCTACTCCATTCCTCAGTGCAGTGGGATTCTAACTTCAAAGAGACAAAGAACAAAGTTAAGGCCCAATATAAGTCCCCCAGATTTAGAGTACACAGTCCAGGAGTTAGGAGCTTAGCCATGGTTCCCTAAAATCTTCCAGAAATGAAGCCAGTCAACTGAACCTACCTTACGCCACAATCATCCCTTCAAGGTCACTCAATAGAATTTTTAAAAAATCATCCAAAGGACAGCAACTTCAAATATTGTAGGAGTATCAACCCACAAAGATGAGAAAGAACCAGTGGAAGGACTGTGACAACTCAAAAAGCCAGAGTGCCTTCTTTCCTCAAATGACCACACTACCTCTCCAGTAAAGGTTCTGAACAAGGCTGAAGTGGCTGAAATGACAGAAATAAAATTCAGAATATGAACAGAAACAAAGATCATTGAGATGCAGAAGTGTGTTGAATTCCAATCTAAGTCAGCTAAAAATCACAATAAAATGATACAGGTGCATACAGACAAAATAGCCAGAATAGAATAGAATAATGTAACACACCTGATGGAGCTAAAAAACACACTACAAGAATTTCATAATACAATCACAAGTATTAATAGCAGAATAGACCAAGGTGAAGAAAGAATCTCAGAGCTTGAAGACTGGCTTTCTGAACTAAGATGGACAAGAATAGAGAAAAAGAAATGAAAAGGAACAAATAAAACCTCTGAGAAATATAGAATTATGTAATTAAGACCAATACTGCAACCCATTGAAATCTCTGAAAAAGATGGATAAACCAGAAGAAATATGGAAAACATATTTCAGAGTATCATCCATGAGAAATTTCCCAATGTAGTTACAGAGGCAAACATTCAAATTAAAGAAATGTGAAGAACCCCAGTAACATACTTCACATAAAAACTATCCCCAAGACATAACCATCAGATTTTCCAAGGTCAAAATGAAAGAAAAAATGTTAAAGACAGCTAAAGAGAAAGGGCAGGTAACCTGCAAAGAGAAGCCTATCTGTCTAACAATGGACCTCTCAGCTGAAACCCTACAAGCCAGAAAAGGCTAGAGACCAATATTCAACATTTTTAAAGAAAAGAAATTTCATCCAAGAATTTCATATCTGGCCAAACTAAGCTTCATAAGCAAGGGAAAAATAAGAGCCTTTTCAAACAAGCAAAGGCTGAGGGAGTTTCTTACCACCAGACCTGCCTTAGAAGAGCTCCTGAAGAAAGCACTAAATATGGAAGGAAAAACTGTTACCAGGCACTACAAAAACAAACTACAAAAAGTATACAAATCAGTGATGCTATAAAGCAACCACAAAAACAAGTCTGCATAATAACCAATGAACATCATGGTGACAGGATCAAATCCACATATATCAGTACTAACTTTGAATGTAAACAAGCTAAATTCCACAATTAAATAGCACACAGTGGCAAGTTGGATAAAGAACCAAGACCCAATTGTATACTGTCTTGAATAGACCAGTCACACATGGAAGGACACACACAGGCTAAAAATAAAGGTATGGAGAAAAATCTACCAAGCAAATTAAAAGCAGAAAAAAGCATGGGTTGCAATCCTAATTTGGGGGGAAAAAGACTTTAAACCAACAAAAATCAAAAAATGACAAGAAGGGCATTACACTGTGGTAAAAGATTTAATTCAACAAGAAGATCTGACTATCTTGAATATATATGCACCCAACAGAGGAGCATCCCGATTTAGAAAGCATATTCAGGATTTGAACTCAGCACTGGATCAAATAGAACTGATAGACATCTACAGAACTCTTCACCCCAAAACAACAGAATGTGGATATATTATTCTCATCACCACATGGCACATACTCTAAAATCGACCACATAATTGGACAGAAAACACTCTTTAGCAAATTAAAAAAATTGAAATCATAGCAACCACTCTCTTGGAACACTGAACAATGCAATTAGAAATCAAGACTAATAAAATAGCTCAAAATTATAAAACTACATGGAAATTGAATAACCTGTTCCTGAGTGGCTTATTTTTAAATTGTACTTTGGGCTCTGGGGTACATGGGCACATCCTGCATCCTGCAGGATTGTTGCAAAAGTACATACATGCCACATCCCCCTCCTCCCATCACCTACATCAGGCATTTCTCCTGGTGTTATCCTTCCCCATCCACCCTGCCTTGCTGTCCCTCCCCTCCCCTCCCCTCCACCTCCCCAACCTAGCCCAGTGAGTGTTACCGTCCCTGT
Source organism: Aotus nancymaae (assembly GCF_030222135.1). Classification (NCBI taxonomy): domain Eukaryota; kingdom Metazoa; phylum Chordata; class Mammalia; order Primates; family Aotidae; genus Aotus; species Aotus nancymaae. Next base: position 2,989,875 of record NW_026988488.1, read on the forward strand.
GCCCAAGTATTCTCATTGTTCATCACCTGTCTATGAGTGAAAACATGCAGTGTTTGGTTTTCTGTTCTTGTGTCAGTTTGCTGAGAATGATGGTTTCTAGATTCATCCATGTCTCTACAAAGGACACTAGCTCATCATTTTTTATGGCTGCATAGTATTCCATGGTGTATTCAAATCCAGGAAATACAGAGAACACCACAAAGATATTCCTCAAGAAGAGCAACTCCAAGGCACATAATTGTCAGATTCACCAGGGTTGAAATGAAGGAAAAAATCCTAAGGGCAGCCAGAGAGAAAGGACGAGTCACCCACAAAGGAAAGACCATCAGACTTACAGCAGATCTCTCAGCAAAAACCCTACAAGCTAGAAGGAAGTGGGGGCAATATTCAACATCCTTAAAGAAAAGAACTTTCAACCCAGAATTTTATATCCAGCCAAACTAAGCTTCATAAGTGAAGGAGAAACAAAATCCTTTACAGACAAGCAATTGCTGAGAGATTTCATTGCTACAAGACCTGCCTTACAAGAGCTCCTGAAGGAAGTACTAAACATGGAAAGGAGCAACTAGTACCAGTCACTGCAAAAATGTACCAAATGGTAAAGAACAATGATGCAATGAGAAACGTTATCAACTAACAGGCAAAACAACCAGCCAGTAACAAAATGGCAGGATCAAATTCAAACATAACAATATTAACATTGAATGTAAATGGCCTAAATGTCCCAATCAAAAGACACAGACTGGCAAACTGGATAAAAAGTCAAGACCCATCAGTGTGCGGTATTCAGGAGATCCATCTCATGTGCAAAGACTCACATAGACTCAAAATAAAGGGATAAAAGAAGACTTACCAAGCAAATGGAGAGCAAAAAAAGCATGGGTAGCAATCCTAGTCGCTGATAAAACAAATTTTAAACCAACAAAGATCAAAAGAGACAAAGAAGGGCATTACATAATGGTAAAAGGATCAATACAACAAGAAGAGTGGCTTTTGAGTAAATAACAAAAGGCAGAAATCAATAAGTTCTTTGAAACTAATGAGAGTAAAAATACGACACACAAGAATTTCTGGGACACAGCCAAGGTAGTAGCAGAAGGAAAATTTATAGCACTAAATTTCCACATCAAAAAGTTAGAAATATCTCAATTTAGCAACCTAACATCACAACTAAAGTAACTAGAGAACAAAGAGCAAAGCAAACCAACTCTTAAGCTAACAGAAGACAAGAAATAGTCAAAATCAGAGCTGAATTGAAGGAGATTCACACACACACACACACACACACACACACACACACACACAAATTCAAAAGATCCAGGAATCCAAGAGTATGTTTCTTTGAAAAACATGACTAGCTAGACTAATAAAGAAGAAAAGAGAGACATTCCAAATGAATACAGTTAGAAACAACAAAGGGGATATTACCATTTACCCCACAGAAATACAAATATTCATCAGAGAATATTATAAATACCTCTATGGACACAAACTAGAAAATCTAGAAAAAACTGATAAATTCCTGGACACATACACCCTCCCAACACTGAACCTGGAGAAATTGAATCCCTCAACAGACCAATAACAAGTTCTGAAGTTGGTTCAGTCATAAACAGCCTATAAACACACAAACAAAAAAAGCCCAAATACCAGACTGATTCAGAGCCAAGCTCTGCCAAGATGTATAAAGAAGAGTTCATACTATTCCTACCAAAACTATTCAAAAAAATTGAGGAGGATGGACTCTTTTCTAACTCATTACATGAGGACAGCATCATCCTGATACCAAAACCTGACAAACCTGCGAAAGATACAGCAACAAAACAAAACAAAACAAAACAGAAAAACTGCAGGCAAATATCCTTGATGAACATTGATACAAAAATCCACAACAAAATAGTGGCAAACTGAATCTAGCAGCACACCAGAAAGCTTATCCAACACCATCAGGAAGATTTTATCCCTGGAATAAATGGTTGGTTCAACACTCACAAATCAATAAATGTGATTCATCACCTAAACAGAACTAAAGACAAAAGCCACATGGTTATCTAGAAAGATGCAGAAGAGGATTTTGATAAAATTTAACATGGCTTCGTTTTAAAAACTCATTACAAAATATTTATCGAAAGAACATACCTGAAAATAATGAACCATCTATAAGAAATCTACAGCAAACATCATACTTAATGGACAAAAGCTAGAAGGATTCCCCTTGAAAACCAGCACAAGACAAGAATGCCATCTCTCATTATTCCTATTCAGCATAGTATTGGAAGTCCTGGCCAGAGCCATCAGGCAAGAGAAAGAAATTAAGGGCATCCAAATAGGAAAAAAGAAAGTCAAATTATCCTTGTTTTCAGATAATATGGATATACATTTATAAAATCCCATAGTCTTAGCCCAAAATCTTTTTCAGCTGATGAACAAATTCAGTGAAGTCTCAGAATAGAAAATCAATGTAAAAAATAACTAGAATTATTATACACCAATTATAGTCAAACCAAGAGCCACATCAGAAACACAATTTCATTCACAATTGCCACAAAAAGAATAAAATAGCTAGGAATACTGTTAACCAGGGATTTGAAAGATCTCTATAATGAGAACTGCAAAACACTGTTCAAAGAAATCAGAGATGATGCAAACAAATAGGAAAACATTCAATGCTCATGCTTAGGAAGATTCAATATTGTTAAAATGACCATGCAGCTCAAAGCCATTTGTAGATCCAATGCTATTCTTATCAAACTGCCAGTGACATTCTTCATAGAACTAGAAAAAGTTATTTTAAAATCAAAAACAGCCCAAATAGCCAAGGCAATCCTAAGCAAAAATAGCAAAGCTGGAGGCACCATGCTAACTGACTTCAAACTATACTACAGGGCTACAGTAACCAAAACAGAATGGTACTGGTACAAAAGCAGACACGTAGACCAATGTAACAGAATGGAGATCCCAGAAATAAGGCTGCACACCTAAACCATCTGATCTTAGCAAAGTTGATAAAAACAAGCTATGAGAAAAGAACTCTCTATTCAATAAATGGTGCTTGGATAACTGGTGAGCCATATGCAGAAGATTGAAACTGGATCCGTTTATTACACCATATGCAAAAATCAACTCAAGATTAATGAAAGACTTTAATGTAAAACCAAAACTATAAAAATCCTCAAAGACAGCCTAGGCAATACCATTCAGGACATAAGAATGGGGAAAGATATGGCCAGGCATGATGGCTCACTCCTGTGATCCCAGCACTTTGGGAGGCCAAGGAAGGCAGATCACGAGGTCAGGGGTTGGAGACCAGCCTGACGAACATGGTGAAACCTCATCTCTACTAAAGATACAAAAAATTAGCTGAGCATGGTGGCTTGCACCTGTAATCCCAGCTATTCAGGAGGCTGAAGCAGGGAATCGCTTGATCCCAGTAGGCAAAGTTGTGGTGAGCCAAGATCACACCATTGCACTCCAGCTTGAGTGAAAGGCTGAGTTTCTGTCAAAAAAAAAAAAAATGAATGGGGAAAGATTTCATGATGAAGACACCAAAAGCTAATGCAATAAAAGCAAAACTAAAAACTGGGATGTAATTAAAGAGCTTCTGCACAGCAAGAGAAACTATCAACAGAGTAAACAAACAACCTACAGAATGGGAGAAAATTTTTGCAAAGCATGCATCTAACAAAGGTCTAATATCCAGAATCTATCAGAAACATAAACAAATTTACAAGTAAAAAACAACCTCATTAAAACCTGGACAAACGACATGAACAGACATTTTTTATATAATTATTATTTTTTAATTGCATTTTAGGTTTTGGAGTACATGTGAAGAACATGCAAGATTGTTGCATAGATACACACATGGCAGTGTGATTTGCTGCCTTCCTCCCCATCACCTATATCTGGCATTTCTCCCCATGCTATCTCTCTCTAACTTCCCACCCCCCATGGTCTCTCCCCTGTGTCACCCCAACAGACTCCAGTGTGTGCTGCTCCTCTCCCTATGTCCATGTGTTCTCATTGTTCTCATTGTTCAACATCCCTCTATGAGTGAGAATATGCGGTGTTTGATTTTCTGTTCTTATGTCAGTTTGCTGAGAATGATGGTTTCCAGGTTCATCCATGTCCCTACAAAGGACATGACCTCATCATTTTTGATGGCTGCATAAAATTCCATGGTGTATATGTGCCACATTCTCACTGTCCAGTCTCTCATCAATGGGCATTTGGGTGGATTCCAGGTCTTTGCTATTGTAAACAGTGCTCCAATGAACATTCGTGTGCATATGTCCTTATAGTAGAACGATTTATAATCCTTTGGATATATGCCCAGTAATGGGATTGCTGGATAAAATGGAATTTCTATTTCTAAATCCTTGAAGAATCTCCACACCATCTTCCAAAATGGTTGAATTAATTTACACTCCTACCAACCGTGTAAAAGTGTTCCTATTTCTCCACATCCTCTCCAGCATCTATTGTCTCCAGATTTTTAATGATCGCCATTCTAACTGGCATGAGATGGTATCTCAATGTAGTTTTGATCTGCATTTCTCTAATGACCAGTGATGATGAGCATTTTTTCATATGTTTGTTTGGCCTCATGTATGACTTCTTTTGTAAAGTGTTCATATCCTTCGCCCACTTTTGAATGGGCTTGTTTGTTTTTTTCTTGTAAATCTGCTTTAGTTTGTGGCAAATTCTGGATATCAGCCCTTTGTCAGATGGGTAAACTGAAAAAATTTTTTCCCATTCTGTTGGTTGCCAGTTCACTCTATTGACTGTTTCTTTTGCTGTGCAGAAGCTGTGGAGTTTGATTAGGTCCCGTTTGTCTATTTTGGCTTTTGTTGCCAATGCTTTTGGTGTTTTGGTCATGAAGTCCTTGCCTACACCTATGTCCTGAATGGATTTGCCTAGGTTTTCTTCTAGGGTTTTTATGGTGTTAGGTCTTATGTTTAAGTCTTTAATCCATCTGGAGTTAATTTTAATGTAAGGTGTCAGGAAGGGGTCCAGTTTCTGCTTTCTGCATATGGCTAGCCAGTTTTCCCAACAGCATTTATTAAACAGGGAATCCTTTCCCCATTGCTTGTTTTTGTCAGGTTTGTCAATGATCGGATAGTTGTAGATGTGTGGTGTTGTTGCCTCCGAGGCCTCTGTTCTGTTCCATTTGTCTATATCTCTGTTTTGGTACCAGTACCATGCTGTTTTGATTACTGTAGCCTTGTAGTAGAGTTTGAAGTCTGGTAGTGTGATGCCTCCAGCTTCGTTCTTTTTGCTTAGAATTGACTTGGCTATGTGGGCTCTCTTTTGGTTCCATATGAAGTTTAAGGTGGTTTTTTCCAGTTCTGTGAAGAAGGTCATTTGTAGCTTGATGGGGATAGCATTGAATCTGTAAATTACTTTGGGCAGTATGGTCATTTTCACGGTAATGATTCTTCCTAACCATGAACATGGAATATTTCTCCATCTATGTGTGTCCTGTCTTATTTCGTTGAGCAGTGGTTTGTAGTTCTCCTTGAAGAGGTCCTTTACATTCCCTGTTAGTTGTATTCCTAGGTATTTCATTCTCTTTGTAGCGATTGTGAATGGCAGTTCATTCTTGATTTGGCTCTCTTTAAGTCTGTTATTGGTGTATAGGAATGCTTGCGATTTTTGCACATCGATTTTGTATCTTGAGACTTTGCTGAAGTTGTTTATCAGTTTCAGGAGATTTTGGGCTGAGACGATGGGGTCTTCTAGATATACAATCATGTCGTCTGCAAATAAAGACAATTTGACTTCCTCCTTTCCTAATCGAATACCCTTTATTTCTTTTACTTGCCTGATTGCTCTGGCTAGAACTTCCAGTACTATATTGAATAGGAGTGGTGAGAGAGGGCATCCTTGTCTAGTGCCAGATTTCAAAGGAAATGCTTCCAGTTTTTGCCCATTCAGTATGATGCTGGCTATGGTTTTGTCATAAATAGCTTTTATTATTTTGAGATACATTCCGTCAATACCTAGTTTATTCAGAGTTTTTAGCATAAAGGGCTGTTAAATATTGTCAGAGGTCTTCTCTGCATCAGTTGAGATAATCATGTGGTTTTTATCTTTGGTTCTGTTTATGTGGTGAATTACATTTATAGACTTGCATATGTTGAACCAGCCTTTCATCCCTGGGATGAATCCTACTTGATCATAGTGGATAAGCTTTTTGATGTGCTGTTGCAATTGGTTTGCCCATATTTTATTGAAGATTTTTGTATTTATGTCCATCATGGATATTGGCCTGAAGTTTTCTTTTCTTGCTGAGTCTCTGCCAGGTTTTGGTGTCAGGATGATGTTGATCTCGTAAAATGATTTGGGAAGGATTCCCTCTTTTTGGATTATAAAGACGCATGCATATGCACATTGCAGCACTATTCACAATAACAAAGACATGGACTCAATCTAAGAGCTTATCAGTGGTAGACTGGATAAAGCAAATATGGTACATACATACCATGGAATGCTATGCAGCCGTAAAATGAATGAGATCATGTCATTTGCAGAAACAGGTATATAGTTGTAGGCCAATAGTTTTAGCAAACTTACACAGAAACCGAAAATGAAATATTGCATGTTATCACTTATAATTTGAGCTAAATGATAACACATGGACACATAGAGGGGAAACAACAGACACTGAGGCCTACTGGAGGGTGGAGGGTGGAAGGAGGAAGAGGATCAGGTAAAATAACTAATGGGTACTAGGCTTAATACATAGGTGACAAAATAATCTGTACAACACACACCCATGACATGATTTCAGGTACATAACAAATATGCACATGTACCCCTGACTTTAAAATAAAACTTAAATAAATAAAGTTTAACCAATAAAAAGAAAGACTCCACCAAAAGTCTCTTAGAACTGATAAATGATTTTGTAAAATTTTATAATACAATATTAATGTGCAAATATTGGTAACATTTCTGTACATCACAATGCTCAAACTGAGAGTCAAATCAAGAATGCATTCCTATTTACAATAGCCACAGAAAAATATACCTAGGAATACAACTAACCAAAGAAGTAAATGATCTCTACATGAAGAACTGCAAAACACTGCAGAAAGAAATTATTGATGATGCAAGTGGAAAAACATTCCCTATTCATGGACTGGAAAAAAAATCAATATTGTTAAAATGGTCATACAACTCAAAGCAACATACAGAGTCAACACTATTCCTATCAAACTTTTAACATCATTTTTCACAGAATACAAGAAAAAATTAAATCATATGGAACCAAAGAAGTGCCCAAATGGCCAAAGCAATGCTGAGCAATAAGAGCAAAGACAGAGGTATCTTGTTATCTGATTTCAAACTATATTATAAGTCTACAGTAACCAAAACAGAATGGTACTGGTAAAAAAAAAATAAAACAAACAAACAAAAAAGACACACAGATTTTAATGGAACAGAATACATAAACCAACAATAAAACAACATTCCTACAACCACCCAATCTTTGACAAAGTCAATAAAAACAAACAATGCGTTAAGGACTCCCTATTCAATAAATTGTGCTGGAATACCTGGCTAGCAATATGTAGAAGAATGAAACTGCACCCCTGCCTTTTACTATATACAAAAAGAAACTCAAGACGAATCAAAGATTTAAATGTAGACCTCAAATTAAAAAAAATCTTAGAATAAAACCCCAAAACTATCATTCTGTACATTGGTCTTGGCAAAGAATTTGTGACCAAGTCCTCAAAAGCAATTGTAACAAAACCAAAAATTCACAAGTGGGTCCTAATTAAACTAAACAGCTTTTAGACAGCAAAAGAAACTATTAACAGAGTAAGAAAACAAATTACAGAATGGGAGAAAATTTTTGCAAAGTATGTATTCAATAAAGGACTAATGTCTAGAATCTGTAAGGTATGTAAACAACTCAACAGACAACAAACAAGTAACCACATTAAAAAGTGAGCAAAAGACATGAACAGACACCTCTCAAAAGAAGGCATACATGAGGCAAACAAGTATATGAATAAATGCTCCACATTACTCATCATCAGAGAAATGTAAATCAAAAGTACAATGAGATACCATCTCACACCAGTCAAAATGGGTATTATGAAAAAGGTGAAAAAATAAATGCTGGGAAAGTTGTGGAGAAGAGGATATGCTTATGAACAGCTGGTGAAATGTAAATTAGTTCAGGCATCGTGGAAAGCTGTTTGGAGATTTCATAAGTAACTTAAAACAGAGCTACCATTTGACCCACCAATACCATTACTATATATATACCCAAAGGAGTATAAATCACTCTGACATAAAGACACACACACACATATGTTCATTGTGACACTATTCACAGTAGTGAAGACATGGAATCCACCTGAGTGCCCATCATTGGTGACTGGACAAAGAAAATGTTGTACGTGTACATCATGGAATTCTACACAGTCATTATAAAGAATAAAATTATGTGGCTTTTTAGCAACGTGGATGCAGTTGGAGGCCATAATCCTAAGTGAATTAATACAGGAACAGAAAACCAAATATGGCATTTTCTCACTTAGAAGTGGAAGCTAAATATTGAGGATACATGAACACAAAGAAGAGAGCAAAAGACACTGGTACCTTCCTGAAGTTGGAGCATGGGAAGAGCGTGAGGATCAAAAAACTCCCTATTGTGTACTAGGCATATTACTTGGGTAATGAAATAATCTGTGCACCTAACTGCTATGACATACAATTTACCCATGTAACAAACGCACATATGTATCCCCTGAACCGAAATAAGATTGGAAAGAATAAAGACATAAAAGTGGCAAAAATAAATAAATAAGTAAGGGCATCACTAATCATCAGAGAAATGTAAATCAAAACCACAATGAGATACCATCTCACACCAGTCAGCATGGCTAGTATTAAAAAGTTAGAAAGTAGTAGATGCTGGCAAGGCTGTGGAGAAAAGGGAATGCTTATACACCGGTGTTGGGTATGCAAATTAGCTCAGTAACTGTGGAAAGAAGTTTGGAGACGTCTAAAAGAACTCAAAACACAACTACCATTTGATTCAGAAATTCTATTACTTGGTATATGCCCAAAGGAAAGTAAATCATTCTACCAAAAAGACAAATGTGCCTGTATGTTAATCAGAGCTCTATTTACAATAGCAAAGACACAGAATCAACCTAGATGCCCATCAGCAGTGGACTGGATAAAGAAAATTTGGTACATATACACCACGGACTAATATGCAGCCATAAAAAAGAATATCATGCCCTTTACAGCAACATGAACACAACTAGAGGCCATTATACTAAGCAAATTAAAACAGAAACAAAAAATCAAATACCACATATTCTCACTTGTAAGTGGAAGCTAAACATTAGGTACACACAGATGTAAAGATGGGAACAATAGACACAGAGGACTACTAAAGAGGGAAGAGTGGCAGGGGTGGGGGCTGACAAACTACTTATTGTGTACTATGCTCACTACTTGGGCAACAGGATCTTTCATACCCCAAACCTCAGTGTCATGAAACATACCCATATAAATATATATAGTTTTTTGGTAACTGGATTTTTATTGTACTGCTACTTAAAAAATGCAAAATGCCTAATTTAAATAGAATTATACATTGATTGATCTCTGGAAACATTAAGCCACAGAAATACTCAATTTAGGTTAACCTACATTAATAGAGAATGTAGACAGTGGGCTGACAATGGAGAATGCATTATGATAACTTTGGCAAAAGTCATTGTTCACTACTGAGTGTTACATAATCCACTTTCACAAAATTAGTGTTTTTTAAAAACATATCAAGTTTTTCTGCCATTACTAGCTGGCAAAATGTTTGTTTCTATTAAATTGGTCTATTCTAGGCATAGAATATTAAAATAGCAGTGAATGTACTAAACTTAGATATACCACTTCAGATTATTAAAACTTCATAATTTTGGTTATATGGCTTTTACCAAAGAGTGTTTCTGAGATTTTATCAAGTTCCTGTTATTTTTTTGCGTGCGTTCTGTTCTTCTTCAGTTAAATGACCTTTAGAAAGACACCCTTTATAAGTTAAGCAGAATTTTTAAAGTGACCCAATGCACACATTTTCTTTCCACATATCTCCCCCAACAATTAATAAAAACCATATTTGTTACCTAAAAATAAGTTTCTACCCAAACATTTATCAAAATTTGCCCAAACTTTCCATATGTGGTTTTTCTATGTGGCATTCTGTGGTTAAAAACAATTCCATGTTTTTCTGACCTTCCTTGACCTAGTTTACTTTTTGCTTCCGATGGTATCTGGTGGAGTTGTAGGCTATTTAATCTGAAACACTTAATATTTAATTTGAAATCCCAAGGTTAAGTTTGTGAAGTTTTGTCTCCATTTCCCATCCCTGATTTTAGTAAATGTTGAATATCCCTTATCTAAAATGCCAGGGATCAGAAGTATTTGAGAGTTCAGGATCGTTCAGATATTGGAATATTTGCATTATACAGTGTTTCATTTCTTTCAAAAGAACTTCCTCTCATAACAGTTTGAGCCAAGCCCTTTAATCTTTTGGCAGTAATGTGTGTTATTAAATCCTGATCTAATGAAAATGTTTACTCTTGGGCCGAGTGTGGTGGCTCCTGCCTGTAATCCCAGAACTTTGGGAGGCTGAGGCAGGAGGATCACCTGAGTTCCAGAGTTTGAGATCAACCTGACCAACATGGGGAAATCCCGTCTCTACTAAAAATATAAAAAATTAGCTGGGCATGATAGTGAGTGCCTGTAATCCCACCTACTTGGGAGGCTGAGGCAGGAGAATCGCTTGAACCAGGGAAGTGGAGGTTTCAGTGAGCTAAGATCATGCCATTGCACTCCAGCCTGGTTAACAAAAGCGAAACTCTCTCTGAAAAAAAAAAAGAGAATATTTATAGCTCACTTAATGTTGCTTTTTGTTTTACTTGCTGCTTATCACAACGACAAAGAATATGTGGAAATAAGCACAGTGTACCACAGCAAATCTACTTGTGTGTCATTAGTGTTAGTCTAAATTACTAACTGTTTTCTTTGGTAAGCATAGCAATTGAAGCAGAGTTCAGGTGCTGATATTCCCTTCTTAATATTTACAAGTATATAAGACTTTTGGAAGAGTTTATGGTAAATATGCAATAAATTAGATATCTTTGTATGTTAATATGTTCTTTCTTACCAAAAAATCTAGGAATATTTATTACAGGTGAGTTTGTTTTTCATATATGTCCCTATATTGTTCTAAAGTAGAACGCTAGTCAATAAAAAGTCGTTTAAGTATCTTAAAAATATTTTTTAAAATTATAGTTACTTCTAGATTTAAATATAAGGCAAGTTCCTTTTTATTTTGTAAATCATTTTGGCTTTAAATGTTTCCATTTTGTAAAATAAGAAGTCTCTTCTTCAAATATTGTCTTCTTAACCACTCATATCAGCTATTTATGGTTCTGTGTGCTGGTTAGTTGCAAAACAAAAGCCTACATTCTATGTGGTTAAACAACCCTTTGTAAGTAATTTCCAGACAGCTAAAATATGTACTAATTTTATACTTGACATTTTATTAGTTGGAGCTACAGTCATTTGAAGAAGGTTTGAATTTCAGATTTTTATTGCTCTTTTCTGATAGGTTTTGCCAGTGAAAATTAAATCCAGTGGCACTTTCTGCAGATTTAGGTGATAACTCATTTTTTCTAGCCTGTGTTCCTTCTTAGTTAATTAGGTTCAAGATTATTTATAAATTGCTGCAGACCATCAGGAGTTACTTAATTCCATACTACTGTCCCTAGGTTGCTTGTTACTTCATAAATTATTTTACCTAGTAATTTGGGTGAATGTCAAATGGTTCTGGAAAAATCCAGTTATTAAGACTTGGGACAAATAAATAGCTTAGAACAAAAAAATGGAAACCCAATTTGTTCTAAGCCCTATGCATACATTAATTGCAACACCATGGATCAAACAATCTATGAAACTGGTTACAGCCTACCTTAAAATTGGTGCAAATTGGGCTAGGCAGAGTAGCTCACACCTGTAATCCCAGCACTTTGGGAGGACAAGGTGGGTGGATGACTTGAGGTCAGGAGTTTGAGATCAGCCTGAGAAACATATCAAAAAACCATCTCTACTAAAAATATAAAAAATTGGCTGGGGGTGGTGGTAGGTGCCTGTAATCCCAGCAACTTGGGAGGTTGAGGCAGAATTGCTTGAACCAGGGAGGCAGAGTTTGCAGTGAGTTGAGATCACACCATTTCACTCAAGACTGGGTGACAGAGCAAGAATCTGTCAAAAAAAAAAAAAAATGGTGCAAATTGGTGCAGTTTTCTTAAACCCAGAGTTTTAAATATGGATTGGGGAATTTTCCAAAAAGACCTACTATTTCTACTTGAAAGAGGAAAAAATTTAACAACACATGAAATAAAAAATTGATAAACTGGATTTCATCAAAATTAAGAACTGCTGATCTTTCTAAAATACTATCAAGGGAATGAAAAGGCAAGCCACTTGCTGGGGAAAAATATTTACAAATTAAATTCCCAATAAAGGATTTATATATGAAATATATAAAGAATGATTGAAAGTTAATAACGAGATAATAAGGAAAGTGATAGTCAATGGATATAGGTTTCTTTTTGGAGTGATAAAATCTTTTTGGGATTAAACAGTGGTATTAGTTGTACAACTCTGAATATACTAAAATTCACTAAACTTCATACATACATATCTGTTTTTACTATGCTTCACTTTATTATGTTTCCAAGATACTGCACTTTATTTATTCATTTTTTTTAAAAAATTGAAGGTTAGTAACAATCCTGTGTTGAGCAAGTCCATTGGCACCATTTTTCCAACAATGTATGCTCACTTCATGTCTCTGTGTCACATTTTGATTATTCTCACAGTATTTCAATTTTTTTCATTATCATTTTATCTATTATGGTGATCTGTGTTAAGTGATCTTTGTTTTGTTTTTGTTTTTGTTTTTGTTTTCTGAGATAGGGTCTCGCTCTGTCACCCAGGCTGGAGTGCAGCAGCATGATCATGGCTCACTGCAGCCTCGGCCTCCTGGGCTCAATTGATCCTCCCACCTCAGCCTGCCAAGTAGCTGGGACTACAGGTGTGTGCCACCATGCCTGGCTAATTTTGTTGTTGTTGTTGTATGGATGGAATTTTGCCATGTTGCCCAGGCTGTTCTCAAACTCCTGGGCTCAAGCTATCTGCACCCCTTGGCCTTTCTCATAGTGCTCAGATTATAGGCATGAGCCACCATGTGTGGGCAGTAAGTGATCTTTGATGTTACAATTGCTATCCTTTTGGGACGTCATAGACTGTACCCATATAAGACATGGTACTTAATTAATAAATGTTGTATGTATTCTGAAACACACAATAAAAACATAAACAAAGATCACTTGTTCTACTAACCAACTATTCCCTCATGTCTCCCCTTCTTTTTGGACATCCCTATTCTCTGAGACAAAACAATATTGAAATTAGGTCAATTAATAATTCTATGATTAATGTTCAAGTGAAAAGAGTCCAATGTCACTCACTTCAAACCAAATGCTAGAAATCGTTAAACTTAATGTGAAAGGCATGCTGACAATCAAGATAGCAAGGCCTCTTGCACCAGTCAGCCAAATTATAAATGCAAAGGAAAAGGTTTTGGATAAAATTAAAACTGCTAGTTTTTTTCATACCCCAGTGGCAACTGGAGTGCCAGTTAGACAGAACCGTTCACTCCCCTGGAAAGGGGGCTGAAGTCAGGGAGCCAAGCGATCTAGCTCAGCAGATCCCACCCCCATGGAGCCCAGCAAACTAATATCCACTGGCTTAAAATTCTCACTGCCAGCACAGCAGTCTGAAGTTGACCTGGGGTGCTCAAGCTTGGTGGGGGAAGAGGCTTCTGCTTACTGAGGCTTGAGTAGGTGATTTTCCCCTCATAGTATAAACAAAACCACCAGGAAGTTCAAACTGGGCAGAGTCCACCACAGCTCCACAGAGTTGCTGTAGCCAGATTGTCTCTCTAGATTCCTCCTCTATGGGTAGGGCATCTTTGAAAAAAAGGCAGCAGCCCCAGTCAAGGGCTTATAGATAAAATTCCTATCTCCCTGGGACAGAGCACCTGGGGGAAGGGGCAGCTGTGGATGCAGCTTCAGCAGACATAAACATTCCTGCCTGCCACCTCTGAAGAGAGCAGTGGCTCTCCCAGGACAGCACTCAAACTCTGCTAAGGAACAGACTGCCTCCTCAAGTGGGTCCCTGACTCCTGTACCTCCTGACAGGGAGAGACTTCCCAGCAGGGGACCACAGACACCTCATACAGGAGAGCTCCGGCTGGCATCTGGTGGGTGCCCCTCTGGCACGAAGCTTTCAGAAGAAGGAACAGGCAGCAATCCTTGCTGTTCTGCAGCCTCTGCTGGTGATACCCAGGCAAGCACAATATGGAGTGGACCTCCAGCAAATTCCAACAGACCTGCAGCTGAGGGGGCTGACTGTTAGCAGGAAAACTAACAAACAGAAAGGAATAGCATCAATATCAACAAAAAGAACGTCCACTCAGAGACCCCATCTGAAGGTCACCAACATCAAAGACCAAAGGTAGATAAATCCACGAAGATGAGAAAAAAATAGTGCAAAAAGGCTGAAATTTCCAAAAAACCAGAATGCCTCTTCTTTTCCAAGGAATCTCAACTCCTCGCCAGCAAGGAAACAAAATTGTATTGAGAATGAATTTGATGAATTGACAGAAGTAGGCTACAGAAGGTGGGTAATAGTAAATTCCTCCAAACTAAAGGAGCATGGTTCTAACCCAATGCAAGGAAGCTAAGAACCTTGATAAAAGGCTAGAGGAGTTGCTAACTAGAATAACCGGTTTAGAGAAGAACATAAATGACCTGATGAAGCTGAAAAACACAGAACGAGAACTTCATGAAGCAGACAAAAGTATCAATACCTGAATTGATCAAGTGGAAGAAAGGATATCAAAGATTGAAGATCAACTTAATGAAATAAAGCATGAAGACAACAAGATTAGAGAAAAAAGAATGAAAAGGAATGAACAAAAGTATCAATACCTGAATTGATCAAGTGGAAGAAAAGATATCAAAGATTGAAGATCAACTTAATGAAATAAAGCATGAAGACAACAAGATTAGAGAAAAAAGAATGAAAAGGAATGAACAAAGACTCCAAGGAATATGCGAATATGTGAAAAGACCAAACCTAGGTTTGATTCGTGTAACTGAAAGTGATGGGGAAAATGGAACCATGTTGGAAAACACTCTTCAAGATATTATCCAGGCGAATTTCCCAAACCTAGCAAGGCAGGCCAACATTCAAATTTAGGAAATACAGAGGACAACACAAAGATATTCCTCAAGAAGAGCAATCCCAAGATACATAATTGTCAGATTCACCAAGGTTGAAATGAAAGAAAAAATGTTAAGGGCAGCCAGACAGAAAGGTCAGGTTACCCCCAAAGGGAAGCCCATCAGACTCACAGCAGATCTCTCTGTAGAAACCCTGCAAGCCGCAAGAGAGTGGGGGCCAATATTCAACATTTTTTTTTGTAATTTTAAATGATAAATTTCATTTTTATTGAATAAAAACATAATTATACAAGCATGAAAATATATTCAAATATTTTAATACATTAAATTTTTTGTAACTTCAAATGCTTTATATAAAAGTATTGAGGTCAAAGTAGCATTATACTTGCTAATAATTACCAAAATTCTGATTTTGCTATACTTTTCATCAGGATATCTGGTATACTTCCCAACTAAACAGATTAAGATTCTAGAAAAATAAAAGATGACAACAGTCTTTGAAATAAGAGCAATTTTGGGGTGAGAAATAGTAGTTTCTAGGAATGCACAACTAAACCATAGTGTACATTTAAGTTACAAAGTTTTTAAAAATTCAAACGTTCCTTGGCTGGGCATGGTGGCTCATGCCTGTAATTCTAGAACTTTGGGAGGCCGAGGCAGGAGTTCAAGACCAGCCTGGCCAACATGGTGAAAGCCTGTCTCTTCTAAAAATACATATTAGCCAGTGTGGTGGTGGACACCTGTAATCCCAGCTACTTGGGAAGCTGAGGCAGAAGAATCATTTGAACCCAGGAGATGGAAGTTGCAGTGAGCTTAGATTGCGCACACCCTGGGCAACAGAGCAAAACTTCATTTCAAAAAAAAAAAAAATTCTTATAGTTCCCTTTCAAAAAGCACACTAATCATATTTTAAATATGTATCTTACATATATAAAACAAACAAATTTATTCTCCATAGCTCACCCAATCCCCAAAAATTCTGGTGAAATGGATAGCAAGTGAGTAGTGAGAAGGTTCTGTGGACACTGGCTATATGTGAGATGTTCGGATTGCCACACTTCCTCTGAGTAAAGCAATTAGGATGAAAACGTGGACTGCAGCCTATGTCATTTGCCCTTTTGTGATACCATGTTTAAAGACCTTTTCCTGGCCCCACTATATTGATCATGCTCATTATAGAACAGTCAGGAAATACAGAAAAGTACAGAAAAAAATAATAACACTGTAATCTTAACACAGAGATACCTACTGGCAACATTTTGGTGCTTATTTTCTGTCTTTTCCCTAAGCATACAAAAATACAAACAAATACATATAAAAATGCTGTTATATTGTCGACAGAATTTGATATTTTGCTTTTTTCACTCAATACAATGGTCTTGTGTTCCTCCCTTCCCTTTATATATTCTTCATCAGAATTTATATTAATTGCCAAAAAATCTTTCAAGATTGAATATACTATAAAGTAAAATACTTTAAATGGTATTTATGATTTTATAGCTTTTAAAGTTATATTTTGTATATTCATTTTTGTTATTTTGTATAACATTTTAAAAGCTATAAAATTGAAGTATGTATTACATTTTTGAGAACCGACGCTTCTCAGCATGCAGTTCAACTGGTTCAAGTCCTCTTTATGCTTCCCTAAGTCCTCAAAGGCTGGGAAGGAACAGCAAATTAGACACTGCACAAGGATATTACACCCCAGCATTGAAGGTCACATTCCAGAAGGTCCAGTTGAAAGTGACTGATTCCATGTTAAGTCATACATGGATAACTGAAGGTCTGTTTGTAAAGTTCAAATGCTGAACTCCTACAAGCTGTAAAACAGAGTTGATAGGTTTGTGATCCAACCTATTCCTATCACAGTGTATAAAATGAATGTTGTCACGTGGACCTAAAATGAGAATTCCACCTTGCTGAAATGGGTCTCCTTGAAAATCAAAGAGAGTTCCAGTTACAGCCCATCACAGGTTCTGAAGGCTTCTGAGAGTAGATTCGAATTTATATGGGGACTCTGTCCTGAGAAAGCAATTTCTTCACCTCTTTTCATTCCCAATCTTATATAAATTTCCCTCTTGGGATCGACATACATTTTATGAAAATATCCAGTCAGTTTGCAAAAAAGGCTCTATATGATGATAGGATGACTGTCCAATCACTATGAGGGTGACATTTGCTTTTTGTAAGAAACTCTTGGGGATTTTGGCCAGATCCTCCATGTATTCCTTGCATATGTAACACAGAAAATGCCACACTACCACCACCATGGCTTGGCACTCTGGAACAGTGGGTGGAACAGCACCCTCTGCCTGTGAGTGTCCAGCACCAGCAGCTCACCCACAGTGGCCACCAAGGGCAGCCCATCCTCAGGGTTGCTTGGGGCTGGGACTGGGGGGTGGAGGCAGTGCTGCCACTAAACTTCAACATTTGTAAAGAAAAGAATTTTCAACCCAGAATTAGAATTTCATATCCATCCTAGTTTAGCTTTATAAGCAAAGGAGAATTAAAATATTTTACAGACAAGCAAATGCTCAGAGATTTTGTCACCAACAGGCCCGGCTTACAAGAGCTCCTGAAGGAAGCACTTAATATGGAAAGAAAAAACCGGTACCAGCCACTGCAAAAACATTCCAAATTGTAAAGACCATTGACACTATGAAGAAACTGCATCAACTAATGGGCAAAATAACCAGCCAACATCATAATGACAGGATTGAATTCAAACATAATAGTATTAACCTTAAAGGTTAACAAACTAAGTACCCCAATTAAAAGACACAGACTGGCAAATTGGATGAAGAGTCAAGACCCATCAGTGTGCTGTATTCAGGAGCCCCGTCTCATGTGCAAAGACACATATAAGCTCAAAATAAACGGATGGAGAAATATTTGCCAAGCAAATGGAGAGTGGGAAAAAAAAGCAAGGGTTAAAATCCTAGTCTCTAATAAAATAGACTTTAAACCAATAAAGATTAAAAAAGACAAAGAAGGACATTACATTATGGTAAAGGGATCAATACAACAAGAAGAGCTAACTTTCCTAAATATACATGCACCCAATGCAAGAGCACCCAGATTTACAATGCAAGTTCATAGAGACCTACAAAGAGAGTTAGACTCCCATACAATGTTAGTGGGAGAATTCAACACACCACTGTGTCAGTATTAGACGGATCAATGAGAAAGAAAGTTAACAAGGATATTCACAATTTGAACTAAGCTCTGGACCAAGCAGACCTAATAGACATCTATAGAACCCTCCACCCCAAATCAACAGAATATACATTCTTCTCAGCACCACATCACACTTATTCTAAAATTGGCCACATAATTGAAAGTAAAACACTCCTCAGCAAATGCAAAAGAATGAAAATTATAACAAACAGTCTCTCAGACCACAATGCAATCAAATTAGAACTCAGGATTAAGAAACTCACTCAAAACCACAAAACTACATACATGGAAACTGAACAACTTGCTCCTTAATGACTACTGGGTAAACAATGAAATGAAGGCAGAAATAAAGAAGTTCTTTGAAACCAATGAGAGCAAAGACACAGCTTACCAGAATCTCTGAGATATAGCTAAAGCAGTGTTTAGAGGGAAATTTATACAACTAAATGCCTACAGGAGAAAGCAGGAAAGATCTAAAATAGGCACCCTAACATCACAATTAAAAGAATTAGAGAAGCAAGAGCAAACATATTCAAATGCTATCAGAAGACAAGAAATAACTAAGATCAGAGCAGAACTGAAGGAGATAGAGACATTAAAAACCCTTCCAAAAAAATCAATGAATCCAGGAGCTGGTTTTTTGAAAAGATTAACAAAATAGATACACCACTAGCCAGTCTAATAAAGAAGAAAAGAGAAAAGAATCAAATAAACACATTAAAAAATAATAAAGGGGATATCACCACTGATCCCACAGATATACAAACTACCATCAGAGAATACTATAAACACCTCTATGCAAATAAACCATAAAATCTAGAAGAAATCGATAAATTCCTGGATGCATATGCCCTCCCAAGACTAAAGCAGGAAGAAGTCAAATCCCGGAATAGAGCAATAACAATTTCTGAAAATGAGACATGAATTAATAGCTTGCCAACAAAAAAAAGCCCAGGACCAGATGGATTGACAGCTGAATTCTACCAGAGGTAGAAAGAGGAGCTGGTACCATTCCTTCTGAAACTATTCCAAATAACAGAAAAATTGGAACTCCTCCCTCACTCATTTTATGAGGCCAGCATCATCCTGATACCAACACAAAAAATAAATTTCACACCAATATCCCTGATGAACATCAATGTGACAATCCTCAATAAAATACTGGCAAACCAAATCCAGTAGCACATCAAAAAGCTGATCCACCATGATCAAGTTGGCTTCATTGCTGGAATTCAAGGCTAATTCAACATATGCAAATCAATAAAGGTAATCCATCACATAAACAGAACCAATGACAAAAACCACATGATTATTTCAATAGATGCAGAGATGACCTTCGATAATATTCAACACCTATTTTTGCTAAAAACTCTCAATAAACTAGGTATTGATGGAATATATCTCAAAATAATAAGAGCTGTTTATGGCAAACCCACAGCCAATATCATACTGAATGGGCAAAAACTAGAAGCATTCCTTTGAAAACCAGCACAAGACAAGGATGCCTTTTTCACCACTCCTACTCAACATAGTATTGGAAGTTCTTGCCAGAGCAATCACTCAAGAAAAAGATATAAAAGGTATTCAAAAGGAAGAGAAAAAATCAAATTGTCTCAGTTTGCAGACGACGTGATTGTTTATTCAGAAAACCCCAGCGTCTCAGCCCAAAAACTCCTTAAGTTGATGAATAACTTCAGCAAAGTCTCAGGATACAAAATCAATGTGCAAAAATCACAAGCATTCCTACACACCAATAATAGACAGAGAGCCAAATCATGAGTGAGCTCCCATTCACAATTGCTACAAAAAGAATAGAATACCTAGGAATACAACTTACAAGGGATGTGAAGGACCTCTTCAAGGAGAACTACAAACCACTGCTCAAGGAAATAAGAGACGACACAAACAGATTGAAAATCATTCCATGCTAATGGATAGGAAGCATCAATATTGTGAAAATGGCCATACTGTCCAAAGTAATTTATAGATTCAATGCTATCCCCATCAAGCTATCATTGACTTTCTTCACAGAATTAAAAGAAAAAACTGCTTTTAATTTCATATGGAACTTAAAAAGAGCCCATATAGCCAAGGCAATCCTAAGCAAAAAGAACAAAGCCAGAGGCATCAAACTACCTGACATAAAACTATACTACAAGGCTAGTATAGTTTGGTAACCAAAATAGCATGGTACTAGTACCAAAACAGATATATAGACCAATGGAATAGAACAGAGGCCTCATAAATAACACCACACGTCTACAACCATGTGATCTTTGACAAACCTGACAAAAACAAGCAATGGGGAAAGGATTCCCTATTTAATAAATCGTATCAGGAAAACTGGCTACCTGTACGCGGAAAACAGAAACTGGACTCCTTCCTTACACTTACACAAAAATTAACTCAAGATGGTTTAAAGACTGAAACATAAAACCTAAAACCATAAAAACTCTAGAAGAAAACCTAGGCAATATCATTCAGGACATAGGTATGGGCAAAGACTTAAGGACTGAAACACCAAAAGCAATGACAACAAAAGCCAAAATTGACAAATGAGATCTAATTAAACTAAAGAGCTTCTGCACAGCAAAAGAAACTATCATCAGAGTCGACAGGAAACCTAAAGAATGGGAGAAAAATTTTGCAATCTATCCATATGACAAAGGGCTAATATCCAGAATCTACAAGGAACTTAAATTTACAAAAACAAGCAAACAAACAAACAGCCCCATCAAAAAGTGGGCAAAGGATATGAACAGACACTTCTCAAAAGACGACATTTATGCAGCCAGCAAACATATGAAAAAAATCTCATCATCTCTAGTCGTTAGAGGAATGCAGATCAAAACCACAATGATATACCATCTCATGCCAGTTAGAATGGCAATCATTAGAATGTCAGGAATCAACAGATGCTGGAGAGGATGTGGAGAAATAGGAATGCTTTTATACACTTGGTGGGAGGGTAAATTAGTTCAATCATTGTGGAAGACAGTGTGGTGATTCCTCAAGGATCTAGAACCAGAAATACCATTTGACCCTGCAATTTGATTACTGGGTATATACTCAAAAGTTTATAAATCATTCTGCTATAAAGACATGTGCACACGTATGTTTATTGCAGCACTGTTCACAAAAGGAAAGACTTGGAACCAACCCAAATGCCCATCAATGATAGACTGGATAAAGAAAATGTGGCACATATTCACCATGGAATAGTATGCAGCCTTAAAAAAGGATGAGTTCATGTTCTTTGCAGGGACATGGATAAAACCAGAAACCATCATTCTCAGCAAGCTAACATAGGAACAGAAAACCATACATCGCATACTCTCACTTGTAAGTGGTAGTTGAACAATAAAAACACATGAACACAGGGAGGGGAACACCGTACACCAGGGCCTGTCAGGGAGTCAGGGGCTAGGGCATACCTAATAGGAGAAATACCTAATGCGAATGATGGGTTGATGGGTGAAACAAACCACCATGGCGCATGTATACCTATGTAACAATCCTGCACATTCTGCACATGTATCCAAGAACATAAAATATAGTAATAAAAAATAAATCAGATAAAGTTATATCATCCAGTTTTTAAGCTTCCTTAACAATAAAATTAAATAGGTGTTGAACACACAAAAAAATTTAAAACTGCTATTCCAGTGGACACATGAATGATAAGAAAGCAAAACAATCTTACTGCTTTTAGGGAGAAAGTTTTAGTGGTCTGGATATAAGATCAAACCAGCCACAACATTTCCTTAAGCTAAAGTCTAATCCTGAGCAAGCCCCAACTTCTCTCAATTCTACAAGAGCTGAGAGAGGTGAGGAAGCTGCAGGAAAAAAGTTGTAAGCTGGCAGACTTTGGTTCATGAGGTTTAAGGAAAGAAGCAGTCTTTATAACATAAAAGTACAAGGTGAGACAGCAAGCCCTAATGTAGAAGCTGCAGCAAGTTACTTGGAAGATCTAGCTAAGATAATTGATGAAGGGGCTACAATAAACAACAGATTTTCAATGTAGACAAAACAGCCTTGTACTGAAAAAAGCTGCCACCTAGGACTTCCATACCTAGACGGAAGTCAATGCATGGTTTTAAAGCTTCAAAAAACAGGCTGACTTCTTTTTAGGGGATAATGCAGCTGGTGACTTTAAGCCAATGCTCATTTTCCATTTTGAAAATTCTAGTGCCCTTAAGAATTATGCCAAATCTACTCTGCTTATTTTCTATAAATGGAAAAACAAGGCTCATATAACAGTACATCTGTTTACAGCTCTACAGCATGGTTTACTGAATATTTTAGGCCTACTCTTGAGACCATCTCAGGTATAAAAGATCCTTTCAAAGTACTACTTTTCATTGAAAATGCATCTAGTCACATAAGAGCCCTGATGGAGATATATAAGAAGATTGATATTGTTTTCTAACCTGCTAACACAGCATCCATCCTGCAGCCTAGAGATCAAGATGTAATATTGATTTTCAAGTCCTATTATTTAAGAAATACATTTTATAAGGCTGTGGTTGCCAGAGATAGTGATTCCTCTGATGTATCTGGGATAAGTAAATTAAAAACCATCTGGAAATGATTCACCATTCTTGATTCCATTAAGAATATTTGTACTTCATGGGAGGAGGTCAAAATATCAACATTAACAGGAGTTTGGAATAACTTGATTCCAACCCCATGACTGACTTTGAGGGTTCAAGATTTTACTGGAAAAAATAACTGTAGATTTGGTGAAAACAGCAAGAAAACTAGAATTAGAAGTGGAGCTGGAAGATGTAACAGAATTGTTGCAGTCTCATGATAAAACTTTTTAATAGATGAGGAGATGCTTCTTATGTATGAGCAAAGAAAGTGGTTTGTTGGAATGGAATCTGCTGGTGAAGATGCTGTGAACACTGTTGAAATGACAGCAAAAGATTTAGAATATTACATAAGCTTACTTGATAAAGCCGTGGTGGGGTTTGAGAGGATAGACTTTAACTTTAAAAGAAGTGCTGCTGTGGGTAAAATATTATCAATCAGAATCACATGCTGTAGAGAATTGTTATGAAAGAAAGAGTCAATGAATTTGGCAAATTTCATTGTTTTCTAAATTTAAGAAATTTCCACAGCTACCTCATTCTTCAGGAACCACCACCGTCATCATTCAGCGCCACAAACATCAAGGCAAGACCCTCCATCAGTAAAAAGATTACAACTCACTGAAGGTTCAGATGATTGTTAGCATTTTTGGGCATGCAATAAAATATTTTCAATTTAAAAAATGTGCAGTTTTTAGACATAATGCTATTGCACACTTAATAGACTATAGTATAGTATAAACATAACTTTTATATGAAATAGGAAACTAAAAAGTTCATGTGACTCACTTTATTGTGATATTTACTTTGTTACAATATTTGCTTTCCTGTAGTGATCTGGAACTGAACTTACAATAATTCCAAGGTATTCTTGTACTTTAACTGGATAAATTGTATGTTATATGAATTAAACCTCGACAAACCTGTTTTGTGAAAATTCCATGATAAAAAAACAATTTTAAAAACACATACAAAATATTTGAATAGACACTTCACCATGAAAGAGATAGCAATAGTAAATAAACACAGGAAAAGCAGCTCAATATTATTAGTTATTAGGGAAACACAAATCAAAACCACAATGGGATACAACCAGGTACCTGATACAATGGCTTAAAAATGGACCATATAAAATGATAGCAAGGATGTAGAGCAATTAGAACTCATACATACACTGAAGATGAAAATGTAAATTGATACAACTACTTTGAAAAACAGTTTGGCAGCTTCTTAAGTTAACCATACAAGTACCATAAAAATCAGTCATTTCATTCTTAGTTATTTAATCAAGGCAAATGAAAGAATATATCTACACAAAGGTTTGTACACAAATAATCATAGCAACTTAATTTTTAAAACTTGAAATAACTCAAAGGTTCATCACAGTTGAAGAAATAAACACATTGTGGTATATGCATTCTAGCAGGCAGAAGAAAGTGTACTAGAGATCAGAAGATGTGTATTCCAGTTCTGGAGTTTCATGACTTAGAATGAGTACAATAACATTAAAATTTTTCACTGTTCTCATTTAGATAATGAAGGAAATAATATTTCCCTTTTTATGTGTTGGTTCTAAAACTCAAATGAGATAAATATATGGGGTTATTTGGTAAGCTATAATTTTATGACGTTTTATTGGTTTTTAACTCCTTGATTTTTTTCTGATTGCATCTATGAATTATATTTTCTGAAATTTTAATTTTTCTTTCTTCTGATGTTTTATCACATTAAAGAAGGCTATAGCCTTAGAACTTTTTCTTTAAGTCTTTAGCTAATAAATGATACATTTTGACATTCTTGGAAGATTCATTTGTGATTGATAATTTACTTCCTGTGAAACACAGAAGGCTAGTATAAGGGGCGAAAAGGATATCATCATGACTGATTATTGATTTTTTAGCACATTAACAAAGATTCATACTCAGTCTTTGAATTCTATGTTTTGGGTTCTTGCCCCAATAAAAGATTTTGGGCACTCAAATATCCAGTTCATTTGTTACTCTTGAATGGCCAAACTTAAATAAGGCATTTTAATCAGAACATATCTTTATTGTTAGAAAATATAATTACTAATAACACATGTAAGTTAGGCCCCAAAGTTCTGCAGGTTTCTTCTCTCTGGTTTACTGTCCCTCTTAAAAACATTTTTTGTGCAAAAACATAAAGCTGAATGAAACTAATTTCACCAAAGAATATATATATATATTTAAGTAAGTCAAGCATTGGACTGTTACACAGCATTAGGCTACTTAATGGTCTTGATTTGGCTTTTATTGACTTAAACTATATTGATGATTTACTATACTCAAATTGTCTATTGCAACAATATATTTCTTGGTAAATATAGTCTGAAAAAAAATTGCCCAAGCAGAAGAGAGGTCGTTTTTCCCATCAGGGGAAAAATGGTTTCTGGTTTGTCAGTTCTACAGAGGATGGTGCTTTTTTCCACGTGGTGGAAGTAGGCTTATTTGGCTTCTTTTTATTTTATTTTATTTTATTTTATCTTGCCTTTACATGTAGGCTCATTTTACCCTCAAAGCATAATTTAGGCTCTTTGTACTTAAGTATTTGAGTCATTTGCCTTTTAGTCAGTCAAGTTCTTTATAGAAGGTATTTTATTTTTTGGACATGAAAAAATGTTTACAATTGAGGGGAGAAAAGCACCTTACAGAAAGAACATTATGCATAAAACCATTTCAGTTTTGTCATAGATAAATACATATGTAATCATTTTTAAAAGTCTGAGAACAGATACCAACTTTCTGGGTGGTGAGATACATAATGCACTTTTGTAATCAGGAAAAATATTTTTTTAAATAGAAGTTTGTTTCTTCTTCATGATAGTCGTCTGTCCTGACAGCCCTTTAACTTGCTTATGAATTTTAGAAAATTCTTGGGATCATGTTGTGTTTGTATATGTATTTGTTCTTTGTTATTGCTATGCCATGTTTATTTTAATTTGCTTCCCTCTCTGTCTAGTCAATCGTGAGGATTAATTTCTGAAAAGCTAGCAAAGACTAATATTCTTTTTCAATCCTCTTCACTATGTCTGTCTTCTATAACGATTTAACTCTGAGGGGGTTATGTAATTAACAGTCACCAATTCTGCTTTTTTACCCCTTTACAAGGAAATAGACTAAATATCCAACTTGCAAGATACCACTGCTTCTTTTAAGAATGATGGGTTTCCCAGGTGATACATGAAAGAAGAGATAATGACCACCTATCTCCTTCATCCTGGTCACACAGGAAGGTAGGTGAGTAGCAGCTTATCTAGGATACATATTTACATTTGCAGTTATGTGTCTGACATTATCTGCTGCTTCAAAACATAGCTTCTTATTCTGTTTGTCTATGCAATGATAGTCAACTCACAAAAATAGCTGCCATTCAGTGATGAGTACAGATGAAAAACTCGAAAGGTGAGGAAAATGCTTTCTTCCTTGAGGACCTTATAAGCTATTTAGCAGATATTTATTAAGCATCTACTATAAGTAAGGCTTAGCACAGGGCCTCAGAGATGAATAACACTCACCCTATCCTCATGAAGCTCAGTATAGCAGAATGAAAGCTAGTTAGAACCTTCTTAGTGTCTTCCTTGACTCTGGAGTCAACTTGTGACCCTCTTCTTGGCTACACACAAAGATAGTATTATTGCATCTATAAATCATTAAAACTGTAAAATCAGAAGGGGACATCTCAGGAGCAGATGTAGGTACACAAGACTGACTCCTTCATCATGATAGTTGTGGCAAAAAGGAGCTGCAAATAACATGTCTGGTAGTATGGCCAGCTCAAATCTCAGTGCCTCATGGGAATAGATTTCCCCACAGCTTGGTAATACCAAGTTGGGCAGTAACCCTAAGATACCTACAATATGAATTCCAGAAAAGTACCTCACTCTTGAGCATGTCACACATCTAACAGAGAGTTGTGAGTATATTTGCATAAAGTCGCATACCTTTTTGGAAATTTGCTTATGTCTAAATGAACTGTGGAATATACTTTCTAATAATTTCAGATTCAATAAGATTTCTAGTTTCTTCTAGATTTTTAACTGATTTTTTTTTACCTCTCCAGTAACCTTGACTCAGATGTTTTATTCACACAGTAATCAAAATTTCCAAGGCATTCTTAATTTCAAACATTCTTTTTCATTATCTTTCCAAATCTTCAAAATATCCAAAAATGTCTAATTTTTTTCTTTTGTTTTACCTATTTTTTTCCTTGACACATCCTCAGGAGGTCCTGATGACATGTGCTCTGAAATTCTAATTTTTTGATGTCTAAGTCGCACTTTCTAGAGTGCACCTGGCACCAAGAAACAACACAAAACCCTCAAGTGTCAAAACTTATGGCTTGATTTGGAGTTTGGAAAATACAGTCACTATACTACTAAAAGTAATATTTAAGGAATGGAAAAATTCCCAAAGCTGGGGAGTGGGAAGAATAAGAAGACCCTTCATAGAAGCCTTTGTTAGGCCACACTTAGCTTTTGGACCATAGTTTAATAATCTGATTTCTAGATGGGAAACATTTTTTGAACCACCTAAAGTTATAAAATATCAACTGGTTATTAGTGTAATGATTAACATTTTAATGTTAATGTTCTCAAAATGACTTCTTCTTTTATTTTGGAGTCAGGTAGAAAGAGATGGCTGTTCTTCTTCAAGTGTTTTTTTCTTTGTATGTTTCTGTCAACTTTGTAAACTGCACATACGACTTTTTATTTAGTCAGATAAGAAAAGTCTCCTCAGGGTGAAAATCTGATGTATTTCAAGTGGTTAGGAATTCATGTTTATTCTAAATTGTGGTCTTCTGAGATTTAATCTTATTTTGTTTTGCATAAAAGATCAACAAGAGGAAGTAGTCATACCTAATCTGTGAATTGTGGACAGGGTCTATATAAAAACATTTTGATATTTAATACAATTTAGATAATAGTTATTAAATTCACTGTTCATCCATGGTTCCCTTTTTTAAAAAAATTGTTTTATTTATAATTTATGTAAATATAATTCAAAATTATACATGTAGTTCAGCTATTATTCTTTTAGACTGAATCTTACAGTCACAAAATAAGTTTTTATAGGCCTGCAGAATATTCTTAGGGTCAATACGTATAAAAGACTAAAAAAGCTGGGTGTGGCAGCTTACGCCTATAAACCCAGCACTTTGGGAGGCTGAGGCAAGCAGATCATGAGGTTAGGAGATCGAGACCATCCTGGCCATGGTGAAACCCTGTCTCTACTAAAATACAAAAATTAGCCAGGCATCGGGATGCACGCCTGTCATCCCAGCTACTCAGGAGGCTGAGGCAGGAGAATCACTTGAACCCGGGAGGTGGAGGTTGTAGTGAGTCGTGATCGTGCCCCTGCACTCCAGTCTAAGTAACAAAGTGAGACTCCGTCTCAAAAGAAAAAAAAGAAAAAAAAGTCTAAAAAAGTGCTACATCAGGCAGGAGCGGTGGCTCACACCTGTAATCCTAGCACTTTCGGAGGCTGAGGCAGGCGGATATTGAGGTCAAGTGATCTAGACCATCCTCACCAACAATATGAAACTCCATCTCTACTAAAAATACAAAAATTAGCTGGGCATGGTGGTGTGTGCCTGTAGTCCCAGCTACTCGGGAGGCTGAGGCAGGAGAATCGTTTGAACCCAGGATGCAGAGGTTGCAGTGAACTGAAATGGTGCCACTTCACTCCAGCCTGGCAACTGAGAGAGACTTCACCTCAAAAAAAAAAAAAAAGTGCTACATCTGGGATTAATATAATTATTGAATAATTAGCACAATTATCTCAGCCTTTGAGATCCAAATATCTTTCTGTCCTAATTATAATACTGAACTTTAAATGGGTAAAATGTGTTTCAGTGGTCGATTTATCAAGTTCTCATCAGAGGTTTGCCATTCTTCTAATTAAATCTATTTTACCCAAGGCTATGGACTCCTTTTGACATTTCTGCCTCAGCAACAGAGGATAAAAGCCAAGCTGTGATGGATAAGTCGCAAAAGTAAGAAATACAGACGTGAACTACAGGCCTCTAAAGAAGAACTGAGCGTGCTGAGGATCTATGCCAGACATTGGACATTTTTTAGGTGTTAGGAGGTGAGTATTTTTGTGGTTGTTTTTGTCATTGTTTTGTGTTTGAAAGGATAAACACAAAGATAAAATTTACCTTTTTGTGTTTGAAAAAGTAAATAGTAAGATGATCTGTGTAATATGAAAGGTTGAGGCATCAAAGCAGTGGTGAAAATCTGAAAAAGGCAACTAATTAAATTATCTTATTAGGTTGAAAATATGTAGGCTTTTGGAGTTAACAGGAAATCATCATAGGAGTAGGTGAGAGGAAAGAGATTATTATTTATTGAACTTTACAAATCAAGTACCAAGAGCTTTACATGTGTTACCACATTTAATCCTCATAGCAATCCTATGATGTAGATATTACCATCGCTATTTTGCAAATAAAAAAACTATCTTAAGCAGGTTATTTAACCTGCCTAAGATCATGTAGCTATAAATTTTAGGGTTGTGTTTTATATCCAGATCTCTCTGACTTCTAACACTGTGCTTAGAAAGAACTAAATATCTAAGAATAAATAACGATTATACCATTTCATGCTTTTCTTATGAAGAATTCTACCTGTACTTTGTTATGCCTCTACTTCATTTAGTTTTTGGAGTAAAGTTTGTCACGGGGTATATTCAAAAAATACTTCACAACCACACTATATGCAGTTGTTTTTTTTTTTTTTTTTAATAGCATTAGAGAAAGAAGCAACCATTCTCAGGAATAAAGCATTTGTGGTTTTTTTTTTCTTTTTCCTTCTGCATTTTCCCATGAATTATTAATACGTAAATACATAAATGAGAACCAACATTTCCAGAATAAGTGTATCCTTTGTAAGTGAAGAAACGAAGCCTTCCAACTTTTGAGATCTGTTTGTTTAGCTAAATCAGCAAAGCAAGGTTAATTCTGATTGCTTTTAGACTTATGTTGCATACTTTTGGACGCTTGATTAGTCTAAGGAATTGAAGCCTCTTCTTTTTTTTTTAAATTGAAAGAACATTGTTTTATTGGCATAAGTCAATGGAGTATAGAGAACATATCTTGGGAGGGTAAAATATTACATAAGAAATTCAGTTGCTTTTCGTATCTAAAATTAACTCAAGTTTTTTCCTTTGCCCTGCTCTAGTCATTTTAAAAACAAAATATTCTTATAAACATGATACCATCATATATACTAAAATGAAAACTGATAAATGCTTATAAATATATAGATGAACTTTAAATTCTTTAAACTAAAATAAATGGTTTCCCCCAACTCATTCCCTGGAGAAAAAGAAAAAGAAAAAAAAAAAAGCTTTGTTTTCTAGAATGTGGCAGAAACTATTCTTCAGCTAACCCAACAGTCAGCCCCAAGCTCTTGGTTTGCCAGTTCAATTACAGATGCTCAAAGGAGCTAAATACTAGGTTTCTGAGCCTCTATTCCAACTATGGGTGATCTAACAGCAGAGAACTGAAAGGGAGAAAAAACATTTTTTCCTCAACCCTCAAAAGTATGTACTTAACACAGACTTCTATAAGAGAAGGCAGATTAACAAGAGAAAAACAGATAGGTTTATTGATGTGTGCAGTGTATATCACACAGGAAAAGCTCTCAGTGAAAAGTAACTCAAGGCAGTGGTTTACGAGTCTGGCTTATACAGCATACCAACAACGAACAATAAATTTTGAGAAGTGACAAGGCAAAGGAAAGCAGTCCCAGACTTCAAGAGGTGGGAAACCGTGGAAAGGTAAATATATGGAAGACTCTAATGGAGTAGTCAGCTTGCAGATTCCTCTGGTGCCGTCTCTGAGATGATAAAGGGTTTTTTTCCAGTAAAGGAGAATTTACATCCTGTATGTGGGGGAAAAAGGGAGGAGGGAGGACAGCAAGACCTTTTTTCTCTGTAAACCTGTGTCCTGCTTTTAGGCAGAGAGATCTACTAGCATCTTAACTGTCTTCAGCTCAAGAATCCTTCATATTTTGGGGAGGCACATTCTGGCTTCATACAGTACTAAACTTTATAAACCTTCACAGAATACTATAATTGCCTGCCTACTTGCATGTACCCTTTATTACAGTGTAAGCTCCCTTAAGTTAAGGGCAGTTTACTCTCTAAGTCTCTGAACAAACTATCAAACACTTTGAGAATAATCAAACACATGCATCAGTTTAATTTGGTTTAGAGAGACATCTCCCCTGGAGTTTCCACTTTCCTGCTCCAATCTGTACTAGTCATCTCTAGGCCTGCTACTCAGCTGTCATCCTGGACTTTTGATCACCATCATCCGGCAAATTTCACCTCTCTCTCCAGTGTTACATTCCCCATTTTCCTAGATTTCATGCCTTCTTTCACATACTTCAATAGCTTCCTATGTGAAGATACGTAGGAGATAAATTTTTTAGTATCTTGCATGTTAAAAAAAATATTTTTAGGATATCCTCATAATTGATTGACTATTTGGTTGGAATTAGAAATCTAGGTTTGTCATAATTTTCTCAGAACTTTGAAGGTATTGCTTCCTTGTCTACTAGCTTCCAATGTTACTTTTAAGTTAAGACGGATACTCCACTAATTCCTATTCCTTTCCTTGTGACTTGTTTTTACTCTCTGGCACTCTGAAGTGTCCTCACAATAGGTCATTTATCCCCCTCATTAATGGTGCTGAGCACTTTCAATTTAGAAACAAATGTCGTTCAGTTCTGGAAATTTTTCTTACATTGTTTCACTGATAATTATTTCCCTTCCATTTTCTTTGGTCTGTCTCTCTGAAAGTCTTTTTAGAAAGGAGGTGGGCCTCCTGACTAGATTTTCTATTGTTTTTAATATTTCTGTAATATTTTTACATCTCTTTGGCTTTTATATTCTGGGAGATTTCTTCAACCTTATCTTCCCATCCATCATTTTAAAATTTTCTTCTATCATATTATGTGAGCTCTTTTTCCCTAAATATCTCCCTTTTGCAATCTCTTATTCTTGTTTCATATAGCAATATATTGTCTGATCTCACAGAGATAATTATGTCTGATACTGTGTTTAGTGATTTACATTCACCAGATTTAATCATCACAACCATCCTATGTGTAGATGTCATTATCCCTGCAAGAATGCCTAACAGACATCTCAAACTCAATATGTATAGGACTGAACTCCTGATCTTCCCCCTAAAATCTGCTCTGTCCACAGTGTTCCTCTTGTCAGTTGATAACAGTCTCATCCATTCAGTTCCTGAGCCAAAAACATAGGCTCCTTTTTGTGTCACACAACATATTCAAATCATCAGGAAATCCTGTTGTCTCAATCTCAAAAATATATACAAAATTCAATCATTCCTCACCATTTTCATTGATACTACTCTTTATCATCACCTTTTATATAGTTTGAATATTCTCCCACCCAAATCTCCTGTTGAATATTAATCCCCAATGTGGGAAATGGGACCTGGGGCAAGGTGTTTGAGTCACAGGGGCAGATCCCTCATGGCTTGGTGCTGTGTTCATGCTAGTGAGTGAGTTCTCAAGAGATCTGGTGGTTCAAAAATGTTGGGGACTTCACCTTCTACTCTTTCTCTTGCTCTTGCCATGTGATGGGCCTGCTCCTGCTTCCCTGTCTACTTAAGTAAAAGCTCCCCTGAGGCCTCCGCAGAAGTTGAGCAGATGCTGACACCATGCTTCCTATATAGCTGGGATTGAAAACTCCTCAGCCAAATACTTCAAGGAAGATGCTTCTCTTGCCAAGAATTTATTTTTTTTTCTTTGAGATTGCCTGGAAGTTGTGTATCAAACTCCTTATTGACCACAGAAGCAAGAGAGTCAATAATCACAAGTTTAATTCCTTTTGAGATAATTTCTTCTTCCAAAGATTCAATCCTTTATAAAACTTCATCACAGGTGAGCTCCCGATAAAGATGAACTATACTACTTGTCAAAAGTAATTTTTCTTCAGTGTTAAAATATCTGGGAAAATGGGATTCTGCTATCTCAACCAGTCTTTCAGCACTAAATGCTGACTCTGTGTCAATGTACACCACAGCTCCTTCTAATCCTCCCATATTGGTGGGTAACGTAGCTAAAATGCTCATCATTATACAAAACTGAGTTTTTCCACAACCTGGTGGACCTGTAATCTCTGTGAGGGATCCACAAGCCACACCACCATGCAGGGCTTCATCCAAAGCAGAAAGGGTAGTAGATAAGAATGCTGGTGAGAAATCAGCAGACCTCTGTGCTTTTATCCCGTAAGCCGGGTCTGCAGCATCCAAATTTTAAGTTTCCCCACTCATTACACAGTTTCCTCTTGGAAAGCCAAGCCTCTTCTTATAATTTAGGAGTATTTAGGTAGTTAGCCAAGCATGGTGGCTTTCTGAGCATGGTGGCTCATGTCTGCAATCTCAGCATTTTGGGAGGCCAAAGCGAGAGGATCACTTGAGCTCAGAGTTTGAGACCAGCCTGGGCAACATAGTGAGACCTCATTGGTATAAAAGAAAAAGAAGAGGAAGAAGAAATATTTAGATAGTTTCAAAGAAAGGTTGAGATATAAATCTATTTTTGTTTAGTTACAGTCTTTAGAACTTCTTCCAAATGGTATTTCTTAACTCTTAGTCACATCTTTAGTAATAGTTTTCAGAATTCATTAAGTATGGCAAAATCATAGGCCATTACGGTACAGTGGAAAGATCCCTTCATTTGAGGTCAGAGAATCTAGGTTATAATCTCAGCTCTCTTGTTTTCTGTGTAAAGTTTAGCTATTAATTTACTCTCTCAGAGCCTCAGTTTTCTCATCTGCAATATGAAAATAATCCTTACCTCATATACTTGTTGGGAAAATAACTTGAAATTTCAAAAAAGTACTATGTCAACAATAAGATTTCATCATAATGTGAGGATAAAGGGAATAAAGTAAACACTAAAGGAATATTTACCATATGCTAGTCATTAACTTATCTTCTATTTGTTGCTCCTAGCAAGACCAATATCTGTATATGCCTAAGGAAAAATAGCATGACCACCAGCCTTGGGTCACGTTTTCTTATTGTGCTATCTATTGCTTCCGTAGCCATGCAATAGTTTGCAACCTAGTGACAGGAAGGTAAAATGTGTGGAAGGATTGCCTTGTAGGTCATTCTCTTTGTGAAAAGCGATCCCTCACCAAGGAGAAGTCTACTTAACAGTTCATATTAAAATCTTGGTTCAAAGCAGTGAATGAAAAGTTGCAGATGAGTTTTATAGTTTTATAACAAAGCCCAACAGAACCATTTAGGTAAGACATTGTAGTAGAATAGGAAAGGCCCTGAAGGGGAAGAAAGGGAACCAGAGTTCTAACCCTGATTTTGCCACTGCCTAATTGTATAACCTAAAAAAAGTTTCTTTTTCCTCTTGACCTCAAAGCCCTCTTTTATACAGTAATGTGAGATGTACTGGATTATCTCTAAGGCCTATTTGAACATTGATATTCTAATATCCCATTCTTAATTTTAATAGAAAGATTTAAATTATATATACAAGTTTTAGGATGCTATTTTATACCTCAAAAGGAAAAAGAAAAAAATGTACAAATTATATCTGTGTTGTGAATTATAATAATCATTCACTTACATTAATAGCTTTATTGGGGTAGAATCATCATAATCATTTACATTCTCAAAGTATTTTAAAGATCCAGCATCTCATTTGACTCTCATAATAATGACAATATTTTGGCCAGGTGTGGTGGCTCATGCCTGTAATCCCAGCACTTTGGGAGGCTGAGCTGGGTGGATCACGAGGGCAAGAGATCGAGACCATCCTGGCCAACATGGTGAATCCCTGTATCTAATAAAAACACAAAAAAATTAGCTGGACGTGGTGGTGTGCACCTGTAATCCCAGCTACCTGGGACGCTAAGGCAGGAGAATTGCTTGAACCCAGGATACGGAGGTTGCAGTGAGCCAAGATCCCACCACTGCACTCCAGCCTGGTGAAAGAGCCAAAAAATGAAATAAAATAAAATAAATTTTAAAAAGACAATATTTTGCTATTTATCTTTACATAGTAAATTAAGTAATTGAGTCTCAAGGATGTTTAAGGTTTACACAAAGTCACATAGCCGATACATGATGGATTCAGAAATCCAGCTGTAGTCTATTTCTAAGCCCAGTTTTTTTCCCACTACCTCAAGCTGATGATTTTATCCAGACTTAGAATAATTACAACTCATCTGGAAAAGAAATTAAAAAGGGAAAAGTCACTGTGTTTTATATATGTTAAAAGTATGAACAGGTAAGAATACTTAAGAATAAGGACAATGCTTTATACTCTTTTAAAAAATTCTTCGGACTTGAGACTGAAGCTCTGAACAAGATGAAAGCAAATATACAAACAAAATATAAATATATCTTTCAGAGCGCTAGATTTTATGAAAGATTAAAGGAACAGTATTTGTAAAGCACTTTAATATCATTTGAATAAAGTGGCTATTTAAATATAATATTTAGAGCTATAACCCTCAGGCATACAACAGAAAAAGAAAGAATAAAGAATGGGATATAAGAAGATGTTAATTTTTCTAGGGATTGTCTATCACAGTCCTTGTGTTAGCATAGACTTTTTAGAGACTGCTGAAGAAGTATACCTCACACTTCTTCCACTAACCTCCAACCAAAAGTAATTGAAAACTTTAAGGAGTTTAAAGTGAGTTAGTTATCTCTGCCAATGAGGGTAGTGACTGCTTGCTATTGGTGTCATAGCAACAACAAAAGCCACCAATGGAGAGTTTGTGTTTAAAATTGTTATTAATAATTATTTCAGAAAATGTGTAGTCTCTGGAGAAACCTATTCATTTAAATCAAAGAAACGACATTTCTCTTTTTAACAAATAAATGATTTGTAAAATAAAAGCCATTAACTTGCTTATTAGCATGCTGAAGTTTTAATTAGATCCAGCAAAAGTATTAAGAGATTTGAGTATATTAGATTCAAAGGCTCTGGAAGGTGAGCTTAGATGAATAGACTATATGTAGAATCCTAGTACTCCAAAAGTATGCATTCCAAATCTTCCCATTCCAAGTAAATGTAGGTATCAAATATTATGAATCCAACTCTATTGGGAAAGCAACAGAGGTTTAACATATGTGCACTGACGTCATAGGGCTTTCAGCCTGATTGCAGACATATTTTAAGAAATGAAGGAAGGGAAGAAGATAGGAAAGGAGAGAGGAAGGGGGAAGGAAGAAAGGAAAGGAGGGAGGGAGGAGAACTTTATATCAATTTTCTTATTTGATAAACCAAATGAGATTGTTAGGTAAGGATTCTTATCCTCATTTCACAGGTAAGGAAACTGAGGTTTGTAGAACCAGATAACCTGTATAAAATCACACAATAAATATGGATCAAAGTCAGTCAAAATTCAAATTCATTAATTGTGAAATTTATGCTTGTCTTTTTACATTACTAAATCACAATAAAACAGGAAAAGATTGAAAAAGAAAAAATATCACTTTAGCGGCAGAATACATAAAACTGAATTTAATTACAATAGGAATTCAGAGAAGGGTGAACTGAATTCAAGCTGGATGTTAATCAGTCCATGTTTTTCTTGTGAAGAATATAGTTCCTATGATGGGCCTTGTAGATTGTCTAAATAGAGAAAAAGAAGAAAAGAATAATGTCTCTGAGTCTGTTTCTTCATCTATACAACAGGAATTATGCCATTCACTTTGTAGTACCATTGTTAGGACTGAAAGAGATAGCATATGTAAAACCATTTTGTAAATTACAAAGCATTAATTGATTAGGGATGGAGTAAAATGGCCAAATAGAAAGCTCTACTGAGCAACCCTCCCACAGGAACACCAAATTTAATAACTATCTAAACAAAAATAGCACCTTCATAAGAAGAAAACATCAGGTGAGCATTCATAGTCCTTGGTTTTAAATTCCTATCACTGAAATAGACACTGTATTAGTCCCTACTCATACTGCTATAAAGAACTGCTGGAGACTGGATAATTTAGAAAGAAAAGAGGTTTAATTGACTCATAGTTCTGCAGAGCTGGGGGGGGCCACAGGAAACTTACAATCATGATGGAAGCAATCACGTCCTTTTTTCACATGGAAGCAGCAAGGAGAAGTGCCCAGCAAAAGCAGAAAAAGCCCCTTATAAAACCATCAGATTTCATGAAAACTCCTTCACTATCATAAGAAAAGCATGAGGGTAAGTGCCCCCATGATCCAATTACCTCCTTCCCATAACACATGCGGTTTATGGGAATTACAGTTCAAGATATTTGAGTGAAGACACAGCCAAATCATATCAGGCACTAGTGGGTAAGAAAGACAGTCTTGAATCTCTAATGTCACCCTCTCTCCACTATCCTCTAGCAGTAGACGTGGTGTAAGAAAAGAATCTGTGCTCTTGGGAAAGGGAGGGCACAACATGTGTGAAACCTTGCATTGAACTCAAGTTCCACAGTGAAACTTGAGTTTTGCTGCCCTGTCACAGCAAAAGGCAAAACAAGACAGAACTCAGCTGATGCCCACCGGAGGAAGCATTCAGACCAGCCCTAGCCACAGGGGACTTACCCATTCCCAGCAGTTGGAATTTGGGTTCACTGCAAACTAAAGTGCTTTGGGGTTCTAAATAAACTTTAAAGGCAGTGCAGGTCACAGGGACCACAACTCCTAGCTGAGTCCTAGTGCTATGCTGGGCAAAGAGCCAGTGCACATCTATGCTGGGCAAAGAGCCAGTGCACATCGACCTACTGACACACCAGCCATAGTGGCTAAGGGAGTGTTTGCCACATCACCTCCAACCCTTGGCAGCACAGCTCATGGTACCAAAAGAGACACCTTCCTTCCACTCGTGGAGATGAGAGGGAAGAGTAAAAAGGAATTTTTCTTGCACCTTGAATACCAGCTCAGCCAAGGTATGATGGAGCGCTGATCAAAGTTTTGAGTCTCCCATTGTAGGCCTTAGTTCCTGGATGACATTTATAGACACACACTGAGCCAGGAGGGAACCCACTACCTTGAAGGAAAGAACCCAGTCCAGGCAGGACCCATCACCTGCTGCTTAAAGATACATTGGCCCCTGAATAACCCACAGCAATACCCAGGTAGTATTCCATAGGCCTTGGTTGAGACTGAGACATGCTGGCTTCAGGTGAGATCCAGCACATTTCCAGCTGTAGTAGCTACAGTAAGAGACCCCTTCTACTTGAGAAAAGCAGAGGAAAAAGTAAAGGGGACTTTCTTGTACCTTAAGTACTAGCTTGGCCACGGGAGAGTAGAGTACCAAGTGGGCTCTTGGGGTCTCTGATTCCAGACCTCAGCTCTTAGACAGAATTTCTGTACATGCCTTGGGCCAAAAGGGAGCCCACTTCCCTAAAGGGTGAGTCTCAGGCCTGCCAGCATTCACTGCATGCTAAAGATCCATTGGGCATTAAGTGAACATCAGTGGTAGCTTGAAAATATTTCCAGTGAGCCTGTGGTGGTGGTGGTTACATGCTGAGGCTCTGCTTCCTGTGGAGAGTGTACAGACAGCATCTCATTGTTTGAGCACCAACTCAGCCACAGTACAATAGCACAAGTAGATTTCTAAGGTTTTTGACTCCAGTCTTTGGTGCGTGAACAGAATTTCTGTACCTGCCCTGGGGAAAAGTTACTGCCCTGAAGGGGAAGATGCAACCCTGGCTGGCTTCATGACCTGCTGATTGTAGTGCCCTAGGGCCTTGGGTGAAAATAGGTGGTAGTCAGACAGTGGTTACAATGGCTCTTGGGTGAAACCCAGTGTTGTGCTGGCCTCAGCTGTGACCCAGCACATAACCAGTGGTGGCACTCACAGGGTGGCTTAATTCACCCCACACCTAGTTTCAGGCAGCTCAGCAAAGAGAGATTTTCTGTTGGTTTGGGAAAAGTAAGGGGAGAAAACAAGTGTTTCTGCCTTAATACAGAGAATTCTTCCAGATTTTATCCAAGACCACCAAAGTGGTACCTCTATGAGTTTGCAAGAACCACAGTATCACTGGGCTTGTGTTGCCCTCTAATGCAGACACAGGTAAGTCACAATACCCAAGTCCTTTCATATACCCAGAAAGGTTTCTCAAGATGAATTGAGTACAAACAAACCCAGATTGTGAAGACTACAATAAATACATAACTTTTCAATGCCCAGACACCAAAGAATATCTGAAAGCATCAAGACCATATAGTAAAACATGACTTCACCAAACTAAAAAAGGCACCAGGAGCCAATCCCAGAGAAACAGAGATATGTGACCTTTCAGATAGAGAATTTAAGATAGCTGTTTTGAGGAAACGGAGAAGTTCAAGATATCACAGAAAAGGAATTCAAAATTCTGTCAGATAAATTTAATTAAAAGACTGAAATAATTAAAAAGAATTGGCCGGGCGTGGTGGCTCATGCTTGTAATCCCAGCACTTTGGAGGCCAAGGTGGGTGGATCATCTGAGGTCAGGAGTTTCAGATCAGCCTGACCAATATGGTGAAACCTGTCTCTACTAAAAATACAAAAATTAGCCAGGCGTGGTGGTGTGCACCTGTAGTCCCAGCTACTTTGGAGGCTGAGACAGAGAATTGCTTGAACCTGGGAGGCAGAGGTTGCAGTGAGCTGAGATCACATCACTGCACTCCAACCTGGGAAACAGAACGAAGACTCAATCTCAAAAAAAAAAAAAAAAAAAAAAAAAAATTAAGTAGAAATTCTGGAGCTGAAAAATGCAATTGGCATACTGAAGAATGCATCAAAGTCTTTTAATAGCAGAATTGATCAAGCAGAAGAAAAAATTAGTGGGCGAGAAGGCAGGCTATTTGAAAATGCACAGTCAGAAGAGACAAAAAGGAAGGAAAAACAATGAAGCACACTTAGAATAGCTAGAAAACGGCCTCAAAAGAGCAAATCTAAGAGTTATTGTCCTTAAAGAAGAGGTAGAGAAAGAGATAAGAGTAGAGAGATTATTCAAGAGAATAATAACACAGAACTTACCAAGTCTGGAGAAAAATACTAATATCTAAATACGAGAATAGAATCCCAAGCAGATTTAACTCAAAGAAGACTACCCCAAAGCACTTAATCAAACTCCTAAAGGTCAATTCTAAAGGAAGAATTCTAAAAGCATCAAGAGAAAAGAAACAAATAATATACAGTGGAGCTTCAGTAAATCTGGCCCCAGACTTTTCAGTGGACACCTTACAAGCAACAAAAGAGTGACATGACATGTGTAAAGGGCTTTGGGGAAAAAACTGTTACCAAATCAAAAATATTCTTCAAAAATGATGAGAAAATAAAGATTTTCCCAGACAAAAGCTGAGGAATTTTATCAACACCAGACTTAACACTATGTAAAATGCTAAAGGAAATACTTCAGTCAGAATTAAAGGATGTTAATGGGCAATGAGAAATCATCTGAACTGACAACACTCACTGGTAATAAGAAGCACACAGGAAAATTGAAAATATTGTAACACTATAACTGTGGCATGTAAACTACCCCTGTCTTAAATAGAAAGACTAAAAGATGAACCAATCAAAAATAACTACAACTTTTCTTTTTTTATATAAATTTATTTATTATACTTTAAGGTCTGGGGTACATGTGCAGATCATGCACATGTACCTTTTGTACCTTAACGAACATGATTAAGAAAGTGAAAAGGCAACCCATAGAATGAGAGAAACCATTTGCAAATTATATGTCTCATAAGAGACTAGTATCCAGAATATATTTTTAAATGTTTAAAACTCAATGACAAAGGACAGTCTGATTTAAAAGAAAAAAAAATGGGCAAAGGATTTGAGATAGATATGGCAAACAAGCACATGAAAAGATGCTCAACATCTTTAGTCATTAGGAATTTATTTTAAATGTAACATTAAATTCAGTTTTGCGAGTATTTTGTTGAGGATTTTTGCATCAATATTCATCAGAGATATTGGATTGTAGTTTAGTTTTTTTCATGTGTCTATCTGATTTTGGTTTCAGAGTAATGCTGACCTCATATAAGGAATTTAGAAGTATTCTCTCCTCTTCTATTTTTTGCAATAGTTTTAGTAGGATTGGTATCAGTTCTTTAAATGTTTGTAGAAATCAGCAGTGAAGCTATTGGGTCCCTGATTTTTCTTTACTGAGAGACTTTTTAATGTGGCTTTGATCTTATTGCTTGTGATTGGCCTGTTCAGGTTTTGGATTTCTTTCTAGTTCAGTCTTGATAGGTTGTATGAATCTAGAAATTTGTCTATTTCTTCTAGATTTTCCAACTTATTGGCATATAGATGCTCATTGTAGCCACTAATGATCTTTGAATTTCCGCAGTATTAGTTGTAATGTCTCCTTTTTCATTTCTAATGTTTTTATTTGAATCTTTTCTCTTATTTGTTACTAAGTTTGGCTAAAGGTTTGTCAATTTTGTTTTACTTTTCAAAAAACCAACTTTTTGTTTCATTGATCTTTTGTATTGTTTTCCTCATTTTAAATTTATTTATTTAGTCCTAATCTTTATTAGATTTTCTTTTGCATAGACTTTTAGAAAGAAATCAATAGCATTTACATATTTGCACATTAAACAAAGAAACTTTATTCATTATTGTGAGAGAATCCAGAGAGCAATGGTGGTGGAGCCTTTCCTTCCTTCCTTTCTTCCTTTCCTTTCTTCCTTCCTTCCTTCTTGTCTTTTCTTTTTTTTTCCATTTTTTTAAATTAATTTATTTTTTTTTATTGCATTTTAGGTTTTGGGGTACATGTGAAGAACATGCAAGATTGTTGCATAGGTGCATACGTGGCAGTGTGATTTGCTGCCTTCCTCCCCTTCACCTATATGTGGCATTTCTCCCCATGCTATCCCTGCCCAACTCCCCACTCCCCTGCTGTCCCCCCTCCCCCCCAACAGACCCCCGTGTATAGTGCTCCCCTCCCTGTGTCCATGTGTTCTCCTTGTTCAACACCCGTCTATGAGTGAGAACATGCGGTGTTTGATTTTGTGTTCTTGTGTCAGTTTGCTGAGAATGATGGTTTCCAGGTTCATCCATGTCCCTACAAAGGACGCGAACTCATCGTTTTTGATGGCTGCATAATATTCCATGGTGTATATGTGCCACATTTTCTCTGTCCAGTCTATCATCGATGGGCATTTGGGTTGATTCCAGGTCTCTGCTATTGTAAACTTTGCTGAAATGAACATTCGTGTGCATGTGTCCTTATAGTAGAACGATTTATAATCCTTTGGATATATACCCAGTAATGGGATTGCTGGGTCAAATGGAATTTCTATTTCTAGGTCCTTGAGGAATTGCCACACTGTCTTCCACAATGGTTGCACTAATTTACACTCCCACCAACAGTGTAAAAGTGTTCCTATTTCTCCACATCCTCTCCACCATCTGTTGTCTCCAGATTTTTTAATGATCGCCATTCTAACTGGCGTGAGATGGTATCTCAATGTAGTTTTGATTTGCATTTCTCTAATGACCCGTGATGATGAGCATTTTTTTCATATGTTTGTTGGCCTAATGTATGTCTTCTTTTGTAAAGTATCTGTTCATATCCTTCGCCCATTTTTCAATGGGCTTCATTTTTTTTTCTTGTAAATCTGTTTTAGTTCATTGTAAATTCTGGATATCAGCCCTTTGTCAGATGAGTAAGCTGCAAAAATATTTTCCCATTCTGTTGGTTGCCGATTCACTCTGATGAGTGTTTCTTTTGCCGTGCAGAAGCTGTGGAGTTTGATTAGGTCCCATTTGTCTATTTTGGCTTTTGTTGCCAATGCTTTTGGCGTTTTGGTCATGAAGTCCTTGCCTACACCTATGACCTGAATGGTTTTGACTAGGTTTTCCTCTAGGGTTTTTATGGTGTTAGGTCTTACGTTTAAGTCTTTAATCCATCTGGAGTTAATTTTAGTGTAACGTGTCAGGAAGGCGTCCAGTTTCTGCTTCTGCATATGGCTACCCAGTTTTCCCAACACTACTTATTAAACAGGGAATCGTTTCCCCATTGCTTGTTTTTGTCAGGTTTGTCAAAGATTGGATGGTTGTAGATATGCTGTGTTGCCTCCGAGGCTTCTGTTCTGTTCCATTGGTCTATATCTCTGTTTTGGTACCAGTACCATGCTGTTTTGATTACTGTAGACTTGTAGTGTAGTTTGATGTCCAGTAGTGTGATGCCTCCCGCTTTGTTCTTTTTGCTTAGAATTGACTTGGCTATGCGGGCTCTCTTTTGGTTCCACATGAAGTTTAAGGTGTTTTTTTCCAGTTCTGTGAAGAAGGTCATCGGTAGCTTGATGGGGATAGCGTTGAATCTGTAAATTACATTGGGCAGTATGGCCATTTTCATGATGCTGATTCTTCCTAACCATGAGCATGGAATGTTTCTCCATCTGTTTGTGTCCTCTCTTATTTCATTGAGCAGTGGTTTGTAGTTCTCCTTGAAGAGATCCTTTACGTTACTTGTTAGTTGTATTCCTAGGTATTTTATTTTCTTTGTAGCAATTGTGAATGGCAGTCGTTTTTGATTTGGCTCTCTTTAAGTCTGTTATTGGTGTATAGGAATGTTTATGATTTTTGCACATTGATTTTGTATCCTGTGACTTTGCTGAAGTTGCTTATCAGTTTCAGGAGATTTTGGGCTGAGACGACGCAGTCTTCTAGATGTACAATCATGTTGTCTGAAAATAGAGACAATTTGAATTCCTCCTT
The DNA here is from genome assembly GCF_030222135.1 of Aotus nancymaae. Taxonomy (NCBI): domain Eukaryota; kingdom Metazoa; phylum Chordata; class Mammalia; order Primates; family Aotidae; genus Aotus; species Aotus nancymaae. The sequence continues at coordinate 3,033,723 of NW_026988488.1, forward strand.
TCCTAATTGAATACCCTTTATTTCTTTTTCTTGCCTGATTGCTCTGGCTAGAACTTCCAATACTATATTGAATAGGAGTGGTGAGAGAGGGCATCCTTGTCTAGTGCCAGATTTCAAAGGGAATGCTTCCAGTTTTTGCCCATTCATTATGATGTTGGCTGTTGGTTTGTCGTAAATAGCTTTTATTATTTTGAGATACGTTCCATCAATACCTACTTTATTGAGGGTTTTTAGCATAAAGGGCTATTGAGTTTTGTCGAAGGCCTTCTCTGCATCAATTGAGATAATCATGTGGTTTTTGTCTTTGGTTCTGTTTATGTGGTGAATTACATTTAAAGACTTGCGTATGTTGAACCAGCCTTGCATACCCGGGATGAGTCCTACTTGATCATGGTGGATAAGCTTTTGGATGTGCTGTTGTAATCTGCTTGCCAGTATTTTATTGAAGATTTTTGCATCTATGTTCATCATGGATATTGGCCTGTAGTTTTCTTTTCTTGCTGAGTCTCTGCCAGGTTTTGGTATCAGCATCACATTGGTCTCATAAAATGATTTGGGAAGGGTTCCCTCTTTTTGTATTATTTGGAATAGTTTCAGAAGGAATGGTACCAGTTCCTCTTTGTATGTCTGGTAGAATTCAGCTGTAAACCTATCTGGACTTGGGCTTTTTTTGGGTGGTAGGCTCTTACTTGCTGCCTCGACTTCAGACCTTGTTATTGTTCTATTCAGGGTTTCGACTTCTTCCTGATTTAGGCTTGGGAGGAGGCAACTGTCCAGGAATTTATCCATTTCTTCGAAGTTTTTTAGTTTATGTGCATAGAGTTGTATGAATAATCTCTGATGATGGTTTGAATTTCTGTGGAATCTGTTGTGATATCCCCTTTATTATTTTTTATTGCATCTATTTGGTTATTCTCTCTTTTCTTTTTTATTAATCTGGTTAGTGGTCTGTCTATTTTGTTTATCTTTTCAAAAAACCAGCTCCTGGATTTATTCATTTTTTGAAGGGTTTTTCGTGTCTCTCTCTCCTTCAGTTCTGCTCTGATCTTAGTTATTTCCTGTCTTCTGCTAGGTTTTGAGTTTTTTTGATCTTGCTTCTCTAGTTCTTTCAATTTTGACAGTAAGGTGTCAATTTTAGATCTCTCCTTGCTTCTCATGTGGGCACTTATTGCTGTATATTTTCCTCTAGAGACTGCTTTAAATGTGTCCCAGAGATTCTGGTATGTGGTGTCTTCATTCTCGTTGGTTTCGAAGAACATCTTTATTTCTGCCTTCATTTCATTGTTTATCCAGTCAACATTCAAGAGAAAGTTGTTCAGTTTCCAAGAAGCTGTGCGGTTCTGGGTTGGTTTCAAAATTCTGAGTTCTACCTTGATTGCACTGTGGTCTGAGAGACTGTTATGATTTCCGTTCTTTTGCATTTGCTGAGGAGTGATTTACTTCCAATTATGTGGTCAATTTTAGAGTAGGTGTGATGTGGTGCCGAGAAGAATGTATATTCTGTGGATTTGGGGTGGAGCATTCTATAAATGTCTATTAGGTTTGCTTGGTCCAGGTCTGAGTTCAAGTCCTAGATATCCTTGTTAATTTTCTGTCTCATTGTTCTGTCTAATATTGACAATGGTGTGTTAAAGTCTCCCACTATTATTGTGTGGGAGTCTAAGTCTCTTTGTAAGTCATTAAGAGCTTGCCTTATGTATCTGGGTGCTCCTGTATTAGGTGCATATATATTTAGGATCGTTAGCTCTTCTTGTTGCATTAATCCTTTTACCATTAAGTAATGTCCTTCTTTGTCTCTTTTGATCTTTGTTGCTTTAAAGCCTATTTTATCAGAGATGAGAATTGCAACTCCTGCTTTTTTTTGCTCTCCATTTGCTTGGCAAATCTTCTTCCATCCCTTTATTTTGAGCCTTTGTGTATCCTTGCATGTGAGATGGGTTTCCTGGGTATAGCACACTGATGGGTTTTGGCTTTTTATCCAATTTGCCAGTCTGTGTCTTTTGATTGGGGCATTTAGCCCATTTACATTTAGGGTTAATATTGTTATGTGTGAATTTGATCCTGCCATTTTGATGCTAGCCGGCCGTTTTGCCTGTTGATTGATGCAAATTTTTTATTGTGTTGATGCTCTTTAACATTTGATATGTTTTTGGAGTGGCTGGTACTGGTTGTTCTTTTCTATGTGTAGTGCCTCTGTCAGGAGCTCTTGTAAAGCACGTCTGGTGGTGATGAAATCTCTGTGTACTTGCTTGTTCTCAAAGGATTTTATTTTTCTTTCACTTATGAAGCTTAGTTTGGCTGGATATGAAATTCTGGGTTGAAAGTTCTTTTCTTTAAGGTTGTTCAGTATTGGCCCCCACTCTCTTCTGGCTTGTAGGGTTTCTGCTGAGAGATCTGCTGTGAGTCTGATGGGTTTCCCTTTCTGGGTAACCCGACCTTTCTCTCTGGCTGCCGTTAGCATTTTCTCCTTCATTTCAACCCTGGTGAATCTGACGATTACGTGCCTTGGGGTTCCTCTTCTTGAGGAATAACTTTGTGGTGTTCTCTGTATTTCCTGGACTTGAATATTGGCCTGCCTTGCTAGGTTGGGGAAGTTTTCCTGGATAATATCCGGAAGAGTATTTTCCAGCTTGGATTCATTCTCTTCATCACATTAAGGTACGCCTATCAAACGTAGATTAGGTCTTTTCACATAGTCCCATATTTCTTGTTGACTTTGTTCATTCCTTTTTACCCTTTTTTCTCTAATCTTGCCTTCTCGTTTTATTTCATTGAGTTGATCTTCGACCTCTGATATCCTTTCTTCTGCTTGTTCAATTTGGCTGTTGAAACTTGTGCATGCTTTGTGAAGTTCTCATGTTGTGTTTTTCAGCTCCATCAATTCACTTATATTCCTCTCTAAGTTGTCCATTCTCGTTAGCATTTCGTCAAATCTTTTTTCAATGTTCTTAGTTTCTTTGCGTTGGGTTAGAAGATTTTCTTTTAGCTCACAGAAGTTTCTTATTACCCACTTTCTGAAGGCTGATTCTCTCATTTCATCACACTCATTCTCCATCCAGTCTTGTTCCCTTGCTGGTGAGGAGTTGTGATCCCTTGTAGGAGGAGAAGTGTTCTGGTTTCGGGTGTTTTCATCCTTTTTGCACTCGTTTCTTCCCATCTTTGTGGATTTATCCACCTGTCGATTTTGTAGTTGTTGACTTTCTGATTGGGTCTCTGAGTGAACGTCCTGTTTGTTGATGATGAAGTTATTTCTGTTTCTTAGTTTTCCTTTTAACTGTCTGGCCTCTCTGCTGTAGGACTGCTGAGGTCCACTCCAGGCCCTGCTTGCCTGGGGATCACTTGCATCAGCTGCCAAACAGTAAAGATTGCTACCAGTTTCTTCTTCTGTTTTGTCCCAGAATGATACCTGCCAAATATCAGTCTGAGCTCTCATTTATGAAGTGACTCTTTGGGTATACAGGGGTCAAGGAGCTGCTTGAGGAAACAGTCTTTCCTTTATAATAGCTCAAATGCTGAGCTGTGAGGTCTGTTGTTCATTCAGAGCTGCTGGGCAGGTAAGTTTAAGTCTGCAGCAGTAGAACTCATAAATCCCTTTTTTTCCCCAGGTGTTCTGTCTCAGGGAGTTAGGGCTTTATGAGTTTCCACTGTGGTGCTGCCTTTTTTTTTTTTTTTTCTTCAGGGCTGCCCTGCCCACAAGGAGGCAGCCTAGTCAGTCTCAGCCTGCAGAGGCTTCGCTGAGCTGCTGTGGGCTCCGCCCAGCTGCCATGTGAACTTCCCTGCTGTCTTGTTTATATGGGTGTAGTTAGAATTGCCTCGGCAATGGTGGCCCGCCTCTGTAATGACGGACTCTCTCTGTAATGGCGGTTGCCTCGGCAAAGGCAGGCTGCCTCAGTTATGGCGGACTACCTCCATAGTGGTGGAGTTCCTCGGTAATGGCGGACGCCCATCCCCCACAGAGCTGGACCTTCCTGGGTTCAGCTGTGCTTGCTGTGAAACTCTCAACCCAGAGCGTTTCCAATTGCTGTTTTTTTTGTTTTTGTTTTTGTTTTTGTTTTTGTGGGGGTGGGACCAGTCAGGCCTGATCACCTGGCTCCCTGCCTCAGAGCCTTCTGTTTTTTAGTTGAACGGTTGGCTCTCTCCCAGGTATCCTGGTCGCCTGTTGAATAGGCGCCAGGATCTGTGTGATTTCCCGTGCAGCGACCCACTGCGCCGGCTGAAACCGTGGCTCTGAGATTCTTGGTACTTCTTTGCCCAGGGATCTCCTGGCCTGTCTCCCTGTTTCAGCTGCCCTTGCTTGCTAAGTGGGGACACAGTCCCGTTTACTCTGCACTAGGAACCGCTGCACCGGGTTGCAGGCAAAACAGCCACGCTGGCCAAAACAGCCGCCCTGGCGACCCATGGGGCTCCTCCGCCTGGGAATCTCCTGGTCTGTGGGCAATAAAAATCCGTCTGGAAATGCGGCGTCCACTCACCCTCTGCACTTTCACTGGGAGCTGTGATCCTGAACTGCTCCTAACCGGCCATCTTGGATCTTTCCCCCTTCTTTTCTTTTCTTTTCAGTGGAGCCTCACTCTGTTGCTAGGCTGGAATGCAGTCTTTATTAGATTTTTTTGAGATGGAGTCTCCCTCTGTTGCTCAGGCCAGAGTGCAGTGCTGCCATCTTGGCTCACTGCAGCCTGTGTCTCCCGGGATTGAGCAATTCTCTTGCCTCAGCCTCATGAGTAGTTGGGATTACAGGTGCCTGCCACCATGCCTGGCTAATTTTTGTATTTTTAGTAGAGACAGGGTTTCACCATGTTAGCCAGGCTGGTCTCAAAGACCTGACCTCAAGTGATCTGCCCTCCTTGGCCTCCCAAACTGCTGGGATTACAGATGTGAGACACCACACCCAACCTATTAGTTCTTTTCTCCTACTAATTTTAGGTTTGGTTTGCTTTTGCTCTTCTAGTTCTTTAAGATGTATTGGTAGATTGTTTATTTGAAGTTATTTCTTTTTTTTGATGTAGGGAATTAAAGCTATACAATTCCCTCTTAGTACTGCTTTTGCTGTATCCCATATGTTTTGGTATGTTGTATTTCCATTGTCTTTTGTTTCAAGAACTTTACAAAAATGGTTTCATTTATCCACTTGTTGTTCAGGAGCATATTGTTTAACTTCCATGTGTTGGTATAGTTTCCCAAATTTATCTTGTTATTAATTTCTAATTGTATTCTGTATATTGTTATCAGAGAAGATTCTTGATGTTATCTCAACTTTGTTGAATGTTTTCAGGCTTTTTTTGACCTATCATATGGTCTATTGTTAAGAATAATCCATGACCCCCAGTAATAAGGTGTGAGGGAACTCAAGTTCAGACTGCCAGGCTAGGCAATTCCCCTCTGGCTAATGCTGTTTTAAATGCATCCAACATTGGCTGGGCATGCATCAGGTGAGTTTGGTCTGGATTTCCTCTGCTGTAAAAGGATAGCACTGAGATTAATGCCTCACAATTGCCATATGCTGAAGAAAAGAATGTGTATTCTGCTGCTATTGGATGAAATGCTCTATAAATATCTATTAGATTCATTTGGTCTATACTGCAAATTAGGTCTGATGTTTCTTTGTTGATTTTCTTTCTTGAAGAACGGTCCAATGCTGAAAGTATAGTGCTGAAGTCTCCAGATATTATTGTATTGGGACCTATCTCTCCCTTTAGCTCTAATAATATTTTCTTTATTTATCTGGATGCTCCAGTGTTGGGTGTATATATATTTAAAATTGATATATCCTCTTACTGAATTTACCCCTTTATCATTATATAGTAACTTTCTTTGTCTCTTCTTACAGTTTTTGTCCTGAAATCTATTTTGTTTGATATAAGTATGCTACTCCTGATCCTTTTTTATTTCCATTGGTGTGGAATGTCTTTTCCATCACTTTTTATTTAATCTATTTGTGTCTTTATAGGTGAAGTGTGTTTCTAGTAGGCAACAGATTAATGAATCTTGATTTTAATACACTCAGCCACTCTATGTCTTTTGATTGTAGACTTTATTTACAGTTAATGTTATTATTGATAAGTAAAGACTTACTCCTGCCATTTTGTTCTTTCTTTTCTGGTTGTTTTCTGATGTTATTTCTATTTTCTTCCTTTTTCTTCCTTTGGTGAAAGTGATTTTCCCTGGTGATATAATTTATCTTGCTTTTTGTTTTTCTGTTTCCATCGCATTTTTTTGTTTGTTTGTTTCAGGTTACCATGAAGCTTGCCCATGCTATCTTATAACCTGATAACTACTTAATTCTATTTTTATAAACAAATAAGAAACAAAAAGAAAACTAATATAAATTGTGTGCCATAGCTTTATTTTCAAGCTTTTTAACTTTTTTTTCCTATTTAGATCTTATTGTACTGTCTATGTCTTAAGAAATGGTTGCAGTTATTAATTTTGTTTGGTTCATCATTTATTCTAGTTAGCATTTTAGTTGATTACATATCACAGTTGCAGTATTATAACACCACAGTATTCTGTGTTTTTTCTGTGCGCTTACTATTACCCATGAGTTTTGTGCCTTCAGATGATTTCTTACTGCTCACTGCTGTTCTTTTCTTTCTATTTTTTTTATTATACTTTAAGTTCTGGGGTACATGTGCAGATTGTGCAGGTTTGTTATATAGGTATACATGTGCCACGGTGGTGGTTTGTTGCATCCATTGCCCTGTCATCTTCATTAAGTATTTCTCCTAATGCTATCCCTCCCCAGTCATCCCACCCCCTGCTATTCCTTCCCTAGCCCCCAACTCCCCAGGCCCCAGTGTGTGATGTTCCCTTCCCTGTGTCCATATGTTCTCATTGTCCAACATCCACTTATGAGTGAGAACATGTGGTGTTTGGTTTTCTGTTCTTGTGTCAGTTTGCTAAGAATGATGGTTTCCAGTTTCGTCCATATCCCTGCAAAGGTACTGTCCTTTTCTTTCTGATTGATGTACTCCCTTAAACATTTCCCATAGGACAGGTCTCATATAAATAAAATTCCTCAGCTTTTGTTAGTCTAATGGAAGTCTTTATTTCTCCTTCATGTTTAAAGAGAATTTTTGTCATGTATACTATTCTAGGGTAACAGTTGTTTCCCTTCAACAGTTTAAATATGTCATGCTACATTCTTTTGGCCTGTAAGGTTTCCACTGAAAAGTCTGTGTTCAGACATATTGCAGCTTCATTGTATTTGTGTCTTTTTCTTGCTGCTTTTAGGATCCTTTGTTTATCCTTGGTCTTTGAAAGTTTGATTATTGAATGCCTTGAGGTAGTATTCTTTGAGTTAAATGTGCTTGACGTTATATAACCTTTTTGTATCTGGATTTTATTAACTTTCTCTAGATTTGAAAAGATCTCTGTTGTTATCCCATTGAATAAACGTTTTACCCCTATCTATTTCTCTATCTCCTTTTTAAGGTCAATAACTCTTAAATTTGCCCATTTTGAGGCTGTTTTCTAGATCCTGAAGGCATGATTTATTGTTTCCTATTCTTTTTTCTTTTGTCTCCCCTCACTGTATTTTCAGATAGTCTGTCATCAAGCTCACTTTTTCTTCTTCTTGATCAATTCAGCTATAAGAAACTTTCATACATTCTTCAGTATGCCAATTGCACTTTTCAGATCCAGAATTTCTGCTTGATTTTTAAAATTATTTCAATCTCTTTGAAAAATTAATCTGATAAAATTCTGAATTCCTTCTCTGTGTTATCTTGAATTTCTTTGTGATTCCTCAACACAGCTATTTTGAATTCCCTGTCTGAAAGGTCACATATCTCTGTTTCTCCAAGACTGGTCCCTGATGCCTTACTTAGTTCATTTGGTGAGGTCATGTTTTCCTGGGTGGTGTTGATGCTAGTAAATATTCTTTGATGTTTGGACATTGAATTGATTGACTTTTATTTTAGTTTTCAGAATCTGAACTTGTTTACACCTGTCCTTCTTAGAAAAGCTTTCCAGAAATTAAAAGGAACTTGGGTGTTTTGATCTAAGCCATGTCTGCTTTAGGGAACACTCAAATCCCAGTAATGTTGCAGTTCTTGCAGACTTATAGAGGTTGCACCATGATGGTCATAAACAAGATTTTCTTTATTACCAGCAGAGACTCTGTTCTTTCCCCTTATTTTCTCCTAAACATATAGAGTCTCTTTCTCTGTTCTGAGCCACTTAAACCTGAGGTTGGATGTACACAAGCATCTCTGTAGCCACCACCACTAGAACTTTGTTGGGTCAGACCTGAAGCCAGCACAGCACTGGGTCTCACTCAAAGCCCATTGTAACCATTCCCTGGCTACTGCCTATGTTCATTCAAGGCCCTGGGACTCTATAATCAGCAGGTAGCAAAGCCAGCCAGGCCTGTGTCCTTCCCTTCTGGGCAGTGAGTTCTCCCAGGTCCCAGGTGGATTTACAGGTGTCATCTTGGAGTCAGAAAATTGAGTGACAAACCTAAGAAGTCTACCTTGTGTTCTATTGTATTGTGGCTGAGCTGGCACCAAATCCATGACACAGTTTTTTCAACTCTTCCTTTCCCTTCACAAAGGAAGGGAACATTCCCTCTGTAGCAACCATCACCTTAGGCCATGAGCAGTTCTGCCAGACTACCACCAATGTTCCCTTAAGGCCCTAGAGCTCTGACATCAGCTTGTGGTGAATGCTGCCTGGCCTGGATTTTTTCCATCAGGAATGACAGCTCCCCTCTGGCCCAGGGCAGATCCAGAGATGCCATCCAAGAGTCAAGTCCTGAAATTGAGGACCCAAAAAGCCCACTTGGTGTTATATTCTCCTGTAGTCATGCTGATACCTGAAGCCAGCAAATCTCAGAGGCTTCCTCAAGCCCCTTGATGTAGCTCAGGTCCCAAGGTCTCTTCAGTTATCAGGTGATAAATGTTGCCACTGGGTTGTTCCCTTCAAGGCAGTGTGTTCCCTCTGGCTCAGGGTGTGTCTTGAGATGTCATCAGGAAGCTAGAGCCTGAAATGGGGGCCTCATGACTCTGGTCATTGCTCTATCTTGCTGTTACTGAGCTGGTATCCAAGATGCAAGACAAGGTCCTCCCCACTATTCCCATTACTCTCCTAAAGCAGAAGAAAGGGATCTGTTTTGGAACTTCAAGCTGTGCAGCCTGGGGTTAGAAATGTGGTGATCCCAGCACTTCCGTAGCTGCCCTTGCTGGTGTTTTAGTAGATCACATTGACCCCCAGTCCACTGTCTCTGGGCTTAGATTAGCCCTAAGACTTTCCTAAGAGTTGCAGTCCTGATGACCCAGAATGCTTTTCAAGTTTACTTAGAGATGCAGAGCACTTTGGCCCCCAGTAGCGAGGTGTGAAGGAAGTCAAGTTCAGATCACCAGGCTAGGCAATTCCCCTCTGGCTAAGGTTGCTTTAAATGCTCCCACCATTGGCTGGGCATGGATCAGGTGAGTTTGATCTAGTTTTCCTTTCTGCTCTAAAGGATAGCACTGAGATTAATGCCTCACAATTGCTGTGCTCGCCTTCCCCTAGCATCCAGAGAATCTCTCTGGACCACACTGCTGCTAGACAGTGCTGCTGCTAAGGGTGGGGAAGGGGTGACATTCGAGGTTGAGAACTGTTTTTTCTGTCTCTTCAGTGTGTCTTTCACCAGTATAGAGTTAAAACCTGATATTATTATAAGGGCTCACCTAATTTTTGGTTATAATGAAGTTTTTTTTTTCTGTGTAGATAGTAATTAAATTGGTGTGGAGCCTTCTATTCTGCCATCTCAGTTCTCTCTGAAAGTGCATTTTGTAATATTGTTGTTTCCTTGGAAAATATATTGGCAACTGCAGAAAAATAACTAAAATTACCTTTAGATTAAACATCTATACTGAGTACTGCCTTGAAATGAGTACCTACTATGAAGTACAGTCTGATCCAAAATAGTAGTAAGTTCTTCCCTGAGATGAATTAGCATGTAGGTAGAGATTATTATCCAGATTAAGTAAACTGAAAAATGAAGCTGATGAATCTTCTTTTCATTTTCTATGCTTTGTGTTAGAACATCTCCCCAAAGAGTCAGGGTTTTTATTTAGAAATAAAAGGACTCTTGACTTCACTTTTAGGAGTATAATTTAGTAACAATGAGTAGAAGAATTAAGCAGACTGCTTTCCCATATCCTCCTTACAAATTTTTTGAAGATTCTGGATTGAAATAATTATAACACTTTGATTTTAGTCAACATTATTAAAATCTTTGCAAGCATAAAAAAGGTGAATTCAATACAATTTGTTAGACTGATGAAAAAGCTCTGTAGCATTACTGTCTAAAATTAACAGAATTTGGGAAGAGAATGACAACAACAAGATATAGATAAGTTCCCTTAGGAGATTCCAGACTCTAATTCTCTGAATTGTCAATCCATAAACTAATTTCTCACAGCCAGCTCTATGGATACATATAATCAATGTTGTTGATGGATGCTTTGGTATTTTTTGTTTATTTTAAATAATTTTTATTTAAAAATATTTACTTTTTACTATATTCTCCCTGTTGTGCTAACAAATACTAGGTGTCATTTATTCTGTCTGGTTTTTTTTGTACCCATTAACCATCCCCATTTTCCCTATCCCCCAACTACCGTTCCCAGCGTCTTGTACCTACTCTTGTACTCTCTATTCCCATAGTTTCTGTTATTTTGATTTTTAGATCCCACAAATAAGTGAGAACATGTGATTTTTTTATTCTATTCTTATGGCTGGGTGGTACTCCATTATTTATATGTATTACATTGTCTTTAGTCATCTGTTGATAAACACTTAGGTTGCTTCCAAATCTTGGCTATTGTGCATAGAGCTACGATAAACATAGGATTGCAGATATCTTTTTGATATACTGATTTACTTTCTTTGGGTATATATCTAACAGTGGAATTGCTGGATCAGATGGTAGTTCTGTTTTTCCTTTTTCTGAGCAGCTTCTAAACTGTTTTCCACAGTGGTTGTACAAATTTACATTACCGCCAACAGTGTATGAGGTTTCCTTTTTCTCCACATTCTCGCAGCATTTGTTATTGCCTGTCTTTTGAATAAAAGTCATTTTAACTGAGGTGAGATGACATTTTATTGCAGTTTTTATGTGCATTTCTCAGATGATCAATGATATTGTACACATTTTAATATACCTGTTTGCCATTTGTATTTCTTTATTTGAGAAATGCCTATTCAGGATTTTGCCTATTTTAAAATCTGCTTATTATACTTTTCATTTTGTTGATTGTCTTCTTTGCTGTGCAAAACTTGTTGTGATTGCATTTGCCCATTTTTTGTGTTGATCGTTGGTGCAATAAATAGCACTAAGAAATAGCACTTAATAGTGTATTATTCAAGAAATCCTCACCCAGACCAATGTCCTGGTGAATTTCCCCAGTGTGTACTTTAAGTAGTTTCACAGTTTGAGGTCTTATATTTGAGTCTTTAATACATTTGGATTTGATTTTTGTATATGGTGAGAGATAGAGATCCAGTTTCATTCTTCTGCATATGGATATCCAGTTTTCTTAGCACCACTTATTGAAGAGACAGTCCTTTCTCCAAAGTGTGTTATTGGCACCTTTGTCAAAAATGGATCCACTGCAGATGAATAGACTTACCCAAGTTCTCTATTCTGTTTCACTGATCTATCTGTGATTTTATGCCTGTGCCATGTCATTTCGGTTACTATAAGTATTAGTACATTTTCATGCTGCTATAAAGAACTAACTTAAAATGAAGAATTTATAAAGAAAAAAGGTTAAAATTGACTCACAGTTCTGCCGGCTTAACAGGAAGCTTGACCGGGAAGCCTCAGGAAACTTACAATCATAGTGGAAGGTGACAGAAAAGCACACACATCTTTACAATGGTGGAAGCATGCACATCATCTTCACAATGGCAGGGCAGGAGAGAAAGTGAGGGTGGAAGTGTCACACATTTAAACCATCAGATCTTGTGTGAACTCACTCACTATCATGAGAACTGCATGGCAGAAATCTGCCCCAATGATATAATTTCTTTCCACCAGATCCCTTCCCTAACACATGGGGATTACAATTTGACACAAGATTTGAGTGAGAACACAGCCAAACCATATCATTATAGCTCTGTAGTATAACTTGAAATAAGGTAATGTAATTACTCCAGTTTTCTTCTTTTTGCTCAGGATAGCTTTGGCTATTCTGGGTCTGTTATGGTTCCTATAAATTTTGAAATTTTTTTCTATTTCTGTAAAAAATATCAATGGTATTTGGATAGGGATTGCATTAAATCTGTAGCTCCCTTTGGGTAGAATGGACATTTAAAAAATATTGATTCTTCCAATCCACAAACAGAGAATATATTTCTCTTTTTTGGTGTTCTTTTTAAATTCTTGCATCCATATTCAATAGTTTTAATTGTAAAAATCTTTTATACTTCTTTGGTTAAGTTAACTAATTCTATGATTTTATTTCATTTGTGGCTATTGTAAATGGGATTACCTTCTTGATTTCTTTTTCAGATTTATCTATGTGGGCATATAGAAATGTTACTGATTTTTATGTTAACTTTGTATGCTGAAAATTTGTTGAATTCATTTATCAGTTCTGACAGATTTTTGGTAAAGTCTCTGGGTTATGTGAAGTATAAAATGGTATCATCTGCAAACAAAAATAGGTTGACTTCTTTCATTCCAATTCGGATGTTCTTCATTTCTTTCTCTTGTCTGATTGCTCTAGCTTTGACTACTAGTACTATGTTGAACAAAAGTGGTGAAAGTAAGCATACTTGTATTCCTGATCATAGAGGAAAGCCTTTCAGGTTTTTCCCATTCAGTATAATACTAACAATGAGTCTACTGTATATAGCTTTTATTACATTGAGATATGTTTCTTCTATACGTAGCTTTTTGAGGGTGCTTTATTATTAGGAGACATTAAATTCAGTGAATCTCTCTGCAGAAATCCTATAAGCCATAAAAAAGTAGGGCCCACCCACCCCCACAAAGACCAGCAATCTGAAATGCTCTGAACTGAGAGTTTCACAGCAAGCTAAACTGGACCTGAGACGGTCCAGCTCTGTGAGGGAAAGGGCATCCACCATAACCGAGGCAGTCCACCACTACTGAGGCAGTCCACCATTACCAAGGCAGTCCACCACTAAGGAGATGAGGCAATCCACCATTACTGAGGCAGTCTGCCATTACAGAGGCAGTCCACCATTAGTGAGGCAGACCATTATTACCAACGCAGTTCTAACTATACCTCTATAAACAAAACCACAGAGAAGTTTACACAGCAGTAGGGCAGAGCCCATGGCAGCTCAACAACACCTCTGCTGGTAGACTGTGACTAGGCTACCTCCATGCTGGGCAGGGCATCTCTGAAAAAAGACAGCAGCAGAGCAGGAATTTATAAATAAAGCCCCAGCTTCCCAGGACAGAGCATTTGGGAAAAAAGTTGGTTATGCGTTCTGCTGCAGCAGACTTAAACATACGTAACCAGCAGCTCTGAAAAGAACAATGGAGCTCACAACTCAGCACTTGATATTCTATAAGGGACAGACTGTCTCCTCAAGCAGCTCCCCAACCCCCATATATCCAAAGAGACATCTCATAAAGGAGAGCTCAGGCTGATATCTGGTGGGTATCCTTCTGAGATGAAGATAACAGAAGAAGAAACTGGCAGAAACCTTTACTATTCAGCAGCTGCTGCAGGTGATCTCCAGGCAAGCAGGGTCTAGAGTGCACCTCCAGCAGTCCTACAGCAGAGGGGCCTGACTGTTAGAAGGAAAACTAAAGAACAGAAAGAAATAACTCCATCATAAACAAAAAGGACGTCCATTCAGAGACCCCATCTGAAAGCCACCAACTACAAAGACCACAGGTAGATAAATCCACAAAGATGGGAATAAAGCAGCACAAAAAGGATAAAAACACCCAAAACCAGAAGGCATCTCCTCTGCCAAGGGATCACAACTCCTCACCAGCAAGGGAACAAAGTTGAGTGGAGAATGAGTCTGATGAATTGACAGAAACAGGCTTCAGAAGGTGGATAATAACAAACTTCTCTGAGCTAAAAGAACACATGCTAACCCAATGCAAAGAAACTAAGAATCTTGAAAAAAGGTTTGATGAAATGCTAATGAGAATAAACAGCTTAGCGAAGAATATAAATGACCAGATAGAGCTGAAAAACACAACACGAGAACTTTGCAAAGCATACACAGGTTTCAATAGTCAAATAGACCAAGCAGAAGAAAGGATATCAGGGATTGAAGATCAACTCAATGAAATAAAACAAGAAGGCAAGATTAGAGAAAAAAACGGTGAAAAGAAATGAACAAAGTCTACAAGAAATATGGGATTATGTGAAAAGACCTAATCTACATTTGATAGGTGTACCTGAATGTGATGGAGAAAAGGAATCTGAGCTGGAAAACACTCTTCAGGATATTCTCCAGGAGAACTTCCCCAACCTAACAAGGCAGGCCAATATTCAAGTCCAGGAAATACACAGAACACCACAAAGATATTACTTAAGAAGAACAACCCCAAGGCATATAATCATCAGATTCACCATGGTTGAAATGAAGGTAAAAATGCTAAGGGCAGACAGAGACAAAGGTCTGGTTACCCTTTCATAGCAAAATTCTTCCAGACATACAAAGGATGGATTACCCACAAAGGGAAGCCCATCAGACTCACAGTGGATTTCTTGGCAGAAACCCTATAAGCCAGAAGAGAGGGGGGCCAATATTCAACATTCTTAAAGAAAAGAACTTTCAACCTAGAATCTCATATCCAGCCAAATTAAACTTCATAAGTGAAGGAGAAAAAAAATCCTTTATGGACAAGCAATTGCAAAAAGATTTCATCACCAACAGGCCTGCCTGACAAGAGCTCCTGGAAGAAGCAAAAACATGGAAAGCAACAAACAGTACCAGTCACTCCAAAAATGTACCAAGTGGTAAAGACCATTGACACAATGAAGAAACTGTCAACTCATGGGCAAAACAACCAGCTAGCATCAAAATGCCAGGGTCAAATTCACACATAACAATATTAACATTAAATGTAAATGGGCTAAATGCCTCAGTCAAAAGACACGGAATGGCAAATTGGATAAAATGTCAAAACCCATTGGTATGCTGTATCCAGGAAACATCTCACATGCAAGGACACACAAAGGCTCAAAATAAAGGGATGGAAGAAGATTTACCAAGCAAATGGAAAGCAAAAAACAGCAGGAGTTGCAGTCCTAGCCTCTGATAAAATAGACTTTAAATCAATAAAGATCAAAAGAGACAAAGAAGGACATTACATAATGGTAAAAAGATCAATGCAACAAGAAGAGCTAATGATCCTACATATATATGCACCCAATACCAGAGCACCCAGATACATAAAGCAAGTTCTTAACTACCTACAAAGAGACTTAGACTCCCACACAATAATAGTGGGAGATTTTAATACCCCACTGTCAATATTAGATCAACAAGACAGAAAGTTAACAAGGATATCCAAGACTTGAACTCAGATCTGCACCAAGCAAACCTAATAGACATTTACAGAACTCTCCACCCCCAATCCACAGAATATACATTCTTCTCAGCACCACATCACACCTAATTTAAAATTGAACACATAATTGGAAGCAAATCACTCCTCAGCAAATGCAAAAGAATGGAAATCATAACAAACAGTCTCTCAGACAACAGGGCAACCAAATTAGATCTCAGCAGTAAGAAACTATCTCAGAACAGCACAACTTCATGGAAACTGAACAACTGGCTCTTGAATGTTGACTGGATAAACAATGAAATGAAAGCAGAAATAAAGATGTTCTTCAAAACTAACGAGAATGGAGACAACATACAAGAATCTCTGGGACACATTTAAAGCAGTGTCTAGAGGGAAATTTGTAGCAATAAATGCCCACATGAGAAGTAAGGAAAGATCTAAAATCGACACCCTATCATTAAAATTGAAAGAGCTACAGGAGCAAGATGAAAAAAACTCAGAAGCTAGCCAAAGAAAAGAAATAACTAAGATCAGAGCAGAACTGAAGGGAATAGAGACACAAAAAACCCTTCAAAAAAATCAATAAATCCAGGAGCTGGTTTTTGAAAAGATCAACAAAACGGACAGACCGCTAACCAGATTAATAATAAAAAAAAAAAAACAGAGAGAAGAATCAAATAGAGGCAATAAAAAATGGTAAAGCGGATATCACCACAGATTCCACAGATATACAAACTACCATCAGAGATTACTGCAAACAACTCTATGCACATAAACCAGTAAACCAGGAAGAAATGGATAAATTCCTGGAGACTTGCACCCTCCCAAGCCTAAACCAGGAAGAAGTTGAAACCCTGAATAGACCAATAACAAGGGCTGAAGTTGAGGCAGCAATTACTAGCCTGCCAATAAAAAAAAGCCCAGGTCCAGATGGTTTCACAGCAGAATTCTACCAGACATACAAAGAGGAGCTGGTACCACTCCTTCTGAAACTATTCCAAACAATCTGAAAAGAGGGAATCCTTCCCAAATCATTTTATGAAACCGACATCATCCTGATACCAAAACCCAGAAGAGACTCTACAAAAAAAGAAAACTTAAGGCCAATATTCATGATGAACATAGATGCAAAAATCTTCAATAAAATACTGGCAAACTGATTGCAACAGCACATCAAAAAGTTTTCCATCAGGATCAAGTAGGCTTCACCCTGGGGATGCAAGGCTGGTTCAACCTATGCAAGTCTGTAAACGTAATTCACCACATAAACAGAACCAAAGGCAAAAGCCACATGATTATCTCAATAGATGCAGAGAAGGTGTTCAAAAAAATTCAACAGCCCTTTATGCTAAAAACTCTCAAAAACTAGCTATCAATTGAATTTGTCTCAAAATAATAAAAGCTATTTATGACAAACCCACAGCCAATATCATACTGAATGGGCAAAAACTGGAAGCATTCCCTTTGAAATCCGGCACTATACAAGGATGCCCTCTCTCACAAATCCTATTCAATATAGTATTGGAAGTTCTAGCCAGATCAATCAGGCAAGATAAAGTAATAAAGGGTATTCAATTAGGAAAGGAGGAAGTCAAATTGTCTATTTGCAGAAGACAAGATTGTATATTTATAAGACCCCATTGTCTCAGCTCAAAATCTCCTTAAACTTATAAGCAACTTCAGCAAAGTCTCAGGATACAAAATCAATGTGCAGAAATCACAGGCATTCCTATATACAAATTACAGAAAAACAGAGAGCCAAATCAAGAGCAAACTCCCATTCACAATTGCTACAAAGAAAATAAAATACCTAGGAATACAACTAACAAGGGATGTAAAGGACCTCCTTAAGGAGAACTACAATCCACTGCTCAAGGAAATAAGAGAGGACACAAACAGATGAAAAACATTCCATGCTCATGGTTAGGAAGAATCAATATCGTGAAAATGGCCATACTGCCCAAAGTAATTTATAGATTCAATGCTATCCTCATCGAGCTACCTATCACTCGCTTCACAGAATGGAAAAAACCACCTTAAACACCATATAGAACCAAAAGAGAGCCCACATAGCCAAGACAATCTTAAGCAAAAAGAATAAAGCTGGAGGCATCATGCTACCTGACTTCAAACTATACTACAAGGCTACAGTAATCAAAACAGCATGCTACTGGTACCAAAACAGAGATACAGACCAATGGAACAGAACAGAGGCCTCAGAGGCAATGCCACACATCTACAACCATCTGATCTTTGAAAAACCTGACAAAAACAAGTAATGAGGAAAGGATTCCCTGTTTAATAAATGGTGTTGGAAAAACTGGCTAGCCGTGTGCATAAAGCGGAAACTGGACCCCTTCCTGACACTTTACACTAAAATTAATTCCAGATGGATTAAAGACTTGAACATAAGACATAACACTATAAAAACACTAGAAGAAATCCTAGGCAAAACCATCCAGGACACAGGCATAGGCAAGGACTTCATGACTAAATACCAAAAGCATTGGCAACAAAGGCCAAAATAGACAAATGGGACCTAATTAAACTTCAGAGCTTCTGTACAGCAAAAGAAACAATCA
Organism: Aotus nancymaae; assembly: GCF_030222135.1. Taxonomy (NCBI): domain Eukaryota; kingdom Metazoa; phylum Chordata; class Mammalia; order Primates; family Aotidae; genus Aotus; species Aotus nancymaae. Next base: position 3,051,804 of record NW_026988488.1, read on the forward strand.
TCAGTGTGAACCAGCAACCAACAGAATGGGAAAAAAATTTTGCAATCTACCCATTTGTCAACGGGCTAATATACAGAATCTACAAAGTGCTAAAACACATTTACAAGTAAAAAACAAACAAACCCATTCAAAAGTGGGGAAAGGATATGAACAGACACTTTGCAAAAGAAGACATATATGAAGCCAACAAACATATGAAAAAATGCTCATCATCACTGGTCATTAGAGAAATGCAAATCAAAACTACATTGAGATACCATCTCACGCCAGTTAGAATGGTGTTCCTTAAAAAATCTGGAGACAACAGATGCTGGAAATGATGTGGAGAAATAGAAACACTTTTACACTGTTGGTGGGAGTGTAAATTAGTTCAACCATTGTGGAAGACAGTGTGGCAATTCCTCAAGGACCTAGAAATAGAAATTCCATTTGACCCAGCAATCCCATTACTGAATTTATATCCAAAGAATTAAAAATTGTTTTATTATAAAGACACATGCACATGTATGTTCATTGTGGCACTGTTTACAATAGCAAACACCTGGAACCAAGCCAAATGCCCATCAATGATAGACTGTACAAGAAAAATGTGGCACATATACACCATGGAATATTATGCAGTCATAAAAAAATGATGAGTTTGTGTCATTTGTAGGGACATGGATGAACCCAGAAACCATCATTCTTAGCAAACTGACATAGGAACAGAAAATCAAACACCACATGCTCTCACTCATAGGTGGGTGTTGAACAATGAGAACACATGGAAACAGGGAGGGGAGAACACACACTGGAGGATAGGGAGGTTTGGGAGGGATAACATGGGGAGAAATGCCAGATATAGGTGATGGGGTTGGAGGCAGTAAACCACATTGCCATGTATGTACCTATGCCACAATCCTGCATGTTCTGCACATGTACCCCAGAACCTAAAGTGCAATAAAATATATGTATAAAAAAGTAAATAAATATAAATAAATAAATAAATAAGAATGGGGCCCAATATTCAATATTCTTAAAGAATTTTCAACACAGAATTTCATATTCAGCCAAACTAAGTTTCATAAGTAAAGGAAAAATAAAATCCTTTACAGACAAGTAAATGATGAGAGATTCTGTACCACCAAGTCTGTGTTACAATTGCTCCTGAAGGAAGCACTAAATATGGAAAAGAAGACCGGTACCAGCCACTGCAAAAACACACCAAAACATGAAGACCAGTGACACTATGAAGAAACTGCATCAACTAATGTAGAAAATAATCAACTAGCATCATGATGACAGGATCAAATTCACACATAACAATATTAATCTTAAATGTATATGGGCTAAATACTTCAATTAAAAGACACAGACTGGCAAGTTAAAAAAAAGAGTCAAGACCCATTGGTATGCTGTATTCACTAGACTCATCTCATGTGCAAAGACACACATAAACTCAAAATAAAGGAATGGAGGGACATTTACAAAGCAAATGGAAAGGAAAAAAAAGCAGAGGTTGTAAAAGAGTCTTTAAACCAACGAAGATCAAAAAAGACAAAAAAGGGGATTACATAATGCTAAAGGGATCAATGTATCAATACAGTGAACAGGCAACCAACAGAATGGGAAAAAAATTTTGCAATCTACCCATCTGACAAAGGGTTAATATCCAGAATCTATGGAGAACTTACAGAAATTTACAAGAAAATAAACAAACAACCCAATAAAAAAGTGGGTGAAGGATATGAACAGACACTTTTCAACAGAAGACATTTATGCAGCCAACAAACATATGAAAAAAATCTCTTCATCACGGGTCATTAGAGAAATGCAAATCAAAACTACATTGAGATACCACTTCATGCCAGTTAGAATGGCAATCATTAAAAAATCAGGAGACAACAGATGCTGAAGAGGATGTGGAGAAATAGGTACCCTTTTACACTGTTGGTGGGAATGTAAATTAATTTAACCATTGTGGAAGACAGTGTGGCAATTCCTTAAGGATCTAGAACTAGAAATACCATTTGACCCAGCAATCCCATTAATGGGTATATACCCAAAGGATTATAAATCATTCTGTTATAAAGGTGCATGCACTTTTATGTTTATTACAGCACTGTTCACAATAGCAAAGATTTGGAACCAATCCAAATACCCATCAGTGATAGACTGGATAAAGAAAATGTGGCACATATTTACTGTGGAATACTATGCAGCCATAAAAAATGATGGGTTCGTGTACTTTGCAGGAACATGAATGAAACTGGTAACCATCATTCTCAGCAAACTGACACAAGAACAGAAAACCAAACACCACATATTCTCACTCATAAGGGGTTTTGAACAATGAGAACACATGGACACAGGGAGGGGAACATCACACACTGCTGTCTGGGTGGTGGGGGGCTAGGGGAGGAAGAGTAGGAGGTGGAGGGAGAGGAATAGCATTAGGAAAAATACCTAATGTAGATGAAGGGGTGATGGATGCAGCAAACCACCACCATGGCATGTGTATACCTATGTAACAAACCTGCATGATCTGCACATGTAGCCCAGAACTTAAAGTATAATAAATAATTTTTTTAATTCATAAGAAAAAAACAAACAACCCCATCAAAAAGTTGGCAAAGGATATTAATAGACACTTCTCAAAAGAAGACATTTATGCAGCCAACAAAAATATAAAAAAAAAGCTAATCATCTCTAATCATAAGAAAAATGCAAATCAAAACCACAATGAGACACTATCTCACACCAGTTAGAATGGAGATCATTAAAAGTCTGGAAACAACAGATGCTGGAGAGGATGCAGAGAAATAGGAACACTTTTACACTATTGGTATTAGTGTAGATTATCTCAACCATTGTGTTAGATAGTGTGATGATTCCTCAAGGATCTAGAACCAGAAATACCACTTGACCCAGTAATCCCATTACTCCATTACTGCACATATACCCAAAGAATTATAAATCATTCTACTATAAAGACACATGCACACATGTGCTTATTGCCTATTTGGCTCATATACACCATGAAATACTATGCAGCCATGAAAAGAGTAAGTTCATGTCCTTTGCAGAGATATGGATGAAGCTAGAAACCATTATTCTCGGCAAACTTACACAGGAACAGTAAACCAAACACCGCATGTTCTCGCTTATAAGTGAGAGTTGAACAATAAGAACACATAGACAAAGGGAGGGGACATCACACACTTGGGCTTGTCGGGGGGTTTGGGGCAATGAAAGGGAGATCATCAGGACAAATACCTAATGCATGCAGGGCTTAAAACCTAGATAATGGGTTGATAGGTGCAGCAAACCACCATGGTATATGTATACTTACGTAACAAACCTGAATGTTAAGCACGTGTTTTCCAGAACTTAAGGTAAAATAAAATTAAACTTATTTTAAAAAGCAGGGATGTTGAATTTTACAGCATCAATTGCATGATACAGTCCAGCCATGTCCATGGAGCAACTACCTTGTTCTCTCCTAGCCCCATACCTAGAGCCCAGTTTCTCCAGGCCCAAGAGACCAGCTAACCATTGCTCTCCATTCTGTTGGGCCCTATATACTTGCCTCACAGCCTCAGTCACCAAGAGACCTGACATCCTTGGAAGAGCATGGTACTGAGGCGCCACCTGAGGAGAAGCCACTCTGTAATACAAGCTTGCATAAATTATCACAGTATAATTCAACATAATTTGCATAAGCACACCATTGTCATAAATCAAAATCTGCCCAAAAAAGAGAGATATTAGTTTTCTCAAAATCAAAGAACCTCTTAAAAACGACACAGCTGCTGAATAATCAACTTGTGAAACTGAGATCTTTCTAGAATGGAACAATAAATGTGCCTGTAATAACTTAAATTTTTTATAACTCAGAAAATTATATTTGTCTTCATCTTTTTTACACACAGTATATTAAACAAAACAAAATAAATAAGGTATAGATTTTATAACGTTTTTATGTTGAAAAAGCCACGAAGTAGGTAGACAAGACAGATATTCTGTTAATTGGAGGAGGATATAGGACACATCTAAAAAGGTACAAAGTCCTAGAATGGGCTTAGAAAATTCACTGTATCAATAAATCTTACTTTTACCCCTGTTTTCTTCTAAGAATTTTATGGTTTTCACTCATGTATAAGTCATTGAACCATTTAAGTTATTTTTGTTTATGGTATGAAGTAAGGGGTCAAAGTTTTCCATGTTCTTATCTAGTTGTCCTAACAGTATTTGTTAAAGCAATTGTTTTTACCCTTCAAATAGTCTTGGCACTTGTGTCAAACATCAATTGACTATGGATTTATGAGTTTATTCCTGCACTCCCAATTTTGTTACATTGGTCAATATGCTTAATTTTATATGGTATCATGCTGTTATGACTATTGCAACTTTATAGTAAAGTTTGAAATCAGGAAGTGTGAGTCCTCCAACTTTTTTCTTACTTTTTAAAGTTTGTGTGTGTGGCTATTCAAGGCCCCTTGTGATTCCATATGAACATGACGTTCAGCTTTTCCACATCTCAGAAAGCATCACTGGAAATTTGGTAAACATTCCATTGAATCCGAAGATCACTTTAGGTGGGTATTGTTACCATCTTAACAGCATTAATTCTTCCATTTTATGAACATAGTATGTCCTTTCATTTATTTTGTTCTTCTTTAATTACCAGTTTTTAGTTTACAAGTCTTTTACCTCCTTGGTTACATTTATTTCTAGGTATTTTATTCATTTTGGGTGCTATTGTAAATTGAATTATTTTATTCATTTCTTTTTCAGATGTTCATTGCTGGTGTGTAACCCTTTTATTATGCTATTGGATTTGATTTTCTAGAATTTTGATGAGGAATTTTTCATCCATAGAAACAAGGAATATTGGTGTTTACTTTTCTTGTGATGTTGTGAGCAAGCTTTGGAATCAGGATAAAGCTGGCCTCATAGAATACATTGGGAAGTGTTTACTCTTCTTCTGTTTGGGGGGGAATGGTTTGAGAAGTATTAGTATTAATTCTTCTTTGAATGTTTGTTACATCTCCCCAGTGAAGTCATCTGGTTCTGAGCTTTTCTTTGCTGAAAGTGTTCTATGATTTTCTATTAGGTTTATAGTTAGTGTATAGTGTTGCTCGAGTTCTCTATTGCCTTCTTGATTTTTTTCTAATTTGTATGTTTGTTACAGAGTGTAGAATATAGAACTATCTATTTCTATTGATTCTGTAAATGTAGAGTAGGAAGAAGATGTAAGTTATGGCACACAGAAATATTAGGGGAGTTCTTGTGGTTTCTTTGTTGGTCATTCCTCTGTAAGTGAGAAAAACTGCTCACATTAATACATTTTGGATGTCTGTCTTACAGGAAGCTCTACAAGGAGTTTGGCCTTCAGAGAGTTTTCTATGTATCCAGATTCTCTGCCTTAGCTTCTTTTTTCACTTTAAAGAAAGAAGAATGATATAGAGATAGATTCAGATAGATCTAAATTGAAATCTGGGACCTGCCACTAGTTAGCTAGTGGTGTGATCTTCAGCAACATAGTAGGTGTATATATTTATGGTGTATATAAGCAATTTGTTGACAAAAAGAGTCAAACTTGTAAAATATTTGAAGAGACTTATTTTGAGCCAAATATGAGTGGTCAGTGGCCTGTGACGCAGCCACAGGAAAACCCGAGAACGTGTGCCCAAGGTGGTCAGGTTACAGCTTGTTTTATATATTTTAGAAAGACGTAAGACATCAATTGATATGTGTAGATGTCCATTGGTTTATTCCAGAAAAGTGAGATAACTTGAAGTAGGGGCTTTCTGGTCATGGGTGGATTCAAATATTTTTCTGATTGGCAATTGGTTAAAATAGTTATTATCTAAAGACCTGAAATCAATAAAAAGGAATGTCTAGTTGAAGATAAGGGGTTGTGAAAATAAAGGTTTTATCATTCAGATGAAGGCTCCAGGTAGCAGGCTTCAGAGATCTCAGCAGACCTAAAAAGTTACCCAGCTTTATTCTCTCCTGAATGGGGAAAAAGACATGGAAAGAAATGGAGATTTTCTACAGAATATAGATTTTCTCCACAAGAGACAGCTTTGCAGTGCAATTTCAAAATATGTCAAAGAAATATATTTTGAGGTAATATACTTCTATTTCTTTCAGGGCCTGCTATTTATCATGTGATGCTATAATAATATTAGGTTGGAATTTGGTGTCCTGTTGCTAAAAAAAAATTTGTTTCTTCCATCTTAAGATCTCTGTTTTAATGTTAATGCTGGTCAGCTGTGCCTTAATTCCAAAGGGAGTAGGGTATAGTGAAGGATTTCTGACCCTGACTACCCATCATGGCCTGAACTAGTTCTTCAGGTTAACAGTGAAATGCCCTTGGCTGAGAGGAGGGGTCCATTCAGTCGGTTGAAGGGCTTAGAATTTTGCTTTAGTTTTACAAATTTAATTCACTTCTCTGAATCTTAGTTTAAATATTGATCCTCTATGAAATGATGATATTATGTGTTTTAAAGTATTGTGGATATTACATGAAAAAAATTAACTTGCTTTTAAAATTTCAGATATTGTTATTACTGTCTTTAGATAACTTGAGCTTCAGTTTCAAGTAGTCCTCATTTATCATGCATCATTTGAAATTGCATGGTTTCCAAAAATAAATTTTTCAGACAATTTAAAAATCAATGTTTAAAAATTGACACTTGGGCTGGGCACAGTGGCTCATGCCTATAATCCCAGCACTCTGGGAGGCTGAGGTGGGTGGATCACAAGGTCAAGAGATGGAGACCATCCTGGCCAACATGGTGAAACTCCATCTCTACTAAAAATACAGAAATTAGCTTGGTGTGGTGGCATGTGCCTGTAGTCCCAGATACTCAGGAGGCTGAGGCAGGAGAATCAGTTGAATCCAAGAAGCAGAAGTTGCAATGAGCCGAGATTGAACCACTGCACTCCAGCCTAGAAACAGAGCAAGACTCTGTATATATTTATAAAAAAATTGGGCCAGGCGCGGTGGCTCACGCCTGTAATCCCAGCACTTTGGGAGGCCGAGGTGGGTGGATCATGAGGTCAGGAGATCGAGACCATACTGGTCAACATGGTGAAACCCCGTCTCTACTAAAAATACCAAAAAAAATTAGCTGGGCGTGGTGGCGCACGCCTGTAGTCCCAGCTACTTGGGAGGCTGAGGCAGGAGAATTGCTTGAACCCAGGAGGTGGAGATTGCGGTGAGCCGAGATCGCACCATTGCACTCCAGCCTGGGTAACAAGAGCAAAACTCCATCTCAAAAAAAAAAAAAAAATTGATGTTTGATGAAAATATTTCTAAAATATATTATACAATTTTATACCTGCTAAAATGGTAATCTGAACAGAATTAATCCTCTTCACGATGACTGGGGTTCAATATTAATTAACACCCATGATCACACATTTCTATTATATAAGATACACTGTTAGCTCTCAAGGACTGAAAGACTGGCAGTCATGGGAGAGGGGCAGGATTGAGACATAGAAGATTATTTGCATTTACATTCAATAGCCTCAGAAAAATGTTCATTTCTTATGTCTTTTTTTTTATATGCTTTCTATTTTTCACCCTCATTCTCAGGCTGTCAGAAGTTTCTTGCTATTACTGGTATGCCTGCCTCTGGCTACGCCCCTTCTAATTATTCCTGTTAATATAGACTTGGAAACCCAGATAACCAAACTTGTGAAAATTATGTCTAATGCAGTGGTTCTCCTGTTATGATCCCCAGAACAGTAGCATCAACATCACCAAGAAACTTATTAGAAATGCAAAACCTTAGGCCCCACTCCAGACTTACTGAATCAGAGAACTCTGGGGTAGAACTCCCCAATCTGTTAACAAGTCCTTCAATAGATTCAGATTATGATCAAGATTGAGATTTATTGTCCTACTACAGTTTTTTATACTGCAAACTCTTAGGACTCATCCCAAGAGATATGATTTAGTATATCCTGGGTAGAACTTAAGAGCCTTGATTTTTTAACCCATCCCCCAGATTATTCTGATGAAATTATTCAAAAGGCACACTTGGAGAATTATTTCCCAAGTGTAGGAGATTGGTCAGAGTGTGGGAGAAACTATAGGGAAAGGAGCAGGCCTTCTGAAAGGTCAGAAAGACTCTGCAAAGCTTTGGGGAGAATAGCTGAGACAGCTGTTCTATAACCCTGAGGCAGAGAGCAAGGAGTAGGTACAAGAGAGTGTAGGGGAATTTATCTTAAAACAGGCTTGATTGCTTATGTCAACCAAGAACTGACCTTCAATCATCAGTGTGCATGACTGCTTCCTGAAAGGAGGAACAATAAATGTTAATTACCCGACGATTGTGTTTGCTCCAGGCTTTCTGCACTGTGTCATTATACACTGAATAAAAATAAGCAACTCCAGCTTCTCTGTGGGACAGACCAGGCACACAAGCCTAGACCATTGCTTCTCAAACATACCTGGGGATTTTTCTAAAATGCATATTCTGTTTGAATAGGTCTGGGGTTCAGCATTTTAATGGGCTCCCAGGTAATACCTATGTACAGGTTGGTTAACCACACTCTGAGTAGTAAATTTCTAGAACTTTATATAGTAGGCATTTTATAAATGTTTTTACTTTCTTTTGTCTTAGAATGTCTTCTTTTTTTTTTTTTTTTATTTTTTTTATTTTTTTTATTTTTTATTTATTGCATTTTAGGTTTTGGGGTACATGTGAAAAACATGCAAGGTTGTTGCATAGGTGCATACGATGTCTTCTTATCCAGAATCTTTCCTATCAGTGAAAACAGTACCAGTCTGGTTTGATTTTGTAAAAGATGTCATTTTCTCCAAAACACGTTTGTTGATTTATATTTTTAAATATAAAAAATTGAATTAGGGTCAGGCACGGTGGCTCATGCCTGTAATCCCAGCACTTTGGGAGGCCGAGGCGAGTGGATCACGAGGTCAAGAGATCGAGACCATCCTGGACAACATGGTGAAACCCCGTCTCTACTAAAAATACAAAAAATTAGCTGGGCATGGTGGCGCGTGCCTGTAATCCCAGCTACTCAGGAGGCTGAGGCAGGAGAATTGCCTGAACCCAGGAAGCGGAGGTTGCGGTGAGCCGAAATCACGCCATTGCACTCCAGCCTGGGTAACAAGAGCGAAACTCCGTCTCAAAAAAAAAAAAAAAGACATCCCTTAACTAGAGGATTACTGGCAAGATGACCAAATAGGAACAGCTTTGGTCTGCAGCTCCCAGCAAGGTCAACACAGAAGGGAGGTGATTTCTGCATTTCCAACTGAGGTACCCAGTTCATCTCATTTAGGCGGGTTGGACAGCGGATGCAGCACACAAAGGGTGAGCCAAAGCAGGGTGGGGCATCACCTCACCTGGGAAGCACAAGAAGTCAAGAAACTCCCTCTCCTAGTCAAAGGAATCCCTTAGGAATTGTGCTGTGAGGAAGGGTACACTCCAGCCCAGAGACTGTGCTTTTCTCATGGTCTTCACAACTCGCAGACCAGGAGATTCCCTCTGGTGCTTATGCCAACAGGGCCCTGGATGTCCAGCACAAAACTAGACAGCCATTTGGGCAGACAGTGAGCTAGCTGCAAAATTTTTTTTTCTTACCCCAGTGGCATCTGGAACACCAGCAAGACAGAACCATTTACTCTCCTGGAAAGGGGACTGAAGCCAGAAAGCCAAGTGGTGTTGCTCAGTGGGTCCCACCACCACAGAGCTCAGCAAGCTAAGATCCACTAGCTTGAAATTCTCACTGCCAGCACAGCAGTCTGAGCTCCACCTGGGATGCTCAAGCTTGGTGCAGGGAGGGGCGTCCATCATTGCTGAGGATTGAGTAGGCAGTTTTACCCTCACAGTGTGAACAACGCTGCCCAGAAGATCAAATTGGGTAGAGTCCACCACAGCTCAGCAAGGTAGCTGTGGCCAGACTGCCTCTCTAGGTTCCTCCTCTCTGGGCAGGGCTTCTCTAAAAAAAAAAAAAAAAAAAAAAAAAAAAAAAGGCAGCAGCTCAAGTCAGGGGCTTATAGGTAAAACCCCCATCTCCTTAGGACAGAACACCTAGGGGAAGGGACAACTGTGAGCAGAACTTCAGCAGATTTATATGTCCCTGCCTGACTGCTCTTAAGAGAGCAGCAGATCTCCCAGCATAGTGTTAAAACTACCTTAAACATAATAGTGGGAGACTTCAACATCTCTGTTAAGAGTCAAACTGCCTCCTCAAGTTGATCCCTGACCCCTGTGTCTCCCAATTGGGAGACACATCCCAGTAGGGACTGACAGACACCTCATACAGGAGAACTCAGGCTGGAATCTGAAGCCTTCACTGGTAATACCCATACAGAGTCTGGAGTGGACCTACAGAAAACTCCAGCAGCAGAGGGGACTGACTGTTAGAAGGAAAACTAACAAACAGAAAGGAATAACATCAACATCAACAAAAAGGGTGTCCATCCAGAGACCCCATCCAAAGGTCACCAACATCAAAGACCAAAGGGAGATAAATCCACAAGGAGCATGTTCTAACCTAATGCAAGGAAGCTGAGAACCTTGAAAAAAAAAAGGTTAGATGAATTACTAACTAGAGTAACTAGTTTAGACAAGAAAATAAATGACCCGATGGAGTTGAATAATACAACATGAGAACTTTGTGAAACATACACATGTATCAATAGGTGAATCAATCAAGCAGAAGAAAGGATATCAGAAATTAAAATCAATTTAATGAAATAAAATGAGAAGAAAAGATTAGAGAAAAAAGAATGAAAAGTGATGAACATAGCCTCCAAGAAATATGGGACTATATGAAAAGACCAAATCTACATTTGATTGTGTACCTGAAAGTGACGGGGAGAATGAAACCAAGTTGGAAAACACTTTTCAGGATATTATGCAGGAGAACTTCTCCAACCTAGCAAGACAGGCCAACATTCAAATTCAGAAAATACAGAGACCACCACAAAGATACACCTCGAGAAATGCAACCCCAAGACATAAAACTGTCAGATTCTCCAAGGTTGAAATGAAGGAAAAAATGCTAAGGGCAGCCAGAGAGAAAGGTCAGGTTGCCCACAAAGGGAAACCTATCAGACTCACAGCAGATCTCTCTGCAGAAACCCTACAAGCCAGAAGAGAGTAGAGGTCAATATTCAACATTCTGAAATGAAAGAATTTTCAACCCAGAATTTCATATCCAGCCAAACTTAGCTTCATAAGCGAAGGAGAAATAAAATCCTTTACAGACAAGCAAATGCTGAGAGATTTTGTAACCACCAGGCCTGCCTTACAAGAGCTCCTGAAGGAAATACTAAACATGGAAAGGAACAACTGGTACCAGCCACTGCAAAAACATATCAAATTGTAAAGACCATCGATGCCATGAAGAAACTGCATCAACTAATAGGCACAATAACCAGCTAGCATCATAATGACAGGATCAAATTTACACATAACACTATTAACCTTAAATGTAAACAGGCTACATGCCCCAATTTAAAGACACAGACTGGCAAATTGGTGTGCTGTATTTAGGAGACCCATGTCACATGCAAAAACACACGCACACTCAAAATAAAGGAATGGAGAAATATTTACCAAGCAAATGGAAAGGAAAAAAAAAAAAGCTGAGGTTGCAATCCTAGTCTCTGATAAAACAGACTTTAAACCAATAAAGATTAAAAGACACATGAACATTACATAATGGTATAGGGATCAACGCAACAAGAAGAGCTAACTATAAATATATATGTGCCTGATACAGGACCACCCAGATTCATAAAGCAAATTCTTAGAGACCTAGAAAGAGACTGAGACTCCCACACAATAATAGTGGGAGACTTCAACACCCCACTGTCAATATTAGACAGATCAATGAGACAGAAAATTAACAAGGATATTCACAATTTGAACTCAGCTCTGGACCAAGTAGATCTAATAGACATCTACAGAATCCTCCCCCCTCAAATCAACAGAATATATATTCTCCTCAGCACCACATCACACTTATTCTAAAATTGACCACATCATTGGAAGTAAAACACTCCTCAGCAAATGCAAAAGAATGGAAATCACAACAAACAGTCTCTTAGACCATAGTGCAGTCAAATTAGAACTCAGGATTAAGAAACTCACTCAAAACTGCACAACTACATGGAAACTGAACAACTTGCTCCTGAATGACTGCTAGATAAATAACGAAATGAAGACAGAGATAAAGAAGTTCTTTTTTTTTTTTTTTTTTTTTTTGTTGATAGAATTTTATATTCTAGGTTTTGTTTGTTTACCATATCTTAAGCCTTTACTGTGCCATTACAAATGCTTTGTATACACATAATGCAAATAGATACAAAGAGTTCTTCATTTAATGGTGACACAATTACCTTAACCATGCCCTAACTCTGGAATTTAGATTGCTTCCAACTTTCCATACTTTTAAGCACTGCTGCAATGATATTTATGCCTACATATTTCTATACATTTCTGATTTTTCCTTGGGAAAAAAACCCTAGAAGTAAATGGGTCAAAAGCTATTACATTGTTAAGGCCCTTGATACATTTTCCTCTATTTCTTTCCTGGAAGTCAATGCTAGCAGACACACCAATCAACAAGTGCTATAGTACTTTTTAGGGTATTTTTGCACAAACAGTATCTCATTTCTATAATCAATTCGGTCTTGACTGGCCTATTGTCTAAAATAGTTGTTGCTAAATGCCATTTCTGAATTAAAATTGCACACCAGACCCACGGCCCACTTTGTCTTGCATTTCTTTCTTTTTTTTTTTTTTTTTTTTTTTTTTTTAGAGAAAGAGAGAGAGAGAATAGGAAGGAGAAAAAAGGAAGAGAAAAAGAGAGAGAGAATGGGGAGGAGGGAGAAGGAAAAGAAAGAGGGAGAGAGAATGGGAGTATTGCTTTCTTGCCCAGGCTAGAATGCAATTTAGTAATGGGTATTGAAAACCTCTTTTATACTGATAATTATACTTAATGATGTAATCAGGAAGGAGTAAGGGAAGAAGATAACAAACAAACAGCCAACCAATATTTAATTTAAACCTATGAAATGCTATGCGATTACTGAGGAGTGATTTACTTCCAATTATATAGTCACCTTTGGAATAGGTGTGAGGTGGTAATGTATGTTTTGTGTATTTGAAGTGGAGAGTACTATAAATATTTATTAAGTTTACTTGTTCCGGGTCTGAGTTCAAGTTCTGAATATCCTTGTTAATTTTCTATCTCGTTGATCTATAGAATCGTTAGCTCTTCTTGTTGCATTGATCCTTTTGCCATTATGTAATGTCATTCCTCGCCTCTTTTGATCTTTGTTGCTTTAAAGTCTACTTTATCAGAGGTGAGAATTGCATCTGCTGCTTTTTGTTTATTAGTTTATTTTTACTCTCTGTTCAATTGGTAAATCTTCCTCCTTCTCTCTGAGTCTTTGTGTATTGTTTCATGTAAGATGGGCCCGGATGCAGCATACCGATGGGTTTTGGCTTTTTATCCAATTAAAATATATGTAAGTTTAATACCAGCATTTGATGCTAGCTGGCTGTTTTGCCCATTAGTTGATGTGAATTTTTTATTGTGTTAAAGTTCTTTGCTTTTTGATATATTTTTGGAAAGGCTGATATTGGTTGTTCCTTTATATGTATAGTGCTTCTTTCAGAAGCTCTTGTAAAGCAGGCCTGGTGATGGTGAACTCTCTAAGTACTTGTTTGTTCGCAAAAGATTTAATTTTTCCTTCGCACATAAAGCTTAGTTTGGCTGGATAGGAAATTCTGGGTTGAAAGTTCTTTTCTTTAAGGATGTTAAATATTGGTCCCCACTCTTTTCTGGCTTGTAGGGTTTCTGCTGAGAGATCTGCTGTAAGTCTGATAGGTTTCCCTTTATGGGTAACCTGAACTTTCTCTTTAGCTGCCCTTAGTATTTTCTCCTTCATTTCAACCCTAATAAATCTGGCAATTATGTGCCTTGGGGTTGGTCTTCTTGAAGAATATCTTTGTGGTGTTCTCTGTATTACCTGGAGTTGAATATTACCCTGCCTTGCCAGGTTGGGAAAATTTTCCTGAATGATATCCTGAAGAGTATTTTCCAACTTGGATTCATTCTCTTCATCACATTCAGGTACACCTATCAAACGTAAATTAGGTCTTTTCACATAGTCCCATATTTCCTGGAGACTTTGCTCATTCCTTTTCATCCTTTTTTCTGCATTTTTGTCTTCTCGTTTCATTTCACTGAGCTGGTCCTCGACTTCTGATATCCTTCCTTCCGCTTGATCAATTCGACTGTTTAAACTTGTGCATGCTTCGCGAAGTTCTCGTGTTGTGTTTTTCAGCTCCATCAATTCACTTATATTCTTCTCTAAATTGTCCATTCTCATTAACATTTCGTTAAACCTTTTTTCAAGGTTCTTAGTTTCTTTGCATTGGGTTAGAATAAGTTCTTTTAATTCACAGAAGTTTCTTATCACCCACGTTTGGAAACCTGCTTCTGTTATTGGAATACCGGTGTAATCTATTAAGCCTTGTTCCGTTACTGATGAGGAATTGCAATCCCCTGTAGAGGGAGAGGCATTCTGGTTTTGAGTATTCTCTACCTTTTTACGCTGGTTTCTTCCCTTCATTATATATTTGTCCGTCTGTCGTCTTTATAATTACCGACTTTCTAACTGGGTCTCTGACGTCCAACTTGTTGATTCCCTGCGCCGAAATCTGAGCAATCCACTGAGCCGGCCAAAAGAGCGGTGTTAAGATTGATGGTGCTTTTCTGCCCGGGAATATCCGGACTCTGCACCAAGAACTGGCGTGCTAAGGCACCAGCAAAACCGCCACGCCGGCCACAAGAGTCGCCCTGGCGACCCGTGGAGCTCCTCCACTGGGAATCTCGTGGTCCGTGAGCAACTAATATTCGTCTGAAAGTGTGGCGTCCTCTCGTTCTTTGCGCTTTCACTGGGAGGTACGTGCCCGAGCTGCTAATCATCAGCCATCTTGGATCTCTCTGTCTTTAAAGAAGTTCTTTGAAACCAATGAGAATAAAGACAAAACATACCAGAATTTCTGGGACACATTTAAAGCAATGTCTAGAGGGAAATTTATAGCACTAAATGCCCACAAGACAAAGCAGAAGAGATCTAAAATCAACACCCTAACATCACAATTAAAAAAACTGGAGAAGCAACAGCAAACAAATTCAAAAGCTACCAGAAGACAAGCAATAACTAAGATCAGAGCAGAACTGAAGGAGATAGAGACATGAAAAGCCCTTCAAAAAAAAATCAATGAATCCAGGAGCTGGGTTTTTTGAAAAGATCAACAATAGATCGGTAGGCAGACTAATAAAAAAAAGAGATCAGAATCAAATAGACACAATAAAAAATGATAAAGAAGATATCACCACTGATCCCAGAGAAATACAAACTACGATCAGAGAATACTATAAAGACTTCTATGCAAATACACTAGAAAATCAAGAAGAAACAGATAAATTCCTGGACACGTACACCCTCCGATGTCTAAACCAGGAAAAATTCGAGTTTCTGAATAGACCAAGAACAAGTTCTGAAAATAAGGCAGTAGTTAATAGCCGGCCAACAAAAAAAGTTCAGGACCAGACAGATTCAAAGCCGAATTCTACCAGAGGTACAAAGAGGAGCTGATAGCTTCTGAAACTATTCCAAACAATAGAAAATGAGGGAATCATCCCTAATTCATTTTATGAGGCAGCATCATGCTGATACCAAAACCTGGAAGAGACACAGCAAAAAAAAAAAAAAAAAAAAAAAAAATAGGCCAATATCCCTGATGGACATTGATGCGAAAATCCTCAATAAAATACTGGCAATCAGAATCCAGCAGAACATCAAAAAGCTTATCCATCATGATCAAGTCAGCTTCATCCCTGGGATGCAAGGATAATTGAACATACTCAAATCAGTAAGCATAATTCATCACATAAATAGAACCAATGACAAAAAACCACATGATTGTCTCAATAGATACAGAAAAGGCCTTCCATAAAATTCAACACTCTTTCATGCTAAAAACTGTCAATAAACTAGGGTGTTGATAGAAAGTATCTCAAAATAATAAGAAGTGTTTATGACAAACCCACAACCATTATCATACTGAATAGGCAAAAACTGGAAGCATTGCCTTTGAAAACCAGCACAAGAAAAGGATGCCCTCTCTCACCACTCCTATTCAACATACTATTGAAAGTTCTGACCAGGGCAATTAAGCAAGAGAAAGAAATAAAGGGTATTCAAATAGGAAACAAGAATGTCAAATTGTCTCTGTTTGCAGATGACATGATTGTATATTTAGAAAATCGTATCTTCTCAGCCAAAAATCTCCTAAAGCTGATAAGCAACTTCAGCAAAGTCCCAGGATACAAAATCAATGTGCAAAAATTGCAAGCATTCCTGTACACCAATAATAGACAAGTAGAGAGCCAAATCATGAGTGAACTCCCATTCACAATTGCTACAAAGGGAATAAAATACCTAGGAATACAACTAACAAGGGATGTGAAGGATCTCTTCAAGATGAACTACAAACCACTGCTCAAGGAAATAAGAGAGGACACAAACAGATGGAAAAGCATTCCATGCTCATGGTTAGGAAGCATCAATATAGTGAAAATGGCCATACTGCCCAAAGTAATTTATAGATTCAATGCTGTCCACATAAAGTTACCACTGACTTTCTTCACAGAATTAGAAAAAACCACCTTAAACTTCATATGGAACCGAAAAAGAGCTCACATAGTCAAGACAATTCTAAGCAAAAAGAACAAAGTTGATGGCATCATACTACCTAAATTCAAACTGTACTACAAGGCTACAGTAACCAAAAAAAGATACGTAGACCAATGGAAACAGAGACCTCAGAAATAATGCCACACGTCTACAACCATCTGATGTTTCACAAACCTGACAAAGTATGCAATGGGGAAAGGATTCCCTATTTAATAAATGGTGTTGGGAAAACTGGCTAGCCATACGCAGAAAACTGAAACTGGACCCCTTCCTTACATCTTTTACAAAAATTAACTTGAGAGGGATTAAAGACTTAAACGTAAAACCTAAAACCATAAAAATCCTAGAAGAAAACCGAGGCACAATATCATTCAGGATACAGGCATAGGCAAAGATTTAATGACTAAAACACCAAAAGCAATGACAACAAAAGCCAAAATTGACAAATGAGATCTAATTAAACTAAAGAGCTTCTGCACAGCAAAAGAAACCATCATCAGAGTGAACAGGAAACCTACAGAATGGGAGAAGAGTTTTGCAATCTCTCCATCTGACAAAGGGCTAATATCCAGTATCTACAAAGAATTTAAACAAATTTATAAGAAAAAAACAACCCCATCAAAAAGTGGGTGAAGGATATGAACAGTCGCTTCTCAGAAAAGACATTTATGCATCCAACAAACAAATGAAAAAAGGCTTATCATCATTGGTCATTAGAGAAATGCAAATCAAAACCACAATGAGATACCATCTCATGCCAGTTAGAATGGCAATCATTCATAAGTCAGAAGACAACAGATGCTGGAGAGGATGTGGAGAAATTAGGAATGCTTTTACACTGTTGGTGGGAGTGTAAATTAGTTCAACCATTGGGAAGACAATGTGACAATTCCTCCAGGATCTAGAACCAGAAATACCATTTGACCCAGCAATCCCATTACTGGAAAGGATTATAAAATATTCTGCTATAAAGATACATGCACACGTTTGTTTACTGCGGCACTATTCACAATAGCAAAGACTTGAAACCAACCCAAATGCTCATCAATGATAGACTGGATTATAAAAAATGTGGTACATATACACCATGAAATACTATGCAGCCGTAAAAAAGAATGAGTTCATGTCCTTTGCAGGGGCATGGATGAAGCTGAATACCATCATTCTCAGCAAACTAACATAAGAACAGAAAACCAAACACCGCAGATTCTCACTCATAAGTGGGAGTTGAACAATGAGAACACATGGACACAGGAAGGGGAACATCACATAATGGGACCTGTTTTGGGGGTTTGGGGGCTAGGGGAGGTATACCATTAGGAGAAATACCTAATGTAAATGATAGGTTGATGAGTGCAGCAAACCACCATGGCACGTGTATACCTACATAACAAACCTGCACTTTCTGCACATGTACCCCAGCACTTAAAGTAAAATAAATAAATAAATAAATAAAATTATAAAAAGACATCTCTGAAGTTGTGTAGCTTGTAAGAAGCAGAGCTTGCCCTTAAAAGGCAGGTTCTTGCTTACACACTGTTGGTCAGAATGTAAATTAGTTCAGCCACTGTGGAAAGCAGTTTGGAGATATCTCAAACAACTTAAAAAGGAACTACCATTCGACCCAGCAATCCCATTACTGGGTATATATCCAAGAGAAAACAAATCATTCTACCAAAAAGACACATGGACTCGCATGTTCATTGCAGCACTATTTGCAATAGCAAAGACATTGAATCAACTTAGGTACCCATCAGTGGTTGATTGGATAAAGAAAATGTGGTTTATATACAACATGGAATACTACACAGACCTAAAAATGAACAAAATCATTTCATTTGCAGCAATATGGATACTGCTGGAGGCTATTATCCTAAGTGAATTAATGCAGGAACAGAAAACCAAAGAATGCATGTTCTCACTTGTAAGTGGGAGCTTAACACTGAGTACTCATGGACATAAAGATGGGAACAACAAACACTGGGGACTTCTAGAGGAGAGAGGAAGAAACACAGGGAAGGATTGAAGAACTAACTCTTGGATACTATGCTCACTACCTGGGTGATGGGTTCAAACATATCCCAAACCGCAGCATAATGTAATATACTCATGTAACAAAGCTGCACACGTACCCCTTGAATCTAAAATAAACGGTGAATAATGATGGTGGTATTTTGATGGGAATTACATTGAATTTGTAGATTGCTTTTGGCAGTATGGTCATTTTCACAATACTGATTCTATCCACCCGTGAGCGTGGGATGTTTTTTCATTTGTTTATGTCACCTATGATTTTTTTTCAAAAATAAAAAATCAATTAGTGGGCTCTCAGAAAATTTCTTATTTTTATGTCCTGAGGTTGCTGTAACAAACTGGGTCAATAGAAATTTATTTTCTCACAATTCTGGAGGCCAAAAGTCTGAAATCTAGCTGTTGGCAGGGCTTCACTCTTTCCAGAGTTTATAAGAGAGAATCTCTTCCTTGCCTCTCCCCCTTTTGGTGACTGTTGGCATTCCTCAGCTTGTGGCTGCCTCTCTCCCTGTTCTGTCGTTACATCATCTTCTCTTTCGTATGTGTGTCTCCCAATGAGCATTCTTTGGTTTTAAAAGGCTCCCAGGCATTCAAAATACCCTAGGTTCTTGTCACCACTCTAAGTTAGGCAAGACAGAAACTAGTCTTTTAGGCAGCTCTCAGAAAAGCCAGAACTTTGAATACACATTTCCCTTTTCTCTCCTCCCACTTACGAAGCCATGAGCTAGTTGCTTTTTCACAGTTTTGCCAAGCTGTGTCAGCTTCTGTCTGTGTTGTTACAAGTTCTTTGGTGCTGTCACAGCTGCTGGGCGCTCTTTTCTTAGTGGCTCCCAACCATTCAAATTATTCCTGTTTCCCATAAGTTGTTTGAGTCAGGTGAGACAAAAACAGCAGCTTCCCAAAAAGTCAGAATGTTAGATGTATGTTCTACTATTTTCTTACTGTCTCAAAGAATAAAATATATGTTGGACTTTTGCTCCCAATGGGAGATATGCTAACTTGAGATAGTGGCTGATACAGATAAAATTAAAAGCATTTTCATACCCGGTTCAATGCAGCTGTTCTTAGCTTTGAGTTTGCCTGAGATAGTTTGACTTCCTAACTGGGTTCTTATGTTTCTTTTTATTATGAATTCACTCTCCTTACTTATTATAGATCTGTTTAGATTTCAGATTATTTTCTGAGTCGATTTTGGTGTTGTGTCTTTCTAGGAATTAGAACATTTTATCTAAATTATATAATTGGTTGGAATACAAATGTTCATACCATAGCATTTCCCTACAGTAATTTTTATTTCTGTAAATTCAGCAGTAATATACCCTTTTATTCCTAATTTTAGTAATTTGTGTCTCCTCTTTTTCTTTTTTTTTTTTTTTGAGACTGAGTTTCGCTTTCATTACCCAGGCTGAAGTGCAATGGCGCGATCTCGGCTCACCGCAACCTCCGCCTCCTGGGTTCAGGCAATTCTCCTGCCTCAGCCTCCTGAGTAGCTGGGATTACAGGCACGTGCCACTGGGCCCAGCTAATTTTTAGTAGAGACAGGGTTTCACCGTGTTGACCAGGATGGTCTCGATCTCTTGACCTCATGATCCACCCGCCTCAGCCTCCCAAAGTGTTGGGATTACAGGCGTGAGCCACCGCGCCCGGCTTGTGTCTCCTCTTTTTTAATCTCTGTCAGTCTAGCCAAGATCTTGTCAAATAAATTATTTTTATTGATTTATTCTGTTTTATTATAGTTATTTATGTTCTAATATTTATTATTTTCTTCCTTCTTGAGTTTAGTTTCCATTGTTGTTGCTTTGTTTGTTTCTTAAGGTGAGGGGTTAGGTTATTGATTTGAATTTTTTATTCTTTTTTGTTAAATATATATATATATATATATATATTTTTTTTTTTTTTTTTTTTGAGACGGAGTTTCACTCTTGTTACCCAGGCTGGAGTGCAATGGCGCTATCTCGGCTCACTGCAACCTCCGCCTCCTGGGTTCAGGCAATTCTCCTGCCTCAGCCTCCTGAGTAGCTGGGACTACAGGCGTGCGCCACCATGCCCAGCTAATTTTTTGTATTTTTAGTAGAGACGGGGTTTCACCATGTTGACCAGGATGGTCTTGATCTCTTGACCTCGTGATCCACCCGCCTTGGCCTCCCAAAGTGCTGGCATTACAGGCTTGAGCCACCGTGCCCGGCCTGTTAAATATATATTTTATTGCATTTTAGGTTTTGGGGTACATGTGAAGAACATGCAAGATTGTTGCATAGATACATACATGGCAATGTGGTTTGCTGCCTTCCTCCCCATAACCTATATCTGACATTTCTCCCCATATTATCCCTCCCCAACTCCCCACACCCCGCTGTCCCTTTCCTAATTCCCCCCCCCACAGACCCCAGTGTGTGATGCTCCCCTCCCTGTGTAATGTAGGTTTCTATAGATAGAAAAGTTTTCTTTAAGCACTGTTTTGCTGCATTTGCTAAATTTTGATATGATATGGTTTGGTTTTGATTAATCCCAAAGTATTTTCTAATCTCCTTTGTGGTTCCTGTGGTTTCTTTGAGTCCCTGATTATTTAGAATCATTTAATTGATTTCCATGTATTTTTGAATTTTACAAATTTCCTTTTATTATTAATTTTATATTTCATCTCATTTTATAGAGAACATAATTTATATGATTTTAATCTTTTTAACTGTATTGATGCATATGTATGCCCTAACATATTACCATATGTATTTGAGGAGAATAGGCATTCTGCAGCTGTCGGGTGTAATGTGCTGTAGATTCCTCTTGTGGTTAGTTGGTTTGTAGAGATGTTGAAATCATCTATTTTATTATTAATCTGCTTAGTTGATCTTTCCATTATTGAAAGAGAGTATTAAAGACCTTAAATACTACTGTTGAATTCTTGATTTCTCCTTTCAGTTCTGTCTGGTTTTGCTTTATGTATTTTGGGGCTGTGTTACTAGGTGCATATATATTTATAATTGCATTGTCTTCTTGACTGATTGACCCATTTATGATTATAAATTGGCACTTTTTGTCTCTAGTAACATTTTTTTTCTCAAAGTATATTTTGCTTGATACTAGTATAGCCAATCCAGCTCTTTCTTGGCTACTGTTTGTGTGGAATATCTTTTTCCATTCTTTTACTTCCACCCTATTTGTGCCTTTTAACCTATAGTGTGTCTCTTGTAGACAACATTTATTTGGTTCATGTTTTTTAATCCATTCTTCCAATTCATGTCTTTTAATTGGAGAGTTTAATTCATTTACATTTAATGTAATTACTGATTTTGAAAGACTTCTACTGTTTTGCTTTTTATTTTCTATATGTATTATGCTTATTTGCGTTACTCTTTTCGTCCAATACTGCCTTATATTGTTTTGAATAGTGATTTTCTAGTGTACCATTTTAATCTCTTGTTATCTCTTTTATCATATTTCCTATTCTGCAGGTTATATTAACATATTTTATTTTTTTCCAATTTTATTGAGGTATATTTAACAATTTTAAGTTATGTATATTTAAGGCATACAAATTCATGATTATATATATACGTATATATACACACATATATGTGTGTGTGTGTGTGTGTATATATGTATATATATACACCTTGTAAAATATTTACCAAAAAATCTAATTAACATATCCATCACCTCACATAGTTAATTTTTTTTTTTTTTTTTTTTTTGAGACAGAGTTTCGCTCTTGTTACCCAGGCTGGAGTGCAATGGCGCGATCTTGGCTCACTGCAACCTCCACCTCCTGGGTTCAGGCAATTCTCCTGCCTCAACCTCCTGAGTAGCTGGGATTACAGGCATGTGCCACCATGCCCAGCTAATTTTTTGTATTTTTAGTAGAGACGGGGTTTCACCATGTTGACCAGGATGGTCTTGATCTCTTGACCTCATGATCCACCCACCTCGGCCTCCCAAAGTGCTGGGATTACAGGCGTGAGCCACCACGCCCAGCCCATAGTTAACATTTTTATGTGTGGTGAGCACACTTGAGATCTACCCTCTGAGCAAATTTCAAGTATATGATGCAATATTGTTAACTATAGAGACATTGTTGTACATTAGATTACCAGAACCTATTTATCTTGCATTACTAAAATTTTATATCCCTTGACAAACATCCTCCCACATCTTAGTCTCTCCAGTCCCATGTAACCACTCTTCTTTTCTCTGTTTCTGTGAGTTTGACATTTTTAGATTCTATATATAAGTGAAACCATGAGGTATATGTTTTTCTGCATCTGGCTTATTTAACTTAGAATAATGCCATCCAGGTTCAACCAAGTTGTTACAAAGAGTGTAATTTTTTTCTTTTATAGGACTAAATAATATTCCATTATATATCTCACATCTCTCACATTATATATATATACTATTATTATTAGATTGATAAATAGATCTCACATTATCATTATCCTGTTATCTATCAGTGAACATTAAGGTTTTCTCTATATCTCAACTATTGTGAATAATGCTCAAATGAACATGGGAATGCAGATATCTTTCCAAGATACTGATTTTATTTCTTTAGCTTATGTACTCAAAAGTGAGATTGCTGGATCATAAGGTAATTCCTATTTTTAATTTTGAAATGAAGCTCCATACTATTTTTTATAAAGCATACCAATTTCCCTTTCTCTCATCAGTATACAAGAGTTATCTTTTCGTCACTTCCTGCCCAAAACTTGTTATAGTTCATCTTACTGAAAATAGTGTTTATAAGAGGTGTGAGGTAATAGCTCATTGTGCTTTTGATTTGCATTTTCCTGATTAATAATTTTGAACACTATTTCTTATACTTCTTGGCCATTTGTATTTTTTTAATTTTGTTATGTATAATATCTATCTATATATATATAGATATAAAGCAATAGTTACACATATATAATATATATATAAATATATATAGTTTTTGAGGTACAAGTGTTTTTTGGTTACATGGATGAATTGTATAGTGTGAAGTTTGAGATTTTAGTGTACCCATCACTAGAGTATGGACATTGTACCCAATAATAGTTTCTCATCTGAACCACCCTAAAACCTACCCCATTTTGAGACTCCAATGTGCATTATACAACTCTGTATGCCTTTGCATACCCATGGCTTAGCTCCCACTTATAAGTGAGAACATATGGTATTTGGTTTTCCATTCCTCAGTTACTTTTAGAATAATGGCCTCCAGCTACATCCAAGTTTCTGTAAAAGACATTCTTTCTTTCTTTTTTATGGCTAAGTAGTATTCCATGGTATACATGTCCCACATTTTCTTTATCCACTCATTTGTTGATGGGCATTTAGGCTGGTTCTATATCTTTGCCATTGTGAACTGTGCTGTGATAAACACACATGGCAGGTATATTTTTGATATAATGACTTATTTTCCTTTGGGTAGATACCCAGTAGAAGGATTGCTGGATTAAGTTGTAGATCTACTTTTAGTTCTTTGAGAAATCACCATACTATTTTTCAAAGAGATTGTACTAATTTACATTATCACCAGCAGTGAATAAGCATTCTCTTTTTACCACATCCAGGCCAACATCTGTTTGCTTTTTGACTTTAATAATGGCCATTCTAGCTAGGGTAAGGTGATATCTCATTGTTATTTTAATTTGAATTTCCCTGCCAATTAGTGACGTTGAGCATTTTTTCATGTTTGTTGGCCATTTGTATATCTCCTTTTGAGAAATGTCTACTCATGTAACTTGCCCACTTTTTGATGGCATTGTTTGTTTATTTATTTTTGCTGATTTGTTTGAGTTCCTTATAGTTCTGGATATTAGCCCTTTGTCAGATGAATAGTTTGAAAATATTTCTCCCATTCTGCGGGTTGTCTGCTTATTCTAATGATTTTTTCTTTTGCTGTACAGAAGATTTTTAGTTTAATTAGGTCCCATTTGTTTATTTTTGTTATAGTTGCATTTGCTTTTGGGGTCTTAGTCATAACCTCTTTGCCTAGATCAATGTCCAGAAGTGTTTTTCCTATGTTTTCTTCCAGAATTTTTATGGTTTCCAGTATTAGATTTACATCTCTGATCCATCTCGAGTTTACTTTTGTAGAAGGTGAGAGATAGAGATCCAGTTTCATTCTTCTACGTGTGTCTATCCAGTTTTCTCAGCACCCAGATATTGAATAGGGTCTTTTTCCAATTTATGTTTTCATATGGTTTGTTGAAGATCAGTTAGTTGTAAGTATTTGGCTTCATTTCTGGGTTATCTATTCTTTTTCTTTGGTCTATGTATCTACTTTTATACTATTACCATGCTGTTTTGATTACTATAGTCCTGTAGAATAATTTGAAGTCAGATAATGTGATGCTTCCAGATTTCTTCTTTTTGCTTAGGATTGCCTTGGTTATTCAGGTTTGTTTTTGATTCCACATGATTTTAGGATTGTTTTTTTCTAACTCTGTGAAGAATGATGTTAGTATTTTGATAGGGATTGCATTAAATCTGTGGATTGCTTTGTGCAATATGACCATTTTCTTTTTCTTTTCTTTTTTTTTTTCTTATTGTTTTAGATTCATCTTTTTAACAACATTCTAAAACTCAGAGTAGTGGGCCAGTGGGGACTTTGGACTCAGCAGCTAAGTTGGAGGGACTCTCTACTCCCCCTAAGGCAGGTCATTCTGAGAAGGCACTCATGAGGGGGACATCAAGCCCCTCTTGTATTTCCTCATACGACCAGCAGTTTGGCAGATTCTATGACATCGATAAAGACTTCGTTCTTTAAGGAGCTGGAGGAGGAGAGCATGCAGGACAACTTTGTCATCACCTAGGAGTTACTGGACAAGCTCACTGACTTAGGCTTCTGGCAGACCACCAACAGCAAGATCCTGCCGGAATACATCACACAACAGAGCAACAAGCTGGAGAGTGGGCAAGTCACAGGTGCCACTCACCATCAACAACGCTGTGTCCTGGTGCTCTGAGAACATCAGGTACAAGAAGCACGAGGTCTTCAGCGACATCATAGAATCTGCCAACCTGCTGGTCAATGCCAATGGCAGCATTTTGCTGAGTGAGATCTTCGGCACCATCAAGCTCAAGGTGTTTCTGTAGGGAATGCCAGAGCTGCAGCTGGGCCTCAATGACTGCATGCCCTTAGAGCTCACTGGCTGTCACAAGAACAAATCGATAGAGCTGAAGGATCTAAAATTCTGCCAGTGCGTGTTGCTCTCCTGCTTTAACAACGACCACACCATCCTGCCCAGTGATGACTTTGAGCTCATGTACTACTGCCTCAGCACCCAGGTCTAGCCACTGAACTGGATTGACTGTCATTGAGAAGTTCTCTCACAGCCCTGTGGAGATCACTGTCGAGACCAACGGGCAGGCCAGTGTGGAGGCTCACACCTGTAAACCCAGCACTTTGGGAGGCTGAGGCAGGTAAATCACCTGAGGTCAGGAGTTCGAGACCAGCCTGGCCAAAACAGTGATGCCCTATCTCTACAAAAAATACAAAAATTATCTGGGCGTGGTGGCGGACACCTGTAATCCCAGCTACTCTGGAGGCTGAGGCAGCAGAATCGCTTGAACCTGGGAGGCGGAGGTTGCAGTGAGCCGAGATCATGCCACTGCACTTCAGCCTGGGTGACAGAGCTAGACTACATCTCAAAAAAAAAAAAAGCATGAAGACATTTGTACCCATACCTAGTGTTGCCGACCCCACACCTGAAGACCAGCGTGGCCAGTGCCAAGTATGTGCTGGAGAAAAACATTGTTATTTGGAGTATTAAGTCGTTCCGGGGGAGGGGAGAGGTCAAGGAGTGTCTGATGTGAGCCTAAATTGGCCTCCCTAGCGTGGAGAAAAAGGAGATAAGGGCCAGCTCCTCATCGGGGTAAAGTTTGAGATCTGCTAATTCCGTGGTCTCTGGGATCCAGGTCTGATACACAAAGATCATTAAGAAAAGCAGTTATCAGGCCCTGCCCTAGCTTCACTACATCACAGCAGAGTGGCAATTACAAACTTCCTACCAATAGGAAGGGAGAAGAGATGGGGGCTGGAACACCAGGCCCCCATAGTCCCAGCTGAAGATTGTAGAGGGAGGAAAGGCAGGTGTGTATGTTTGTGTGAGGATGGGCCCTGGACTTAGCAGTTTATTGCTCCCAGAACCCGCCCCCTCCTCAACTTTTCCTTAATCCATAGGCTAGAAGGTAGTCTCCCTGCCTTCCTCACCCTTGCGGCTTTCTCTTGTCCCCCTAATTTTATCCAAAGAAATACAAGAGGGGCTTGAAGTACCCCCTCCTGAGTGCCTTCTAGCAATGACCTGCCTTAGGGAGTGCCTTATGAAGGGGTCCCTCCTTCATAGCTACTGAGCCTAAAGGCCCTGCTGGCCCACTGCTCTGAGTTTTAGGATGTCATTTACATCCTTTTTTTTTTATTGCATTTTAGGTGTTGGGGTACATGCAAAGAACATGCAAGGTTGTTGCATAGGTGCATACGTGGCAGTGTGATTTGCTGCCTTCCTCCCCTTCACCTATATGTGGCGTTTCTCCCCATGCTATCTCTCCCCAACTCCCCACCCCCCGCTGTCCCTCCCCTATTTCCCCCCAACAGATCCCAGTGTATAGTGCTCCCCTCCCTGTGTCGATGTGTTCTCATTGTTCAACACCCACCTATGAGTGAGAACATGTGGTGTTTGATTTTGTGTTCTTGTGTCAGTTTGCTGAGAATGATGGTTTCCAGGTCATTTACATCTTGATTTCGTTTTTAACCCAAAAATCATTCGATAGTAAATTGTTTTTCACTTATTTGTATAATTTTGAGGATTCCTTTTGGAATTGATTTCTAGTTTTTTTCTACTGTGGTGTGAAAAGTTACTTGATATGATTTTGACTTTTTTAAATATATTGAGACTTGTGTTATGGCCTATCATATGGTCTATACTCAAGAATATTCCATGTGCTGATGAGAAGAATGTATATTCTGCAGTTTTGGGGTAGAATGTTCTGTAAATACCTCTTAGGTCCATTTGCTCTAGAATGCAATTTAAGTCCAGTGTTTCTTTGTTTACTTTCTGCCTCAATGATATGTCTAGTGCTGTTAGTGGATTGTTGAAGTTCTCTAATATTATTATGTTGCCTTCTATTTTCTTAAGTCTAGTCATTGATTTATAAATCTGGGGACTCCAGAGCTAGGTACCTATATATTTAGGATTGTAATATCTTCTTGTTGGATGGATTCTTCTATCATTATATAATGATCTTCTTTGTCTTTTATTTATTTATTTTTTACTATTGTTGCTTTAAAGTCCATTCTATGTGATACAAGAATAGATACTCCTGCTTGCTTTTAGTTTCTATTTGCATGGAATATCTTATTCTACCCGTTTATCTTGAGTCAAAAGAATCCTTGCCTGTTAGGTGAGTCATTTGAAACAGTAGATATTTGGTTTGTGATTTTTTTTTTTTTTTTGAGATGGAGTCTCGCTTTGTCACCCAGGCTGGAGTGCCGTGGCACAGTCTTGGCTCACTGCAACCTCTCTCTCCCAGGTTCAAGCAATTCTCCTGCCTCAGCCTTCCAAGTAGCTGGAATTACAGGTGTGCACCACCACACCTGGCTAAGTTTTGTATTTTTAGTAGAGACAGGGTTTCACCATGTTGATCAGGCTGGTCTCGAACTCCTGACCTCAAGTGGTCCTCCCACCTTCCCCTCACAAAATGCTGGGATTACAGGTGTAAGCCACCACACCAAGCTGGTTTGTGATTTTTAATACATTTTGCCAATCTGTGTCTTTTAAGTGGAGCATTTCGACCATTTATATTCAACGGGGTTTTTTGTTGCTGTTTTGTTTTTTTGGTTTTTTTTTTTTTCCACATGGAGTCTTGCTCTGTCACCCAGACTGGAATGCAGTGGCACAATCTTGGCTCCCTGCAACCTCCGCCTCCAGGATTCAAGAGATTCTCCTCCTTCAGCCTCCCAAGCAGCTGGTACTACAGGCGCCCGCCACCACACGAGGCTAATTTTTGTATTTTTAGTAGAGACGGGGTTTCACCATGTTGGCTAGGCTGGTCTTGAACACCTGACCTCAGGTGATCAACCAGGCTCGGCCTCCCAAAGTGCTGAAATTACAGGCATGAGCCACTGCGCCTGACCCTATATTCAATGTTAATATTGAAATGTGAGATACTGTTCCAGTCATTATGATGATTGTTGCTTAGATGTTTTGTTTGCTTCATTGTGTTATTATTTTATAGGACCTGTGTGTTTTATGCTCTCAAGAGGTTCTATCCTGGTGCATATCGATTTTTTGCTTCAAATTTTAGAACTCCTTTAGCATTTCTTGTAGGGTTGGTGTGGTAGTGAAAAACTCCTTCGGCATTTGCTTGTCTGAAGACTTTATTTCTCCTTCATTTATGAAAGTTAATTTTGCTGCATACAAAATCTTCAACTGAGAGTTACTCTGTTTTAAGAGGCTAAAGACAGGACCCCAGTTCCTTCTGGCATGTAAGGTTTCTGCTTAGTATATGTGTTATCAGAGAAGTGTCTATTTAGGTTCTTTATCCATTTTTAAATTGGGTTATTTTCATTGTTATTGAGTTGCAAATGTTCTCAATATATTTTGGATGTTAATCTCTTATTAGATATATGATTTGCAAATATATTCTCCTTTCCTATAGGTTGCCTTTTCATTCTATTGACTGTTCCCTGTACTGTACAAAGGTTTTTGTTTTTGTTTTTTTTTTAGTTTGTCGTAATCCCAGTTGTCTACTTTTGCTTTTGTTGCCTGTGCCTCTGGGATCATATCCAAAAAATCATTGCCCAGACCAATTCAAGATGTTTTTCCTATGTTTTCTTCTAGTAATTCAACAGTTTTGTATCTTAAGTTTAAGTCTTTAATCCAATTTGCATTGTTTTTATATAGTATGAGATAATAGTTCAACTTTCTTCTGCATGTGGATATTCAGTTTTCCCATCACTGTTTATTGAAGAGACTGTTTTTCCTCATTGTTCATTCTTGGCATTTTTGTAGAAAATCAATTGACTGTAATGATGTGGATTTATTTCTCTGTTTCCAATTCTGTTCTTTTCGCTTGTGTTTGTTTTTATGCTTGTACCATACTGCTTTGATGACCTAAGCTTTGATATATTTTTTTTCTTTCTTTTCTCTGTTTTTTTTTTTTTTTTTTTTTTTTTTTAGATGGGGTTTACTCTTGTTGCCCAGGCTGGAGTGCAATGGCACGATTTCGGCTCACTGCAACCTCTGCCTCCCGGGTTCAAGCAATTCTCCTGCCTCAGCCTCTCGAGTAACTGGGATTACAGGCACATGCCATCACACCCAGCTTATTTTTTTGTATTTTTATTAGAGATCGGGAGGCTGTTGGCTTCCATGTTGGCCAGGCTGGTCTCGAACTTCTGACCTCAGGTGATCCACCCACCTCAGCCTCCCAAAGTGCTGGGATTGCAGGCATGAGCCACTGCACCCAGCCTGTAATATATTTTTAAATCAAGATGTGTGATACCTTCATCATTGTTCCTCTTGCCCTAAATTTCTTTGTCTATTCAGGGTCTTTTATGATTTCATATGAATTATAGCGTGTTTTCCTTTTCTGTAAAGAATATCATTGGATTTTGATAGAGATTACATTTACTTTATAGCTCACTTTGGGTAGTATGGACATTTTAACAATATTAATTCTTTCAATGAAAAAATATTGGCTATCTTTTCATTTATCTGCGTCTTATTTAATTTACTTCACCAATGTTTTATTATTTACAGTGTATAAGTCTTTCACCTATGGAGATTATTTAACATCTTCCTTTGTGATTGGAGTGCCTCTTATTTCTTTCTGTTGCCTAATTGTTGCGGCTAGGACTTCAAGTACCATGTTGAGTAAAAGTTGTGATAATTGTCATCCTTTCCTTTCATCCTTTTCTTATTTCCCATAGAATATATATTTCTATATATCCCGTATATATATATATATATATATATATATATATATATATATACGGGATATATAATATAATTTTTTTACTGTGTTGAGGTAAGTTTCTTCTATATTTACTTTGTTGAAAGGTTTAACTTGTTGGCATATAATTTTTCTTATGTTCCTTTGTATTTCTGTGTTATCAATTATAATGTATCCTGTTTCATTTTTTATTCTATTTATTTGAGTCCTTTCCATTTTTTTCTTAGTCTAGCTAAACGTTTGTCAACTTTATGTTTTCCTAAAAACCACCTTAGATTTGTTGTTTTTAATTGCTTTTAAATATTATCTATTTGATTAATGTATATTCTAATTTTTATGATTTCTTTAATTCTGTTAACTCGAGCTTGGTTTGTTTTTCTTTTTCTAATTCCTTGAAGTGTAAAATTAAGTTGTTTGAGATTTTTTCTCTTTATAATTTAGGCATTTATCACTATAAAATTCCCTTTTAGTATTGCTTTTGATGCATTCCATAGCTTTTAGTATGCTGTGTTTTCATTTTGATTTGCTTGAGATACAGTTTTAATTTCCCTTTGATTTTTTTAACCCAATGGTTGTTCAACAGTACGTTGTTTAGCTTCCACATATTTGTGATTTTTTTGTTGTTTTGTTTCCTGGCTGTTATTGTTTTCTGTTTTTTTTTTCTTTCATTATCATTGGAAAATATACCTGGAATGACGTTGATCCTATTAAATTTATTAAGGCTTGTTTTGTGACCTAACATGTGATCTGTTTGGAGAATGTTCCCTGTGTATTTGAGAAAAATATGTATTCTTCTGCTGTTGGGTGGAAAGTCCCATATATGTCTATTAGTTTCATTTGTTTTGTAACGTTCTTCAAGCCAGATGTTTCCTCATTTATTTTCTGTCTGGATGCTGTATCTGATATTTTGAATGGGGTACTAAAGTCCTCTACCATTGTAGCAAGAGCGGCGGGGAACAAACCTCTCAAACACCGAACTGAGAAAGGATGTGGATTTTTTTTTCTGACCTGGAGCTGTGGGGGGCTACAGCCTTATTCACCGAGCTTCCCAAGCTGCAGCTTCTCTCCCCTTTTATAGGCTTACAACGCTAAAGGGGAAATTAAGGTGGAACTATGTCATTGTCCATTTGCTGGATGTCCAACCTTAAAATCTTTTGGCTTCACTGATTTGCTAATTCATATGCAGCGTGAACAGAGATCAGCAGGAGAGGGGGGCTTATAGAGACAAGACAAAAGCAACAAGCTGTTTGTCGGCAGAGGTGTTTCCAGCAGGGAGCCTGGTTCATGGAGATGTAAGGTCGTGAACCAGTGCCCGGCTCCAGCCAGCAGTGAGAACATGCATTTGCAGCTCTTTGAAGGTTAACGGAGAGCAGAGAGACTGGGAACTAAAGAGGGTGTCATTTTCCCAGCTCTTTGGCATTTTATTTCATTTTTTCTTCTTCTTCACCCTCCTTCCCATCTGGAAGAGGGGAGGGAGGAAGTGAAATTGAAGTAGTCAAGGGGGTCTCCCCTCTCATCCCCCTCTTTGAGAATCTCACCTCTTTTTTTTTTGTTTTGTTTTGTTTTTTTTTTTTTTTGGTGAGAATTCTCACTCTTACCTTCAGCCTCACTGTTGGGGTTTTCTGGTGAGACAGATTAGTAGTAGTGCAGATAAATGAGAGATGTAAAAATACCGGCCTAACAATTTTTCACTATTATTGTATTGTCAATTTCTGTCTTCAGATCTGTTGATATTTGTTTTATATATTTAGGTTCTCAGATGTTGGGTGTGTATGTATTTATAATTGTTTTATCTTCCTGCAGAATTGACCCTTTTTTCATTACATAGTTAGCCTTCTTTGTCTCTAGAGATTTATACATAAAATGTATTTTGTCTGATATAAGTATAGCCACTCCTGCTTTCTTTTGGTGACCATTTGCATGAAATATTTATTCCACCCCTTCACTTTCAGCTTATTTGTGCCCTTAAATCTAAAGTGGCTGTCTTGTTGACAGCATGTTACCTGTTTTTTAAAATATATTCATTAGCAAGCAATGGTTTTCTATAATAAAGAAGAAAAATCTATTCAGCCATTCTCTGCCTTTGCTTAGTGAGTGTGTGTGTGTGTGTGTCTGTGTGTGTGTGTGGTGTGTGTGTGTGTTGGTACACTTGATGATATATCACAGGTCTCTCAGGCTATGATCATTTTTCTTTACCTTCTCTTTCTGCCCTTCAGACTAGGTAATCTCAGTTAACCTATCAACATCAAATTTGATGCTTCTTTCTATAGCCAGCTGAAATCTGCTGTTGAGCTCTCCAGTAGATTTTTTCAGTTATTATTCATTTCAACTTCAGAATTTCCATTAATATCCTCTGTAAGAGAAGACATCTTATGTTCCTTTTGTTCTTTGACGTATTTTCTTTTTTTTTCCATTTTAATGTTTACAACTTAATAAATCTCTTGATGATTGCAGACATGTATGGCTGATTGGTAGTATTCAGAAACATTACAGTAATGGCAGTTTTTTCAACTGGTGTGTAGTCCTCAATAATCATATATGAAATTGCTTTCAAACCAGTAAGACTGCATTTATGCATCCATCATTTTCAGGACTGTTGGTAACCTGGGCATATTTCCCCAGATAACTTTGCCTCCTTGTGTCACAAGGCCCAATTCACTCACATTTACCTCAGTGACAGTATCTTTGGTAATAACACCCAAAGTTGTATACAGTGGGGATGAGGAATTCTTCTTTACACCAAGTATTGGTAGGCAAAAGGTGGCTTTCAGTTCAGGATGTGTCACACGGCCTTTCTTGAACCGCAAGCCCATTGGCCTGACGAATCTTTCGTATTTATGTGGTTTCCTGTAAAGCCATCTCCAACAAAGCAGACTTTGGGCGTGTACTTTAGGCAGCGGGATTTCCCATTTTCCCACTTTCTCTTTTCATTTCTGTTTAATCATATTGGGAAGTACTTTAGCTCGAGATTGTCCCTCTTTATCCAGCAGATAGGTGGATACTGCTCCCTGTGGAGTCTTTTCATCATTCTTTTGTTTGGTGTTTCTCTTTTCATGCATCTTGATAGTCTTTTTCATTTGAATTTTCTCAGCAGGGAGCTGTTTATGGTAAAGCTTAGCCTTCAGACCAATCATTTTCTTTGCCTTTGAACGTTCATGAGCCTCTCGACTTTAATTCTTTCTCTTTTTCTCATGGTAATCCAAACAGCATCCGTAGTGTTTACAGTGTAATTCAATGTATTCATTCTGTGGCATGGTGACGGCTGCAGAGCTGCCAGGAGCAGCCCCTGGGGTGCAAAAACGCCCTCGATTTTCAGGTCTCAGAGACCCACGAGTGACTGCGCAGAACGTGACAGGAAAGGCTGTACCTTGACATATTTTCTTGTAATCTGTAAGCATAAATCTTTGTTAAATAAGCCTGACATCTGGGCTTGCACAGGGACAGTATTTTTAAATATTTTTTAAAGAAATGGGGTCTGACTTTATTGCCCAGGCTAGATTTGAGCTCCTTGACTCAAGCAGTACTTTCACCTTAGCCTCTCAAGGAGCTAGACTTGAGGGACTCATGCCACTATGCCCAACTCAGGAGGGATGGTTTTTGTTGACTTTTTCTTTCCCTGTATATAGGCCATATTTTTTAGTTTCTTTGAATGCCTCATAATTTTTTGTTGAAGACTGAACATTTTAAATAATATAATTGGCAACCTTGGAAATCAGATTCTCTCTTCTTCCTAAGGTTTGTTGTTGTAATTGTTGTTTAGTGACTTGTGAAATAATTCTTTAAAGTCTGTATTATTTATTGTGTGTGGCCACTGTTATCTCTTCTTGGAATAGCTTTATTGTCAGCTATTGGTTCAAAAAAAGATTTCTTAAATGCCTTGAACCATTAAGTCTTCCTCCCAAAAGGCTTTGCATCCATATTGGTGCACAGTCTCAACACCTAGAAAGCATTTGACATCTTTCCTTTAGCCTTCACTTCCTGATTACATAGAACCATAATGTCAAACAAAGGTGAGGAATAAGGAATTTTTCAGGTCTTCCATGAACACATGCACAACCCTACACAAGCATGTGTCCTTCTAGATCCCCAGGAATATGCGGAAGCTTTTCAAAGCCCCTTCTGGACATCTGATTCATAGCTTTTCCTTTAACATTTTTTGGTCAGCTTCACGTTTGCTCTAGCTGTTATTACCCCCTCAGGCAAGTTGTGATCTTTTATTTTTTTTTAATTTATAAAGAAAAGAGATTTATTTGGCTCATGGATGTATAGGTTGTACAAACATGGCACCAGCATCTTTTCAGCTTCTGGTGAAACCTCAGGAGCCTTTTACTTGTGGTGGAAGGGAAATGGGAAGCAGGCATGTCACATGGCAAAAAAGAAACAGAGTGAGAAGAGCCAGGTTCTTTTAAACAACCAACTCTCTTTCAAAATAATAGAGCGGGGGCCAGGCGCAGTGGCTCAGGCCTGTAATCTCAGCACTTTGGTGGCGAAGGTGGGCGGATCATGAGGTCAAGAGTTCCAGACCAGCCTGGCCAATATGGCCTAGTGGGAGCTGTTTGTGTGATCTTTTTTTTAAAGTGTCTCTAATTGTTTTCAACAAACATCCCTGAGGAAAAAGCTGTTCGTGGTTAGTGAGCTCTAAGTCACATCAAATAAACACAAGTCCTTGAAAAAGCCGGGTTTTTCAATGAACTTTTGGACAGATCAGATAATAATAATTCTATCAAGATGGGACTTTGGAGAAGTTCTAAATTTGTTCAGTTTCCTCCGTTAGCTTTTAGGCTGCTAATTCTCATGGCTACTGTGATTGTGAAGCTGTTGGCTTTCAAGGCCACCATGGCTCTGGGAAGAGGAGATGGGACTAGAGCACATTCAAATGCAACAATTTTTCCTGTTATTACCAAGGTTCAGCCAGGCTTTTTCATTTTTGTTTCATTGTTGTTTAAATAAACACTATTTGTCTTTTTTGTTTTTTTTTTTTGAGACAGAGTTTTGTTCTTGTTGCCCAGGCTGGAGTGCAATGGCACAGTCTCGGTTCATTGCAACCTCTGCCTCCTGGGTTCAAGCAATTCTTCTGCCTCAGCCTCCCAAGTAGCTGGGATTACAGGCGCCTGCCACCATGCCCAGCTAATTTTTGTATTTTTAGTAGAGACAGGGTTTTATCATGTTGGCCAGGATGGTCTCGAACTCCTGACCTCAGACAATCCACATGCCTTGGCATCCCAAAGTGCTGGGATTGCAGGTGTGAGTCACAGCACCTGGCTAAATAAACACTACTTAGATTATTGCAAACCTTTCATTAATTTCCAGATGCCACCAGTGGAGGATGTCCAGGTTCTTGGTGTCTTGAACAAATAACTGAACAAAATGCACAAACAAAGCAAGGAAGGAATGAAAGGATTTATTGAAAATGAAAGTACACTCCATAGTGTGGGAGCACGCCAGAGCATAGGGGCTCAAGGGCCCCATTACAGAATTTTAGAGAGTTTAAATACCCGATAGAGGATTCCATTGTTTACTTGGGGTACATCTTATGTAAATAAAGAGGATGAAGTAAAGTTACAAAGTTATCTACTTGGCCTACACCCTATGGAGATGATATTTCCTGTCATAGCTGAAGTATAAATTGGCCTTATATTTCCTACCTCCAGATCCTATTTTCCTGCCTCACAGAGTTCTGGAAAAGTTAATTTTAATAATTTGGCTGTGTTGTCATTGATTTTACTGATAAGCAGATTTTTTGAGGTCCTTTCGCTGTCATTCCCACTGACATCATACATTAGTACATTGTTTTCTCTATTTTTAATTTCTACTGTGGGAAAAGAAGTGCTTTCTAGACAAGCTGATATTAATGTTAACTGAAACACAAAGTCACTCATAGACAGATTTTTAATGACATCTTTCCTGGATAATCAATGACTCACAAGAAATCATTTTAACCCAACTTACTATTATTTGAGTAAAAGCCAAGGCTATGTATAACTAATCTAATGTCAAACGGTCTTTATGATTTTTTTTTTTTTTGAGACAGTCTCGCTCTGTCACCAGGCACCAGGCTGGAGTGCAGTGGCACGAT
This sequence comes from Aotus nancymaae, assembly GCF_030222135.1. Lineage (NCBI taxonomy): Eukaryota > Metazoa > Chordata > Mammalia > Primates > Aotidae > Aotus > Aotus nancymaae. Next base: position 3,088,595 of record NW_026988488.1, read on the forward strand.
CTCGGCTCACTGCAACCTCTGCCTCCCGGGTTCAAGCAATTCTCTTGCCTCAGCCTCCCGGGTAGCTGGGACTACAGGCACACACCACCATGCCCAGCTAATTTTTTTTTGTATTTTTAGTAGAGACAGGGTTTCACCATGTTGGTCAGGATGGTCTCAATCTCTTGACCTCGTGATCTGCCCGCCTCGGCCTCCCAAAGTGCTGGGATTACAAGCTTGAGCAAACCGCACCCGGCCCGGTCTTTATAATTTTTATCAGCTGAACTTGGTTTCAGGCTTCTGTGAATATGTCGGAGGCTATAAGAGTACAAGGATGGGCCAGGCACAGTGGCTCACTCATTTAATCCCAGCACTTTGGGAGGCCAAGGTGGGCAGATCACCTGAGGTTTGGAGTTCAAGATCAGCCTGACCAATATGGTGAAACTTCATCTCTACTAAAAATACAAAATTAGCTGGCCATGGTGACATATGCCTGTAATCCCAGCTACTCAGGAGGCTGAAGCAGGAGAATCACTTGAACCCAGGAGGCAGAGGTTGCAGTGAGCCAAGATCACAACATTGCACTCCAACCTAGGCAGCAAGAACGAAATTCTGTCTCAAAAAAAAAAGAGTACTACAAAGATGAAATATTTAATAAAATATTCATTGAATACGTATCACATACATAAAGGTATCTAGGTGTTGGGATTGGGGAAAGCAGAGATACAAACATGAACGTGGACAGTTCTTGCTTTTAGTATATAGCTTACAGCCTAGTTGTGGAGAGAAACAAACTTGTTACAACTAGCAGGAGTTAAGTGGGTGGAGATGAGGGGAGAGAACACTGAGTGTGGAGAGCATTACTCATTAATCTTGACCCACCATTGTCCTTCACACCTCATGCCCTTTCATATACTATTCCACCTGCCTAGCGTGTCCTCCCCAATTTCCCCTTCCCCTCCCTGATAAAACCAGCTCAAATTTTACCTCTTTTGCCTCAGACAACAGAATTACTTACCCCTCCTTGGCATTCCCCTAGCATTTATAAACAACCTTATGAGAACATATTATATGTTCTGTGGTTATTTGTTTACATGTTTATCCCGCCTACCAGAATGTGAGCACTTCACAGAGACTGAATCTTATTTCTTTTAGAATTCCCAGCACCTAGAGCAGTGCTAAGTACTTAGTATGCAGGATGGGAATGAAAAATTAGTGGTAGAGGGAATATTTGAACCCATATACCCTGACTCCAGCTCCAAATGCAGAAGGCGTCTCACTATACAAAGACACTTCTTACCATTCCTGCAGGGAGCCTTCAAGGATTACCAGCATCCTAAACTCATGGGGCGGCCAGGAGTGTACCTATGTCATTATACAGTTGACATATTTAATATAACAAGAATGCATTTGCATTATCAAGCATTCCTTGTTCTGGAAGCTTCTGAAATACTTTTAAAACTGTGTTTGTTATGTACTTCGCTGGCCACAGAAGTACTCCTGCAGCTGAGATAAAACAGAGCAGCTCTTGAAAAAAGCAATACATAACCATTTGAGGAAGGAAGTGTTAACAAACAAACAGCATGTTACTTTGAAATAAGAACAATTAAAATTTGTAACCTCTATGATCCTTCTATTCCCTCTTTTCTCCCTATTCTATTTGCCACCCAATATACTTGAATTTCATCTGGGAGATTTTGGAAACTAACTAGACTTCAGCTGATGACGTCATGGCTGCAATACTGCAGCTACCCCTCAGAATTGCCCCGACCATTGTGTCGTTTCTCATTTTAGCTAACGACTTAATTATAAAGACAGAAAACAGGATATACTCTATTCCATACATTTAACAAAGCAGTTAAATTGGAGAGAATCAAGAAAGATCAAGCCCAGTGTTGTTAACTGAGATGCTCAAGATACATTTATCACTATTAAAGTCATAATAAAGGCACTCTTCTTTTCCAATTTACTACAAGTTATAGAATGACATAGCCATATTTCCCTATAGCTTTTGACTAAGGGTCTTGGGATGTGGATAGGTAGCACAGAAAGAAAAAGAGAGGGAGGAGAGAAAGAAGAGAGAAGAGGAGGAGAGAGAGAGAGAAAAAAAACTTCACCAATGAATCATAGAAGTGGGAGTGTTTTCTGAAGAAGCCACTTTCATAACAGCTCCTCAACTGTCATTAATGTCCAGAGAACACATATTCACTGAACCCTTACTCTAGCAGAGACCATTTCCTGTAGCATATGATGCAGCCTCCCTGCATGAATTTCAAATGATATTTCCCTAGACCTTCTTTATATAGAGAGAAGAAAATAGTAAGTATATAACCTACAGTTTTCTTGTCCTTCTGGAGTGTCAAGCACTAGAAATGTTTTTGTGTGGGGAAGATTGAATCCAGTATAAATTGAGGTTACATTTATCAATGTGGTTTTAATTAGTTTGGAAAACAGAATGTGTATAGTATGAAATGTTTTAGATATGCTGGAGACATAGGTCCTTCCTAATGGAACATGGAATAGTGGAAGGTAGCAGAAAAATGAGCCCCTGTTCAAAACCTGGGAATAATGGGTCTTCAAATCAAATCACTGTGTGTCTACTTTGCCTGAAGTCCTGAAAAAATGAATGAGTTGTGAAAATCAACAGACTGTTACTTTCCTGTAAACATTTTGTCTAAAGCTTCAACATTCGGTGTGGGAGTGGGAGGGCAAGAATCGACGTAGTTTAATCATACAAAGCTTTTGGGTCTCCTTTGAAATGAAATCCTAAATTTTGAATAAGCTCAGTTGTTTTTAGCTCTGGCTATGACAGTTTTTGCTGTGATATGTATCATTTTGAGAATGCATTGAAGATAAAAAATAAAAGCCAATTTTGTTTGGAGGGTAATATAAAACCAGGTAGGCTGACAAGGGTGCTCTCATTGCTAGAGAGAAATCCTGTTTTTACAAACCACAGAAAATATGTTATTTCTTAGACTTATTTATTTGCTAAGTGTTACTACCTATAAACCATTCAAGAGCACACAAACAGATGGGTATAATTGGAGGTTAAGAAACAATCTTTACCTCATTTATGATATAATCGCTCTATGTGATTTATTTATTGTAAATAAAATGGAAAAAATTGAATTTTGGATTTTCTCAGTGGTTTTTTTTTTTTTTTTTTTTTTTTTTGAGACGGAGTTTCACTCTTGTTACCCAGGCTGGAGTGCAATGGCACGATCTCAGCTCACTGCAACCTCCGCCTCCTGGGTTCAAGCAATTCTCCTGCCTCAGCCTCCCAAGTAGCTGGGCTACAGGCGTGCACCACCATGCCTAGCTAACTTTTGTATTTTTTAGTAGAGACGGGGTTTCACCTTGTTGACCAGGATGGTCTAGATCTCTTGACCCCATGATCCACACGCCTTGGCCTCCCTAAGTGCTGGGATTATAGGCGTGAGCCACCGCGCCCAGCCCCCTCTCAGAGTGGTTTTATGTGAACCTTTTCATTTTGAGAATCAGTAAATTTTTCGAACTCTTTTGCCTCCAAAGTATCTGAGAAAGCCTTTATTTTATAGTTCTCTCTGGGATTTGTGTAACTTCTTTAGCTGATGTGCTTGACACGGGATGGAGATAGGCTACATTAGTGATAACATCTCAAAACTGGATTGTGTAGGTAATGATGTGGCTCTATTGATAGCATATATGTGAATGCACTTAGGCAACTCTAAGATGTGATGCAAATGTAAATGATTGTTCATATGTTATTACTGTTATTGAAGTTTTATAACTTATTTTATTTGCCGTTAAGTAAAATGTGATGGTTGGTTTGATACAATACAGATTTGAATTTGTTCTCTTAAAAGCTAATTATATGTGTTCTCATCCTTTAGGTACCACTTATAAGTGAGAACATGCAGTATTTGCTTTTCTGTTCCTATGTTAGTTTGCTAAGGATAATGGCCTCCAGCTCCATTCATGTCCCTACAAAGGACGTGATCTCATTCTTTTTTATGGCTGCATAGAATTCTATGGTGTATATGTATCACATTTTCTTTATCCAGTCTAGCACTGATGGGCATTTAGGTTGAATGTTTTTGCTATTGTGAATAGTGCTGCAATGAACATACATGTGCCAGTGTCTTTATAATATAATGATTTCTATCCTTCAGGTATGTACACAGTAACAGGATTGCTGGGTCAAATGGTATTTCTGTCTTTAGGTCTTTGAGGACATATAGATGGGAACAACACATACTGGGGCCTAACAGAGGGAGGAAAATGGAAGGAGGAAGAGGATCAGGAAAAATTACTAATGAGTACTGGGCTTAACACCTGGGTGACGAAATAATCTGTACAACAAATCCCCATGACACAAATTTACCTATGTAACAAACCTGCACATGTACCCCTGAACTTAAAAGTTAAAAAAAGTAATTCTAGAAACAGTTGTCCAGTTCAGAGAAGAAACAAAGAATAAAAAAGCTTAGTATTCTTATGATGATTGAACTATAGTCATTTCTCAATTATTTGGGCCCCACCAGAAATTCTAAACAGCGGATAATTTTTGATATGTATATTTTCTTTGAGGATGTCTTTTATGAAAAACAAAACTGCTAGAAGTCGGTGGGAAGGGCAGCTGTCTTAGTAGGTATCCCTTAGTCTCTATCAAAGCATGCATTCACAAAACTCAATAACAAGCGGCTTGGCCACCTGCGGATAATTGAGAATTTACTATTTTATTCTTGACATGATTACTGCTGGATAAATCTGTTCCATGCGGTTAATGGGCTTTCTTGAACATTTCCAAAGGTTTTGACTTGGTAGAAATGGTCAGATGTTTCTGTCTCTATCTAGGATGTCATTTGGCAGATTCTGGAAAAGATGAAGTAAAGTTTATAGTAGAACCTGAAGACTAATCTTGGAAAATTTCTCTGTGCAAATGCAAACTGAATAAATTGTATTTCGTAATAAAAATATTGGTGGGAGAGAGAAGAAAGTAGAAGACTTTGATCTTTTTTTCTTGGTGGAAATTCCTCCTTGAGGTCACTTGTAGCAGATTTTGGCTGCGTATGTTTCTCTGCTTTTTTTAGATTTAGATGCAAGTTTGCAATTATTTGCTTAATCATATTCTTAAACAAGTTATAGGCAAGCTCTGTATCTTCAACACGTGGCTATCTGGTGACAAACCTCTTAGTTTCTTTTTTTTTTTTTTTTTTTGAGACGGAGTTTCGCTCTTGTTACCCAGGCTGGAGTGCAATGGTGTGATCTCGGCTCACTGCAACCTCCACCTCCTGGGTTCAGGCAATTCTCCTGCCTCAGCTTCCTGAGTAGCTGGGACTACAGGCGTGCGCCACCATGCCCAGCTAATTTTTTGTATTTTTAGTAGAGACGGGGTTTCACCATGTTGACCAGGATGGTGTCGATCTCTTGACCTCGTGATCCACCCGCCTCGGCCTCCCAAAGTGCTGGGATTACAGGCGTGAGCCACCGCGCCCGGCCAAAGCTCTTAGTTTCTTAAAACAAATTACATCCAGTTCTATAATTTCATCTGAGTAATGTGATTTTCCAAAGTATGCCAGTCTTTAAAACATTCATTTTTGGATTTTTTTCAAGCAGTAACAATAAAAGATAAATACTCTATTTTTTTGTTGTTGTTCTTAAGACAGGGTCTGGCTTTGTCACCCAGGCTGGAGTGCAGCGATGCCCTCTTTGCTTACTGCAACCTCTGCCTCCAGGGCTGAAGCCATTCTCCCACCTCAGCCTCCAGAGTAGCTGGGACTACAGGCCTATGCCACCATGCCTGACTAATTTTTGTATGTTTTGTAGAGACGAGGTTTCAGCACATGTTGCCCAGGCTGGTCTCAAATCCTGGGCTCAAGCGATCCTCCTGCCTCGGTCTTCCAAAGCGCTGGGATTATAGACATGAACCACCGTGCCCAGCCAACAGCTCCTTTCGACACGTCATAAGCTGAAATATCATCTTTGAAACTTTTCTCCCCACTCACTTTCCTTTTTTGAGCAAATGTGACTATTTTGCTTTTGCCATCTTCAATGCTTTCATTTATCAGTCCTTGCCAATAATATTAGGCATGAGGTGTTGACTAAGGCACTGTATCATATTAATCTTCGTATACTTGTAATTTGAAAAACTCTTCCCTGCCCAGCAAATTTTAACTCTTTCCTTTAAGGCTCAACTCATAGCTCCCTATACTTTTTAATGCTTAATTATTTACCCGGTTTATAATTATGAATTATATGATTATTTGATTATTGTCTGTCTCCCCATTCCTCACCACATCGTTATAAGCTCCTTGAGATTAGAGTCCTCATCTTATTTTATATCCTCAGCCTCTAACATGTTGCCTGGTGCATAGTTGGCACTAAATAAATATTTTGGAATGAATTAATTAATAAAGTAGTGTCAGCAGATGACTAGATATTATATGCTTCTTGAATTCTTTCCCAATCTCTTCAACCACCACAACTACCTCCCACTCTACTGACAAGAGTTGAGTATGTCAATGGAAATTTGCAAGTAACTTGGGTGACCAATCATATACTCAGGTTTACCTGGGACATCCCCAATTTATGCCTATTGTTCATGCATAACTATCAGTAAACACTCCCTTCATTCAAAAAAGTATCCCAGCTTAATTGAAATGTTCTTGAATTGAAATGTTCTTAACTGTAATTGAAATGTTCATCCTCTATAGAAGTACATTTCAGCACTTTCTAGTGTCACTTCTAGCCAACTTTTTACTAGTTGGTTGAGTTCTTTGAGGACAGGCCTAGTTCTGGTTTCTCTTTCTAACTCTGGGGCTTAGCACAATCTCTGGCACTCAGGGACTGTTCTTTTGAATAAAAATACATTCTTGAAGCCGGGCGCGGTGGCTCACGCCTGTAATCCCAGCACTTTGGGAGGCCGAGGCGGGTGGATCACGAGGTCAAGAGATCGAGACCATCCTGGTCAACATGGTGAAACCCCGTCTCTACTAAATATACAAAAAAAAAATTAGCTGGGCATAGTGGCGCGTGCCTGTAATCCCAGCTACTCAGGAGGCTGAGGCAGGAGAATTGCTTGAACCCAGGAGGCGGAGGTTGCGGTGAGCCGAGATCGCGCCATTGCACTCCAGCCTGGGTAACAAGAGCGAAACTCCGTCTCAAAAAAAAAAAAAAAAAAAAAAAAAAAAAAAAAATACATTCTTGCTATCTTGACCCAAGGATTTTTGCATTATAAAAGAGACACATGCACATAGACAAACACATGACACCTTCACACTTACACAGGTTTTAGAAAATATCACCAACATTTTTCTTAAGATATTCTTGCTTAAGGTTTTGAAAGAGAAATCCAAGTTTATTTCTGCTAAGGTGTTTCCCTTCTACTTTGGATTATTGAGTAGGAAACTTCCACAATAATAACAAGTAATTTCAATGAGGGTTTCCTATGTTTGTGAGATTTTCCCTGAATTTAAATTTGCTATTATATGTCTACCTAAGCATAGTGAAAGTATATACCAATGACAATTTGGACAGAACTAAATATTTGATATTATGAAATAAACATTCTATGGTCCACTAGCTAAACTTATCTTTTACAGGTACCTCTCATTTGCCAAGAAAATATACATTAAACAGTTGGGGGTTTTGTTTTGTTTTGTTTTGTTTTGTTTTTGAGACAGAATCTTGCTCTGTCGCCCAGGCTGGAGTACAGCGGCTGGATCTCGGTGCACTGCAACCTCCTCCTCTTGAGTTCAAGCAATTCTCCTGCCTCAGCCTCCCAAGTAGCTGGGATTACAGGCACACACTACCACACCTGGCTAATTTTTTGTATTTTTAGTAGAGACGGGGTTTCACCATGCTGGCCAAGCTGGTCTCAAACTCTTTACCTTGTGATCCACCCACCTCAGCCTTCCAAAAATGCGGGATCTCAAGCATGAGCCACCGCACCCAGCCTGTTTTTTGTTTTTTTGTTTTTGTTTTTGTTTTGAAACAGAGTCTCACCCTGTCTCCCAGGCTAGAGTGCAATGGCACGATCTCGGCTCACTGCAACCTCCACCTCCTGGGTTCAAGTGATTCTCCTCTCCTCAGCCTCCTGAGTAGCTGAGATTACAGGTATGTGCCACCATGCATGGCTAATTTTTGTATTTTTAGTAGAGACGGGATTTCACCATGTTGGTCCGGCTGGTCTCGAATTCCTGACCTCATGATCTACACGCCTCGGTCTCCCAAAATTCTGGGATTACAGGCATGAACCACTGCACCTGGCCATAAACAGTTGGTTTTAAGTGACTTTGAAGCTTTGAATAAATCTGGGGGAAATATTTCAATGTTCTATATACACTAGGAATTATTTTGAAGAAAATAAACTGTAAGTCAGATAGTAAATATGGAACTTATAAGAAAATGGGTGTCTTTATGTTGACTAATTCACTGAGGGAAATTTTTAACGTCGTAAGTGGTAATTTAATCATTCCAGGAGTCATTATATGCTGCCTGAATGTCGTTTTTGAGATGTTGATTATGTTTCGCTCTGTTTCCATATGTGACTCCTAAAGTAAGCATGCAGTTATTCACAGCATTCTTCAAATCATTAGAGGTTTTTCTTGTTTGTAGAAACAGAATTGAGGCAGGGTGTGGTGGCTTACGCCTGTAATCCCAGCACTTTGGGAGGCTGAGGCGGGTGGATCACCTGAGGTCAAGAGTTCGAGACCAGTCTGGCCAGCATGGTGAAACCTCATCTCTACTAAAAATATAAAATTAGCCGGGCATGGTGGTACATGCCTGTAGTCCCAGCTACCTGAGAGGCTGAGGCAGGAGAATTGCTTGAACTCGGGAGGTGGAGGTTGCAGTGAGCTGAGATCACGCCACTGTACTTCAGCCTGGGCAACAAGAGGGAAACTGTCACACACACACACACACACACACACACACACACACACACACAGAACTGAGATGTAACTAGAAATCTCTGGCATACTGGTCACATAAGTAGCCTGTTATTTATTTATTTATTTATTTATTTATTTATTTTGAGACAGAGTCTCACTCTGTCGTCCATGCTGGAGTGTAGTGCTGTGATCTCACCTCACTGCAACCTTCGCCTCCCAGGTTCAAGTGATTTTCCTGCCTCAGCCTCCTGAGTAGCTGAGATTACAGGCACCCACCACCACACCCAGCTAATCTTTGTATTTTTTAGTAGAGACGGGGTTTCGCCTTGTTGGCCAGGCTGGTCTTGAACACCTGACTTCAAGTGATCCATCCATCTCAGCCTCCCAAAGTGCCAGGATTACAGGCATGAGCCCTGGTGCCTAGTCAGTAGCCTATTTTTAGATGAGTCAGCACAGCTTCTGCCTGAAGAGCTCATCAGTGCTCACAGGTCCATAGCCTTACCTCACTGTCAGTTTTCTTTTAAAAAGAAAACCAAATCCATGGTGATATCATTACCCCCTTTATGTATATTGAGAACCTACTGTGTTATCTTCACTTTTCTAAGCACTTTCCTAATATATATTATGTAATCCTTACAATTGCCCTGTAAGGTAGCTATCAATATCTTCATTTTACATATGAGGAAATTGAGGCTCAAAGAAAAGAACACACTTAGGCCAGGTTAGAACTGAAAGCTGCTGGGACGGATGAGGTAGGTTAGAGAAGGAGTTTAGAAATAAAATTGTCCCTAATTCTCTCCTGTAATTAATATTCTTCTTATTATGTTCTAGTTTCTCTTGCAAGTTGAGTTGTTTTTTCTCCTTTTCTCCTTTTGTTTATCAATTACAATTAAAAAAGGGACTTCAGACACATTCAGGAAAGTGCACATACACACCCTTTCTTATCTGAAACATACCTCTCTGTTTGTTACCCTTACAGCCTGCTTCAGTTGTCTGAGCAATTTTAATGTTTTTTCTAGTCTCCTTAGTAAATGAGGTTCCTGATATTTTGCAAAGAGTAACACTGGAGAGCATGTGCTCTTCAGGAGTGGATTTTAGCCTTAGCAAGAAGGATATGTCATGGGATCTGGAAACGCTTCCTGGCAGAAAGGAAGAAAGAGAGTCTTTCCGAAGAAAGATATATATATATATGAGGGGGGGAGAGAGAGAGAGAGAGAGAGAGATTCTTTCCAAGGAAACATATATTATATATATATATATAATTGCATCTTGTTGAAATGTGATGTTTCTCTTTCTCAAAATTGTTGTGATAAGCAGATAACTTTAGCTGTTATTTTGTGTGTATATTGGAGGTGAATAACAGCATTATTACCACCACTGAAATTTTTATGTCTAGAATTATTATAGAATTAGGGACTCTTTATCTTTAATGTAAGTTGAGTCCAATCATTGTAAGCAGAAAAATCAAATGCCAAAAACCTGTAGTTTCTTAAGAAGAAACCTCTGTATTCTAAAATTCTTTTCCTAAAGTTTACTAAACATGTGGTATATGTGTTTATTTGTAGGGACTGGTAACATCTGAACATACCAAACCAAACAGGCAAACTCTTCCACCATCGCTACCACGACATTTTACCACAAAAGCATGCCACTGCATGTGGATTCCAAGCAGGCTAAAAAGAAAAAGAACTGATTAGACCTCAGAAGACCCACTGAACGGGATGACGGCCACAGCTGAGGTAGAGACACCAAAAATGGAAAAGAGTGCCTCCAAGGAAGAGAAGCAGCAGCCTAAGCAGGACAGCACAGAGCAGGGCAATGCTGATTCTGAAGAGTGGATGAGCTCTGAGAGTGACCCTGAACAGATAAGCCTTAAGAGTAGTGACAACAGCAAGAGCTGCCACCCTAGGGATGGTCAATTGAAGAAAAAGGAGATGCCCTCCAAGCCACACCGCCAGCTCTGTCGATCACCCTGCCTAGATCGTCCAAGCTTCTCCCAGAGCAGCATTTTACAGGATGGTAAACTTGACTTGGAGAAGGAATACCAAGCTAAGATGGAGTTTGCTCTAAAGCTAGGCTATGCAGAGGAACAGATTCAATCAGTGCTAAACAAGCTGGGACCAGAATCACTTATTAATGATGTATTGGCAGAGCTTGTCAGACTTGGGAACAAAGGTGATTCAGAAGGGCAGATCAACTTGAGTCTGTTAGTGCCTCGTGGGCCGAGCTCTAGAGAGATTGCAAGTCCTGAATTGTCTCTTGAAGATGAAATAGACAACAGTGACAATTTGAGGCCAGTTGTCATTGATGGAAGTAATGTGGCAATGAGGTAAGCCTGGTATGTTTTTTCTCTCTTTTTAAAAAACTGCCCTGAGCTCATAAAAATTTTCTTCCTTTGCAAATCATTACAAGATGTACATGGTTAGTGACTGTGGCTTGTGTTTCTGAAGGTGACCAGAAACTAAAATGATCCTGCCCTTGCCTTTTCTATCTCCACTGAAGTTGCTGACAATGTGAGTTCAGGTGTTCGGAAGGCAGGTTCGACAACAGTGATGATGCTTCAAGGAGACGTAGCCATTCAGCTTTGTTCCTTTTGGGGTCTGCTGTCCCACCCCTAGACTAATCATCCTGAAAATGCTGCTTTTATAAAGTCACTTTGGGGTTTACTTAGGAACCTTCAGTAACTCTCAACTGTTATTATACTGAATTTTTATCCTTTTCCCTGGCTTTAAGGCTCTTTGTGATCTGGCCCTTCCCTCCTCCCATTTAATTGCATCTCTCATGCTTACTGCATTTACATCTATCTCTTTAATGGTCTTTATGTAAATTATACTGATTTCTATTCCCATTACCTGTGTTCATGTAATTTCCCAATTTAGAAGTGGCCTCCTTTCATAGCCTTCAAAATGCACCACCTCCACAAAGACACTCTTAATTTTTCTGATTCCAATGATGATCTCTGAGCTACAATATCTGTGGTAGGCTGAATGACAGCCCCCTAGAGATGCCCACATTTTAATCCCTGGAATCCCTGAACACATTATCTCATATGGTAAAAGGGACTTTGCAGATGTTATTAAGGTTCTTGAGATGGAAGAGATTACCCTGTATTATCAAGGTGGGCCTAGTGTAATCTCAAGAGTCTTTATTAGAGGGAGGCAGCAAGATCAGACAGGTAGAAGGAGATGCAATGGCAGAAATAAGAAGCTAGAGTGACATAAGAAAGGGACTATGAACCAAAGAATGTGGGTGGCCTTTCTGACGCATTGGACTGTTTCAGAAACAAACAACAAAAAAGAGGATGGGTGGCCTCTAGAAAGCTGAAAAGGGGAAGGAAACAGATCCTCTCCTTAAGCTTGCAGAGAGAACACAGCTTTCCTAACACCTTGATTTTAGATTTCTGACCTCTTGAACTTGTACGAGAATAAATTGGTGCTATTTTAAGTCACTAAATGTGTGGTAATTTGTTATAGCAGCAGTGGGAGACTAGCATAGTACCTACAGTGCCTTCATAATTTAGTCCATACTCTCTCATATCATTTTTTAATTTTGTGTCAGAGAGCCATAGGAATCCCTCCTTCTATTTCTCAAATGAATTGCCATCCCGCCTTGGTTGGAAAAAACCCAGTAATCAGCAGCCTATTTCCCACTGAGTCCATCATTGCTTGATTGGGTGCTCCCACAGAGACATGAGAGAGTGGGGATCGTAGAAAGTCATGAATCATTGCTGTATACAGGAAATGCTTAGCGGGCTACCTGGAAGTACATTTTATTTTATAGTCCTGTTTAATCCTCACAGCAACTTTATACAGATGAAAAAATAAAGCTCAGCAAAGTTAAGTGACTTCCCTGAGTTTACATAGCTAGTAAGTAGTAAAGTGACAACTTAAACTTAAGTCCTCTGACTTCAAATGAATGAAATGAAACAAACTAACATTTATGAATACTGATTCTGTCAGGTTCTTTCACGTATGTGAATTAATCCCCATTGGAAACCCTATAAGAATAAACTAATTTGATTCATTTTTGCAGGTGAAGAGATTCAGGTTCAGAGAATTTGAGTAACTACCCAAGGTTACCCAAGGTTACAAAACTTAGATTAAAACACCAACCTGACTCCAATTCTCTTTTCACAATATCACACAGTATTATGTGGCTACTAGTGTTATTAAGAATATTTGGGCCAGGCACAGTGGCTCACACCTATAACCCAGCACATTGGAAGGCCGAGGTGGGAGGATCACTTGAGCCCAGGAGTTCAAGACCACCTTGGGCAACATGGTGAAACCCTGTCTCTATGAAAAATACAAAAACTAGCTGGGCATAGTGGCACATGCCTGAAGTTCCAGCTACTCAGGAGACTGAGGTGGGAAGTTCTCTTGAGCCCGGGAGGTCAAGGCTACAGTGAGCAGTGATCTCACCAATGCGCTCCAGCCTGAGTGACGGAGTGAGACCCTATATAAAAAAAAAGAAAAGAAAAAAAAGAATATTTGGCGTATTCGCTAGTAGCAGAGAATACATTTACAGATTTCCTTTTTTAAAGTTTTTAAACCATGACAGCATCATCATTATAAGGTGAGTAAACCAGGCTAGACAACTCCTTTGTTTTAATGAGGGGAAACCAGAAGTAACAAGAAAGTTAAATGGTCTGCACACAATACTACAGCAATCAGAATGATGCAATGGGCCAGTGAAAAGCAAAGGATGACGCCTGTGTTCCAAAGCCCAAAGGTATCTCTGCTGCCCTCCTAACAGGCATAAGAAAGAGTGATTCTTGAGTGGAAGGAGTTTGGGATGTGCCCAACTCAATTTGTCACCAAACCAGATCACCCGAAATACCCCAGATTGGACATGTTTCCCAAGGCCTACCCTTTTTTTTTCGGTCTGGTCTGGTTTTGTGTTTCGGAGTTGAGCATGAGAAGAGCCTAAGACATTTTGGGGACTTTGGCTTCATGGTAATGTATAACTTCCTTCTCTCTGGACTTCTACTCAAGGATTGCTGATCATGAAGGACACGCTTTTGCTTTTTAAGGAATAATGCAGAGATTAAATACTTGGATAATTAGTTTCAACATATCTGGTCTATGTCAGTAGCAAACTATTATGCTGACAGGAAAAAGAACTTTTATCTCCTGTACAAGTTACTTCGCTAAATTAATGGCATCTTGCATGATTTAAATAAAGTAAAAAACAATAGCATGCAACCTTATTATTAAGAGCATATTAAAATAGTGCAGAGCAGACCACGTGATTTTTAAAAAATTACCAATTGAGTCCTTGTTAGCATTTTTTTTTTGTCTGAGTAGTAAATTACTGATGAGTCCCATTTATTCTGCAATCACACTTCACATGCTCAAAGTTCAGCGCTATACTCTAATTATGGATTTCTTATTACTGTTAATCTAAATTCGGTTTGTTTTCCTCATTAGTTAGCTGTAAGCTTATGGTGAGATTGGTATTTTTCATTAACAACATACATGTTAATGTCTGTTGTTTCTCAGCCTGTTGGATGAGCCTGCATTAAAATTATGACGTTGGCCAGGCACAGTGGCTCACGCCAGTAATCCTAGCACTTTGGGAGGCCAAGGCAGGCAGACTGCTTGAGCCCACAAGTTCAAGACCATCCTGGGCAACATGATGAAAACCCATCTCTACTAAAAGTACCCGGCGTGGTGGTGTGCGCCTGTAGTCCCAGCTACTTGGGAAGCTGAGGGAGGAGAATCACTTGAGCCCAGGGAGACTGAGGCTGTAGTCAACCAGGATCACGCCACTGCACCCAACCTGGGTGACAGAGAGAGACCCTGTCTCCAAAAATAAAATAAAATTATGGGCCAGGTCTGGTGCCTCACCTCTGTAATCCCAGCACTTTGGGAAGCCTAGGCAGGAGGATCATCTGAGGTCAGGAGTTCAAGACTAGCCTGGCCAACAAGGCAAAACCCCATCTCTACTAAAAATATGATGCTTTGTTTGCCATTAGCAGCATTTGCTTAACATTTGCAGTAGTAGTGTACTTGTGGTCCACATACTGATTATCCTAAAGGGCACATTCATTCTGAGAGCTATCTCCTTTGGGAGGAGAAATCCATTTCAGATGAATTAAGGCTTTGAAATGTAAATGTAACCATATTCTTGTTAAGTCTAGGAGAAGCCCAAACATTTGAAGCCTAGAGAAAGCAATTGCACAGGGAGGGGCCAATGACCTCTCTGCTAAGCTAAATTTGGCTTGGGAACCTGGATCATGATGGGTTCCTAAGCCAGTTTACAAGACAAAGTGAGCTGTAGTGTCACCAAGATATTCTGTGACTTGCAGGTCCTAGGCTTTTTAGCCTTTTTAGATTGGAAAAGGACATTGTATAGGTTTAAGCAAAAACAAGCCACTTGCAAACATTACTTTATTTTCCACTTTTTTAAAAAAATTATTCATTCTTTAAATGTTTTGGGGGCAATAAACTTTGCATACTTGGCTGTTGTGTAGGTCTTCATTGCCACCTTGGTAAATGTTGAAAGTACCTTCTGATTCTTTTTTTTTTTTTTTGAGTCGGAGTTTTGCTCTTTGTTACCCAGGCTGGAGTGCAATGGCGCGATCTCAGCTCACCGCAACCTCTGCCTCCTGGGTTCAAGCAATTCTCCTGCCTCAGCCTCCCGAGTAGCTGGGACTACTGGTGCATGCCACCATGCCCAGCTAATTTTTTTTTTTGTATTTTTAGTAGAGACGGGGTTTCACCATGTTGACGAGGATGGTCTCGATCTCTTGACCTCGTGATCCACTCGCCTCGGCCTCCCAAAGTGCTGGGATTGTAGGCGTGAGCCACCGCGCCTGGCCCCTTCTGATTCTTATTGGACATTTGGTGTGCCTCATGAAATGCTTCAATGTCCGGCCTGGCATGGTGGCTCACGCCTGTAATCCAAGCATTGTGGAGGCCAAGGCGGGCGGATCACCTGAGGTCGGGAGTTCAAGACCAGCCTGACTAACATGGTGAAACCCCGTCTTAAAAATAAATAAATAAATAAATAAAAATATAAAAATAAATAAATAAATAAGAAATGCTTCAATGGCATACTTTTATTATATTTTAATGGGATGCTATAGGTATCTTACTTTTTTTTATTGACATAATTCTCAGTATGTTAGGAAATCTCAGAATACAAATATATCGAAATATTAACAGTGTTTGTCTCTGGATGGTAGTAAAACAGTTGGATTTTGAAGTTTTTTTCTTTATACTTTATGTATTTTCCACATTTTATACGATAACTATATATTACCTTTTTAATGATGAAATATATACATATGTGTGTGTGTATATATATATATGTATGTATTTCAAGACAGTGTCTCACTCTGTCATCCAGGCTGGAGTGCAGTGGCATGATCTTAGCTCACTGTAACCTTAAACTCCTGGGCTCAAGTGATCTTCCTGACTCAGCCTCCCAAGTAGCTAGGACTACAGGTGTGCATCACCATACTTAGCTAATTTTTCTTAGAGACAGGGTCTCACTCTGTTGCCCCGGCTGAAAAAATATATTTTTTTAAACAAACAATTTGGCAGTATAAAATATAAAGTTGCAGTATCTAACAGCAAATGGTACTCTTATATTTATGTCTGACTTAGACTGTTCGGGAGAAGATCATAGCACTGCAGAGCCAAATGAAATTCCATCCCCTTCCTTCAAATCCCCCCTCTAATGGCAATTCTGATAATTTTCCCAAGTTCTGTTTTTCTTTATACTTACCAGCACTGTAGCAGTGGGAAAATTCACAACTGGACATCTTCTCTTCCTGACTGTTTCATGCTGAGTTCATTCAATATTAACCCTTTAAGCACTGTGGCCTTGCATGATTTCCCCATTGTTCAACTTTTTAGGAGTCAGTGGTAGTTATCTCTAAGCCTTGGAGTATACTGACAGCTAAATATATTTTCCTTTTGTTTCTTAAGTGCTTTCAACTTTCAGTTGAGTACTATAATTGCTTCATGGTACTCATTAGGGACTTTTAAACATGATTAGCATATGCTTGGATATGTTAATAAAAGCATTTAATGATTTTTTGCAATTTGCCTCAAGAGTGATAAGGCAGTGAGAAGTTTTCCAGTACAAGAATTGATGAGGCCCCTGATATAATATATGAATTCATCCAAAAGGAACAGTATATTGGAGTTAATTTCTGTAGTAGTTGAGTGAGCTAGTGCCGGTGAAAAGGTGAGGAATCCAAAGCGAGAAGCCCCGTCACATTGTCTTAATTAGCCTTCTCACAAAACAATTCTTTTCTTCTCATCAGTCTTAAAAGACAATAGCCACTTGATTGTAGTAGAATTGGTACATGTACACCCATCTGTTAACATCCAAGCTGTTTAATTAACTATAATTTAGTGTGATTTATGTATACGCCAGAGCACTAGATACCATGCTAAGAGATCATCTGATTTTGTAAAATTTTTGTATAATTTTCACAGCCACACCAGGCCCAAATCTAGTGCATCTTTTCCCAATTTATCTGCAAATTTTATCTCGCCCAATTTCTGTTTAAATGATTTCTTTTTGGCTTTTTTTTTTTTTTGAGACTGAGGTTCGCTCTTGTTACCCAGGCTGGAGGTGCAATGGCGCGATCTCAGCTCACTGCAACCTCTGCCTCCTGGGTTCAGGTAATTCCTGTTTGGCTTTTTACGTGTTCACAATGTTTAATCCTACAAGTAATTCTGATAGAATTTTTTTCTCTTTTATATCATGTTCTGGTTATAAAAAGAATACTTGAATTTCTTTTTTCTTTTTAATAGGATAGGTTCTCGCTATATTGCCGAGGCTGGTCGCAAATTCCTGGGCTCAAATGATTGTCCCACCTCGGACTCCCAACGTGCTGGGATTACAGGCCTGAGTCATCACGTCTGACCAGAAATATTTGATTTTTTGAGGATATTTTGGAATTAGAGAAAGAAAATAGATCATGTAGAGCAACAATAATTATTAATATTTTCATGTATTTATTTCTTGTATTTTTTCTAAGCTTATACATAGATTTTCTTCTACAAAATTGAGATTACATTATATATAGTCTGTAGTTTTTCTTTTCTCTTTCAGAATTATGAGCATTTCCTACATCTTAAAATTTTCATGAATATGATTTTTGTTGGTGCATTATATTTAATTAAATGGATATACGTAATAAGCATTTTCAGTGAGCATTGATGTGCATCTTTTTCGCTGTTGATGTTATTTTTGAAGCTTAATATATATGTGCTTAAGACTTGTCTCCTGGCCGGGTGCAGTGGCTCATGCTTATAATCCCAGTACTTTGGGAGGCTGTGGCGGGTGGATCATGAGGTCAGGAGTTCAAGACCAGCCTGGCCAACACAGTGAAACCCTATCTCTAAAAAAAAATTAAAAATAAAAAAAGTAAAAGACTTATCTCCAATTAATGCTCTATATAAACTTTAAAGCTCTGGTAACACCTTTACATTTTTTATCTTTTGTGAATATCTCAATCCTTGAAAAGAAAGTGGTAGCAGAAACAGAAAGAGAAGAGAGAAAATGGAACTAGTGATAGGAGATAGCTATCAGGGCTACAATAAATTGAGAATTATTACTAATCATCTATGGCCCTGAATGAAGTTTGTAATAATAATGGCAAATTTGTAACAATTAAAAAGAACTTGATTTGCTCTTTAAAAAGCATATTACTTGGCATTATCAAGAATGTAAATGTCATGGCTGGCCTCATTGGCTCACACTTGCAATTCTAGCATTTTGGGAGACTGAGGCAGGCGGATCACCTGAGGTCAGAAGTTTGAGACCAGCCTGGCCAACATGGCAAAACTCGGTCTCTACTGAAAATACAAAAATTAGCCAGGCATGGTGGTGCACGCCTGTAGTCCCAGCTACTCAGGAGGTCGAAGCAGGAGAATCATTTGAATCCAGGAGGCAGAGGTTGCAGTGAGCCGAGATCATGCCACTGCACTCCAGCCTGGGGGACAAAGTGAGACTCCATCAAAAAAAAAAAAGAAAGAAAGAAAAAAGAAAGAGAGGAATGAAGGAAGGAAGAAAGGAAGGAAGGAAGGAAGGAAGGAAAGAGAAAGAAAAGAAAGAAAAAAAGAAAAGAAAAGTCTATTATTAATACCTTGGTACTAAGAAAAAGCCTGCTTCAGGTATTTCTTTGCTACGTATTATCAATCTTGTCTCCTCTTATTCTCTATCTTCCTAAAGCCATGGGAATAAAGAAGAATTCTCCTGCAGAGGAATACAACTTGCTGTGGATTGGTTTCTAGATAAAGGCCATAAAGATATTACTGTATTTGTGCCTGCATGGAGAAAGGAGCAATCCCGCCCTGATGCACCAATTTCCGGTACTGTGTCAAATAAGACATTTCTTCTCATCTAGAGACAAATCTGGAAAGATAGTCTGGGGAGAGATTGATGGTTCCAATGTAGATATTTATTTTTCAAAGTTGTTAAGTATATTTGAAGTATTTTTATTAAGTGTATATTTGAAAAGATTTCCAAATAAAGCCATCATTACTTTGTGGCATCTGACAGTTAATAAAGAAAACTTCAATTCAGCAAAAGATAAAACACAAAAGTCTGGTACCTAGGGCCAATGATATTGTTAAGGGCCACAAAAATGTCTTAATTTTATTTTCTTCTCACATCAGAAGAAAAAATTGAATATAATAGCAATGCATGTATAATGATGTATCTAGCTGGGTTATCCTTGGCTTTATACCAAAGCAATTGAAAATGAAGTATTTCATATTTAATATTTCTCTTTTTTGTGAGACAGGGTGTCACTCTGTCACTTAGGCTGGAATGCTGTGGTGTGATCATGGCTCACTGCAGCCTCTACCTCCCTGGGCTCAGGTGATTCTACCACCTCAGCCTCCTGACTGGCTGGGACTACAAGCGTGTCCCACCAAGCCTGGCTAATTTTTGTATTTTTAGCAGAGACAGAGTTTTGCCATGTTGCCCAAGCTGGTCTTGAACTCCTGGGCTCAAGCTATCTGCCCGCCTCAGCCTCCCAAAGTGCTAGGATAACAGGTATGAGCCACCATGCCCAGCCAATATTTAGCATTTCTTACAGAGGAAGGGGCCCAGGAAGGCAAAAATGCCTAAGGTGCTCAAAAGTCATGATGCAGTCCTAATGGCAGAAGCGTCTCTACATTCATTTACAACTGTCTTCTGAGCATCAGCTATTGCCGGATATGTCTAATGAGAAAGTCCAGTGAATGGCTGTCTCAGTTGTGTGTGAAGCTATTTGCCATCTGCTTAACAGGCTCTTGAGCCTCAGTCAGAATAGATCCTAGCCCTGCTCAAGCCCAGTCAGCAAACTTTTTTGCCTCAGCAATTAGGAGACCAAAAGGAAAGGGGGTCAGCACTCACATGCTATAGCTTGATGTTTCACCCTAGTTTTGGCCTTCCCTCAGGCAGAAGCCAAAAATGTAAGTCCCTAGGAGAGATGCTTTAGTTTCCTCCTGACAGACACATCCTCAGTACTTCCCTGTTAGAAATCAACAACCAAAAACCTGGTGCTTTGGCCAAAGGACAAAACAAGCATCAAGAATGCTAAGATATCAATGTCCCTCTCACTCTTCTTGGTAGTTTTTAAAACTTAGATGTCATTGAATCCAGTTCCTTCATTTTATCAAAAAGAAGACTGAAGTCCAAAGGGGAAGATGACTTGCCTAAGGTCATACTCCAAATTGATATAATAAGCCAGGAACAGGGCCTACTTTCCCTCTAAGGGCACGTAACATTGTCATCTAGTACCAACTTTTGCATTTTTAGTATTGAGGTAATACTGTTAATTTCCAAAGATGATTTCTGCTCTGTGGCATATAATCATATTTTGACAGATCAAGATATTCTAAGAAAACTGGAGAAAGAAAAGATTCTCGTCTTCACGCCATCCCGAAGAGTCCAAGGCAGGAGGGTTGTCTGCTATGATGACCGGTTCATAGTCAAACTGGCTTTTGACTCTGATGGCATCATTGTGTCCAATGATAACTACCGAGACCTTCAAGTTGAAAAGCCAGAATGGAAGAAGTTTATAGAGGAGCGGTTGCTGATGTATTCTTTTGTGAATGACAAGTGCGTTTCTTTCCACTAGGCCTATATCCAAGTTATCAGTAGGAATAGACTTCATTTCATTTTAATAAACATTTACCGAACACTTACTGTGTATCATACATTTTGCTGGTTGCCATAGAGATAAAAGGATGAATAAGGAAAAGGACTCACCCTTAAGGGGCTCAAAGTGTAGTAGAGGAGCGAAAGAGACAACCACAATGTGTTGCTGTAAGAGCTATAGTTAAAAGTTGTTTCTTAAAATTGCTTTGTCTATATGAAGTAATAGAAAAAGGCATCCGAGAGGAGACATTTCAGATCAAGTTTACAGATGGAGGAAAGGGGGCTGCTAGGCATGACAGGGGAGGGGGATATCATGAATAAAGTTATGAAGGCATGAAAGTGGGTGGCATATTGGGGAACCAGCAAACATGCCAGCATGACTCGAACATATAGTTCATGGAAGAATGATGAACAGGGAAAATCATCCTTTCTATGTGATAAAGTGGCAACAAAGGGAAGAACTGCTCTATTAGCAGAGGATAGACTCGAGGCAGGAAGGGCAATTAGAAGGCTGTGACAGCAGTACAGGCACGGAAGTCCGAACGTCTAGTAAGGAGTAGAGGACAAAAAGGAAGACAGTCACCTCTTGCTTACTTCCTTTCAGATTTATGCCTCCAGATGATCCTTTAGGACGCCATGGCCCAAGCCTTGAAAATTTCTTAAGAAAGAGACCCATTGTTCCTGAGCATAAGAAGCAACCATGTCCTTATGGTGAGTACCTATGCACAAAACTAAGTTCTGTACCACAGAAAACATAAGGATTCTGTGAACACTTTCCTCTTCCAGGTTTCCCTTTCAAATGGGAAATCCTGGTTTGTCCCCTGTCTGTGAGTTAAAGTTTGTCTTCATGTACACTGTTAGGTAATTAAAGAAAAATCTTAGAAATTGAATGAGGAAAAGGTAGCTAGAATTGAAGGGAAGATTAGTTGTCATTTGTGACAATAGCACATGTGCTCTAGCTGCCTATATCCTGAACTATGTTGCTGTGAGCAGGGAAATAGAGAAACCTATATGGCCTGTGGAAGCAGAAAGAGCAATACCAAACTGAGTTTGGCCCCAAGATGAACATGTGTCTCAGGCAGGTGACTGGACCCTCTGTCAATTGATACTGATCTTTCCTTTAGATCTGTCCTTTCCAGGTTTTGTTTGTTGTTTGTTTGTTTTAAACAAAGTCTCGCTCTGTCACCTAGGCTGCAGTGCAGTGGCACAGTCTTGGCTCACTGCAACCTCTGCCTCCTGAGTTCAAGCGATTCTTCTGCCTCAGCTTCCCCAGTAGCTGGGACTACAGGTGTGTGATGCCACGCCTAGCTAATTTTTGTATTTTTAGTAGAGACAGCGTTTTACCATGTTGGCCAAGCTGGTCTCAAACTCCTGACCTCAAGTGATCCACCTGCCTCGGCCTCCGAAAGTGCTGAGATTACAGGCATGAGCCACCATGCCCAGCCCAAGTTTTTTTGTTTTTTTTTGTTTTTGTTTTTAAATAAATATAGTTTTCTAGTGTTTTCATGGTCTTACCCAAATCCCTCTGATACAAGGTTTGTGCGACATGGGCTGCTTGATCTGAGGCTACTTTGGATGTCTGTCCTTTTTGGATGATCATTTGTTTTGTGGGGTGTTTTGGTTTTTGTCCTCAACATTTAAGTCACAGAGTACTTTCATGTTCATTATCTCATTTAATCTATACAATAACCCTATAACATAGGCATGATGATCAACCTTGTTTACAGAAGAGGAAAATGAGGCTCACAAAATATAGTCACTTACCAAGATCACACAGCTAGTAAGGGACATAGTTGGAATTGAAATTCAGATCTGACTGGACTCCAAACCTGTGCTCTTTGCACTGCGTTATGCTGCTTTCAGTTACTCTGTGCTGCTTCAGCATGCAGATTATGCCTAGGCAAAGTTGTGCGTTATCAAAAACTTAAAGCTTCTCAACTGCTCAGCTTTAGCTTTTTTTTTTTTTTTAAGACAGGGTCTTGCTCTATCACCTGTGCTGGAGGGCAGTGGCATGATCATGGCTCACTGCAGCCTTGACCTTACAGGCTCAAGCAATTCTCCCACCTCAGCCTCCTGAGTAGCTGGGACTACAGACGTGCACCACCGCGCCCAGCTAATTTTGTTGGCATTTTTCTTTACAGATGGGGTTTCACCATGTTGCCCAAGCTGGTCTCGAACTCCTGGGCTGAAGTGATCCACCCACCTCAGCCTCCAAATTGCTAGGACTACATACATGAGCCGCCGCATCCAGCCAGCTCTTAGCTTTTATGCTACAATTTTCTCCACAGCTTTCCACTTTCTCTCTCTCCTCACAGTGTGTGATGCCTCCTTGGTGTTGTCTGTCTCTCATCTTTGTGGACAGTTAATTTTCTGCCTTTACCCCAAGCAGTAAAACCCTAATCTGAGTGACCAGATTGTTACAACAGTTTCTGGCATGGAGGGTTACATCACTGAGAGAGAGTCTTACCCCAAGGCATTATTTTTCAGGCAAAAAATGTACCTACGGCCACAAGTGCAAATACTACCATCCGGAGCGGGCCAACCAACCCCAGCGTTCGGTGGCTGATGAGCTCCGCATCAGTGCCAAACTGTCCACAGTGAAAACTATGAGTGAAGGCACCCTGGCCAAGTGTGGCACAGGGATGTCTAGTGCCAAAGGTGAGATAACCTCAGAGGTCAAACGTGTGGCTCCCAAGCGCCAATCAGATCCCAGCATCCGGTCTGTGGCTGTGGAGCCTGAGGAATGGCTGTCTATTGCCCGTAAGCCTGAGGCTAGTTCTGTCCCCTCTCTTGTGACTGCCCTAAGTGTCCCCACAATCCCACCCCCTAAAAGCCATGCAGTAGGTGCACTCAACACCCGTTCGGCCAGCAGCCCAGTGCCAGGATCTTCCCATTTCCCCCACCAGAAGGCCTCTTTGGAGCATATGGCCAGCATGCAGTATCCTCCCATCCTGGTTACCAACAGCCATGGGACCCCTATTAGCTATGCTGAGCAATATCCAAAATTTGAATCCATGGGGGACCATGGCTACTATTCAATGTTAGGCGACTTCTCCAAACTGAACATCAACAGCATGCATAATCGAGAGTATTACATGGCTGAAGCAGACCGGGGGGTGTATGCCCGGAATCCTAACCTCTGTCCTGACAGCCGTGTGAGCCATACCAGGAATGACAACTATTCCTCTTACAACAACGTGTATTTGGCTGTAGCTGATACCCATCCTGAAGGCAATTTGAAGCTGCACCGCTCAGCATCCCAGAACCGACTTCAGCCTTTTCCTCATGGTTACCATGAAGCCTTAACACGAGTGCAGAGCTATGGCCCAGAGGATTCTAAGCAAGGCCCTCACAAACAGTCAGTCCCACACTTAGCTCTGCATGCCCAGCACCCAGCAACTGGAGCACGTTCCAGCTGTCCTGCAGACTACCCCATGCCTCCCAATATCCATCCTGGGGCAGCCCCCCAGCCAGGCCGTGCCCTGGTGATGACTCGGATGGATAGCATTTCTGACTCCCGCCTCTATGAGAGCAACCCTGTGAGGCAAAGACGACCTCCCCTGTGCCGGGAACAGCATGCCAGCTGGGACCCGCTGCCCTGTGCAACTGACTCCTATGGCTACCACTCCTATCCCTTGAGTAACAACCTCATGCAACCATGTTATGAACCAGTCATGGTACGGAGCGTGCCTGAAAAGATGGAGCAGCTTTGGAGGAATCCTTGGGTTGGAATGTGCAATGATTCCAGGGAGCATATGATCCCAGAGCACCAGTATCAGACCTACAAGAACCTCTGCAATATTTTCCCTTCTAACATCGTCCTTGCAGTGATGGAGAAGAATCCCCACACAGCAGATGCCCAACAACTGGCAGCCTTGATTGTTGCTAAGCTTAGGGCTGCACGTTGATATGACATAGTACTTATTTCTTTATACAAATATGAATATTAATACTAATAATACACGAATACAATTATAGTAACTAATAATTTGTGTTGCGCTTTACAAGTTAGAGTGTTTACATCATTTGAGCGCATAACCATGTGAGGTAGGTCTTAATAACATCCTCTTTTATAGAGAAGGAAGCTGAAGCTCAGTGAAATTAAGTGGCTAGCCAGGGTCACACTGCTAGCAAATGACCAAGTCAAGACACACACCCAAGTCCTCTAATTCTAAGTCCCATGCCCTGTTGCACTGCACCATGCAGGTAATGGAGGACAAAACCCAGGGGGAGAGGTCTAGACCCAAGAAACCCCAGAGGATTCTTTCTTTCTTTCTTTTCTTTCGAGACAGAGTCTCATTCTGTTACATAGGCTGGAGTGCAGTGGCGTGATCTCTGCTCACTGCAACCTCCGCCTCCAGGTTTCAAGCGATTCTAGGGCCTCAGCCTCCCGGGTAGCTGGGATTACAGGTGTGCACCACCATGCCCAGCTAATTTTTGTATTTTTAGTAGAGACGGAGTTTCACCATGTTGGCCAGGTTGGTCTCAAACTCCTGGCCTCAAGTGATCTGCCGCCTCAGCCTCCTAAAGTGCTGGGATTATAGGTGTGAGCCACCACGCCCAGCCTACCAGAGTTTTCAGTCACATATTCTATATTACAAAGTATGGATGATATATCCAATTTAGAGAGCAAAAGCATTAGGATCAGATCATATGTTGAATTAACCTTTTAGGTTTTTTCTAATAGAAATATTTAAAGCTATTTAAAAGTAAATGCATACTTTATTGCATGGATATCTGATCATTCAGTCTTTATTAACCAAGCTATAGGGTCACATTGAAGCTTCTAGAACTATATTTTAAACCTATTATTAGCAATTATATTGCATGTATGAATGTATATATTTGGTTTGAGATGTGTACGTATCTCTGTATAACCTTTCATATAGTGATAATGAGAGGGTAGGCTCTACGCAGTCCTTAGTCTATAGCTGTATAGGTCACTAATCTGACTTGATGATTTTAAGTCACATTTCATAGTTTCAACTAGTTTTGAGAGTGAAATTATATGGCAATATTTGAACATTGCTTTCTTAGGCACCAGAGCAAAGCAGCTCTATTTCCTTTGCACATTTTACTTGCCAACATTTATTAACAGTTCTTAGCTTCCAAGTCTCTTCACCTTAGCAAATTAGGGATCAGGTTGCACTCTTCTGCAGAGGAACTGATGGTTAAGCTCACGTTCCAAGCATAGTATGTGTGTGCTACACAAGCTCAGAAGAGTTTGACAAGGACCAGGGGATTTACCACCACAGTCCACTTCCCTTATCCCAGGAGAGATGGCCAAACCCATGTGGCATTAAATGGTGAATAAAAAAGCTTCACTCAAGGAGGGACTATTGGATGCTCTTTGGACTTCCGACCTACGCAGTTTTCAACATCCCAGGATGAGATGTAATGGAGGACAGTGCATAGCCATGTAATCCACTTTCCCTTGCTGTCCACCCTTTGGGTAATAAGGTCAATCATTGGTGGAACAGAATTTCTTTAGGAAACAAACCCAGGGAATTTGCTAGGTGGAAAAAGGCAGTTTCCAAAAGGGGATACTGCATGTTTGCTAGTAGCTGGCTCAGTTATGCACTTTAAATCCACGCAAAGAGAGTGCATTTGCTGTTAAATAATTGTTAGATATTAGAAGGCAGGACTTTCGGTTTAGGCAACACCATTTGCGCAACTTGTACCTTGCTCAGGGTGGAAAACTTTGTAGCTAAATGCCTCTAGAAGAGGTGTTTATTGTTTTTTTTTTTTTAAGCTGCACTAAAGGAATTCCCTTTTTGATTCCATTGTATATTTCAATATTTCGAACCATGACCAGCTCACTATTTCCTGAGCTGGAACTTGCTAACTTCTATGATCGTTTTTTCATGAAAGTTGAGAAGGCCGGGCCTTGGCCTTTTGTTTCTTCATGAGAAGGTATGACACTGCCTATAAATGTTTCTTACTGTGAAACACTCTGAATGTGAGGCTGTAGTCAGGGTTGTTTCTGGTGGTTTGACAATGGCTTGCATGCTGCTTTCTGGCTTTCTGTCTCTGTCCAAGTTGATCAATACTGCATCTTAACCAATGTTTCACTTCAGTTAACCACAGCTTTACATTCTATCTCCTATCCTCTGATCTTCATATACCCCAGCATATTGAAAAAATGTACAAGTATTTTCTATCAGGTAGGTCCATAGAGGGACAGTTGCCACTGCAGTGCTTGCTATTTCACACAAACACCATTTCATACGTTCAACTTCTTAGACATTCTAAATCGGCCCCGGTGTCTAAATCAGGGTACTTGACAATCTCAGATGATGCTACTGCCTATGTGCCAGTTAGTTCATCTTCCTACCAAAATCATCCATGGCACTACAGTATCCACTAGCTGTACAATTTATAGGGAAGCACAAGATTAATCTTGTCACCTGCAATCATCTTGAACATGTTCATATTTAGTACTCAAAAAATTTGTAAGCTCCTCCCAATACAGGAAATATTTTTTAAGGCAGCATATGTATTTCTGATTTACTAAAAACAATGCCATTCTCCTCTCATTCTTCTTTTTGGTATGAACCAAAAGCGGCTAGGAGCAATGCCTCAAATAACCAGAAATGACCTTTTGTTGATACAAATTGTATCTCTTTTTTTCCTGATTGTATAGAAACAAATGTACAAAACTCACCTTAAGCTAGGTTTGGCACTGAATTTTCACCATGATGTTTGTGGCACTGTGTGTCACAGGGAAGTAGCTCAGGGGTTGTGAGGGAGCTTTTATTTCTAAAGGGCAGTAGTAATTTATAGACAAAGACAATTTTTCAAGGCCTCTTTATTACCAGTGCACAGCTATCATGTGTACAATTTCAAGCATTATATTGCATAAGTTCTCTTTAGCCTATTAAATTTAATATGTCCTTGCAAAAAGGATTTTGTGTAAAAAGTGTCAGTGTTAGTGAATCATCTGCAAGAATCTATAAATGGAGCTATATAATTGAATACGTAAATACAGCATGGTTCTTAGTTATTAGAGAAAGATTTTCTTTATATTGAGGTCTACACACTTCTTGACTTTCCATTTTGTCTGTAATTATGAAACAGCAAATAATAAGGAAGCATTGGGACCCCCTCGGATGCCTTGATAATAAAATCAAGCTTCCTTCATGGGGCTAAGCATGTGTCTTTCAGAATACTTACCTCTAAGAACTCAGCAGGGGTTACTACAAAGTGTTTTGTGTGGTTTTCAAGAAGCAGTATATTTTGCGAGAGATGCTTTGTAATTTTAATTATTTCACTGATTTTCTGACCTCATAGCAAGTCTGTGCCTGTTGAGGCCTTCAACTTTGTAGCTTTTCTGAATTTTTTTCTTCTTTTTGTGATTTTGTTGTTGTTTTCATTTTGATCTAAAGGAGAAGTGTGACCCCGGAGTGGCATGGTCAATCCAGGGCACCCTTTCTGTAAGACAACTCAAAGGAAAAGAAGCCTTTTCAAAGGTAATATCGAGCCATTGCACTGTCTCTTAAGGTGCCAGGTATGGAAGGGAGAATGACAGATGCCTTATGGAAATGGTTACAAAACTTCTCTTCTTCTAAGTAATAAAATACATAGCATGATTTTCTCTCTCTCTCTCTTTCTCTCGCTGTCCACCCCCTGCTAGATTCCAGAATACTTCACTTCTCTAAAATTCACTTTTTCTACTTTGGAATAAATTATCTTTATAGAGTAATTCAAACACTGATTTATTTCCATTAACCTTTGGCCCTGAGTTTTCTTCGAACATAGAAGAGTTCATTTTGAGAGGCGCTCAGTTACCATTCTATCTGTGCTGTACGTGTGGGACTTTGTACAAATGCCTTTTGAGGGCCAAAAATTTCAATACACTTTGTTCTACTTTGTGAACCAGGTCTGGATCTGCACAGAGAAAGTAATGCTGAGCTGTCCAAAGAGCCCGCTCAGGTCTCTCTCCTAACCCTTCTCTGCCTTTCCCTAGTTTGCTTATCCTCAGGTCTGACACTGAGGAGTGCATAGTCTTCAACTGAAATGGCACTACAGTTACTTCTCATTGGAAACAAGTGTATTTCTGGAACCTGCTTGTCTAAAATAGTCAATGCCTTTGTAAAGACTCAGTATATTCAATATCTATTGTATGGTAGCTAGCTATTTACATAGATTGACTATTTTTAGTCCTGGTTTGTGTATTGTTGAGCTATAGTAGTTTGCTTTATCCATTTGTGGGATTAAACAATACTGTTTAATGGTTGTAAACTTTTATAAAATCTCTTTGGGTTTTTTGTTTGACCCAAACATAATGTAAGTCTCAATGACAAAATACACAAAGTTAACAAGAGGTGAGTGAAAATATAGCCCTTCCCCAGTTTTGTCTGCCCCTATAATGCACGTGCATTGCTTTGTATATGCTCTCACTAGCATGAATGTGCTATGACTACTTCATGAGGTTTCAATTTGTTTCACCTATACTTGTGATGGAAAATGCTGTATTACTGACAACAATGAACTGTAACCACAGTTATTTACTGCATAAACTATTTGTCTACTAACTACTCATGGCTCTGTTTCTTTAAGAACACCAACAACAATGGGCCAGGTGCGGTGGCTCACGCCTGTAATTCCAACACTTTGGGAGGCCAAGGCAGGCGGATCACCTGAGGTCGAGAGTTCGAGACCAGCCTGGATAACATGGCAAAACCCTGTCTCTACGAAAAATAAAAAAATTAGCTGGGCGTGTTGGCACGCGCCTGTAATCCCAGCTACTCAGGAGGCTGAGGCAGGAGAATCACTTGAAGCCGGGAGCTAGAGGTTACAGTGAGCTGAGATCATGACACTGTACTCCAGCCTGGGTGAGAGTGACTCTATCTCAAAAAAAAAAAAACACCAACAACAAAAGCCATATCACACATACATACATATACTCCAGCAGTATGCTCCTAAGTATTAAATGTATATCCTTGCGACTTATATTTTGAGATAAACTATAAAGGCAGGGATCTCCCCAAATGTGTCCATCTGAATTTTAACCCAGTAAGCATATGTCCTCAAATTTTTGAAGACTAACGGTTCCAAGTGCTAATCAAACTGGTGTTCCCTGCAGGGCAGGGCTGGGCCACCAGTCAGAACCAGGTGGGGGGCCCAGGGCCCAGACTTAATTTTTGTGCACAGCCTATAGTTTCTCCCCTGAATAGCCTCAGGGCCACAGAGACATCATCTGCTGACTCAGCCGGAATATCAGAGCCAAAAGGAGCCTAGCATCCTACAATTCACACTCAGAGGGTGCTCAGCTGCATCAACCACTTCAGGGTATAGTGCATGAACTGAGGCTCCAAGACTGTTGAAGAATTTTGACCAAGGCCAAACAGAATTAGGGGCAAAGGCAGGGCTGGAAGCCCAGGCCTCATGACTCCCAGGCCAGTAAGCCCTTTATTATAGTGGAGTTGGTTCTTCCCTTTCTGGAGCCTCCTACCCAACCTCCACTGCACTCCAGGCCAGTCTCATTCTAAAGGTAGAGGTGGCCATCATGGCTGCAGCAGAGCCCAGCCTACGAGCCTTTGGAAGAGACTATTTGTGAATCTGAGAATCTTTTTTTGTGAACATCCTCCATGGGACTAAGAGTGCTCATCTCTCCCCACCTTTTTCCTCTTCTGTCTCTTACTCTTCCTGTCACATTCCTCGGGCATACAAGTAGCAGGTTGCTACTGAGTACCGAATAGGGGTCTGGCCTATACTAAGCTAGGCAGACAGAAGAGGAACAGTCCATCTTGGAGAACTTGCACTCTAGTGGAGGAATGAAGCACACTCAGAGAATAAACTAAGACATTAACACTTCCTTGGAGGGCAGTGGCAGCGTGAGGGTAAGGAGAGAGTGGTAAGAAAAACTAGAATTCCAAGAAGGAAGAATCAACAAACATCCAGTGCTTCTGCCCTACTCTCAGATGGAAAATAGTCTGTTCATATTCCTCTCCATCTCCCCCCTGGCCTCATGGATTACCAAGTCCTTCACATCACCATGTTCTAATATCCTGTACCCTGCACTGATACCCCCAGCCACGCTTTCTCAACCTCTCCAGACTTTGCCTTCCTTCTACTTCTTGTTCTGACTAGTAGCTTTGCCTTTGAAGATCCAGTGCCAATGTTACCTCCTCTATCAAGCTGTCCAACCTCCTGGTCCAGCCATTGTTAGTCCCTCTCCACAGTGGGCCTAGCATGAATATTGAGCAATACCTCTTAGCCCTTGTCACTCACTTTGGCACACAGTCTCTACCACAAAACAGGGAGTTCCTTGGGTGCAGGAATCATGCTCTTTGCCACTGATGAATTATCTATCAGAGGGGAATCTCTGAATTACTGTTGTTGAATAATAATATAATCTATGCTCCCTTTCCTTGACCCCTATCCCTGTTTCCTAGTTAAATGTGTGCATTTCAGGTTGGGCACGGTGGCTCACACCTATAATTCCAGCACTTTGGAGGCTGAGGTGGGAAAATCACTTGAGGCCAGGAGTTTGAGACCAGCCTGAGCAACATAGGAAGACCCCCGTCTCCACAAAAAATTTAAAAATTAACCAGGTATGGTGGTACACACCTGTCATCCCAGCTACTCAGGAGGCTGAGGTGGGAGGATTGCTTGAGCTTAGGATTAGAGGCTGCAGTGGCCCATGATTGTGCCACTGCACTCAAGCCTGTGAAACAGAGCAAGACCTTGTCAACAAAAATAAAAATGGAAATTGTGTGCAGTTCAGACTTCCTAATGAGTCACTGATGTCTAATCAGAAAGAAAAGGTCCATGGGCACTAGGCCAAGTAAGGCTGTTTCCTGACAGCACCACTCCCCACCCACCAACCCCTGCCATCTGAAGCCCTTCAACATGCCCTCAGAGCTCCTAGGTTCCAGAAGGGTAATAGCCAACAATGACCCTTGGCTCTTACTCTCTGGACCTGGACTAGAAATGAGCTCATGTAGTCTGCTTCTCATCTTTGTATCAGTCTTCGAGGGCCAGGGGAAAGCATGACAATGGGTTTTTATACAGAGACCTGAGTCCCAACTTCAAGGCTTACCAACCCTGGCACGAACCCACACCATTCACACATACAAAGCTTGATATGTTTTAGACAACACTTTCCCATCTATTGTCTGTTTTGATCCTCTGAAGCATGGGAGGCAAATATTATCTCCCTGTAGGTGAAAAAAACTGTGAAATGATTTGCCCAAGGTTGCTCCCCTTAAGTGGTGGAGCTTGCCTGGAACCCAGGTCTTCGGTGAGCGTTTTCCTGTATACCAGTCAGTGCATCTGAAACTTCAGTGTGCATGAGTCACTTTAAGGGCTTGCTAAACCATAGATTGCTGTCCACTCTCTTCTGATTCAGGTCAGGAGTGGGATCCATTAATTTGCATTTCTAACAAGTACCCAGGTGATGTTGATGTTGCCAGAAAACACTGATCTATACCAACCCATTAACTTGCTCTGTGGCCTTGGGCAAATCCCGTTTTTTTTTCTGCCTCACTGTCTGAATGCATACAATGATGGGGTTAGACTAGAACTGTGACTTCCAGATCTTATTTTTAATTAATTAATTTATTTATTTATTTAGCAGCAAAACCCATCTTTCTGGCCGGATGCGGTGGCCTGAAATCTCAGCACTTTGGGAGGGCGAGGCGGTTGGATCACCTGAGGTCAGGAGTTTGAGACCAGCCTGGACAACATGGCAAAACCCCATCTCTACTAAAAATACAAAAAAATTAGCCAGGTGTGGTGGTGGGTGCCTGTAATCCCAGCTACTTGGGAGGCTGAGGCAGGAGAATTGCTTGAACCCGGGAGGTGGAGGTTGCAATGAGCTGAGATCCCACCATTGCACTCCAGCCCGGGTGACAGAATGAGACTCCGTCTCAAAATATATATATATATATTTCAAAAGGAATCTTGTATGTAATTCCAATACATAAGAATCTGATGAAGTGATGGAGGGAACCCAGAGCTTATGGCACCTATCCCCCGACAGAGCAGGCACTAGAGTACCTTCCAGAGTACACATTTGCAAGTCCCTTCACTAGATGTAGCCTAGATGTTCTTTGCGGACTCTTCCAGCTCTAACATTCCAAGATGCCAACAGACTTCTGGCGTTTGCCATTGTGAGGGGAGAGGGAAGAGGTGGAAGGAAACTGACGTTACATTAACCAGAGCACAAGACTGCTTTGCCCATGCCTAATGCTTAGATCACACACAGGAAAGATCTTTAACACTGCTGGGCTGTTGGGTTAATGGATCCCTCTGACAACTTGATAAAAGCTGTGGACCAGCCCCCTAGAAAAATGATTATACACATACCCACAATGATACTTAGTATATCCTTTCAAGTATTGTAGACACTCTAGGGGGTCCTAATCCAAGTTAAAACTCTTGACTGGGCTCTGGCACAGCATTTTTACCAAATTCCTCTTTAGCATTTTCTTAGCATAAGCTCTCTCCATCATTTCTTGGTGCAGCCCTTTACAGAAATCCCTTAAGGCACCTTAGCAGAGGCATCAGGTTATCACTTGGTGACTTTGTCCTTCCTCACCAGGCTGAAGGCTCTAAGGAATGAAAGCATGGTTTATCCATCCCTATCTCTCGGTAGCTCAGGGCTGACATGAGGTAGGCATTCTAAGGTTAGGTGAGTTTCTGAGGGGACTGATGATCACGGAGAAGGGGCTCTGGATCAGTCCCTAAGATATTTCTGTGGCTCTAATGCACACCACAAGGATGCCCACTCTTTTCTAGGCCAAAAGAGTGCAGAAGTGACAAAGAAAAGCTTCTCTCGGCTTTCAACTGCTGTTTAGTGCATAGTGAGGGCAAGTGTGGAGAACAGCAGGAAGCCTGCAGCAACAAGGCCTGGCTTTTCCCGCTGTCAAGGAGGAGGCTCTAAGCACACCATCTGGCCACTCGCTAGGCTCTGTAGCCAGCAATGCCGCTGGGGCCTGATGCTTCCAAGTGAGGTGGCCTCATACTACAGCTGAGAACAGAAATGGTCTGAGGAGTCAGGAATAAGATACCGGTGGAGCCTGGTTATGGAAGCAATCAGAGCCAGAGGCCCAAAGGGCCTCAGGACCTAGCTCCTGCTCAAAGCCTTGTCTGGAGCCTCCACACTAAAGGGAAAACTATACTGGTCAGCCCCAGCACCCGCCCCCTTCATCTCACAAACACCGAAACTACAGTTGCCTGTTTATTATTTTTCAAACAAACAAAAACAAGACATTCAAAATTCCCCTATGGTGGACAACTGAGTTGATGTGGCTGATCCAGGCTGTCTCCCAGGTTGTCTCAGGGAGCATCGGTTGTACTAGGGGGTGGGCTGTTGCCCTGGCAGGGCTGGATGAACACTTGCACCAGGGATGGCCATCAGAAGAGCTGCAGGCCAGTTTTGAGCCCATGCAGCTGCCCCTGGCTCCAGAGAAGGCCCTCGAAGTTGCTGCTGCTGCTGTTGCCACTTCCCAAGGTGCTGAGGAAAGAGTGGGAGGTCAGTCAGGGAAGGAGGCAGCTTTAGGCTCTGGAGGGGCCAAGAGTGCTTGACATGTGTCTGTGGGACGGGCCCACTCTCCTGCCTGACCTTACAAAGAGACTGGAGCAAATCCGAGTTCATGCGGGCCCCAGGGGTGGTTTGGCCCTCTCCTCAGTAGAGGAAGGGAGGGAAGGAGGCAAGGAACTTTTCGAATGAAGCTTTATGCAGAGCCCTAGTAAATAAACTAGATTAAAGCAAAGCTGTTTGGGTTGAGGGAGAGGAGGGGGCCCCACACCACCCCACTCCCAAGACATTGAAAGTAGCTGCCTTAACGGGGACTTCTTTCAAGGCCCTAGAGCTTGTGGGCCAGGGAACTCCACAATGGATCCCTCCCACACCCAATAGCTAGTTAAGGGGCCCAAGGCCAGGCCCGGGCTATAAGACTAGGTCCATGATTACAAGATTGCTTTAGGGAGAGCGGCTCTGCCCTCCTTCTCCCTGGCCCTGCTCATAACACTCCTGCCTCCCCTGCTTCCCGCAGGTCAAGGTCCTTGCAGCTGGGTGAGAGTGACAGCTGAAAGCAACGCCATCATTCTTCCCTCAGGCAGATCCATGGTTACACTACTGCAGCTAAAAAAAACCCTTACAGATGATCTTGTCCCACCACCTCCCATTACCCACAATCTTACAGACAAGTTAACTGAGGCCCAGAGATGGGAATGGACTTGCCCACGGCCACATAGCCAAGTCAGGGGTGGAGCTGAGACAAGGAGCAGGGGTGGGCATGCCCCTCCCCAGCAGAGGAAACCTCCCTACTACAGAGGGTGTGGGAGATGGGCTGAATCAGCTTCTTTCCTGGTCCTCAATGAGCCATCCTTACCCAGAGCCAGGTTGGTCGGGAAGGAGGGGAAAGGGGACCTCTCTCTCAGACATGAGAATCCCACTCCCAACTACAGATCTCCTGGCTTCCCCAGCTGCTGCCTTTCCTCTCCAAGAGGCCTGCTGGCCATGGCCTTGGACAGAATCCATGGCATTGCCTTGGGTCTGGCCTGCTTCTGGGGCCCCTGGGTTCTAAGAGGGGCTCATCTCCCAGGGAGTGGGCAGGCAGCAAAGGGAAAGACTCAGTTTCAGGGGCCCGCAGGGGTTCCTCTCTGGCACTCACAGGAGTCTCCCGGTCAGAATGGCCCAGCATTCTGGAATGTACAGGCCCTCTGGATGGGCTCCTTTGTGTTACCAGCATAGCCCCTCAGTAAGGGCTGCTTGGTTCCTGGCTCCCTGGTGACCCAAGGGCTCCCACGCCTGTGATCCAGAGGCAAGTTTCGAGGGAGAGCACGGAGCCCTATGCAGGCCTTGCTACCAAGGGACCTGGACAGTGCAGGGAGGCCTACTGATTACTCTGTGCACCTTTGGACAAATCTCTTCCCTTTTCTGGGCCTCAGTTTTCTCCTCAGGAACATGAAAAAGCTGGATGAGAGCATCTATTCTTGACCTTTTAGGAGTGGTAGACCAGTTAGAGAATCGGCTGAAAGCTATGGACCCTTCGCCTCCAAAATGAGCGCACGTGCATGTGCACGCACACATACACACACACACACATCCATCCACAAGCACAAACTGAATGGAATCTGAGAAGGATGCCAAGCCAGCTGTGTGTGGCTACTTCACTGGCTCCCCACACTAGGGACAGGGAGAGCTGGCAAGTGGCCAGCCACCTCCCCCACCCACCTCGTCTTCTCTCCCTCCCACAGGTGGCAGAGAAAGGGGGTGAGAAATCCTGTTGCCATGGGCACTCACTCAGTCTTGCATGTTGAGGGTTCCAGCCGCTGCTCTAGCACAGGCTGGTCCAAAAGATACATGGTGTCATAATTCTCCAGCATGAGCTCTGCTGGGTCCTCGGTCTGACCTGGCATTCGGCCTAGGGGAAATGTGTCCCATCGCACGTCTTCTGTGGAGCAAAGGGAAGTGGCAAGACTGGGCTGATGAGCTGGTTCTCCAACTGACGCACAGGCCTGCTCACCCTGTCTATCCACCCACCCCACTTAGCATGGGTGGGCTCTGTAAGGATCTCCAGCTTCACTGCTCTAGGTATCACTTCTCCACCAGAGTGCTTCACCACACATTCTTTATGGTCCTTCTTGCCCTCTGTGTGTTTACATATACAAGTATACAACTACAGACATTTTTGTTCCTCTTTGCTCTTTTCCTACTTCCCCAGGCGTGTTCCCACACAGACACAAACAACATCTTCAGACCTGGCCGTATCACTCTTCAACTTCTCATCCTCACCCCTATTTCCCTGCCTGTACACACACACACACACACACACACACACACACACATCGTGGAGGGTCTGGTTGTCCCTGAATTCCCACAGCACCCTCCGCTAAACCCACCAATAACTCAGAGTATCTGAATGACCTAGATTTCCTACACATCTACACACACACTCACTTGCCTGTTTAAATACCACGTATTTTCTTAATGCAGAGATACACACCCCACCATGCCCATCTCAGGGTGGACTCCGAGATAATGTTCCCCCACCCCCTGCAGTTCTTGCCCCAAGATGCAAAAGGTATACCCCTTTTCTAGTGAAGGGCTGCCTCACCACACATCCCACCCCTCACAGCCACCCAAATATGTATACAGAAGCACACATACATAAGCCCTTCACTCAGTGACTGTCCCTCCCATTCACTCCCTCCCTCCCACACCTCTCATTCACTGGCATACAACCAGGAATCTTCCTGTCCCTACCTCCCCACACATGGGTACACACAGAAGGAGCAATGGCAAAGGAGAGGGAAAGACTTAACGTTCTAGACTTTCCGCATTCACAACTGACATCCCCCCCACATACAGATGCTCCACTTTAGGATGGGGATGCTGGACATCCCCCTTCACTCCCTTTCCTATCACTGAGACACCTACCACACATTATTATATTAAATCTCCCTCCCCATCCTTCCACAAATGCATTCAGTGTTTTCAAATGAAGCCTTCACTAGTGCATTCCACAAAGATTCTGTTTCTGGTCTTCCGCATCTTCCTGGTACTCAAAGATAATGCCCCTGGCATTCTGTAATGTGTCAACCTTGGACCAGCTTTTTATGTAAGCCAGAGTTCCTCAGGAAGGACTGTTCTACTTGCCCATCCCCCTCCCCTGGCTCTCTTACAGGAAGTTGTGCCTGTCTTAATGTCCTGCATTACTCCATGATACAGAGAAACCTTTGTGCACATGGGCCACTACCTACATAGGCTCTGTTGCTGACCTGATCATCCCTCTATCATCACTAACACCCCCAATGCTGTCTACATCACTGACCTTGCCTCTTTAGCCTGATACCTTTGTATATGTCCCCAGTGACAGCGCAAACATATAGGCCACCTCTGAATGCCTATATCTCAATGCTTGTTCCCACTACCCCTCCATAGATGCCAACCTCAATGCTATCACTTCTCTCTCACACAAATACCTCTTAGCCCTCATGGATCTCAGCAACTCTGCCTCCTCTTCACAAAGCTGCATGACAGCCTACTTGGCCATGACTTCTACTTTGACTGCCCCTACTTTTCCCTTTTTCCTACACACACACACACACACACACACACACACACACACACACACACACTCTGCTGATGTCAATGCCCCACCCTTTCAATATTTGCAAAGACGTCCCAACACAGCCCTCCTTGTCCCAAGTTATTTGTCACTGGGCCATGGTTTGGCCAGCAGCTAGCTACAGGCACATGCACATACACACACAGAGGGAGACAGACTCTATGTTCCAGCCCTTCCACCCCTTCCATACGAGGGCAAACAAAGGCCATAGTTTCTTTCACCATAATCTCATTCACTGCCTCCCCTCTCACTCTCTGCCACTGCCCACCCCACATCACACAGGCCCTGTTCTCCCTCCCTCCCCAGGCTTCAGCACACAGACACCACACTGTTCTGTCATTCATTTTGGATCTTCAGGTTCTTGCTCATTAACCTAAGCAAGGTACTCAAAAAGAAGAGCAGATCCCTATCACTAACCCTCCCTGCGGCAGCTTCTTGGCTTTGGTTTCGCTAATTTGTATGCTCACCTAAAAACCACAGCACTCCGTATTCTCTCTTGTGATCTCACTTCCTGTTTCTCTGATTTAATGCCCTAGGCTCCATCTTTCTAATATACACAGCAAAATCTTATCTCACCACCAGCCAGCCTCCAGGCACACGCACACATACACAGAAAGCAGTCTCACTGCACATGAAAAACACGTGCAGAACCATATACACACTCCCTAATTGCTATCTTCTGCCTGTATGTTACTGCCCAGGGCTCACTCCTATCTCATCCTCTCAGAATGTGTTCTTTATATGAGGTAGCGAGCAGCCTGACAGTGGTCCCTAGCGCTCACAGGCTCCATCCTAAGATGGGGAAGAAGCCAGCCGTCATCTATACACCAGGCTGCCTTCCAGGCTTGCCTCACATTGGCTATCGCCTGCTACTTTTCATCTAGGGTAGAATGAAGCCTCAAGAGCCAGCCAAAGAGAAAAAAAGTTCATGTGGGGACAAAGTAGTTCTTACCTGAGCTAACCTGCCATGCAGAGCCCTGCAAAGCTCCCCTTTTCTGGGCCAGAAGCCTAGCATTCTCGGCAGTGGGGGACTCTTGCCCTGTAGAGAAAGGCCCCACCTCCATTCTCTCTTCCTCTTCATAGTCATCGTCTTCATCATCATCTTCATCCTCCTCTTTTTCTTCCTGGTCATCATTTTCTTTCTTCTCCTCTACCTGGTCTGGCAAGACCTTTTTCTCCTCCTTTTCCTCTTCCTTGACATCATTAACACTGCCCTGCTCCTCCTGCTGCTGGGCCTTTCCTTCAGACCCGAAGCTGGAGCTGGCTGGTTTGATACTCCAACACAGGCTGTCTAGTGTATATGGAGATTTCCCAATGGGGGAGGCCTCAGGGCCCTCCTGCACCAGGCTGTTTTCTCCACTCTGGGTATAAATGGAACAGATGCGCAGCAGCTTCTCCTGCTCCTCCTCTGGCAGGCCCTGCCCCATGGCTTTGAAGATGCTGAGCAAAGGGAGGGATGGGGTAGGAAAGATTCAAAATCTCAAGTCACTTCATACCCCAACACTCCAGGGTTTGAACTTGGTCTCTGAACTTCCAGACCTGCCTCTGAAAGGCAGTGCAGTAGAGCAGACAGAACATAGAAACAACAGGACCATGGACCCCGAACAAGCTCTGTGGTTCATCTCTGTGCCTCACTTCCATTCTGAGGTAAAATGAGGACAATAATGATACCTAATGTACAGGATTGTTGGGAGGAGTAAATAAGAAAGCTCACATAGAATGCCTGGCACAGTGCCTGGCACATAGTGGGCATGCAATAAATGATAGCTATTAGTCTGCACTTAAAAGCTACATAAATACACAAAACAGCCAACAGGCCTGCAGGGCTGGAAATGAGCAGATCCCTCTCTTCTCTGGCTTAGCTGAGCAACCTGTCCTGAGCTCCAAGGATATGCCTGGAAGTGTTCTGGGCTCCTTCTGCGTGGAACACAAAGTGTGATCCTTTTATGGGAGCAGCTACAGCCCAGCCTGGAATGGAGGAAAAGAAAAAAAAAAGCAGCGGCTGACAAGACAAAGCAGGATGTGGGAGGGAGGCCAGATGAGCACTGCGAACCTACTGCAGGCACTGCGGGGCTAAGGGAGACAGAGAGCATGAGGAGGGCAGGAAAGACCAAGGGAGGGCATCGTGCAGGAGGTAGGGCCCAGGAAGCCCAGAGACAAGAGCAAGCACACGGTGCTGCTGCGTGCGGTGAGAGTAGCCCAGCTAGAGGGCACAGCCTGTGCTGAGGAGCCGTGGGAGGAAGAGAGGGCTGGGAAGGTAAGTGTGTGCACTGGTGTGTGTGTGAGGGGTCTCCTGCCAATTCTGAGTATACCTGAAGGCTACGTTTCTGAAGATCACCATGGTGACCATGTGGAGGCTGGCCATGTGGAAGCTGGCCTGGACAGGCAGCCTGGAGGCAGGGAGACCAGGGAGGAGCCTGTTCCGACAGTTCAGGCCAGAGTCGGGGAGGGCTGACCTAGGGCACTGGCAGTGTAGATGGGAGGGAGTGAAGCTGTGAAGGACACACAGACAGACAGAGAGCAGGGCTTGGTGACTGATGGCAGGGGTCAGGCAGAGTTAAAGATGATGACACTGTGCACACAAAAGACGGCGCTAACAGCAAAACCACCAACAGATACAGAGCTGCTGGGAAGGGGAGCTCGAGGGGAGAAGAGGGTGAGCACCCCTCGCAGAGCCTCACATAGAACCGGGCACCTAACAGGCACCCGGTCACGGATAGATGCGGATGGTTCACAGACGGGCCATAAGCTCAGCAGGCTGTTTTCTCTCTGGGCACATGCAGACTGGTCATATATGCATAGTCACTGGTTCGTGGGGGCAGGGCTGGGGGGCTGATGACTTGACTGGGAGATCCTGTCTATGGACCCAATTTCATATTCCAAGAGGATAGTGGCTCAAATTAAATTGACATTGGCAGGCTAGGGAAAGCACTCAAAAAGCTTCCAGCTCTATCAAAGGAAAAGCCAGAGAGAAACTTCGTCCTCTCATGGTGGTCCATTAGTGTGATTAATAATAAATATCCCCAGGCACTTGATAGTAGCAAAATGCCTTATCAGCCCTGGTTATGATTACCCACCTGCTATCTCGAGCTGTCTAGTCTGACCACTAAGGTGCAGGGGTGATGCGAATCTTAAAATACACCCCCTTCCTCAGGTATGCCTGGTCATAGCTCAGGGCTGAGAAAGTCATAGGTTCAGGCTGATGGAATGAAGGTGGACTTTGGGCTCACACCACCTGGGCCAAGATCCCTGTCCCACCATCAACAAATGTGTTAGATAAGTCCCATCACTCCTTAGAGCCTCAATGTCTCATCTGTCAAATAGGGTATACTATATAATACTTCCACCTCCCAAGACTGCTGTGTCAAAGTAAATGAAATTAACCTCTACAAAAAAACACAGCACCATGCCTGACACTTAATTTCCAATAGTATCTTTTATTTTTTCTCTGGGGAAAACAAAAGCCAAGTTCTGTGTTTAACAGATGCTTTCTGCAATAATACAATCTAGTGGAGTATTACAGAAGAGCATGGGACTAAGGACACGCTATCTGGATTCTGGCCCCAGCTCTGACTTGCAGCATAATACCTGGGCAAACCCCCTCTGTTTCCCGCTCTGTGTAATGGGGTGATTAGGACTAGATTCACTGCTTATCTGGGAAAGGCAGGATCTGAGCACAAGGAATCGTACCCAAGTAAGCCGCTGTTACTGCTGGCATGTGTCGCATCCCTCTGGTATGCTTGGGTTGGGAGAAGATCTCTGTGGTCCAGACTTCTCCAAGACCAGCAGCTTCCACTCTGCAGGCACTTAGGATTGGAAAGTACCTTGAAGGCCACCTATCCAAACCTCTCCATGCTGCTCTTGTCACTCCCTCCCTCCCATTACATACACATGCCATGTTCCTTCTGGACTTTGAAACTCCCTTTATTCGTTCTCCTGCTTGAATTGTTCAAATGCCTCCTCTCTGAAACTCTTTCTGACTCATCTAGGCCTTTTTGGTTCTCCCAATTTCCCACCCATCCATGTCACTTCTAGTTTAGAGCAAACACATCTGGCAATGTGGCTGTTCAGTCCCATCTCCTGGAAGTCTTGCCTTGACTGACTTCGTCTACAAAGCCACTTTGTAAATCTTACAAATACCTCTGTGTCCCAAATGCCATCAGGGTTAAAGAAAGACTTTTGGACTCAATAGGGGGATCAGGGACTAAGAGAGTCTTGGCATCCAGACTCCCACTTCATTCATTCCCCAGGCACTGGGTCAGCTCCCACCAAGGACAGCACTGCTGGGAATGAGAGAGCAGAGCACGGTTCAATTCAACGACATTTACTGAGGCCTGTTTGGCGCCTAGACTTGTGTGGTGTGCTGGGGCACAGACAGCTGATGCAGAGTCCTTGCCCTTGAAAAGCTTAGTCTGATAGAGGGAAGGAGACACTAGGGGAAGTAGACACGGCAACACAAAACCTCAGATTTGGGAAGTATTCGAGAGTCAACAGGACAGGGTAGATGGTGCTGCCACCAAGTGAGATAGGGAACAGAGGAGGAAGATCATTTTAGAGTTGAGATGGGGACTAAGATGACCAATTCTCTTTTGGTCACAGTAAGGCTCCTGTGGGCCATCCAACGGGAGATGTCTGACGTGCAGTCGAGTACAGGAGGCTAAATCTTGGGGCAAGGGCCAGGGCTAGACAGAGATTTGGGCCTCAGCACTTTATAGGAACTAGTAATAAGCACAGGCATTTTTCAAGGAGGGGGTGGTAAACAGCATCAATGCAGCAGACACAGAGACTGACAAGGGTCCACTGATTTGGTAATTAGGAGGTCAAAGCAACTCTGGGGGTAAATGCCAAATTGCAGCAGGTTGAGGAGTAAGAGGGTAGTGAGGAAATGGAGAGTGCTGAGTGTAGACTACTCTTCTGAGATGTTTTGATGGGAAGGGAGGTAATGACAAGCTGATGATAACCCAACAGAGGGATGCAGGGTCAAAGGAGATTTTGCTTGTGTTGCTGCTATTGTTGTTTTGTTTTGTTTTAAGATGAGAAAAGCTCAGGCACGTTCCTAGGTTGAAGAGCAAGAGCCAGCAGAGCAAGGTAGAGGCTGGGGTGAGGCCCCAGCGATGCTGGCAGAGTTGGCTCCAGAGCACAGGTGGAGGAGCAGGCTTTGAGGTGGGGCAAGGCCACCTCATCCTGAGACTGGCGAGAAGGTTGAGTGTAGCCGCAGATCAGTTCACGAGGGCTGGACCTCAGGTCGAGGGGGCCCTGCCGGATGCCTCCATGTGCTCGAGGAAGCTAGGGTGAAATGGGAGAAGGGGAGGGGCTTGAGGTGAGCGGTAAGGGTTTAGAATAGTAAGGAAATGGGAGAGAAAGTGGTCAGAAAACAAGTACAAGTTCAGACAAGCAGAACTGAGGCCTCGCCCGAGATTAAAAATCATACCTCTGCAGTGGCAGCAATCCGCAGGGCTATGTGGTTTTCTCCAGCAGAGCTCAGCTACCCGGGCTGAGGAGCAGGGGAAGCAGAATGGGGAGGATCAATTCCAGCTCAGGGGTTTGCAAGTCAGATATGGCCAAAGGATGGGCAGAGCGGAAGGTGCTGATGATGAGTGGCTGAACTGAGCAACCACAGACAGGATAGAGGGGAAGCAAGGTCAAGGGATGCAGGAAATGGAGGGATGGAGATCTGGATGCAGGCAAAGAGCAGATGTCATGGGATGCAAAGGTGAGAACTAGAAGGACGAGAAGTGGTGGTCATCGAGTGGGATGCTGGGATGTCAGCTTTCAGAGGTGGAACAGCTCCGAATGATGGAAATGGATTGCTGAGTGTAGTGGAGAATGAAAGTCACTGGAGTTGAGGAGCTGTAGAGTGTCAGATGAGTCATTCAAATGAAATAGATATTGCTCCAGAAAGCAAGAAGGGAATCAGGTGCTAAAGGCTTCCATGATTATGAGGGAAGTGGCTCAGGGTCAGAAAATGACAGAGGAAAGGAAAGGGAGACAACCACAGGTATTTACCAGTGCAATATTCAGTTTGACCATAGAACCCAGGGTGGATGGGGTAAAGGAGACTCACAGGAGGTATGGCTACCATGGTAAGTTGGGCCAGAATCAGAAAGATCTTTGAATGTCAGGCTAAGAAGCCTAGACTTAACAGGAAGGCAATAGGGAGCAACTGAAGGTTGCTAAGCAACTATCAGAGGTATACTTTGGAAAGATAATAGAGGAAACGGCACTGGGCATGGAGTCAGAAGACCTGGGTTCAATAATAAACAGCAGCTACCATTTATTGTGCACTTACTCTGTGCAGGCCACTGTGCTAAGCACTCTAGGGGGATTGTCTTATCCATTCCCACACTGGATTCAGTTCAGTCAGGTCTTAAGCTGTATGATCTTAGGTAAGAAAACCCTACCCCTCCCGTCTCTGGACTCAGTTCTCCCATCTGTCAGTGGGAGTGAGACTGGGCTAGATTGTCCCCAAAGGGCCCTTCCAACTCAGTCATTCTAGGGTTGTGTGGCCCTGAGGCTTGCAGGGCCTCACCCTCTTACCGGATGGAATTCAAGAGACTTACAGCCGAAGGAGTTGGGGGCTGGCCCAGCAAGGTGAGCCCAAGCAGGACTCAACCATCCGGGGCCAGTCAAGGGAGGC
This sequence comes from Aotus nancymaae, assembly GCF_030222135.1. Lineage (NCBI taxonomy): Eukaryota > Metazoa > Chordata > Mammalia > Primates > Aotidae > Aotus > Aotus nancymaae. The sequence goes on from NW_026988488.1 coordinate 3,133,282, forward strand.
GGAGAAGGTGAACAGCCTCCAGCCCCTTCTTGCTTCCCACTGGCCTGCAGAAAATCGGCGAGCATTCCGTCCTGAGAGAGAAAACAGGACCTAAGGAGAAGGAAGCAGTGCGCCCCCCCACCCAACATTTCACCTCAGAAAGTTTGGCTCTGTCCCTCCCCATCCCCCCAGACTCCCCACCTATACCTCCCAACTGCTCAAAGCATTCAGCCCAGTTTAGTTGGCTCTGAGAAGAAAAGGAAAAGGGAGATTTGTCCACTGCTGCCGCAGGACGCTCTTGGGCAAAGCTAAACCTTTAACACAGGAGGTGTTTGCCTGGTGCTTCTTAGCAGAGAGCTGAGGACAGTGGCAGTGGCTCCTGCCTGGGCTGCCTTAGGCCCTACGGCTAGGGCTAGTCTCCCTCACCAGTCTTGGTGTTGGCCACGATCAGTTCAACGGTCCATCTGAGGATGTAGGTAGGTCGGATCCCGCTGATCCCCAAAGCTGGCAGTTCAGAGAGCATCCTCTCCAACAGGGCCTGCGTGAAGTTCTGGGAGTGCAGGCCCCTGAGCAGGGGCTGCCAGAACTGAGAGAACGGCTTTGGCACCATGACGTCATTCAAGTCCACGTTTTCTGGTTTGTAAGGGACACCCATTTGGGGGGGGCAATAGGAGGGAGAGAGCAAGAGAGCACGAAAGAGAGAGCAAGAGACAGCAAGAGAAAGGAAGTGAGAGTGAGAGCGAGAGAATGTGTGCGCGCGCATGAGCCAAGCCCCCCACCGACAACAGAGTTGCCACCGCAGAACAAAGAAAAGAGGAGAGCAGAACAGCAGGGAGAGAGAAACCAGTTAGTATCTGGCAACCAACAACTGACTCAAAATAAAGTATAAACAAAACAGAGCTCTGGTTCTAGCTTCAGCTTTGTCAATAACTCACTGTGTGACTTTGGGTCAGTACCTTCCCCTCTCTGGACCTCAGTCTGACCATCTGTAACATGAGGATGTTAGACTAGATGACCTCACAAGGCCCCTCCAATTCTGCTGTTCTAGCTCTCTAGCTAGCAGCTAAATCACAAGGAACACGGCACAACAATGTCATTAAGACTCCCCCACCCCACCCCATCCCACCCCATCCCATTCCAGACCACTTAAGGACAGCCCCACAACTGTCAGTGGGGCTACCTGTTCTGCTCAGCCAGGTAGGCTGAGGGGCTTCCAGACGCCATAGAGAAACAGCCTTCACACCCCAGTCCAGGGCCCCCAGCCAACCCCAGGTGTTCCCACCCAAGAAACAGAACCCTAAGGCTGCAGTGAGCCCCCAGAACCCTACCTTCATACTCTATCTGCAAAGCTGCCAACTGTTCAAATGTGGGGACAAGGAAGCCATCATCCAGAAAAGCATCCAGCACAGCCTCCCTGGAACAAGAGAACACTAGTTTAGTAGAGTGATGCTGGCAGAAGACCTTCTCCTACTCCTCTACCCACCCCCAAAGTAGCTAATGCGTCTGGCTCAAGTGGCAAAAGCAGCATAGTGAGAAAGGTGGTGGGTGGGTAGGAGCGAGGAGGAAGGGAGTTGACAATTGGATCTTAGGCTTCAGCCTCCTTGGGCAGGGGCTGGCTAGAGGCTGGGATCAGTGGGTTTTGAACAAGGGTTTACCAAGCACTAATGCCGATCTATATCCCATAATGAGGGAAGTAGTGTCCAAATACACTTCAACACACAAATAGAAAAAAGTTTCACATCCACAGAGGAAGGAATTCAATGCCTGGGATCATGAGGTCAAGGGCTTTTAGACTCAGTTCTTGTAGTCTGTTTCTCTCGACCATTCTCCAGTACCCTACCCCATCTCTCCTCCCTGGCTACCTTCTTTTAGATCCTAGAAGTAGAAACCTTGGGGACCCAACAGCTAGACCAAATATGGTCCATATACCTTATTACTAGTGGATTTAAAAACCCAGAACAAAGTAAGAGGTGTTGCAGGAATAGGCTATAGGGGTAATCTCTCATTCCTATCTATTAGCCCATTTATGCCTAGTGTTCCATTATTGGAATGCTAAGCCTGTGGGAGTTATTTATATCCTACTGCTTAAGGTCTTTACCAAGGTGTGATTTTTCACACACAAAAAAATGTGCAACCTCAGCATAAATGGGTTAATAGCTCAAACCTACAGCAGCAACAACAAGTGATTCCTCCAGAATCAGTGGCTTCCCAAGAGGCTCTCTGCTACAGTTTGGATGTTTATCCACTCCAAATCTCATGTTGAAATTTGATCCCCAATGTTGACCATGGTGTCTGTAGAAGGGGTTTGGGTCATTGGGTCAGATCCCTCATGAATGACTTGGTGCTGTTCCCACAGTATCAGGTTCTTGTTCTATCAGATTCCGCAAAAGCTGGTTGTTAAAAAGAGCCTGACATCTCCCCGTTCACTTTGCCATTTGATCACTGCACACGTGTGCTCCCCTTTGCCTTCTGCCATGAGCAGAAGCAGCAGCCTGAAGCTCTCACCAGAAGTAGATGCTGGCATCATGCTTCTCGTACAGGATACAGAAGCATGAGTCCAACAAACCTCTTTTCTTCATAAATCAACCAGCCTCAGGCATTTTATAGCAATACTAAACAGACATAGACACTCTCCTAGCTGACCAAGCCTAGACGCAGAAAAAAGAGCTCCCAAGGTGTCCTAGTGCCTGGAAAGTTGACATACTTAGATCCCTCCCTCCAGCATTACCAGGCAGACACTACTGTGTTAGGGGCATAGTTTTTCCAGCTGCTAATGAAGCCACCACCCACCCCTTTGCTGAAGGGCGAAGCCAAGAAACCTAGGCTGGGCAAACACTGATAAAATACTTTTGGAACTAGTATCCTGGACATGAAGAGAAGACTCCAGGGGCAATCCCAGCCTACACTGCAGGTTCCCACTCAGGCTTACTCTGCCACCTACCACCTACCTACACTCTGCAACTAGCTGAGGTTTACCACTGCCTCCACAGGTTCTTAGTGGAAAGTCCCCCAAAGCCCTTCCAGCTGAATTTAATTAGAAAGCCCTCAAGAGCTGGGGAGGAAAGAATGGGTAGACATACTATGTGCCCGCTCTGGACTGAGCTGAGCACTTTGTTTTAGAAAAAAGGCCACAGCCATACTTGAGAGAGTAAGAACTTAGTTTCCAGGAACCAGACTCTGAGAAGGTCCCGCCTCTGTTCCCTTAACCATGACTATCCAAGGGATGCAAATACCCTCCAATGGCAGGTGAAAAGAAAACATCAGGCCAAGCATGGTAGCTCACGCCTGTATTCTCAGCACTCTGGGAGCCCAAGGCAGGCAGATCACCTGAGGCCAGGAGTTCCAGAACAGCCTAGCCAACGTGGCAAAACCCCGTCTCTACTAAAAATATAAAAATTAGCTGGGCATGGTGGTGTGTGCCTGTAGTCCCAGCTTCTCAGGAGGCCAAGGCAGGAGAATTGCTTGAACTCAGGAGGCAGAGGTTACAGTGAGCCAAGACTACGCCACTGCACTGCAGGGTGACAGCGAAACTCCATCTCAAAAAAAAAAAAAAAAGACCAGGTGTGGTGGCTCATGCCTGTAATCCCAGCATTCTAGGAGGCTGAGAGGGGGGTGGATCACGAGGTCAGGAGTTCAAGACCAGTCTGGCCAAAATGGAGAAACCCCCATCTCTACTAAAAATACAAAATTAGGCCAGGTGTGGTGGTTCACGCCTGTAATCCAAGCACTTTGGAGGCCAAGGCAGGCGGATCACCTGAGGTCGGGAGTTCAACACCAGCCTGACCAACATGGTGAAACCCCGTATTAAAAAAAAAAAAATAGGGCGGGGCAGCGTGGGGTTGCCATAGCGGAGCTGCAGCAACTGCAGGTGCAGGAGGCGGTGGACTCCATGATGAAGAGTCTGGAGAAAGAGAACATCCGGAAGATGCAGGGTCTCACGTTCTGGTGCAGCGACAGCTGTTGTGAGGACAGCAAGGCCTCCATGCAGCAGGTGTACCAGTGCATCGAGCACTGCCATGCGCCTCTGACTCAAGCCCAGGCTTTAGCCACCAGTGAGTTGGAGAAGTTCCAGGACCGCCTGGCTTGGTGCACCATGCATTGCAATGACAAAGCCAAAGATTTAATAGATGTTGGGAGTAAGGAGCTTCAGGTGAAGCAGCAGCTGGACAGTTGTGTGACCAAGTGTGTGGATGACCACATGCACCTTAACCCAACTATGACCAAGAAGATGAAGGAGGCTCTCTTATCCATGGGGAAATAAGTCTTTGCCAATGCCCATCAGGGCTGAGGGCAAGGATATATTTTTTATAAGGAATTGGGAATTTTAGTCTTTTAAGCAAAGTTTATGAATGAAGAAATTAAGGATGGCCGCAAGTGTAAGGCATATGTCATTTGCCTCTGGACACTGGTTCTTTTATGTTCAGTCCTAAAAAATGAAATGGAAAAAAGTGGTGCTAAATTGGGTCAGGGACATTACAGCAGAATTTTGGAGCTTGTATTTCCTGTGGCCAGTGCCTGTCCTGGCAATAAAGATCTCCCCTGTAACAAGTCAGAGCCCTCCAAGGTACCAGACTCTTCTTACTACACAGGTACCAACAGCCTGGCAGGTTAGAATTGGTGGAGTTTGAGGAGAGATATTTTCTCTTTGTTGCCAACATCCTGTTTACCAGAAGTGTCACCACACCATTTTCCATAAGCTGTGAAACAAAATCCATGAGGTCACTAACTTAGAAGGCAAAAAGTTTTCTGAGTCTTCGTGTTCTTGGTTTTGTGTAATTTATACAAAGGCATTCAAGTTGGTTTTAAGATGTGGAATTGGGAGGGAGACTAGTTTGGATAAGAACTTTGAAAGGCTCCTTGTGGATCCCCATTTCTGGTCATGAAGATGTGGATGTACATTTCTTAAAATTAGTACATGCTGCATCTTTCAGCCTGGGGACCATGCAAAAACATGAGAGGTGATGACACACTAATTATGAGAAGCATAATTACTCGCTGATGGGCCCTGAGACTGTAGCAAAATGACAATGACAGGAAAATTTTTTTTTTTTTTGAGACGGAGTTTCACTCTCGTTGGCTGGAGTGCAATGGCACGATCTCGGCTCACCGCAAACTCTGTCTCCCGGATTCAAGTGAATTTCCTGCCTCAGCCTCCTGAATAGCTGGGATTACAGGCATGCGCCACCACGCCCGGCTAATTTTGTATTTTTAGTAGAGACGGGGTTTCTCCATGTTGGTCAAGCTGGTCTCGAACTCCCAACCTCAGGTGATCCACCCACCTTGGCCTCTCAAAGTGCTGAGATTACAGGCGTGAGCCACTGCCCCCAGCATGACAGGACAGTCTTGCAGTAACACTTTCCCTTTGAAGAGAAAGGGATTTTGATTGTGATATATACTAGTATCTAGGAATACTAGAGGAATAAAAGAGGACCAGTTGGCTACTTGATTATAACAGAGTTATAAAGTACTGGATTTGGAAAAGCCTGGTTTTTACAGAACAGATGGAACGAAAGCCTAAACCTAGCATTGCCTACTTAGCCCCCTGAGTTAACAGAGCCCAACTGAGACAAACCCCTGGCAACAGGAAATTCGAGGGAGAAAAAGTAACCAACTTGGGCTAGGATGAGCTGACTCCCTTAGAGCAAAAGAGAGGCAGCTCCCATTACCAAATACCACTTTTGCCTCGGGCTTTTGCAACTTGCAGTGTTCCTGCCCGGCATGACACCTTATTGTTTTGATAGCAATCTCACTGTATTTTCACCAACTTATTACTTGAAATGATAATATAGCCTGTCCACTTGCTGTTTCCAGGCTGTGATATATTTTCCTAGTGGTTTGATTTTTAAAATAAATAAGGTTTAATTTTCTCCCCACAAAAAAAAAAGAAAAAAAAAATACAAAATTAGCCAGGCGTGGTAGTGCACGCCTGTAATCCCACCTACTTGGGAGGCTGAGGCAGGAGAATTGTTTGAACCTGGGAGGCAGAGATCGCAGTAAGCTGAGATCATGCCACTGCACTCCAGCCTGGCCAACAGAGCAAGACTCCATCTCAAAAAAAAGGAAAAAAGAAAAAAAAAAAGACCAGGCCAGCTGCAGTGGCTTACACCTGTGATCCTAGCACTTTGGGCGGCCAAGGCAGGACAATCTCTTGAACCCAAAAACTCGAAACCAGCCTGGGCAACATAATTGAGACCCCATCTCTACGAAAAATTTAAAAATTAGGGCCAGGCGTGGTGGCTCACACCTATAATCCCCGCACTTTGGGAGGCCGAGGCAGGTGGATCATGAGGTCAAGAGATCAAGACCATCCTGGTCAACATGGCGAAACCCCGTTTCTACTAAAAATACAAAAATTAGCTGGGCATGGTGGCGTGCGCCTGTAGTCCCAGCTACTCGGGAGGCTGAGGCAGGAGAATTGCTTGAACCCAGCAGGCGGAGGTTGCGGTGAGCCGAGATCACGCCATTGCACTCCAGCCTGGGTAACAAGAGCGAAACTCTGTCTGAAAAAAAAAAAAAAAAAAAAAAAATTAGCTGGATGTGGTAGTGCATGCCTGTTGGTCCCAGCTACTCAGGAGGCTGAGGTGGGAGGATCTCTTGAGCCCACGAGGTTGAGGCTGTGGTAAAGTATGTTCGCACCACTGTACTCCAGTCTGGGAGACAGAGCAAGACCCTACTGTAAAAAAAGAGAAAAGGCCAGGTGCAGTGGCTCACGCCTGTAATCCTAGCGCTTTCAGAGGCCCAGATGGGAAGATCACTTGAGGTCAGGAGTTCGAGACCAGCCTGGCCAACGTGGTGAAACCCTGTCTTCACTGAACATACAAAAATAGCTGGGTGTGGTGGCTCATGTCTGTAGTCCCAGCTACTCTGGTGGCTGAGGCAGAAGAATCGTTTGAACCTGGGAGGTAGAGGTGGCAGTGAGCTGAGACTGCTCCACTGCACTTCAACCTGGGCAACAGAGCAAGACTGTTGATACATGGTGGGCACTGCTAGTCTTGCCTTTTTTTTAAAAAAAAAAAAAAAAAAAAAAAGACAAGACTAGTAGTGCCCGACATATATCTTTTACCTCAAACTTGGACAAGGGCTAGGCAGTGTAATTATCAAGGGATTTTTCTAGTTTTCAAGAGCTCCATATGCCACCTGACAGAGAGGAAAACAGCTGGCCAGAAGATGGATAATAGTGGGCATTCCTGCCTTTTGCCATTCTAGTATAGGCAACCCTCACCTGGAAGTTGGCAGGGTTGAGGGCAGATGGTTCTGCCAAATGTAGGGTCACTGTGGAGGGAAATCAGGATTACCCCTGGGATTTTGTACAGGAGAATAGCAAGCTAGGATATGGAAACCGATTTCAAAGAGGCTGCTACCCTCTATCCTAGAGAATATGCAGCTCCCAGTTACCTAGTTACACACCTGTTCTCGCATGTAACGCCCTTGAGCTCTGCCAGGACACATTCTACACGTGGGGACGGGTTATTCCACGCCTTAATGGCCTTAGGTAAATACCTAAATTTCTCCAGCACCTGCCAGCAAAGAGGGTCCCATCAGAAGGCTGGTTCAGCCAAGCAACACACCTCCACCCCTCCAGGATCCCTTCCCATAGGACCTCTCAGCACTACCCTGCAGGGGACAGGGCAGGGCATGCAGGGGTGGGTCCACAACTCCCCTATTGGCCTTGCTACTAAAAACAGCCTGACTCTCAAATGCAAGACTTTCTCCTCCTTCTCCCTCCCTCTCCCCTTCCCCCTCCCCCAGCTGAATTTCCTGTGGGTAAATACTGAGATGTTCAGTGGAGGAATTTGGCTAGAGATAGAGACTCTTGGGCCATAGGGCTAAAGATGAGGGGAGGTAATGAGTTACAGAAGATAAACGGGAGATCCAGGCTCTAATCCTGATTCTATCATTAACTGTATATGTGACTCCCTCCACTCATCCATGGATTCAATTTCTTAATCTGTGAAAAGGGAGAGCTGAGCTAAATGGTTTCTGAGCTACCTCCTTTTCTACTAAAAACAGCACCCCTCCAGCTCACCCAATTTACGGAAGCTCCTGGGCCCCATCTAATGGTCAGCTGCGGAATTGCAGGGCTGTGCAACTACCCATCCCAGTTGTTCCCTACCACCCAGTAGGGCAGATTATCCGCAAACTTCATCAACTGCTCCCTTCCATCGGTGTGGAGGATCAGCCAATTGGACTCTGCTCCTCTTGTCTCCTTCCTAGTTCCCCCCTCTCTCTTTCCGAGAAGTTCCCTCACGCTTTGTCACTTTTCTTTCAAATAATTCCTTCTCAAGACTTCTCTCAGGTAGCTGGCAAGAGGGAAGAAATGGCTGGGGCAGATGAGAACACACCAGGTCCAGGGCACTTTCTTACCGTAAACTGCTCCTCTTCGTATGATACCAACAGTTCTCGGGCTCTTTCTGAAAACAGAACGGGGAGACAGATAGGACTGCAAGCCCAGACCCCTGTTCCTGCTGGGATTCTGAGCCTCTCTCACCTCATTTCTTTTTTTGTTTTGTTTTTTTTTTTGAGATGGAGTTTCCTTCTTGTTGCCCAGGCTGGAGTGCAATGGCACGATCTCAGCTCAACGCAACCTCCGCCTCCCGGGTTCAAGTGATTCTCCTGCCTCAGCCTCCCAAGTAGCTGGGATTACAGGCGTACACCACCACGCCTGGCTAATTTTGTATTTTTAGTAGAGACGGGGCTTCTCCGTGCAGGTCAGGGTGGTCCCGAACTCCTGACCTCAGGTGATCTGCCCGCCTTGGCCTCCCAAAGTGCTGGGATTACAGGCGTGAGTCACTGCGCCCAGCTTCACCTCATTTCTTGAGTTACAACTGGGAAACTAGAATTCCTTCCCCACCTACTTCACAGGGCTCAAGGAAGACGTTTGTGAGGTGAATGTGTCACTATACTATGAAAACAAGCCAGGAAGATGGTTTGTGACAGTAATTGTTTAAGCTAAGACTCACCACAGGCCCCAGAGGAAATGATGAGCCAGGGAAATACACAGTGTTAACTCTAAGCCTGAGCCTCCTGTGCTCATGGGCCCCTTTCTGCCCTCCAAAACACCTACCATATAGCTCTTTATGACTCAGGACCCTTTTGCAATGAGAATCCATCTCTTCGCTGCCTTTGCTGTCTCCGTCGGCCTTTACATCTGACTCCACACTTTTCCCATTGTCCTGAAGTTCTGGTTTCTGTTCTGTGATGTCATCGACGATAATGTTCTTATCTTCCTCTTGGTCCTCGTCCTCTATCCCTTCCCTGAACTCCTCCAACTCCCAGGTCTCTCTCAGGCTGCTCTCCAGTTGGCGGCACCAATAGGTCTTCTGGAGCCAATCCAGGACAAAGTAGCAGCCTAGAGAAGGGAAAGCAGGCAGTGCCACAGGATCAGGCAGGCAGCTAGCAGGCCTCCAGCCTCATCTTGTGGGCACTATAGGAAGGCCCTAGGAGAAGGTTCGGCTCCAAAGTTCAAATCTCAAATATCCAGAAGCAGCCTCTTTAACACTGGGTTATCCCCCTGTTCTTTGCTTTCTCCTGCTCATCAGCACTTTTCCTAGAAAGGAACTAATATTGCACGTAGAGACAGGATGTCAAAAACAGCAAGGAGCAGGTAAGTGGGAGAAGTAGGAATCAGCCCTATTAGCTAGTTACGTGTCCTTGGCTAAGTCTCCCCTTTTGTAGATCTGTTTTCCCATCACAAACGGTGAGGCTAAATCCAGGATTCTTAATTGGGATGGGGTGGATGTCCAAGGAACTCCTGGGTTCATGACACTTCTGATGGCTCATGCCTGGCAACCTCCCCACCTCCACTATGGTGAGGTATGTGAGGCTAATGAGGCACTACCTCAGAAACAAAATTTAAGGGGAGTGGCCAGGCACTGTGGCTCACACCTATAATCCCAGCAGTTTGGGAGGCCAAGGTAAGTGGGTCACTTGAGGTCAGGAGTTTGAGACCAGCTTGGCCAACATGATGAAGCCCCATCTCTACTGAAAAAAATACAGCCTGGCATGGTAGCTCACGCCTGTAATCCCAGCACTTTGGGAGGTCGAGGATGGTGGATCATGAGGTCAGGAGTAAGAGACCAGCCTGACCAACATGGTGAAACCCTATCTCTACTAAACATTAAAAAAAAAAAAAAAATTAGCCAGGTGTGGTCTATAATCCCAGCTACTCAGGAGGCTGAGGCAGGAGAATCACTTGAACCCAGGAGGTAGAGGTTGCAGTGAGCCAATATCGTGCCACTGCACTCCAGCTTGGGAAACAGGGTAAGACTCGTCTCAAAAAAAAACACCAAAAAAAAAAAAAAACTTAAGGACAGGCCAAAAACCTCTGTAGTCAAAAGCATCAAAACAGTGCCTTGCCAAGCCATGTTGGAAGCTGAAACAAATGGAGAAATCAGTAATACTAACCCTGTTTTAATTAAAGTTTTGATATTGTGTTGTTTAACATAAATTTTTCTAAACTAATATGTTATTTATCTTGATTATGGAACTTTTGACTTCTTCCCGCCTTAAATGTTGTGCCCAAGGCGAGGCCTTACTTCTTTCAACCTAGTCCCAGCCCTGACTCCAGGTGGAGACCCTCCTGCCTATTCCTCTACCCTCAATGCCACCAAGCCCAGGCCCCTGGGCTTAACTGTGATAGGTATACCCTCTGAGGACTCACCTCTACGGCAGTCATTTAAATGGGGCATTTTCTTGTGGGTCAACTCATGGCGAAGGTCAACAATCCAATCCGGAATGTTTACCTGATTATAGGGGAGGGTGTGAGTACAGAAATGAGAAAGGATTAAAGTTGGAAGGGAGCCAGAATGAATTATCCTGACCACCCCCTGCCCCATTTTACAACTAGAGAAACTGAGGTCCTGAAAGAAGATTCCAATCATAGTGACAGAGCCAAGATCAAAAACCAGCTCTCCTGATTATTTTTTTACTGCTCTATGGAGGAGGTCTTGAAAATAAGAAAAGCGGGCCGGGCACAGTGGCTCATGCCTGTAATCCCAGCACTTTGGGAGCCCAAGGCGGGTGGATCATTTGAGGCCAGGAGTTGGAGACCAGCCTGGCCAAGATGGTGAAACCCCGTCTCTACTAAAAATAAAAATGTAATCCTGGCTACTTGGGTGGCTGAGGCACAAGAATCGCTTGAACCTGGGAGGCGGAGATTGTGGTGAGCCAAGATCACGCCACTGCACTCCAGCTTGGGCAACAGAGCAAAACTCTGTCTCAAAAAAAGAAAAGAAAATCAGAAACAGAAAAGGCACACACCTCCCCTAACCACCAACCACCCTTCTACAACAAAGAAATCCCTGTGAATGAGCATTAACAATCATGTTCTCCAGTCTCCCTCTCCCCTGTCCTTCTCCCTGAATATCCTTTACCCCTGCTTCCCTCACATACCTCCTCCAGGAAGCACTAATGACTGAAAACATGCCTGCCCTCTGGGCCTCTATATACTTCACATATTGACTCAAGGCAGGAATGTCTGAGTTATGGAAGTGGGAGACAAGCGATGGGAATTCCTGACTTACAAAATGACTCATAGTGGCTGGGCTGTCTCCTCCTTTCAGACTGTCAGCTCCCTGAGGGCAGGCACTGTGACTGTCACTTCTTTCCTGTCCCCACCCAACGCAAGCTGGGCAGGCTAAGCCCTCTGAGATACCAGTCATGAGCAAGGGAGCAACTGCGCTTCCTTCAAGCTGGAAGATGAGGCTCTAAGATTCTTGCTGGGCTTGGCTGGTAGTGATGGGATAAGCTAGTCTGACTGTGTGCCCACATTACTCCACACCCCATTTGGTGAGCTCTCTCGGAGAGAGAATTGAGCAAGGCCACTGTATGATACGTACCTCTTGAGCCAGACACTTGAGGGGGAGTTTAGCAAACTTTGTCTTCCTCTCTGAGATAAGATTCACAAACCTGGAGTTGAGGAAGAAATGAGTCGCGCAGCCCAAGGAACTGTTTTATTCCAAACACTTTGCTGAGTTACTGACACCCTGCATTTATTTCCACAACTTTTCCACTGACTGTCCTGTCCTATTCTTACATTTACTGAGATTGCCCTATAACGAAGCCATACAGATGAATAAGACGCTGCTCTAGCCTTGAACAGTTCAGTCTGGGATAAATAATCATGACGTAATGTAACATATCACGCTAGAACATAGTATGTTATAAATGCTGCAAAGGACTACATTAAACGACAATGGGAAGCACAGCTAACCAATGGAGAAAGTAAGAAGAGAAAGGGAGGATCTCAAGGCAGACAAAGAGAACAATAGATAAACAAAGACTTTGACAGATACGAAAACTCAGTAGCAACCTTTTTTCCAGTTTGTATACAGCTAGAACCATGAGCCACTTTGTAAGTCAGGAATTCCCAGCCCATGTCTCTACTTCCATAACTCAGCAACCTTTCAGTGTTCATGGGGTGGAGAAGGGGAAAAGGGTGGTGCTAGGAATAGACAGGAACAGGGTTGGAAAGTCTACATTAAATCACGGCAGAGAACATCACGTCATTCAGACAAATTCCTCTGGGTGAGGAATTCAAAAGTAAGAAAAAATATCAGACCATCAAGAGATCCACACAGATCACCAGGTCTGAATCCCTTCCCCCACATTCCAAGAGAAAAAGAAAAATGGAAGAGAAGGCTTTCAGGAAAAAGGGAAAGAGGAATGTGTTGACAAGGGTACCAAAAGCTGTTAAGTCAAGCAATAATCATAGGCTGACCCACACTGAGGTACACGTAGAGTTTTGCTTCAGGTAACACCTGAAACCAAGTTTTGCTTATCACATGCCTCCCCCGCCTCCAGTCCCCAAAGCCCACCTCCACCCTTACCCCACGCAGGTCTTACCTGACCAATGCCATGCCATAGAGCAGTCTAAGTTCATCAGTGCCCAAGCCACCAGTTACATCCAAGAGCTTACAGCGTACCAGGTCAGCAGTAGAAGCCACTGCCAGGGGGAGTTCGTTGCCTGACCTAAAGGGTCACAGTCCAGCACCATCATAAAGAGGCCTTACACGGTCCACCCTCCACCTCAGAACCTAGGTTGCTGCAGGCTACACCCATCATATTCTGGTTCAAGAGCATGTACAGACACAAAACAAGAAGGTGAGAGGAGACAGGGTAATGTCTGTGGGATCCAACAGTATATAGAGCATGAGGGGCTGGCTAGGCCATATACAGGACACCTAACTGGCAGACTGTCAATTTACAGTGTGGACACACCCCTTTCTTTCACTCCTAAATCAACTCACTGAGCTAGAGAAGCCCCTTACCCCTTGTTAGTCAGCTCCCAACTCAATCTTACCAACCGGACTGAGGCGCTTCACTCAAACATGGTTTTGCAGGCAAGACTTCCTTCCTGCTCTCCCTAACTGGAATCGGAAATCCACCCTAGGGTACTAAACTACTCCTTAAGCCCTGGCTCAGGCCTCACTAGTCCCTCCGGCATCCTCTCCAAGTTGGGAGAAGGTCACTCTCTGGAGGTAATGGGTAAACCTCACAGATATAACAATTGTTGAGGCACAACCCCTTACTTTCCATCCCCAAACGGGATTTCCGCAAGAGATGGCCGCGGCGTTCCCCCAGGCATTTAGGAGAGGAGCAACATTAGGCGACTTAGGGGAAGACTGGAGACAGGGCCTTAGAGAAACGACAAAGGAAGAGGTGCAGCGCCACCAGCACGCAGGCAAAACGGCCGAGCCCGCCACCTTACCTGCTCCTCCACACCGTGATGCGGTTAAGCGCGTACCGCTGCAACTTATGGTCGTCACAGAACAGATAAACCGTCACCTGGTCCCACTCGGCCCTGCTGACCCAGGCGACCACGACACCTTGGGCCCAAAGTGGCAACAACCCTTTCTCTTTGATGCACTTTCCGTACCACGAACTCCACACGAGATCCATCCCCTGGGAACCCAGACCGGGCCCGGCCTCGGATTCCCACCACATACTGAGCTCAACACCAGGCTCGGTGCCGCGGCGCTCCGCACAACCCTCAGCTCAACGTGCTACCCTCTCTCCGAACCGCCGCCGCGCCAGCAGCCAATGGGAGAGCGTAACCCCATACGCAAGCCCGCCTTTCAGCGTCAGCGTAGCCAATCGGAACGTGAGAGTTGGACGCCGACCTAATGACTGCGGGGGTTAAAAACTCGCCGGCCGGAAGTGTTCTTTTCACAAAGCAACCCCTCCGGGTGCAACCGTTCAGCCTCCAGGTTCCGCCAACTTCCTGGTTGCTAACCGGCTTCCGTACCAGACCGGAAACAGTGTCTTCTCCGCAAGACGAATTTTATATTGCGCCCCTCGGCGGGCGGCGGCGTGATTGTAGTCATCCAGTGAATTGAAAATGCGATTATAAGTACGTTTTAATTGCCACGAACCAAGACTTAACCTAGTAAAACACTGGACACTGAAGCAGGGCTACTGAGGAAATATCTCTTATCTAAATAGCTACAGTTGGATTGGAAAAATCTGTTTTTGTGGCAGATAACCAGCGGCCCTGCCTTTTAAATTAGTACCAGCAAGGACGGGCGTGGTGGCTCACGCTTGTAATCTTAGCACTTTGGGAGGCCCAGGCGGGCGGATCACTTGAGGTCAGGAGTTCCAGACCAGCCTGGCCAACATAGTAAAACCCCGTCTCTACTAAAAACACAAAAGTTATATAAAACCAGCAGATCGAAAAAGAAAAAAAAAAATTAGCTGAGCATGGTGGCACATGCCTGTAATCCCAGCTACTCAGGAGGCTGAGGCACAAGAATTTCTCGAACCCAGGAGGTGCAGGCTGCAGCAAGCCAAGATCACGCCATTGCACTCCAGCCTGGGCAACAGAGCGAGACTTTGTCTCAAAAATAAATAAATTAATTAAATAAATAAGTACTAGCCTAGAGGCCTGGGTTTTACTCTTAATTTTGCCACTAAATTCATGAATTTAGACTAGTGTCAGTTTTCCCATCTGTACAGTGAGGATTGTAGACTGGTATCTAGGTTTTCTGTCATAGCCGAAAATTGTAGGATTTTACTCTGTCAACATTCCACTGCTATGTTGATTTCAATATCCACAATGGTATACTTAGTTTTTCTGCAAAATTCCTTGGTATTTTGGAATTCTGGGAGAAAAGCAATATGATGAAGTTCTGATTTAACAGGTTGGCTAAAATGTTTAGGACTATGGCTCAATCCTTGCAAAAGTTATTTTCCAATGTTACACTTGAGAGAGAGCGAGAACTGTTGCTATCTTAACAGCATTGCTGTGAGTGGCACTTTTACGCTTTAGAGCAACAAATTCCAATTCATTCTCTATATGTGCTTCTTTCTCCACCCTTTTCCTAAGATGTGGTCTGCCCATGGTTCTTTTTTCTTTTTCTTTTTTGAGATGGAGTCTGTCTCTATTGCCCAGGCTGGAGTGTAGTGGCACGATTCTCAGCTCACTGCAACCTCCGCCTCCCTGGTTCAAATGATTCTTTTGCCTCAGCCTCCCGAGTAGCTGGCATTACAGGCACCCGCCACTATGCCTGGCTAATTTTTGTATTTTTAGTAGAGACCAGGTTTCACCATGTTGACCAGGCTGGTCTGAAACTCCAGACCTCAAGTGATCTGCCCGCCTGGGCCTCCCAAAGTGCTGGGATTACAGGCATAATGCACTGTGCCTGGCCTGCCTGTGGTTCTTGACTGACAGTTATTCTGTCCCAAGTAGCCATGCCAACCAGTTGGCCAGGTGTCTGGCAGATACCCTTTTTCCTTCGGGATCATTACTGTGTGCAGGCAAAGAAGTCAGGGGAGTGGTTTCTGACTCCTCAAGATATAGTCCAGTCAGATGAGTTGCCAGATCTGTGGCAATCATTAACACACATTTTGGGGTTTATAGGCTAATAATTTTTCATAGTACTTTTCAGGAAAAGACCCCTATTTACCCCCTTTTCGTCCACATAGAGCTTAAGTTCTCTCGATTCCATTAAGAGATGGGGTTTCACCATATTGACCAGGCTGGTCTCCAACTCTTGATCTCAGGCAATCTTCCCGCCTCAGCCTCCCGAAGTGCTGGAATTACAGGCGTCAGCCACTGCACCTGGCCTATTGCATGACCAAAGCATGCAACAAGAGCATTTTGTCTAATATGTGGCAAATGGGGCCTGAGACCTATTGAGAATTAGGGGATAGTGGACAAAGTGTGTTAAATAGTGGTAATTTTCAAGGAGCACTGTGTTAGTTTCCTACTGTTGCTGTAGCAAATTACCACAAACTTGGTGGTTTAAAACAACACACATTTATTCTCTCATAGTTCTGGAGGCCAGAAGTCTGATAACAGTATCACTGAGCTAAAATAAATGTACTGGTAGGTTCATGATTCCTCCAGCTGCTGTAGGGGAGAATCCATTCCTTGTCTTTTCTAGTGGCTACTGGCATTCCTTGGCTTGGAGTACATTAGTCCAGTCTTCAAGACCAGCATCTTCAAATCTCTCTCTGCTTCATCTTCCCCTCTGTGTTTGTAAAATCTCCCCCAGCCTACCTTTTAAAAGGATACATGTGGTGGCAGAGTCCACCCAGATAATGCAGGCTATTTTCCACATCTCAGTATCTTTAATTACAATGAAGTCCAATGGTTTTCTTTTTTCTTTCTTTCTTTTTTTTTTTTTTTAACCCACATAAAGTAACATTCATAGGTTGTAGGGATTAGAATATGAGTATCTTTTGGGAGACAATTTTTTCAGTTTACCACAGGCACTATGGATCTGTCCTGGCACATGCTCAAGAATCCTAAGAATCCCTAGGTTTGTGGTGATGTAGGACACTTCTAGCAGTGCCAGTGGGCATGAATTAAATGAAATCTCCAAGTCCAAGGCATTGTCTGTGAAATCCTGAAGTTAATCAAATTTGTCTTCAAGCTATTGCTTCCCCTTCCTTATTTCACCATATCCCTCCCTCTCACTTCACCCCTCCACTTTTGTGTATCTCATTCACCTAGAGCACTCGTGTGGCCCCAGCTAAGCAAACATCTATATGTTGATGTTCTTCAACTCTCTAGCTACAGTTTTCTGTTGCCCTCCAGACACATTTAATCAACTGCTGCACTTATGCGATCCCGGAGGCAAACCAGTATCAACCTGTCTAAAACTAAAATACTTTCCCCCAAAATCTGTCCCTCCTCATATATCATTCAATACATGGCAACACTATCCACACACTCATCTACATCTCAGTGTCTGCACTCAGGTAGCTTGAACTGTGGCTTCACCACTTACTATTTGAAACCTTGAGCGAGTTACTTAACTTTTCTATGTCTTGTTTACTTCATCTGTAGATGGAAATAACAAGAGCATTTATTAATAGTGCTTGCATAATAATCTTAAAGAACCGGTATGTGAATTAAAAGAGGTAAGCATTGGTCAGTCATAGTGGCTTTCGCCTATAATCCCAGCACTTTGGGAGGCTGAAGAGGGTGGATCACTTGAGGCCGGGAGTTCGAGACCAGTCTGGCCAACGTGGTGAAACTCTGTCTCTACTAAAATTACAAAAAATTAGCGAGGTGTAGTGGCACACCTGTAATCTCTGCTATTCTGAGGCATGAAAATCGCTTGAACCCAGGAGTCAGAGGTTACAGTGAAGCCCTTTTGATTTTACATGTTGGCTAAAATATGTTTAGGACTATGTAGCCGAGACCGTGCCACTGTACTTCAGCCTGGGCGACAAAGTGATACTATCTCAAAGAGGAGAGGGGAGGGGAGGGGAGGGGAGGGGAGGGGAGCTCCTAGAAGACTACATGACACACTGTAAGCACTTATAGCTATTAGCCTATATATATATATTTTTTTGAAACGGGGTCTCACTCTGTCACTGAGGCTGGAGTGCAGTGGCGCAATCTTGGCTCATTCACCTCCCAGGTTCAAGCAATTCTCTTCCCTTAGCTTCTTGAGTAGCTGAGACTACAGGCTTGCACCACTATGCCTGACTAATTTTTGTATTTTTAGTAGAGAAGAGGTTTCACTATGTTGGCCAGGCTGGTCTCAAACTCCAGACCTCAGGTGAGCCACCCTCCTCAGCCTCCCAAAGTGCTGGGATTACAGGCTTGAGCCACAGCGCCCAGGCTAGCCTATATATTGTCAGAGACACGTGAACCAGAGCAACTCCATCTTGAATAGGGGCTGGGTAAAATAAGGCTGAGACCTACTGGGCTACATTCCCAGACAGTTAAGGCATTCTAAGTCACAGGATGAGATAGGAGGTCAGCACAAAATACAGGTCCTAAAGACCTTGCTGATAAAACAGCTTGCAGTAAAGAAGCTGGGTAAAACCCACCAAAACCAAGATGGCCACTAGAATGACCTCCGGTCATCCTCACTGCTACACTCCCACCAGCTCCATGACAGTTTACAAATGCCATGGCAATGTCAGGAAGTTACCCTATATGGTCTAGAAGAAGGAGGCATGAATCCACCCCTTGTTTAGCATATTATCAAGAAATAACCAGGCGGGGCGCAGTGGCTCAAACCTCTAATCCTAACACTTTGGGAAGCTACTGGATTGCCTGAGCTCAAGAGTTTGAGACCAGCCTGGGAAACATGGTGAAACCTCATCTCTACTAAAACACACAAAACAAAACAAAACAAAAAACAATTAGCCAAGTGTGGCTGTGTGTGCCTATAGCCCCAGCTACTCGGGATGCTGAAGCAGGAGAATTGCTTGAACCCGGGAGGCAGAGGTTGCAGTGAGCTGAGATCGTACCACTGCACTCCAGCCTGGGCGACAGAGCAAGACTCCATTAAAAAAAAAAAAAAAAAAGAGAACCGTAAAAATGGGCAACAAGCAGTCCTCGGGACTTCTCTGTCTCTGGAGTAGCCATTCTGTTTTCTTTTACTTTCCTTTTTTTTTGAGACGTGATCTTGGCTCACGGCAACTTCCGCCTCCTGGGTTCAAGCGATTCTCCTGCCTCAGCCTCCTGAGTAGCTGGGACTACAGGTATCCACCACTATGCCTGGCTAACTTTTCTATTTTTAGTAGAGACGGGATTTCACCATGTTGGCCAGGATGGTCTTGATATCCTGACCTCATGATCTGCCTGCCTCGGCCTCCCAAAGTGCTGGGATTACAGGCATGGGCCACCGCTCCCAGCCTTCCTTTACATTCTTAATAAACTCGCTTTCACTTTACTCTATGGACTCACCCTGAATTCTTTCTTGTGCAAGATACAGGAACCCTCTCTTGGGGTCTGGATCCGAACCCCTTTCCTGTAACATCTTTCTGGCAAACCCCAAAGGGACTATAGTGAGGAAACTCTCTACCCAAAGGCTAACTTTGGGTAACTGGTGGGGTCCTGTGACAGTATTATCATCCTTCACCACTTCACCTCCTCATTCACTTCCACTGTTCCATCTTCTCACTCACCCTTTGTGCCACCCTCCCCCAAAACTACATAATCAACACACTACCTTTTCAATCAGTCCTCTTCTTTTCATCTCCATGGCCACTGTTCTAATTCCGGCTTCGTTTTCTCTGGATCACTGTACTACCTTCCTCACCGGTCTCCTCTGCTTCCATCCCTTACATAGAAGAGAAGGGGTCTTATAAACTAGAAACTCATCTTGTTAGAATAATAAATCCCTAAATAACAGCCCTCACAGTAGGCATTAAAGAGCTTTTCAAGGTTTTGTTTTTTGGTCTAGCGAGGTGGGTCATGCCTGTAATCCCAGCACTTTGGGAGGCTGAGGTGGGTGGATCACTTCAGGTCAGGAGTTCAAGACCAGCCTGGCCAACATGGTGAAACCTGGTCTCTACTGAAAATACAAAAATTATCCAGGCGTGGTGGTGTGCGCCTGTAATCCCAGCTACTTGGGAGGCTGAGGCACAAGAATCGCTTGGACCCAGGAGGTGGAGGTTGCAGTGAACCGAGATGGCACCACTGCACTCCAACGCAGGCAACAGAGCAAGACTCTGTCTCAAATAAAACAAAACAAAACAAAAAAGTTTTTTTTTTTGTTGTTTTGCTTTTGTTAAAACATGTGTATTGAATGAAGAGACCCCCCTAAACATGCTTTGTGTGAGCAACATGGCTGTTTATTCACCTGGGTGCAGGCAGGCTGAGGCCGAAAAGGGCATCAGTGAAGGGCAGCGGGATAGGAGTTGGTTTTATAGATTGTGGGGAAGGCAGTCGAAAGTTACAAAAGTCAAGTTTAGGGCATTTTTTGCAAGCTGGGATGGGGGTCGTAGGATGTGAAATCATGAGGTTGGCCAAGCTGGGAGGGGATCGTAGGATGTGGAGTCTCAAGACTGGCCAAGCTGGGAGGGGGTTGTAGTGTGTGGTGTCATCAGGTTGGTGAAGGTTAATTACAAAGTCCAATGGCCTTGTCAATTGAGGCCAGAATAAGAAACAATAGAAGAATGTCTCAAGTTAGGCGCTGCAAGGATTCATTGCTTCTTCCAGGAACTCATCTGGGATGTACATGCAGGTCACAGAGATTACCATGCCATTCATGGCACCATCAAACCTTACATTCCTGTCTTTTTATATTAGCAATATAAAGGAAAAGGAAGTGAAGAGTGGAGGGCAGTGGAATATTAGGAAGGCCGGCACAGAGGGGTGATGGGGCGATGTTTCTCAGGGCTTCCTCAAGCAGAATTGGAGGTGGCGTGGAAACCTAAAAATGGGAAAGAATTTAGACTGCTGGGAGATCTCTGGGCAAAGGGTGATATTGTGGGGTTGTTAGAAGGAGCATTTGTCATAGTGACTGATTGGTTATCACTTTAATATGATTTTGCAGGAGTTGAGAGATTAATCGGAAAATACAGGGTCCAAATAAAAGAAGGAGAAAGATAGGTATCAGAGGACTAAGGATTGGAAGAAGCCATGACTCCCAGTTAGAGAGTGCCCAGCCAGTCCAGCCAGGTCCCGAATAACCATTTGCCTGGTTAGCGAGCGTTTGGGCTCTGTCTTTTAATTTATTGATGGCATCATATACGAGGCCGGACTGGTTTGCATAAAAACAACATTCTTCATTTAGGAATAGGCAAAGACCTCCTTTTTCAGCAGTCAGTCAATCAAGACTTCTGTGGTTTTGTAGGACAACTGCAGCTAGGGAATTTACTTGAGCTTGAGGAAGGGATAGTGATTGAGTTAATTCTGCAATGTTAGCAGAGGAATCATTAGAGAGGCTACGGAAGGTAACGATTGAAGTGGTAAGGGCTGCTATGCCTGTGCTGAGTGCAGTAGTAATTCCTAACCACACAAGTAAGGGGATCAATGGAACGACCCGCTTGTGTCATGTCAAGACCACAAGGGGAACAGGGAGGCTTTCATTTCCATTGGCAAACTGAATTTTGGGAGTAAGGAAAACTAGAGTACAAGTGTCGGTCGAGTTGGTGGGAAGGCAGATGTAAAGAAGAAGAACCACAGAGGGAAAAAAATCCTTGGCTTAGACAGAACTGGAAGTGCAAACTGACAGGATGAGAAAGTGTTTTGAGGGGGCTGGGGCTTTGAACCCAGATGCCGAGGGAACCAGCAAGGGCTGTAGCTGTTAAAGGTTGTAGTGGGGTTTGGTAGGGTAAATGAGTAGAGGGAGAGCTTTTGTTTTCATGGTGTGATATTTATAAGTAACCACTCAGTTTTATTAACAAGGTTAGGTAGGAGCAGGCAAGTAGAGGGGTTTAGAGGAGAGTCTGATGAACAAGGGGAGAGCAGCCAAGGGTAGAGTCAGAGACAGGGTAAATGCCTACCTGGGCAAAACTTGAAGTTTATTTGCCAATCTTGTGTAGGGGAAAATTTGAGGGACTGATGTGTAGGAAAAAGGGTGGGTTTGAAAAAGCCCTGAGGAGTAGTAGACTGACAGAACATTTTGATGTGATTGTTTTGAGGATGGACTTCCATGATGGAAAAGAAATAAGGGGTTCTAAAAGACGAGCCAGGGGCTTGTATTCTACATGTAAGCGGTCATGAAAGGATGAGAGGATAGACTGAGCTTGTGAGGCCGGGAGGAGGAACTTCCTGTGGTCTAAGAACCATCAACCTTCTGTAGGAACCATTTGCCTGGTAAAGCAAGTTTTTAGAGGGAGAATAGGTAGAGAAGATAGATAAGAAGGAAAAATACTGGTCTTGTGGGGGAGACACTGGGGTGTTCACTGTTTCTTTGGCTGTTTTGTCGCCTAAGGCATTTCCTTGGGCAATAGAATCTGACGGTTTTTGGTGTCCTCTGCCGTGGATAACTCCGGCCTTGGCTGGGAGGACAGTGGCCTTAAGGAGCGCCTTTATTAAGGGGTCAATGATGATAAAAGAGCCCTGTGTGGTAAGAAAACCTCTTTCTGCCCATATGGCAGCATGATGATGTAGGATGTCGATGGCGTATTTAGAGTCAGTATAGATGTTAACATGTAGTCCTCCGGCAAGAGTAAAAGCACGGATTAAAGAAATCAGTTTAGCTTACTGAGAAGTGGTGGAAGAGGGGAGTGTGGTAGCCTCAACACTAGACGAGTGGGATACAAAAGCATAGCCAGCTTTGGCTAGTGCCAACCGACTGGGCTTGGAGGAGCTGCCATTAATAAACCACGTGTGTTCTGGGTCTGGAATAGGAAAAATAAATATGGGGAAATGGGGAGGATGCTATATGGATTAGTGAAGTGTGAAGAGGAAACTAAACTTTGGAGGTTGTGAGAGCTATAGAGGGTAAGTTGGGCATAGCCTGTGATTTTGAGGAATTCTAAGAGTATCAGGGCGGCAGCTGCTGCCGTGTGTAGGCATGAGGGCCAGCCCAGGACGGTGACGTTCAGTTGCTTGGATAAAAAGGCTACAGGCCGTGGGCCTGGCTCCTGGGTAAAGAATTCCGATGGCACAGCCTTTTATTTCTGCTGTGAGAGAGAAGGGTTGAGAGGAGTTGGGGAGCGCTAAAGTACAAGCAGTCTCTAAGGTCTTTTTAGAGAATGGAAGGAAGAATGGGGGAAGGATTTTTGGTCTATAGGGTCAGCTAAGTTTCCTTTTCTAAGTTTATAAAGTGGTTTGGTTAGGGGGGCAAAACCTGAGGCAAAAGTATCCTACAATGCCTAGGAAGGAGAGAAGCTGTTGTTTAGTGGGTACGGTTGGGGTTTAGGAAATTAACTGGATATGGTTGGAAGAGAGAGCTTGTATATGTTGGCGAAGGATTATACTGAGATAGGTAACAGATGGGGAAGAAATTTGGGCTTTAGGAAAAAGCATTTTTGAGGTCAAGAACAGAGTAGTGAGTTGTGGAAGGGGGTGTGGAAGATAGGAGGGTATCAGGGTTTGGTACAACCGGGTGGATGGGAAGTACAATCTGATTGATGAGGCGGAGGTCTTGGACTAGTCTGTAGAATTTGTCTGGTTTTTGGACAGGTAGAATAGAAGAATTGTAAGGAGCGTTTGTAGGAATTAAAAGGCCATGTTGTAATAGATGGGCGATTACAGACTTTAGGCCTTTTAAAGCCTGTTGTGGGATGGGGTACTGACACTGGGCAGGATAAGGGTGATTAGGTTTTAAGAGGAATGATGAAGGGTGAGCGACTTGTACCAAAGGATGGGGAGATGGTGTCCCACTCCCTAGGGTTAAGGTAGGGGGACATAAGGGGAGCTGTTGAAGGAGGTACGGGTTTGGGGAGGAGGGCAGCAATGAAGTGTGGCTGTAGCCCAGGAATAGTTAAGGAGGCAGGCAATTTTGCTAGGATATCTAGGTCTAACAGGGGAACTGGACAAGTGGGGATGATTAGGAAAGAATGTGGAAAGGAAGACTGGGCGCAGTGACTCAGGCTTGTAATCCCAGCATTTTGGTAGGCCGAAGCAGTTGGATCACCTGAGGTCGGGAGTTCGAGACCAGCCTGACCAACGTTGAGAAACTCTATCTCTACTAAAAATACAAAATTAGCCGGACATGGTGGCACATGCCTGTAATCCCAGCTACTTGGGAGGCTGAGGCAGGAGAATCACTTGAACCTGGTAGGCGAGGTTGTGGTGAGCTGAGATCACGCCATTGCACTCCAACCTGGGCAACAAGAGGAAATCTCCATCTCAAGAAAAATGAAATAAAAAAATTAAAAAAAAAAAAAAAGAATGTGGAAAGGAGTGCTGGCCTAATTGACTTGGGGAGTTTTGAGAGGCCTAGAGGCCTTGCCATCAATTCCCACAACAGTTATGGAGGCCAAGGAGACAGGTCCTTGAAAAGAAGGCAGCCTGGGGTGAGGGGCCCCGACCTGATTAAGGGGATGGACTTACCCTCCACCGTAAGAGTTACCCAAAGCTCAGCATCCGTGATGGTCCAGGGGACCTCCAAGATGTTTGGGCAGCGTCAGTCTTCAGCAGCCAAACCAATTCAGTCTGGGAGCTTTGGGTTAGAGCTCCAGGAGTTCTGGAAGCAGCGACGTGAGTCGGACGGTCCAACTTTCCATGGGGTCCAGGCACAGATGGGGCAGGGCTTAGAAGGAATCCTGGGCTTCGGGCATTCCTTGGCCCAGTAGGCAGGTTTCTGACACTTGAAGCAAGGTCCAGGAGGGGTGGCTGGACGCTGCAGTCTGTGCACTTTGAAGTCTTTGTGAGCCGGTGGTGTGGCTGAGGTTTGTCTTACAGCAGAGGCAAGCATCTGTAGTTCTGACCGGACAGCATCTTCCCTATTATTGAACACCTTAAAGGTGAGGTTGATTAGTTCCTGTTGTGGGGTTTGAGGGCCAGATTTTAATTTCTGTAGCTTTTTTAATGTCAGGGCTGATTGGGTGATAAAATGCATGTTAAGCGTTCTTCAGGGGCGAGAATAGAAGTAAGGAGACATTTAAGTCACTCCAGGTGAGATTATAGGACTGGATTAAGTATTGGAACTCTTGTATATATTTAGTAGGGTTTGATGAAAAGGAGCCTAACCATTGGCAGATTTGGGAAAGGTCAGATAAAGAGAAAGACATGCACCCTAACTATGCCTTTGGCTCCAGCCGCATCTTGAATGGGAATTGTTGGGAAGGGGTTGGAGGAGTTAGCTGTTGAACTAAACTGCTGGATAGTGTTTGAGGTGGGGAGGTGACAGGAGGGGCATAAGGAGGTGGGTTGTGGGCAGAGGAAGAGGAGGGAGGCTCTAGGAGAAGGTTGGGCCTGGATTGGGGCCGGTTCAGACAGGCAGGGAGGAGAAATGTTGGAAGGGTCGATGGACAAGGAGGATTCTGGGTTACTGACAGAGGCAGGAGGGGCGGACGGAAGGGAGAGAAGGAACTGAGATTAGGGAAGGATTGGAGTGTAAAAAAAATGCCTGGATGCCTGGCACCTTAGACCATTTTCCCATTTGTTGACAAAAATTGTTTAGGTCTCGAAGAATAGAAAAATGGAAAGTGCCATTTTCTGGCCATTTGGAATTATTGTCTAATTTGTATTGAGGTCAGGCCACACTACAGAAAAAAGGAGATGTTTAGGTTTCAGATCAGGCTTGAAGAGGTTTTAGGTTTTTTAAAGACGCAGGCTAGAGGCGAAAAAAGGAATAGAGGGTGGAATATTGCCCCTGGCGAAATAGGTAAGTTTAAAGGAAAGGAACAGAATAGAGACTAGGAGAAGGAGTGAGCATCTACCAGGGTTTTCAGTAGGCGTCCCTGACTGATTCCTCGGCTGTAACGTGGATGAGTGATCAAGGCAGTCATCCCCACAATTGACCAGACACCAAGGGAAGAGTCTTGTCTTCCTGAGTCCATGACCGACGTTGGAGTTTTTGAGCGAGAGGGAGAGAGACTTGTCTCCTCCAGCTCCACATGGATAAAGAGTGTGTCTTCATCTCTTCTAGAAGGAGAAAGATTTAAAGGAAAAGAGAGAGAAAGAGGGAGAGACTTGTCTCCTTGAGATTTGAAGGAAGGGGGTGGGGAGACTTGTCTCCCCTCCTCTAAAGAGAGAGAGATGAGGAGAGACTTGTCTCCCATTCTCTGAAGGAAAAGAGAAAGAGGGAGAGACTGCTTACCGGATCTGAAGATGGTGGAGTAGCTATTCGGCATGCTAAGCATGAGCTGCTAGCATGATCTGATGTGTTGAGGTCTTAGGTGGGTCTCTTCCCAGAGGGGGAGCCACGTCAGGGGGCTGATCTCCCCAAAGGAGTACCCCTCTTCCTGGTTTCTGGCACTAAATGTTAAAACATGCATGCTGAATGAAGACACCCCCCAAACAGGCTTTGTGTGAGCAAGAGGGCTGTTTATTCGCCTGGGTGTAGGCAGGCTGAGGCCGAAAAGGGTGTCAGCGCAGGGCAGTGGGATAGGAGTTGGTTTTATAGGTTGTGGGGAAGGCAGTCAAAAGTTACAAAAGTTAAGTTTAGGGCAGGTTTTTGCAACCTGGAAGGGAGTCGTAGATTTGCAAGCTGGGAGGGGGGTCTTAGGGTGTGGAGTCATAAAGTTGGCCAAGCTGGGAGAGGGTCATAGGGTGTGGCATCACGAAGTCGGCCAAGGTCAGTTACAAAGTCCAAAGGGCTTGTCAATTGAGGCCGGAATAAGAAACAATAGAAGAATGTCTCAAGTTAGGCGCTGCAGGGGTTGATCGTTTCTCTAGGAACTCATGTGGGATGTACGTGCAGGTGCAGGTCACAGAGATTACCATGCCATTCAGGGCGTGGTCAGAATTTACAGTTTTGTTTCCTCGAGACAGAATCTCACTTTGTGATGGATGCTAGACTGCAGTGATGCCACATCACACCTCACTACAACCTCAAATTCCTGGGCTTTAGAGATCTTTCTGTCTCAGCCTCTCAAACAGCTAGGACTACTGGTGTATGCCACCACACACAGCTAATTATATATATATATAAATATATATATATTTATATATATATAAAATACCGGACTATATATATATATATAATACCAGACTATATATATATATATATATATATATATATATATTTATATATATTTAGAGATAGGGTCTTGCTCTGTTGCCCAGGCTGGTCTCAATTTTTGGCCACAAACCTAGGCTTTCCAAATCACTGGGATTACAGATGTAAGTCACTGAGCCCAGCCTTTTTTTTTCTTTCTTTTTTTTTTTTTTTTCTGAGGCAGGGTCTTATTCTGTCATCTAGGCTAGAGTATAGTGGTGCTAAAAGCACTTTGGCAAAAATTATAACACTGACAAAATTATGACAGTGAAAATAATGTGACATGGCAAAAGCCCCATAAAACTGCATACCTCAACCATACCTCAGCTTTCTATTGAAACTGCTCTCTGTAACCCAAATGTGACAGGCAAGCAGTCCAAACCCATGCCATCTTGGCCCCTGCAACTTGTAATAAGTAATTAAGGACTGTAATTTCCACCCTACTCAGACAATGTGTAAACAAATACTAATCTTGACTTTCGTGAACCACTTAAGTAACAATCAGAATGTCAAAAGTCCCCTGGCCCTCGGAGTGTCCGGAGCCCCTCACCCTCATCTTCGCCCAGGAATCCACTGGAATGTCTGGAGCCCCTCACCCTCATCTCCGCCCAGGAGGTGATTTACAGAATCCACTGGCCTCAGAACGTCTGAAGCCCCTCACCCTCTGCCCCTTACCCTCACTCCCGAGGTGGTTTTACGCGT
Source organism: Aotus nancymaae (assembly GCF_030222135.1). Lineage (NCBI taxonomy): Eukaryota > Metazoa > Chordata > Mammalia > Primates > Aotidae > Aotus > Aotus nancymaae. The sequence goes on from NW_026988488.1 coordinate 3,160,770, forward strand.
ATAAAAGGTCTTGACACCCTCCTTTCGGGGCCACGGGTTGGAGAGATGCGAGTCTTCCGTGGCTGCCGGCAATAAAAACCCTGCAATTTGGCATACTTTTGTTTTGGTGTTGACTTTCTATGCTCGGGCCAGTACAACAATAAAAGAGGTCTGACCTAACCCATTCCATCTTGCCTTTAACCTACAAACTGCTCTTGATCATTCCTGGGTATGAGCTGAGCTAACTTTGGGAGAAATTTACTTTATAGTTTAAATGATAATAGCCCTTCTCAAAACTAAACTACCTTTGTAAAAGTAATGAAAGACCACTAAGTTAAGAGGATGAGAGGACCCTGAATTCCGTTAAGATGTAGGCATAATTAAATGCTTACCAGCCATTCTTCAGGAGGTCACAAGATTTGCAACTTCCCCAATTACTCTTGTAAATAACATCACTATTGTGGAACCTAAGATTGGCCTTTTGAGGTGTCTTTCAGGCTTTTGCATTTGTTTTATTTTATTTTTATTTTTGAGGCAGGGTTGGAGTGCTGTGTTGCCTTTTCAGCTCACTGCAACCTCTGCTTCGTGGGCTCAAGTGATCCTCCCCACTCAGCCTCCAGAGTAGTTAGGACCACAGGCATGCAGCACCACAACGGACTAATTTTTTGTGTTTTGGGTAGAGACAGGGTTTCACCATGTTGCCTAGGCTGCTTTCAAATTCCTGAGCTCAAGCGATTTTCTGGCCCCAGCTTCACAAAGTGCCAGGATTACAGGCGTGAGCCCCTGCCCCCAACCAACTTTTGCATTTCTGACTGCTGGATGGCCCCAGTTGGACCAGCAACTCCTCTGTGATCCCCCACCCAGAAGTGGACAAGGGCCATTTTCCACAGTTCTATGATTGCATTTCCAACCAATCAGCAGTACTCTTACTCTAGGCCTCTGCCTGTCAAACTATCCTTTAAAAAAACCTTAGCCTCGGGCTGCACACGGTGGATCACACCTGTAATCCCAGCACTTTGGGAGGCTGAGGCGGGCGGATCACGAGGTCAAGAGATCTAGACCATCTTGGCCAACATGGTGAAACCCCGTCTTTACTAAAAAAAACACTAAAATTAGCTAGGCATGGTGGCATGTGCCTGTAGTCCCAGCTACTAGGGAGGCTAAGGCAGGAGAACTGCTTGAACCCAGGAGGCGGAGATTGCAGTGAGCCAAGATTGCACCACTGTACTCCAGCCTGGCGCCTGGCGACAGAGGAAGACCCTGTCTCAAAAAAAAAACCAAACCTTAGCCTCCAAATTTTCAGGGAGGTGGATTTGAGTAATAATAAAACTCAAGTCTCCCTTTTAGCTAATTCTACGTGTATTGAATTGCTTCTCTGTTGCAATTCTCCTATCTTGATAGAACGGCTCTATCTGCTCAGCAGGCAATTAGAACCCATTGGGCAGTTACTGTGTGATCACAGCTTACTATAGCCTTGACCTCTTGGGCTCAAGTGATCCGCCAACCTTGGCCTCCCAAAATGCTGGAATTACAGGCATCAGTCACCATACCTGGCCAAGCCACCTCCCATTCTCTTCAAAGTCATCCCTCTGCTCGCTGAGATAAATGCATATCTGATTGCCTCCTTTGGAAAGACTAATTAGAAACTCAAAAGAATGTAACCATTTGTCTCTAACCTACCCATGACCTGGAAGTCCCCTCCCTACTTTGAGTTGTCCCACCTTTCCTTCCAGTTGTCCCACCCTTCTGGACAGAACCATTGTTCATCTTACATATATTGATTAATGTCTCATGTCTCCCTAAAATGTATAAAACCACCCTGTGCTCCAGTCACTTCAGGCACATGTCATCAGGACCTCCTGAGGCTGTTTCACTGGTGCCTGTGTCCTTAACCTTGGAAAAATAAACTTTCTAAATTGACTGGGACCAGTCTCAGATACTCAGGGTTCACAGGTTTTACAATAGTGATGTTATTGCTCCCCCAGAGCAATCTGGGGAGGGTCACAATCTTATAACCTCTAGTTGCATGACTCCTAAACCATAATTTCTTTCTTTCTTTTTTTTTTTTAATGAGACGGAGACTTGCTTTGTTGCCCAGGCTGGAGTGCAGTGGCAGGATCTTGGCTCACTGTAACCTCTCATGCCTCAGCCTGCTGAGTAGCTGGATTACAGGCAGGTGCCACCATGCCCAGCTAATTTTTTGTATTTTTAGTGGAGACGAGATTTCACCATGTTGACCAGGCTGGTCTCTAACTCCTGACCTCAAGTCATCCACCTGCCTTAGTGCTGAGATTACAGATATGAGCCACTGCACCTGGCCCTAAATAGTATTTTCTAATCTTGTGGCTAATTTCTTAGTCCTATAAAAACAGTCTAGTTCTCAGGCAGGAAGGGGGTTTGTTTTGGGAAAGGGCAGTTATTATCTTTGTTTCAAAGTTAAACTATGAACTAAGTTTCTTCCAAAGTTAGTTCGGCCTGTGCCCAGGAATGAACAAGGACTGTTGAGAGGTTAAAGGAAGATGGAGTTGGTTAGGTCAGATCTCTTTCACTGTATCAATTTTCTTCTATGATTTTGCAATGGTGGTCTCAATGTGGTGTCTCCCTATGTTGCCCCGTCTAGCCTTGAACTCCTGGACTCAAGGGATCTTCCTGCCTTGACCTCCCAAAGTGCTGGGGTTACAGGTATGAGCCACTGTGCCGGGCCAACTCCAGCTTAACTAATGATATAAGAGGCAACATGGTATTGGAAAAGGAGCTATCATTTCTTACTTCTCTACTACAGGCTGGATGCTTTATATAACTCTTTCTTATTTATATTTTCTTATCTTTCCCATCTGTGTGTGTGTGTGTTGTTTGCTTGTTTGTTTTTTGAGACAGAGTCTTGCTGTGTCACCCAGGTTGGAGTGCAGTGACATGATCTAGGCTCACTGCAACCTCCGCCTTCCGGGTTCAAGCGAGTCTCCTGCCTCAGCTTCCTGAGTAGCTGGGATTAAAGGCATCTGACATCACGGCCAGTTAATTTTTGTATTTTTACTAGAGATAGAGTTTCACCATGTTGGCCAGGTTGGTCTCGGACTCCTGACCTCAAGTGTTACACCCGCCTAGGATTCCCAAAGTGCTGGGATTACAAGCCTGAACAACTGTGATCGGCCAAGATAAGGACTCTTTTATTTCTATTTTTTTTAAACAGAGTCTCACTCCATCACCTAAGCTGGAGTACAACGGCATGATCTCAACTCACTGCAACCTCTGCCTCCCTGTTTCAAGCAATTCTCCTGCCTCAACCTCCCAAGTAGCTGGGATTACAGGCACCTGCCACCATGTCCAGCTAATTTTTTTTTTTTTTTGTATTTTTAATAGAGACAAGGTTTCACCATATTGGCCAGCCTGGTCTTGAACTCCTGACCTCAGGTGATCCACCCGCCTTGGCTTCCCAAAGTGCTGGGATTACAGGCATGAGCCACCATGCCCGGCGATAAGGGCTCTTAAAAAATGTATTCTATCTTGCTCTTGTTACACATTAAATAATTTCTTAATATCATCAAAAAGAATCAGGTTTTTGTTTTGTTTTTTTTTTTTTTTGAGACAGAGTCTTGCTCTGTCGCCAAGCACCAGGCTGGAGTGCAGTGGCACAATCTCGGCTCACTGCAACCTCTGCCTCCCGGGTTCAAGCCATTCTCCTGCCTCAGCCTCCCCAGTAGCTGGGACTACAGGCGCATGCCACCACACCCAACTAATTTTTTGTATTTTTAGTAGAGACAGGGTTTCACCATGTTGGCCAGGATGGTCTCGATCTCTTGACCTGGTGATCCGCCCGCCTCAGCCTCCCAAAGTGCTGGGATTACAGGCTTGAGCCACCACGCCCGGCCAAAACATATCAGTTTTTACATTTCCCTGATATAAAACAATCTATGATTGTTTGGCTAGTTTTTAAAAAAAATTCATAAAGCCAGGCACAGTGGCTTATGGCTGTAATCCCAGCACTTTGGGAGGCCGAGGTAGGCGGATCACGAGGACAGGAGATTGAGACCATCCCGGCTAATACAGTGAAACCCATCTCTACTAAAAGTACAAAAAATTCAGCCGAGCGTGGTGGCTCATGCCCTTAGTCCCAGCTACTCAGGGATTCCTGCTGAGGCAGGAAAATCGCTTGAACCCGGGAGGTCGAGGTTGCTGTGAGCTGAGATCATGCCGTTGCACTCCAGCCTGGGTGACAGAGCAAGATTCTGTCTCAAAAAATATATATATAGCCAGGCGCAGTGGCTCATGCCTGTAATCCCAGCACTTTGGGAGGCCGAGGCAGGTGGATCATGAGGTCAAGAGATCGAGAACATCCTGGCCAACATGGTGAAAACTCATCTCTACTAAAAATGCAAATATTAGCTGGGCGTGGTGGCGCACACCTGTAGTCCCAGCTACTCGGGAGGCTGAGGCAGGAGAATTGCTTGAATCTGGGAGGCAGAGGTTGCAGTGAGCCAAGATCTTGCCACTGCACTCCAGCCTGGCGCCTGGCAACGGAACAAAATTCTGTCTCAAAAAAAAAAAAAAAAAGAAAGAAAAAACGTATATATATATTTAGAGATGGGATCTTCCTACGTTGGCCAGGCTGGGCTCTTGGGCTCAAGGGCTCAAGTGATCCTCCTGCCTTGGCCTCCCAAAGCACTGGAATTACAGATGTGAGCCACTGTGTCCAGCTGGACTATTTTCTATGTATGTTCAAATATCCATATGTATATATGGGAGCATATAAATGTACATGAACAAACGAAATGCATGTGAAAATATGAGAGCTCCTAATGGGTATGTGGAACATATGTGAATGGCAGGAGGTTGTGGTGTCTGGGAGAATATATATATGAATGAATGCATTTGTATCAGAGTGTAGGGCATAAGACTATGGCAGAATATATACGAAAGTGTGGGCAAGAGTTGTCTATGGGAGCTCATGCAAGCTTTGCAAGAATCCGTATGTGAGTGAGAGTGTATGTGAGAGTTTGAAGTGAGTGTATATGGTATGCGGAGGGGAGGGCTTGCATTGTTTCATGTGAGTGTGGGTAGAGAGTATATTAGTGGAGAGTTAATTGGGCAACCCTAGTTCTACTCCTTAGTTCACATCATTCAGTGAAGACTTTCCAGTGAATTGCTTTTAGCACCAGTTTCTGGGATTTGGGCACTCTAGGGTTAGGAAACTTGTTATTTTTCCTTTTCAGGCCCTGTATTGAGGTACACCCTCATTTAGCTCCACACACACTTTATGAGCACTTACTGTGCACAAGGTGCTCCTCGTAGATCTTTTCTGGCAGGTAAGAATACTCTCTGAGGAGTCATGTCTCTAGATACTGTCCCAAATCCTTTCCCTCACTGGATTCTCACAAAAGCGGACTCCCTTCATTGTCTAAATAGGGAAAACAAAATCTGTTCAGAGCATGGGCTTGGAGACAAATAGACCTGGGGTGAACTTCTCTCTGTTACTACCTAGCTATGTTAGTTTGCAAGGGCTGCCATAACAAAATGCTACATAATCGGTGGCTTAAAACAACAGAAACTTATTCAGGTTTTTGTGCTGATATAGAAAAAAAAAAAAGTCAAAAAAAAAAAACAAAACCAGAAACGTATTTCCTCACAGTTGTGAAGATTAGAAGTCCAATATCAAGGTGTTAGCAGGGTTGGTTTCTTTTGATGCCTTTTTCCTTGGCTTGCCAATGGCTGCATTGTTGCTATGTCCTCATGGTCTGTGTGAATGTATCCCTGGTGTGACTGTCTTTTCCAATATTCTCTTCTCCTTCTTCTTTTTTTTTCCAGAGCTAGCTGAGGTTTCATTTTGGACACACACAAAAAATCAATTGAATTGTTTGATAGCTGGAGCCATGGACAAGAGGGGTCCCAGGCAGTAAACTCCCCCATGGGTAAGCTGAGGGCTAGGGCTGAGCCTCAGGTGTGTCTCCTGTTCCCTGTGCTACCATGCACAGCAGTCTCCCTCCCGGGCTCTGGGGCAGCCGCAGGAAGGGCAGGCTGGGAGGGACTGCCACAGATGTTCACTTGGGCAGGACGTCAGAGGACTCAGACACCAGCTTCCCATCGCGGGTCTCGATCTTCTTTACAACCACAGCCTGGTGGAGCTGATGTGGCTAAAGGAGCTGGAGCCCATGCCAGAGCCAAAGCTGGAGCCCAGGCCATAGCTGAGGCTGGGGCTTGTGAGGTCCCCATAGGCTGAGCTCAGACCACCTGTATAGCTGCTGGTGTTCTTTGTATGGATAATCATGTTCTGCATCCCAGACTCCAGCCAGCTCTCCTCGCCCTCCAGCAGCTTCCTGTAGGTGGTGACCAGGGCCAGCCTGACATTCATCAGCTCCTGGTACTCACACAGCTGCTGCTCCATGTCCTGCTTGGCCTGCTGCAGGGCGGCCTCCAGCTCGGACAGCTTGGCGTTGGCATACTTAAAGGCCAGCTCCCTACGCTGCTAGGCATCTGTGATGGAGGCCTCTAGGGAAGCCCTCTGGCCTTTGAGGCTCTCAACATAATCCTGGAGCCAGATGATGTTCTGGTTCATCTCGGAGATCTCAGTCTTTGTATGCTGCAAGTCATTCCCGTGCTTCCCAGCCAGCGTCTGCAGCTCCTTATACTTGATCTGGTACATGCTCTCAGCCTCAGCCCAGCTGTGGTTGGCAAGCTCCTCATACTACACCTTGACCTCAGTGATGATGCTGTCCATGTCCAGGGAGTGGCTATTGTCCATGGACAGCACCACAGACATGTCCGAGATCTGAGACTGCAGCTTCAGGGTCTCCTCTTCATATAGCTGCCTGAGGAAGTTGATCTCATCAGTCAGCCCTTACAGGAGAGGCTCCAGCTCTATCTTGTTCATGTAAGCTTCATCCACATCCTTCTTGATGAGGACAAATTCATTCTCCATCTCTGTACGCTTGTTGATCTCATCCTCATACTTGTTCCTGAAGTCCTCCACCAGCCCTTGCATGTTGCCAAGCTCTGCCTCCAGCTTCAGCTTCTACTGGCCCAGCATTTCCAGCTGCCGACTATGGTTGTTGATGTCAAACATGTTGTCCATGTTGCCATCTTCTGCTGCTGCAGGAGGCTCCACTTGGTCTCCAGCATCTTGTTCTGCTGCTCCAGGACCCGTATCTTGTCCACAAAGGAGGCAGACTTGTTGTTGAGGGACTTGATCTGCTCCTTCTCCTGGGTGCACACGGGCTGGATGTTGTGGTCCACCTCCAGGTTAAGGGGGCTCAGCAGGCTCTGGTTGATCATGACAGTGGTGATGCCTCCCATGCTGCTGACCCCACCATAACTCTGTCCAAGCCACCACAGAAGCTACTGTGGTCCACTCTAGAGAAGTCCGAGGAGCTGATGTGGGCACTGGGCCCACTCGTGTAGGAGTGGCTGCTGAAGGCCCAGGGGCCAGAGGTGGACACCTTGTAGGACTTCTGGGTCACCCTGATGGACATGGTGGAGGTATGCGTGGAGGCAGGTGGGCTGAAGCAGGCGGTGATTCCAGAAGAAGCGGAGAAGCTGCTTCTTGGTCAATATTCTCTTCTTAAAAGGACACCAGTCAGATTGGATTAGGGCCCACCCTAACAGCCTCATTTTGACTTAATCACTTCTTTAAAGGCTCAGTCTCCAAATACAGTCACATTCTGAGGTACTGGGGGTCAGAGCTTCAACATGCGAATTTTGAGGGGACGCAATTAGCCATAGAACTAGCTGTGTGACCTTGGCCTCTCTGCACCTTGGTTTCTCCCCAGGGTATGTAGAGATAATTAGAGGTGATATTGTAAATATTTGACACCTGGAAGGGACTCTGACAACCTACTAACTTTGGTGGCCCTAGTGTTAGAGCAGAGTCCTGGAGGCCCCTGCTATGCCAGGTATTAACCCTTTAGTTGTTGAATTATATGGGGAGGTCTGAGGGGGAGTTCTCATGAAGCAATCAAGGTGGTGGTGGTGTGAGTGAAGAGTGATGCCAATCAGTATAGAAGTTTTAAAATATTTTAGCAATCTATGCAGCTCTGTCCATGCATACTACCCAAATATCAATCCCAGTGGAGTTAACGCCTACCTTATTAGTGTAGTTATATGCACATGTGTTGACCTCTTCCCCAAACACTCACCTTGATTTCTCTAAAGAAATCCTATCAGGCCCAAATCTAGGGTCTCAAAAACTCAGCTTTGGTTTTTCATTTGGTTGTGCTGTGGCCCGAGAGACTGTTAAATTTCGGTTATTTTCCATCTGCTGAGGAGTGTTTCACTTCCTATTATGTGATTAAATTTTTTTTTGAGGTGGAGTTTTGCTCTTGTTGCCCGGGCTAGAGTGCAATGGCACAATCTTGGCTCATTGCAACACCTGCCTCCCCGGTTCAAGCTATTCTCCTGCCTCAGCCTCCTGAGTAGCTGAGACTAAAGGTGTACACCATCATGCCCAGATAATTTTTGTATTTTTAGTAGAGATGAGGTTTCACCATGTTGGCCAGGCTGGTCTCGAACTCCTGACCTCAGGTGATCTGCCCACCTTGGCCTCCCAAAATGCTGGGATTACAGGCATGAGCCACTGCACCCAGCCTTATGTGGTTGATTTTACAGCATCTGCCATGTGGCGATGAGAAGAATGTTTATTCTGGTGCTTTGGGTGGAGAGTTCTGTAGATATGTATCAGATCCATTTGATCCAGTGCTCAGTTCAGATCCTGTATATCTTTGTTAATTTTCTGTCTCAATGATCTGTCTAATATTGTCAGTGGAGTGTTGAAGTCTCCAACATTACTGTGTCAGTGTCTAAGTCTCTTTTAAGGTCTCTAAGAAATCGCTTTATGAATCAGGGTACTCCTGTGTTGGGTGCATATTATATTTAGGATAGTTAAGTCTTATTGAATTGAATCCTTTACCATTATATAATGCCCTTCTTTGTGTTTTTAAAAATCTTTGTTGGTTTAAAGTCTGTTTTATCAGAAACTAGAATTGCAACCCCTGCTTTTTTCTGTTTCCCATTTGCTTGGTAGATTTTTCTCCATCCCTTTATTTTAAGCATATGTTTGTCATTGCATGTGAGATGGGTCTCTTGAAAACAATGGGTCTTGGTTCTTTATCCAGTTTGCCACTCTCTGTCTTTTAATTAGATCATTTAGCCTATTTCAATTTGAGGTTATTATTGTTATATGTGGATTTGATCCTGTCATCATTTTAGTTCGTTATTTTGTACACTTGTTTATGTGGTTGCTTAATAGTGTCACTGATCTGCATACTTCCGTGTGTTTTTGTAGTGGTTGGTAACGGTTTTTCCTTTCCATACTTAGTGCTTCCTTCACAAGCTCTCGTAACGAATTCCCTCAGCATTTACTTGTCTGAAAAAGATCTTACTTCTCCTTCACTTATGAAGCTTAGTTTGGTGGATATGAAATTCTGGGTTGGGATTTCTTTTCTTTAAGAATGTTGAATATTGGGCCTCCCATGTCTTTTGGCTTGTAGAATTTCAGCTGAGAGTTCTGCTGTTACTCTAATGGGCTTCCTTTTGTAGGTGACTTGGCCTTTCTCTCTGGCTGCCCTTAACATTTTCTTTTTCATTTCAACCCTCAGAATCTGATAATTATGTGTCTTGGGCATGATCTTCTTGTGAATTCAGCTACTCCTACTTCCTCATACACAGCCAATGTTCCTGTCTCAGGCTTTTATGGAACATTGCATCTTGCCTCAACTAAGGGGCTTTGTGACAACTTTGCTTGATAATCTGCTTGACCTTCTGCACTCACACGGCTGTTGAGATGCTAGGTATCATTCTTGATGTGTTTGGGGTCACCAAGGTCAGATATCCCCCTCAGAAACTTCCTCACTATAAAGGATGAATTCATATAGCACAAGGAGCCTAAAAGCACTTCTGTGCCTTTGTGCCACCATGGGTGAGGGTCCAGAGAAATAGGACTTAATGGCCCTTGAGAATACATCTTTTTTTTTTTTTGAGATGGAGTCTCGCTCTGTTGCCCAAGCTGGAGTGCAGTGGCCAACTAAATAGGCTAGTGGATCAAAAGCCAGTTTGATGGAGTCTCACTCTGTCGCCCAGGCTGGAGTGCAACCTCCGCCTCCCGGGTTTAAGCAATTCTTCTGCCTCAGCCTCTCAAGTAGCTGGGACTCCAGGCACGTGCCACCACACCCAGCTAATTTTTGTATTTTTAGCAGAGACGGGGTTTCACTAAATTGGCCATGCTGGTCTCAAACTCCTGACCTTGTGGTCCACCCACCTCAGCCTCCAAAAGTGCTGGGATTACAGGCGTGAACCACAGCGCCCGACCTGAGAATACGTCTTTATAGAATACTCAGTATAGTATTCAGCCTCCAGGCCCTGCTAAATTAAACTGGTTGTCACTGGGGAAAAAAATCTGCTGTTGGGGTTTTACTAAGGGACACACACACTTTGACTTCCGTACTTTCCCCCTCCCAGTGAAAGTGGCAAAAACAATAACTGAAAGTCTTAGACATTACTGTACTCTCTCTTTTTTTTTTTTTTTTTTGGCAGTAGGTAAAAGTTATTTTAAAATTAACTATTTTTTAATTTTAAAAACAATACCTGCACATAGCAAAGCTTTTAAACAGTACAAACAGCCAGACTACCAGGTTCATTCCACAAGGATACCCAATGAAAACAGTTTCTTGTGCGTTCCTTTGAAAAAATGTTAATATTTATACAGAACAACCTTTTTTTCCACACAAATGGACTCAAACCAGATACGCTGTTCTCTGCCTTACTTTGTTCATGTAACTATTTAGATAGCTTTCCATATCAGTACAAACATATTCACCTCACCCTTTTTAATAGAGAGATAGATGGAGGTAAAGTTTACAACTTAATTTAACTGATCAGTCCCTAAATGATGACCATTTAGGGATTCCATCCCCCCACCCAGTCTTTTGCTACTAGAAACAATGCTATAGTTACTATCCTTGTACACATGTCCATGTGCAGGTGTGATATATCTGCAGGCTAAAATTTTAGAAATATAACTATTGGATTATAGAGTATGCACACTTAACATTTTTTTTGAGACAGAGTCTCACTTCGTCACCTATGCTGGAGTGCAGTGATGTGACCTCGGTTCACTGCAAACTCTGCATCCCGGCTTCAAGCGAATCTCGTGCCTCAGCCTCCCGAGTAGGTGGGATCACAGACACACGCCACCAGGCTGGCTAATTTTTTGTATTTTAATGGAGACACGGTTTCATCATGTTGACCAAGCTGGTCTCATACTCCTGACCTCAAGTGATCTGCCCACCTCAGCTTCCCAAAGTGCTGGGATTACAGACATGAGGTACTACACCTGCACACACTTTACATTTTTGATAAATATTGATAAATTGCCATCCAATAAGATTGCCCAGTTTATACTCTTAACAGGCAGTGTTAAAGATGGACTGTTTTCCCCACACTGTCACTCACACTAAGTATTAACAAATTTAATAATCTTATAGGTGGAAAGTTGTATCTCACTTTAATTTTAATTTTTTTCTTTTCTTTTTTTTTTTTTGAGACAGAGTCTTGCTCTGTCGCCAGGCGCCAGGCTGGAGTACAGTGGTGCAATCTCAACTCACTGCAATCTCCACCTCCTGGGTTCAAGCAATTCTCCTGCCTCAGCCTCCCTAGTAGCTGGGACAACAGGCACACGCCACAACACCCAGCTAATTTTTTTTTTTTTTTGTATTGTTTAGTAGAGACAGGGTTTCACCATGTTGGCCAGGATGGTCTCGATCTCTTGACCTTGTGATCTGCCCACCTCAGCCTCCCAAAGTACTGGGATTACAGACGTGAGCCACCGAGCCCGGCTAATTTTAATTTCTTTCATTATGAGTGATGAGCATCTTTATCAGTAATTCATCTCTCTTACTGTATACTCACTGTTCATGCCCTTTTCCCATTTTGTATTGTTATTCATCTTAATCTTACTGAGTTACAGGATCTTTTTGTTATTGAGGAAAGTAGCCCCTCTCTTACCTGTTTATGTATTATAAAATATGTTACCACTTTGTTGTTTGTGTTTTGACTTTATGTCAATATATATTTTTGTGATGCAAAAGTTTTAAATGTTATGTGGTAAAATGCATCAACTTTTTTTGTATGGCTTTTGGATTTTGTATCATGTTTAGAGTTTCTTCACTTAAAGGTTATACAAGTTTCTTCTTGCACATTAGTCTCTTTCTTAACATTTAAATCTTAGATCCATCTGGAATTGTTCTTACTTTACACTTAACATTTCAAGCTTAGCACTCCTAAATCTGCTTATTTCCCTCAGACTAGTGCTTTTCAAATATTTACACAAAAGGACATTTCGGAGCAGAGGAGTGTCCTTGAAACCCTGGGGATCTGGAGAGATTTGGTTCCAGCTACAAGATCAACTTTTTTTTTTTGAGATGGAGTCTTGCTCTGTTGCCCAGGCTGGAGTGCAGTGACGATCTCAACTCACTGTAACCTCCACCTCCCGGATTCAAGACTCAGCCTCCTCAGTAGCTAGGATTACAGGTGCCTGCCACCACAGCTGGCTAATTTTTGTATTTTTAGTAAAGATGGGGTTTCACCATCTTGGTCAGGCTGGTCTCGAACTCCTGATCTCAGGTGATCCACCCACCATGGCCTCCCAAAGTGCAGGGAGTATAGGCCTGAGCCACCATGCCCAGCCAGGATCAGCATTTTTTTAAGCCTCATGTTTTACCCTAAATAGCCATGTCAGTTTTGCATTTTACTCCATGCTATGTCTATGTTTCCTTTAGTATAAAAATATAAGTTTAAACTACTTATCCTTTGAGTGAAAGTAGTGGCCCAAAAAGATGGGCCATGCCATGTTTTACTTGTGACTTCATTGCCCTGTCTTAACCTTTTGTGCACACGCAGGCTTTCTGTGTTCTGGGAGTGTGTGTCGATGGGGGGGGATTGCTGTTCCATACCTTGGAGCAGCAAAGCCTTGGGCTGTTGGTTTAAAGTTAAGGTATGCAGCCATTAGGGGAGTATACACAGCCATAGGACTGCCATTGAGTACAATGAGCTAGGTAACTTCAAATACCAGAAATTTTTTTCCTCACAGTTCTAGAAGCCAGAAGTCTGAAATCAAAGTGTTGGTTCTGTTTTGGAGGCTCAGAGGGAGAATCTGTTTCATGCCTCTCTCCTAGCATCTGGTGATTGTTGATAATCTTTGGCATTCCGTGGTTTGTGGTGGCATAACTCCAAACTGCCTGTGTCTTATTTTTTTTTTTTAAAGACGGGGTTTCACCATGTTGGTCAGGCTGGTCTCGAACTCCCAACCTCAGGTGATCCGCCCGCCTTGGCCTCCAAAGTGCTTGAATTACAGGCATGAGCCACCACGCCCGGCCCGCCTCTGTCTTTGCATAGTGTTCTCCTTATGTGTCTTTGTATCTCTTCCCTTCTTCTTCTTTTTTTTTTTTTAATAGAAACGGGGTTTCACCATGTTGGCCAGGATGGTATCGATCTCCTGACCTCGTGATCCGCCCGCCGCAGCCTCCCAAAGTGCTGGGATTACAGGTGTGAGCCACCGCTCCCAGCCTCTTCTCCTCTTCTTATAAAGACATCAGCTATTTTAGATCAAGGGCCCACTCTACTCCAGTATGTTTTATCTTAACCTAACTAATTATATTAGCAGTGATCCTATTTCAAAGTAAGGTCACATCCTGAGATTTTGGGAAGGACTTGAATGGGGGTGAAGAGGTGGTACTGTCCAACTCAACAGTGCCTTTGTTAGAAGGAATTGGTTCAAAGAACAGAGTGACTCTGGGTTATGCCTGCAGTATCTTTCTGCCCACTGATTGTACTGTCCTATTAAAAACTTCCTTTTAAAATTTTATTTTAAACTTTTTATTATGGAAAATTTTTAATATATACAAGATAGAGAGAATAATGTAATGGATGGACCATAATGTATCAACCATCCAGTTTCAATAATTTTCAACTAATGATTTCATCTATAACCCCTCCCCACTGGATTATTCCATACTTTACATTATTTCATCTATAAATACTTCAGTACATATTTCTATTTTTTTCCTAATTTTTTCTTCTTCTCTGCCTTCTTTTCCTTTTTTCTACTTGTCTACCTCTCTTCAGTATGTATTTCTAAAAGGTAAGGACTCTTTCTTTTTCTGAGACTGAATCTCACTCTATTGCCCAGGCTGGAGTGCAGTGACTCGATCTTGGCTCACTGCAACCTCTGCCTCCCGGGTTCAGGCAATTCTCCTGACTCAGCCTCCCAAGTAGCTGGGATTACAGGCGCCTGCCATCATGCCCAGCTAATTTCTGTATTTTTGGTAGAGAAGGAGTTTCACCATATTGGCCAGACTGGTCTTGAACTCCTCACCTCAAGTGTTCCACCCGCCTCGGCCTCCCAAAGTGCTGGGATTACAGGCTTGAACCACCGTGACCGGCCAAGATAAGGACTCTTAAAAAATATATATCTGTCTATCTTGCTCTTGTTACATGTTAAAGAATTCCTTAATATCATCAAAAAACTACCAGTTTTTACATTTCCCTGATATAAAAAAATCTATGAAGATTGCTTAATAAATTGATGTTTTAGTAAGATGCAGTGGCTCATGCCTGTTATCCCAGCAACTTAGGAGGCTGAGGCAGGAGGATTGCTTGAGCCCAGGAATTCTAGACCAGCCTGGGCAACATACAGAGAACTTGTCTCTACAAAAAAATTTTAAAAATAGCCAGGAGTGGTGGTGCATACCTGTAGTCCTAGCTATTCAGGAGGCTGAGGTAGGAGGATTGCTTAAGCCCAGGAATTTGAGGCTGCAGTGAGCTGATTGCACCATTGCACTCCATTCAGCCTGAGCAACAGAGCAAGACCCTGTCTCAAAAAAAAAAAGAAAGAAAATAAAAAGAAAAAAAATTGATGCTTTCATTAACATCAGTAATTTGTGGAGACTGCATGAGAAAGTTTTGTGGAAGGTGCCAAGCCCCCAGCAACTTCCTTGCAAATTCTCAACTATCAGCACCTAAGACTGTGGATTCTTTCAGCTTCTCTCTGAAACCTTATCTTTGAGTGAGACTGCTGCCTTAATTAACTTTTTAACTTCCTTAGCTAGACCTTGTAGAAAATTAATTGTCCCTCCTTAATTCTCTTTAGAACTAGCCACTTTCAAAGAGTTGCTTCTGGAATATACAATACATTGTTGTTAACTGTCAATTTAAAAAAGCTGCTTCTGACAATAAGCATAGAATTCCATCAGTCTCAGGCTACGCTAGAAGTTTTTCTAAAATAATTTCTCCCCTGGTGTGGTGGCTCACGCCTGTAATCCCAGCACTTTGGAAGGCCGAGGCAGGCGGATCATCTGAGGTCAGGAGTTTGAGACCAGCCTAGCCAACATGGTGAAACTGCATCTCTACTAAAAATATGAAAATTAGCTGGGCCTGGTGACGGGCACCTGAAATCCCAGCTACTCGGGAGGCTGAGGCTGGAGAATCACTTGAACTCAGGAGGCGGAGGTTGCAGTGCCACTGTACTCCAGCCTGGGTGACAAGAGCAAAACTACATCTCAAAAAAAAAAAAAAAAGGAATTTCTCTTGTGGGAAACAAAACAAGCAAACAAACACCTAGCTTTTTCATAGATTTTCCTAATCTAAGCTGAGGTTCATGTCTCCTGAGGGAAAATTAAACAAAACAAAACAAGGAGCAGAAGGCTGAGTGAAGAATCCTGGCAGAGGTGGCAGTGAAGCTGGCCTCTTTAGGATCCATCTTTAATCACTCAAAGAAACGCTACATGGACACATCTATGTTCCATCTCCTTGGAACACATATTCAGGGGACATGGACTGGAATTAACCACAGCGTAATTCCAATTTCAACTAGGCATAGAAAAGAATTTCTCTGATAAATATTTGAGAAAATAGGAATGGTCACAATGACTTATGCCTGTAATCCCAGCACTTTGGAAGGCCAAGATGGGAGGATTTCTTGAGTTCAGTAGTTTGAAACCAGCCTGGGCAACACAGTGAGACCTTATCTCTATTTTTAAAAAATAATATAAATAAAATAGTTGAGAAAATAGTAAGATTCATGTCCATCTTCCTAGTCTTCAGGAAGGATATTCCTCCCTTGCGTGTACACTCCCTTCCCCAACACATACACTCTGAGCTGAAGTATCTTATCCATCTGTCAGAGGTTGGCTCAAGTTGTAGGCTTGAAGGCTGGGATTTGAGTCGACCTAGGAGAAATCAAGGACCAGGGCTTGACTAAGGAAGGATCAAGAGGATACTGTTCACAACAACACTTCCTGTGAGTAGTGGGCATTTTAACCAACAAAACCTGTTCATGTTTATATTCTTTTTTTTTCTTTGAGATGGAGTCTCACTCTGTTGCCCAGGCTAGAGTGCAGTGGCACGATCTCAGCTCACTACAACCTCTGCCTCCCAGGTTCAAGTGGTTCTCCCACCTCAGCCTCCCGGTAGTTGGGATTACAGACGTGTGCCACCATGTCCGGCTAATTTTTTGTATTTTTGGTAGAGACAGAGTTTCACCATGTTGGCCAGGCAGGTCTTGAACTCCTGACCTCAGGTGATCTGTTCGCCTCGGGCTTCCAAAGTACTGGAATTACAGGTGTGAGCTACCGGGCCTGGTCATGTTCATATTCTTAATGCCCATCAGTGAAGTAGGTGCTTTCATCTCTACTTGTTGGATGAGGAAATTAAGTCTCAAGAAGGAAGAGGGCCTTCAAGGCCACAGTGAGTATCAAAACTATGAATCGGGCCTTTTAAGCCCAGGTCTCTGGCTTCCGAAATACTATGATTTTCCCAGCATTTGTCCTCTGTCGGTGGCCCGTGGGGGAAATGCCCTCAGAGACAATCCCCAGGCACCTTATCTGAGCCCTGGAGATTTGGGGGAGAATGGGCATCACTAAAGGAGAGCAGGGGCAGAAGGAGCACTTTGGCCGACACTACCCAGGTGAGGATGCAGCTGCAGCATTTCCATGGAAGTGGTACAGTATCCTCTGCAAGACAGGCCTCGGAGGAATTCACTTTTCTGAAGCTTCAAGAAGCCTGGACAAACTTTGTTAGCCCCATAACCTTCAGCCATGTCATTTGTCTCATACGTAACCCAGTACCAAGAGGGCCTGGGAATACCGCCCCCTACTCTGAGGAAGTAGATAGGGAGTAGCAGCTCATTCAATTACCAGATGCAGGGAGTCATTGAGCACTGTTCATGGGGTGGAGAAAGGGAGGAGCAGAAAAAGAGAGGAAATCCTGATGGTCAGCCTCTGTATCCTGGCTGTAACCCCAGGATCCATGAGAAAGATTCAAGGGAGCTGGCTGAAGAGTCAGTTCTTTGCTATACTCCTCTATTCATTTCTCCTCTGGATCCTGAAAGCCACCTCCCACTCCTATTAATTGAACGAGAGACAACCTGGCTGTTTTCTCTCTCCTCTTGGTGTCCATGGGCAAGATAGAGGTAGTATGAGGACCTGATAATCCTGTATCTTAGATGTGAAGAAACAAAGGGATGTGATGCTCCCAGGGTCTACCCTAGGGAAACAAAAGCATTCAACTTTTCACTCCTTGAAATTGGAAGACAGATTAAAGGTTGGGTCACAGGCAGAACCCTAGCCATTAGCAGCCATTCTTGGGCTCTGCTTGGCTCAGAGAGGGAGCCAGCAGGGGCCTCAGTCTAGGAGTTTGGGGTCAAATCTGAGAACCCTGAACCTCTCTATAGAAAAAAAAAAACAGGCTCCCAATTCCCTCCCCAAAAGCTCCTGCAAGAGTTCCTCAGGCTGCCCATGTCCCCAGGCCAGATTCAGCTGTGGAGACAGTGTACCTGCCTTCCTAAATGCTGGTTGTGATACCGATCTTATGGCTCAAGATTCTCTGTTTCACAGCCATGGTGGAGTTCTGCTGTCTCCAGATTACAGGAATTCTTTTGTATTCCATCATCATGTACCAGACTGAGGATAAGAGTCACGGAATTGCAGCCTTGGTCTTCTTCACCAAGGTAAGAACTACCTCCACCCCACAGAAGCCAGGAGCTGGCCTAGGACAGACATGTATATCTTCCTCTAAATCTAACTTGCTTTTTTGCAGGACTTTGGTTAGTGTCTGGATTGTTATACGACTCTAACCAGCCATTGACTCCGGACCTTGGTATGGTCATCTGCAAAATGAGGGGTTCAGACTAGAGAATATGAAATCTGTAGTATTTAGGGCAAGAAGGTTCCTTGGGAGATCCCATAGAAGTTTTCTTGCCCTCCTGAAACCTTTAACTCCTTGAAGAGAACAGACACCAAGCCTCTGTTCCCACTCTGGTAGGGGCAGACTTGGGATGACCCAGGTTATGGTTAGCAGGTGCAAGTCTCATCTAGTTCCTTTAGTTCACTGGCATGTGGTTGTAGTGGTCATTTCTCCTCTGACATCAGGGTGGTAGTCGGGTGGTAATGGGCACTGAGGGCAGAAGTGCCTCTCGCTTTGGGGAGGACTCATCTCAGCTGGCAGAATATGAGCTGGAAAGTCTTTCAGGGGCCAGCAACCTCAGGGACTGACTCTTCCAGCTTTTTGAAGCCCTCTGGTATCCATGTTGTTGCTTTGAGACTCATTTCTGAGCTGCCTATGTAAAGGCATCTCTGATGTGAGCATGATGGTGAGGCTAGTGAGTCTGCATGGCTTCAACAACATCTTCCACATCCTGGGTATATTGGGTGCACAGGGCCAAATGTGGGGTATGAGTCTGAGCAAAGGGAAGAAGGGAGGAATGCTCTGGCACTGCTACCTCAGAACCCCCCATTAGCAAAGGCCATCCTCTAGGAATGGGGAAGCTAGGGTGGTTGGATTTTCTCATCACCCTCCTCCCCTTGCTGGGAAAGCATTAGTGTGCTCCATGATAGGCAGTGTGGATTAGTGGAAAGACCCCTGGCCTTTCTGTTAAGTCCTGGGTGATCTTAGGCCTCCCTCTGGGCACTTGAGTTAGATGCTTAACACTTGAAAGAACCCTGGTCTGGGATTCAGCCACCCTGGATTCTCACCACAATTCTGTTCCTAACAAGAAGTGTGACCCCGGGAAAATCTCTTCGTTTCCCTGGAACTTATTTTTCCCACCTGTTAAAGGTTTGTATTATTCAGCCGGGCACGGTGGCTCACACCTATAATGCCAGCACTTTGGAAAGCTGAGGTGGGCGGATCCCCTGAGGTCGGGAGTTCGAAACCAGCCATATCAAAATGGAGAAACCCTGTCTCTACTAAAAATACAAAATTAGCCAGGCGTGGTGGCACATGCCTGTAGTCCCAGCTACTCGGGAGGCTGAGGCAGGAAAATTGCTTGAACCCAGGTGGCAGAGGTTGCGGTGAGCCGAGATGGTGCCATTGCACTCCAGTCTGGGTAACAACAGCGAAACTCCGTCTCAAAAAAAAAGAAACATAGTTGTGTGTGTTTGCAAAGGAGGCTTCGTGTGATATAGACTTATGTCCAAAGGAGATAAATATGAATGTTCTGAGCATGGCTAGATGTATACATACAGGTTTAGTTGAGTGTACACATATGTAGTATGTGAGAGTATGTATGTCCAGTCCAGGTATGTGTACATGTGGATATTTTATGATTGTGTATGTGTGCGTCATACACACATACATCTTGGTGGGCGGTAGTTACTGTGTTTCTGATCAATGAGCAAGTTGCATGTGAGTATGTAACGGTAAACTTTGGTGACTCAATGTGTGTGTGTGTGCCAGAGGAGTAACTTACTCAGGGCTGTGAATCTGAGTGTACTATGTCCTGAACCACTTGCCTAGGGAACGGAGGTTGAGTGCAATGGAAATAGGCTGTCATGGCTGGGCCTTAGTCCTGAGTCCAAGCCTATCTTTGTCTCCTTTATATAGGCAGAAAATGATGTTCATGTTCTGCAAAGTTGACATTTTCCTCTACCGTGCCATCAAATATATCCATTGCAAGCAGCTGATTTAGGCAGAGCTGCAGGCAGTCTGTATGTTGGCACACAGACTTCCTCTTTCACATTACCTCCACCTTTCGGTTCCTGATACCCACAAGGCACCTTCCTTTATTCTTTGGGCTGTTTACAAGCCTTGGATGGTTTCCTTCTCTCTAGCCTCTACCTTACAAGTGAAAATACAGGAACAGAAAACTGGCTTAGGATTTTGGAAAACGTAGGTTTCATCCTTCCCAATTCTGCCACCTGTTGCAAATCTCTTTGCTGCTCTAGCCTCAGTTTCCTTCAGCTACAAAATGGATTCATTGTAATTTGCCCTGCCCACTTCCCAGGACAGTTGGAGAACAGTCTTTGAAGGTTGTGTATAGATGTGTCTGCATGCAAAATAAGCTAGATGACAAGTAGGCCTGGTTCCTAGAGAAATCAGATTGTGAGCATCAGAGCACTGAGCAATGTATCTGGAAGGTGAACATGCTTGCAGAACAATATGCAAATGATTTCTCTGGTCTTGAGCCTGACAACACAGTTGATTTTTTTTTTTATTTTGAGATGGAGTCTCGCTCTGTCACCCAGGCTGGAGTGTAGTGGTGTGATCTCAGCTCACTGCAACCTCCACCTCCAGGGCTCAAGCAATTGTCTGCCTCAAGCCTCCCAATTAACTGGGATTACAGGTGCCCACCACCACACCCAGCTGATGTTTTCGTATTTTTAGTAGAGACGAGGTTTCACCATATTGGCCAGGCTGGTCTTGATCTCCTGACCTCATGTTCCACCCGCCTCAGCCTCATAAAGTGCTGGAATTATAGGGGTGAGCCACTGCACCCAGCCAGCACAACTGATTTTTGAAATATTCCATATAGCCCTGCTCATAGCACATTGCCTCTTTAGGAAAATTCCTACTTCCAACCTGAAACCTCTTCTCAATTTGTTACTGCATTCTTCTAGGGTTTTGAGGCTGGCTCTGGTTGCTCAAGCAACATTTGGGAACCTCTGACTTGGAGGAAAATGACTAGCTAAGATGCTTCCTTAACCTCTTCATTCTCTGTTGTTGTTGAGATAGTCTTGCTCTGTCACCCAGGCTGGAGTGCAGTGGTGTGATCTCAGCTCACTGCAACCTCCACCTCCTAGGTTCTAGCAATTCTTCTGCCTCAGCCTCCCAAGTAGTTGGGATTACAAGCACCCACCACCATGCCTGGGTACTTTTTGTATTTTTAGTGGAGACGAGGTTTCACTATGTTGGCCAGGGTGGTGTTAAACTCCTGACCTGAAGTGATCCACCCTCCTCAGACTCCTAACGTGCTGGGATAACAGGCGTGAGCCACCGTGCGTGGCCCATTCATTGCTTTTTGATCCTTTCAGGATATACTGTCAATTTGCTGTCTTATGCTGTTTCCAGGGTTCTGGATAAAAAGGGATGTGGCCCTCCTGTTTGAAGGTGAGGCCTGAACAGTGGGTTGATCTGTATTGCTGGGATGAGAACAAGAGGACAGAGGGTATAAAGAGTCCTCACTTGTTTTTTCAGGGCCCAGAATTGGGGTTCTATACCCTAAAGCTACCTACTCTGGTGTCCTTTAACATGGCTAGAGGAGTATTTAGGGGCTCTTTATCTCCAAATGTGAGATATAGCTGTGGCTGACTTGCTGAAGCAACTTCCCTTTAGGCTTCTTCACCTTTAAGTCAGCAGTGTTGTAGAGTAGAGAGGAGCATTGGCCTAGATGGGCCCTGAGATTATTTTTCCAGGGATAAGTGACTATCTTGTGAATGCATACTTTAGCAGGGCCTATTCATTAGGTATCTTCTTGGTGGAGTGTTTTCATGGAAGTTAGAAAGGAACCTTCACACTTTGGCCTCCTGCTCACTGAGGATGCAGGACCCATATATCCAGATATTGAGATACCATCCTCTAGTTAGACTAGATGGCAGCACCACATGGGACGAGGGGATGTAGGGGTGGCCCCAGGCTGAGAGTTCAGCTCCATGCCTTTTTTAAAGCTCCCTCTGTACAACCTTCTTTCCCACCCTCAATTCCAAAACAGCTGCTCAGAGCTAGAAAAGAGCTGCATTCCTCTTTTTTTTTGAAACAGAGTCTCACCCTGTTGCCCAGCCTGGAGTACAGTGGCGCGATCTTGGCTCACTACAACCTCCACCTCTTGAATTCAAGTGATTCTCGTGCCTCAGCTTCCCCAGTAACTAGAATGACAGGTGCCCACCACTACGGCCAGCTAATGTTTGTATTTTTAGTAGAGACGGGGTTTCGCCATGTTAGCCAGGCTGGTCTCGAACTCCTGACCTCAGGTCATCCACCTGTCTCAGTCTTCCAAAGTGCTGGGATTACAGGAGTGAGCCAACCACACCCAGGTATGCATTCCTCTTTTTAAAATTTCGTTCTTTGACATTCCAGTGAAGGACGAGGAGTTCATCTACAACATGGCAGCTGTTAACCTCAAAGCTCTGCACAAAGTAGTCCAAATGGAGTAGCACTCTAGTTGGGATCAGACCCCAAAGCTGCCTCCTCTTACCAGTACGCAAACTTCTAATTCTAGGCTGGCTGGATATCCTTCAAATCTAGGTTCCATGGAGTTGGTTAGACTTTCTCTTTCCCTCCCACCCCAGTCCTACCCCAATTCTCCCATCCTTAACTTGCCCCAGACACTTTTCTAGGATAAAGTCTTATTTTCAGTACTCTAAGGTTTGTTATCGCTTTCTTTTTCTTAGACAATTTTGCCTCCTACCACCTGGAGTCTTGATTTGGCTACAACATAAGAGGATGTCTGATGCAAACCAGCTAAAACCATGTAAAAGGCCCCAACTTAGGAAACAGTAAACACCCCAAAGTCAGGTGCCAGCTTCTCTCTAAAGCCCTGGGTTCCTAGTTCAAGCCCCATACCTAATAGTCTATGGATTAAGGACAAAGCTTGCCTTAGATCATAGTGATTTCCAAGTTGTGGCAGGTGTTTGAGTACCCAGTCACTGGAAATGGGCATTGTGGGGTAGAAGGAGTTGAGACTTGAGTATGAAAACGTGATTTTGACTAGAATGATCTATCAAGCACTGAGAGTCTGCATCTAATCAGCTTCATCTCTCTGAGCCTCAATTTCCTTATTTGCAAAATAGAGATAACTCAGCTGGGTGCAGTAGCTCACGCCTGTAATCCCAGCACTTTGGGAGGCAGGAGGATCACTCGAGCCCAGGAGTTCAAGAGTTCAAGACCAACCTGGGCAACATAGACTCCATCTCTATTAGAGAGAAAGAGAGAGAGAGAGAGAGCTCTCCACATCCTGCCAACCTCACAGAGCTATGGGGGAGGGGAGCTAATTAGATGGCCATCCAGGTGGTAACCTGTTATGGCCAGATTGCCCTGGTATTCTAATTGTTAGATGATGAAATGTAGCTGAAGTATATGGAATACTCCATGGATGTAAAGAGCTTAGATAATGAGTATTAGAATCATCCCAGCTCCAGAATCAGCACCCCTTTGTGGTGAGGGGACAACTCCAGGGGACAGTGGCATTGTATGCTCTGGGCCTGAAGAGGGGAATGGATGGAAGAGAAACTTGTGGTCTGAGTCCTTAGTATGGGGCAAGTTGTCTTGCTTTACTCCCAGGAGTTCCAAGCCAACCAGGAAATTGATTTCTAAGATCACTTCATTTAAACATCATTTGGTTGCATAAATTCCATCTCAGCCCACAAAATATGCTTTGACCCCTGCCTAAGCTCCTGTTATCTCCCCACTGCTCTCCATTTTCCATCTATTTATTATCCTTTCCTCCCCTCACCCAGTTTTCTAAGCACCACAACCAGCCTGCCAGCAACCAGCTCACTCAGGGACCCATCCTTTGGACAAATTCCTGGAACTCACTACCCAGATGGGAGAATAATGAAGATTCACTTACCCCAGGACTCTTGCTTGATTTGTTGCTGAGCATCTGCCTGATTTTCAGTCATCAGCCCCAATTTTATCCCCAGAGCCAGCTAGGGCCAATACTCTTTTTCCTGGGGGCCCAATTCCTCCCCCATTTTCCTTCCATCCAGGCATCAAGCCATAAGCCAAATGGGGGTCAAGCAAGTGGCCCTGGCCTAGGTTAAGCCCTAGGGAGTTTCTTGTTTTCTCTTGAACTTAAAAGAATCTCCATCCCCAGATGAGGCATGCTGTCAGATCTCGGCATATGACACCAAACATGTCCCACTTTCCTTTTTCTGCCCGAGTCTAAATGTCCCTTTTCCTCTGACCTACAATGTAGAAGATTCTTACTAAGAACTGGATGAGGCAGGCTTGGGGGGTGGGGATCAACTAGAGTGCAGCTCTATGTGCAAAGAGGAAAAAGCCCAGCTCCTGAACCTCCAAGATAGCTTGTTAAAAGGGGCATTTATCTCTCAACTCTGGGCCCTGAGTCTTAAGATCTGCATATTTTGGGTAGAGGGGCCTGTGTCAGGCTGTGAAGCTAGTTCCTGGCAAGCCAAATGTGGCAAAGAACCATTCAGTAAAGCAGCCAGCCCAGAAACACGGGCCCAGGAAAGAGCCTTCAGAGCTGGTTCAGTAGTGGAAGCTCTGAGACCCCTCTTCCAAGTCCCTTTAGGAATCCTGACTCTCTGGCTTCCAAGCTGCCTGCTGTCCCCAATCCCCTCCCTTTCTGCTGAAGACACTGAGCAACACAGTTGCGTTTTACTTCCTGCCTGCAGCAGCTGGGGCTATGTGGATAACCTGCGGAAGTATACCTGAAAGGTGACCTCCCTGTATCCTCATCTTTCAGTCAAAGGGAAAGCAGGGTGTGGCTGGGAATTCCACTTTTAAGGAACAGGACCGGGGCAGGTGCGGTGGCTCACGCCTGTAATCCCAGCACTTTGGGAGGCTGAGGCAGGTGGATCACGAGGTCAAGAGATCGAGACCATCCTGGTCAACATGGTGAAACTCCGTCTCTACTAAAAATACAAAAAATTAGCTGGGCATGGTGGCACGTGCCTGTAATCCCAGCTACTCAGGAGGCTGAGGCAAGAGAATTGCCTGAACCCAGGAGGCGGAGGTTGCGGTGAGCCGAGATATCGTGCCATTTCACTCCAGCCTGGGTAACAAGAGCGAAAACTCCGTCTCCAAAAAAAAAAAAGAAAAGAAAAAAAAAGGAACAGGACCATTAGGTGAAGCTAAGCCTCTGAGCCACTATGTGGCGCCATTTACCCATTGTTCCGTGCAAGGCTAGTGGGCGGTGCCTACACGCAAAGCAAACCAAACTTCAAAACTTGAAACTTCTCAGGTATCTAGCTCTGACTAGGCTCCTAATATGATGAGGGTACTTGGGAAAATCTCTTAACTTCTAGGAGCCTCAGTTCCTCATTTTGTGAGATGGGAGGCAGCTAGGGGTCCCTGAAGTCCCTTCCGGCTTCATAATTTTGCAACCATGTGAGTTCCCAGTGATCATCCAAGTGATGCAATTTTGGGTTTTTGGGTCACACAGAGGGTAGGTACAGAAAAAAAGCACAGGGGCCAAGGCATGGGTTTGGGGGTGAGGATGAGGGTGAAAAGGAAGTGGACATGGAGGCAGGGATCCTCTACAACACATGGGCCAGGATTTTTCTTGAGCCTTCCATGGTGCTAGGGAAAAGATAAGGGAGCCATTCATTTGTTTAGTAAACATTAACTGACCACAAACTAGATGTCCGGCACTGTGTGATAGAGGCAAGGCTGCCGCGGTAGGTGTGAGAGAAGTGAATGGTGGGTGTGACACCAAGTTGAGTAAATCCCGAAGGTGTTTACCAGCCAGTGGGGAATAGATGAGTAAACAAATAATCAGTACACAGGGGAGAATGAAGTCCGTGCTAAATAGAACTATAAACTGATGGGGGTGACAGGGAAAAAGGAGGGATAAATTCTGACCCGATAAGAAAGGTCTCACAGAGGAGGAGCCATTTTAACTGGGCTTTGAAAGATGAACAGATGTGTGTGTGTTGAGGGAAGGGTTTGCAGAAAGGAAGAGCAGGAGGGAGAGGGAAAGGCAGGCATTCTAGTCAGAAAGAATGGCTTAAGGAAAGACAGAGGGAGGGGTACATGATGCTGTTTTGGGGGAATAGGGAGTAGTCCGAGGTGGCAGGAGAAAAGGAGTGGGAAAAGAGTTCACAAAAATGGTTTGGGGCCAGATTCTGGATTTACAGAGACTTTTCACTTGGCCAGACAAGTACAGAGTGTGTGGAACAGGCTCCCAAGATGTGGACAGAGTTCTAGCCCTCCAGTAAGGAGAGGGCAAGACCCAGTACCTCACACACGTACAAGGCTATCAAGGGCTGGAGTGCAATGGTGCAATCTCAGCTCACTGCAACCTCAGCCTCCTGAGTAGCTGGGATTATAGGCGCCTCATGCCCGGCTAATTTTTGCATTTTTAGTAGAGACGGGTTTTCGCCATGTTAGCCAGGCTGATCTGGAATTCCTGACCTCAGGTGATCCACCTGCCTCAGCCTCCCAAGGTGTTGGTATTATAGCAGTAAGCCACTGCACGCGGCTTATTTAACTTTTATTTTAGGTTCAGGGTACATGTGCAGGTTTGTTATATAGGTAAATAGAATGTCATGGGGATTTGATGTGCAGATTATTTAGTCACCCAGGTAATAAGCAAAGTACCCGACAGGTAGTTTTTCAATCCTCTCCCTCCTTCCAACCTTCATCCTCAAGTAGGCCCTGGTGTCTGTTGATTCCCTCTCTGTATCCATGTGTTCTCATCATTTAGCTCCCACTTATAAATGAGAGCATGCAGTATTTGATTTTCTGTTTCTCATTAGTTCACTTAGGATAATAACCTCCAGTTCCATTCATGTTGCTGCAAGGGACATGGTCTTGCCCCTTTTAAAGACTCTGTAGTATTCTTTTTTTTTTTTTTTTTTTTTTTTTTGAGACAGATTCTTGCTCTGTTGCCCAGGCTGGAGTGCAGTGGCGTAATCTCAGCTCACTGCAGCCTCCACCTCCCGGGCTCAAGGGATTCTCATGCTTCAGCCTCTCGAATAGCTGGGATTACAGATGTGTACCACCATGGCCGGCTAATTTTTGTATTTTTAGTAGAGACGGAGTTTTGCCATGTTGCCCAGGCTTGTCTCGAACCCCTGGCCTCAAGTGATTCACCCGCCTTGGCCTCCCAAAGTGTTGGAATTTACAGAATGAGCCACTCACTGCATGAGGGCTTTTTATGTCTATGTAGTATTCTATGGTTTATATGCGCCACAATTTTATTATTATTATTATTGCTGAGACAGGGTCTGGCTCTGTCATCCAGGCTGGAGTGCAGTGGCATGATCTCAGCTCACTGCAACCTCCGCTTCCTGGGCTCAAGGGATTCTCTTGTCTCAGCTTCCCGAGTAGCTGGGACTACAGGTACACACCACCACACCTGGCTAATTTTTGTATTTTTAGTAGAGAGAGGGTTTCACCATGTTTCCCAGGCTGGTCTTGAAATCCTGGGCTCAAGCAATCCTCCTGCCTTGGCCTACCAAAGTGCTGGGATTACAGGCGTGAGTCACTGCAGCTGGCCCCACATTTTCTTTATCCAGTCAATCGCTGATGGTCATTTAGGTTTATTCCACGTCTTTGCTATTGTGAATAGTGCTGCAATGAACATAGGTGTGCATGTGTCTTCATAATGGAATAATTTATATTCCTTTGGTTGGGTGTATACTCAGCAATGGGAATTGCTAGGTCAAATTCTAATTCTATTTTGAGTTCTTTGAGAAACTACCACACTGCATTTATTTATTTATTTAGAGACAGGGTCTCTGTTACCCAGGCTGGAGTGTAGTGGCATGATCATAGCTCACTGAAGCTTCAAACTTCTGGGCTCAAGTGAGTGATCCTCTCACCTCAGCCTCCCAAATTGTTAGGATTACAGGGGCTTGCCACCAGGCCTGGCTAATGTTATTATGATTTTTATTTTCTAGAGACACGGTTTTGCTGTGTTGCCCAGGCTGGTCTCAAACTCCTTGTCTCAAGTGATCCTCCTGGCTTGGCCTCCCAAAGTGCTGGAATTACATGCCTAGCCCTACTCTGCTTTCCACAATAGCTGAACTAATTTATATTCCCACCAGCAGTGTGTTAGCATTCCCTTTTTTCCACAGCCTTGTCAGCATGTTTTCTTTTTTTTTTTTTTTTTTTGGCTTTTTGATACTAGCCATTCTGACTGGTGTGAGATGGTATCTCATTGTGGTTTTGATTCACATTTCTCTAATGATGAGTGATATTGAATGTTTTTTCATATGCTTGTTGGCTGCACACGTGTCTTCTTTTGAAAAGGGTCTGTTCAAGTCCTTCAACCACTTTTTAACGTGGTTGTGGGTTTTTGCTTGTTAATTTAAGTTTCTTATAGATTGTGGATATTAGACCTTTGTTGGATGCATAGTATGCAAATATTTCCTCCCATTCTGTAGATTATGCTTAGTTTGTTGATAGTTTATTTTTCTGTACAGAAGTTCTTTAATTTAACTAGGTCTCATTTGTCAATTTTTATTTATTTATTTTCTATTTCTATTTTATTTATTTTTTTTTTGAGACAGAGTTTCGTTCTGTCACCCAAGCTGGAGTGCAGTGACACGATCTCGGGTCACTGCAACCTCTGCCTCCTGAATTCAAGCGATTCTCCTGGCTCAGCTTCCCTAGTGGCTGGGATTGTAGGCGCCCTCCACCATGCCTGGCTACTTTTTGTATTTTTAGTAGAGACGGGTTTCACCATGTTGGCCAGGCTGGTCTCACACTCCTGACTTCAAGTGATCCACCCGCCTTGGCCTCCCACAGTGCTGGGATTGCAGGCAATTTTAATTTTTGTTTTTGCATTGTTTTTGGCATCTTGGTAGAAGCTTTAAAGACCTGACCTATGAGGAACAAGAAGAGGCCGTGCTTCAAGGATGGAAGATTTATTCTAGGAAACCTGGCAAACTGCTTCTGCTGTGGCTGCATTTGCAAGACTAGTCACCAGTTTGTCTTTAGTTAGACCTCACCAGCCAGCGGCAAATAGGAAAAAGCTGAGGCACTGTGGGAGCTGACATCAGTCTAATTAGGATAACAAAGCAGGTGGGATTTAGGTTAGAATTAAGGAAAGCAGAAGACTATTCTGAAAAGTGAGAGATCTGCTAATCACAAGCGGTTATAACTTGTGTTTGTTCGGTAGCTGATGAGTGCCCACTCAATGCCAGGAGCATGGCCGGAGGGAGGAGTATGAAGAGTATTCTACGAACAAAACCTAAAGCAGGTTATGAAAATGCAGAGGACAGGACCCTATCTATCTTGGAGGAAAGGCATCAAGGAAGGCTCCCAGGAAGTAGTGAGGCATTAGAGATAGATACGGAAGAAGAAGTCGTTGCTGGAGGGGATACAGCAGTGTCCCGAAGAAAAGCACCATGCACGAAAGAGATGGGCAGATTTAGGGAAGCAAGAAGCAAATGTGCTGGAGTGGATGAGGGGTAGCACAGGTGACGGGAAGGAAAAGGAGCGGGCAGAGAGAGGAAGCTGCTGCTTCTAACCTCCCCACTCTGAAAATCCCCAAGCGCCCAAGTTCTTATCTGCCATTTTTTGAGAGGTTAAGAATCCAGCTCTGTAGAGCTGAACTCAGGGGTCCCTGTATACCTTTGTGTTTGTCACCACTTCCCTCCACTCTCACTGTCGCCATGAAGTCCACTGAGGAAACCACTCCCCTCCACCAGCCCGACAGCAAGTCAGAAATGAAGAGGGAAGAGGAGCCAGTATCCCGCTCGCTTGTCTTGAAACTCTCCATTCAGCTCAGCCCTGACCCTGAGAGAGGAATGGGCTGAAATGGACGAGTTAGGGAGGGTGTTGGATTGTGGTAGGAATTTTGATTCCTCATTGAAATTTCTGGTCTGGTGAAGGGAGAGGCCTGGAGGCTGGTCCAAAGGGTGGGGGCTACCTTGGAATTTAGATTCATCTGGGTGCTCCATTGGCAAACTCTCATCATTAGCAAAATAAAAGACTGGCTCAATCCCCAGGGAGGGGGTCCTGGGGGCCGGAGTAGGGGAAGAGCGGGAGGAGGGGCTATGGCTTGTTTCAAAGGGGCTGGGGTCTCTGCCAGTTCTGGCACAGGCTACAGGCAAGCAGGATTCTCTCTTGTTCCCCTGCCCCTCCCCTTCTCCAATCTCTAGCCTCTGCCTTGGCATGAGGGTCTTTAGAGAAAAGAAAAGAAAAATGAGTGGGCAGAAGCAGCTGGATACAGTCAGGAGCGCATCTGCTCTCCCAGGCTGTCTCTTGGTCCTTGTTTTGCCCCTCCCCCCACACCCCTTCTTCCTCTGCGGGCTTCTGATAGGAGGACTGCAGCAGAGCTGGGGGAAGGGTAGGGAATTAGAGTGGGGCTGGGTGGTGGGAGAGAAAGTTGTTCCAAATATTAGCTGGTCTTGTGAGGTGTCCTCTTGGCTGGAGCCTGACCACCTAACTTACTGTTTTTTCCTCCAGTTGCTTCCTCCTTTCCCTCTGCTCCAGGCTGGAACTAAGGCAGAGGGGCGTGGTGGGAGGGAGGAAGGAGGAGCAGCGACGTTGGCTAGGGTCCCTTGTCTGATTCGCTGCTGGCTGGGGGCCAGGACTGCCTCCCTAAACAAACAGGCAGGGGCAGACAGCCCGCGGTTCAGTTGTTGCACTTAACTCCTCTTGCCACAGCAGGAACAAAAGGCGCCCGGAAAACCCTAGCTCTTCTCGGTCTCTTCCGTGAGC
This sequence comes from Aotus nancymaae, assembly GCF_030222135.1. Lineage (NCBI taxonomy): Eukaryota > Metazoa > Chordata > Mammalia > Primates > Aotidae > Aotus > Aotus nancymaae. The sequence continues at coordinate 3,191,358 of NW_026988488.1, forward strand.
ACAACCTGGCCCTGGGGCCGGAGAGCTCTCGATGCAGGCCCAGACACGAACTCCAGAACTCCGGAGGCAACAGCAAGGCTGGCCACACCACCCACCCCACCACCTCCGGCCCCACCACTCAACCAGCCGTCAGTCCCTTCACTGCCAGTGTTCGTAGACCATGCAAACAACCAAGTGAGTGAGCAGGGGCTGGCCGGGGTTGGGAGAGGTTCCTGGATTGGGAGTGCCAGCCTGTGCCCTCTTTTTTTGTCCTCAGGGACAAACATGGGAGGTCCAGACAAACTCTTCTCAGGGGGTAGGAGACACTGAAATGTTGGTCTCTGTAGGTGTTTTGACCTTCCCCCCACCCCAACCATTTGGTCTTCTGTGTTCCTCTTGCCCTCTCTCTCTCTCTCTCCCTCCTCCCAGTCCCCACTCTGTTCTTACTCCTTTCTATTCCCATGCAAGGAACTCATTAAGCCCAAAGCAATTTTAGAAAGACTCACAGAGGCTGCTAGTGCCAATGCTGCTGGTGCTGCTGCTGAGGAGTGCCCAGGACTGGGCGCCAGGGGAGTTGGAGTCAATAACCATCACTGTCAGATCTGCCGACCCCCAAGCCAGTTAGTTTCTCCAGTCAGGTACCTCCTACTCCCTGTGGAGGCCTGGGGATCTCTAAGGCCCTCCAGCTTCCGTGTCACGCCAATTTTCACTCTACTCTCTATCCTCTGCACTTAGCCTTCCTTGATGGCTCTTCCTTTTACTCCTTTCCCCATCGCACCCACCCCAGTCCCAAGTTTTCAAAGTGATGACAGAAGATTAAGAGACCCCTTCCCTATCCTGGCCATTTAGTCTGCAGTTGCCTGTCTGTAACTTCCCCTGCTGTATACCATGGCACAACTATTCTCTCAGAGCCACCAGACACCTCCCAAGAGTCCCTGAAAGACGTCTGTTTCCAGATTAGGCTGGTTTTTCTCTTGGAACTGCTGGGCCCAGGAGAGACTGGCCAGTCACTGTAACCACACTTGAGAGCTTGCTGTCCTCCTGATTCCTGAGAACCCAGGAGGAAAAGGCACCCCAGCTCCTTGCCCGAGATAGCCTCCCTTGGGTGCCTGGGCTGTCACATCCCTTCTGTAGCTCTCAGCCCCCTCCCTGCCCTGACCAAACCTGGGAGGGAGAGGAAGGCAGGACCCCGTCCTAACCCCTGTCATCCATCCTCTTGCCAGCAGATCCGAGACAGCAGACAAGCAGGTTCACAGTTTTCCATGGAAGGCTTGGGTAATAAACTGATCCTGAATGTTGGGGGTATACGCCACGAGACCTACATCAGCACCATGAGGGCCGTTCCATGTACCTGCCTCGACAAGCTGACTGAGCCATCCCCGCCTGGCACCCCAGCTGCTCAGGGCCCACTGGTCCAAGAGCTTTTCTTTTTCTCTCTTTCTTTCTTTCTTTTTCTGTCTTTCTTTCTGTCTTTCTTTCTTCTTTCTCTCTTTCTGTCTTTATGTTTGTGTTTCTGTCTTTCTGTCTTTTCTTTTCTTTTCTTTTTTTTTTTTTTTTTTGTTTTTTTGTTTTGTTTTTGACCAAGTTTTGCTCTTGTTGCCAAGGCTGGAGTGCAATGGCGCAATCTCAGCTCACTGCAACCTCCGCCTCCCAGGTTCAAGTGATTCTCTTGCCTCAGCCTCCCAAGCAGCTGGGATTACAGGTATACGCTACCACTAGTGTATTTAGTAGAGATGGGGTTTCACCATGTTGGTCAGGCTGGTCTGGAACTCCTGACCTCAGGTGATCCACAAGCTTCAGCCTCCCAATGTGCTGGGATTACAGGCTTGAGCCACCATGCCCAGCTGAGAGTTTTTCTTTGACCGCAATCCTGAGCTGGGCTACTACCATACTCAGCAACTGCACTGCCCTGCCAATGTTTGTCAGGATGTCCTAGAGGAGGAGTTGGCTTATTGGGGCCTGGTGGAAGTACCCTTGACCCTTTGCTGCTAGCGCGAGCTGAGTGGCAAGGAGACGCGTACCCAGGACTTTCTGTCCTGGGAGGCCTGTGAGAATGCCTGCGTGGATGAATGCCTTCTGCTGAACCCCATCGAAGGCCAGGGACTGGGGAATATTTGGAAACGGTGGCTATATGTGCTTCTTGACCAACCTCAGTCTTCCTTAGGGGCCAAGGTAACTCATTAACAGTGTGTGACACCATGCTGGACACTCCTACCTTCAAAGGACCCTCCCAAGTTGCCATAATTGCTATACACTTGGCATGGTGCTGGGGACTCAACTCTAAACACTGCCAGGACAATTTGAGGGCATCCCTCAAAAAGGGAAGCCAAGAAGGGTGGAAGTACGGTTAGAGAGGTGGGGATGCTGGCAAATGGGATTTCTGACATGCATCTTTTTCCCCAGTGCCTTTCCCTGATCTCCACACTCTTTGCCGTGTGTGCCCTGGTCATCCTCTTCCAGGAGATGGAGGTCCAGCTGGATTACTTCTCTGGCAACTTCACTACTATGGAACATGCGGTGGGTGTTGGAGAAAACCAGCAGCAGCAGTAGCAGCAGAACAACGGTCTTGTTGACCGTCTTGCCCCCGACCTGCTATACCTGGAGTTGCTCTGTGCCCTTTGATTTGGAACTGAGCTCTTTGCCCAGGCCATTTTCTGTCCTGATAAGGTGCGCTTCCTGTGTAGCCCTCTCAATCTAGCTGATACCTTCTGTTTGTTCATTGTGTTGGTGGAATTGATGGTAGGTGACAAGGCTGTAGGGCAACCCTATCTTATCCTAACCCTTGGGACCATTCGTTCTTTCTATGTCCTCAAGCTGGTTCGTCTCCCGGGCTTCCTTGAAAAGTCCTTGGCCGTGAGAGTCCTCGTTCATACCCTCCATTCTTCCTGGAAAGAGGTATGTGCCTTTCTCTTAATTTGGGTGGCTGAAATCTTATTCTTTGGCTTGCTTTTCCTCTGTGGGGAGCTCTTGGGTATGTCCATTTCAGGTCAAAGTGAGCCCCACTTTGGAGACATCTTTACATGTCTCTGGTGGACTGCCATAACTCTCACCACTGTCAGCTATGGAGATGTCTACTCCCTCTCTGCTCTGGGCCGGCTCACTGCTGTTGTCACAGCCACTGTGGGCATGTGCACTGGTGTCTGGCTGGTTCCTGTGCTCCTGGTCCACTTCCAGCGCTATTATGCTGTAGCCCTAGCTCACCGGAAACTAAGGCCCAGTGGGACCCTGTAATATGCCCATTGATCAGGAGTAATGGACCCCACCTTCCCTTCTTTCCTTTTGCCAGTTTCTGATGACAGATAATAATTTCTGGCTTTGGCAAAGAATCCTTCAGAAGGAGCCCCAGATCTTGGCAATTTCTGCTAGTCAGGATCAGCTAACCATGGACTGCAGGTCAGACTTTTCCATATCATCAAGGGGACACCCTGAAGGAAGGGGCCTAGGGGCAAGGCTAGCTAGGCTTCAGCTTTCCCCTGCCCCACCCTAGGCCTTTTTCTTAACCCTGGAGTGACCAGGAGCGATAGAAAGTAGTTCTTCCTGTATTGGTGCTATATCTCCCTCTCAACCAGTTCTCCCCTTCCATCTCCTCATCCCTGCTCCTGCCATCTAGACTAGGGTCCAGATGAGAGACTTCTGAGTGATGGTAGTCATAGGATAGCAACATCGATTACCTATGAATATCAATGGTGATTGTCTGTGGGTATTGATAGTAATTGTGTGTACCTGACAGCAACTGGTTATGGGTATTGATGACAATTGGTACCTTCAGTGCCCAGGCATAGCCAGATTATAGCATTGCTCCCCCTACTGCTCCCAGGACGAATGCTCCTTAGAGCCGTAAGTCCTTTGGAGGTTCTCAGAGACTCCCAGCAGATGCGGGTCAGCCAGGTCTGAACCAAAGCACTCTAACTCCATGACATCCTCTTCATCCCATTTTTAAAATTTTTTTTGAGGTGGAGTCTCGCTCTGTCACCAGGCTGGAGTGAAGTGGTGCAATCTCGGCTCACTGCAACCTCCACCTCCCAGGTCCAAGTGATTCTCCTGCCTCAGCCTTCTGAGTAGCTGGGACTACAGGTGTGCACCACCACGCCCAGGTAATTTTTTAATTTTTAGTAGAGATGGTGTTTCACCATGTTGGCAAGGATGGTCTCAATCTCTTGACCTCGTGATCCTCCTGCCTCAGCCTTTCAAAGTGCTGGGATTATAAGCATGAGCCACTGCGCCCAGCCTCTCTTCATCCCATTTTGTCCTTGCCCACTCCTCCCCATCTTTGTGACCTTTTCATAATATTTTAGATAGAGTATTAGCCATCATTAGTCACAATATATTAGTTAATGTTAGTCACAATATCTCAGCCATGATAACAGTATGTAATTGCCTAAAGATATGAAATGTAATCGTTGCACATTACATGGACAGGAATGAAGGAACTGGGATTGTTGGCAACAATATGCAAGCGATTTCCTCTTCCAGATTAACAAACAATTTTGAGCCAGGCACAGTGGCTCACACCTATAATCCCAGAACGTTGGGAGGCCGAGGTGGGCGGATCACTTGGGCTCAGGAGTTCAAGACCAGCCTGACCAATATGGTAAAACCCCATCTCTACTAAAAATACACAAATTAGCCTGGCATGGTGGTGCATGCCTGTAATCCCGTCTACTCAGGAGGCAGAGGTAGGGGAATTGCTTGAACCCAGGAGGCAGAGGTTGCAATGAGCCTGGATTGCAGCACTGTACTCCAGCCTGGGGAACAGAGAGGGACTACAGCTCAAAACAAGACCAATTTTGATTTTGCTCATTTATTAATCCTTTATTATTTTTTCCAAACACTTTTCAGTACCTATAATGGGTCTACCCCAATCTTCACTGCTAGCTTCCCACCCCTATTTTTGTTTTTTTTTTTTTTTTTGCTACCTTCATGCTTTTTCCTCCCTGCTTTTCCTGTGGTGCTTCCCACCATACACATCTTTTGGAAATGGCTTCTAAGAGGAAGAGAAGGGACCACCTCAGGTCTGACTTCAAATCAAGCCACTGGGTTGTCTGAGGAAGTACCCCAACCAACTAGTCTGAACTGGGAGGTTGAATTGAGCCCCTGCTGTTGCTGAAGCTGTGAGAATAATTCTGTTTATAAAACTTTTAAATAAAATATTCATCAAAGTCTTTTTCCCAGCGTCTGTCTGGTTTTTCTCGGAGAGGCATTTGGGCATCAGCAGTGGTAGGAGTGCTGCAATGACCTAATGACAAGACCATATAGGCAAATTATTTTATTTTATTTTATTTTTTTGAGAGGGAGTCTTTGCTCTGTTGCCCAGGCTGGAGTGTAATGGCATGATCTTGGCTCACTGCAACTTCTGCCTCCCTCCCAGGTTCAAGCAATTCTCCTGCCTCAGCTTCGGGAGTAGGTGGGATTACAGGTGCACACTACCATGCCCGGCTAATTTTTGTATTTTTAGTAGAGATGGGGTTCCACCATGCTGGCCAGGCTGGTCTCGAACTCCCGACCTCAGGTGATCCACCTGTCTTGGCCTCCCAAAATGCTGGGATTATAGGCATGAGCCACCATGCCTTGCAGGCAAATTGATAGGGTAAAAATCAGTTTGTTATCTTCATTGAGTCTGTGCTTCACAATAAACATTACCGCTCACAGACACCTTGATTGGGAGAGAAACACTTTTTGCTTGGTAACAGGTTGAGGAAGGGAAGGAGACAGGTCTAGGAGTTGCTGGTGGAAACTGGGTAATTATCAGAGGTGGGAGATTGTAGGCAGAGAGGTTTCCATCTAGGGAGCACTGAGAGAGGATCAGAATTATGGCAAAACATCAAAGACAATCTCGACCTTCTCATTGCCTAGAAGTGCAAGGTGTTGGAGCTATTTGCTGCTTTCAGAGACCATTCTAGTCCACTGCCCTTAAGTTACAGTTAGGAAAAAGTGAAGTTTAGAGAAATGGGGGAATTTCCCCAAGGGCACAAAGGGGAGTAGTGGCAGAACTGAGAGTTCTGTCACCTCAGAGCAATACTATATCAATATTTGTTAACTCACCAGCATCAGAGGTGGGTTGTTAGAATTTCCAACAAAAGTAGAGAAGACTGTGCCCTGTTGTAGGCAGCAGCAATGGTGGTGATGGCATGAGGGGATGGTGGTGGGATGAAGTGGTGGCTATATGGGACTAGGATGTAATGGAAAGCCTTGGCAGCTTGAATGAGTAGGCTTGGCTGTTAGGGTTGAAAGGACCTTTAGGAATTGGTGGGCTCTACTTGGGTAGGGACAGAGAAGCATAGAATACCACAGAACATTATAAAAGAGCTGTATGGAATGTCAGGGCTGGGAGAAAGCTGGAAGCTCATCAGGTTCAACTCACTCCTGTTTTAGGTGGGGAAACTGAGGCCCAGAGAGAGGCTGAAACTTGACCTGGTTTCTACAGTGAATCAGGAGAGAAGTAGGGCTGCAACCATCCCTGTCACACAGGAGAAACACTGGCTGCCTTTGTTGTTACTCTTGCATCTGCGCTGGATGGTCAGACCCTATAACCAAGAGAGATGGGGGAATGGAGCCCAGTGTTTCATGGCCTGCTTAGTAGTACTTATATAATAAAACATTGTAGAATGACACCAGTGAACGCCTTAGTATGCACCCATTTCTGTAACATAACCCTATATCTGAACCCATCCTACACCTCCAGCATGTAATGTCTTGCAATACTGATTCCAAAGAGCCCCTCAAGTTTAGTGATACCCTGAGACTGAGCCCACAGATCCCCTAGACAGTAGAGCCTTCCCTGAATACCAAGCACTCCCCAGTCTTTCTCATGATTTAGTCTTTCTCATGATTAGGTTCTCTCTCCCACACTAAGATCACTTCTTTTTTCTGTCCAGGCATAAATTTTATCTTCTCTGAGGAGGGAAGGGAGTAGATGGGGATACTGAAAAGCACTTTAATTTGAGGAGTTCTTGCCATATCTTTGCCCCACATGTGAAAACTTCTCAGCCATGGAACTAACTTGTTCCTATACCCACTCTCACAGCGCAGTCACACTCCACCCCCATTCATCCATACCCCTGACATTTACTCACTTTGCCCATGGCAGAGACCCTACTGGCCATGCTCTTGGCACAGCCCTGGAAAGCCTCTTGTTCTGGTCACTAGGTGAGAAGGTCCAGTCTTCCAGAACACACTTCTTATCTGGATTTCTCTCATTATGGGGGAGACTCGGAGGTCTATAGACCAATCCCAGCATAATTCTCGCCCTATCTAGTGAAGTACTCAGTGATCTCTTGCACCCCACTCTGGCCTCAGCTCTTTAGCAGTTGCCACAGCAAGTGGTCTAGTTGGGCCTGCACTTCCAGGTCAAACCCATAGAGGGCAACCACTTGCCAGTTTATGAGAAATTGCTCTGGGTGTGGCCTCTCCCTTTCTTCACTTCCTTTTCAGTGCCTGTAAAATTCTAGAACCACAGGCTGTCAGAATCAGAGGGTGTGTTTAGATAACTTACATTTGAATACCCTCATGATAACGATAGAGAAACAGGACCAGAGAAGAGATGAGACCAGTCTAAACTCAGACAGTGATTCACTCTGTGGCAGTTAGGGCTAGAATCCACATTTCCGGAATGTCAGTTCAGAACTATTGAAACACACTGCCAAGCATCTGACCCAAATGCCTCATTTTATAGTTGTGAAAACTGAGGCGCAGGAAAGAAGTTGACTAAGGTTGTACAGTCGTTGTGATAGAGCTAGGACTCAAATCCAGGTCTTCTGAATCCCAGTCTAGATTTAGAAACATAATGTTAGGCATCTAGTTCATCCTGTTGGTTTTTTTTTTCTTTACAGAAGAAAAGAGCTCAGAGAGGGAATGTCATTTACATGAAGCCACAGAATAAATTAGTGACACTCAGAACTGGAGCCCATGGCTGGCTGTAGAACTGGGACTGAATGGAAATTGGGAACTCTGACTTCTAGTCTCCAAGAAACCTCAATACTTTGGGACCCCAGTGTCTCGAAATTAAATAGCAGAGGTAGGGGTGCAGTCCTTGCTTAAGCTGACTATGAATCCCCAGGAGGCTGGAATCTGGGGCATAGTGTGGATGTATGTGTGTTGAGAAGGAGGGGTCTGCTTTGGCCCCCTCCAAAAATCTCTTGACAAATGGCTCATCTCATTTCTCCTCTTTCAAGGCCTTTGGCTTTGAGAGTGAGAAGATGACTCACTCGTTGCCCACAGTTGCCGCTGAGAACATAATTGCTAGCTGGGACATCACCATAGCACCCAGCCATCACATTTGCAGAGTAGTGTTTTGTTTTTGTCAAAGCTCTTTCCTATTTTTCTTTTTTCATTTCAGCTTCCTCAAGCTCCAGGGAGCCAGATGAGGCAGATACCATTACCTCTTTTTTTTTTTTTTCATAAAGAAGAAACTCATTTATGGAGGGGTGAGGGGAATGAGGAGGGAGCTGAACCGGTGTTGAACAGACTGAGACTAAATCCCCAGTCCTTTGATTTCCAGCTTTCTGGAGTGTTCTGCATAGATACCCAGAGTCCCAGAGGAGTCATCAGTGTCCCTCAAATGCCTGATGACAGCTCCCTCCCTCATTTATTAATCACTGAGCCTGGGACCAGATACTCTATTGGGCTTTCACTGGAGACAAAGGTGACCCAGACCATGCCTTTAAGTGTTCACAATCTGCATATTGATTAGGTCATCACTCTGCCCATTTCAATCCTCAGCTTTCTCGTCTTCTACTAGAAAAATAATCCCATTAGTGTTTTATTTTATTTATATATTTATTTGAGACAGGGTCTCACTCTGTTGGCCAGATTGCAGTGCAGAACTCAATCACAGTTCACTGAAACCTCAACCTCCTGGGCTCAAGTGATCCTCTCACTTCAGCCTCTTCTGAGTAGCTAGAATCACCATACTTGGCTTATTATTATTATTATTATTATTTTTGTCAAGATGGCATCCCACCATGTTGCCCAGCCTGAACTCAAACTCCAGGACTCCAGAGATCCTCCCACCTCAGCCTCCCAAAGCACTGGGAATAGATGTGACCCACCTGGCCCAGCCTTATTTTATTATTTATGAGACAGGGTCTGACTCTATCCCTCAGGCTGGAGCACAATGGTGTGACCATGGTTCACTGCAGCCTCAACCTTCTGGGCTCAAGTGATTCTCCCACCTTGACCTCCCTAGTAGTTGGGACCACAGGCATGTAGCATCATGCCCAGCTAATTTTTAAATTTTTTGTAGAGTTCAGGCACAGTGGCTCATGCCTGTGATTCCAGCACTTTCGTAGGCTGAGGCGGGCAGATCACCTGAGGTCAGGAGTTTGAGACCAGCTTAACCAACATGGAGAAACCCCGTCTCTACTAAAAATACAAACTTAGCCAGGCCTAGTGGCGCATGCCCGTAATCCCAGCTATGCAGTAGGCTGAGGCAGGAGAATCACTTGAACCCAGGAAGTGGAGGTCGTGGTGAGCCGAGATCATGCCGTTGCACTCCAGCTTGGGCAACAAGAGCAAAACTCCATCTCAAGAGTGATATATATATATATATACACACACACACACATACACACACACGTGTATATATATGTGTATATATATATTTGTATAGATGGGGTCTTGCTATGTGGCCTAGGCTGGTCTTAAATTCCTAGCCTCAAGTGATCCTCCCACCTCGGCCTCCCAAAGTGTTGGGATTACAGGTGTGAGCCACCACGCCCAGTCCAATAGTGCTTTTTGACTGTTGACATTGAATTAATTTTGTAACCTTTTCAGAGCACTTGATTAGGAGTCAGAACACCAGCATTCTAGTTCCAGTTCTTCTGCTATTTCACTGTGTAATAGTGAGCCAGTCCTTTCCTATGCGTGGGTTTCAGCTTTTACATCTGCAAAAATGATGGTGCGAGGTGTCAGGAGAGAGCAGGAACACGATTTCTAAGAACATCTGGCTCAGATCATTTAGGAGATGAAGACCCTTTGTAACCTGTGGGCAGTGTTGTTTCTTTGGGTGAAAGACTGGAGGGTGGGAGCCAGCTGGCCCTGTTATAAGACCCCTGTTATGAGACCTTTCATCCTGCTGCCTTCCTCCTTAGCTTTGTGAGATACCATTCCCCAGGAGCAGGGAACTTGAGCTTTCTGATAAACTCAGAGGGATCCCATTTCTACCTCTCCTCAACAACAGCACTCAGGAAGCACCAGAACTATTTTGGGTTGGAAGTTATTCAGCCAGATTCTGAGGTTGAGGTTCGTGAAACAGAGAGAGAATCAGAGAAGGAGAAGAGAGAGGCATAAAGGAAGAGGCAGAGAGACAGAGAGAAGGAAGAAAGAGGTTGGGGAGAAAGAGGGAAAGACTAAGAGCAAAAAAAGGAGGAGAGAGGAAAAAGAGAGTGGGAGTTAGAGATGGACAGAAACAGAGACAGGAAGGAAAAGAGAGACAGAGAAACAGAAGAAAGAGGGAAACAGAGAAGGGAAGAGGAGAGAGGAGAGAAAAACAGGAAAAAAGAAACAAGGAGAGAGAGAGAGAGAGAATATGAATGAATATGATAATATGATAGTGGACATACCTAGTTCCAGGCTGCTGCATGAGAGAAGCTGCATAAAATCTTGTGTCTTGAATAGAATCTAGAAGCAAAAGAACCCTTGAAAAAATTGAGGCCAGAGAGCAGTTGAGCTTTATTCATAGTCACACAGCAAGCTGGTGGCAGTGCCAGGACTCAAACCCATGACTAGGATAGAGTAGCTCAAAACAGACTGGCCCGAGAGTCTAGTGGCCTTGAGGTTTGTTAGTGTGTCTTTGAGGGACTGCGGGCAGTGCAGTAACACAGGAGGAGTGCCAGCACATTGTCTGCCGCAGAGTCAGCACTGGCTTCAGGGAGTTTTCCCCTTTTCCCCCATCAGCTCTCCTCTGAGGACAGAGACATACAACATACACTTATGCCTATGAAGGCTGACTGGGATAAGTTTGGTTCTATAACATAGTACTTTTGGGAGATTAGAGGCGTACTTCATGGAGAAGGTAACTTTTGGGTTGGGGATTGACGGGTGACAACACCAACCAAAATTTTAATTGCGGCCTGGCGTGCTGGCTCATGCCTGTAATATCAGCACTTTGGGAGACTGAGGTTGGTGGATCACCTGAGGTCAGGAGTTCGAGATCAGCCTGGCCAACACGGCAAAATCTCTACTACACATTAAAAACGAAAAAAAAAAAAGAAACAAAACAACTAGCCAGGTGTGGTAGCACACGCCTGTAGTCCCAGCTACTGGGGAGGCTGAGGCAGAAGAATCGCTTGAACCCGGGAGGCGGAGGTTGCAGTGAGCTGAGATTGTGCCATTGCACTCCAGCCTGGGTGACAAGAGCAAAACTCCACCTCAAAAAAAAAATTACAAAGATGCACTTATTCTTTAAAAAAACATTCAAAGTAGGTAGGATTTTGATAGGTGCAGAAGGAGGTGGTTCTAGTTCAAGAAAATAGCACAGAGGGTAGGAGAACTTGAGGAGGACATGAATAGGCAGCGGAGCAAGATGTCATCTGCCTTCCGGAGGACAGAGGGCATGAAAAAGGGGTCCCAGGTTTTGGTCACCCCATGAATGATAGGTGTCTGGGTCGGCTTGTGATGATAGTGGGGAAGAAAGAGAGGCTTTTGAGCAGGGATTCAGTAAGAACAGGGTTGAGTTCTAGGAAGATTCCCTCTGGCAGGCAGCCCTATGGAGGATGAATTGGAGAAAAGATGCTGGCACCAGGGAGCCTTGATAGAAGATCTTTGCTGTAGTCCAGGTGACATAGGTAATAAGAATCTGATGTGATGTGGTGGGGGTGGGTATAGATGCAGTAGTTTTGGGGATGGCTTTCTAAGACTCCTTTAGAGAAAACATAGGATCTGAACTAGGACGATTGTGGAAGGAGCAAGGAGAGAGATGAGCAGAGGGCCAGAATGCAGCCACCCCAAACTCCAGACAGGTAGCTGTCTTTTCCTAGTTTATGGTTGGAGTGTGTGTGTGTCTTTTTTAAAATTTGTGTTGGCTGCTCTGAGAGTTTGTGTGTCTCCCAATGTGCATGCGCAACCTCCTGCATGTGCATCTGTGTATGGATGTGCATCTCCAGGTGTCTCAATGCGTCTGTACCTTGCTCTGTGCATGTTTCACCTAATCCATGCTGTGGTTAAACTGATTGGCTAGAGGAATGACTTCACATTGCTTCATGCATCTTAGAGTGCAGAAATAAGCATCTTTGCTCCCAAACGTGCTTCTTAATTCTGTTTGCTAAGCTAGGCTGTGGTGGATTTGATTGGCTAAAAGAGCTATTCTGCATTGCCTGCGCTTCGTGGCATAGCTACAGCTTGAAATCCTATTACTGCTGGCTGCAGGAATTACCATAATGTGTTTGGCTTGATTTTCCAGACAGTAATTTAGGACCGTGCCACCTCTCAGTGCAGATCCACCCAGTTAAATGAGAAGCAGAACTGGGAATCTTTTTTGCAAACAAAACTCTGACCCATTAAGAACTCTCTGCTGCTTTGCTAAGGGAATAGAGGGGAATGCAACCTTAAAGGACCCCACAACTCTGATTATGGTTTGATTCTGCCCAGAGACAGAAGTATAGAGTCCACACAGGCTTCAGGCATCTTATAGAATTTAGACCATTTCTTTAATTTTCTTTTCATTCCAGTCTGTGAAATGGGGAGTGTTCAAATCATGCTTTCTTCTCATTCTCAAGAAGTGTCAGCTCTATCAAGCACAGTAGGCTCTCAATAAGTATTTATTGCCTTGAAATTGAATTATGGCTATCTAAGCCAAAGCCCAGAGAGAAGGAGAAATTTATTCAAGATCTCACAGAGGAATCTGAACTTGAATCCTGGATTCTGGATTTCCTGGTAAGAACTCTTACAACAATGTCATCCTGCCTTGTGATAGCTCAGGTTCAGAACTCTGGCAGTGGAGAGATTATATACTGCTCTGACCAATGTGTGATAGTCCAGTCTCTTTACCCCTCTGGGCCTCAGTGCTCTCATCTGCACCGTGGGAAGATTAGTCTACAAGCTACTGAGCAGGCCTTTCTAGTTCTTTTCCTAGGAATCTGTGACCAACACTGAGAACATAAACCTGTGGGCCCTTGGGTGGGATGAAGAGGGGAGGAAGCAGTTGGGGCCTGTCTCAGAAGCTGTGTGTCACACCTTCCTCCCTCTCCCCTGACTCCAAATCTCCATTAAAAGCAGTAGAATAACTTTTCCGGTTTGGGAATTCTCTGACCCAAAAGCCACTGGGCCTCTGGGAAGTGGGACTGCATGTCCAGCCTACAGCCTCCAAATGCCTTATAGGGCTAGAAAGGCCAAAGTGGCTGGCTGGGCAGGTGGGAAATGGTTGGCTTGGAGAACTTCCCCATTTTTGGAGGATCTAATCCTGGTGGGGAAGGGAGGTGACTGCCACTCAGCCCTGGCAGGTTGACAGGCTGGGCTGAACCAGTGTGTTCTGGAAAGGCCAGGAATGATGTCATGGGACACTTTGGGCTGCAACAACAGGAAACCACTGAGTGTTTACATTGGCTCTCAGAGCTCAGGCAGCCTGTTTTTTCTACACTTCCTCAGTCTATCTGTTTCCTCTGATTCAAATACTATGAAGAGGGACTCATTGCCCATGCTAGGGAAAGTGGAAAGGAGGCCCAAGAAGAAAGAGCCTCCTTCCCAGCCCAGAAGACCAGATGCTTGGGAGGAAAGGCCAGCTTTACCCTAGCTGGGCTCCTGCCAAGAACAGATCTTAGGGTAGGGAAGCAAGACAGTTAGGGCCTAAGTCTTGATGAATTCCAGTGCTCTACAGCTCCATGGAAAGCAACTTCAAAATTCTTCCAAAGACCCAGGTTCTAAACTTGGAAGCCCTCTTGTATCTCCTTCTGATCTAATCAGTTACCAAATCTCATGAATTAAATCTAATTGAATCAATTTTAACCAACAGTGGGTTTGTGTGAAAAGTGCTGTGTTGTGCTGTCTGTGTCTGTGTCGGGGAGGCAACACAGGTAGTGGGTAGGACACAAAGATAAAAAAAAGTTGTTGCCCTCAAGGAATTAATGATGGAGTGACAGAGTGACAGCAGGATGTCCTCCATCTGTTTCTGTCTCTTCATCCCCAAGGCTGCTGCCCCAGTTCAGGAACACCCATCATTTCCCATCTGCATGCAACAGTCTTTTAATGGGTCTCCCTGTTTTCAGTCTTTTCCTCTCTCATGCTTTCTCCATAATTATATTGAAGTGACTGATATAATTATGGAAGAAGCCTCTCCATCTCCACATTCTCTCATCAAGCCTCCCAGATGGTGTGGCAGGGTGGCTCCAAGTTTAGTCTTGGTGTTAGGCAGACCTGGGTTTGAGTGGGTACCTTACCATTCGCTATTGGCTGTGTGACAGTGGGCAGTGGCTTTGCTTTTCCAAATCCCTTGTTTCTCTAGCTGTAGCTTCTTGGCAAACTGAAGATAAATACTACCTCATGGGGGCATTGTGAGAATTAAATGAAATAATGTATGTATGGTGCCCAGTACAGAGTTAACACTTGGTAAATGGCAGCTCTAATTACCATGCCTCAGATGTGTCGTGTTCATTTCTATTTCAGCTCCTTTGCCTCTTCTGAAACAGGCTCCTTTCTCTTAAAGACTACGGCAACTGAGAGGGACCTTAGAGACCATATAGAGGAGTCTGATCACCCCCACTGAGGCCAGGGAGGAGAAACAATGTGCTCACATCTACACAGAAAATGAATTCCAGGCCAGGCACTGTGGCTCACACCTGTAATCTCAGCACTTTGGGAGGTCAAGGTGGGTGGATCACCTAAAGTCAGGAGTTCGAGACCAGGCTGGCCAACATGGTGAAAACTTGTCTCTACTAAAAATACAAAAATTAGTTGGGCGTGGTGGCGGACGCCTGTAATCCCAGCTACTCAGGAGTCTGAGGCAGGAGAATTGCTTGAAGCTGGAAGGTGGAAGTTGCAGTGAGCTGAGATCACAACACTGCACTCCAGCCTAGGGTGACAAGAGCAAAACTCCATCTCAAAAAAAAAAAAGAAAAAAAGAAAAAAAATGAATTGCAGAACCTCAACTAAAAAAATTTTTTTTTTTTTTTTTTTTTTGAGACGGAGTTTCACTCTTGTTACCCAGGCTGGAGTGCAATGGTGTGATCTCGGCTCACTGCAACCTCCGCCTCCTGGGTTTAACCAATTCTCCTGCCTCAGCCTCCCGAGTAGCTGGGACTACAGGCGTGTGCCACCATGCCCAGCTAATTTTTGTATTTTTTAGTAGAGATGGGGTTTCACCTTGTTGACCAGGATGGTCTCGATCTATTGACCTCGTGATCCACCTGCCTCGGCTTCCCAAAGTGCTGGGATTATAGGCGTGAGCCACCGCGCCCGGCCCCTAACACTTTTCAAATGTTAACTCATTTTATCCTTACCGCAACCCTGTAAGGTCGGTAGTAGGGATAACTACTATTATTAGATCGGTTTAATAGATTGAAGGACAGGCTCAGCTAGGTTAGGTAACTTGCCTAAGTTTGCACATCTGGAAATGACAGATCCAAGATATGAATCTAAGTAGTCTGACATCAAGTAGTGGAGTGCTAGAAATGTGATTAGTGTGACTAAGGAATTTAATTTCTAATAATAGTTTATTTTAATAAATCTTAAGTTAAAATTTAGTAGCAACTTGAAGCTAATGGCTACCATGTCAGACAGGATGGTTCTAGGCTACTATAGTGCTTCTTCAGACTCCAGAAGGATGAAAACCATATCTAATAAACTTTTATGTCATTACATTGCCCTGCACTGTGCATGGCACATCTACCATTATGTTCAAATTCAGCTATGTTGGCAGGCTCTTGTGATCCAGGCAAAAAGGGAGCCTACAATACAATATGGTAGTCACATTCAAGAGGGACAGAGGGGACATATTTGAAAGATTATCATTATCACTATCATCATCATCACCATTATCATAGTAAAATTAATAGGTAATTAAGTACTTACTTATGTGCCAGGCAACTGTTTTAAGTGCTTTACATAGATTAATTCATTTGTTTCTTACAACAACTTCATAAAGTAGGCTTAGGTACTATTACCATCATTCCCATTTTGCAGGTAAGGGAAGGAGGCATAGAAAGGTGAAGTGACTAGTAAGTTGCAGAGCCAGAATATAAGCCAAGGCAGGCTGGTTTTAGAACCCAGTGTCTTAACAATGACTCTATATCATGCACTGGAGCAGAGGACAGATGTCCGGGGAGCAATATGAAAGCTTCGGTTTGATTCATGGTAGGGTTGTGGTGCATGTGGGATGTCCAGAGGAAAATAGCCAGTAGATGTTTGGCCATGTGGGTTTTGAGCTCAGAGAAGAGTGCAGGATTAGAGATAGAATATTGGAAATGATCAGCATAAAGGTGGCAGTTGAAGCCACAGGAGTACCTGTCATCCCACAGGGAAAGTGTACGGTGTTAACACTATGCACCAACATAAAGGAGGGATTCTCTGATAGTATATTTGAAGTAGAATGAATAGGCTCCTTTTGAAGGCGGCAGCAGATCAGAAATAAGTATAGGGAGCAAGAAAGGCAGAGAAAGGGATTGAACTAAACATCTTTCCCCCAAACCTGCTCTTCTCGAGTGATCTCTACCTCAGTGAGTGGCTCCACCATCAATATAATTAGACAAACCCAGAATCTGGGGATCACCTCTAACTCCTCCATCTCCTTCACCTCTCATATTCAATCTATTGTCAAGGTCTGTTGACTCTTTTCTCAAAATTTATCTGGAACCTAATCTCTTCTGCCCGCCTCCACCACCACTACCCTAGTCTAAGCTACCATCACATTTCATCTCTATGACTGAACTAGCCTCTTTCCTGGTCTCCCTGCTTCCATCCTTACCTCTCTACAGTCAATGCTCAACCCAGCATTCAGAGTGATCATGTTAAAAACAGATTGGTTTATGCCATTCCTCTATTCACAACTAGCCCATGGCTCCTCCAGCACACTCAGGACTTATGATCCTATTAAAGATGCCTCAGCCTCTGTCCTGGGCTCCAGATTAATGTTTGACATCTCCATTTGGATGTCTCACTGGTAAATTAAAGACAGCCAAAACAGAACATTGCCACTCCAAAGCTTGTTCCTACACAATCTTTTCTACCAAAGAAACATGGCACCACCATCCACCCAGGTAGTACGCCAGAAATCTAAGAGTTAGCTTTGCCTCCTCTTTCTCTATTACCCCTAACCATTCAGCCTATCAGCAAGTCCTGCTGCACTCAGAGCTACACTCAGAATATATCCCTAAAACATCCACCTCTATCCTCATTTACTTCCCATCAGTCCGGTCCAAGTCCCTATCACCTGTCACCTGGATGACTTGCCCTAGCCTCCTTACAGGTCTCCCAGATGCCACCCTTGCCCCTTACAACCCATTCTTTACAGGAAATCCTGAAGAATCATTGAAAAACATAGATCATGCCAATCCCCTGCATGAAACTCTCCAGTGTCTTTCCATCACATGAGGACCACAAGCCAAATTCTTTGCCATAACCCACAAGGCTACATAATCTAGTCTCTGCAGATTTCTCCAGCTCCTCCTACTACTCACTCCTTTTCTCACAATTCAGCCACTCTGATCATTTTTCTGCTATTTGAACAGATCGAACCCATCACCACCTCCTCTCCTTACTTATCATTTGATTAACTCCTTCCTCATGCATCAGCTCAGATAGTCACCTGCCCTGAGAGACTCTTTTCCATATCCCAGACTAGGAAATTCCTTCTGTGTGTCACTCTCACAGCATCCTGCCCTTCTCCTTCACAGCATTAAGCCTAAGTTAAATGGTTAATTTAATTAATTATTTAAGAGACAGGGTCTTGCTCTGTCACCCCCACTGGAGTGCAGCGACGTGATTACAACTCACTGCAGCTTCGACCTCTCAGGCTCAAGCAATCCTCCCACTTCAGCTTCCCCAGTGACTGAGTCTATAGGTATGCACCACCATACTGAGTTGTTTTTTATTTTTTTATATTTTGAGACAGAGTCTCGCTGTCCTCCAGACTGGAGTGCAGTGGTGCACTCTCGACTCACTGCAACCTCCACTTTCCAGGTTCAAGCAATTCTTCTGCCTCAGCCTCCTGAGTAGCTGCGACTACAGGCATGTGCCACCATGCCCCGCTAAGTCTTGTATTTTCAGTAGACAGGGTTTCGCCATGTTAGCCAGGCTAGTCTCAAACTCCTGGGCTCAAGCAATTTTCCTGCCTTAGTGTCCCAAAGTTCTAAAATTATATGAGCCACTGCGCCCATCATGATTGTCAATTTAATTACTGGATTGCAACCTCCATGAGAACAGGGATTGTCTGTGGTAGAATTCTATCCCATATGACTAACACAGTGGGTGCGATATAGTATTTTTTTTTTTTTTTTGAGACAGAGTTTCGCTCTTGTTACCCATGCTGGAGTGCAATGGCGTGATCTCGGCTCACCGCAACCTCTGCCTCCTGGGTTCAGGCAATTCTTCTGCCTCAGCCTGCTGAGTAGCTGGGATTACAGGCACGCGCCACCATGCCCAGCTAATTTTTTGTATTTTTAGTAGAGATGGAGTTTCACCATGTTGACCAGGATGGTCTTGATCTCTTGACCTCGTGAACCACCCGCCTCGGCCTCCCAAAGTGCTGGGATTACAGGCATGAACCACCGCGCCCGGCCGCGATATAGTATTAATTCATTTGCTCATTCATTCATTCAAAAATATTTATCAGACACTCACTATTGGCCAGTTACTGTTCTAGGAGCTTGAGGTACAAAGCAGACATAAATGACTTGCTTTCATGGAATTTACATTCCAGCGGGACACACACTGAATAGTAGGTATTATATTTGATATTTATTGGATTTGTGATCTTGAGCCTGAGCAGAACTGTATTACTTAGTTTATTCATTTCTTCAACAAACATCTATTGAATATTTTCAATGGACCAGGTACTTTATACATCCTTTTATTTAATCTGTAAAACAACCCTATGAGAGAGATATCATTAGCCCCATTTCTAAGAAAGAAAAATTGAGGTCAGAGACGTTTAGCAACTTGCCTTAGGTTAAGTAGCAAGCAGTCAACTGCAGGTAGTTTGACCACAAAGCCTGCCAGCTTACTCATCACACTACAACATACTGCTTTTGACAAGTCAGTTCTGGTCCTAAAATGATACAAAGCAACCCCTGTAGGACCACTGACCCAGAGGGAGACCTTGAGAAAATGAAGCCATGGAGAAAGCTCCCAGCCTAGATCAGGCCTGATATATCAATGTACTCTCCATTCCATATGGTGCACCCCGATGTACTCTCCATTCCTTATGGTGATAGAGTAGTCCTCATAACTGGTTTTTTTTTGACAGATGGGGAAAATAGAGACACAGGGTCAGGAAAGAAGTCACAGAAAGGCACATTGGCAGTGAAGAAAGACCCTGGCACCCTTGTATTCAAGATATCATAGAATAAGGCACTGATAGTTAACTTCAGGAAGGAGGAGGCCAAAGGTGGTGGCTACAGAACAAGTACCCAGTTGTCAATCTTAAACCTGAGTTCTTGGGTAAGGTCCCACCTCCAGGCCTTTATGTGAACCCTGGAGGTCTTTGCTCTTTCAGACCATTCCCTGCCCTCACCTCCAATTCCTCCCTATCCTGAGCCAAATGTTTGAAAGACAGGAGTCAGGGAACATGGTTCTGGGACTCAACCTCTCCCACCATAAAGGCATATATAAGGAAAATCACTGGTTGTGATGACACGTGCTTGTAATTGTTGCTACTCAGGAGGTTGAGGCAGGAGGATCACCTGAGCCCAGTAGTTCAAGACTCTGTTTCAATTAAAATTAAAAAATAAGATATCAGGAAACGTCTTCAACAATGAAAGAGAGGCAGGGTGCAAGGGCAGGTGAATAGGGGCATAGCCCTACCAGACTGCCCTTCCCTGAGGTGTAGGGGAAAGCTCAGTCTGTGTAGTCACCTCTCTGAAGTGATTCCAAATGCCACAGTGTGGGGCAGACAAACAAGGAAAGGGGGTGGGAGGCATTTACAGTCTTTGGATATGAGCTGGGCTGAGCCTGACCGGTGGGTATGAGACTGTGTGTGAGTTAAATGAAGACAGTTTTGCATGGATACAGGGCAGGCCCAGGAGAGTAGGAGAAGGGGAGGAGAGGAGCATGAGGCAGTGTGAGTGAAGAGTCTCTGTACCCAGTTTTGTTGCTAGAACACAGTTATGGCTGTGTATTCCTAAGAGATGTGTTCATACCTGAATGGGCGTGTGGAAGGTAGGGTTTATTATATGCAAGGCCCATGCAGGAATATTTGTATGTGAGGGGTGTGTGTGTGTGTGTGTGTGTGTGTGTGTGTGTGTGTGTGAAGTGTCAGGGGAGGGAAGGTTTTGGGTGTCAGTGTCCTTGTAAAGTCAGTCTGGACGTGCATTTCGGTTTTTGTGTGGAATGCAACAAACACAAGATATAGGCAGTGTGTTTCGGGGAGATTTTATATGTGAGATATGTAACAGGAAAATGGGGTTAAGCATGCGGTGTGTGCTGAGGGTTATGGGGGAACACTGGCAGAGTACATGGCATGCTGTCTGTATGGAGCAAACAAGAACTTTGGAATGGTCTAAGTGTACCAGGCATTCTCAGTAACCTCAGCCATGTCTCTCTGAACCTCAACTTCTCTGCTGAAAAGGGGATAGACCCTACCCACATACAGGGTTGTATGAAAATTCAGTGACTTAATTAATCCATCAGAATTGTCCTGCTCTCAATAGGTGTTCAAGAAATGATTACTACTATGATTCTGGTTGTGAAGTTGCCAACACCTGAGACAGAGCTCATTAAATGTTTGCCAAACTGAAGAATAAATGACTTGTTGTTTTGGTTTTGCCTGCTTAACACCAAATACTCAATTGATAACTGGGGCTTGAATTAGCTCATTATTTCTTATTCATTTATATTTTGCTTTTTATTTTACCTATAGCTCCAGAGCTCTCTCATTATGTTGAGAGAGCTCTGGAGCTGTAGATGCAAAGTCCCTGAAGGGGTTAGTGGGGAGTAAGGAAGGGAAGAGATTGTTGGAAAGTCAATCAGACAGGCCTGGGCAAAAAGCAGGGGAAGGTGCCAAGAGCTCTCTATGCACTCAAGGAATTGAGTCAAGGAGAAGTAAAGGCTGGTGAGGTCTTCAGGACACAAGGGAATATAGCAAAGGGTGAGAAACATCTAGGATTCCCATGCCTACCCTGAGCTCTATTATTCCAAGGCAGCTCTTGAGTTTAAGACTCAGGCTTGCCCAGAACAAGGCAAAATTGACTTCCTAAAGAGCAGAGGAAAGGGAGGGGCAGAGACTGCTTGTACAGGAAATGCTCATTGCTGTGAACTTGAGCACATATAAAGTTCATAGCTCTACAACCTAGTCTCTAGGGCTTGACCCAAGCCAGGGCTCTGCAAGTGGTCATGGAGATCAGAAGCCATATAGTCCCAGGGACATAACAGTATTAAGGCTAAACAGTAGATTTCCTGCCCCGATGTGGTGGCTCATGCTTGTAATCCCAGAACTTTGGGAGTCTGAGGTGGGTGGAACACGAGGTCAGGAGATCAAGACTATCATGGCCAACACAGTGAAACCCCATCTCTACTAAATATACAAAAAATTAGCCAGGCGTGACGGCACGCACCTGTAGTCCCAGCTACTCAGGAGGCTGAGGCAGGAGAATCGCTTGAAACTGGGAGGCGGAGGTTGCAGTGAGCCAAGATCGCACCACTGCACTCCAGCCTGGGTGACAGAGTGAGACTTCACCTAAAAACGTAAATAAATAAAAAGAAGACACGTGCACATGTATGTTTATTGCACCACTGTTCACAATAGCAAAGAGTTGGAACCAATCCAAATGCCCATCGATGATAGACTGGATAAAGAAAATGTGGCACATATACACCATGGAATACTATGCAGCCATAAAAAAGGATGACTTCATGCCCTTTGCAGGGACATGGATGAATCTGGAAGCCTTCATTCTCAGGAAACTGACACAAGAACAGAAAATCAAACACTGCATGTTCCCACTCATAAGTGGGAGTTGAACAATGAAAACACATGGACACAGGGAGGGGAACATCACACACTGGGGCCTGTTGGGGAATGGGGGACTAGGGGAGGGATAGCATTTGGAGAAATACCTAATGTAGACGACAAGGTGATGGATGCAGCAAACCACCATGGCACGTGTATACCTATGTAACAAACCTGTACCTTCTGCACATGTACCCCAGAACTTAAAGTACAATTTAAAAAAAAAAAATACAGTAGATTTCCTGACTCCTTATTTGTGTGTATATTGTCTGTCTCCTCTCAGTAGAATGTTCTTCACTACTATTTTCCTGGTACCTAGACCTAGCATGGAGTACGTATTTCATAAATGGTTACAATAGATTATAGCCATAAGAGTACTATTTATTGCAGCTGTTATTACCATCTTTCTCTTTTTGGTAGTTTTTAAAATTGTGGCAAAATATGTATCACAAAATTTTCCAACATGACCATTTTCAAGTGTTCGATTCAGTGGCTTTAATTACATTCACAGTGTTGTGCAACCATCACCACTTATCTATTTCTGAAACTTTTTCATCATCTCAAACGGAAACTCTGTAACCATTAAGCAATAACTTCCTACTCCCCACCTTCCTCCTGTCCCTGGTAACCTCTAATGTACTTTTGGTCTCTACGAATTTGTCTATTTTGAATATTTCATATAAGTGTCTTTATACAATATTTGTCTTTTTGATTTTGGCTTATTTCATTAACAGTGTTTTCAAGGCTCATCCATATTACAGCCTATATAAGAACTTCATTCCTTTTAACAACTGAGTAATATTCCATTTATGCATATACCATATTTTATTTATCCATTGATCTGTGGATGGACATATGCATTGTTTCCACATTTTGGCTATTGTGAATAATGCTGCAATGAACACTGGCATGCAAGTATCTGTTTGAATACCCATTTTAAATTCTCTTGGGTATATACCTAGGAGTGGAATTGATGAGTCATATGGTAATTCTATGTTTAGCTTTTTGAGGAACTGCCAAACTGCTTCCCATAGCATCTGCAACATTCTACATTCTCACCAACAATGTATGAAAGTTAGAATTTCCCACAATTTTTCAACATTTACTTTCTATTCTTTTTGAAAGCTTTTAATACTTTTTAAATTTTATTTTTAACTGTAGCAAAATACACATAACATGCCACTGCACTCCAGGCTGGGTAACAGAGTGAGACTCCTCAAAAAAAAGAATACACATAACATAAAATTTACGATTTTAACAATTTGTAGATTTATAGTCCAGTAGTGTTAAGCATATTCACGTTGTTGTGTAACCAACCTCCAGAACTCTTTTAATTTTGCAAATTTGAAACTCTATACCCATTAAACGACAACTCCTTATTTTGCCATTTCACCAGCCCTAGGGAAACCATAATTTTTCTTTCTGTCTCAGTGAATTGGACTACTTCATGTACCTCATATAGGTTATAGGTTAAATCATACAGTATCAGTATCAGTATTTGTTGTTTCCTTTTTTTTTTTTTTTTTTTTTTTGAGCTGGAGTCTCACTGTCTCATCCAGGCTGGAGTGCAGCGGTGCAATCTTGGCTCACTGTAACTTCCGCCTCCCACGTTCAAGTGATTCTCCTGTCTCAGCCTCCCAAGTAGCTGGAATTACATGTGTGTGCCACCACACCCAGTAAATTTTTGTATTTTTAGTAGGGACGGGGTTTCACCATGTGGCCAGGCTGGTCTCAAACTCCTGACCTCAAGTGATCCACCCACCTTGGCCTCCCAAAGTGTGGGGATTACAGGCATGAGCCACCACGCCCGGCCAGTATCAGTATTTCTGTGACTGGTTTATTTCACTTAGTATAATGTCTTCAAATTTCATCCATGTTGTAGCTTGTGTCAGAATTTCCTTCCCTTTTAAGGCCGAATAATATTCCATTGTATGTCTATACCACATTTAGTGTATTCATTTATCCTTTGATGGACACTTGGGTTGCTTCTACCTTTCAGCTATTGTGAACAATGCTGTTATGAACATGGGCATATAAACATCTATTTGAGACCCTGCTTTCAATTACTTTGAGTATATACCCAGGATTGAAATTTCCAGATCACATGGTAATTTGGTTTTTAATTTTTTGAGGAATTGTCATACTGTTTTCCAAAGTGCCTGTACCATTTAATATTCCCACCAATGGTTCACAGAAGCTCCAATTTCTCTGTATCCTCACCAATACTCCACTCTTTTTGGGTTATAGCCATCCTAATGGTTGTGAAGTGGTAGCTCATTGTGGTTTTCATTTACATTTTCCTAATTACTAAAAATGTTGAGCATATTTTATGTGCTTATTTGATATTGTATATCTTCTTTGAAGAAATGTTTTCAAGTACTTTGTTCATTTTTTAAATTGGGTTGTACTATATGGTTTGAATGTATCCCTCCAAAAGTGTGTTGGAAACTTACTCCCCAATGCAACAATTGGGGGATAGGGGGTGGGGTCTAATGAGAGGTAATTAGGTCATGAAGTGTATTATCACAGGAATGGGTTTGTTATTGTGGGAAAAGGTTCATTATAAAAGAGCAAGTTTGGTCCCCTTTCTCTCTCTCATCCTCTCTTGCCCTCTAGCCTTCCACTATGTGGTAACACAGCAAGATAGCCCTCACTACATGCTAGCTTCTTAATCTTCAACTTCATAGCCTCCACATGTGTAAGCCAATGCATTTCTGTTCTTCATAAATTACCCACTCTCGGGTATTCTGTTATAGCAGCACAAAATAAACTCAGGTTATTCATCTATTTGTTCTTGAGCTGTAGCAATTCTTTATATATTTTGGGTACTAAATCCTTATCATATATATATAATTTGCAACTATTTGCTCCCATTCTGTGGCTTATCTTTCCAGTTTCTTCATAATGGTTTTTTGTTTGTTTGTTTGTTTTTGTGAAGCAGGGTCTCTGTTGCCCAGGCTGGAGTGCGGTGGTGTGATCTTGGCTCACTGCAACTTCCTCTTCCTGGATTCAAGC
The DNA here is from genome assembly GCF_030222135.1 of Aotus nancymaae. NCBI lineage: Eukaryota > Metazoa > Chordata > Mammalia > Primates > Aotidae > Aotus > Aotus nancymaae. Next base: position 3,216,442 of record NW_026988488.1, read on the forward strand.
GATCCTCCTGCCTCAGCTTCCCATGTAACTGAGACTACAGACGCGTGCCACCACACCTGGCTAATTTTTGTATTTTTAGTAGAGACGGGATTTCACCATGTTGGCCAGACTGGCCTCAAGTGATCCACCTGCCTTGGCCTCACAAACTGCTACTGTAATATTGGGGTTCAGGGGTTCAGGGTGTCCTCAGCTCCCCTGAGAGGACGTTTCTTCAGGTTCTTGGTCTCCTGCTCTCTCAAGAATGAGAGAGGGGACCACGACGCAGTGCACAGTAAATACTGGACTCAAAAGTGTTTGTAGAAAGTGATTTATTTAGAGAGACAGAGAGAAACAGGAGGAGAGAGAAAGAAACAGCTGACTCTCACACTGAGTGAGAGAATCCAGAAAGATGGAATCCAGGAGAGGAAAGCAGCTTCCACCCTGAGTGGAAGGGAATAGAGAGAGATGGAGTTTAGGAGGGGAAGACAGGCTTCCGTGAGAGAGTGTGGAAGGGGACTCCAGAGGGAAAATCCAGGATAGAGAAAGATGGCTTCCACGAAGGGAGCATTCGTGGAAGGAGACCCAAACATGGAGTCCCAAGGGGTGTGGAAGAAGGGGACTTTTAACCTGGAAGGAACCCCCACCTTCTCTAAGACCGTGGGCCAATGAAAGGAGTCCCTTAGAACTTCTGCTGGAGAGATTGACTCTTAGTTTCTTCCCACGCCTGTGAAATTTAAACCTAAACGTTAAATCTCCCAGATGGAGAGAGATGGGAGGGGGGCATTGCGCTAGGGAGTTCTTGCCCTTAAAACTCCGCCCCCTCGTGGACCCGGAAAGAGAACACCTTCCCTCACTAGGATTATAGGTTTGAGCCACTGCACCCGATCCATAATGTTTTGTGATACATAAAAGATTTAAATTTTGATGAAATACAATTACCTATTTTTTTTCTTTGTTACTTTTGGTGTCCTTTCCAAGAATCCATTGCCAAATACTAGATGATGAAGATTTTCAGATTTTTTTTTTTGATAATTTCACAGTGTTACCTCATATTTAGTTTTTTTTTCACAACTGCTTCCCAATTTTATTTAAATTTTGATTCTACTTTTAAAAAAATCCCAAGGTTTTGAATAAAAAACCTTGGTTCTAGGTGAAACTATTGGCCAATGAATGGATATACACGTTAGCTTAAAATAAAATACTGAGGTTATATACTTATCTTTATCTGATTGTCTAACGATTTTTTTTATTGCATTTTAGGTTTTGGGGTACATGTGAAAAACATGCAAGATTGTTGCATCGGTGCATACGTGGCAGTGTGATTTGCTGCCTTCCTCCCCTTCACCTATATGTGGCATTTCTCCCCATGCTATCTCTCCCCAACTCCCCACCCCCGCTGTCCCCCCCTACTCCCCCCAACAGACCCCAGTGTATAGTGCTCCCCTCCCTGTGTTTGTGTGTTCCCATTGTTCAACATCCATCTATGAGTAAGAACATGTGGTGTTTGATTTTGTGTTCTTGTGTCAGTTTGCTGAGAATGATGGTTTCCAGGTTCATCCGTGTCCCTACAAAGGACACGAACTCATCGTTTTTGATGGCTGCATAATATTCCATGGTGTATATGTGCCACATTTTCCCTGTCCAGTCTATCATCGATGGGCATTTGGGTTGGTTCCAGGTCTTTGCTATTGTAAACTGTGCTGCTGCAATGAACATTCGTGTGCATGTGTCCTTATAGTAGAACGATTTATAATTTTTTCAATATATACCCAGTAATGGGATTGCTGGGTCAAATGGAATTTCTATTTCTAGGTCCTTGAGGGATCGCCACACTGTATTCCACAATGATTGAACTAAATTACACTCCCACCAACAGTGTAAAAGTGTTCCTATTTCTCCACATCCCCTCCAGCATCTGTTGTCTCCAGATTTTTTTTTTTTTTTTTTTGAGACGGAGTTTCGCTCTTGTTACCCAGGCTGGAGTGCAATGGCGCGATCTCGGCTCACCGCAACCTCCGCCTCCCGGGTTCAGACAATTCTCCTGCCTCAGCCTCTTGAGTAGCTGGGATTACAGGCACGCGCCACCATGCCCAGCTAATTTTTTGTATTTTTAGTAGAGACGGGGTTTCACCATGTTGACCAGGATGGTCTCGATCTCTTGACCTCGTGATCCACCCGCCTCAGCCTCCCAAAGTGCTGGGATTACAGGCGTGAGCCACCGCGCCCGGCCCCAGATTTTTTAATGATCGCCATTCTAACTGGCGTGAGATGGTATCTCAATGTAGTTTTGATTTGCATTTCTCTAATGACCAGTGATGATGAGCATTTTTTCATATGCTTGTTGGCCTCATGTATGTCTTCTTTTGTAAAGTGTCTGTTCATTTCCTTTGCCCACTTTTGAATGGGCTTGTTATTTAGTTTTTTTGTACTTTAGATTCTGCGATACATGTGCAGATCATGCAAGATTGTTGCATAGGTACATTCATAGCAAGGTGGTTTGCTGCCACCATCCCCCCATCACCTATACCTGACATTTCTTCCCACATTATCCCTCCCCACCCTCCCTCCCATTGTTCCTCTGCTAGCTCCAACCAATGGACTCCAGTGTGTGATGCTTACCTCTCTGTGTCCATGTGTTCTCATTGTTCAACACCCACCTATGAGTGAGAACATGCACTGTTTGATTTTCTGTTGTTGTGTCAGTTTGCTGAGAATGATGGTTTCCACATTCATCCATGTCCCTACAAAGGACACGAACTCATCGTTTTTTATGGCTGCATAGTATTCCATGGTGTATATGTGCCACATTTTCCTTGTCCAGTCTATCATCAATGGGCATTTGGGTTGCTTCCAGGTCTTTGCTTTTGTAAACAGTGCTGTAATGAACATACATGTACATGTGTCTTTATAATAGAATGATTTATAATCCTTTGGATAAATACCCAGTAATGGGATTGCTGGGTCAAATGGAATTTCTATCACTAGATCCTTGAGGAATCACCACACTGTCTTCCACAACGGCTGAACTAATTTAAACTCCCACCAACTGTGTAAAAGCTTTCCTATTTCTCCACATCCTCTCCAGTATCTGTTGTCTCCAGATTTTTTAATGATCGCCATTCTAACTGACATGAGATGATATCTCAATGTGCTTTTGATTTGCATTTCTCTAATGACCAGTGATGATGAGCATTTTTGCATATGTTTGTTGGCATCATAAATGGGGAAAAATCTTCTTTTGAAAAGTGTCTGTTCATATCCTTTGCCCACTTTTGAATGGGTTTGTTTGTTTTTTTCTTGTAAATATGCTTTAGGTCTTTGTAGAGTCTGGATATTAGCCCTTTGTCAGATGGGTAGATTGCAAAAATTTTTTTTCCATTCTATTGGTTGCTGGTTCACTCTAATGATTGTTTCTTTTGCTGTACAGAAACTCTTAAGTTTAATTAGATCCCATTTGTTTATTTTGGCTTTTCTTGCCCTTGCTTTTGGTGTTTTAGTCATGAAGTCCTTGCCTATGCCTATGTCCTGGATGGTTTTGCCAAGGTTTTCTTCTAGGGTTTTTATGGTGTTAGGTCTTATGTTTAAATCTTTAATCCATCTGGAGTTAAATTTTGTATAAGGTGTAAGGAAGGGGTCCAGTTTTTGCTTTCTTCACATTGCTAGCCAGTTTTCCCAACACCATTTCTTAAACAGGGAATCCTTTCCCCATTACTTGTTTTTGTCAGGTTTGTCAAAGATTAGATGGTTGTAGATGTGTGGTGTTGCTGCCAAGGCCTCTGTTCTGTTCCATTGGTCTATGTCTCTGTTTTGGTACCAGTACTATGCTGTTTTGATTATTGTTGCCTTGTAGTATAGTTTGAAATCTGGCAGTGTGATGCCTCCAGCTTTGTTCTTTTTGCTTAGGATTGTCTTGGCTGTGTGGGCTCTTTTTTGGTTCCATATGAAGTTTAAGTTGTTTTTTTCCAGTTTTGTGAAGAAGGTCACTGGTAGTTTGATGGGGACAGCATTGAATCTATAAATTAATTTGGGCAGTATGGCCATTTTCATGATATTGATTGTTCCTTACCATGAACCTGGAATATTTTTCCATCTATTTGTGTTTTCTCTTATTTCCTTGAGCAGTGGTTTGTAGTTCTCCTTGAAGAGGTTCTTTACCTCCTTTGTTAGTTGTATTTCTAGATATTTTATTCTCCTTGTAGCAATTGTGAATGGGAGTTTGTTCTTGATTTTGTTCTCTGTTTGTATGTTATTGGTGTATAGGAATGCTTGTGATTTCTGTACATTGATTTTGTATCCTGAGACTTTGCTGAAATTGCTTATCATCTTAAGGAGATTTTGGGCTGAGACCATGGGGTCTTGTTAATATACAATCATGTCATCTGCAAATAGAGACAATTTGACTTCCTCCTTTCCTGATTGAATACCCTTTATTTCTTTTTCTTACCTGATTGCTCTGGTTAGAACTTCCAATACTACATTGAATAAGGGTGGTGAGAGAGGGCATCCTTGTCTAGTGCCAGATTTCAAAGGGAATGCTTCCAGTTTTTACCCATTCATTCAGTATGATATTGGCAGTGGATTTGTCATAAATAGCTTTTATTATTTTGTGATACATTCCACTGATATCTAGTTTATTGAGATTATCATGTGGTTTTTGTCTTTGGTTCTATTTATGTGATGGATTATATTTATAGACTTGCATATGTTGAACCAGCCTTGCATCCCCCAATGAAGCCAACTTGATTGTGATGGATAAGCTTTTTGATGTGCTGTTGCAATGAGTTTGCCAGTATTTTATTGAAGACTTTTGCATCTATGTTCGTCTTTGAGATTGGCCTGAAGTTTTCTTTTTTTGTTGAGTCTCTTCCAGGTTTTGGTATCAGGATGATGTTGGTCTCATAAAATGAGTTGGGGAGGATTCCCTCTTTTTGTACTGTTTGGAATAGTTTAGGAAGGAATGGTACCAGCTCCTCTGTACATCTGGTAGAATTCAGCTGTGAACCTGTCTGGACCTGGAATTTTTTTGGTTGGTAAGCTATTAATTGCTGCCTCAACTTCAGCCCTTGTTGTTGGTCTATTCAGGGATTCATCTTCCTCCTGGTTTAGTCTTGGGAGGGTGCAAGTGTCCAGGAATCTATCCATTTCTTCCAGGTTTACTTGTTTATGTGCAAAGAGTTGTTTGTAGTAATCTCTGATGATAGTATTTCTATGGGATCAGTGGTGATACCCCTTTATTGTTTTTTATTGCATCCATTTGATTCTTTTTTCTTTTTTATTAATCTGGCTAGTGGTCTGTCTATTTTGTTGATCTTTTCAGAAAATGAGCTCCTGGATTTATTTATTTATTTAATTAATTATTTATTTTGAGACAGAATCTCACTCCGTCACCAGGCACCAGGCTGGAGTGCAATGGCGCGATCTCGGCTCACCACAACCTCCACCTCCCGGATTCAAGCAATTCTCCTGCTTCAGCCTCCTGAGTAGCTGGGACTACAGGTGTGCACTACCATGCCCAGCTAATTTTTTTGTATTTTTAGTAGAGACGGGGTCTCACCATGTTGACTAAGATGGTCTCGATCTCTTGACCTTGTGATCCACCCGCCTCGGCCTCCCAAAGTGCTGGGATTATAGGCGTGAGCCACCACGCGTGGCCTTATTTATTTTTTGAAGATTTTTTTTGATGTCTCTATCTCCTTCACTTCTGCTCTGATCTTAGTTATTTCTTGTCTTCTAAGTTTAGAAATTGAGAAAAATGTCCTCCAGTTCTCTTCATCTTTTTCAAGATTGTGTTAGCTATTTAGGGCCCCTTGTAATTTCATATAAATTTGAGGATTAGCCTTCAATTTCTGCGAGAAGAAAACTGTTGGAATTTGATATGGATTGCATTAAATCTGTAGATCATTTGAAACAGTACTGTGTTTTAAAAAATGTTAAGCCTTCATATTAATTAACATGGAATACTTTCCATATATTTAGGTTTTCTTAAATGAATTTCAGCAAGGTTTCCTAGTTTTCAGTGTACAAGTTTTTCACCTCCTTGGTTAAATTTATTTTTAGGTATTTTATTCTTTTAGCTGCCATTTTAATGGAATTTCTTTCTTAATCACCTTTCTGAATTCTGTTGAATAGAAATACAAGTGATTTTGTGTGTTGACATTTTCCCCCACAATTTGGCTGAGTTTGATTATTAGCTCTAATAGCTTTTTTCAAATGGATTCTTTGGGATTTTTTAAATATATGAGATCATGTCATCTGTTAATTAAGATAGTTTTATTTCTTCTTCTTTTTTCTTTTCTTTTTTTTTTTTTTTTTTTTGAGATGGATTCTCACTCTGTTGTCCAGGCTGGAGTGCAGTGGCTCCATCTTGGCTCACTGAAACCTCTGCCTCCCAGGTTCAAGCAATTCTCTTGCTTCAGCTGGGCACGATAGCTCACATCCCAGTACATTGGGAGGCCAAGGCAGGAGAATCACTTGAGCCCAGGAGCCTAGCCTGGGCAACATAGGAAGACCCCATCTCCAAAAAAAAAAAAAAAATTTTTTTTGAGACAGAGTCTTGCTCTGTTGCCCAGGCTAGAGTGCAATGGTGCGATCTTGGCTCACTGCAACCTCTGCCTCCCAAGTTCAAGTGATTCTCCTGCTTCAGCCTCCTGAATAGCTGGGATTACAGGCCCCTGCCACCACATTCCGTTAATTTTTATATTCTTTTAGTAGAAATGGGGCTTCACCGTGTTGATCAGGCTGGTCTTAACTCCCGGCCTCAAGTGATCCACCTGCCTCGGCCTCCCAAAGTGCTGGGATTACAGGTGTGAGCCATCATGACTGGCCTTATTTCTTCTTTTCAATTCTGATGTTTTAATTTACTTGTCTTACCACTATAGCCAGAACTTCTAGTACAATTTTGAATAGCAGTGATGAAGCTAGGCATCTTTGTCTTTTTTTTTTTTTTTTTTTTGAGGCAGAGTTTCACTCTGTCACCCAGGACGGAGTGCAGTGGCATGATCTCTGCTCACTGAAACCTCTGCCTCCTGGGTTCAAATGATTGTCCTGCCTCAGCCTCTGGAGTAGCTGGGACTACAGATGCACACCACCACACCCAGCTAATTTTTGTATTTTTAGTGGAGACAGGGTTTTGTTATGTTGGCTAGGCTGGTCTCGAACTCCTGACCTCAAGTGATCCAACTGTCTCGGCCTCCCAAAATGCTGGGATTATAGGCATGAGCCACTGCCCCTGGCTGGCATCTTTGTCTTGTACTTGATCTTAAAGGGGAAAAGCTTTCAGTTTTCCACAGTTGAGGATAATGTTAGCTGTGAGTTTTTCCACAAATGTCCTTTTTTATGTTGAGAAAGTTTTCTTCTATTCCTAGTTTTCTGAGTATTTTTATCACCAAAAGGTATAGATTTTGTCAAATGCTTTTTCAATCTCATTTGAGAAGACCATGTGGGTTTTTCCTCTTTCTTCTTATTAATGTAATGTATTACATTGATTGGCTTTTCTTAGGTTGAATGTTCCTTCAATTCATGGGATAAATCCCACATGATTATGATGTATAATCCTTTTAATATGCTATTAGATTTGCTTTGTTAGTATTTAATTGAGGACCTTTGCATCTAAATTCATAAATGATGTTAGTCTGTAATTATTTTATTTACATTGTATATCTTCATCTGGCTTTAGTATCAGGTTAATTCTGGCCTCAAAGAATGAGTTTAAAAGTATTCTCCATTCTTCTATTTTTTGAAAGAGTTTGAAAATATTTTGCATTAATTCTTCTTTAAATATTTGGCAGAATTTGGCTGGGTGCAGTAGCTCACCCCTGTAATCCCAGCACTTTGGGAGGCCAAGGCGGGCGGATCACCTGAGGTCAGGAGTTCCAGACCAGCCTGGCCAACATGGTGAAATCCTATCTCTACTAAAAATACAAAAATCAGCCTGGCATCATGGTCGGCATCTGTAATCCCAGCTACTCAGGAGGCTGAGGCAGGAGAATCACTTGAACCCAGGAGGTGGATGTTGCAGTGAGCCGAGATCATGCCATTGGACTTCAGCCTGGGCAACAAGAGAGAAACACCATCTCAAAAACAAAGAAACAAACAAAAAAAACAAAAAGAAAGAAAGAAAGAAAGATAAAAGGAAAAAAATGGTAGAATTTATAAGTGAAATCATCTGGCTCTGGTCTTTCCTTTGTTGGGAGGATTTTCACCACTGATGCAGTCTTTACTTGTTATAGATAGGTTAAGGCTTTCTATTTCTTCTTGAGTTGCTTTAGGTAATTTTTGTGTTTCTAGAAATTTGTCCACTTAATTTACTTTATTCACAAACAATTGTTCATAGTATTCTTTTGTAATCATTTTTATTTTTGCAAGGTTGTTTGAAATACCTCTATTTTCATTTATTATTTTACTTACATGCATATTCTGTCTTTCTTTTTTTGTCATTCTGGGCAAAAGTTTGTTGATTTTGTTGATTTTTAAAAATGAACCAAGTTTGGGTTTTATTGATTCTCTTTACTGTTTTTCTATTCTCCATTTTGTTTATCTTCACTCTAATATTTATTATTTCCTCCCTTCTGCTAGTTTTGTGTTTAGCATGCTCTTTTTTTTTTTTAAATTATTTCTGAAAGGGTAGAGCAAGGTTGTTGACTTGAGCTCTCTCTTTTTTATTTTTTAACATAGGCATTTAGAACTATAAATTTCCAGTCCCAGCTACTCGGGAGGCTAAGGCACGAGAATTGCTTGAACCCCTGTGGGAGAGGTTGCAATGAGCTGAGATCACACCACCGCACTCCAGCCTGGGTGAAAGAGCAAGACTCCATCTAAAAAAAAAAAAAAGAAAAAGAAAAGAAAAGAAAAAGAAAAGAAGAACCATAAATTTCTGTCTAATGGGTGTCTTCACTTAATCCCCTAAGTTTTGGTATGCTGTGCTTTCATCTTCATTCATCTCTAAGTATACTTTAACTTTCTTTGTAATTTCTTCTTTGACTCATTGGTTGCTTAATATTATGTCGTTTAACTTCCACATATTTGCAAAATTTCCAGTTTTCCTTTAATTATTGACTTCTAGCATCACTGCATGTGGTTGAGGAAGATACTTTGTATGATTTCAATGTTTAAAAAAATTATTGGGACTTGTTTTATGACCTAACATATGATCTATTCTGAAGAATGTTTTATGTGCGCTTGAGAAACATGTGTGTATTCTGAGAAGAATATTCTGCTCTTGTTGAGTGGAGTGTTCTATATATATTTGTTGGTCTAGCTGTTTTATAGTGCTGTTCAAATCCTCTACTTATTCATCTTCTGTCTATCCATTATCTAAAATACGATATTGTGTCTTCCACTATTATTTTAGAACTGTGTATTTTTTCCTTCATTTCTGTCAGTTTGTTTCATATTTTGAGATTTTAACTGCTTGTTGCACATGTATTTAAAATAATTATACTTTCTTAATGAATTGACTCTTTTGTCAGTATATAATTGCATTCTTTCTTTCTTGTAACAGTCTGTTTTGTCTGATATAAATATTGCCACCCAGCTATCTTTTGGTTACTATTTCCATGGAATATCTTTTCCCATTCTTTTATGTTCAACCTATTTGTGTCTTTGAATATAAATCGAGACTCTTGTAGACAGACAATATATAGTTGGATCAGGTTTTTTAACTATCCTGCCCATTTCTGCCTTTTGATTGGATGATTTAATCAATTTACATTTAAAGTGATTACTGATACAGAGGAACTTACTTCTGCCTTTTTGCTATTTGTTTTTTGTATTCCTTTTTTCCTTTTAAATAATTTTTATGTCTTTACTGATATTAAAAAATTAAAATATATATGTTTCCTGATTTTCTTTAGTAATTTGTCCAAGTTTTCCCTTAGCTCTTTGAATATATTTGATACAGCTCTTTTAAAGTCTTTGTCTAGCAAGTTCAATGTCTGGACTTCCTTGAAGATGGCTTCTATCCATTTATTTTGCTACTTTCCCATTTTTTGGTATGCCTTGTTTTTTGATGTTGTTGTTGAAAACTGTTCATTCAAATATTATAGTGTGGTAACTATGGAAATTAGATTCTCCTCTTTTTTCAGGGTTTGCTGTTTTGTTGATTGTTGAAGGCTGTTGTAGTCTGTATTCTTAGTGACATTTCCAGTCTATTTTTGCAAAGGCTGTATCCCTTGTCACGTATGGTCACTGAAGTTTCTGGGTTTTTTTTTTTAAAGCTTATGTGGTAGTTCATGCCTATAATCTCAGCACATTGGGAGACCAAGGCGGGTGGATCACTGGAGGTCAGGAGTTCAAAACAAGCCTGGCCAACATGGTGAAACCCTGTCTCTACTAAAAATACAAAAATTAGCTGGGCGTAGTGGTGGGTGCCTGTAATCCCAGCTACTCGGAAGGCTGAGGCAGAAGAATTGCTTGAACTGGGGAGGTGGAAGTTGCGGTGAGCCAAAATCACGCCATTGCACTCCAGCCTGGGTGAAAAAGCAAGACACCGCCTCAAAAAAAAAAAAAAAAAAGCCCAAAGTAATTTATAAATTTAATGCTATCCCCATCAAACTACCATTGACCTTCGTCACAGAACTGGAAAAAAACACCTTAAACTTCATACGGAACCAAAAAAGAGCCTGCATAGCCAAGACAAGCCTAAGCAAAAAGAACAAAGCTGGAGGCATCATGCTACCTGACTTCAAACTATACTACAAGGCTACAGTAATCAAAACAGCATGGTACTGATTCCAAAGCAGAGATATAGACCAATGGAACAGAACAGAGGCCTTGGAAGTAATGCCACACATCTACTACCATCTGATCTTTGACAAACCGGACAAAAGCAATGGGGAAAGGATCCCCTGTTTAATAAATGATGTTGGGAAAACTGGCTAGCAATGTGCAGAAAGCTGAAACTGGACCCCTTCCTTACACCTTATACAAAAATTAACTCCAGATGGATTAAAGATTTAAACATAAGACCTAAAACCATAAAAACCCTAGAAGAAAACCTAGGCAATACCATTCAGGACATAGGCATAGGCAAGGACTTCATGACTAAAACACCAAAAGCAATGGCAGCAAAAGCCAAAATAAACAAATGGGATCTAATTAAACTTAAGAGGTTCTGCACAGCAAAAGAAACAATCATTAGAGTGAACCAGCAACCAATAGAATGGGAAAAAATTTTTGAAAGCTACCCATCTGACAAAGGGCTAATATCCAGAATCTACAAAGAACTAAAACAAATATACAAGAAACAAACAAAGAATCCCATCAAAAAGTGGGAAAAAGATATGAACAGACACTTTTCAAAAGAAGACATTTATGCAGCCAATAAACATGAAAAAATGCTCATCATCACTGGTCACTAGAGAAATGCAAATCAAAACCACATTGAGTTACCATCTCATGCCAGTTAGAATGGCAATCATTAAAAAATCTGGAGACAACAGATGCTGGAGAGGATGTGGAGAAATAGGAACACATTTACACTGTTGGTGGGAGTGTAAATTAGTTCAACCATTGTGGAAGACAGTGTGGTGATTCCTCAAGGATCTAGAATTAGAAATACCATTTGACCCAGCAATCTCATTACTGGGTATATACCCAAAGGATTATAAATCATTCTATTATAAAGACACATGAACATGTATGTTCACTGCAGAACTGTTTACAATAGCAAAGACCTGGAACCAACCCAAATGCCCATCAAAGATAAACTGGATAAAGAAAATGTGGCACATACACAGCATGGAATGCTATGCAGCCATAAAAAACAATGAGTTTGTGTCCTTTGCAGGGACATGGATGAACCTGGAAACCATAATTCTCAGCAAACTGACACAAGAACAGAAAACCAAACACCACATGTTCTTACTTACAAGTGGGTGTTGAACAATGAGAACACATGGACACAGGGATGGGAATGTCACACACCGGGGTCTGTTGGGGAGTGGGGGGCTAGTGGAGGGATAGCAGGGGGTGCGGAGATTGGGGAGGGATAACATTAGGAGAAATACCTAATGTAGGTGATGGGGGGATGGAGACAGCAAACTACCATGGCATGTGTATACCTATGTAACAATCCTGGAAGATATGCACATGTACCCCAGAACTTAAAGTAAAATTTAAAAAAAAGAGAAGAAAAAAGAAAAAAGAAGGTTATGTTCAGTTAGTGAGATATTTTATGTATATGTATATATATAGATATATACATATATATATCAGTTAGATATAGTTATAGAGATTTCCTTGAATTCCAGGAGCTAGAAACAAAAACAAAAAATAAACAACAACAACAAAAAAGCAACCTCCTTTCCCCGCCAAAAAACCCAAAATCGAAACCAAGCACCTCTCCCAGTCTTTGCAGATTGTCTCTGTGCTAAGACAATCCAACACTTAGCCAGGCTTATACTGAGCCTGAAGTGAATGCTTAGTATGACCTAAGTTCTGAGTTAAAATAAACAAAGACTTTTTGAAGGGTTTTTTGTGTCTCTATCTCCTTCAATTCTGCTTTAATCTTAGTTATTTCTTGTCTTCTGCTAGGTTTTGAGTTTTTTTGATCTTGCTCTTCTAGCTCTTTCAATTTTGACAATAGGGTGTCAATTTTAGGTCTCTCCTTTCTTTTCATGTGGGCACTTATTGCTATATATTTTCCTCTAGAGACTGCTTTAAATGTGTCCCAGAGATTCTGGTATGTGGTAAATTAGTTCAACCATTGTGGAAGACAGTGTGGTGATTCCTCAAGGACCTAGAAATAGAAATTCCATTTGACCCAGCAATCCCATTATTGAGTATATAGCCAAAGGATTATAAATCATTCTACTATAAGGACACATGCACACGAATGTTCATTGCAGCACAGTTTATAATAGCAAAGACCTGGAACCAACCCAAATGCCCATCGATGATAGACTGGACAGGGAAAACGTGGCACATATACACCATGGAATATTATGCAACCATCAAAAATGATGAGTTCGTGTCCTTTGTAGGGACATGGATGAACCTGGAAACCATCATTTTCAGCAAACTGACACAAGAACAGAAAATGAAACACCGCATGTTCTCACTCATAGACAGGTGTTGAACAATGGGAACACATGAACACAGGGAGGGTAGCACTATACACTGGGGTCTGTTGGCGGGAAGTGGGGGGGACAGCAGGGGGTGGGGAGTTGGGGAGAGATAGCATGGGGAGAATTGCCACATAAAGGTGAAGGGGAGGAAGGCAGCAAATCACACTGCCACGTATGCACCTATGCAACAATCTTGCATGTTTTTCACATGTACCCCAAAACCTAAAATGCAATAAAAATAAAATAAAATAAATAAAAAAATAAACAAAGACAAGTGCTTTGTGTCAGTCTTTTAGGAAGCCCCCAGAGAGGTTAGAATGAACATACACTATAATTTGTGAATAATGTCTGCTATGTTCTTCCTGGAACCAGGGATCAGGGGCCCGCACTGAGAACACTAGATGTCACTGCTTTAAGACTGACACTAACCCAGAAGGAGATGGGACAAGGACAAGTAAATACACCACATAATTCACTTACCGTTTTCAGCTGCCTTTTTTTCTTGATTTACTTGGTTGCTATAAACATTTTGACTGTTTTCCAGAGTTCTGACAAAGTTGGTTCTGACAGTTTCTGCTTGTTTTTTGATATCACTGTGGAGGGGTGAAAATTGAAACTGTCTATGCTGCCATTTTCCTGCATGGTCTATAATTTTTAAATAACAGCTTTATTGAGATGTAATTGGCATACCATATGTATTAGTCTGTTTTCTCGCTGCTGATAAAGACATATTCGAGACTGAAAAGAAAAAGAGGTTTAATTGGACTTATAGTTCCACGTGGCTGGGGAGGTCTCAGAATCATGGCAGGAGGTGAAATGACTTCTTACATGACAGTGGAAAGAGAAAATGAGAAGCAAAAGCGAAAACCCCTGATAAACCCATCAGATCTCATGAGACTTACTAACCTGAGAATAGCACGGGAACGACTGGCCCCCATGATTCAATTACCTCCCTCTGGGTCCCTTCCACAACAGTTGGGAATTCTAGGAGATACAATTCAAGTTGAAATTTGGGTGGGGACACAGCCAAACCATATCATTCCACCCTGACCCCTCCAAATCTCATGTCCTCAGATTTCAAAACCAATCATGCCTTCCCAATCATCCCTCAAAATCTTAACTCATTTCAGCATTAACCCAAAAGTCCACAGTCCAATGTCCCATCTGAGACAAAGCAAGTTCCTTTATAAACCTGTAGGATCAAAAGCAGGCTAGTTACTTCCTAGATACAATGGGGGTACAGGTATTGGGTAAATACAGCTGTTTCAAATAGGAGAAATTGGCCAACACAAGGGGGTTACAGGGCCCATGCAAGTCTGAAATCCAGTAGGGCAGTCAAATTTTAAAGCTCCAAAATGATCTCCTTTGACTCCAGGTCTCACATCTAGTTCACACTGATACGAGAGGTGGGTTCCTGTGGTCTTGGGCAGCTCTGCCCCTGTGGCTTTGCAGGGTACATGCTCCCTCCTGGCTGCTTTCACAGGTTGGCATTGAATGTTTGTGACTTTTCCAGGTGCATGATGCAAGCTGTTGGTGGAGCTACAATTCTGGGGTCTAGCCCTCTTCTCACAGCTCCACTAGGCGGTGCCCCAGCAGAGACTCTGTGTGGAGGCTCCAACCCCACATTTCCCTTCTGCACTGCCATAGCAGAGGTTCTCTATGAGGGTGCCACCCCAGCAGCAAACTTTTGCCTGGGCATCCAGGCATTGCCATAAATCTTTTGAAATCTAGGCAGAGGTTCCCAAGCCTCAATTCTTGACTTCTGTGCACCCACAGGCTCAACACCACATGGAAGCTGCCAGGGCTTTGGGCTTCCACTCTCTGAAACCACAGCCTGAGCTCTATATTGACCCCTTTCAGCCATGGCTAGAGTGGTTGGGACACAGGGCACCAAGTCCATAGGCTGCATCCAGCTCAGGGACCCTGGGCCTGGCTCATGAAACCACTTTTTCCTCCTAGACCTCCAGGCCTATAATGGGGTGGGCTGCTGTGAAGACCTCTAACATGGCCTGGAGACATTTTTCCCCATGGTTTTGGGGATTAATATTAGGCTCCTTGCTACTTATGCAAATTTTGGCAGCAAGCTTGAATTTCTCCTCAAAATATGGGTTTTTCTTTTCTATTGCATCATCGGGCTGCAAATTTTCTGAATTTTTATGCTATTTCCCTTTTAAAACAAAATGCTTTTGGCTGGACGCAGTGGCTCATACCTGTAATCCCAGAACTTTGGGAGGCCAAGGCGGGTGAATCACCTGAGGTCAGGAGTTCAAGACCAGCATGGCCAACCCCATCTCTAGTAAAAATACAAAAAATTAGCTGGGCATGGTGGCAGGTGCCTGTGATCTAAGCTACTCAGGAGGCTGAGGCAGGAGAATCACTTGAACCTGGAAGGTGGAGGTTGCAGTGAGCCAAGATCATGCCACTGCACTCCAGCCTGGGCAACAGAGTGAGACTCCATCTCAGAAAACCAAACAAAAAATGGCATGTTTTCAACAGTACCCAAGTCACCTATTGAATGCTTTGCTGCTTAGAAATTTCTTCCACCTTAAATCATCTCTCTCAAGTTCAAAGTTCCACAAATCTCTAGGGCAGGGGCAAAATGCCACCAGTCTCTTTGCTGAAACATAGCAAGAATCACCTTTGCTCCAATTCCCAACAAGTTCCTTATCTCCATCTGAGACCACCTCAGCCTGGATCTTATTGTTCATATCACTCTCAGCATTTTTGTCAAAACCATTCAACAGGTCTCTGGAAAGTTCCAAACTTTCCTACATTTTCCTGTCTTCTTCTGAGCCTTCCAAACTGTTCCAACCTCTGTTACCGAGTTCCAAAGTCACTTCCACATTTTTGGGCATCCTTTCAGCAGCGCCTCACTCTACTGGTATCAATTTACTCTATTAGTCTGTTTTCAGGCTGCTGATAAACACATACCTGAGACTGGGAAGAAAAAGAGGTTTAATTGGACTTATAGTTCCACATGGCTGGAGAGGCCTCAGAACCATGGCAAGAGGCGAAAGGGGTTTTTTTTTTTTTTTTTTTTTTTTTTTAGATGGAGTCTCATTCTGTTGTCCAGGCTGGAGTGCAGGAACACAGTCTCGGCTCACTGCAACCTCCAGGTTCAAGCGATTCTCCTGCCTCAGCCTCCCGGGTAGCTGGGACTACAGACACATGCCACCATATCTGGCTAATTTTTGTATATTTGGTAGAGATGGCGTTTCACTACGTTGGTCAGGCTGGTCTCAAACTCCTGACCTCATGGTCCACCCATCTTGGCCTCCCAAAATACTGGGATTACAGGCGTGAGCAACTGTGCCCGCCTGAAAGGCACTTCTTATGTGGTGGTGGCAAGAGAAAAATGAGGAAGGAGCAAAAGCAGAAACCCCAGATAAATCCATCAGATCTTGTGAGACTTATTCATTACCACGATAATAGCATGGGAAAGATTCAATCCCATGATTAAATTACCTCTCTCTGAGTTCCCCCACAACATGCGGAAATTCTCAGACATACAATTCAAGTTGAGATTTGGATGGGGACACAGCCAAACCATATCAGCATAAAATTCATTCTTTTAAAGTGTACAGTTTACCCGGGCATGGTGGCTCACGCCTGTAATCCTGGCACTTTGGGAGTTTGAGGTGGGTAGATCACTCGGGGTCACGAGTTTGAGACCAGCCTGGCCAACATGGTAAAACCCTGTCTCTACACAAAATAAAAAATTAGCTGGGAGTGGTGGCAGGCACCTGTAATCCCAGCTACTCGGGAAGCTGAGGTTCGATAATCACTTGAACCTGGGAGGTGGCGGCTGCAGTGAGCCAAGATTGTACCACTGCATTCCAGCCTGGGCAACAGAGCGAGACTCTGACTCAAAAAAAAAAGTGTACAATTCAATGGCTTTTAGTATCCTCACAGAGTTGTGTAATCATCACCACTATCAAAATGTAAAACCTTCTTATCACCCAAAAAAGAAACGCTAAAGGCTGGGTGTGGTGACTCACACCTGTAATCCCAGCATTTTGGGAGGCTGAGGCAGGAGGACTGCTTGAGCTCAGGGCTTTGAAACCAGCCTAGGCAACATAGTGACACCCCATTTCTTAAAAAATAAAAAAGAAAATATTAGCTGGGTATGGTGCTATGTGCCTATAGTAATCCCAGCTACTGGGGAGGCTGAGGTGGGAAGATCACTTGAGCCCAGGAGGTGGAGGATGCAATGAACTGTAATTGTGCCACTGCGTTCCAGCCTGGGTGACAGAATGACCCTGTCTCAAAAAAAAAAAAAAACCTCTCAAAAACCCTGGACCTTTTACCAGTCACTCCCATTCCTATCACCCTCTCTGCCCCAGCCCTAGGCAACTACTAGTCTACTTTCTATCTCTATGGATTTGCATTTTCTGAATATGTCATATAAATGGAATCATATATTATGTGTTTTTTTGTTACTCATTTCTTTCACTTGGTGTAATTTTGCATGGTTCATATCATATCATGTGTCAATACTTCCTTTTAAGAATTTTTTGAAATCTTAATTTTGAGATAATGATAGATTTACATACAGTTGAAAGAAATACTATAGTCCTCTGCATTTTTCCTCAGTTACCTGCACTTATAAAATCTTGCATAACTATTGTGTAATATCACAACCAGGATATTGACATTGATATTGTCCAGATACAGAACATTTTCACTACCACAAAGATCCCTCATGTTGTCCTATTATAGTCACACCTACCTCCCATCTACTCCTACATCCTTCTTCTTTTTTTTTTTTCTTTTTTTTTCCTGAGACGGAGTCTTGCTCTGTTGCCAGGGGTGGAGTACAATGGCGTCATCTCTGCTCACTGCAACCTATGCTTTCCAGGCTCAAGCAATTCTTCCTCGGCCTCCCTAGTAGCTGGGATTACAAGCACCCACCACCATGCCCTGCTAATTTTTGTATTTTTAGTAAAGATGGAGTTTCACCGTGTTGGCGAGGCTGATTTTGAACTCCTGACCTCAAATGATCTGCCCACCTCGGCCTCCCAAAGTGGTGGGATTACAGGCATGAACCACCACACCCAGCCACTTACATCCTTCTTAACCACTGACAACCACTATTCTGTTTTCCATGCATTTAATTTTGTCATTTTAAAAATGTTATATGGCCGGGCGCAGTGGTTCACGTCTGTAATCCCAGCACTTTGGGAGGCCGAGGCGGGTGGTTCACGAGGTCAAAAGATCGAGACCATCCTGGTCAACATGGTGAAACCCTGTCTCTACTAAAAATACAAAAAATTAGCTGGGCATGGTGGCGTGTGCCTGTAATTCCAGCTACTCAGGAAGCTGAGGCAGGAGAATTGCCTGAATCCAGGACGCAGAGGTTGCGGTGAGCCGAGATCATGCCATTGCACTCCAGCCTGAGTAACAAGAGTGAAACTCCATCTCAAAAAAAAAAAAAAAAAAAGTTATAGGAATGGACTCTTACATGTGTAATTTTTGAGATTGACTTTTTTTCAGTCAGTATGATTCTTTTAAAGTTAGTCCAGATTGTCACCTATATCAATAGTTAATTCCTTTTTACTGCTAAATAGTATTCCATGTTATTGATGAACCACAGCTTGTTTATCCATTCATCCACTGAAGGACATTTGGGCAGTTTCTAGTTTGGGGCTATTATTATTACTATTATTTTGAAACAGGGTTTCACTCTGTCGCCCAGGTTGGAGTGCAGTGGCATAATCATGGCTCTCTGCAGCCTCAAACTTCTGCGCTCAAGTGATCTTCTCACCTCAGCCTCTCAAGTAGCTGGGACCACAAGCATGTGCTGCTATACCTGGCTGATTTTTGCATTTTTATATATTTTTTGTAGACATGGAATCAAACTAAAGACCTAGGCTCGTCTCAGACTCCTGGGCTCAAGCAATCTTCTTGCCTCAGCCTCCCAAAATGTTGCGATTATAGGCATGACCCCTCACCCCTGCCAAGCCTGAGCTATTATTAATAAAACAGTTATGAGCATTCCTGTACACGTTTTCATGTGCACAGAAATGTTTACTTCTCTGGGATAAATGCCTAAGAGTGCAATTACTGTGCTGTGGTTTGAAAGTTTCCCCAAAAAGCATGTAGTGGAAACTTAACCCCTAATGCAACAGCGTTGGAATGTGGGGCCTAATAATAGCTTGCTAATCCAGGAGGCTGAAGTGAATGGATTAATGCTGTTATCATGGGAGTGGGCTCATTGTAAAAGGGGAAGTTTGACCCCCTTTTACTGTCTCTTTCTTACCCTTTCCTTGGTCTTATGCCATGGGATGATGCAGCAAGAAGGCCTTTGCTAGATGCTAACCTCTTAATTTTGGACTTTCTAGCCTCCAGAAACTATGAGTCAATAAATTTCTGTTCATTATAAATGATCCAGTCTGTGGTCTGCTGTTATAGTAGAACGAAATAGACTACAACATGCTGGGTCACGTTGTAGCTGCATTTCTAGTTTTATAAGAAACTACCAAACTATTTTTCAGAATGACTGTATCATTTTACATTCCCAACAACGTTTGAGTGATTCAGTTTCTCCACATCCTTCACTGATTCAGTTCCTTAAATTTCTTCACATTGTTGGTGTTGTCACTGCTCTTTTAACTTTAGTGATTCTGATAGCTGTGTAGTGATGTCTCATTGTTTGACTTAGGCATATATTACCTACCTCAGTGGGACTCACGTGAAGGTTCGTGTGTACAAAGTGTCTGACACAGCTAGATAAATATTGGCTATAATTACTACCACATACATAGAGATGACACCATCCCTGCCATCAAAATAGTTATTATCTCATGGAAGACAAAGAAGTGGAAACAAATGATCTTAATCCAGATTGCCAAATGGAGGAGTCATGATCCCAAAATTACGGGACTCCAGACTGGAGATGAGGGATGGTCAGGGAAGATGTGTCAGGAGAAGTAATCCTTAGCTAAGCCTCGAAGGAAAAGTTAGCTAAGCAACGGGAGGGCTGGCATGGATGCATTTCAGGCAGAGAGGACAGAAAGGGCATATGATGGTAGCCACAGATTTAATACGGCTGTAGGTTAGGGAGGTAGTAGTGGGAATAAGCCAGAGATGTAGCTGGAGAGGACACTGAGGGATCAAGCAAGGACTTACTTGGTACAAAAAAAGAGTCTAGACTTTACCCCCTAGACGTTGGAGAGCCACAGAATCCCCAAGAGTGATATTTGACCAAGGTGGAGACTTTTTTTGCACCCCTTTTCTTCTAGAGATTTCTGCCCAGGTGCCCACTGGAAAGGAGCTGACTTCTTCGTGGGACCCTTGGTAGGCTAGCCGTGCTCCCTTTTCCAGGGCTTCTGTTACAAAAAGCTCTTTATGTCTTAGGCATATTTACAATGCCTCTCTAACCTACCACCAAACAAAGCACAAACATGGCCATAAACAATCAATCACATCTCAGTTCTTATTAAGACAATAAACCCAGATTTCCATTCTTTAACTCACTGCCCCCGTGTGACCTGTATTTCCCCAGGCCTTTCACAGGCTTTCTTGCTCTCTCTTTCTTCCCTGTTCTAGTGAAATTCAGAAAGCTTTGCCCTGATAAGGAAACCTGTATTCTAGGATTGGTCTGCCATTAATTGGCTGTGTTGCCTTGGGCCAGTCTCTTCTTCCTCTGAGCCTTAATTGCCTCATCTATATCAGAAAGTATGTTAGCCTTTAATGGTCTAACATTCTCTAAAGGTATTTGTGATAATAGGAAGGAACTCTTCTTACACTTGTAGTTTTGGATAGTTCATTCTCACACAAATGCCATGAGAACTCTAACATGATAGGTATTAGTCTCATTTTATTAAGAAAGAGGCTGTGTTTCAGAAGAATGGTCATGTGTCCAACATCACACAGCAGTTCAAGAGCACAGTTTGGCCTTAAACTTACTCAGTCCAATGTCTTACCACCAGACCACACCCCCTTCTTCATCTTCTTTTTTTTTGGATAAACAAGTTTCTTTGTAAATTTAGTCAACATACATAATTGACCTAAAAACTTCAATAGAAGGATAAATTTTAAAACCACTTGGAAGACCATCCCTATAAAAGTGATTTTCCCAGGAATGTAACCAGATGTAACCTAATCCAACACCATCTTAACTGGCAGAGGTTCAGGAGCTTTGTGTTCCTCCTCATACCAAGTTTATAATACAGTTGCCACAAAGAAAGAACTTCCATACTGTTTCCTCTTAGTAGAGGAGAAAAAACTCAACCTGGTTATGAGACCAACCACAACACAATGCAAAGCTGCACTAACTAGTTCAGAATATTAGTTAACAGATGCTGCTGGTGTGAATAACTCGTATTTTATTTTAGAGCTCTTATAAATAAAATCCCCCTGTTAGTGTTTGCATTATCAACTAGAGGGTTAGTTAACATGTTGTAGAATGAGGACTTATGCAAGGTATAAATGTGCATAGCATTTTACTACTATGAAAACAAGTGCAGCCAGAAGAAAACCAACTGGACTCTAAATTACACACACCTTAATGACAAGACTCCCTAACACTTGTGAATGTAAAACATTTAATTTAAAAATGTTGACACTACAGTATATTAAATAGCTATTATAAATGCACACGGTGTATTCTGTAGCTGCCAGGTTTACTTTTTTTTTTTTTTTTTTTAAAGGAAACTGTAAGTTACTCTGTGGTTAAGACTTGTATCTTCACCCTTGAAAAAGTCCACATTCTATCACAGTGATGTACGGTCAGACTTAACAGTCCCAATTGTTAAACACTTGGATCAAGTCATAACCAGTTTTATTGCAAAAGGACCCTGTACACATTTATCAATTCTAGTACCTTAATAGCTATGCAACATGTCACTAACATATAGAAACATGCATCATGAGAAGCAAGAAATATCACCCATCCCTTCTGCATATTAGCAACTTGTCACTTTTGAGCAACAGTGCTCACCTCACTGAGGTCTATGAACAGTCACTTTTCACATTCATCTTGAGTGAAAGATGGAATGACTTAAGTAGAAATGCAACATATTATAAACAATTTCTTACAAAAAAAGTCACAAGTTAAACCAAAGTATTTTACAGAATTTACTACAAAACGCCAAACTGCCTTCACTTAACGTCTCTCTCCCCGTATCTGGCGAGCCAACTGGATGTCATTGGGTATGATGGTGACTCTCCTAGCACCATCGTGGATAGCACAGGTTAGTATCTTCGAACAGACCCACCAGGTAAGCTTTGCTAGCCTCCTGCAGCGCACGGATGGCAGCGCTCTGAAACCTCAGGTCGGTTTTGAAATCCTGCGTGATCTCCCTCACCAACCTCTGGAAAGACAGCTTCCAGATGAGCAGCTCGGTCGACTTCTGGTAACGACGAATCTCTCAAAGCGCCATGGTCCCAGGCCCGTAGCTATGAGGCTTCTTCACCCCACCGGTAGAGGGGGCGCTTTACCTGGCGACTTTTGTGGCCAGCTGTTTGCGAGGGCAGCTTGTTGGCGGGGGGGTCGGGGGGGCTTTCCCATCGGTAGATTTACGAGCAGTCTGCTTGGTTCAGGCCCTTTTCTTTCACCCAGCACTGAAGTTTTAGGCCACTTCTCTGACCACCGCGCCGCTTCCACTGCCCAAGGGAGAGCCGCAGTTGCCAAGCAAAGACACGACGCTACCCCAACGAACTACCAAACCGCTCTGCACTCTTCTTCACCTTCTTTATCAGTTCCTTTCACTCATCTCCTTGTTTTCCGTACTAGCCTCCATGACCACATCACAAAGGAGAATTTTATGCTAAAAAGAATCTCTTGCTGTCCAAGGGACACAATAGTCCTTGGCCTGGCAAAGAGGACTGAGAACAGCCAGAGAGGCATTGAAACGTGTCCAGGAGGGGAGCATGTCCTTCCCATCACCCTACACTGCAAGCCAAAGCCATGGTGGCAGGGCCAGATGAAGGCTTTACAGGTCTAGATGATGAACAGATTGTGATGCACTTGTCCATAAGTAATGCAAAAGAAAAACTATAATAAACCATTGAAGGCCAGGTGAGGTGGCTCACACCTGTAATCCCAGCACTTTGGGAGGCCGAGGTGGGTGGATCACCTGAGGTCAGGAGTTTGAGACCAACCTGACCAACATGGTGAAACCTTGTCTCTACTAAAAATACAAAAATTAGCTGGGCGCGGTGGTGCGTGCCTGTAATCCCAGCTACTTGGGAGGCTGAGGCAGGAGAATCAATTGAACTCAGGAGGCGGAGGTTGCACTCTAGCTTGGGCGATAGAGCGAGACTTGGTCTCAAAAAAAAAAGCCGTTGAAATCAGTATGAGGAAGTTTATTAATATTGTGATCACCCTCATGATGACTAGTTTAAAATGTTTTTAAATACCAAATAGGAAAGTATTCTCATTTGGGGGGCTAGTTTTTTGTGCACTTGCTTTGAGGGTGACTATCTACACATCTGTAACACATGGTGGATATGAGTGCCTGATCCGCTTGGGCTCACTGCTGCTTGGGCTCACTTACCTTGGGCCATCTGTCTGTTATGGCCCCTGGGAGCCCTGTCAGTACCCCTCGAGCATTGGATTCCACAGGGATCACTCCCAGGCTCAGCCCAAGCCTCCAGCCCAGACTGTTGGCCTGATGCAAGGGTTTAGGGCAGGACAAATAATTGAGGCTCCTTTTCTATTCTGTCTTTATGGCTCTTACTCTTCCTTTTTCTCTGCCTATCTCTGACTCTGTAAACTTTTTCCTACCTCTCTTATTTTTTCTTGTCCACTGCATTCCTTTCTATTGCTGAGTCTTTCTCCTTCTTTGCCCCAGTCTCTTGGACTCTCTCCTTTTGTCTTATCCTTTCTGTCGCTCTGTCTCTTGTCTTTTCTTCTTTCTCTTCCCCATACTCCAGTCTCTCCTTTTGTTTTTTGACGTCTATGGGTGTATTTCTCAGTCTCAACCTCTCCCTGTCTTTGTCTGTCTCATTTTCTTTCCCATCCCAGAATCCACAGGGACCTGTAGAGAGGATAAGCTGTTATATTCAGAACTCTCTCTCCAGAGGAGATAGAAATGGTGACTTAGGGCTAAATTTGAACTTTTCAGGCTTGGGTGGGGGCATTCCAGCAGACAGTTAAGGAAAAGGAGGGAAAGCTAGTTTATTCAGTCAGGAGACGGAGCCTGGGGTGGGAACTTGGCAAAGACTGTGAGTTCCAATGCTGTCTCAGCCCTACACTCTCTGACTGAGGCTTTGAGGCTATTTTTGGAAGCTTTCAAAATATCCCAGAAGGCTACCCACTCCATTCAGTTGGGGATGCCAGAGGATTCATTGAAGATAGCATAGCTGAAGCCTGTCCTGTATTCTTCCTCAGCTTCCACCAGCTACTGACAAAACAACAGTAACGCTGCCCCCAGATAGGAACATCATGAAAGAGAGGAGAGTAGTGGCAGCAGATGAGGAGCCATCCAGAGAGTGGGAAGGGATGAATAACACGTGCCTCAATTCCCAAGACCCTGAAGTATCTAAACTAGAAGGGATCCTAGAGATCAGCTACTATTGCCCCTTCAATATTTACGTGTGAAGACCAGATAGGGCACTATTAATATCTGTGAAGAGGGAAGGGAGAGCCAAGCGCAATGGCTAACACCTGTAATCCCAGCACTTTGCGGGACCAAGGTGGGCAGATCACCTGAGGTCGGGAGTTTGTCACCAGACTGACCAACATGGAAAAACCCCATCTCTACTAAAAATACAAAATTAGCTGGGCATGGTGGCGCATGCTTGTAATCCCAGCTACTCGGGAGGCTGAGGCAGGAGAATTGCTTAAACCCTGGAGGCAGAGGTTGAGGTGAGCTGAGATCGTGCCATTGCACTCCATCCTGGGCAACAAGAGCGAAATTCTGTCTCAAAAAAAAAAAAAGAGAGAGAGAAATATCTTAAATCCATTTCTTTCATCTCCACCCTAGTTTACTCTCTCTGGCATGATTGTGGCAACAGCTTGGTTTCTCAGCCTCTGGTCTCTCCCAGGGCAATCTATCTTCTATACTGGCCAGAGAGACTTATCATATTTTCAGGTGGGGTGCGGGGGAGAGGCAGCCCTGACTGTGTCACTTCTACTTCAAGTCTTCGCTAGTTCCCCACTACCTACTGGATAAAACCCAAAACCCCTTGCCTGAAACATAAGCCTGTTTGTGATTTAGCCCCAACTCACCCTTTCAAACTCCTTTCTTAACTTGCTGTGTTTCCCTTTAGAACTTTTCAAACTCTCTACCATTCTCACAAACTGACATTCTTTCCCCCTTTGTCTCTTTCTCTCTCACATACAGGTAGAAATTCAAACAGCATAGAAAAATGAAAAGTAGACTGGGCGCGATGGCTCACACTTGTAATCCCAGCACTTTGGGAGGCTGAGGTGGTTGATCGCCTGGGGTCAGGAGTTCTAGACCAGCCAGGGCAACATAGTGAAACTTCGTCTCTCTAAAAACACAAAAAATTAGCCGGGCATGGTGGCACATGCCTGTAATCCCAGCTACTCAGGAGGCTGAGGCAGGAGAATTGCTTGAACCAAAGAGGCGGAGGTTGTAGTGAGCCGAGATCGCACCATTGCACCCCAGCCTGGGCAATAAAAGCGAAACTCCATCTCAAAAAAAAAAAAAAGAGAGAAAGAAAAGAAAAGTAAAACTCTTTAAGCTTTCCACACCCTAATTCTATTCAAAGATAGACCTTCCCACCTCTCTGATTGAATTCCCTACTATTCTCTGTCCCCAACCCCCAACCCACAGTGATCCAGTCATAAAGAGCGTCCTTGCTATTCCTAGAACATATGAGCTTAACCTTAGGCCTTTGTCCTTGTTAACTTCTCTGTCTAGAATTCTCTTTTACCAGATATCTTGCTTCTCCCCTCAGTTCCTTCATGTCTCTATTTATTTATTTTTATTTTTTAAATAGAGACAGGGTCTCACTACATTACCCAGGCTGGTCTTAGACTCCTGGGCTCAAGTAATCCTCCCACCGTGGCCTCCTAAAGAGGCCTATGCCTCTGTTGACTTATTACCTTTCAGTAAGACATTCGCTGATCTCCCTTGTCAACATTTGCAACACCCCCACGCCTTCTTCCCTGCTTTATTATTTAGCACTGATTACTATCTAACATACTATACATTAGACTGATGTACTTGTTTATTGCCTATTTTCCCCCAGTAGAATGTAAGTTCCATGATGGTACTGAGTTTTCAACATGGTTATCTCCCAAGTACATGATAGAGTACCTGCTAGATCATAGGTGTTCAATAAAAATACTCATTGAACAAAATTCAACAGGTGATAACCATAAATTATGTTACATATTTCAGATTGCTTCTAGATTATATTCTAATCAACTGATTTGTTTGCTCTTTCTTTGGTAGAACAGTATTTTGTACTTGATGTATGCTGTCTTACTTCTGGCTTCTGTACCTGTTAGTCCCTCTGCCTAGCATGAGTTTCCCTCTCCTTGATCTATTTGAACTCCTGCTTACTCTTTTTTTTTTTTGAGACAGAGTTTTGCTCTTGTTGCCCAGGCTGTAGTGCAGTGGCGTGATTTCAGCTCACCACAACCTCTGCCTCCCGGGTTCAAGAGATTCTCCTGCCTCAGCCTCCTGAGTAGCTGTGATTACAGGCATGTGCCACCTCGCCCGGCTAATTTTATATTTTTAGTAGAGACGGGGTTTCTCCATGGTGGTCAGGCTGGTCTCGAACTCCCAACCTCAGGTGATCCGCCAGCGTTGGTCTCCCAAAGTGCTAGGATTACAAGCGTGAGCCACCATGCCTGGCCTCCTGCTCACTCTATAAGACTTTGCTTAAGCTCCAACTTTTTGTGATCCCTTTCCACTCTCCCATAGCATTTCTATTTTCTGCCGTGGTATTTATCACTCTGTGCCTTGATAGTCTATCTATACATCTGCTTCCCCTACTAAACTGTAAGTACCTTGAAGAACCAGGAATTATTGATGGTGACATCTGCAGTGTCTAGCATAGTACTTGGCATTTAGTAGGAGCAGCCGTAATCAGATATACCTTTTTTTTTTTGAGACAGAGTCACCCAGAGTGGAATGCAGTGGCACGATCTCAGCTCACTGCAACCTCCAACTCCTGGATTCAAGTGATCCTCCCACCTCAGTCTTCCAAGTAACTGGGATTATAAGCATGTGCCCATGCCAGGCTTACTTTTTGTAGTTTTAGAAGAGACAGTGTTTCACCAAATTGGCCAGGTTGCTCTCAAACTCCTGATCTCAAGTGACCCACCCACCTCAGCCTCCCAAAGTGCTGAGATTACAGGTGTGAGCCAGCACATCCGCCCAGAAAGAACTGGATTTGAATCCAGCTCTGTCATTTTCTAGCATGATCTTCAGCAAGTTACTTCACCTCCTATGTCTCAGTTACATGCCCCGTAATACAGGCCTCATGATACTTACTGCAAGATGTTATGGTAAAAATTCAATTAAATAACTCTGTATGCTAGAACAAATTTGTGGAACTTTAGTTATCTCACTTGCTCCTCTTGAGGGAAATAGGGCAAGTATTATAAGGTTCATTTTTCAGAAGAATCAATAGAGATCCAGAAAAGTGGAAGTTCATTTTCTTTTTCTTTTTTGAGGTGGACTTTCACTCTTGTTGCCCAGGCTGGAGTGCAATGGCATGATCTTGGCTCACTGCAACTTCCGCTTCCCGGATTTAAGCAATTCTCCTGCTTCAGCCTCCTGAGTAGCTGGGATTACATGTGCATGTCATCATGCCCAGCTAATTTTTTGTATTTTTAGTAGATATGGGGCTTCACCATGTTGTCTAGGCTGGTCTCGAACTCCTGACCTCTGGTGATCCACCCGCCTCAGCCTCCCAAAATTCTGGGATTACAGGTGTGAGCCACCATGCTTGGCCTGAAAGTTCATTTTCTAAGGTTGCAAGGTAAATAAGCAAAAGAGCCAGGACCCAAATATGAATCTCCCAAGTTGGTGGTTTGCTGTCTGCCAGGAAAGTGGGAAGGACATGGACTCTAGGACTCCTGGCTTCTAAGCCAGCTTGTGGGTATTGTGTGGTGCTCTTGGAGAAGACTGGCACCTCCTGGACAGCAAGACCTGACCCACCAAGGGAAACAGAGTGAAGTCTTTGACTCCAGATCCTCCTTAGTACAGGGGTTCTTGGCTACCTCAACAGCTTAATCGGGAAACAGAAGACAGTCCTTAACTGTTTGATGTTGGAGGAAGTAGAAATGTAAGAGCTTTCTTTCATGAGAGGTAGCTGAAGGCTAGGCATGATCTGGGAGGATTCTGAGAAGGAAGGTAAGCGCGGGACCCACTGTACATAGAACCTACTGTTTGCCATCTACTTTCTCACATGTCCATTAATTCAGATTATAAACATTTAGTGAGCACCTACTATCTGCTTGGTGCTGTGCTAGATGCTAGGGGTGCCCCAGTGAAAGAGACCAGAAAGGAAGGACACTCATGGCAAACAAGTGACAACCATAAAGAACACATAGTAGGCCAGGTGCTGTGGCTCACGCCTGTAATCCCAGCACTCTGGGAGGCCGAGGAGGGCGGATCACAAGGTCTGGAGATCAAGACCATCCTGGCTAACATGGAGAAACCCCACCTCTACTAAAAATACAAAAAAATTAGCCAGGCATGGTGGCACACACCTATAGTCCCAGCAACTTGAGAGACTGAGACAGGAGAATTGCTGGAACCCAGGAGGCGCAGATTGCAGCGAGCTGAGATCACGCCACTGCCCTACAGCCTGGGCAACAGTGGGAAACTCCGTATCAAAACAAAGAAAAAAAAAAAAGAACACATAGCAGTCTTCTTATTTTATGGATAAAGAAACTGGATCTTAGGAAGGGAAATAAATTGCCAACATCACACAGCTAGTGTGGGGACTCAAAATGCAGATTTGTTCATTTTGAAACTTCATACTCTTTCTATTAAACCGTCCCACTTCCCTGAATCTGCTGCCTCCAAATCATTTCCCTCACATACTTGTTTCAGCACTCCAAATGTCACCGTTAGAGAGATACCCCTGTGGGATAACACTTGCTTCTCCAATAATTCCCTATTAAAATGTCAGGACAGCATAGCCGGTGGCCTGATATTAGCATATCTCAGTTTATCAGCTTTAATCTATCAGTCACCTAGCAGGAAGCAGAGGGGAGTGGGTAGCAGATAGTGAGTTCTGATGGAGGGAAGAGGAAAGAGGAGGCAAGGTATGGTGGCCTAAATGTACTAGAAAGAAATATGGATTAGTGATTTTATTTTTTATTTTTTTTCAGAGACAGGGTCTCGCTATGTTGCCCAGGCTGGAGTGCAGTGGCTATTCACAGGTGCGATCCCACTACTGATCAGCACGGGAGTTTTGACCTGCTCCGTTTCCGACCTGGGTCGGTTCACCCCTCCTTAGGCAACCTGGTGGTCCCCCGCTCCCGGGAGGTCACCATATTGATGCTGAACTTAGTGCAGACACCCAATTGGCATAGCTCACTACAGCCAAGAACTCCTGGGCTCAAGCGATCCTCCCACCTCAGCCTCCCGAGTAGCTGGGACTACAGGCACGTGCCATTGCACCCGGTGATTAGTAATTTTATAATCTTAGCACAGGGATGGGCACAGTGGCTCACATCTGTAATCCCAGCACTTTGAGAGGCTAAGGTGGGCAGATTGCTTGAGGTCAGGAGTTCCAGACCAGCTTGGTCAACATGGCAAAACTCCATCTCTACTAAGAATACAAAAATTAGCTGGGCATGGTGGCTCATGCCTGTAATCCCAGCTTCTTGGGAGGCTAAGGAACGAGAATTGCTTAAACCTGGGAGGCAGAGATTGCAGTGAGCCAAGGTCACGCCACTGCATTACAGCGTAGGCGACAGAGTAAGAATCTGTCTTAAACAAAAAAACTTAGCTTAAGTCAGAAATAATAAGTATTATTTTATTGATAGAGTTGACTACATAAAAATAAATTATTTTGTGTTGCAATAGTTAAATTAAAGCAAATTCAAAAGAAATGATAAGCCAGATACGGTGGCTCATGCCTGTAATCCCAGCACTTTGGGAGGCCAAGGCAGGCAGATCAATTGAGGTCAGGAGTTTGAGATCAGCCTAGCAAACATGGCGAAACCCCATCTCTACTAAAAATACAAAAATTAGCCGGGCATGGCGGTGTGTGCCTATAATCCCAGCTACTTGAGAGGCTGAGGCAGGAGAATCACTTGAACCTGAAAGGCAGAAGTTGCAGTGAGCTGAGATCATGCCAGTGCACTCCAGCCTGGGTAACAGAGTGAGACTTGGTCTCAAAAAAAAAAAAAAAAAAAGGCGGGGGAAGGGTATTTTTTTTAGCATAATGACAGAAATTGACTGATGATACCAAGCATTGATGAGCATGTGGGGATAATAGCTCTTGTATCCATTGCTCACGGAAATGGAAGCTAGAAAACTCTCTCTGGAGACTGACAACATGTATCAAAATTTAAAATTTGTTTACTGAGGAATAAATGTAGCTAAGTGTGTAGAAATATATGCCTAAGGTTATTTATCACAAAATTGTTTAATAATGCAAAATTGAAAACAACCCAGTGTCCTTTGATAGCAGAGTAAATAAACTATGATACATCCATGGTATGAAACACTGTGAAGCCACATAAAATGGTGAAATAGACCTATATTAGTTGTCATGCAAAGATGCCCAAGAATACTGTTGAGTGAAAAATCGCAGGTTATAAACCAGAACGTAGAGTGCACATTTTGGGGTGTGTGTATGTGTGTGTGTGTATGTGTGTGTGTGTGTGTGTATGTATGTGTGTTATCCTGGATTATATTAATAAATATATTATTTTTAGAAGAAAGAGGTAATAGTTCATTTGTACATTGGGCAGAGTCCTCCAGGGTCCAGGTTTGGGCATGGCATATCACACAAAGTGGCACAAGTCACAGGCAAGTCATACAGACAAGTGACAAACTGGAGTCTGTCCAGAGGGAAACAAACAGGCTGACAAAGAGTGGAACTCAAGTCAGGGAAACAGTTGAAGGATCTGGGCCAGAGAGAATATATGTCTCAGGGAAACTGATTTTGACTTCAATAAATGCAGCTCTTTGAATTCCCAGCTCTCCTGTGATTGAGTAGGCTGTCTAGCTAAGGATGGGGAGTGAGCTTCTCATCACTGAAGATGTGTATGGAGATGGTCAGGGAGTTAGATGACCTCTGAGTCCATTCTTTTCTAGTTTTTGAGACACTCAGACTTGACAAATGTGGATGTACATGGCCTGCCTGAGGCTGATGAGAAAGGTAAGGGCAGGGGCCTCAGGGAAAAAAGACCAATGGGACCTGCAGGAAATTAGAGCAAAGGCCAGTCAGTTTAGCTTCCCACCCCTATTTCCTCAGTAAGATCTCCCCTCCCTAGCCACCCCATCCCACAGGCTTCTCCCCTAACTCAGAGCATCTGGCCTATGGAAACTCCAGGACTTCTAGCCCTCAGATTAGAACTCCTCCCTCCTCTTCCCTTCTGAGTCAGAAAGTTTAAATTGGCTCTGCTATTAGGCTGAATAGGTAGCTGGTTACCTAGGTGGCGTGATTCCCAAGGACACTAGACCTATTCCCTTGTTTCAAGATACCTCCCCAATGTCTGATTTTTCATTAA
Organism: Aotus nancymaae; assembly: GCF_030222135.1. Taxonomy (NCBI): domain Eukaryota; kingdom Metazoa; phylum Chordata; class Mammalia; order Primates; family Aotidae; genus Aotus; species Aotus nancymaae. Next base: position 3,248,107 of record NW_026988488.1, read on the forward strand.
TGCCATGTACTTTGAATCTTGAATGCTTTCCAAAATTCCTTTGCAAAAATGCCAATAATTCCGGGAAGGGGGTCACCTTAAGCTGCCAGGAAAGGAGAGGGGTGGGGAAGGGCTTCTGTTCTGCGCAGGACTGCTTCTGAGTGTCTAGAGGAAGTTTTGTATGCTGGGAGGCTGGGCAAGGCAAGAGCGGGAAGAGAACTTTGGGGAGGGGTTTTTCTATTCAAGGGCCCAAGTACTCTGGTTAAAGCTTAGAACAGCTAGACTCCATAGTTCCTAGGCCCAGCTGCACATTCGAATCAACCAGAGAGCTTTTAAAAATATTGATGGTAGAAAGTTCTAGCAACTTTACTAAGGCTAGAAAGTTCTAACTTAATTGGCCTGGGATGGGGTCCAGACATAGTTGTTTTTATAAAATTTCCCAAGTGATTCTAAAGTGCAGCCAAGGTTATGAATCACTAAACCAAGAGAAAGCTAGTTAGATGTAATCTAGTTTGAGGGAGAAGAAAAGGGGGCTGGATTAGCTTCTTGGTCCCCTGTCAGGTGGGACCCACTGGGAAGGTATGGTACTACTCCATTGCTCCCCAGCTATGGCCCCTTGTCTCAAGGGTGATTGAGGGCTGGGAAGCCAATTACCTATGTAAGGTGACACAACTTTCTGGTTTGCCTGGGACTTTCCTGGTTTTGAAACTGAAAGTTCTGCATTCCCAGCAAACTGGAAATGCTGGTCACCCTACACAGGGTGACTGCAAGTATTTAAATCTTAAGTGATTTGAGCACTGATTGGGACAACTACTTTTTTCTCTCCCTTAGTTTTCTCTTCTGTAAAATGGGGCCAGGCTTTAAATGCTTGTTCTGCCTCACTCACTGGCTGCTGCAAAATGAAACAACATTAGCAAAAGGGCTCAGTGATCTGTATGGCACTTCTGGATGGAATGTTATAATTAATAAGCAGTACCTGCCAGGCTGAAAAGGTCACAGGATGCTTGCCAGTTAAATCTGTAACATCCATTGTGGTGGTAGGCTGGCTTTCATATATCCTTTTCTTCTCTCCCGTGAGTTCCTTTACCTCTTCCCCTAAATCCTAGAATATCAGACCTGGAAGGGACCATAGACACCTCTTAGTCCTAGCCTACCATCAAACAGATAGAAAGATGGAGGCCTACAGAGGTAAAATAACTGATTCAAGATCATACAGCTCATTAGTGGCAGAGCTGGGGTTCAAACTTAACACATCGTAAAGTCCACCTCCTTCATCTCAGAACTGCATATCAGTACCCAACCTCCTCTCTGACCCCCATAATCCCATATGTCCTTTTTAGAGACATTGTGTTTTATTTCTCCCACAAACACTCTTTGAATACAGAGAGAAAAGGAAGCTCAAGGGACTGTGGCAGCTCAAGGCAGGGGGAATCAAATTCAGACTGGGGAAGCAGCTATGGTCAGGGACTTCTCAGATGAGATGAGCTGAGACTAGAATAAAAGTATTAGTTCTCCAGTTAAGTGGGGGAAGCCATTAGGGGAAGGACATTCTAGGCAGTGGAAACAACATGTCCAATGACCCAGAGGAGGCAGACAATATGGCCCTTTCAGTCCAGTCCAGGGCTTGGGATGACTGGAGAGCTGGGTGATTGGACAGGAGATGAGGCTGATCATATATGCCTTGCTAAGGAATTTGGACTTTCCCCTCTAGGTGTCAGAAGGATTTAAATAGCCACTCATAACTCCAGGCAAACAGAGAGGGATTTTTAAAACAATGGAAAAGTTGCAGAGTTACCCCAAATCTCAGAACAGAGCTAACACTAACTCTTCTAGCACAAACTGCTAAGTACTGGAGCTGACGCCAAGCCCTGAATCATCCCTGGGCTACTGGGCTGGGAGGAGGCCGAGCCCCACCCTCCCCTGTCTGGGCTTGGTTTAGGCTGAGCCATGTAGACTCCAGGCCCAGGCTGGCAGGCCTTCAGGCTATCCTTCCCCAAGTGTGCTTCCCAGGCTTCTCTGAGCCTGGAGCTATCAGGACCCTCCTGGCCTCTGATAGCTGATAGCTACTGGCCTCTGACAATACATCCTTCAAGGTCTCTGCTTTGATTTGTCTTCTCATCTGCATCAGTGGAGTTTTTCCTACCTCTCTTCTGAGCTTCATGTAATGAGCCCTCCTACTCCTAGATCCCGGTAGCACAGAGTTTTCTTTCTTTCTGCCCCCATGGGTTTTCCCTAAAGCATGTTTGTGGGGGAGTTGAGTGTCCAAAGCACTGTGGGGGCACAGAGAAGAAAGGGAATTTTTCTTTTGGGAATGGGGGTGATGGGGGCAGCTTTTCAGAGAAAATGACATTTGACTTGTGTTGTGAAGGATGAGTATGAGTTGGTCAGGTGGAAAAAGATTATAAAACTGAGGAACAGAAGGCTCAAAGACACAGATCTTTGAACCTACGTGGAGATGTTTAGGTGTGGCTCCAACATACAGGAAATGCATGGTGAGGTGATGGAGAGCAGGGATGAAGGAGGAAATACTGAGATGAAACTGCTCAGCTGCCTCCACCTTGATGGTTCATGGGTACCTCAAATTCACCATGTCTGAAAACACATCCTCTTCCTTCTGCTCCACAAGTTGGTACTATTATAGGGATTCTAATCACTAATTCCTATCTGTTCCATAATAAGTCTTTAATCTTTCAATTTTATCCTCTTATCTCCATTTCTAATATAGGTCTAGTATCCCTAATCCAAAAAGCTGGCACTCAAAAAGTTTCAGATTTTGGAGCCTTTTGAATTCTGAATTTTTGAATTAGAGATGCTTAATTGATATAATGCAAATATTCCAAAATTTGGAAAAATCCTAGTTTGGAAACACTTCTGGTCCCAAGCATATTGGATAAGGGATAGTCAACCTCTACTACCATCCAGGGCCAGAACTGAAGAATGAGTACGTCTTTTCTTTTTCTGCAATAAAAACTGGGTGTCCCTTTTCACAGTTCAGTTGCATGTGCCCTGTGGCTTCCATGTCTGTACTCTATTCTTAATAATTTCTTCTCTTTCCTTACCCCCCTCAACAGATTTCCTCAGTTTTGACTTCCTGATCTTGACTTCTCATCCCGATTTTAAAGTTGTATTTATTTAATTTTACACTTTTATTGTTTTCTTGTGGCGAGTTCCCTCAAATCATTTGTGGAATGAGTTGAGAGATGAACGAGTTGAGAGATGGATGGCCCACAGGAGATAACATAGCTCAGATCTCCATTATTTTTTGCCTGAACTATTACAACAGCTTCCAAACTGAGTTCTATATCCCCCATCTCATCTCATCCCCTCAATTCTGTCTTCCTTTGGCATGTGACATTATCTTTTCTAAAAACAAAAACCTGATCAAGTCACTTCCGTGCTTTAAAACTATAAGCAGTTTTGGCTGTGCGGGTGGGTCACGCCTGTAATCCCATCACTTTGGGAGGCTGAAGCGGGTGGATCACTTGAGGTCAGGAGTTCGAAACCAGCCTGTCCAACATGGCGAAACCCCTCCTCTACTAAAAATACAAAATTAGCCTGGCATAGTGATGCATGCCTGTAATCCCAGCTACTCAGGAGGCTGAGGCAGGAGAATAGCTTGAACCTGGGAGGTGGAGGTTGTAGTGAGCCAAGATCGTGCCATTGCACTCCAGCCTGGGCAACAAGAGCAAAACTCCATCTCAAAAAAAAAAAAAAACAAAACAAAGCTATAAGCAGTTTCTCATTCCCCTGAGGGTAGCTTTTAAGACCCTAGTATGAGGCACAAGGTCCTTTGTGAATTTACCACCTCTCATTCACTCTTACTTATCATAGACACTGGTGTTCAATGGTGATAAAAAGCCAACACTGTTGCTGTCTTCATGGAACTTATGTTATACTTGGGGAGACAGACATTAATCAACTCAAGATTCAATTAATTGTATATTTGCAAATTGTAGTAAGTTTTCTGGAAGAAGGGGGGTTAGTTCTCTAAGGACATATGGTAGGGATCCTGACATATGATGGGTTTTAGAGAGTTCCACAAGAAGTGATATTTGATGTAAATGAGGGATTGAATTGGTGTTAACTAGGTAAATGGTGAAGGTGAGGAAACATGTGCTCCCCTATAGAATAAATAGTATGCAAAGACCTTCATGGGGGATGCATAACACATTTTAGAGATGGAAAAATGTCTAGTGTGGCTGGAATGCAAACAGCGACAGGGAGAGTTGATAGAGGGAAGCTAGAGAAATATGTAGGAGCCATATTATCAATGCCTTTTAAAGGCCACGCAAAGATTCTTTTCTTCATAAAAGCACAGGGGAAAAGCCATTGAAGGTTTTTAAGCTGGAGAATGACATAATTTTGCAATTGGAAAAATTTCTCTGGCTTCTTTGTGGACAATGGATGGAGGAGAGCCAAAAAGGTTGTGGGGAAATCAGTTAGGAACCTGCTGCAGTTGTCCATTCGACTGGGCTGGGACCAGGGTAGTGGCAGTGGATATAGGGAGAAGCAGACAGATATGAAAGTTTTTAGAATGGCTTATTGATAGAACTTGGCAATGGGTTGAAGTAGGGGTGGAGGTGAGGAAGAAGAAGATGTTAAAGATGACTCTTAGAGCTCTGGAAGGGGACACGTTTGAGGAGAGGAATGATCAGAAGGGTTTTTGAGGCCTGGCATGATCACTCATGCATATAATCCCAGCACTTTGGGAGGCTGAGGTGGGAGGATTGCTTGAGCTCAGGAGTATGAGACAAGCCTGGGCAACACAGAAAGACCTCCATCTCTACAAAAAATAAAAAAAAATTATCCTGGTGTGGTGACATGTACCTGTAGTCCCGGCTATTCTGGAGGCTGAACCCAGGAGTTTAAGGCTGCAGTAAGCTGTGATTCCGCCACTATACTCCAGCCTGAGTGACAGATACCCTGCTTCTATTCCTTTTTTTTCTTTTTCTTTTTTTGGGGTAGCCTCCTGAATCAGAGTAGACTCAGAGAGACTCTCTGATTTCTAAAAAGAAAGAAAGAGAAAGAAAGAAAGAAAGAAAGAAAGAAAGAAAGAAAGAAAGAAAGAAAGAAAGAAAGAGAAAGAAAGAAAGAGGGAAGGAAGGAGGGAAGGAAGGAAGGAGGGAAGGAAGGAAGGGAAGGAGGGAGGGAGAGAAAGAAAGAAAGAAGGAAAGAAAGAAAGAGAAAGAAAGAAATAAAGAAAGAGAAAGAAAAGAAAGAAAGAGAAGAAGGAAGGAAGGAAAGAAAGAAAGAAAGAAAAGAAAAAAAAGAACAAGTTTTTTGGAAATGTTGAGGTGGAGGCATCTGTGAGTTGGTGCCTATTTGCCACAGAAACCTACTGCTCATCCTCATCAATCTTTTACGGATCTCTACATTTCCATGATCTCTCTTGCTTCCTTAGCTACCTTAGTTAGCTACCATATCTGCAACCTTAATTTCTCTTTGTAATATAATGTAACATGTTAGTAGCTCATGCCTGTAATTCCACACTTTGGGAGGCTGAGGTGAGCAGATCATTTGAGGTCAAGAGTTCAAGACCAGCCTGACCAACATGGTAAAGCCCTATCTCTACTGAAAATGCAAAGATTAGCTGGGTGTGGTGGTGCGTGCCTGTAGTCTCAGTTACTTGGGAGGCTGAGGTAGGAGAATAGCTTGAACCTGGGAGACGGAGGTTGCAGTGAGCCTGAGATCACAACACTGCACTCCAGCCTGGGTGACAGAGTGAGATGCCATCAAAAAAAAAAAAAAAAAAGAAAGAAAGAAAAAAAATTAGGATGTGGATATGTTGAGGGTGCCATATTCTGCCTACTGCAGGGAGGTAGATATTAAACAAGTAAATACATAGATAAAATACATTATTTCAAACTATATACAAGTGGGTGGCGTGAGCCACTGTGCTCAGCCTTATTTTTATTTTTATATATTTATTTTATTTTCATGTTTATTTATTTATTTTAATATATATTTTATTGCACTTTAGGGTCTGAGGTACATGTGAAGAACATGCAGGACTGTTGCATAGGTACATACATGGCAATGTGATTTGCTGCCTCCATCCCCATCACCCACATCTGGCATTTCTCCCCATGTTATCCCTCCCCAACTCCCTACCCCCTGCTGTCCCTCCTCTAGTCCTCCACCACAGACCCCAGTGTGTGATGCTCCCCTCTCTGTATCCATGTGTTCTCACTGTTCAACACCCGCCTATGAGTGAGAACATGCAGTGTTTGATTTTCTGTTCTTGTGTCAGTTTGCTGAGAATGATGGTTTCCAGATTCATCCATGTCCTTAGAGAGGACACAAACTCATCGTTTTGTATGGCTGCATAGTATTCCATGGTGTATATATGCCACATTTTCTCTGTCCAGTCTATCATCGATGGGCATTTGGGTTGGTTCCAGGTCTTTGCTATTGTAAACAGTGCTGCAATAAACATATGTGTGCATGTGTCTTTATAACAGAACAATTTATAATTTTATTTTCATGTTTATTTATTTATTTTTATTTTTTGAGATGGAGTTTCACTCTTGTTGCCCAGACTGGAGTGCAATGGTGAGATCTCAGGTCACAGCAACCTCCACCTCCGAGGTTCAAGTTATTCTTCTGCCTCAGCCTCCCAAGTCGCTGGGATTACAGGCATGCGACACTACGCCCAGCTCATTTTGTATTTTTTGTAGAGAAGGGGTTTCATCCTGTTGGTCACGCTGATCTCAAACTCCTGACCTCAGGTGATCCACCTGCCTCTGTCTCCCAAAGTGCTAGAATTATAGGCGTGAGCCACTGCACCTGGCCGTAGTATTTAAACTGAGACCCAAAGGGAGGGAAGGAGCAGCCATGCAAAAAGCCAGAGGAAGGATGTTCATGGAAGAGTGTATCAGGTAGAAGAAACAGCATCTGCTAGGACTCTAAGGTGGAAAAGGTATAGCATGGAACAGGAAGTGGAAGCAACCCAAGACCAGCCTTGCCAAGGAAATGAGAGAGCTCAGGTAGCAGAAAACTTTGCCAGAGTAAACGAGATGACAGATGAGTAAATGTGATGAGCTGAAGGGATTTCATTACCTTTACTTTCATCTCCTGTGCAGTCTATGAGGTCAGAGCCCTGAGGATGGGAAGCAACCTCCCTAGGCCAGCAGGCAAGCCCACAACCCTTGGGATGTGCTGTGCTAATCCAGCCCCCTGGAAGATGGGGGCAACTAGAATGTGGAGAACTGAAAGGTGGGTGCACTTGCAGTTCAGTGATGCAGCCAGTCAGACAGTTAATCAAGACAGAGACCTTTGCCCACAGAGCCTCGATGATTTCATCTCTATGGCAAGCATCCTCAATCAGGAGGCCTGGAGCTGAGCAAGTTTCTGGGAGATGAAAAGAGAATGCAAGTCACAATCCTTGCCTTCAGGAGCTTTTGTTGGAAATCCAGAACCCATATCACAGGGAGAGTAAGACCTCTCCAGTTTCCACATCAGCTGCTTAACAAGAGAAGCAGCTGGGTCTCAGGTCTGGCCCCAAGCCATGGTAGGTACTTGCTGCAGGTCTGCTCTCGGCAGAGAGACCCACCAGCAAGCCCCTGTAATTTTTTCTTCCTCCCTAAGAACTTCTTAGCATCTATTTTCAGATGACTCCAAGCAACAGGAGTGTATGTTTTTTATTAACTTGCTTGATTCTTATTGCTCTTAAGTCTGGAGATCCAGGGGAAAGAACCCTAGCCTAGGAGTCAGGAGAACTAATCTTTTCCCTGAGCAAGCCCATTCACTTCTCTTGGCCTTAGTTTTCTCACTTGTAAAATTGGGACATGTACGCTAGATGATATTAAAGGTGCAATATTTTAAGATTGTGATTTCTGTTTTTACTTTTTCACAAGACTATGGGAAAGGTGGATTTAGGCAGTAATGAAGGACCATGCTCTAAGATTCAGAGGTTCTGTGAGTTAAACACGGGGCTCTCTCTCTTCTCCCAAACATTCTGATACTCAGAATAAATGGCTGGATGTCTTCGGACCCAGTCATCTGGCAGTATATTTAGGACTTTGTTGGTCTGCAGAAAGTAGAACCAGACCTCTTGGCCCCCAATCCCAAAATCTTAGAGAAGTGGAGGCTGGGGAGTTGGGAGTGGTGCATGTGCGACAGGAAACTGGAGAATAGCTTCTCCTTTTCCCCTGTGATATTATTTTGCCAACACCACATCCTCTGGAGCCACTGGAGAGGCCCAAGAACACATGATGTGGATGGTTTGAAGGGACACTTCAAACCCAGGGAAGGGCCCTGCAATTTCCCAACTGAGACCCAGCCACATATGGGCTTACATCTGCATGTAAACACATGGCTAGGCTGAATATAAACCGATGTCTTTGGTTCAGTGTGAAGTATGGGGAAGTCTCTTAAGAAATAGGAATGTTTGAGGCCTGTATTTTTCAGAAAAAAAAGAATGTTAAAATGTGTTCTGGTCTGAGACTAGGGGTAAAGAATGAGAAAAAGTGTTTTAGGAAGGTAAGTGATGGGAGGAAGGGGCTATTATATATTAGGCTGACTTGGAAATACATATTAGACCCAACAACACACATACAAGCAAATGAGCACAAAAACAGGCAAGCATGGGAGCCTGTTTGCATGGATAACATACACATGACCAAACAAAGTCACATCTGGGCCCAGGAAGACTTCAGAACCTACATTTATATACCAAATGTACATAGCTATAATCATCTTTTTTCTATGTGCAAGCATTTTATGGTTTGCAAAGACACATCTCATATCCAACCTTATATATCATCCTGACAAACAATCCTAGGAGGTAGCTGTTATCATTATCTAAATTTTTACAGGAAACTGAGGCTTGGGTTAATCAATTGATTTACCTAAAGTTGCTGAACTAGTTATTGGAAAAACAGACTAAAACCAGGTCTTCTGTTTCCAAATTCACTGTTTTCACGGTGGCACTTTCTATCTCTCTCTTTCCCTCAAACATATACAAAAAACAAAAAACAGAAATAAAACATGCAACTATTTTGCTTATATACATAAAGGCATATATGTATGAATAAAACATATATACCACCAGTGGTCAGCAGGAGTTTTTGGGTTGTGCTCTCATGGAGGCCTTAGTAAGAGGAGAGGGGTCTGCTCAAAGCCCTGAGCCATCCTCCTTTCTGTTCCTTGTCCAGTCACTTATGGCTGTTTTATCAGAGCCTTGTAGGTGGCCGCTTTTTATGCTGGACTGATAGTTTTTATTGGCCCTGCTGAGACGAAGTCTTTGATCCCTATACTTCAACACTTAGGATGTGGGGAGTGGTGAAAAGAATATATTATATTCCTGTTTCTTTGTCTCCATCACTAGGTTGTGAGCCCTGTGAGGGTAGAAACGTTTGCTTTTTCATGTCTGTATACACAAAGCCTAGTACAGTGCCTTTTGTATAGTAAGCATACACACACAAAATTGTTGAATGAATGAATGGATGAATAATAAAGTGAAATAGGCTTGTTTCAAGACCCTACTTATAGTGGGATCTTGACCAAGTGACCTTACTTCTTTGAGCCTCAGTTACCTTATCTGTCAATTAGGAATTGACACTTACTCTGATTACCTAAGATGTTTTTGGTAGTGAATGACATAATGATTTGAAAATGGCTCTGTTTTTATTTGAGGGCTTTTAACATATTGATCTTATAAACCCTTAGGGCATAGACATTTTCTCTTCAACCTCCCAGAGTATTGGGTCATCTAACTTTTATTCACACACTTTCAATTATGAGGACCTCAGTACATTTTGAATGACTCTCTCCAGTTTTGGACAGCTGTGACTATAAGAACCTTCTCCCTTGTGTCCCACTGTGGCTTTCTTCCATTGGTTCCAGTTCTGCCTCTTGGCATTCAGAAGTCTGATTCGGAAGAAGACATCGACATCTCCCTAAATCTTCTCAAAGTCAAACAAACTCAGATGCTTCAACTGTTCCTCATGTGTCCTGGATGCCAGCCCCCTCTCTAGCCAGCTCACTCCCCTATGGAAAGACCCTAGTGTGTGTGTGTCCCACTTAAAGTAAGGGCCACAGCAGGATACAGTTCCTCAAATGGGGTGTGACTAGGGAAGAAGAAGACAGCACTGTTCCCTTTTCCCTAGACACTAGACTTCTGGGTTTGAATGAACTCTTTTGGCAGCCACACCTTATTGCTAACATTTATGGCATTTATTATCAAGTAAAACCTCACAGATCTTTATAGCTATGCTGCTACTAAGCCATATCTTTCCTACGTTTTTCTCCATGAGGTTGGATATTTGGACTCAAGTACAATTCTTCCCTTTGTTCTACTTTTCAGCTTTACTATTATTTGGGTTTGTCTTAAATTTGGATCCAGATTCTGTTGCCTGACCTATCTACATTCTCTCTGAGATCCATCCTATTTTTTTCCTTTCTTCTCTTCTGCCTCCTTTTCTTCCTCTTTTTGTTTCTCCTCCTCATCTTTCCTTTTTTTACTGTTTTATATAATTACAAAAGTAATTCAGGCTGATTAAAAAATAAAAGAATACAAAAATATATAAAAATATTTACATTAAGAAGTAAAAATTCTCTCTTTACTCTCTTCTCTGATCCTGGTCTTCTCTTCAGAGATAAACCAGTTATCAGTTTGCTGTGCGTCTGTCTCCTTTTCTAGGAACCTATAAACATATGTGTAAAAGTATGGATATTTTAATGTATAAATGGGATCACACATACATATTGTTCTGTGACTCAGTAATAGCTCTAATAGATCAAAAACCTCTTTTCATGATAGCTTGTGTTTTTATTTTTGTTCATTTGTTTGTTTTTTGAAATGGAGTCTTGCTTTTGTCATCCAGGCTGGAGTGCAGTGGTGCGACCTCGGCTCACTGCAACCTTCACCTCCTGGTTCAAGTGATTCTCCTGCCTTAACCTCCCAAATAGCTGGGACTACAGGCGCCCACCACCACTCCCGGCTAATTTTTGTATTTTTAGTACAGACAGGGGTTCACCATGTTGTCCTCATGAGACACCACTGGTCTCAGACTCCTGACCTCAGGTGATCCACCGCCTCAGCTTCCCAAAGTGCTGGGATTGCAGGCATGGGCCACCGTGCCTAGCCAATAGCTCATGTTTTCGAAGGCTGAATTGTTGTATGGATATAACATAATGTATTTAATTAGTGCCCTAGTGATGGATATTTATGTTGTTTCCCTTGATTATTATAGTATTGCAGTGAATGTCTTTGTAAATGCCTCTTTGTACACAGTAGAGTGTTTCTCTAAGGCAGACTGAGAGCATAGCTGAAATGATCTCTCTGTGTGTGTGTGTGTGTGTGTGTGTGCGCGCGCGCTGTTGTTGTTGTTGTTGTGAGTTGGGAGAGAGGAAGTGATGGGGCTCTGTTCCATTGGTCTTGTTTCCTAATAGGATAACTCGAGGCAATGTGAAGAGGAATGTGTGCCCTTAGAGAAACTGAACATAATAAAAGTTGATAGGCCTGCAGGGCTGAAAATGAGCAGATCCCTCTCTTCTCTGGCTTAGCTGAGCAACCTGTCCTGAGCTCCAAGGATATGCCTGGAAGTGTTCTGGGCTCCTTCTGCGTGGAACACAAAGTGTGATCCTTTTATGGGAGCAGCTACGCTACAGCCAGTCTGGAATAGAGAAAAATTAAAATAAAAAAAGCAGCAGCTGACAAGACAAAGCAGGATGTGGGAGGGAGGCCAGATGAGCACTGCGAAACTACTGCAGGCACTGCGGGGCTGAGGGAGACAGAGAGCATGAGGAGGGCAGGAAAGACCAAGGGAGGGCATCGTGCAGGAGGTAGGGCCCAGGAAGCCCAGAGACAAGAGCAAGCACACGGTGCTGCTGCGTGCAGTGAGAGTAGCCCAGCTAGAGGGCACAGCCTGTGCTGAGGAGCTGTGGGAGGAAGAGAGGGCTGGGAAGGTAAGCGTGTGCACTGGTGTGTGTGTGAGGGGTCTCCTGCCAATTCTGAGTATACCTGAAGGCTACGTTTCTGAAGATCACCATGGTGACCATGTGGAGGCTGGCCATGTGGAAGCTGGCCTGGACAGGCAGCCTGGAGGCAGGGAGACCAGGGAGGAGCCTGTTCCGACAGTTCAGGCCAGAGTCGGGGAGGGCTGACCTAGGGCACTGGCAGTGTAGATGGGAGGGAGTGAAGCTGTGAAGGACACACAGACAGACAGAGAGCAGGGCTTGGTGACTGATGGCAGGGGTCAGGCAGAGTTAAAGATGATGACACTGTGCACACAAAAGACGGCGCTAACAGCAAAACCACCAACAGATACAGAGCTGCTGGGAAGGGGAGCTCGAGGGGAGAAGAGGGTGAGCACCCCTCGCAGAGCCTCACATAGAACCGGGCACCTAACAGGCACCCGGTCACAGATAGATGCGGATGGTTCACAGACGGGCCATAAGCTCAGCAGGCTGTTTTCTCTCTGGGCACATGCAGACTGGTCATATATGCATAGTCACTGGTCCGTGGGGGCAGGGCTGGGGGGCTGATGACTTGACTGGGAGATCCTGTCTATGGACCCAATTTCATATTCCAAGAGGATAGTGGCTCAAATTAAATTGATATTGGCAGGCTGGGGAAAGAGCTTGAAAAGCTTCCAGCTCGATCAGAGGAAAAGCCAGAGAGAAACTTTGTCCTCTCATGGTGGTCCATTAGTGTGATTAATAATAAATATCCCCAGGCACTTGATAGTGGCAAAATGCCTTATCAGCCCTGGTTATGATTACCCACCTGCTATCTCAAGCTGTCTAGTCTGACCACTAAGGTGCAGGGGTGATGCGAATCTTAAAATACACCCCCTTCCTCAGGTATGCCTGGTCATAGCTCAGGGCTGAGAAAGTCACAGGTTCAGGCTGATGGAATGATGGTGGACTTTGGGCTCATACCACCTGGGTCCAGATCCCTGTCCCATCATCAACAAATCAACAAACATGTGACTTTTGAATAACTCACATCACTCCTCAGAGCCTCAGTGTTCTCAATTCTACCAATGTAACTGTCATTTCTTGTGAGGGTTACATTGAGGTTATATACTGAAATGGTCTCCCTAATACTCAGCACATAATAGGTACCTTGTTTAATATTATCTTCTCTCCTTTTTCCCAAATTCCAGCTTTTTTTCCTAAGAAGTAGTTACAAGACTGAGGATGGCTTAAAGCACGATTTTCCTACTACTGCAGTTTGTATTCTCAGCCACTTTGTGCTGTGAGAGGGTCTTTTGCCTTCAGGGAGACAACAGTATATGCTTTAGCTTATTCTCTTTTTTGTGTAATTGGCACAAGTAGTCAAGTGTTTGTGCTACTGACCCAGGGGAAGGAAAAGAGAGAGAGAGAAGGCCTCAGAGTGTGGGGCCCCAAGCTGATTTTTTTTTCCATCTGTCTCTGACACATTTCTCTTCTGTGAATGAAGCTAGAAGAGCAACCTTGGGGGCTTAGTTAATTCTTCCTTCAAGGATAACCCAAGAGCAAATGTGCTGAGTGAAGCAGAAGGACTTGCCAACAACGATAAAAATGAAAAGCAGCCCTCAGAAAGTTTTGAGTGATAGGGAACTTTCAATTGCTACCATTCCATAAATTGTTGGGGTGGGGGGACTCTTTTTGCAAAGTATCCTTAGGATTTAAGACTGCTCCCCATCCGGTTTGTCTCTGGTATTGCCTCTTCTGCACTGCACTGCATCCCCTGAAGGAGGAATGCCACCTGAAATGCAGAAGCTTCTTTATTGCAGTGAACTTACATCTAGAATGGGAACAAAATATGCACAGATAATTAAATGTCCAATTTCAGTTCTCTCTTGAGCTTGGACATAGACTTTCATATAAATCAGCTTGATTTTTCTTTTCTTTTTCTTCTTGTTTTTGAGATAGAGTCTTACTCTGTTGCCCAGGCTGGAGTGCAATGGTGTGATCTTGGCTCACTGTAACTTCTGCCTCCCAGGTTCAAGCGATCTTCCTGCCTCAGCGTCCCAAGTAGCTGGGACCACAGGTGTGCACCACCACGTCCGACTAACTTTTTGTATTTTTAGTAGAGATGAGGTTCACCATGATGACCAGGTTGGTCTTGAACTCCTGGCCTCAACTGATCCACCCACGTTGGCTTCCCAAAGTGCTGTGATTACAGGCATGTGCCACCACTCCCAGCATCACATAAATCAGCTTCATGCAGTTCTTGCTTGCCATTCCCTTGACTTTGATGTCCAGTCTTGGTGCAGCTCCGTAACATTCCCAGCCCTCAAGGAATCCTGAGCCTTTCCAACTGGACCCCAAGTCTGACCCTAAAGCCTTGATCAAATATTCTTTTGCATCTCCTGCCCACTGATTCAGATGCCCCCAGTTTCCTTGGACTCCAGCTCCAGAATGTCCCTGTACCACCTCTGCTCATATTGGCCCTCATTAGCTGTACTGCTTGAAAAAGACTTGCCTGTCTCTCTTAGAACTTTCTGAATTTAGCTTGTTTAAAAACCCAAATCTCTTCATACTCCTTACTTTCCTCTCACAGAGTAATCAACCTATGTGTGGATATATAGCACTTATTTCTATGTCTTCTCTCTAGAAACACTGACATAAACCTCATCAGATCTAAACCTACTCATGGGTATTACTCTGGCCCCAGGACGACTGATCTAACTCTTAGTACAAATAGAATCACAGTAGGGGGTAGGGTAGGGGGAATTTCAGAAGTTTGGGCAATATAGGCATGAAGTAGTTTACAAGGAGGTAAAAAACAAAGCTGTTTCAGTGCCATTTGAAGAACAAGATAGCACCTCAGCTGCCTCTGCTCTGCTCTGCTCTGGAGACAGGGGCATTAACTGAGATGAATCCCTCCTAGCCAAAAGCCCCTAAACAATGTCTAGCTATTGACCACAATCACCATAACCAGCTTCTGTTTGGTGAAGTGGGGAGGAAGGCATGACTTCTCTGGTTCTAGCCCTCAAAATTTATTGCTTTATTGATTTGACTCTCAGCCTGAGCATTATTGATGTATAGAAATGTTACTGATTTTGTACATTGATTTTGTATTCTACAACTTTGCTGAAGCTGTTTATCAGATCTAGGAGCAGCAATTACGTGGTTTTCTAGGTATAGAATCATATCATTGGCAAAGAGAGATAGCTTGACTTCTTCTTTTCCTATTTGGATGCCTTTTATTTCTTTCTCTTGCTTGATTGCTCTGGCCAGGACTTCCAGTACTATGTTGAATAGGGGTGGTCAGAGTGGGCATCCTTATCTTGTTCCAGTTCTTTAGGGGAAAGGCTTTCAGCTTTTCTCCATTCAGTATGATGTTAGCTGTGGGTTTATGATAGATGGCTCATTTTTTTTTTAGATGGAGTATTGCTCTGTTGCCCAGGCTGGAGTGCAGTGATGTGATCTCAGCTCACTGCAACCTCTGCTTCCTGAGTTGAAGTGATTCTCTTGCCTCAGCCTGCCAAGTAGCTGGGATTACAGGTGCCTGCCATCACACCTGGCTTATTTTTGTATTTTTACTACAGATACAGTCTCACCATGTTGACCAGGCTGGTCTCGAATTCCTGATGCCAAGTGATCCGACCGCCTTGGCCTCTCAAAGTGCTGGGATTGCAGGTGTGAGTAATCTATAAATGGCTCTTATTATTTTGTGGTATATTCTTTTGATGCCCAATTTGTTGAGGGTTTTTATCATAAAGGGGCATTGGATTCGTTTGCACTATTTAGTTAAGAATTTTTGCATCTATGCTCATCAGGGATATTGGCCTGGAGTTTTCTTTTTTTGTGGTGTTTCTGCCAGATTTTGGTATTAGGCTGATGCTGGCTTCACATAATGAGTTAACGAGGAGCTCCACTTCCTCAATTTCTTTTTTAGATGGAGTCTCACTGTGTCACCAAGCTGGAGTGCAGTGGCGTGATCTTGGCTCACTGCAACCTCTGCCTCCTGGGTTCAAGTGATCCTACTGCCTCAGTCTCCCGAGTAGCTGGGACTACAGGCATGCACCACCACACCCAGCTAATGTTTCGTATTTTTAGTAGAGACGGGGTTTCACCATGTTGGCCAGGATGGTCTCAATCTCTTGACCTTGTGATCTGCCTGCCTCAGCCTCCCAAAGTGCTGGGATTATAGGCATAAGCAACCGCACCCAGCCATCTTCAATTTTTTTTAAGAATAGTTTCAGCCGGGCGCGGTGGCTCACGCCTGTAATCCCAGTACTTTGGGAGGCCGAGGCGGGTGGATCACGAGGTCATGAGATCGAGACCATCCTGGTCAACATGGTGAAACCCCATCTCTACTAAAAATACAAAACATTAGCTGGGCATGGTGGCACGTGCCTGTAGTCCCAGCTACTCAGGAGGCTAAGGCAGGAGAATTGCCTGAACCCAGGAGGCGGAGGTTGCGGTGAGCCGAGATCGTGCCATTGCACTCCAGCTTGGGTAACAAGAGCGAAACTCCGTCTCAAAAAAAAAAAAGAAAAAGAAAAAGAATAGTTTCAGTAGGACTGGTACCAGTTTTTCTCAAGAACACAATCACATTTACAATTGCCACAAAGAGGACAGGTGCAGTGGCTCATGCCTGTAATCCCAGCACTTTGGGAGGTTGAGGCGGGTGGATCACGTAACGTCAGGAGTTTGAGACCAGCCTAACCAACATGGAGAAACCCCGTCTCCACTAAAAATACAAAGTTAGCATGGCATGGTGCCACATGCCTGTAATCCCAGCTATTCGGGGGGCTGAGGCAGGAGAATCGCTTGAACCTGGGAGGCAGAGATTGCGGTGAGCCGAGATCGCGCCATTGCACTCCAGCCTGGGCAACAAGAGTGAAACTCTGTCTCATTAAAAAAAAAAGGAAAAAGAAAAGAATAAAATAATAAAATCATGTCCTTAGTAGCAACATGGATGGAACAGGAGGCCATAATCCTAAGTGAATTAGTGCAGGAACAGAAAGCCTAATATAGCATGTTCTCATTTATAAGTGGGAGCTTTACACTGAGCACCTACAGACGTAAACATGGGCACAGTAGACACTGAAAACTACTAGAGGTGGAAGGGAGGAGGACATGGGTTGCAAAACTTCCTATTGAGTACTATGCTCACTACCAGAGTGCAATATAACCATGTAACAAACATGTACATGTACTCCCTGTATCTAAAATAAATCTTGAGAAAAAAAATTTTTTAATTTCTTGCTTGTACTATTGCCAGAGTTTCTGAACTGAGCTCTTTGTCTCCTCTACATTAGCTGTCTGGCCTTGGGTAAGTCCTTTCCTCTTTCTGATCCCCAGTTCCCCTGACCTGGAGTGAGGGCTGGACTAGCTAGTCTCTGATTAAGTCTCTGATTTAGTCTCTCCCTCTGTTTCCCATCCTCTCCTCCCCAGAGGTCCAACCTCATCTTTCTCCTTCAGCCACTCTTTCCCCCTATTTCCTTAGTTCCCCCAGCCTCTGATACCCTCTACCCCTGCTTGGACTTCTATGCCTCCTTTCATTTTTTCTTTTTTTTAAACGGAGTCTCTCTCGTCGGCCTGGCTGGAGTCCAGTGGCATGCTCTCTGCTCACTGCAGCCTCTGGCTCCTGGGTTCAGGGGATTCTCCTGCCACAGCCTTTAGAGTACCTGGGATTACAGGCACACGCCACCACACCCAGCTAATTTTTGTATTTTTAGTAGAGATGTGGTTTTGCCATATTGGCCAGGCTGGTCTTGAACTCCTTACCTCAAGTGATCCATCTGCCTCAGCTTCCCAAAGTGCTGGGATTACAGGTGTGAGCCAACACACCCAGTCCCCGTTTCCCTTTTAGTAGTGTGTTCAGCTGCTTGACATTCTCTACCCAACTCTCCCCTGTGTATGTGTGTGTATTGTGGGGAGTAGTTGGCATGGGAGGTGGGGAATGACACAGAGGGAGTTTCCACTTTCCAAAAAGTTGGAGTCAACAACCAACTTCTTTGTTTTTAGGCATTTAGCTTTGTGCCAGGTCCCTGTGGGGGCTAGGTGAACATGAGTGAGGGAATCAGTTGAGTTCCTTGAACTTCTGGTAAAAAAGGACCTATGGCAGTATTAAGGAGTGTGATGAGCTGCCATTGCTACTCCTGCTGCTGAGGCTTTTGGATCAGTTTTGCTCTTCCTTGGGGACAACTGCTCATGGAGACTGTTTGGGCTTTCCGATGAGTGCTGCTCTTTGAACAAATGCTTAGCTCAAGGAAATGGTCTTGGCAGGGAACTTTGTTTACCCTAGCATACATCAATGAATCTTGTCAGCAGTGAGAGAAACTGAGGCACATTGAATCGTGGACACCGTTGGGCTGGGAAGGCAGAGGAGGAGGGAATAAGACTACTGGTTCCTGAGTGCAAATGCAAGACCAGCCCATATGCAATCCTGTTAGGCTCATCTATTGTCCTAGGGAGTCAACTTCCTTTCTCATCCTTTCATAATGTCAGAATGGGAAAGGACCTTGGAAGCCCAGGAGTCCAGTCCTTTCTTGCTACAGAAATGGAAACTCAAGCCCAGAGAGGGGAAGGGAATTACCCAAGGCCACATAGTGGTCACACGATGAGTTAATGGCAGCTATGAGTAGAAGCCAGGTTTCTTGACCTCTCAAATGTCCTTTCCATTGTCTCAAACCAGCTTACCATCTGTGGTGCCTTAACTCGCAAATGATACTCAGACCATGCCTTCACACGGTTGCCAATGGAGAGGAGAAAAAATGGACTATGTTGAGCCACTTTCAAACTAAAACTCAGACTTATTTTATTTTACTTTTTTTGGAGATGGAGTCTTGCATTGCTGCCCAGGCTGGAGTGCAGTGGCCCAATCTTGGCTCACTGCAGCCTCCACCTCCTGGAAGTGATTCTCCTGCCTCATCTTCCCTAGTAGCTGGGACTATAGGTGCGCGTCATCACCTCTGGCTAATTTTTTTGTGTGTGTGTATTTTTATTAGAGATGGGGTTTCACCATATTGAGCAGGCTGGTCTCGAACTCTTGACCTCAAGTGATCTGCAGGCCTCGGCCTCCCAAAGTGCTGGGATTACAGGTGTGAGCCACTGTGCCCAGACTCACTTATTTTGTTTTTATATATATCGATACAGGAGAGGGTCTTGATATGTTCCCCAGGCTGGTCTCGAATTCCTGGGCTCAAGTGATCCTCCTGCATCAGCGTCTCAAAGTGTTGAGATTATAGTCATGAGCCACCACACTCAGCCTAAAACTCAAACTTGACCAGACGACTGCAACAGTCTAGAACACTGCCATCCTGGGATTCTGTGACCCTGACAAAAAGGAGAAAGGGAGCTGGCAGACAAATGTCAAGGGTGTGCACTAGGGAGGTCACATCTAAACTGAGGGAATTAATTGCCAGATTCATCAGAACATCAGAAAGTGAATGTACCAGGGGAGGGTCTAAAGGATCAGGGCACTGATTTGAGGAAGGTGGAGACTGGGATTTAGAGGAAGCAAAGAGTAGAGAACAGATATGGGGAGAAGGAGGTCAAGTCTGTTGAAACGAGGACTGAGCAAGGATGGGGAGGAAATACAGAAGAGATTAGATGAAGTGTTGGAAGAGGTGAGGCAGTTTAGCCAAAAGAAGAGTAGTTTCCTGTGGACCTGAGATCTTCAGGCCTTTGAGGAGCTGTTAGGGACAACAGTGATCTGTGTGGCCTCAGGGAGCAGAGCTGAGATCCAAGGATGGAAGCCATAGAGAAAAGGAGTTCTGACATGCAAGAACTTTCTAAGAGCCAGGGTTGTTTTAAGAAGGAAAAGATAGCTGTGATAGATAGTGAGCTCCCCATCGGTGGAAAGTTGCAGTCAGGGGCTGCGTAATCATCTGTCAGGGTGCGGCCCAGGGTCTGGGCCTTGAGTGGGGGTGGGGCTGGAAGGCCGGGACGTGGAAGGCTAGGGGGTGTGAGGGGGGTGGGAGAGGAGCGGGGTGGGTCTCGGTCGGGAGTGGTAGCTCCGCTAGGTCCGCCCGGCCCAGTCGGGCCCCCCACGTGGCCGCTGTGGCCGGGCTGCGCCGGGCTGGGCCAGGCTGGGCTGGGCGGGGCAAGGCCAGCGGTCGGCGGGGAGGCGGGCGCGAGGGCGGGGAGCGGCGCGGAAGCCGGGCCACATAAAGGAGCGGGCGGCGCGACGGGGGCGGCTCTTTCCTGGGTGGGGTTTGTGAAGTCGTGGCCCGTTAGCAGGAAGCCGAACAGTCGCCCCGACGCTGCTGAGGACCCAATCTGAGTCCCGGCCACCCGAATCCGAACCGTGTGTACTGCGTGCTCAGCACTGCCCGACAGTCCTAGCTAAACTTCGCTAACTCCGCTGCCTTTGCCGCCACCATGCCCAAAACGGTGAGTGCCGGGGTGGGCGCTGTCGACCCCAAGGGCTCTGGCTGAGCCTCATAGCCCTTTGCTGATGGCTGAGGGCTTGGCCAGCCACCGGCCCGCCTGGGACGCCGCGCCCTCCGCCATAGCCTAGGGTAGGGAGGGGACCGGAGTGGGAATCCTGGTCTGGTGCGCCCTCAGGGGTTGAGGGGGTGTCCAGGCTGGAAGTTTGGACAGGGCGAGGCCTGCCTCTTTCTCAGGTTCCAGTTCCGTGTGTCTGAGATGCAACAGTGAGGATGGCTTCGTTGGGGCCTGGGGACTCCCCTTTCCCCTGACGGGCCATGGGCACAGAGGAGAGGATTCTGGTCCAGAAGACAACTCTTCCCCCAACTCAGGAATTGGCACCTTTCAGGGGCAAGGCTGCCAATGTCCAAGAGGGGCCTTGGGAACAGAGAAGCAGGGAGGAAGGAGGGAGCCGCTCTGGGTGGATCCCACACCCCCACTCACCTTTCCCACAGCCTCACCGGGTGGCTTCAGCTGTTTTACACTAGGAGGTGAGGAGAGAGATGTGAGGAAATCGTCATCGAGGCTGCACCCGAGAGCACCAACACTTCATTAGGCACCAGTCTGAGGAGAGGCCTACCCTATCTCCTGGGAGAGAGGACCGGTTTCTCCCTCCTCTCCACCCCCAAATCCCTACCCCTCCCGTTGCTTAATGCCTCTCTATCTCCTCCTATACCCGCCAGACTATTTTGTGTGGTGTGGGTTCTGTCGTCGGGCCACACCTTTCTAGAGTGGTGGTTGATTTGGGGATGCGTCTCCACCCCACTGGCTGTTATGAGAGGAACAGAAGCCTCCTGGGAGTGGGGTTAGGGGGGCCGGATGCCCAGGAGGGAGGAGGGAGGAGGGGTGTGCCTGACTAATGAGCTCTGCTTGCTTTTGTGCAAGTCATGCCAAATGGCTGCTGGGGCCATTCCCTTGCTCAGAAAGGCCTGGTGACTACCGTGGCTTGAGTCCCTTAGGCCAAAAAGCTTGTTGGGCTGGCCTAGGCAATGCGGTGCTCCCAGACATGTCTGTCCAGGACTACTTGAGCCTTGTAGAGGTGAGATAGTGACTAGTAGCCTTGGAAAGGGCTGAAGGCCCCTGGGATGAGAGGAGGCGAGTTGGGGGCCTAACCTTTTGGTTTTCTGATGAGCTTTGGGTGCCACATTACTGTATACCAGCCTCACTGCTAAGCCATTCTTGGCTTTCCAGAACGTTGTCCTTCAGAAACACCAAGTTTTCAAAAAATGTGTGCTTTCACTGTCTATCTCCTTTACATTACTTGTGGTTTTAGGACATGAGGCTTTTAAACACTTTCTTCCCAGCTCCCCTGCCCCCAAGGAGAGAGTAATGGTTTTGGAGACAGGGGAAAATACCCCATTGTCTGCCAAAACAGGATTATAAAGATCCTGTCAGGAGCGGCTCTTTGGGTCTCTCTCTGTGGTTGACTCCTGACTCCTCTTAAGGTGTGGGTTTGCCTGAACAGTTGGGTGGATCTCTGGGAATAGACATTGCTCCATGGCCTTTCTTCTGTAGTGGCATATCTCATCCTCAATTCTGCCATATCCCACCTTGAAACACAACTTCATGGGCCTGGAAGTTGCCTCAAACTTGCATGAACCATCTCATCTCAGTCAAAGTGGCAAAGAAGACAAGAGAGTATGTTTATTGTTTTCCTGGGAATGGAGAGAGATTGGAGTATAAGCTGTAGTCAGGCCTGGAGTAATGAAGGTGTCTAAATACTGAAGGCATTTTTATGCAGATTAACTGAAATCTGAATTAAATTGGAAGAAGATGGCTGAATTTTGATACTGGAAGCATTAGAGAATTTTCTATGCTTCGACTCAAGGAATGGTCAACTTTTAGGAAAAACAACTATATGTCTGTTAAGGCCATAGAATCTTAACCTGAAAGGGACCTTGGAGACTATCTTTTTGGTACAATTCTCTTTAAAAACAAAAAACAACAACAACAAGAAAACAAACAAACAAACAAAAAAACTAATGAGGATATTGAGGCCTACAGAAAAAGACCTACCTAAGGGCATATGATGACTGAGCCAAGATTGGGGTCCAGGCTTTCTGATGCTCTTCTGATTGACCCTCTATTCTGACCCAATGATTGAGTTCTTCACATCTGAGTTCTCTTTCTTGCTCCAAACAAATTGCCCCCTGTTCTCAGAACTTTATGGTCCTCAGATAAAAGGAAATGAGTAATTTGAGCAAAGTGGCCAAGGTTGGCATTTGTGTCATCTCCTGGTAAGGTTCAGCAGTGTCACCAGGTGCCTCCTGTTACGTTTCTTATTCCTCATCCCAAAGTTGAGCTGTTGAGGGGTGCATCCTAGTTCACTAAATACCAACCAGTAACTTTAATGAAAAAAGGAAAAAAAATCCCTTTCTCTGCTCCCTTTTCATTGATGTGCTTTAAGCTATTTCTAGCGTATGACAGATAGAGAAGAGTAGTGGAAAATCAAGCTCGTTCATTCATATGAAGCATGTCTACAGCCTATCTAGGATCGGTTTCACTTTTATAGTCAATTGTCCCACCTAGTCAGCCCAACCTTCCCTACATCTGTTAAAACATGCCGTCTGGGTGCGGTGGCTGATGCCTGTAATCCAAACACTTTGGGAGGCTGAGGCTGGTAGATCACGAGGTCAGGAGTTTGAGCTCAACCTAACCAATATGGTGAAACCCCATTTCTACTAAAAACACAAAAATTAGCCAGGCGTGGTGTCACATGCCTGTAATCCCAGCTACTTAGGAGTCTGAGGCTAGAGAATTGCTTGAACCTGGGAGGCAGAGGTTTCAGTGAGCCAAGATCGCGCCATTGCACTCCAGCCTGGACGACAGAGCGAGACTCCTGTCTCAAAACAAACAAACAAACAAACAAAAAAAAACTCACTACCTGCCACCGCCCTTGCCTTCTTGCCATTCCTTGGACTCTGTTTCTGGTTGCCAGTTTCCTGAGTCTGCTTTAGTAGCTAGAATGGAAAAGCTTATTAATTGCCATCTACATCTTCTGGTGATGATGACAGTTTTATATATATATATATTTAAAAAGGCCTTTCCCCTCACTACCTTCTTTAATTTTTTTTCTTTTAAGATCACAAAGGCTTTAAGGCTCTCTTGGATTTCCTAAAAAAAAAAAAAAAAGAGGGCGTTGTGAATTTTCAAGATGTCCTTGAGTTTCTGGTTACCTTTTTTGGGATTTATTAAATTTAGTATTGAAAAGGCTCTACACAACTATAAAGTCTGATTCCTATGATTGTATAGATGATGAAACTGAAACCCATATTATGGGGAGACCAACCTAGAGTGATGCAGTATGCTAGTTGCAAAACTAGGACTTGAATCTAGGTCTTAGAGCGTCAGTCTTGGTGAAACACCTCTTTGATCTGCTGGGGTTTTAGCCATAGATCAACAGATCAAGGGAAAGGTAATCAACTATCATTTGATGGGACCATCAATGTGAGCAGACATAGAGCCTAGCTCCTTGAAGTGTTTGAAGGTGTCTAGGTCGGCATTCAGCTAAACTTTAACAGGGGCTATGTGGATTGTTTATTCTCCTGCCATTCCTAGCATTGCTTGAGCCACTCGAGTGGCACTAAAGTGGTACTTGGTAAATAGGAGCCAGAACCTCAGTCTTTTAACCCTTGAACCAGCCCTGCCTGCAGACTTCAGGGCGGGGAAAAGGATCAGGAATAGAGGTTATGTGAGAGAGGATCCTGCCATCTTTTCACTTTGATTCTTAAGTTCACTTGGCCCTTTGTGAAAGTGTAGATGATACAGACAGAGCAGGAACCATCTTGGGAATTTCCTTTAGGCTTTTCTTTGAACAGCCCTCTGGGTAGGGAGGGGGTTGGTGGGGCAGGAAGACCTTTGTGGGACCCACACCAACTAATCTAATACTCTCTCATGTTAGGCTTGGAGAGGGAAAGGTTGCTCTTTGAATCAGTGATAGAAGTAGTATTGACCACTAATCTAACTTTCCATTCTCTAGCTGCCTGCAAACAGTAGCTTGTTTTAGGGTGCTGTTCTTACTTTCCTCTTACCTTCTCCTCCAATGGAATTGCTTTACTGAATGATGGAGCTGGAAAGGATATTTGGAAGTCATCTAGTCTATTCCCCTGCCTCCAAATCTAATTCTCTCTGGATGAGATAATATGACAGCTACAATTATTCTGAACTCTGTTCTAGTGTTGCATGGCAACAGCCTGTCTTAGGTCCCTTTGTATCTTTCTGAGAGTTTCCCCCACTGGAATTTCTAGACTCAGGGTCCCCAGAGGGGAGAAGATCTGGCGACCAACACTACCAGAGTTAGGCCTTTCATAACCATAGCTGCTGGAAATTTGGCATTGTTACAGATTGGAAATAGTCTTGTCTCTGATCTTTCAAAGACAGACTTGAATTTATCATGTGCCTCTTTCCTAACTCACAGTCTTTTTTTCCCCTGCCACCTGCTCCATTACTTTGCTTGCAAAGGGGAAAAAACAGGGTTCAAATGTGGTCTTCTTTGGGGTAGTCTATTGGTTCAAGTGAACGGGGTGGTGTTTTCATGATTTACTGGCTTTGCTGTCTGTCCCTCCTCCCATTTCATGCTTTATAGAGCTGAAAAACTTTTCAAGTCCAGGTTCTAATTTGTGGTGTAGAAGTTGTCACTTTGGAGGGTTAGCTCAGGATTCCATGAATTTGGAAAGTGGGTTCTGGGAAATGGTAAGCAACACTGAACTGAGAATTTTTCTTCTTTTTCCATGTAAGCAGAATCTCTCTCCTGTCCTCAGTAAAGTGAGTCAAATGAAGTGGGTCTTTAGGCCAGTCCTTTCTTCAGGCCTTCTGTCTCTCTAGCTTGTGACGGAGCTGTACCAGTGATGGGTAAACTCTAGGAACGCCTCCAGTACTGATGTTTTTGAGAATCTTGATAGTATAGCATTGAGTCTCTTATTTGTATGTTCATTCCTTCAGACATTCTTTCTTCAACATTTGGGCACCTTCTATGTGCGAGGCAGTATTGGAAATAAAAATTGAACAGCACTTTTAAAAATGTATCCTCTTGGCTGGGTGTGGTGGCTCACACCTATAATCCCAGCACTTTGGGAGGCCAAGGCAGGTGGATCACGAGGTCAAGAGATCGAGACCATCCTGGTCAACATGGTGAAACCCCGTCTCTACTAAAAATACAAAAATTAGCTGGGCATGGTGGCGTGCACCTGTAGTCCCAGCTACTCAGGAGGCTGAGGCAGGGGAATTGCTTGAACCCAGGAGGCGGAGATTGTGGTGAGCCGAGATCGCGCCACTGCACTCCAGCCTGGGTAACAAGAGCGAAACCCCGACTGAAACAAAAAAAGTGTCCTCTTTTCCCATTATACTTCTGGAGTGCTGTTTCTACTTCAGTGCTGAGTTCAGAATGGATTGTTTCTCACATGGAGTTAGTTTGTTTCATTAGTAGATCGAAGAAGAATACTGGCTTGAGTACTCTTAGCCATTTCTTCCTGAGTCTATGGACGAGAGAGGGCTTGTCTTTCCTTACTGTGGAAAGAAATAAACCAAGTGAGATTATATTATGAAGGCTGTGAGTTGACTGAAAAGCTCTGGACAACCACCAGAAGCTTCATAGATTTCCCTGCCATTCTTCCCACATTTTCCAGTGCCTGCCTGCCTGATAGTAGAATAGTCCCTTTTATTTCTGCTGACAGGCCCGGAAGCTACTAGATTGTTTTAGATTTTCTTCTAACATAGAGAGTGCGGTAGTTAGATATAATGGTAGATATTGGGCCTTCCTAAGGGCTTCTAAGCAAGCCTCCTAAAGTATCTACTACCAGTGAACTGAGGATTGGCTACTGTAGAGTACAACATTTCAAAGGCATTTGCACTTAGGGCAACCCAGAACTTCCCTAGCCTTAAGCTTTCCTTTAGCTGCTGGATGGGCTGAGTTTCTCACAGGAGTGTTTTGAACCACAAAGTAACTGAGCTGGCCTTAAACCTTCTGCCTCAGCCTTTATCTTCTTGATGGGGGCACGAAAGTCCAGAAAAGGGAAAGGATTTGAGTGAATTGGTTATAGGGCCACGACTAAAACCCAACTTGCTTGGCCCCAGTGTAGGGGAAGGGCTTTGAATGCCTACCTTCTAAATGGCACTCACTGCGAGGTGCTCAGTGTCTTCTCCCTCTGTGCTTGTGGTGACTTGACCATGGAGTTATGGTCATGAGAAGAACAAGTTCTTCTGAATGTGTAGAGCTGATTTCAGGGGCTTCTTTATTTGGAAATGGTTCAGCTTCTGACCTTGTCTCAGGAACTCTTTGTAGCACTTCCCAGGAAGGTAAGTGTTTTGCTTTGGCTTGTGAAGGGTGGTGGAAGGCAGATGTGTAGGCTGAAGGGAGATAGAGAGAGGACACTAGTCACGTTTTTCTGCTTGAAACTAGGTCTTACTGTTCTAAGAAACTTTAGGGAGTAGAGTTATTTTTTTCATCATATTCATAGCCAGGGAGGTTAGGCAGCTTGTTCGAGGTCACATAAAGTTGGTAATAATATTGAAGGGAGAACTTGGATTTCCTAATTCTGAAGTAAGTGGTCTTCCACTGGACTTGGCTGCCTTGGAAGAATGACTCTTTCTACCCAGAGAGCACAGACTTCCAGAGAATTGGCTCTGTGGTGATTATGTTAACAAGATGGCTACAATGGAGTTCCCCTAAAATGATTTTGCTATAGCAGATTTTTCTGGGATCTCCAATGACTGTCTTCTCTTCCTGCCCACCTCTCACCCCAGTTCCCTGCTTTCTCTTTGCCCTGTTTAATTTTGAGCTCTGACCTCTTTGAATTCCGACTCAGTGCTCCAGCTTGACCTGCCCCTTGAGTTAGCACTTTTTTCCAATTTATTGACAATATTTGCTGCTGTAGCAAATTGAATGCAGACTGGAATCTCCTGGCTTCAACCCTCACCACTCACTCACCTCTAGGTGCTTATAGGCCAAGTCTGGGGCACATAGCTAAAAAAAGACCTTCCAAGCCTCCATGGAAAGGAAGCATAGAGTAGTGTTGAAAAACAGACTCTGGAACTAGACTGTTTGGACTCAAATCCCAGTTCTGTGACTGACTAGTTATATAGCCTTGGACAAGTTATTTAACTTTTATACCTCATTTTCCTCAACCATAAATAATAGTAGTACTTATAGGGTTGTTGTGAGGATTACATGAGATAATTTATGTAAATGACTTAGAACTGTGCCTAGAATCTAACAAGTGATACACAAATGTTACAATTATTTATTGAATTACTATATGCCTAACTTTGTGCTAGATCAGATGGATAAGAAAGAAGATAGGAAGTCGAATTCTCACCATTTAATGAGTGGTTACTATGTACTATTTACCATAAGGGATAGAAATAAATGAAGGGATGATACGATTGCTGCCTTCAAAGATCTGCTATCTCCTATTTAATTGGGGATTTAGGGCCAACTCACTTAAAAACGGTTTGATTTCTACAGATTTTTGAGGAGAAAGGGTTTGCTGGGACATGAACAGGGCCTCAAAGGGTGTGTACACTTGGGAGCAGTGGCCTTTCTGGGTGGGAAAGTGATGTGTTTTTGGTATGTGGGTGTAAACCAGATGGCCCTAGGCCAATGCTCCCTTGAAGTGAATTTCTCTGAAGTGAAGGAAGGCTGAGGTGCTGACTGATTTAAGGGGGGCCACAGAGACATAGATATAAGCATAGATGAAGCTGCTCTTTCTAGGGTCATTTGGAGCCAACAGTCCTTTCTTAATTGGCAAACAAGAGCCTGTGGGGGAGACTATACCTTTGGTTTTCCAGAATTGGGCAAATTAATTTTTTAAAATGTTACTTTTGTTGACCAAGTAGGTATGTGAGAGGGTCTTTTCTTCATGCTTCCACATGAACTAAACCCAAGAATAGAGCTTGGCGATAACTCTTTATGTCAACATCCTAGAAACAGCTTTTAGTTCTCCCAGGGACTTTGCTATAAAATCAGGTATTTGGGAAACGGTGGACATGGAAGGGAGGATTTCTCAGTGTGTGGTTGTTAGAGGTGGAGGAGTGTGATGTTTTCTGGCCAGGGCACAGCTGCAGCATCTGGGTCTTGAATTTGGAGAAAAGGCCTTTTGGGCAACTTTCAAAGCACAGCCCTTTGTCTGTGCCCAATAGCACAGATACTAGATCTGATACTCCTTTCAATGGACTTGTTGTGGCATAAGGTAAGTGTTGACATAGCTCCTAGGCCACTGGTATGGCAAATGGCTCTGTGCTTGTGTAGTAGAACTGTTTTGCCAGTTATCTTCTGTGACTGGTGACTTCAAAGATTGAAGTTTCTTCCCATTCCTTCTACCTTATAGGAATTTGATAATATACTTTGTGCATCCAGGGGTCAGATCCTAATGAGAGAAGAGTTGAGATGTGACAGTTTGGTGGTACAAAACAAGATACAATCCTGAAAAATTGTTTCCTGGGTATATATTTGGGAAGTGACTGGGGCCAAGTCCTAGGAAGGGGAACAAGACATACCTACCAGGCATGATCAATATTTCCTTCCCTCTCTTTAGTCTTGTCCTTCCTTAAATACCTGAGAAGGATAAGTCTTATTTTTCTCCAGTCATGTGTTTAGATAAGGTTCCTGATCTTACTTTCTTGATCTAATCTACCTTCCTTCCACCCATGATTTCTTTCTTTCTTTCTTCCTTTTTTTTTTTTTTTTTTTGGAGTCTCTGTTGCCCAGGCTGGAGTGCAGTGGCACGATTTCGGCTCACTGCAACCTCTGTCTCCTGGGTTCAAGAGATTCTCCTGCCTCAGCCTCCAGAGTAGTTGGGACTACAGGCATGTGCCACCACGCCCTGCTCATTATTGTATTTTTTTAGTTGAGATGAGGTTTCATCATGTTAGCCAGGCTGGTCTTGAACTCCGCCCACCTTGGCCTCCCAAAGTGCTGGGATTAGAGGTGTGAGCCACTGCCCCTGGCCAATCCATTTCTTTTTCCAGAATCTCAGCCTGGATGTTTGATAAAAGTGCAGCAAGAGCCTCTTTTTTATCTGTTGTAATTTTTAACTGAGGTTGACTAATCTATGGTATGGAGTTGAAGGGTAAGGGTCAAGGTAATAGTCAATCTGGGTATCATTAGTTAAGTTGTACAAATCTTTGCTATTTTCAAGGCTTTTAAAGTGAGCTAAACTCCTCTCTAAACATTCTTGTAGATACTTGTGGGAGACCAACTAATTCCTTTACAAAGAAGAAAAGTCACATAACTTCTTTGCCTTTTAATTTTCTTTTTTTCCAGCATGAAAATATCAGCAGTATTAGAAGTAGGCAAATGGAGGCCAAACTTGGTGGCTTATGCCTGTAATCCCGGCACTTTGAGAGGCCGAGGTGGGTGAATCATTTGAGGTCAGGAATTTGAGATCAGTCTGGACAATATGGTGAAACCCCGTCTGTACTAAAAATAGTAAAAATAGCTGGGTGTGGTGGCAGGCGCCTATAAGTCCAGCTACTCAGGAGGCTGAGGCAGGGTAATCACTTGAACCCAGGAGGCAGAGGTTACAGTGAGCCGAGATCACGCCATTGCACTCTAGCCTAGGTGACAAAGTGAGACTCTGTCTCAAAAGTATCAAAAAAAAAAAAAAAAGAAATATGTAAATGTAAAAGAACAAAACCCACTCCCAGGTTCCTTATCCCCTTTGGTGCCTGGACCATTGTAGGTCTAGCATATGCTTGGTGGGAACATCTGCCATTTGCTTTAGGGTGACACTACATCTTTCTGATTTGAGTACTTGAAGAGCTGCTCCAGCAGAGCCTGATGAAAATCTAGCCTAGTTGCCTTTCTGTCTGCCATAGCCTGGGCATTTTCCTAAGGTTGGGAGTTTTCCTCCTGGCCTTAGGCCAGTTGCCAGAGGAAACTGATGACTAAAGGCTTCCTCCCTGCGACGTCAACTTCTGGAACCTTTCCTGATGATTCCTACCAGTGAAGTCTGCCTTATTTGGTGATTTTCTCCCCCCTCAAGTTACTCCCTCTCCTTGCCACCCCACCTCAACTAGTCCTCTGTTCTCCTTTGATACAGGGAATGCCTTCTTCAAGTTTATACAATACAACCTGCAAACTTCTTTTCTCCTCGTTTAGAGTACTAATATGGGGGAGGAGTGGAGAACAAGAGAGGAAGATGGGAGAGTTCTGGAATGACTGTGATTTCTCCACCCTGCTTTCTTATCTCTCCTTATCCCCTTGACACTGCCTGGTCACTCCTCTCCAGATTCTTACCTCGATCTCTTACAGCCTAGGAGTGGTCTCAATTGGCCTAAAGAGGTTCAGAGTGTGGGGGTGGGATGGGGCTAGGGCTTTCAACATTTGAAACTATTTCTTTGGAGCAGGTAAAGCCTTCCAGTTGGTGAATCTAGTTCTTTATGTATGCATGTGGTATGCCTAGCCTTCTCACTTGATTTTCCTGGGTGGGCTGGGTCCCTCTACCTCCCCTTCCCAGTCCTGAGCTGTCTAACTTTAGGTTAGAAGAGCTGAGCTTTTTTTTTTTTTTTTTTTTTTTTGCTTTTTGTTTTCTTGAGCTGAGCTTTTGACATTTACAGCTTGGGACACTTGTCTGGGTGTCTTTTAAAAAATGCCTTATAGTAAAAATAGTACAATGGAAAGAAGAGTGAGATATTTGGCTTCAGTCTCTGCTTGTGTGACCCTGGGCAAGTCACTTTTATGAGCCTTAATTTTCTTATCTACAAAATAGAGTCATTAGCTTTTTCTGACCTTCTGACTATTTGTGCCCAGTCTTTAAGAGGCTAGGGAAGGGTTCTTAGAAAGCGTGTAACAGAGCAGAGTGGTGACTTTTTGGAGAAGCTTGCTTCTCCCATTTAGAATGGCATCGAGTGTGTCATTTTCTCCTCCAGCTATCAATATGTAAACAACCGCCTCTATTTCAGTGAGCTCTCCTCTGGATCTGCCTATCACAGAGCTCACTGTGGAGATCCTGGCTTGGAGAGACGACAGTTGACTGCATGCCTTGGGTGGGGCCTTGGAGTCTAGCCTGCAGACTACAGTTGCTGGCTATTTTTGGTCATCTGTGACTCAGGAAGAATAGAAGACCCTTGGATTTGTCATTGTTCCATCAGGGAAAGGGAAGACCAAGAAACAAACCAAAACTGAGCGCATATGAGATTTGACTTCCTTTACTCCCTCCCCCACAACATCCCTCTTTGTAGGGCTATGAAATTGCTTTTGAGTGAGTCTTAAATTGCTAAGCTCCCTTTCCCCATCCTCTATCTGAGTCATTGTTGACTATGTTGCCCTTGGATGGGGATAGCTAGGTGATGTGGGCTTGGGTGGAGCAAAAGGGAGAATTTCTAGTCAGGAAGATTGCCACACACCTAGTGTTGGGCTTTCAACTGATTCTGTATTTTGCAAATATGGTTTCCTTTGGTGTTAGTCCTGGAGATTAAAGGAGAGGGATTTCTGAATTTTCTGTGAGGGCCTACAAGGCTGATAGGGAATAAGCAAGTTTCTGGGAAAGGTGTATCCTTGACTGGATCTGTTTTTACCCATCCTTTACTGCTTCATCCTTTTCTTCCTTCTCACTGACATTTTATCCAGTGCTTGCTTGTGAAACAAGGATCCCACACTGGATCTCAGCCACCTAAGAGATGGCCATGAACATAAACATTACCTTCTCTGAGCCCCCTGGAGGAAGGGCAAGAAGAAGTCTTGGCATCTGTTTTCTTTCCTTTAGAAACAAATTTCTTGGGCATCCTTGGGCAGTTTAACCAGAGAAGCCTTAGTTGGGTAGTGCTGGGCAGTGCTGTTAGAGGGAA
The DNA here is from genome assembly GCF_030222135.1 of Aotus nancymaae. NCBI lineage: Eukaryota > Metazoa > Chordata > Mammalia > Primates > Aotidae > Aotus > Aotus nancymaae. The sequence goes on from NW_026988488.1 coordinate 3,280,189, forward strand.
GATTCTTCTCTTGCATTGAGCTGGAATGGCCTTTGGGCTATGCAGGAGCTTGCTGCTGTAAGCAGCTGCCTTGCTGAAAGCTTCTGATTCTTCCTAGGTGCCTCACATGGGTTGTTAGTAATGCCAGTTGCAGGTGGCAGATCCAAATGACTGTTGGTTCGGGAAGGTAGGCAAGCAGGTGGAGGAAGAAGGAATCTGGAGTCAAATGGAACAAGAGTGGTTTTTTATTTTCATATCTCCCCTTTTTGTAAAACTCAGCATGGCATATGACAAGGTTTAGCTAATAGAGAAGTTGTGTATAAATTCATTTTAACATGGCAATAATTATTTGTATTTCTTGTCACATCTCACATATGTACTTCAATGGTACAATCATAGTATACATAAAAAAGTTATACTTCTGCCAGGCTCAGTGGCTCACGCCTGTAATCCCAGCACTTTGGGAGGCTGAGGTGGGTGGATCACGAGGTCAAGAGATCGAGACCATCCTGGCCAACGTGGTGAAACCCCATCTCTACTAAAAATACAAAAATTAGCCGGGCGTGGTGGCATGCGCCTGTGGTCCCAGCTACTCGGGAGGCTGAGGCAGAAGAATCACTTGAACCCAGGAGGCGGAGGTTGCAGTGAGCCGGGATTGCGCCACTGCACTCCAGCCTGGCGACAGAGCAAGATTCTGTCTCAAAAAAAAAAGAAAAAGTTATACTTCCTCCCCCCACTTAACACATCACTAAAAACTTAGATAAATGCTATTTAATTTTAAGAAATGAACATTCTAATGGCCTTTTAAAATTCCATTCAATGGCTATGCCATAATTTAAAACCATTCTCCTTTTGGGGCAGCATTTAGATTACTCCCAGCATTTGCTAGTATATATAATGTTGCCATGATGTGAAAAGAGAAAAATCGAAACCTCTCAGCATGGCATATTCGGTGGGCCCTTTGGTACGTCGCCCCATCCTAGCTTCCTCTCCCGGCTCAGCTCCCATTTATTCCCACATGTATGCTATATGGTAGCTTTGTGGGATCAAGGTTTCCCAAGTAAGCCTGCCAGTCTTTTTTCTTTTTTCTTTTTTTCAGATATCTTTCTCAGGTTGAATTTTTTTGTTTTGTTTTGTTCTTTTTGAGACAGTCTCACTCTTTTGCCCAGGCTGGAGTCCAGTGGCCTAATCTTGGCTCACTGCAACCTCCGCCTCCTGGGTTTGAGCGATTCTTGTGCCTTGGCCTCCTGAGTATCTGGGATTATAGGCATATGTCACCACACCTGGCTAACTTTTGTATCTTTTTGGTAGAGACAGGGTTTCACCATGTTGGCTAGGTTGGTTTTGAACTCCGGGCCTAAAGTGATCAACCTGCCTCAGCCTCCCAAAGTGCTGGGATTACAGGCATGAGCCACTGTGCCTGGCCATGAATTTTTTTTTAACTGTAGAAAGAAATGCCATACCTCTTCTTTCTGCTTTAGCCTATGTTCTTTCCTTCAGCTTGAAATTTCAGGTGCCTCTTCTTCACCTTCCCCCTACTCCATGTCACTTCCACTGGAAACTTACTTTATTACTTCCAGGTAGTATTAGTTTTACTATCTTCTGTGTGCCCATTGTACTTTGTAAGAATTTCTGTTATTTTATTTATCATGTGAAATTGCAGCCATCTGGACTCCTAGGCTTACTCCTTCATTAAACTCATGCATTTGGAAGCTTCTAGTTCTTCCTGCCTCAAGAAGGTGCCAGGTGGAGGTGCTTAGGAATGGACAAACCTTTGAGGAGCATTTGGTCAATAATATATATGTTGAGGGAGAAGCAGTAGCAATGAATTCAAGGGATGCAAGGGAGCCAACAGTGTTGAATCAGTACCTGGTAGGGCATACTAGACACTAGTAATAAAGAAAATACACCTTGGAGAAAGGACAGGTGTATTAGCACCTACAGGGAAGAGAGGCCTGAGGGTAAGTACAGAGAAAGCCTAGCTGGCCTTGAGTCACCAGTGCAAACTCTGAAATCATTCCAGACTTTAGTTCCCCATTTGTGGAATGGAAAGAGTAACAGCACCCTACTTCTTAGGGTTATGATGACGATTCATTCAGTGCACTAATGCGTCTGCAAGTGCTCTGTGAGGTGTGAGGCCCAAAGGAAGGTAGGCCCAGGACACTCCCGTATTTTTGTTCCAGTTGGCCTCTTAAAGTTCTATCCTATATATGATTCCAGTCAAGCCTCTGAACCCAGAATGCCAGATGCTACAGTTTCTCTGAGCCCCCTATAGGTGCCCCTAAAGCCTGGTTTTTTGAAATAGGAGGTATTCAGGGAAATACCATCTCCCCATTTATTTGAGCAACATGACTCCAACTGGTCCTAGCATGGCCTTACTCATGAATGACCACAAGTGCCTGGGGAGGGAGGTACCATCTTCACCTTAGCTCTTTAGTATCAAATAAGTGCTTTAGAGGGTTTCCTAACATCCCTTTAGCTGTAGGTAGAAGTATAAAAGCTGCAGTGAAACTGAGCACCTTTCAGGTCTTCTGGTCCAAAACCTGCTATGCACTGTGGGAAGGACAGATCTTCATGTCTGTCACTAATTGTATACTCTTCAGAGGCATGCCCATCTCATTTGTCTTAGGAAAACAGCTCATGAGGAACCATCTAAGCCAAATTCAAGGTCTTTGAGTGGAGAATCTCAATTGACTGCTTTTTGTTTTCACTGCATACTACCCATGACTTCTATTGTTGTTGTTGCGATCCATGGCTTCTTGCTGCTGCCTTAGCCATTTGCATACCCCTAGTCCACCCCAGGATTTTATGTTTTGTAAGGAAGCAAATGACCGGAGCCAGTGGAAGATTTATTGGTTAACTTTAAATCAACATGAAGAAGGGACTTGCTCAAGGTCACGTAGTGAGGCAGAAGCAGAAACTGGTATTGAAGGCAAGACTCTCAGGAGTGTGTTCTTTTCATTATATCAGTCTAGCCCACTAGAGTAAGCTTCATGAGAACAGAGATGGTTTCCCACCATCCATTGTATCCCCAGTACCTAACACAAGGTACCTAACACAAGGTACTTGGGATACAATTGATGGTGGGCATAGAGTAGATTCTCAACAAATATTTATTGAATAGATATGTTAATAGCTGTCTAGCATAGAGTAGATTCTCAACAAATATTTATTGAATAGATATATTAATAGCTACTATTTTCATGTTGAAACTGTCTTCTTTAGACTCCTTTAGCTAGATCTACCAGACAGCCGAACAACAATTCCATTGGTCCACTGAAAGATACCTAATGTGGACCCAGGTGAGTCCTGGCAGAATGGAGCAGGGTAGCGCCAGGGAATGGGAAGGCATTGCCCCTCTTGTGCACCTTGGAGAAACTGTTTATCTGTGAGTGGTCAGCTTGTTCATAGCCATTTCTGCTCCCTTTTTCCACATCTTCACATAATACGACAGTGTTCATGTCAAGTGGGAATATTCGAATCAAAGCTTTTTGTGGATTCTAACAGGCAGCCATGCAAGCATTTCTGTCCACCCTTGTGAAGTAGCCCAAAGTTTGGTTGTAGAGTACATATTTGAGACATTAATCAGTTTTTTAATTTTTTTTGTGTGTGCTGCTCCTTATGGCATGGCCAGCAGGCAGGACTGCATTGTATATTTTAATCCTGAGACGTTTGTGCACCTGAGGTTTAGGGCTTGGGTTGGCCCCTGTACTGAGGCATAGGAAGACACAAGCATAGATCAGGGAGGATAGCAAGGAAGTCCTGGAGATCATAATGTTGGGGCACCTATTAGCTATCCACTCTTGCTGTTGCTACTGTTGCCACCACCACCACCACCACCTAGGCTGCTTTAGAGCCCAGAGCTGCATATCTTTGCAGATTTGGTATGTTCTGGCCAAGGTAGACTAATTTTGTAGGCAGTAGAAGGTATTTTCCTCCCATCAACTCCAGAGAGAAGTGTAAGGCCAGCATTTGAGAGGTGTAGGTTTATGCTTACTAGGTAAGGTTGGCTGACCTAAAATAGAGAGAGCTTCTGAAGGTCACCTAGTCTTTAAAGGACTTTTTCCATCCTTCTTTTTAGTACTGAGCTAGACACCATATAAGGAAAGTTAACAGACACACTCTCTGCTGTGTGGTAGGACAGATTTAAATAAAGACAGGCTTTCTTTTACAATTTTGGATTAATTTTTCATTATGAAACTAATACATATTTGTTGTAAGAAATGAAAGAGCATTAAAAAATATAAAGCCTCCTGTCTTCTGCCCCTGACTATATTCTCCAGAGACAACTACCGTTAACCAGTTAGTTATGTGAACATAGACTCTTTTTTCTTTTTTTATTTTTTGAGATGGAGTCTTGCTCTGTTGCCCAGGCTGGAGTGCAGTGGTGCAGTCTTGGCTCACTGCAACCTCCACCTCCTGGGTTTAAGTGAGTCCCATGCCTCAGCCTCCCAAGTAGCGGGGATTACAGGTGCCCACCACCATATCTGGCTTTTTTTTTCTGTTTTTAGTGGAGTTGTGGTTTCGCCATGTTGACCAGCCTGCTCTTGAACTCCCGACCTCAGGTGATCACCTGTCTTGGCCTCCCAAAGTGCTGAGATTACAGGCATGAGTCACTGCTCCCAATCCATAGGCTCTTTTTTCATGCATTTGTACATATATGCCTTTAAACGCACAGAGAGTACAAATCCATATTGTTCTGCTTTTTTTAAACTTAGTAAGTGCTGGCCATATTTTAATGTCAAATTTGATTTTAAAGTCTACAGGGGCTCATTAATAACAAATAGGTAGAACACTTTTAAACATTAATTTTTTTTTTTGAGGCAGAGTTTCGCTCTTTTTGCCCAGGCTGGAGTGCAGTGGTGCAATCACGGCTCACTGCAACCTCCGCCTTCCAGGTTCAGACACTTCTCCTGCCTCAGCCTCCTGAGTAACTGGGATTAAAGGCACACACCACCATGCCCGGCTAATTTTGTATTTTTAGTAGCCATGGGGTTTCACCATGTTGGCCACGCTGGTCTTGAACTCCTACCCTCTAGTAATCCACTGGCCTTGGCCTCCCAAAGTGCTGGGATAATAGGTATGAGCCATTGTGCTCACCCTCCCCGCCAATTTTTTTTTTTATAGAGACAGGATCTTACTGTTGTCACTCAGGCTGAAGTGCAATGATGTGATCATAGCACACTGTAACCTCCAACTTCTGGGCCCAAGCAATCCTCCTGTCTCAACCTCCTGAGTGGCTAAGTCTACAGGTGCATGCCCAGTTATTTTTTTTTTAAATTTTTTTGTACAGACAAGGTCTTGCTATGTTGCCTTGGCTAGCCTTGAGCTCTTGGGCTCAAGCAATCCTCTCACCTCAGCCTCCCAAAGTGTTGGGATTTCAGGCGTGAGCTACCAATGCCTGAGGATAAATGGGTGGAACAGTTAAAATCTACACAAATAAAGGGGCCATACTCTGCATGAAGTGGAAGATAAAGAGGAAGTAGTGAGGATTTTTCTGTCTGAGAGGGAAGGCTTTCTGAAGAAGATGTGATATGTGGACCCTTCTGTTGGGATGAAAGATGATGGTAGCTGCTCTCCTTTCCAAGCTCAGTAGGCCCCACCTATAGAGATTGCTTTAGATCCTGTGTCTAAATGATCTCAGTGGAGTGACTAGCGGTAGGATAAACTTGTTTTCTGCTCTTAGCATGGTCCCCTTCCTGTTCTGTGGTTTTGCCACCTCGGGGTGGTTTGATTCCAGATAATACCTGACTGAGAACCCTGTGCCTCAGAAGACCGCTAGCTGTCGGAACTGTCTGAGGTGAAGGAAAGAACCTTTGTGAGTGTACATATGTGTGTGTTCGTGGTAGGCACACATGCTTTTCTAATCTTCTCCAAAGAAGAGCCGTGGAGGCTGATCCAATGGTAGTGGGTTATCAGATGGTAGTTATCAGATGGTTATCAGATTGCAATGGGTTATCAGAACTTATTAACATTAGTGTCACTAAAGTTTTTTTGTTTTTCTATTTTCTGAGACAGAGTCTTGCTGTGTTACCCAGGTTGGAGTGCAGTGGCATGATCTGAGCTCACACTGCAACCTCCACTTTCCAGGTTGGAGCAATTCTCATGCCTCAGCCTCCCAAGTACAGGCATGCACCATTGTGCCTGGCCAATTTAAATATTTTTAGTAGAGCCAAGGTTTTGCCATGTTGGCCAGGATGGTCTTGAACTCCTGGCCTCAAGCAATCTGGCTGCCTTGACCTCCCAAAGTGTTGGGATTGCAGGTGTGAGCCACCACGCCCCAGTCAGTAAAGTTGGTATACAACTTCCCACTGCTAAATTTGACTGGCTTAAAAAAAAAAAAACAAAGAAGAGCTGTGGAAGGGCCTGTCAATTATCAGAGAAGCTGTGTTAGAATCCCCTTCCCAACAACATACACATCAGAGATTTTGTCCAGGTGGTAGAAAAGTAGAATTTTGCAGAGCACTCAGCTGTAGCTGATCCACCAGTTGAATAATTGAGGAAGATAGTAATTTGTGAAATACAAATAAACATGATATATTTTGAAAGAAAAATTCTAGCCTAGTGGTCACTGGTCCTGGTCTTAAAAGCTTGCTAGCTTGAGGGTATTGATCATGTTGAAGGAGCCAGGCCAGTAGAGGAGAAGCAGAATTACCAGAAATGCTGGCTCTATTCTGCCCACTCATGGCAGGCCCCACCTTTCTCTTGTCTTTTTATTCCCAGACTTCCACAGTGGGTGTGGCAGAGTTCTGCTTGCCCAGCCTTTAATTCTGGAACCTCTGCTACCAGAGGTTGACCCTGACTGGGCTAGGCCCACAGGCCACTTACAGGCATTATATTCCCTTCCGCTTCAGACAAACAGGAAGCTGCCTGCACACTCTTAGTGATTGGCACTTTCAGAAGCTTTGTGGGGCAGGGAGAGCAAAACTTTGAGATCAGGCTCCAAAAGGAAAAGGAAATGACATTTTAAATAATTTCCTGGGTTACTTGAGAAGGTGTGGATCCACAGTGTCTCCAGGCATTTATTGTACGCCAGGCTTGTAGGAATATTTGTGTTTCCATACTTGGCGTTTTGACTTTGGGGAAGTCCCTTAACCTCCCTGAGCCTCCCCTTCTCCCATTGGTAAAGTGGGAATGATAATGTGTTAACCGTAGAATTGGCGGTGGGAAACTTGGATAAGTTAACATTGGAAGGCTATGAAATGTTAGCTCTGTAGAAAATCAACTGTACAGGATTCAGGTGCTCAAAGAAGTTTAAATCATATTTTAATAGTCTCTGTTGACAAAAGCAGTAGAGTATGGCAGTAGATGAAAGACTTTTAGCTCACCATTAAGAACGGTTATGATCCTTAAAAGGGTGAGCCTCAGTTATCAGAAAAAGTCCTCTTCTGTGGAACAGCACATTTATAGACCGTTTAGGACCAATGAGCCATTGCCACATAATCATCTCTTAACTATCCATAATAAAACTCTCTTTTCAGCTATCTGTGGACTGCCTGTTCTAAATAAGGTGAGCTCACGGAATACCAGCTCTTCTGATAGTCCAAATAACACATAAATAGTTATGCAAACCTGTCCCAAAAGTTCCCAGGGTGAAGTAGTTAGGTTGCTATTGATGAGTAATCCATAGAATATTACTCTTATGTTGATGTGGGTAACTGACCTTCACTATAAGGAAAATGGTTAACTTTGCACTCTGGAGCAAGGAAAGTAATAGGCTTCTATTTCTTAGGTCATTTGTGATCTCACTGACCATCCCTGCAGCTGTGAACTCAGAGGCAGCACATTTATGAGAATGGGATTGGAAAGGAGGCAATCCTTCAAAGATTGCAGGTTGAAAAGACATGGTTGAGTGTGCCCTGCATAGAATTTTATTCCAGGGAGAGTTGAGTAGTTCTCCCTTCACTACAGTCTACTGGGATTGTCCTTTGGCAAGAAGAGCCAAGCTTAAAGAAAATCTTAAAAGAGCCATTAAGGATCTCTTGTGACAAGTTCTTCCGGAACCTCTAGCGATTTAACAACCCAGAAAAGGAAATTCTAGGGTTAGGAGGCTGTAAAGAAGTTATAAGTTTAGGGGATAGGTGCCCGTTTTCCAAATAATTTTCTGTTTAAAATAGCCAAGTCAGATGCGAATTGAAGGAATCTCTTCACAGGTTGGCTGGCATTGCCCTGTAATACTCTTCCATTGTCCAGCTAATGATAATTCTCTACATGTGTAATAAGTTTCATAGTTGTAAAACTCTTACTATTACTATGTCATTTGATATTCATCAACTTTCTTCAGTTGGCAGGTTAGGAATTATTATTATTATTTTTTAATTTTTAAAAATACAGACACAGTTTCACTGTGTTGACCAGGCTAGTCTTAAGCTCCTGGGCTCAAGTGATCTGCCCACTTAAGCCTCCCAAAGTGTTGGAATTACAGGTGTGAGCCACCACACCCAGCTAGGAATTATTATCTTTACTTTTACATAAGGGAGAACTGAGGCTCAAAGACTTTAAGTGACTGCAAAAATTACTCAGCTAATGAGTAATGAGACAAGGCTTGACTGGGAGACAGAAGACTTTGGTTTTAGACTATGCATGGGGTGGAGTGTGGGAAGGGAAGGCAGTGTTGTTTCATAAAGGCCTGGACTTAAACTCTGGTCATGGTTAGGTCAGAGTTCTGAATCTAGAAAGGAAGTTTCAGCTTTAAATATTTGGCCTTCCCCCATTCCAATGGCTGCCCAACCTCTCTTCAGTTTCTCTTCTAAAAGATCGTAAGTCAATACTAATGTTTAGAGAGAATTCTAGCACTTGGGGGCTGTGTGGGGATGGCCACCTGTTATGTTTGTGTTCTGCCTGCTTGGGGCCTGGCCTGACTCTAGTTTTGCAACTGGCTTCCTGTGTAACCCATTCTTGGTAGTGTCAGACCACTGCCTTCAAAGCTAGTTGTGCTTTCCACCTGGTTGAGCCAATAACTTATTTAGTTTTGCCATGCTCTTGGACATATAGGAGTTGCTTGTTAGTACGGGAGAATTGTTCGGGGGCTGCTTAGACCTAGCTAATGTAGGGACTTGTTTGTACCTTGGTGGGACCAAAAGCATCGATCCAACTTTTTGTTGAGAGGAGGAGGTATTGGAGAATCATGGAAAGGGCACTTTTTTAGTTGAAGAGCTATTGTTTATTCTGGGCCCTGCTGTTAGCTTTCCAGAGCAATCTTGACCAAGACCTTGCTCCTTTTTGGGCCATAGCCTGTTCCACAAGAGGTTGGTCTGGCTAATCTCTGAGGGCTATTTCCTGCTCTGAAGCTTTGATTTATTCAGAAATGTTACACTCCACTAACAATGGAGACTGGTCTGTCCCACCGTGGGTACAGGAATGGTGGCACACATCTCAGAAATGGTTTTGTTCCATGGGGAACTGAGCCAAATGGACAACTTTACTAGCTCTGAAAAGTTAGAAGTGGTCAGCTGTGTCTGAATTTTGTAAGGCAGCATCTGGGTGGAGGGCTGGGCAGGCAAGGGTGGCAGGCATCAGAGGATGGATGTGGATGAAGAGGGAAGAAGTTTCCTGGAGAGGTAGTTCGTAGAGAACCCACCAGACATAGGTGATAAACTGACATCATGAAGTAGATGGTTTGTCCCAGTCCATGACCAGGTGGTTCCTTGTCACAAGCAGTTGGTACACCCTGAGGAATGCAATACCAACACATGGGAATGTGTCACTAGAGCCGCCAAAAGGCTGGGGATGCAGGACAGCAGCTCTTTCTTGTCATCATTCCCTCTGTGTAGGGTGGGAGGTTCTTAAAACTGGGCCATAGAGACCATACGTGGCAAATGAAGAAAACAATTCATAATGGCAGATAGGCCTGGTCCTTCAGAGAAAGGAAAAGTTGTAATGCTTGCCTGATGTCAAAGCATGTGGGGTTGGATTTGCTAGTGCCAATACCTTTTAATTTTTTTTTTTAAATTGTACTTTAGGTTCTGGGGTACATGTGTAGATCATGCAGGATTGTTGCATAGGTACACACATGGCAATGTGGTTTGCTGCCTCCATCCCCTCGTCACCTACATCTGGCATTTCTCCCCATGTTATCCCTCCCTGACATCCCCCCGCCCTGCTGTCCCTCCCTTGGCTTCCCCAACAGACCCCAGTGTGTGATGGTTACCTCCCTGTGTCCATGTGTTCTCATTGTACAACATCCACCTATGAGTGAGAACATGTGGTGTTTGACTTTCTGTTCTTGTGTCAGTTTGCTGAGAATGATGGTTTCCAGATTCATCCATGTCTCTACAAAGGATACGAGCTCATCGTTTTTTTATGGCTGCATAGCATTCCATGGTGTATATGTGCCACATTTTCCTTGTCCAGTCTATCAATGGGCATTTGGGTTGGTTCCAGGTCTTTGCTATTGTAAACAGTGCCGCAATGAACACACGTGTGCATGTGTCTTTATAATAGAACGATTTATAATCCTTTGGGTATATACCCAGTAATGGGATTGCTGGGTCAGATGGAATTTCTATTTCTAGGTCCTTGAGGAAGCACCATACTGTCTTCCACAATGGTTGAACTAGTTTACATTCCTACCAACAGTGTAAAAGTGTTCCTATTTCTCCACATCCTCTCCAGCATCTGTTGTCTCCAGATTTTTTAATGATCACCATTCTAACTGGCATGAGGTTGTATCTCAATGTGGTTTTGATTTGCATTTCTCTAATAATCCGTGATGATGAGCATTTTTCATATTTGTTGGCCTCATATATGTCTTCGTTTGAAAAGTGTCTGTTCATATCCTTCTCCCACTTTTGGATGGGTTTGTTTGTTTGTTTTCTTGTAAATCTACTTTAGTTCTTTGTGGATTCTGGATATTAGCCCTTTGTCAGATGGGTAAGCTGCAAAAATTTTTTCCCATTCTGTTGGTTACCGGTTCACTCTAATGATTGTTTCTTTTGCTGTACAGAAGCCGTGGAGTTTAATTAGGTCCTATTTGTCTATTTTGGCTTTTGTTGCCAATGCTTTTGATGTTTTAGTAATGAAGTCCTTCCCTATGCCTATGTCCTGAATGGTTTTGCCTAGGTTTTCTTCTTGGTTTTTATGGTGTTAGGTCTTATGTTTAAGTCTTTAATTCATCTGGAGTTAATTTTAGTGTAAGGTGTCAGGAAGGGGTCCAGTTTCTGCTTTCTGCACACTGCTAGCCAGTTTTCCCAACACCATTTCTTAAACAGGGAATCCTTTCCCCATTGCTTGTTTTTGTTAGGTTTGTCAAAGGTCTGATGGTTGTAGATGCGTGGCATTGCCTACCAGGCCTCTGTTCTGTTCCATTGATCTATATCTCTGTTTTAGTACCAGTACCATGCTGTTTTGATGACTGTAGCTTTGTCATATAGTTTGAAATCAGGTAGCATGATGCCTCTGGCTTAGTTCTTTTTGCTTTGGATTGTCTTGGCTATGCGGGCTCTCCTTTCATTCCATATGAAGTTTAAGGTGGTTTTTTCTAGTTCTGTCATTGGTAGCTTGATGGGGATAGCGTTGAATCTATAAATTACTTTGGGCAGTATGGCCATTTTCAGGATACTGGTTCTTCCTTACCATGAGCATGGAATGTTTTTCCATTTGTTTGTGTCCTCTCTTGTTTCCTTGAGCAGTGATTTGTAGTTCTCCTTGAAGAGGTCCTTTACATCCTTTTTTAGTTATATTCCTAGGTATTTTATTCTCTTTGTAGCAATTGTGAATGGGAGTTGGCTCATTGTATAGAAATGCTTGTAATTTCTGCACATTGATTTTGTATCCTGAGACTTTGCTGAAGTTGCTTATCAGTTTCAGTAGATTTTGGGCTGAGATGATAGAGTCTTCTAAATATACAATCATGTCATCTGCAAATAGAGACAATTTGACTTCCTCTTTTCCTAATTGAATACCCTTTATTTTTTTTTTCTTGCCTAATTGCTCTGGCTACTACTTCCAATATTATATTGAATAGGAGTGGTGAGAGAGGGCATCCATATCTAGTGCCAGATTTCAAAGGGAATGCTTCCAGTTTTTGCCCGTTCAGTATGATATTGGCTGTTGGTTTGTCATAAATAGCTTTTATTATTTTGAGATACGTTCCTTTGATACCTAGTTTATTGAGAGTTTTTAGCATAAAGGGCTGTTGAATTTTGTCGAAGGCCTTCTCTGCATCTGTTGCGATAATCATGTGGTTTTTGTCTTTGGTTCTGTTTATGTGGTGGATTATGTTTATAGACTTGAGAATGTTGAACCAGCCTTGCATCCCCAGAATGAAGCCTACTTGATTATGATGGATAAGCTTTTTGATGTGCTGTTGCAATTGGTTTGCCAGTATTTTATTGAAGATTTTTGCATCTATGTTCATCATGGATATTGGCCTGAAGTTTTCTTTTTTTGTTGAGTCTCTGCCGGGTTTTGGTATCAGGTTGATGTTGGTCTCATAAAATGATTTGGGAAGGATTCCCTCTTTATGGATTGTTTGGAATAGTTTCAGAAGGAATGGTACCAGCTCCTCTTTGTACATCTCGTAGAATTCAGCTGTGAACCTGTCTGGACCTGGATTTATTTTGGTTGGTAGGCTATTAATTGCTGCCTCAACTTCAGACCAACTTTATTGGTCTGTTCAAGGTTTCAGCTTCTTCCTGGTTTATGCTTGGGAGGGTGCAAGTGTCCAGGAATTTATCCATTTCTTCCAGGTTTACGGTTTATATGCATAGAGTTGTTTGTAGTTTGTGTTTCTGTGGGATCAGTGGTGATATCCTCTTTATCATTTTTTATTGCATCTATTTGATTCTTCTCCCTTTTCTTTTTTATTAATTTGGCTAGTGGTCTATATATTTTGTTGATCTTTTCAAAAAACCAGCTCCTGATTTATTGATTTTTTAAGGACTTTTTATGTCTCTATCTCCTTCATTTCTGTTCTGATCTTAGTTATTTCTTGTCTTCTGCTAGCTTTTGATTTTTTTTTTTTATCTTGGTCCTCTAGCTCTTTCAGTTTCGATGATAGGATGTCGATTTTTGATCTTCCCTTGCTTCTCTGGTGGGCACTTGTTGCTATAAATTTTCCTCTAGACACTGTTTTAAATGTGTCCCAGAGATTCTGCTATGTTTTGTCTTCGTTCTCGTTGGTTTCAAAGAACATCTTTATTTCTGCCTTCATTTCATTGTTTATCCAGTTGACATTCTGGAGCCAGTTGTTCAGTTTCCATGAAGTTGTGTGGTTCTGAGTTAGTTTCTTAATTCTGAGTTCTAATTTGATTGCACTATTGTCTGAGAGACTGTTATGATTTCCATTCTTTTGCATTTGCTGAGGAGTAATTTACTTCCAATTATGTCATCAATTTTAGAGTAGGTGCCATATGGTGCTGAGAAGAATGTATATATTCTGTGGATTTGGGGTGAAGATTTCTGTAGATGTCTATTAGGTCTGCTTGGTCCAGATCTGAGTTCAAGTTCTGGATATCCTTGCTAATTTTCTGTCTTGTTGATCTGTCTAATATTTACAGTGGAGTGTTAAGGTCTCCCACTATTATTGTGTGAGAGTCTACGTCTCTTTGTAGGTCATTAAGAACTTGCTTTATGTACCTGGGTCCTCATGTATTGGGTGCATATATATTTAGGATCATTAGTTCTTCTTGATGTGTTGATCCTTTTACTATTATGTAATGCCCTTTGTATCTTTGGATCTTTGTTGGTTTAAAGTCTATTTTATCAGAGACTAGGATTGCAACTCCTGCTTTTTTTTGCTCCCTATTTGCTTGATAAATCTTCCTCCATCCCTTTAGTTTTAGCCTATGTGTGTCTTTACATGTCAGATGTGTTTCCTGAATACAGCACACCAATGGGTTTTGACTTTTTATCCAATTCGCCAGTCTGGGTCTTTTGATTGGGGCATTTAGTCCATTTCCATTGAAGGTTAATATTGTTACGTGTGAATTTGATCCTGCCATTTTGATGCTAGCTGGATATTTTGCCTGTTAGTTGACACATTTTCTTTATTGTGTCAATGGTCTTTACCATTTGGTATGTTTTTTTGGAGTGGTTGGTACTGGTTGTTCCTTTCCTTGCTTAGTGCTTCTTTCAGGAGCTCTTGTGAGGCAGGCCTGGTGGTGACAAAATCTCTCAGCAATTTCTTGTCCATGAAGGATTTTCTTTCTTCTTCACTTATGAAGCTTAGTTTGGCTGTATATTAAATTCTAGGCTGAAAGTTCTTTTCTTTAAGGATGTTGAATATTGGCCCCCACTCTCTTCTGGCTTGTAGGGTTTCTGCTGAGAGATCTGCTGTGAGTCTGATGAGCTTCCCTTTGTGGGTAACCCGGCCTTTCTCTCTCACTGCCCTTAGCATTTTTTCCTTCATTTCAACCATGGTGAATCTGACGATTATGTGCCTTGATGTTGCTCTTCTTAAGGAATATCTTTGTGGTGTTCTATGTATTTCATGGACTTGAATGTTGGCCTGGCTTGCTAGGTTAGGGAAGTTCTCCTGGATAATATCCTGAAGAGTGTTTTCCAACTTAGATTCATTCTCTCCGTCACATTCAGGTACACCTATCAAACGTAGATGAGGTCTTTTCACATAATCCCATATTTCTTGGAGGCTTTGTTTATTTCTTTACACTCTTTTTTCTCTATTCTTGTCTTCTCATTTTATTTCATGGAGTTGATCTTCAATCCCTGGTCTTTCTTCTGCTTGGTCGATTCAGCTATTGAAACTTACATATGCTTTGCAAAGTTCTCATGCTGTGTTTTTCAGCTCCATCAAGTCATTTATATTCTTTTCTAAGCTGTTTATTCTAGTTAGCATCTGATCTAACCTTTTTCCTAGGTTCTTAGTTTCTTTGCCTTGGGTTAGAATATGTTCTTTTAGCTCTGAGAAGTTTGTTATTACCCACCTTCTGAAGCCTGTTTCTGTCAGTTCATCAGATTCATTCTCCATCCATCTTTGATCCCTTGCTGGTGAGGAGTTGTGATCCCTTGGAGGAGGAGAGGCATTCTGGTTTTTGGTGTTTTCTTCCTTTTTGCGCTGGTTTCTTCCCATCTTAAT
Source organism: Aotus nancymaae (assembly GCF_030222135.1). Lineage (NCBI taxonomy): Eukaryota > Metazoa > Chordata > Mammalia > Primates > Aotidae > Aotus > Aotus nancymaae. The sequence continues at coordinate 3,295,205 of NW_026988488.1, forward strand.
GGCTTTATCTACCTGTGGTCTTTGTAGTTGGTGACTTTTGGATGGGCTCTCTGAGTGGATGTCCTTTTTGTTGATGTTGAAGATATTTCTTTCTGCTTCTTAGTTTTCCTTCTAACAGGCCCCCTCTGCTGCAGGACCTCTGGTGGTCCATTCTAGACTCCACTTGCCTGGGGATCACCCACGGGGGCTGCAGAACAGTAAGGGTTGCCGCCAGTTTCTTCCTCTGCTATCCTTGTCCCAGAAGGGTACACGCCCGATGTCAGCCTGAGCTCTCCTTTATGAGGTGTCTCTTTGGGTATAGGGCATCAGGGAGTTGCTTGAGGAGACAGTCTGTCCCTTATAGGAGCTCAAGTGCTGTGCCAGGAGCTCCGTTCTTCCATGCAGAGCTGCTGGGCAGGTACCTTTAAGTCTGCTGCAGCTGAACTCATAACTGTCTCTTTTCCCAGGTCCTCTGTCCTAGGAAGGTTGGCTTTATTTATAAGTTCCTGGGCCAGGCGCGGTGTCTCACGCCTGTAATCCCAGCACTTTGGGAGGCCAAGGCGGGTGGATCACGAGGTCAAGAGATCGAGACCATCCTGGTCCACATGGTGAAACCCCGTCTCTACAAAAAATACAAAAAATTAGCTGGGCATGGTGGCGCATGCGTGTAATCCCAGCTACTCAGGAGGCTGAGGCAGGAGAATTGCCTGAACCCAGGAGGTGGAGGTTGTGGTGAGCTGAGATTGCACCATTGCACTCCAGCCTGGGTAACAAGAGCGAAACTCCGTTTCAAAAAAAAAAAAAAAGTTCCTGTCGTGCTGCTGCCTTTTTTCATAGATGCTCTGCCCTGCATGGAGTAGTCTAGTCACAGTCTGCTAGTAGAGGTGTCGCTGAGCTGCCGCAAGCTCTGCCCAGCTGCTGTGTGAACTACCTTGGTAGTGGCAGACTGCCTCGGTAGTGGTGGTCGCCCTTCCCCCCACTGAGCTGGACCATCCTGGGTCCTGCTGCACTTGCTGCGAAACTCTCAATCCAGAGTGTTTCAGATTGCTTATTTTGTGGGGGTGGTACCCGCCGAGCCAGGTCGCCTGTCTCCCTGACTCTGCCCCCTCCCTTTCAGTTGAATGGGTGGCTCTGTCTCCCAGGCGTTCCAGGCACCAGTCAAAACAGCCACCCAGACTTGTGTGAGTTTCTGTGTGCCGTCCCGGCACCGGCTGAAACCACCGGGCTGAAAACTCATGGCACTTTTCGGTCCGGGAATCTCCTGGTTTGTGGGCAATGAAAACTTGTTTGGAAATGCGGTGGGCACTCACCCTCTATGCTGTTCTCACTGAGAACTGCACTCCGGAGCTGTTCCTATTCGGCCATCTTGGATCTTCCTCCTAATTTTTTTTTCTTGTGGACTTGAAGCAAGGTTTGGTAAAAGCAGGAAATTTGAACTCATAACCCTAGGAGACCAGAATGAAGCTGAATGTTAACTGTTAGAGCTGCCCTTCTTATAGTAGGGGGATGAGTTTTGCATGGAGTCATCTAGGCTCCTTGCCTTCTGATCCACCTTGGCCAGGGTGTGCCTGGGGAAGTCCAGCTTGCCTGTGGAATTGATCTTGACCAGTTTATAGGAGCATGTGTAGACTCTGATTAATTGTTCTGGGTTAAGGCTTTGGGAGTCAGTATTTTCTAAGCACTCCCACAGGGAATTCTAACATTGGGCAAAGATTGCTTACTGCATCTCTAATAGAAGCCTCTCCTTGCTACATGTGACAAAACAGAACCAGAGAAAGAGGAGGCCTGTGCCTATGCTAATATGGCATGGATACAGATTATCTGAGCTCTGAGCTAATGCTTTGTCCCGGTTCTTTGAACTCTTCTAACAACTCAATTGGGCATCCTGTAAACTTGGTCAGAGGTCCAGGAGGAGATAGTTGTTATGGCCCCCAACCCACAAGTGCTGGAGGAATGGGTGGGGTTAACTAATTGTACCCAAGGGAGGTGAGCAGCCCTTTTTAGAGAGTGAGTTCACTGTCTGGGCATGTGCAGACCAGTGGTTGGGGGAAAGGGGAAGCATAGAACAGGATAGGAGGTGAGTAATGCTGTGGGCATCAAGACATTTAGTTAGTGGGAACACTACAAGGAGTTGGTGAGCTTAAGGACCTGGTGACTTCACTCCTCAGATCCATGTGGACTTGCAGGGCTGGGGCCCTGTCTCAGTGTCCAAGATTTGTGTCTTGTGCTTGGGAACTGAGGACTCCTTGTTGTCTGCTTCCTGCTTCAGCTGGATGGCCTTTACGCTTGATTAGGGAGTGAGCCCAACCATAGAGCAGCCTCTCCTTGGCCCCAGCCCCTACTGCTCCTATCCTTTCAGAGTACATCAAGCTCTCCCATATGTCTGGGCACACCATATCACAGTGTGGTCTTTGATTATTTTTCCTCTATTTTACCTGTAGTATTCTGATTGAGAATGAGCTCCTTCTATAGTAGGAAAGGAGCTTTGTTCCAAGTCCTTCCTAGGGTGATGGGAAGGTGCTTAATGGAGAAAAGCAAGCAGATGAGTAGGACACTTAGGGTTCCTTTTCTCTCACCAGTGTCAAAAGGAACTTTTCTTCGGAGAGAAAAGTGACTGGGACATTTAGGGTGGCTATAGTACACACTTCATTCTGTGGGGTCCAAGAATTATGTCTTTTTCCTACTAGATGGGGAACCCCTTGAAGTAGTACTTGTCATAGTCTCTGTATTCCCAGTGCAGCGTAAAATACCCCCACACTTTGCAGGGTAAGGACATTTTTTCTCCTATCCTCTCCCTTGAGTCGGATTAGATTTCCTGGAAGCCCTCTATCTCCTGGCTGAAGACTGCGGAAGCTAATGGGGGAGGAAAGAAAGGGCTGCATCTATGGGTTGGCTGTCTGTGGCACCCCTTGTATCCAGAATTCCACCCATAGTTCTTCGTAGTAGTTAACTTTTAAGGTGTATACACTTTCACATGTAGATGTTCTTTCTTTCTTTTTTTTTTTTTTTTGAGATGGAGTTTTGCTCTTGTTGCCCAGGCTGGAGTGCAATGTTGCCATCTCGGCCATCTCAGCTCACTGCAACCTCCGCCTCCCAGGTTCAAGTTATTCTCCTGCCTCAGTAGCTGAGATTACAGGCACCAGCCACCACACCTGGCTAATTTTTTGTATTTTTAGTAGGGATGGGGTTTCACCATGCTGGCCAGGCTGGTCTCAAATGCCTGACCTTAGGTAATCCACCCACCTCGGCCTCCCAAAGTGCTGGGATTACAGGCATGAGCCACTGCACCCGGCTCTTTTCTTCTTCTGTAGGAGGAACAAGTGTGAAGAGCCAAGGTGGGAAGTTAGAAGGTGGGCACTCCTGAATGGTTGTTTCCTCCTACCACATTTGAGAGAAGCGTCAACCAGATCATGAGCATCCTAGACCTATCCAGAGGAGAAAGGCTTTAGTACAGTGTTGGCCACTAATGGAAGTCGTTAGCCTTGGAGCTCTGTGGTGGCCTACTTTCATTCTTAGCCTCTCACCCCCATTGAGTTTGGCATCTCTAGCTTGATTTCCTTTTATTCTCCAAACATTTTTTGAGGGAATAGGGAGAGAAGCAAGCCACACGTGTCCCTTTGCTTCTTGAGCCCTTAATTGACTAGCTGGGAGGTATTCCCTTCTTGCTTCTTTCTTCTTCATGAATGTCTCTTGCTCTCTAAGGTTAGGGGTTTGAGCCAGAGGCCCCGGAGTCAGGTAGTTTATGACTCAGCCCCTGGCCTGGGGCCTCCTATTGTGGAGATCAGCTTGGCCCAGGGCCTTTCTAATGTGTGAATGAACATTTGGGGAAGATGGTCAGTGGTCTAACCTTATTATCTATTTTTTCTGCCAATGTCTTTGCGTAGGAAGGGAGTAGGCAACTATGTATGATTAATTGGTATGTGGGCCAGTTATCTTTGGCTCGCTTTCAGATAAAAGCCTTGCTGCCTATCTTTTATGGAAAGTAGAATGTGAAAAGAGATATTTATCCAGGGTTGAGGCCTTGCAGAGAGTTAGTGGAGTTATCAGGTACTAATATTTAGTTTAGTCTAGGAATTGGTGAACTTGCCTGTGGGACCAGTTTTTGTATATATTGTAAGAATAGATTTTACATTTTTAGGAGCATTTTTTTGTTTTGTTTTGTTTTTTTGAGATGGAGTTTCACTCTTGTTGCCCTGGCTGGAGTGCGATGGTGCAATCTCGGCTCATTGCAACTTCCGCCTCCCGGATTCAAGTGATTCTCCTGCCTCAGCCTCCTGAGTTACAGGCACCTGCCACCACACCCAGCTAATTTTTGTATTTTTAGTAGGGACGAGGTTTCACCATGTTGGCCAGATTGGTCTCGAACTCCTAACCTCAGGTGATCTGCCCACCTCGGCCAGCATTGTTTTTGTTTTTTTTTTAAAGAAAAAAGAATGTGCAACAGAGACCATATGTGGCTTACACATATAGTTTGCCAATCTCTACTAGTCTATGCCTTGGAGTGCGAATTTATTGTATACCTATTTCCTAGATACTCATGACTTCTTTATAGTCACCTTTTTCCTGAGCCTTACACACTGCAGGCCTCTGAATCCTGCTTCTTGTAGCCAATCATAAATATCTTCCATGCTGGTTACTAACTAATATGTGGTTACTAACCAAACTATTCTGTCTCCTTTCATGTACACTTGGGGTCAGTGGTCACCTAGGGTTAGAATTAGAATTGTATCCTTGGAATGGAAAGAACTTGATAGATGATGCTTTCCTCTAGTTCACTATGACTTTGTAAAACTTAGCTTTTCATTGCAGATAGCCCCAAATCTAGAAAATACACAACTCCTGTTGATAGTAATTAGGGAGATTCAAAAACACGAACACAAAAATCCAAAGCTGTACTCAACAGGAGATTTCAGAGCTGGGGCCAGCTCTTTCTGTTTCCTTCCCTCATACTTCATCCCTGGTTTTGTTGAGCCTCCTAAAATTAAATCTGGCTTTTTGAGAACGTGTGTTTGTGTTCTTGTGGGATCGTGCCTGGACAGAGGGAAGCTTAGCTACTTTTGGAGCAAGACACTGAAACTGGAGTTGTAAGGGTGATACTAGTATAGTTCTAGTGATAGGCTTACCCAGACAGGGAGGCATTCCTGGCTTCATCTGTAGCCCGTACACCCTTTGTACTATGTTAGCTTTTGCATATTTATGGGGGTGCATGCCTATTTGAGCACCCATACCCATTCATGCCAGGTCTTTGGGAATCCTGGAGTGGAAGGAATACGGTGCCAAGGCTGTCACTCTTCTGGAAAGGTCAGGATTCTAATAGGAGTTACCTCAAGTCTGCTATGGAATGCCTTTTCTTCTCCCTGATGCTGTGCCTGCCTTCCTCAAACACACCTAGGATTGTAGATGTCCACCCAGCTCCAGGCTACTAGGCCTGGGAGACTCAACCACTATGGTCTCTCTACCTAGAACACCACGAGGCTCCTTTTCCCTTTAATCTTTTTCCTGTGACAGTCTCATTTTTCCTTTAGGAGAGGTCAGCTCTATCTCAAGAAACCTTCTGCCTTCTCACCCCTCCTTGTCTCTTTACCTTCCCCATTATGGCCTAGATGCCTCTTGCTTGTGTTTCCACAGTCCACTTTGATTACCTCTATCTCTGCTCTTGCTGTATAGAATGATAATTTCTCATTCATTTATCTGCATATTGCCTCCATCTGACAAAAAATGTTCTCAGATGCTTGCTCATTTTCACGCAGAAACACACACACACACGCACACATACACACACACACAAAATTTCAAAGCCTGGTCCGATCCATATCGGGTGTCTGATAACGTGGTGGTGTATGGAACCTGTATGTGTATACATATGTCTGTGTTAGTGATATGGGTTCTTTATGAAACACCTGTGGTAGGTAAGAGGTAGCCTTGCTCGTTTTTCCAGACCTTATTAGAATTGTAGATTTTTAGGGTTTGCTTTGGATTATGGAACAATGTATGTTGCCTTGGCCATTAGGGAGGCTTCTGGGTAATTTCCATAGATATTCTGGTTGGCCTCTTTACTCTTGTCTGAAAAAACTAGACCAAACATTGGGAGCTGGGAGTACGATTCTTACTCTCTCCAAAGAACTGATATGAATATCTGTGTGGGGGGTTAGGTGGGTTCATGCTTGCTCACCTCAGCATTGAGGGGTGTGAAGATTATATGTTTGTGGGGGTAGGGGTGCTAAAACCCTTATATTATTGCAGGATAGGTTAAATCATTTTTACTGGCCTCAGTAAATTGTTAGCCAAGCTTGTGGTTTGGAGAGAAAGATGTGGCTTTATCAACTCGAAAAAACAAAGCCAGCTTTTAGACAAGTTATCTCAAGCTACATAGGGACCAAAACTAATAAGCTGGATGCCATGTGGTCTCTTATCAACCCTTGCCACCAAGGGACTTCTCCAAAACAATCATAGATCCATAGATCCCAAGAGCATTCTTTGAGTTCTCTGTACCTCTGCTTCCAGGAAGGTGGTCATGACAAAAATGAAGGCTGTGAGCTATTGGCTATAAACAAATACACTTGTGGCAGATTATGAGGCCACCTTTCAACCTTCAGCACATTCACTGGAGGTAGGTATTTTTAAGCGTAGGTATTTTCTTAAGGCCTACGTGATAAACCTTGTTCCCTAATGTCGATAAGAATTGGATTAGGCTGTAAGATTAGATGCAGGGGAACAGCAGGCTGGGTGGGATTGAGGACATCCTGCTTAGGGGTAGCCAGCCAAAGTCCCGCATACAAGCCCAACCAAGGATCATGCTGCACTAAAGGTCTGCACTTAGTAGTGAGACAGTGCTGTGAAATGACATCTGCCTTCCAATTTCTCGCACTGGATGAGTAAGGAGGCCCTCCCTGAATATTCACATGGATGTTCAGCCACATTCTTTGCTATATTTACAGGATGGGAAGGGAAGACAAGGGGGAGCCAGGGAGTCTGAGCTGGTTAGAGAGGAGTGAAGGAAGTTTCAACAATGAGTAGGTTCAAGCTGTGATACCTCCTGGCTGCCTCTTCCTCTTTGAGTTTGTCAGGGGACCTTCCTATGGGCCTGAGATCATTTTCTTTTTCAAAGTGGCCAAAACCAGTTTAGGCCCATTTAAATCAGGGTGCTTTAGCAGAAATACCAATGCTGGCATCTAAAACCCGCTGGCATCTAAAACCCATGTGTAGTGAGACTTAAGTGACACTTGGGACCTTTTTTAAAAAACAATTTTATTGTATTTTTGCATTTCTTGTTTCATTAATCAAGGAAGAACATTGGCATGTCATCTTTCAGTCTCCAAATGTAAGATAAATTGTCAATTTGTGTTTTTCCAGAAAATTTGTTTTTCCAGAAGTGCTTTGAACCATCATCATCTATCTGTAGGCATGGATCCTCCAATTTAGAAGGTGCTCCTAGCGTTGCCTAGTACCCTTCCTGTCCCATTCTGTGAAACTGGGATATTTACTGTAGATTATTCAGTCTGGTCAGACAGAAAAGTCCAGCTCCCTCCCCAGTCAACCAAAGCCTCCTGTATAGAGGGGAAGTATGGTAATGACATTATCTTTCCCTGGGCAGCCACGTGTTCTCTGAGAACAGGATGTGGGAAGGACTGGGCCCCAGTCACAGGGTATGGGGGCGGGCACCGGAAAATGGGCTGGTGGTAAGGCATGAAGATCTCCTGTATTCTTGATTGTTCAATCATACCTTACCCTCGCCCATGGCATATCTGTGTTCTTACTCTAAGAAAGACTGTACCTGAGAAACACCTTGTGTAAGAGGCCCAGCTCTTTGGTCTATAGAAACTCAGTGAGGTGGAGTGAGTGGGCACAGGATGCTTACTATACCAACCCATGCCTTGTGATTCTTTATGACAGCCTGTGGCTTCGGGACACTTTGGCTAAGCTTTGTTGGGGAGCTGGGCCCCAGTAGATAATGGGCAGCTTTTCTGCTCTTTCTCAGGGCCCCTGTTGTTTCTCTTCCCACAGATGGCTCCTTAGCTGAGGTGATTTGCATTTTCAGCTTCCTTTCAGGCCCCATCCTTCTCTTCTCCCTGCCCCCACTGCTTCTGCTGGGGACCTTTGGTGATGTGCTGCCTGGGGTGGGGAAAAGAGGATGTAGCTAGCTTCCTGTGCAAAAGAGGGTGGGGCGCCGGCCTTCCTGCCTGTCTGCCCACCCACCCAGCCACCCACCCAGTGCTTGAGGAATTGCCTGAAGAGTTCAGTTCAGAGTCACCAGAAGCTGAAGGTCTTTTTTCAGAGTAGAGATGGAACTTTGCTCATGCTGGTCTCTCTCCACAGTGTTCTACTGTGGGAATAGTTGGACACTCTTTTCCTGAAATCACAATGCTGAAAGGGCCTTTAGAAGCCAGCTAGTCCAACTACTTCACATTATGGGTGGGGAAACTGAAGCCCAGAAAGTCATATAAGTCCTATAAGGAATCAGTGGCAAAGCTAGGATGAGTAGAATTTTAGAAGGTCAGACCTAGAGATCTCTCCCTCCCCTCAAGCTGCTAATCCAGAGGGTTACAAATTGTTTGGCTGGGTTACCTGGTGAGCTGTAGCCTCCCTTCAATCAGAACAGCTCTACTTTTATGTACTTCATATTTTAAAGTTTTGTGTGATTTTCTGTTTGGGAGTTTGAGGAGTCAGGAAGCTGTTAAAAATGTAATTTTACAGTGGCTCACGCCTGTAATCCCAGCACTTTGGGAGGCCAAGGTGGGCGGATCACCTGAGGTTGGGAGTTTGAGACCAGCCTGACCAACATGGAGAAACCCCATCTCTAAAAATACAAAATTAGTCAGGCGTGATGGTACATGCCTGTAATCCCAGCTACTCAGGATGCTGAGGCAGGAGAATCACTTGAATCTGGGAGGTGGAGGTTGCAATGAGCTGAGATCACGCCATTGCACTCCAGCCTGAGCAACAAGAGCGAAACTCCATCTCAAAAAAGAGAAAAGTAATAAAGTCAAAACCACTGAGCAAAACCCAGCCATTACAGTTGGGAACAGTCAGACCTACAGGGGGAAGGGAGTATCCTAAGTTTACTGGGACCAGACTCAGACCCAATCTGTGAACCACCATTCATGGCTGGTTGCTCTGAGGTAATGATGTGGCTCCTTCTACCACAAGGACTGTTCCCTCCCTGTGTACCAATGCTCTTCTCCTGTCCCAAAGAGAGCCTCTTTTGTAGAACCGTAAGACAGAGGTGAAGTCCAGAGGCTGCTCAATTTATTGGATGAAACAAATGATAATAGGCAAGCCTTTGGAAGGACCTTTATGTAGCCTTAAATAAGAGAAACTTGGAAAGGTAAAGACCAGAATACTAGTAGTTGGGGAGATCAAGGTTCATGTTCTATCTCTTTCACACTTGAGCATGTTGCTTTTTACCTCACTGAACCTCCATTTCTCCCTTCTTTAAAATGGTCCTTGTCTTGGCTTTGTTTTTTTCTTACAGGGTTTAATTCAGTGAGAGAATGCATATGGGTAAGCATCTTTTAAATTGTAGAGTACTGTGCACATGGGGCTAGGATTATTATTGTATACAAATCAGCCAGAGGCCCTGGAAGAATCTGGGTTGGATAACAGGATTGCAGGAGAAAGGAACTAAAATTTATCAAACATCTACTATATGCCAGGTACCAAACCAGGTGCTTTTCTATTGGTAAAGGATAAAATGTCACCCTTGCAACACTCTGGTGAGGTAGGCATTATAACTCTCATTTTACCTGTAGGAAAACCGAGGCTTTAAGAGGTCTAGGAACTTGTAATGCTCCAGAGACTACCTCTAGAGCCCAGGGTCTCTGTCAGCCATTTGTGAAGAGATCTTAGGAATGTCCTGTGGTTTCTACTGGGGTTTTCAAGCTCACTCCCTCACTTCAGCCTCTTTCCTCTGGTGGGGATGAGACTGTCTCTTGTTGGCTTCATGTCTCAGTCCTGAACTCTTAATCCTCATTTTCCTTGGTGGTTTACCAGGCACAATTAGGTGCCCTAGTTTGGCCTTTAGCTGATGGGAAGCACTTTGGATCAACCACCTTTTGTCTGATAGTAAGGACGTCCTGCTACTCTGGGTTTCTGGTAACGAGAGCCAGGGATTTGTAGCTAGCCAGACAGACTTGGCTCTTGGTCAAGGTCATGTAGCTAGAAAATAGCAGTTGGTTCCTTTCTTTGAGACTCAGTTTCATCATCCACAAAATGGGTTTAATAATGCTCAACTCTAATGTGTCTCTTGTCCAGTGTGCTGGTAAATGTTTAACAATCAACTCTTAGACAAATCCATGATTTTTACTGTTTGCCAATTCCCATGGTGTAAATACTCCCACCATGGCTGATTTCAGGCTACCAATATGCAGTCCTTGATGGAGGAGTTGGGAAGAGATGTGTATGATCAGCTCTAGTGCAAGCTGGTTCTACTGCACCATTGCTAGTCACGCCTCTCTTAGACTCCTACCCTCACCCTCCAACCTACTCACATCTGTATACAAATGCAGCATCCTCTCAACCATGCCTCTTCTGTTCTTCAAGTTCCCAGAGCATCAAGGAAAGGGAGAGCTTCATTTAAGGTCTGCTCCTTGCCTGAAAGTTTTTCCAGGAAAGAGTGAATGTGGAGTGTTTAAGAGGCAGAGATCTCAAGAGGCCTTTGATTGGGACCCTAATTAGAGCATTTTGATCAGCATGCTTTGACTGCTGAAGTATATGAACTGTTTGTTTTCTCCCACTGTTTAATTCTTAGCTAGATGGGAGGATGGTTGAAGATTCTGGACAATGGCCTGAGGGTGTAGTGCACTTAGCATTCTGGTTGTAATTTCAAAGTCTCCTCCTCTTCCTGCCCGCAGAACATATTTTGCTAGGTGCTAACCTCAAGGTCCCTGTCATAGGGCTCTCTGGGCCAGAAAGCATTTTGGAGGACCAGACCCCTGGTCCTGTTCTCTCATTTCAACAGCATCTGTGCCATGTGATATTTCTTTGAACTTTTCAGATGGAAAGGATCACCTGAAGCATTTGTTAAAATGCTAATTCCCAAGTATCTCCTCTGTAGAGTCTATTTCAGTAAGCTTGGGGTAGTGTCTAGAAGTCTGGACTATTTGACCAGTGCCACCATCTTATGATAAACTAAGTTGGGGATATACCTCATTAAGTACTGCACAGCACGCCTGTCATGGTGAGATCATTATGCCCATGTTACAAGTTGAAATATAAGAATTCATGACTGATTATTGGTAGACCTGGATCTTGAGGTCAGGTTTTCAGAATGCAAAGCTATGTTCCTCTTACTACAGAGACATTACTATAGTGAAAAACTACAGAATTACTGTAGTGTATGTGGTGGTGGGTAGTGATGATTCTGGGTAGGGAGGAGCAGGCATAATCCCTGCACTGCTTTACAAATAGGGAAGCCAAGGTGCAGAGGAATTTGAGGGCAGTAGCAGAACTGACTGCATCCTTGATCTTTTGTGGAGGTGGACTATATTCGACCCTGGAGAGCCATTTACCAGGCCCAGCAGCCTAGACGTCTCTGCAGTTGCCCCCCACCCTGCTTTTTTTTTGAGACAGAGTCTTGCTCTGTTGCTCAGGCTGGAGCTCAGTGGCATGATCTCGGCTTACTGCAACCTCTGCTTCCTGGGTTCAAGCTGGGACTACAGGAATGTGCCACTATACCCAGCTAATTTTTGTATTTTTAGTAGAGACAGGGTTTCACCATGTTGGCCAGGCTGGTCTTGAATTCCTGGTCTCAACTGATTTTCCTACCTCGGCCTCCCAAAGTGCTGGGGTTACAGGCATGAGCCACTGCACCAGGCCTTTCAATTGCTCTTTACCTGCAGTGTTTCCATTCTATCAGACATCCCTTTAGTCATATTAACACCATCCCAGGCCAGGCATGGTCCAAGAAGCAGATGGAACTCTTGTATTTCAAGATGGAAATCCCCATCCCTCTTAAGAGATAAAGTATTTAAAATAATGCAGGAATATGTGTGTATTTAACTGTTGTGCATGGTTTCACATTGTCTCGCCAACTAGAAACATAATCACCTTTTAGTTTACCCCCAAAGTGAGAGCCCTTTGTGCTAGAAGAGCTCTTTAGAGGTCTTCTTGGGCAGCCCCCAGCCCTCTGTACTGAAACAGGTTTTTGTTTTAAATCATTCCTGACAGGTAGGATACTTGTCATAGTATGGCTAAAAGGGGAGGTGTTAGTAATCATCACATTCTACTTATGGTGTGTCAGGTACTTTCACGTCTATTATTGTATTATTATTATTATTACTGTTCAATTATTTTCTTCCTCCTGTGTCAAACATGTCTATTATTTTAACTTAAATCTCCCAATAACCCTGTAGTGAGGTTCAATATTATTAGACCCATTTTATTAGGAAACTGAGTTTTAGAAAGAGGAAGGTCAAAAAGGCTCCAAAGTTCAAAATGCTGAGACCATTATTTCCAGGACAAGGGCTCCAGTTTTGTGGGTTCCCCAGATACTAGATTTGGTTCTTAGCTTACCGGCAAGTTAGGTAGGAAGCCAACCTTAGCCTATCCCTGGAATTGAAAACAGAGCTTTTTTTTTTTTTTTTTTTTTTTGACAGGATCTCTCTCTGTCGCACAGGATGGAGTGCGGTGGTGCTATTTCGGCTCACTGCAACCTCTGCCTCCTGTGTTCAAGCAAATGATTCTCATGCCTCAGCCTCCTGAGCATTAGTAGCTGGGACTATAGGCGCATACCACGATGCCCAGCTAATTTTTGTCCATTTGTAGAGACAGAATTTCACCATTTTGCCTAGGCTGGTCTTCGACTGGGCTCAAGCTATCTGCCTGACTCGTCTTCCCAAAGTGCTGCGATTACAGGCATGAGCCACCATGCTCAACTGGAAACAGAGCTTTTTGATTAGGCCCAGAAGCCTCCCCCTGCAACTGCATATTTGGCTAATCCTGGCTTCAGCAAATTTAACATCCCATGAGCAATATATGGAACCCAAGTTTGGGTTTGGATCAGCTCCAGTGTGCTTCAGAGGTATGATGCTGGAGATTGCTAGGGTCTGTTCCTAAGCAGAGGGAATAGAGCCCTCTTCTGGCACCCTGGGCAGAGCTGGCATCTTCAGGCAGCCAAAAATGGTCAGTTTCCAGTCTACAAATACTTCCTGTGAAGCTTGCTGGCAGGAAGCTGGGTCAAGCAGGAAACTGACGCTAAAGAGTGAAGCCCAGCTAGGTGTGGCCCCGGATAGGGGCTTTGCCCATTTGGAGACTTACTTTATTAATGATGGATCTGCACTCCTTTTACTTCAGCAGCTTTGAAGGTTTATGGGAGTTGAAGGAATCTGTTGTTCTTGGCTGCCTGGATATGAACCCATTGCTCAAATTCCCTGCCTCTTTCTCTGCTCTGTGCCCTCCTCAATCCCCAGCTTGAGTCTTGGGTGTGCCTGTTACTGGGGGCCTTCTCAACCAGTTACTATTCAAGTTTTTGCAAAGGAAACTGTTCTGGAAACAGGGCTTGCTGAGTTTTCCTTCCATGGTGTTATAAAATATTTAGTCTCCCTAGAATGGGTGGTGGTGATTGTCTCATAACCTGAAAGTTAGGCTTGCCCTCTGTTTAAAGCTAAACTTCGAAGCAGTGCCAGCTTGGAGTTTTTCACGGAAACTAATTATTCCAGCCTCCTCCACATAGTTTTTTTTTTTTTTAGATCAATAGTAGTATACTTGAAGTATCTACTGTTTTCTAAATGCCAGGCTGGCACTACGGCTTACTAAATAGGCTAGTAGATCAAAAGCCAGTTTGATGGAGTCTCACTCTGTCACCCAGGCTGGAGTGCAGTGGCGCAATCTCAGCTCACTGCAACCTCCACCTCTAGGGTTCAAGCAGTTCACCTATCTCAGCCTCCCTAGTAGCTGGGACTACAGTCACATGCCACCACACCGGGCTAATTTTTTGTATTTTTAGTAGATACAGGGTTTCACCATATTGGTCAGACTGGTCTTGAACTCTTGACCTCAGGTGATCCACCCACCTCAGCCTCCCAAAGTTCTGGGATTACAAGCATAAGCCACCACGCCCGGCCTCAAAAGCCAGGTTTTTAATCCCTCCTCCCACACTGCCTAGCAACTGTATGGCTCTGGGCCAGTGCTGCTCTTTCTTTGGACCTCAGTTTCCCCAGCTGTATGTTGCAAGGTTTGAATCTAATGATCTCTGAGGTCTCTTTCAGGTCTGACAATTTGGGATTCTGGACAGTCTATTTTCTTAAAGGACAAGGAGAAGTTCAGAAGGGAGAAGCCATATGAGATTCTAGGATGTATGTTTGAAATAACGAGGAAGTGTAAAAAGAGGAATGACCATGCTAAAGAGCTGGTGGGACAGCCCAAGAGCCTACGAAGGAGAGATGACTTGGGGCTGGAGAGTATTTGCCCTGGGGGTATGGTTTGGCTAAGCTGATTTTGAAAGTAAGTCCTGGAGTTAGGTTCAGACACTAAAGAGCTAGTTTTCTTTCTGACTTTCACATGTGGAGAGAAAAACAAGAGGGCTCTACCTGTGCCTGAGGTTGAACAAAAGGCCATGCAATTAAGGCTGGATTAATGAAGAAACTAACTGGCTAAGGTGACATCACTGTTTCTGATTTTTTCTTTCAGTTTTGGCCTCTGCCCTGAGCTCTCCTCCTACAGGGACAAGGTGGTTATATTTCCATTGCTAACCTCCACACATATGGTAATTGGAGTGGTAACACCCAGTCTCCAGTATGTCCTTGTCTTCCAGTTGAAATGCTTCTTGAGGAGCTTTGGATGACAGGGCTGGGTCAAGACAAATGAAAGGGAACCCTTGTCTCCCATTCCCTCTGGAGCAGTTGGAGTGGTTGAAGAACTACTGCTAACCCATTAGGGTGTGAGTGAGGTTGGGTGTTGTTCTCCTTTCTAGAAGCTACTAGGAAAAGGCACAGGCATAGGAAAGGTTAACTCCAGGCATGTCTAATGAGCTGGAGATGAGCAGGAAGAGGTCAGAGCAGATTACTGTACCAGTTACCACTTCCAAGTCAACAGGAAAGGGCTGACTTGCTGGGAAGTGAGTGAGTCAGTGAAGGAGAAGGAGGAGGAGCAGAATGGCCCCTAGGCTAAAGAATCAAAGCAAACCTTGTTTTCCCCCTTATGGAAAATAGCTGCTTGAGGCAGTGCTGTCATCCACAGAGGCAAGACAGACCAGGACCTGCCCTGCCTTGCCTTGGCCCCACTCTTAGTAGCAGAAATGGTGGGAACTGGAGCCTAAACAATGGAGTTTAGCCTCCGACCTGATGAAGGCAGTGTGGGTGACACTGTGATGACTATTCTCTGGCCAGGGAAGATACTAGAGTTCTGGGACTGCCTTGGTAGGGCTTATCCTTCCTCTGGGTCCCCTGTCCCACTTATACTTGCCTTCTTCTCTACATCAGCAGCCCCGCTGAAAGCCCAGCATGGGTGGCCCCTGGAGGGGAATGGGGAGGTGGCAGGTGAGAGATGAGGCCATTAAGCTCAGACCCAACTGGACTGACTCACAAGCTCTGCCCCAGTGAGACAAGGGGACCTTCCCAAGCAGTGCTTCCCAGATGTGCCCAGGCTTCCTATGCCAGAATGTTTGAGTCTTAGCCAAAATAGTTGCCAAGGCAATATCTGAAGACAGCATGACAGGAGTGGTGGGTGGAGTTGTGGAAAGAGCTCCAGGAATGTCCAGAAGACCCGCCTCCACTACTCGTTGGCTGAGTAAATGTGACCTCGGTGATGTTAAGTGAGACTGTATGTGATGAGGCTGGCACATTGTTGGCATTCAGTAAGTGTTCACTTCCATCCTTCTGTCACCCACCTCTATGCACTTCAGTTTTCTCATCTATGAAGTGGGTGGGGCTAGTAACGTCCATTTCCTTAGCTCGGAGGTCCGTGCTCCAGGCAAGTTACTTGTAATTATTTGACTTATTCTCTGCTTTTCTCTCTGACTCTTCCAAACTTCTTTCTAGGAAGGAGCCATTTTATAGTTCAGTGACATGAGGTAGGTGAGGGGAAACCATTGCCAATCCCTTTTGCTGTAGCTGGGCTACTGCTCCCCTAAGTGCTCCTGATAACAAAGAGAAAGTCACTTATTTGAAGCTGGCAGGCTCAGAGACCAAAGTACCCCAGCTGCTGGTGCCATGGCAGAGGTAGCTTCTGGCCTGGTTACTTTTGTGTCTTAGGTCAGGTAACTGGGGACACGAGAGAGATCCAGGTTTGCTGAAGGCTTTGGACAGTGGACCACCGAGATGGGTTTGCTTGTGCTTAGCAAAGTGCTTGGTGTGGGAAGTGTCTGTGTTGAATTGCTCAGTAACAGTGGGCTTATTGTTCTTGGGCAACTGGTGGGAGGGCCAGTGCATGTGAGAGGATGACACTCCCCCGTCCCCAAACACACATGCAGACATTTTGTTATTGTTCCTTCAATCCTTAATGTTCTTCTGAGACACAGTCTTTGACCTCATGCTGTGCCTAGATCCTCAGGGCCTGGCTTAGGCAAGGATTTAGCTGTATAAACAGTTCTCTGCTGGGGACTACATCTTGAAATGCTGCCCCACCCATGTCAGCTCCTGTATTCCTGTTAAACTGAAGGGCTGGCTGGGAATTTTCTGCTGACTTTGGAAGCTTCATTTTCAGGTTCTTTCCTCCCACACTAGACCACTGTCTTCTCTTTGGGGAGAGAGCAGAGTCTAGGCCCAAAAAGAAGACTGTGGGTGCTCACTAAGGGTGAGTATCCAGTGGGCCCTCTGTGGCAGTGGGTCTGGGCCTGCAACACATCATCTTGCACTCTTGGGTCCCAGATTAATCTAAGAGAGAACAAAGGGACCTTCTTTGATCAGGACTTATATCTATCACCTTCAGGACCCAGCTGTTACTACCCTTATTCCCTGCTACGTCTGACACATACAGAGAAAACAAGAGAGCATAGACCCATGGCCCTGTCCCCCGACTTATATTTTTAAAAATTTTAATTTTAAAACTTTTATTATTTTTTAACTTGAATTTTTTTTTTAATAGAGATGGTCATACTATATTGCCCAGGCTGATCTCTAGCTCCTGGCCTCAAGCTGTCCTCCTACCTTGGCCTCCCTAAGTGTTGGGATTTACAGATGTGAGCCTAATTTTGATTTTTTAAACTTGATACATAATAATAAATGCATACATAATTTGTACATATTTATGGGGTACATAGCAGTACATACAATATATAGTGATCAGATCAGGGTAATTAGCATACTCATAATCTCAAACATTAATAATTTTTTTTTCTTTTTTTGAGACAGGGTCTCACTCTGTTGCCCAGGCTGGAGTGCAGTGGCGCCATCTCGGCTCTCTGCAAACTCCACCTCCCAGATTTAAGCGATTCTCTTGCCTCAGCCTCCTGAGTAGCCTGGATTACAGGTGTGTGCCATGACACCTAGCTAATTTTTGTATTTTTAGCAGAGATGGGGTTTTGTTATGTTGGCCAGGCTGGTCTCGAACTCCTGACCTCAGGTGATCTGCCCACCTTGGCCTCTCAAAGTGCTGGGATTACAGGCATGAGCCACCGTGCCTGGCCCGGTGTCTAACTTTCTGTGCCTGGCTTATTTCATTTAACATAATGTCCTTCAGGCTTATCCATGTTGCTGCAAATGACAGGATTTCTTTTTCTTTTCTTTTTTTTTTTTTTTTTTTTTTGAGATGAGGGTCTCGCTTTGTTGCCCAGGCTAGAGTGCAGTGGCATGGTTTTGGTTCACTGCAACCTCTGCCCCCTGGGTTCAAGCGATTCTCCTCCCTCAGCCTCCTGAGTAACTGGGATTACAGGCACATGCCACTACATTCAGCTAATTTTTGTATTTTTAGTAGAGACGGGGTTTCACCAAGTTAGCCAGGCTGGTCTTGAACTCCTGACCACAGGTTATCTGCCCACCTCAGCCTCCCAAAGTGCTGGGATTACACGCATGAGCCACCGTGCCTGGCCAGGATTTCATTTTTTATGGCTGAATAATATTCCATTGTGTATATATGCCACATTTTCTTTTTTTTATTTTTTGAGACGGAGTTTCACTCTTGTTACCCAGGCTGGAGTGCAATGGCACGATCTTGGCTCACCGCAACCTCCACCTCCTGGGTTCAGGCAATCCTCCTGCCTCAGCCTCCTGAGTAGCTGGGATTACAGGCACACGCCACCATGCCCAGCTAATTTTTTGTATTTTTAGTAGAGACGGGGTTTCACCATGTTGACCAGGATGGTCTTGATCTCTTGACCTCGTGATCCACCCACCTTGGCCTCCCAAAGTGCTGGGATTACAGGCGTGAGCCACCGCACCCAGCACCACATTTTCTTTATCCATTCATCTGGTTTTGGACATTTGGGTTGATTCCATATCTTGGCTATTGTGATATAGTGATGCAATAAACATGAGGGTGCAGATATCTTTTTGATACACTGATTTTTTTTCCTTTGGATAAATGCCTAGTAGTGGGATTGCTGGATCATATGGTAGTCCTATTTTTAGTTTTTTGAAGAACCTCCATAATGTTGTCCATAGTGGTTGTACTGGTTTACATTTCTGCTAACAGGACTCACATTTTCTTCTGAGTTAAGTGGAGATGGGAATGGGAATTCTTTTGTGTTTGTTTTTCTTTCCAATTTTTTAAAAACCTAAAATTGTTTATCTCCACAGTGAAATTCAGGAAACCTCAGGCTGCTATCCCTGGGGAAGCAGCCACAGTGGAATGGCAGAAACCCTGAGTAGGAATTCAGGACAAACAGGTTCTGGTTGGGCTTCAGCTCATATCTTCAGATTTTAGGAGAGCCCTTGTACCAGGGTGATCCTCTAAGAGGGAGGAAGCACGACCAACTCTAGCCTCTCTGACTTGCTTATTCCTCAACCAGGATGGGTCCTCTTTACCAATTGATTTGTTTAAGAAATATTTCTTTAAAAAATATTTGATTACCTACTTTGGGCCAGCACTGGGCTCCACCCTTGATCAGTGCCCTGAAGATGCTGGATTGGCATGACCTACAATTGACATGATCTGCACAAGACACTGGCTTCCTTTGAAAATTATTTCTAATATTGTGAATTAAAGGGAACTCCTAAGCTTTGGAATATGTCCCTGGAATCCCACCCCTTCCCCTTTACTTACTTTCCTTCCTGGGTGTTTTTTTTCCAAAAAGCCCAGTTCTGATCCCCTGCCCAGAACCTCTAGGCTATCTGGCCACTGCCAACAGGATTAAGGCCCAGCCTTCTAGCATAGTGTCCTCCACCTACCTTCCTAGACTCTGCCCTCTCTTCACTTTGCAGGCCTCATTCACCCTGGAGTAGGTTTACATATTGAGTTCTAAAGGGGACATCTACATCCCTGCCTCTTTCTAGGCCATCCACACATGGTGTTTTCTCTACCTGGGACATTTGAGTGCTCTTCTCCCTACCTGCACAGTCGTTCTTTTCCACAGTCCAGCTTATCCTTTGGAAATCAGTGGAAACACCACTTTGAACTGTGATTCCTAATTTCCACAAAAGATTTCCTCTGTTTTTCTAGTATGTCACTGCCCAGGGTCTCTCTTGTACATTTTAGTTTTTCTGTTTTTCAGTGCCTTGAGATCAGGGACTGGTTCTACTGCTTTGTTCCAACCATAGTTCCTTAAACATTGTATTCCATTAATACTGGGTGAATTTAATGAATTTATAGGAAACTCCTTAACCTAGAGTCCTATGAGTTCCATGGATAGAATTTGAAGTGGGAAGGATATATGAACTTGGATGGAGGAAAAATACTTATTTGTTTTTTACCAGCCTTTCATTTGTAATTTAGCCTTTTGTTCAATTATGAATGTAGGCAAATAAAATAAAGGCAGCAGTAATAGCAGTACCCATGACTTTGTTACCAACTCTTAGGCTGTGGAGCGTTTTCCTGGATTCCACCGTTTTCTTTAGTTTTCTTAACTAACTCATAGAAGTTTATATAGAAACTATCTAATGTACATTTTTTTTTAGATGAAGTCTTGCTTTGTCACCCAGGCTGGAGTGCAGTGGCGCGATCTCGGCTCACTGTAACTTCTGCCTCCTGCGTTCAAGTGATTCCCCTGCCTCAGCCTCTCGAGTAGCTGGGACTACAGATGTGCACCACCACGCCTGGCTAGTTTTTGTATTTTTAGTAGAGATTTTGGCCAGGCTTGTCTTGAACTCTTGACCACCTCAAGTAATCTGCCCACCTCAGCATCCCAAAGTGCTGGGATTACAGGCATAAGCTACCACACCCGGCCCCTAATGTACATATTTTTTATATCACAATTAGTTATTGTATATTTCTCAAAATATTATTTATGCTCAATAGATGTTTGAAATTACAGTGGTAATAACCAACTAATAAGACCTAGTGCTAGGTAATTACTTAATATGATAAGAAGCACATATTATTAAATTTTGATACCTATTTCAATATAATTTTGTCTTATTGTATCTACTTTATTTCATACATTTACAGATATTCTGAGAAGGGGTCCATAGCCTTCACTAGACAGGCAAGAATGATTCATGGTACAAAAACGTCAATGTGTCAAATGTCCCCATCTTTGTATGTGTATACTATGCTATCTCTATCTCTGATATCCCCTTGTTTGGTACCCATTCGTTTAACCAACATCTTGTGTGAGTACCCAGTGAGCCTTGAGAACTGGAGAGAGAATTCTAAGTAAGAGGTAAACTTTGAGGTGAGAGTGAGGTCTATTGTTCTAAGAAACCCACTGCCCTCTTTCTATTCTCTCCTGTCCCTTCAGTCATTGGTGTTTTGAGGTTACCCTGACCCAGCTCAAGGGTGATTTGAGGCTGGATATAGCATGGTGCCCCTCAAATTCCAGCCTACCTGGCCCCATCTTACTTTATGTGGGCCCATTTTATAGGGGTCACTGACTTGGAAGGAAGCCTAGGGTAGTACCAAATAAAAGTGGCTAACCTTGCCTTACTCCCACTGGGGTACTTGCCTTACTTGTTCCTGCCTTCAGGGCCTTTCCTGTCCCATTGTCAATCCTAAAATAGATTTCCTCCTTGGCTCCCTAGTGAGATTTATTTACAAAGTAGTTTTCTGGGCCTGATCCTCATCATAATTG
The DNA here is from genome assembly GCF_030222135.1 of Aotus nancymaae. NCBI lineage: Eukaryota > Metazoa > Chordata > Mammalia > Primates > Aotidae > Aotus > Aotus nancymaae. Next base: position 3,316,281 of record NW_026988488.1, read on the forward strand.
TTTATATGGCAAAATGGCTGCCTCACCCCCTCTTCCCTGCTACTTGACCCTGTGTTCAGGAAAATCCTAGAGGTTCAAAGACTGATAAGGTTTAATGTATAACTCACTCCGTGGGAATTTGCATCTTTGGCAAAGATGCAATACTATATATCTAGTGCTTTCCCTCAATACTATAAGTAGTATGTGACCACCTTAGAAAATGTTTATTAGATGTTTTTTTTGGTTTGTTTTTTAGTTTAAAGGGGAGAAAGCACATATAAGATCACCAACCCAAAACCAAGCCTGACTAATACTTGGACATGATTCCAATCATCCCTCGACATATACATTTTACAAAGTTGAGCTCATGGGCTGTATGAAATATTGTTTACAGTTCCTCACTTAATATTACTAAAGTGTCTTCCCTGGGCATGAAATCGTCTTCATAAAGGTTTTGTACGACCATATAACAAGCCATCTTGTGGCTGTACCATATATATGATTTAAGCAAAATGTCTAACAACTAAAAATCAATCTTTGATTTATTTAATGGGAGACTTTTGTACTCTGTAAGAGAAATTTAGCATATTGGTTCACACTGTGAGGTTTGGATTTAGACCTGCATTGAAACCCTGTGTCCCCTACTTAATCGCAGTGTTACTTTAGACAAGTACCTATTTCTTTATCCCCAATGTGAAGATAATATTCTTCTTTACAGGGTGATTATTGATATTACAGGGCTAGTACATATGAAGTGCCTGGTGAGTAGCAAGTCTTAATACAGGAAAGCTGCTGCCTGTTACTACTGCTCCCATTACTACTGAGTTTTCAGCCAAAGGGACAAATCTCTAATTGTGACATTTCAGCTGTCATTGACCTAGGCTAGTGGATCTATTTGTAAAGGTGGTGGATATTTTTTCTAGTTCCCATGAAATCATGTGTGTTACTGTCTCTTTTTTTGGTCTGGGCCTGTTTCTGGACCTTTGTACCCCCATTGACTTGGCTTTGGTAAGGCCTCTATGCCACCCAGACCCACCTCTGCTGAGGCCCCTTTCCCCTCTTGTGCCTAGGAAAGCCAATGAGACATAAATACAGGAAGCATTAACAATGCAAGGCAGCCTATAGAACTACAGACATCGGCACTGAAATGGTCTTTGGATTATTTACCTAGTTTGATTGGCTGCCTTCCATCCCATTCCTGCCTTTGCACAGGTGAGGGAAACTAAGGTCCAGGAAAAGGAAAGGAATTATCCAAGGCTATAGATTTGACCAGTTACATGTGAGGCTTGGAATCCAGTGTTCTTCCTTGTTTTCAATTTTTATTTTAAGTTCAGGGCTACATGTGCAAGTTTGTCATACAGGTAAACTTGGGTCATGGGGTTTTGTTGTACAGATCATTTTATCACCCAGGTATTAAGCCTAGTACCTGTTAGTTATTAACGTTTTTTCCTGATCCTTTCCTGCCTCCCACCCTCTACTTTCTAGGTGTCCATGTGTTCTCATCATTTAACTCACACTTGTAAATGAGAACATAGGGTGTTCTGCAACCTCTGCATCCCGGGTTAAAGCAATTCTCGTGCCTCAACCACCAAAGTAGCTGGGATTACAGGTGTGCGCCACCTTGCCTGGCTAATTTTTGTATTTTTAGTAGAGACAGGGTTTCATTATATTGTCCAGGCTGGTCTTGAACTCCTGGCCTCAAGAGATGCATCTCCCTTGGCCTCCCAAAGTGCTGGGATTACAAGTGTGAGCCACCATTCTGTTCCTGCATTAGTTTGCTAAGGATAATGACCTCCAGCTCCATTCATGTTCCTGCAAAGGGCATGATCTTGTTTTTTATTGCTGCATAGCATCATGCATTTTCTTGACCTCCAGCTCCATTCATGTTCCTGCAAAGGGCATGATCTTGTTTTTTATTGCTGCATAGCATCATGCATTTTCTTTATCCATTCTACCATTCATTGGCATTTAGGTTGATTCCATGTCTTCCTATTGTGAATAGTCCTGCAATGCACATGCACATGCATGTATCTTTATAATAGAACGATTTCTATTCCTTTGGGTATGTACCCAGTAATGAGATTGCTGGGTTGAATGGTAGTTTTGTTTTCAGGTCTTTGAGAAATTGCCACACTATTTTCTACCATGGTTGAACTGATTTACCTTCCCACCAACAGTGTATAAGTGTTCTCTTTTCTTTGCAATCTCACCAGCACCTTTTTTTTTTAAACTTTTTAATAACCATTCTGACTTGTGTGAGATGGTATCTCATTGTGGTTTTGATTTGCGTTTCTCTAATGATGTTAATTTTTTTTAATATGCTGCTTGGCCACATGTTTGTCTTCTTTTGAAAGTATCTGTTCATGTCATTTGCACACATTTTAATGGGGTTGTTTGTTTTTTTCTTGTAAATTTGTTAAAGTTCCTTATAGATGCTAGATATTAGACCTTTGTAAGTTGCATAGTTTGCAAATATTTTCTCTTGTTGTGTAGGTTGCCTGTTTACTCTGTTGATAGTTTCTTTTGCTGTGCAGAAGCTCTTTAGTTTAGTTAGATCCCATTTCTCTAATAAGTCATAAAAATAATAAGATTCCTAGGAATACAGCTAACTAGGGAGTTATTTTCGGCATTTTATTATTTTTGCTTTTGTTGCGGTTGCTTTTGGCGCCTTTGTCGTGAAATCTTTGTCCATTCCTATGTCCAGAATGGTATTGCCTAGGTTTTCTTTGAGAATTTTTATAATTTTGAGTTTTACATGACATTTACATTTAAGTCTTTAATCCATCTAGAGTTGATTTTTATATATGGTATAAGGATAGGGTTCAGTTTCAGTCTTCTGCATATGGCTAGCCAGTTATCCCAGCACCATTGATTGAATAGGGAGTCCTTTCTCCATTGCTTGTTTTTGTCGACTTTGTCAAAGATCAGATGGTTGTAGGTGTGCGGCCTTATTTCTCGGCTCTCTATTCTGCTCCATTGGTCTCTGTGTCTGTTTTTGTACCAGTACAATGCTGTTTTGGTTACCGTAGCCCTGTAGTATCATTTGAAATTGGGTAGCATGATGCCTCCAGCTTTGTTCTTCTTGCTTAGGATTGCCTTGGTTATTTCAGCTGTTTTTTTTTTCTCATTTCCACATGAATTTTCAAATAGTTTTTTCTAGTTCTGTGAAGAATGTCATTGATAGTTTAATAGGAATAGCACTGAATCTATTCTATAAATTGCTTTGGGCAATGTCACCATTTTAACATTGTTGATTCTTTCTATTCATGAGCATGGACTGTTTCTCCATTTGTTTGTGTCATCTCTTATTTCTTTGAGCAGTTGCTTATAGTCCTCCTTGTAGGGATCTCTCACCTCCCTAGTTAGCTGTATTCCTAGGCATTTTATTCTTTTTGTGACAGTTGTGAATGGGATTGCCTCCCTGATTTGGCTCTTGGCTTGACTGTTGTTGGTATATGTGAATGCTAGTGACTTTTGTATGTTGATTTTTGTATACTGAGACTTTGCTGAAATTGTTTTTCAGATTAAGGAGCTTTTGTGCTGAAACTATTGGGTTTTCTAGATATAGGATCATGCCATCTGCAAACAGGGATAGTTTGACCTCCTCTCCTCCTGCTTGGTTGCCCTTTATTTCTTTCTCTTGTCTGGTTGCTCTGGCCAGGATTTCCAATATTATACTGAATATGAGTGGTGAGAGAGGGCATTCTTGTCTTGGGTTGGTTTTAAAAGGGAATGCTTCCAACTTTTGCCCATTCAGTATGATGTTGGCTGTGGGTTTGTCAGATGGCTTTTATTATTTTGAGGTATTTTTCTTCAATACCTAGTTTATTGAGAACTTTTAACATGAAGGGGTGTTGGATTTTATTGAAAGCTTTTTGTGCCTTTATTCAGCTTATCATGTGGAACCCAGTGCTCTTTATCCTGCTATTAATTTGCCTATGTAATTGTTTACCAGTATTGTAGATAATCCAGGTTGTAAATTAGAGATGAGAAGAGAACCCTGTGAGCTGAAACTGGCTAGTATAGATGGAGAGGCTTTCCTCGAAGAAGTACAGTTATCATTTGCTTGCTCTTAGTTGTAGGCTGATATGCATTTTTTTTTTAATTTGAGACAAAGTCTCACTTTGTTGCCCATGTTGGAGTGCAGTGGTGCAATTTCGGCTCACTGCAACATCTACCTTCTGGGTTCCAGCGATTCTTATGTCCCAGCCTCCCAAGTAGCTGGAACTACAGGTGCACATCACCATGCCCAGCTAATTTTTGTATTTTTAGTAGAGATGGGGTTTTGCCATGTTGCCCAGTCTCATCTCGAGCTCCTGGCCTCAAGCAATCCACCCACTTCGACCTCCCAAAGTTCTGGAATTACAGGCATGAGGCACTGTTCACGGCCTACATTCTTGTCTGCTCCTTGGTAAGTATTGCTTCATGGCTGTATTGTTTGGTCTTCAATAAGCTGCTTGGGAGCAGGGGTTGTGTTTGGGTCAATATTCTCCCCTCTTCTCCATCAATATCTAAGTTTCTCTGGCTGTTAGCATCCTAGTTCCCTCCTCTGTGATTGAGCAGAGACACTTACCCCAGGCTCTATTGAACACAGAGCCAGATGACTAACCTGCCTTCTTTGATCTCATCCTAGATCAGTGTGCGTGTGACCACCATGGATGCAGAGCTGGAGTTTGCCATCCAGCCCAATACCACTGGCAAGCAGCTATTTGACCAGGTAAGAGGGAGACTCCTAACTTCCTCTCCTTCTCCCAGTAGCTTCTACCACAATGCTGACCATCCATGCTTTTTGCCTCTTGTCAGAGAATCTCTCTTTCTGTTCACTCCAAAATAGGTCAAAATGAAGGCTGATTCCAGCCTTAATATAAAAGGAGACAAAGTTTAACTTTGGATAAATGTTAACTCTCATCTGTATTAGCTACAGACAATAATTTTCCCACTTTATGTAATAAGAACTCAGAAGGCATGCCCAAGCTGTCCTAAGATTTCTAGCCCTCTCCTACCCTTGTCTCCATTCTACTCTTGTCTTTTCTCTCACCTGTCAGGAGTGTTCACAGGAATAGAATTACCCATTTGAACACAGCCTCCTTCTTTCTTTCTTCCTCTTCCCAACCCTGGGGAAGTTCTCACACAGTAGAAGGACACAGAGAGCAAAGAAGAAAGGGAAGCAAGAGGGCTTGGAAAATCCATCAGGGTGATATACAGCCTCAACATTCTGGACAATAACTCATACCTCCACCTCATCAGAGGCGGGTGGAGAAATGGGAAAATTGCCTGTCTGGTGAGGTCCCAGTCTCTGGAAATGGGAGCCTCATTTTTACTCCTAGAAGTCTGGCCAGAGATGGCACATTCCCTTGAATTCTATAAGTGTCTGTAGCTCCCATCTGTTTATTATAACATACAGTACATCCTTTCTGACAATAATGATTCACAATGAAAGGATACCCCTTGGTTTGGAGATGGGAATGACCTCTTCACTATGGCGAGTAAGCAGTTATCTTCATGCCATCCATGAATACTGTATGCTAAGTATTGTGGTAAGCATTTGACTTTCACAAAGCTCTGTGAGTGCATGAATTAGTACTGACACATTTTACAGATAAGGACACAAAGTCCTCATTTTCCTAGTTAGATCTTGGGAAAATTATTGAACTCTGTGCGTTGGTATCCCAATCCCAAAAAAAAAGAAAGTCTATTACTTACCTCACAGGATTTTTGTGAGTGTATTATGTTTTGTATCTTACCTGTTACTCAAAAAACTAATTATAGAAGCATATAAGGATGCCTAATCCAAAAGATAAATTAGAAATAGATGAGAAAGTAAGAAAACACAAATAGGGAAGAAAACATCCAGTATATAGTAGAGAAGTAATAAATGATAGATCCCTTTCTAATATTATGATGCTTCTTGTATTATTAATTGAGCTGGGGTTAGCCTGAGGTAGTGGCTCATGCCTGTAATCCTAACACTGAGATGAGAGTATTGCTTGAGCCCAGGGGTTCAAGACCAGCCTGGGTAACATAGCAAGACCCTGTCTCTACAAAAAATTTAAAAATTAGCCTGGCATAGTGGTGCACACCTATAGTCCCAGCTACTCAGGAGTTTGAGGCAGGAGGGTTGCTCAAGCCCAGGAGTTCGAGGTTACTGGGAGCTATGATTACGCCACTGTACTTCAGCCTAGGTGACAGAACAAGACTCTTTCTCTAGAAGAAAAAAAAAGAAAAGAAACAAAATAGTAAAGAAAAATAATCTAGAATTGAGAGAGTCGGGAGATGGGCTTAATGATCCTCAGAATATCTAACTTTAGGTTTAGGTGGAACTTACTTCTCTGGAGTTTGTTTTGTGTTTGTTTTACTTTGAATGGCAAAGTATAATCATTGCTTCTTAATTTGTGAAACTACAGATTAGTCTGAGGAATATTTAAATATAAGTTTATTACAATTAAAGTGATATACTTGCATTCACATAGCTCACAAGTGATTACAGTGCCAGTCTGGAATTACTAAATGCATTCTAATTATAATCGTGTTTTGCATTTTCCCTTCACAGGCAGGTTATATTAGAGAACTTCTAAAGGGACAGCCTAGTGAAATCAAAAGGGCCTGGATAGAAAGTCATGAATCTTGGGCCCTAGGGCTGGCTCTGTCACTAACTCTCTGTGATACAAACATTTCCTTTCTTTGGGTCTCAGTTTCTCATCTGTACAATGCCTAAGTTGTTTCTCAAATCTGTTATCTCTCAAAAAAATTATCTCTGGCATTTATTTGTTCATTCTATATCTCTTTCTCTCCCATTTCTGTTCCCAGTATTGGGAATTCAGACAATCTTTTTCTGTAAAAAGGAGGGAAATGCCTCACTTGAGTATGACCAGCTGCTGGCATATGTAAGGGAGTAGGACTAGTTGGCAGGGGGATCATGTCTTCCTTGACAGGCTTTTTACTGTCTCTAAGACAAAAGGAAGGAGGTGTCCATAGAACACATAGGCTTTTGGGCCCTTTGCTTTAGACAGCAGTATCATTCTGGATAGCAGCTATTTGAGGGGGAGGGGGTCAGTCAGTGCAGATTTTATGGACCAGCTGGGAGCCAGAGGCTCCTTTGACATTTACCTATACTCCTTCCAAGAGCCCTGATTCTACTCATTCCCCCTCCCAAACCAGATGATGCCATCCCCTACCCTCAACACTGGGCCTTTGTACATTTGCATTGCAGGGGGATGGCTGTGGAGGGTGAGGAAGGCATGATTTGGAGCCTCGGGCAGAAACATTCTTGAACAAAGAGGTTTATTAACTTCAAAAAGCCTCAGTGCCTGGTAGTGTTTTGTTGGTGTTGGTTTGGTTCGTGTGCTGTGGGTGTGGTTTTGAGGGAAGCCCAGATAGTAGGGAACCCTGGCCAGATTCGTATGTTAGTTCTGAATGCTATTGCTTCCCAAACAAAGCCTTTGAGAGACTTGGAAACCAAGAAGTCTGTGACTTCCCATCAGTGTTATCTTGAGAAGTATTGTTTGTTGAGCACATACTATGGACCATCCCTGGCTAGGTGCTTTAATCCTCACAATGATCCTGCCTCTGTGAGGTGAAAGAACATACCCTAGTCATGTAGTTATTAAGTTGTGATACAGAATTTTGAATACAACTCTGATCACAAAACTATACTTTTCCTGCCCTGCACTACTCTGTTTGGGATAATTGAGAGTATTTAATAACTGAGAGCAATAACTGAGAGTATTTAGCTTAGAGAAGACTTAAGGAAGTTATGCTTTCTGTCTTCAGACCTCTGAAGGACTGTCATAAGAAGGAAGGGGGTAATCACGTTCTGTGGGTCAGAGGGACAGAGGTGGACCCCATAGGTGAAAAAATACAGGGAAAAAGATTTGAACTCAAGGAATTGAGCATTTGGCCCTCTTGAAGCCAAGGCAGGTCAGCACAGGAATCAGTAGAGGTAGTAGATGTATATGTTCCTAGGCAGTTGGGGAGGAATAAGGGAGGAAGTCCATTTTGTCTGGCCCTTGGGACCCATCATTCAAGGAAGCCCTCCTGGTGGAGCCTGGGCCTGGGAGGAAGGAGCTAGACTCTGAGAGGAATTGGCAAAAGCTCTACAGCCATCCTGGAACCCAGCAGTCATTTGGCCGATGACCACAGAGGAAACCAACCAGAGAGGAAGTACTCCTTGGCACAAGCAATAAATAATAGGCAACAACGGGATGCCATAGCATGAAGAGGTCCAGGGCCTGGTGGGAAAGGAAAGTAGGGCTCACAGTTTCTCTCATTTACCTCTCTTCTTTTGAGTGTGCTTACAGCTAGAAGGGAGAGAGAACATGGTTTGCTACAGTGATTCTTTCACCTGCTTGGACTTCTAAAGCTTTTGATCTTTGATTACCTAGGTGCCACTAAAAGGCAGTGCTCAAAGATAGAGGTGAAATCGCAAAGCATCAATGCATTCATCCATTCACTGATTCATTCAATATTCACTGAAGGTCTACTCTGTCAAACACCATCTCTGTTCTTCAGGAACTGGGAGTTCCTTACCTATAAAGGCATAGAAAGGCACATGCAACTCTCCACCCACAAGGAATGAAATAAACTGTGTTGAGGCTCAGATCGCATGGGGTAGTATATAAAGCATAGGATTTAGAATCAGCCTTGAGTTTGAATTCTGTCCTGTTACTTAGCTGTGTGACCTTGGATGGCTCATTTAGCCTCTCAGGACTTTCCTTTCCTTAGTAAAATGATAATCATGCTAATCTCAGAGATTTTGTGATTTAATCCCCAAATAAGTAAAGTGCCTGGTGCATACCAAGCATTCTAATATTGGTGATTCTTATTAAGGACTGAATAAGTAGGTGGCATTGCCCTGAGGTTCAGATGAGGGAGCTATGAAGTCAGGAATTTTTCTGGCTCAGTGAAGTACTTAGGACTTGAATACTGTTCATTGAGGACAGCAAACCTTTTTTTTCTTTTTCTTTTTTTTATTTTATAAAATAACTAATATCTATTATTATAGTAGGAGGACCTCCATCTCATAGATGAGGAACTGAAGCTTACAGAGGTGAAATTATCTGTTTAAGGTCATATAGCTACGAAGTGGTATAGCTGGGGCTTAAACCAGGGCACATAGCATTTCCAGCTTTCCCAATGTTTTTTTGTCAGCTGTCCTCTGAACCTTCTTGCACTATACCTGCTTCCAAAACTTATGACCCTTGCTAGTTTGGGCACAGTGGCTCATGCCTGTAATCCCAGTGCTTTGTGAGGCCAAGGTGAGAGGATCACTTGAGGCTAGGAGTTTGAGACCAGCCTGGGCAACATAGCAAAAACCCATCTCTACAAATACTTAAAAACTAGCTGGGCATGGTGGTGCATGCCTGTAGTCCTAGTTACTTGAGTGACGGAGGCTGGAGGATCACTTGAGTCCAGGAGTTCAAGGTTACAGTGAACTATGATTGCGCCACTACACTCTACCTTGGGTAACAAACAGCAAGACCCTATTAAAAAAAAAAGATAAAAAGAAAGAATCTTAGAACCTCAGCAGAGTATGTTCTCTGCTATAGAGCAGATGGCCACTTGACTAGAGGCAATGTGGAATAACAGAAACAGCAATAGTGGTAGCCCATCTTGGAACTTTCCAGTGGTGCAATGATTTGCTTTCAGGTGGGTGGCTGAAGTAGATGCTGCAAAACCTGTAATGGTATCTCAAGGGCCTCAGGTGTTTGGGCATTGATGCAGTTTTGCACATTGTTTCTCACACAGTTCTTCTCTTGTGACTCCAGCAGTACTTCCTCATTCTCCTCTAGGGGTGTGTGTGTGTGTGTGTGTGTTTCTTTTTTGGAGAGACGGGGTCTACTCTGTCACTCAGGCTGGAGTGTAGTCGTGTGATCTCACTGCAACCGTCACCCCCTGTCCCCACCCCCAGTCTCAAGTGATCCTCTCACTTTAGCCTCCTGAGTAGCTGGGCCCACAGGTGCCCACACCAGCTATCTTTTTGTATTTTTAGTGGAAATGGGGTCTTACCATGTTGCCTAGGTTGCTCTTAAATTCCTGAGCTCAGAGGATCTGCCTGCCTCGGCCTCCCAGAATACTGGGATTACAGGCATGAGCCACTGCGCCTGGCCATGTTCTGGGAGATTCAAGAAGAGAATCTCTGGGCTCCTAAGCTGACCTGATCCCCCCTCCCCTCTACAGACCTCAGATATAGGTTGCCTTCACATGCCAAAAGGAGGTAAAGGGTTTTTTTTTCTTACTTCCAGAAGCTTCTGATAATTAATGAAGGTTTACTCAGAGGCAGATCTTTTCTTTTCACTGGACCTCAGTTTTCCAGTTTATGTTGCTTTAATCCTGTAACTCTCCATAGTCATGGAGCTGAGTATAATACACAGCCTCCAGTTTCTTAAGCTAATGTCTTAAAAACTGAAGTCCTAGTTTCTTTAGATGTATGTGGCAGGTTCCAGGAGGGACACAAAGCTGTGAGATGAATGTGATTTAGTATTCCAGAGCATTAATTTTACTTGTAATAATTTTAAAAATTCATTATTTATGGAGTAGAATATAAAATTTGCACAAATAATGAAGACTAAACCTGAGGCTTCAAATAAATTATAGCTGGCTTTCAGCCATCTACCTATTATCTCCCCCTGCCACATCCTCTGTGTCCCTTGGGCATATCCATTCATTATTTTTTGCTGCTTCAGGATTTTTCCCATGGCAGCTTTGAGAAATACTGGCTAAGATCAGATAAGCTGGCTGTCAGGTCAAAAGGAGCCAATAAAGAATTTTCTTTTTCCTCAGGGATAGAGCCATTTCTTGGAGTGGAATGATAAGGACCCTAGTCACTGGAGCCACAGAGGTTATTCCTGGAACTGGAAGCTAGATGCTAAGCTCTCACTTGAAAATAAGGTTTCTTTTTCCTCTGGAATGGAGGTCTCAACTGGAAGCAAAGCTGAAAGCAAGAAAAACTTGGCTTGGAAAAGGGGTTTAGAGTTGCCTGATAAAATGGTTCACAGCACCCTCATGGGCCTTAGAGATTTCCTTGTAGCCTGGAGTCAGGAGTCATCCATTTTTGTTCTTTGTTCTTTTTCAGTTTCAACTCTGATTTCAGACCATATTTCCTTCCTGCCACATCCTCAATTTCTCACTTTGGGACTTCAGTGCAGGCTGAGAGGTATTACTTATCTCTTTAAGCCCTAGAGCCTAAGGAAGTGGAAAATTTATCTTTCTGGTTTCTTTATGTTCACAAAGGAAGAGACAGTGCTCAAAGAGTTCAAAACCCCCCACTGAGCCTGAATTCTGTTCTTTTTTTTTTTTTTTTTTGACACTGCTTTAGGTTTTACTTTGTCCAACTTCTCAGAGTTACTCTGGATCTCAGAAATACTTTAGTCACCATGATCCTCCTTCTCTTATCACAGCCCTACCCCCACCCAATAGTGAAACAGACGATGTGGTGCAAAAAGAGGCTAAGGGGCTCACTCCTGGGATTCTGGGACTGTCTGCATAGTCTGTGCCTACCTCACTTCCTTTCAGTGTTGGAGTCTCTGAGCCTCTACAATTAGTCTGTTAGTACAGGCAAAGGCCAGTTGCTACCTGTCTGAGACCATTTTATGTTCTTACAACAAAAGACCTGGGGCTACGTACTTTATAAAGAAAAGAGGTTTATTTGTCTCTTAATTGTGGTGGCTGGAAAGTCTAAGAGCATAGCACTAGCACCTGCTCAGCCTCTGGTGAGGGCCTTTGTGCTGCTTCATAATGTAACAAAAGGTCAAATATTTCACAGGGACAGGGTCCCCATGACCGAAACACCTCTCATTACACACCACCTCTTAATGATTCAATCTCCCAGCACTGCCACTTACAATGAAGCATCAGCATGAGTTTTGGTGAGGACAAACCACATCCAAACCATAGCACTGCTCTGCTACTTCTGTTCCCAGTCTGTTCTCCCCCACATGACCTAATATCCTGGCCCTTATGGTCCAGCCTCTCTTCAGCATCTTTAGTGGGTCTTCTCTCTCTCTCTCGGCTTGAGTGTTTCTTGGATCTTGCCTCTTCCCACCAATTGCATCTGGACACACTATTCTTCTGCAACCCTGTGGAAAATGATTAGAACTGCTAATTAGGCCTTAGGCCCTATTTAAGATCTAGGATGAAATAAGAGGTGCTTTAAAAAATATTTTCTATTCACAACCACTCACTACCTCCATCCTCTGCAATAAGCCAATATTACATTTCAACATAAGCATATTTCTCCATCTGAAACTTTCTGACAGCTCCTGCTGCCTATTGACTTGAAGTCAGGGACTCACCTGGCCATTGAATTCTGGCAGGCTTTTGAACTTTCCCCATTACCTCCTACCCCCACTGATCTTTTCTAAACATGTTCCTAATTATCCAAATCAACAAAAGGTAGTTGTGAAATGGGATTGTTTTTATTAACCATTTGCAAAATAACCTTGTAACATAATCAGTACAATGATAGAACGTAAGAGAAGAAAGAGATCATTGAAGCCATACCCCACATTTTGGATAGATAAGGAAGCTGAGGCCCAGAGAGGAAATGTGCTACCTTAATATCACACAGCTAATTGGAGACAGAAGTGAACATTTTGCCCAGGTTTTCTGATAATTGATCCAACCTATGAAAGGGAGGGGTGACCTGGTGAGCAATGAAGGTTGATGAGTTGGGGGACATGGCTTCACCCCAAAGCAGTTGTTGCTTCGGTCTAGTGGGAATGCCAGGAAGCATATCTCGATGCAGAAGTGATCAAAGTTTATTATCTGGATAGTATATTTGGGCCAAAAGAGAGACAAGGCAATTAATCGCTTGAGAAGCCCAGGAGTTCTAAACTTATATGAGCACTTGGCATTAGGAGATAGCGTGCTAGAGAAGAAAAGGTACAAGCTTTAGAGTCAGACACATCAGGGTTCTATATGGCTCTGTAATTTTAGATGCATTACCTCTCTAAGCCTTACTTCCTCATCTGTAATATGGGTATAATTGCTGTCTCACAGGGTTGTTTACTGTTCAGTGCCTGACACATGATTGGTGCTTAGTAAATATGAGCTACTTTTTTCCTTGGGGCCTCTGAGCTCTAGATTGTAAACTCTGGGTGTGACTGTGGGTCCTGACTTTGGATGCATAATAGAAACTTTGTAGATACAGTGTTGGCGTGTATATGTGTATCTTTGTGAGTGAGAGAGAGAGAGAGAGTGTGTTTTCAAGGGAGATATTAATTTGCTCATAAGGGAAGGACATCAGCAGCACTGAGTTCTTGTTCCCTGCTTCCATCTCCAGGTATATTTCTATGATTCTTTACTCAACTTACCCTAACCTTCCATTTGCATCCTTCCCCTAAAAAACAAAATAAAGAAGACTGCTTAATACCAGCCTGACCTCATTAGGATGTGGCTCAGCTTCACTGCTGCCATCGACAGTGGTGGGTATGCTGGGGTTGAGCTGACAGCCAGACCATTAACATGCTAATGTCAGGGACTAGAGAACAGAGCTCATCTGTCTTCTCTTGGCAAGCCTCCCTTTCCTGCCCACTGTTCAGCCAGGAGATTCAGGACAACAGGGGATGCCTCAGCTACTACACTGAGAGACTTACCCTATTTCTACCCTCGTTTCCACCCTAAACCTGTGTAAGAGGAATCATGACTGGACTCTTATCAGAGTTGAAAAAAATCCTCTCAGAACCAGGCACACCACGGTTTCAGGATCCTTCACAGTCTCTACTTTGTCTTCTCAAACATTCTTTATTTGGGGTATTGTAAATGGAACTCAGTCTTAAGGGTGTGGTTATTAACCCCAGTTGCTAAGGATAAAGGACAATATATGGGAGCAACCCAAGAGAACAAGATGCAGGAGTTAATCCAACCATCTTCACCTTCAGTCTTTAATGCATCATGGAAGTGGGAACTGGCACAACATTTTAGAGGGAGGGAGGAGGTGGCAGAAATTATTGGATATGCATGGATTTGGAGTCAAACAGACCTGGTTTGAACCCTAATTCTGTCACTCATAACCTGAACATTGGGCAAATTATTTTGTTTCTTTGAACCTCATTTTTGATATCTATAAAATGGACCTAATTGTAAGTCTATCATAGGACTATTGTGAAAATTAAAGGAGATGATGGATGTAGGGTTCTTGGTATGTGTCAGTGCTCGTAAGTAATGATTCCTTTCCTCCCTCAGCAGTACTTTGTGCAGAGAGGTGCCAACATCAGTTCTTCATTGCTGCTTGAGTATATTTTCTTGCCAGACCCTGAGCACCATAAGCCCTTTAATAGCAGAGATCATATTGGCTTCAAACTTTGTGTCCTCTGTGCCTTGCACAGGGGAGGTATTCAATCAATGATTGGTTGTTTTGGTTTTCTCTTCTAGGTGGTGAAAACTATTGGCTTGAGGGAAGTTTGGTTCTTTGGTCTGCAGTACCAGGACACTAAAGGTTTCTCCACCTGGCTGAAACTCAATAAGAAGGTAACTGCTTATTCCTCTGTTGGGTTTAGAATTATTTTCTTTTCCAGAACTTTCCTGGGAGGGTACCATGTGCTAGTTGGCAAATCCTGGATACCTAGGACTGTGTTCATGACTGGGTGGTCTGCTGACCACCTGGATCAGAATAAAGACAGAGGATTCAGCCAAAGCAAAGCTCTTGCTCTGTCTCCATTTTGACTTCTAACAGCTAGAATGGCCAGCATTCAAAGAAGAAAAGACTCTTCCCTTTCTACTGGGAACTCTAGCTTGAACTTTATTTTGTTTTGGATCAAATCCATTTGTGGCTCTTCAAGAGAGGATTGATATTCCCTTCATCTCTTCCAACTCAATGGCTTTAGGAGATATGTTAAAAAGAGCCACAGATTCTTGAACTAGAAAAAAAAATCTGAAATATCTCACAGTCTTATGCTGCCCCTACTCCAGCAGTCAACTGATGCCTGAACCCTATACAGATGTTTCCCTCTTTCTTGATCTTTTACCTCAACTGGACCCCAAATGGGATAGCTTGAGTCCATGCAAGCTCTCCACCACCCCAAGCAGCATCTCCACAGGAACTTGGTAGCCTTCCATCTTCGTATCCGCAAACTGGCTGGCCTTGTCCTTAGAAGTCTCCATACTGTCCTGAAGTTTGCTTCTCTGATTGTGTCTAGGAGTAGGTACTCCACCTTCTGCTGGTAGAGTCTTATTTTCCTAGAGTTGAGTCTTTTTCTGGACAAGTGTGGAGCCAATCTAGTAGTCCATTTCAGGCTTTAAAAGATGATCTAATTTCCGCTCTTGTCTAGCCAATTCTCAAGCCTCAGTCATACATCCTAGTCCTTACTTTGCTAATTTATGAAGTTGGAGGAGACTTATAAGACGAGCTTAAAAGAAGAGCTTATGCCTACCCTCAGAATTTGGGGTAGTTGGATATAGTCAGATAAAAGTGGTTTGAAGACTTCTGATCATCAGTTGGTATTAAGGTAATTTAAGGAAGAAATTACCAACTGAAAGTGATTACAGACATGGAATTCAGTCCCCAGTGAAAGTAATGTATTGTTTTTCTTAATTGCCAGGAGGGTTGCCATCCAGCTCTTTAAGATTATGCAAATTGATGACCTTTCAGTGTTTCTCCTCAACCTACAGCCACTCCATCACCCTTAAAACCTATTTTTTGAGAGCTCATAACCCTTACTGCTCCCAGGTGACTGCCCAGGATGTGCGGAAGGAAAGCCCCCTGCTCTTTAAGTTCCGTGCCAAGTTCTACCCTGAGGATGTGTCTGAGGAATTGATCCAGGACATCACTCAGCGCCTGTTCTTTCTGCAAGTGAAAGAGGGCATTCTCAATGATGATATTTACTGCCCACCTGAGACTGCTGTGCTGCTGGCCTCGTATGCTGTCCAGTCTAAGTATGGCGACTTCAATAAGGAGGTGCATAAGTCTGGCTACCTGGCCGGAGACAAGTTGCTACCACAGAGGTGAGGTGGTTCCCTGCCCTCCTTTGCCTTGGCCAGAAGGGGCTGCAGCCCACAGCTGACCAATTTCTGCCCCACAGGGGATGCCAGATCTATTCCTCTTCATGAGGGTCTGTCTGAAGACTGTTATGCTGCTCAAGAGACATTTGCATGTAGTGTCATACTCTGTTGTTGTTTTTCTGCCTTTCCAAAGAAAAAGCCTTTTCCTTCCTCTGTCTACCTGATTACAGAACTTTATTACCCTGGAGGCAGGTGCTTATATAGAACCAGAGGTTTAGCAATTTCTTTCACACCTCCCTGGTTCCATTTTCTCAGTTCTTTTTACTGAAGGAAGATCTTATATTAGAAGTTCACAGGGGAGAGAGAGAAATACACAAACCAGGGACATGGGGAACTCAGATAGTCTTTTAATATTGACAACTAGTGTACAGAGCTTTCTCGCTTTGTAAACTTCAAAGGTGAAAGCTCTGAAACACTCATTTTTGTTTTTGCGTTGCAATAACACGCAAAATGAACAAAGCAGGCATTGTCACTTCCTGGCCGAGGACATAGAGGTGCAGAGGTACTCATACTGACTTTCCACATCTGCTGCAGTTCATCTGAGGCAGAGCCAGAGCCAGACCTGGAACCTTAGCATCTTAATATTTTAACACTGACTTTTTTCCTACTATACCCAATGGCCATTTCCATAGTCTTTTGGATTAGAAGGAAAAGCTTTGCTTCATTCTGGGAGCCACAGTCCCATTGGAGCTATAGCATATATGCACAACACACATAAGATATTAGGGATAGTGGTTGTACTCTGGGGACTCTACCAGAGTCATTGCTATGATATCTGAGAGGGCATGTTTAAAGCAAACCTTTTTTATAATCTGGTAGGTCTGGGAGGTTGGACTTGTTGGTTTTTCTCAAAGCCATTAGGACTCAATTCTTTACTCTGTAGCCAGCCAAAGGCCATCCTTTCATCTCTGAGCAGTATTCTTATAAACATAGGCTGTTTGTCCCAAGAGTATCTAGGAGAGAGTGTACCTGGCTCCATGAGGTCCATCCCTACTGTTAGCCTCTAAAGTCAGCACAAACTCTTGATACATTACTGCTATGCTTAGGGACTACAGCACATCATTTGATTTTGTGGATAAAGGTACAAAGGAAGATATTCCCCTTGTTGTTTTTGATCATCCAGTGTTGTAGCTCTCTTACCTTTCAGGCAATTCCTCGTGTCTAGTTTTATACATTCTTGCTATAATTTCAGTCCAATTCCAGTGTGATCTCAATTGGCTGACTCTACATCCTCTTTGCATCAACCCTGTAGAAAGCTAAATGGGCTTCCCTTCTCTCCTGCACAGGGGCTTTGTACTTTTAACTACTCATCACTCATTGTCTTTCCAGAGTCCTGGAACAGCACAAACTCAACAAGGACCAGTGGGAGGAGCGGATCCAGGTGTGGCATGAGGAACACCGCGGCATGCTCAGGTAAGCTTGCCACAGCAGTGGCAGGCCTCACTTCCCTTACAGGGAGAATGATAATGCGTTCTGGGAAGAAGAGACGGAGGACAAGGAACATTGGGGGATGTGGAGAAAGAGGAAACAGGGACAATAGAAGGCAAACTAGGGCCATTACAGGGCTGTTTTTTGTTTGCTTCTTTTGTTGAATGGTGGTAACTGGTAGTCCAGTTTTGACTATCAAGAAATGGAGGGGACCTCAGGATGTCCAGGAAGATGCCGGGCCACCAAGGACTACCCTGCTCCTCGCCAGAAGGAAATGAGGAAGGAGCTCTTAAACATGGCAAAGCATTTTTGAGGGCTGTGTAGTTGCAGAACAAATATCATTTTGCCATCACTACATTCTGAGCCCTGCTAAGAATGTACATGTATAAGAGGCTGTCATAATGAACGAGAGAAAGAAAATTGCTTCTATGGCAGCCAACATGCCAGAGGCCAGCAAGGGTCAGTCCATCTTTATTCTCTTTGGGAGCATAGACCCTAGGTTTTTGCTAGGAGATTTTGCTGTGCAAAAGTCATGTTGTGCTCTGTTCTCCATCATCTGCTTGCTTTTTGTCCCCTTTCCCACTCCTAACAGCAAAATCCTTGTCAGAAGTACAGCGCAAGCAGGCTTTCTATCTCCCTGTGTCTGACTCACAGGCTCCCTTTTTGACCCGCAACTCAACTCTGTGTCATTTAGGGAGGATGCTGTCCTGGAATATCTGAAGATTGCTCAAGATCTGGAGATGTATGGTGTGAACTATTTCAGCATCAAGAACAAGAAAGGCTCAGAGCTGTGGCTGGGGGTGGATGCCCTGGGTCTCAACATCTATGAGCAGAATGACAGGTATATCTGAGATCTCTTTTAGTGTATTTAGGTCACTTTAACATCTAGGGTTCACCTTTCACCAAGGAGCAGGGCCATACCTCTTGGGTCTCACCTCAGTTCTTTTTTCTAACTAATTTAGTCCAGCCCAGATGATTTCACAACTTCCCTTAGGCCTCTAAACCCTGTATTGACTAGGCTCACACTGTCAACTACAATAGCCACCAGCCACATGGGGGCTATTGAACATTTGAAATGTGGCTACTTTGAATTGAGATGTGCTATAAGTGTAAACTACACACTGGACTTTGAAGACTTAGTGTAAAAAACAGAATGTAAAATGTCTCAATATTTTAAAAAATATTTATTTACATATTCGAATGACAATATTTTAGATATATTGGGTTATTTAAACTTACTATAATTTTATTACATCTATTTCTTTTTACTTATTTTCATATGGCTACTAGAAAACTTAAAATTATATATGTGGCTGGGTATGGTGGCTCACACCTGTAATCCCAGCACTTTGGGAGGCTGAGGAGGGTGGATCACCTGCAATTGGGAGTTTGAGACCAGCCTGACCAACATGCAGAAACCCTGTCTCTACTAAAAATACAAAATTAGCCGAGTGTGGTGGCACATGCCTGTAATCCCCGTTACTCAGGAGGCTGAGGCAAGAGAATTGCTTGAACCCAGGAGGCGGAAGTTGTAGTGAGCCGAGATCGCGCCATTGCACTCCAGCCTGGGCAACAAGAGCAAAACTCTGTCTCAAAAAAAAAAAATTATGTATGTGACACTCATTATGTTTTTATCGGATCATGCAGGCCTAGTTTATCTTATTGGGATATGTAATTGGTCTCATATGATGATTATGTGTCTTTTGACCTATAATCCACTCACTGTAGTCTTATCTCACTTGCCTATATTTTTCACTTGGTGTGCTCTTGGTGAGGATGGAGATCAATAGATTATTGTTCCATATAACTCCTGAATCTTGGAGTTCATTATTTACCTTCTCTCTTACTTTTGTAAGCTTGGTAGAAGAGACTCAGTTAAATAGGGCTGGGGATACCCTTGAGGAATTGTTACAAGTTCCATGCCTCAAACAAAAACATAACGCAACAAACTTGAGACAAGGAATCATATGTTAGTTGTATCAGGAGATCCTTTAGTGAACTCTCAGTGCTGGCAACTGACCTGGTGGCATGTGATGACACTGGTTGGGGTGGCACTGAGTCTGCCTCCTCCAGAGAGAAGTGTTTGTTTGGCCAGCCTCAATGGCTCATGCCTGTAATCCCAGCACTTTGGGAGACTGAGGCAGGAGGATTGCTTGAGCCCAAGAGTTCAAGACTAGCCTGGGTAACATAGTAAGACCTCATCTCTATATATTAAAAAAAAAAAAGAGATAGAAACACAGAAGCTTGGGTGTGACAGTGAGGGCAAGCCACCATTTCTCTATGTCCTTCTTGTCTGGCCCTTGTCCTGATGTTATTGGTTTCCATTTCTACAGACTGACTCCCAAGATAGGCTTCCCCTGGAGTGAAATCAGGAACATCTCTTTCAATGATAAGAAATTTGTCATCAAGCCCATTGACAAAAAAGCCCCGGTGAGTGATTCCTCTTTCTGATCAAGACAGGTATTTGCCAAGGCCTGCATAATGATCAATCATGCTATTCTATTTTTGTCTTCCTTTTGTGATGTGTGTGTTTGTGTGTGCAGGTGTGCGTGTGTGCACATGCATGAACAGGAAACACAAATAGAGATTGGGAATGGAGGGGGATGTTGAAGCCAAGAAATGGCCAGCAGACATTCTGTACCTGTTACCACTCTGCTGCCTGTCTCCCTCACTGTGGATGAGGGAGAGCCACAGGCAGTCTTAAGTACTGCTTCTTAGCTATTGTCTCTGCTGCACTGAGGTTCTGGGGTGGAAACAGAATGCATCTCATATTTCCAAGCCCCTGGGTCCCAAAAGTGGACACTGTTCACATATTTGATTTTTTTTTTTTATTATGGACTGTTGCTCTGTCGCCCAGGCTGGGGTGCGGTGGCATGATATGGGCTCATTGCAACCTCGGCCTCTCAAGTAGCTGGGATTACAGGCGTGTGCCACCATGCCTGGCTGATTTTTGTAGTTTTAGTAGAGACAGGGCTTTCATGTTGGCCAGGCTGGTCTTGAACTCCTGACTTCAGGTGATCCACCCGCCTTGGCCTCCCAAAGTGCTGGGATTACAGGCATGAGCCACCGCGCCCAGCCTCTGATTTCTTTTTTATTGTGGAGAAAGGGCTCTGGCCAGAGAAGTCCAAATCCAAAGATGACCCTCCAAACTTCTTGGTAGAACTTTACTGCTGCCCTCTCAGACTTTTCTCCAGAGAATCCCAAGACCAAGAAAGTGCTTTAAGATCACTCATTTCTCTAACACACTTGCCACACTTCTTACCCACTTAGTTGCCTGCAGCTGACAAGACCAGACAGCTGGTGATTGTGGGTAGGGTGGAAAACTGAGCTGAGGATCTCCTCTTCTGGGATACCTCATGTCTAACAAGGCCCAGTGACCATGCTGAGCCTGACACTTTTAATGAAGGCTCAACCATTCTTCTCCAGCCCTGAGGTGTCTGAACTCCTGCTAGGGACTTTACACATATTGTCTCCTTAAACCCTCAGCAACATGGTCAGGTAATTAGTAAATAGCATACAAATTTTATGGCTGACAAAACTGAGGTTAGAGAGATGGAGTGATTTGCCCAAGATCACACAACTAAAAATGGTAGAGCTGGGATTTATACCTAGGTTATTTGACTTTGAGAGCCTGTGCTCCCTCCACTGTACCCCAAGCTGTATGAGACAGTAGCAATGTGTGGTCAGTGGTAGAGGATGTGGTAGCCAGCCCATCAGCTGGTGACTTTGGTCCAGTGATATTTGTAGTAACAGACTCAAACACACTGGATTTTCTTGTGTGTTTTCTTTTATTCCTGCCGTGCTCAACTTTTATCAGAAAAGTTAAGTAACCAAGCCAGCTGAGATCAAGGGCTCACTTTAAAAACAACAACCAGGACAAGCAGTGATCAGATTTATGTGTTTATATATGTATTTGCAGCCTACCTGTTCCAAAAAGGATTTAAGGGGCTGGGTGTAGGATTTGCTTTGAGGAGATTGTAGAAACAGTCCAGCCACCCATACTGCACCCACCCTGTATTAATCAGGGATCATTAATCAGGCTTCCAAAAGAGGTTGCCTGAGACCCAGCATGTTACCTAATTAGCAGAGAAAGTTTGAATCCTTCGACTTGATTAAGACTGATTTAGGATGCTTTTCATAAGCAAAGATTGAAATAAAGTGTGATTTAGTGGGAAGAACACGGGTTTCAGAGTTAAGAAACCTGGGTTTCTAGTCTTGGGTCTGCCTGCTATTTGATCCTGGGCAAGTCACTTCACCACTCTGATAATTAGTCTTCCCATCTGTAGGGCAGGAGATTAGATTAAATATTCTTTCCAGTGCTTTTGGATTTAGCTTTTCAGAAGGCAGAAGATCACCTTCACCTGTCTCTCCAAATTCTTTCTAATTGCTAATTTCCCACCAGGACTTCGTCTTCTATGCTCCCCGGCTGCGGATTAACAAGCGGATCTTGGCCTTGTGCATGGGGAACCATGAACTATACATGCGCCGTCGCAAGCCTGACACCATTGAGGTGCAGCAGATGAAGGCACAGGCCCGGGAGGAGAAGCACCAGAAGCAGATGGAGCGGTAGGTGCTGCACACTGATGTGGGGGGCCAGAGCTGGGGCAAGAAAGCTTCTCAAAGGTGCCCAGCCTGCTAAGTCAGGACATGAGGCCAAACTAGGACTTCATATATGAGATGTTAGACACCAATATTCACATTTATTCAGAAAAAATTTACTAAGTTTGAGGGGCAGTTTTTACAGAGCTGGATCTGGCAGGAACCTGCCCTGTAGGACCTCACGGTCTAATAGCAGAGAGAGGAAAAACAATATAACCATAACTCAAGGTACAAAGGTCATGTCACTCATTCACTTAATAAATATTTATTGAGCAGTGAATAAGAAAAGACCAAAAATCTTTGCTTTTGTGAAGCTAGCATTCTAGTGGGGAGGAGACAGACATAATAAATAAGCAAAGTATGTGGTACATAAGATGGTTAAGAAGTGCTATGGAGAAAAAATACAGAAAGAGGGATGGGAAGAAGGGTAAGTCAAGTATTTTGAGGGCTCAAATGGAGAATACCTAGCCAAGGGAGATAAGAAAAAGCAAATACTTATTCCAGATTTGTAACAAACTCTGGGAGAAAGAAGCCTAGAGCTGGGCTTTATGGCAGGCAGAATTATACCTTAGGATTGATGCCCTAGCCATAGAGATTACTAGACTTGAAGTACTTCATTCCAGCACAGAGCCAAAACTTGTCTCCCTACAAGGTAGATAGGGCAGGACTTATTGGACTGTTTTGTACATAGGGGAACAAAAGCAAAGCAGTGACATAGCTAAGGACACCCAGTGGGTTGGTGGGAGAGCTAGGATTCCTGACTCAGGGGAACATTGACAGGACCCCATGTACACCGGCCTATGTGGGGCTGTGATATAAGGACAAGGGTGTAGAGCTAAGGGAGGGTGGCCCAAACTCACAATCTCTGAGTGTGTTGGAAATGTGGGGCTGAGAGACCCAGAGGCAGCAAGGCTTGGAATTTCCCAGGCTTTTTTTTTTTTTTTTTTTTGAGAAGAAGTCTTGCTCTGTCACCCAAGCTGGAGTGCAGTGGCGCAATCTAGGGTCACTGCAACCTCCGCCTCCCAGGTTCAAGCAATTCTCCTTCATCAGCCTTCCAAGTAACTGGGACTATCATGGCACCACCATGCCCGGCTAATTTTTGTATTTTTAGTAGAGACAGGGTTTCACTATGTTGGCCAAGCTGGTCTTGAACTCCTGACCTTGTGATCTGCCTGCCTTGGACTCCCACAGTGCTGGGATTACAGGTGTGAGCCACTGTGTCCAGCCTCCCCAGGTTTTTATAGAGCTTTACTATCCTGTTCTATCCTTTTTATCTCCTTCCCTAGTGCTATGCTGGAAAATGAGAAGAAGAAGCGTGAAATGGCAGAAAAGGAGAAAGAGAAGATTGAACGGGAGAAGGAGGAGCTGATGGAGAAGCTGAAGCAGATCGAGGAACAGACTAAGAAGGCTCAGCAAGGTGAGGCGTGGAGTCACCTTGGAGATTGTTTTTTTTCCAGGCCTAACTCTGAGCTGGAGACCCTTTTGCGTGACTCAGACAATGTAGTTCAGGTGTGGCTACAGACTAGAAGAAGGATGCACAAGAAGAGAGCTCAGAACTTTCTGCCAGCTTTGTCCTGGGGTGGGGCATTTCCAGGAAGAAAGCGAGTGTGTCATCTTTATCTCTGTGTTCTTCACTGCCTTCTTCCCTCCTTTTCTGCCCAGAACTGGAAGAACAGACCCGTAGGGCTCTGGAACTTGAGCAGGAACGGAAGCGTGCCCAGAGTGAGGCTGAAAAGCTGGCCAAGGAGCGTCAAGAAGCTGAAGAGGCCAAGGAAGCCTTGCTGCAGGCCTCCCGGGACCAGAAAAAGACTCAGGAACAGCTGGTAAAGCTGGAGGATGGGCTGGGATTGTGGGACCTGAGCTTTCTTCCTTGTCTGCCTACTTACTAATAGCTACTTTTGGTTACAAGGTGGCTCTTTAGAGCAGGCTACCACTCCACGGGCCTCCAGCAAATAATTAGTTCAGAAACAAACTGAGAAGTCAGTAGTGTGACCCAGAGATTTTTGCAGTTTTCCCTAACCCTTAGGTTTTGTTCACTTTTTTAATCCTTGGGTATCTGAGCTGATTGACCTGACAAAGGAAAGGGAAGGAGGAAGGAACAAAAGGGACTCATATTTGAGTTCCTACTGTATCTTGCCGTGTTGGCAATATTTCCCTTTTCCTTACTTATTTCTTCTTCCCAGTAACCCTATGGGATTAACCTCATATGAGACAATATGCCCAGATAAGGAAATTAGAGCTCAGAGAAGAGATTCACCAAAGGTCACACAGTTGTGGCTAAATAAGGATTAGAACCCTTTTCTGCCTCTATTTGAAAGCTTTGCTCCATGAAATCACATGCAAAACTGTGTGTCTATGCATTTTTGAGTAATTTGGCATCCATACTTTGATCACAGTTTCTAAGGGTTCTGTGACTCAGAAGTTAAGAACCTGTGGTCCAAACTCCTTGACATACACCCTTCACTTGTACTGTCAGAGGTGGGAGTAGAGGGAGCCAAGACCTGTCTCTCAGGAGGAAGCTGTCATGGGAGATTTACCCCAGGTGTGCATAAACTTTTCCTCCTTGTTCAAATCACCTTGTGACACTCGAGTGTCTTTCCTGTACTTGTCCTGGGAAGAGTCTTAGTGGAATCCTGAGCATTCTAGGATATCAGGAAAGGATCTACTACTTCAGGAAGTGACCCAGTGATGGCCGAAGCTTTACTGAGGCCCCTACTGCATACTTGGCAAGAGGGGTAGGGGGAAAGATAATGAGGAAGGGACAGAGGTGGCATGTCATTTGTCTTCAGGAGGCCTACAGTCTAGGTAGGGGAGCTCTGACTTATAAGGAAGTGGTGATCAGTGAAGATGGGACTGGACTGAAGTGGTCTGGTAAAAGACTCTCTGAAGCAGCAAGCAAGTGGAACAGTAGGTTCCTTACTAGTACCCCAGGGGAACTGGAGTTGAGGACACCTGGGCCCAGAGGACCAAAAGGCCCAGCTCTCACAGGCTTCCAATTTATCCTTAGGCTTTGGAAATGGCGGAGCTGACAGCTCGAATCTCCCAGCTGGAGATGGCCCGACAGAAGAAGGAGAGTGAGGCTGTGGAGTGGCAGCAGAAGGTAAGATACAGGGCCTAGAGCAAAGCATTGAGGGAATGGGTACCATATGCATAGGTTACAGCTCCTTAGATTCCTTATGGTTTGGGCTCCCTCCCTCTTTCATAATTCCCACAGCAGGCAGCATGGGAAAAGGCACTCATGGTTTCCTCAGATACTTACTGGAGTTCTCCAGTACCTCTAGGAAGTTGGTATAATTGCTTCTGTTTTTTTTTTTTTTTTTTTTTTTTTTTTTTTTTTTTTTTTTGAGACGGAGTTTCGCTCTTGATACCCAGGCTGGAGCGCAATGGCGCGATCTCGGCTCACCGCAATCTCTGCCTCCTGGGTTCAGGCAATTCTCCTACCTCAGCCTCCTGAGTAGCTGGGATTACAGGCACGCGCCACCGTGCCCAGCTAATTTTTTGTATTAGTAGAGACGGGGTTTCACCATGTTGACCAAGATGGTCTCGATCGCTTGACCTCGTGATCCACCCGCCTCGGCCTCCCAAAGTGCTGGGATTACAGGCTTGAGCCACCGCGCCCGGCCAATTGCTTCTGTTTTATGGCTGAAGAAACTAAGGATCAGGCAGATGAAGTGACTTATCCTACTCGGTGTCTGCCTCTTGCCAGACTGTTCTAGGCATATATAGGATGCCATAGGTAAGTGGTCTGACAGTTTTTCTCTCCTATCACTGGACAGGCCCAGATGGTACAGGAAGACTTGGAGAAGACCCGTGCTGAGCTGAAGACGGCCATGAGTACACCTCATGTGGCGGAGCCTGCTGAGAATGAGCAGGATGAGCAGGATGAGAATGGGGCAGAGGCTAGTGCTGACCTACGGGCTGATGCTATGGCCAAGGACCGCAGTGAGGAGGAACGTACCACTGAGGCGGAGAAGAATGAGCGTGTGCAGAAGCACCTGAAGGTATCCAAGTAGGGCCAAGGGTCAAGGAAACTATATGCATTGATTTAATAGCCCATGGCATTCCCTAGACCATCATGGGGGATAGGTGCAAGATCCTGTCCCAGTGCTGTATGGGAGCCCAGGTCTTTCTTAAATGAAAGCTTTAAGGATAGGCACCTCTCACTTATTAATCAGACCTTGGGCTATCTCTTCCCTTTTTGAGATTTTCTCTCTGCCCCACCTCCCACTCACTCCATTCACCTCTTACATTAAGAAAATACCTAGCTGACAAAATTCTCACCTGAATCTTTGGTATGTTGTTCTACTCTTAAAGGGTACCCGTTATCAACTGGTCCCCTAAGTTTGTGTGATTGTTTTTTAAAATTCTTGCCCCACTGCAGTTCTAGCAGAATTGGAAATGACTTTTATATATATATGCATATACACATATATATGTATATATATGTATACATATATGTATATATATATAGAGAGAGAGGGTGAGTAAGAAAGAAGAAAACAAAAGAGAAAGGAAGTCTGGTCACATAATGGGAGGTAAAATGAGAGAAAGCCATTAACTTCCGTGTTCCTGTGCATCCTCACAGGCCCTCACTTCGGAGCTGGCCAATGCCCGAGATGAGTCCAAGAAGACTGCCAATGACATGATCCATGCTGAAAACATGCGACTGGGCCGAGACAAATACAAGACCCTACGCCAGATCCGGCAGGGCAACACCAAGCAGCGCATTGATGAATTTGAGTCCATGTAATAGGCACCCAGCCTCTAGGGACCCCTCCTCCCTTTTTCCTTGTCCCCACACTCCTACACCTAACTCACCTAACTCATACTGTGCTGGAGCCACTAACTAGAGCAGCCCTGGAGTCATGCCAAGCATTTAGTGTAGCCATGGGACCAAACCTAGCCTCTCAGCCCCCACCCACTTTCCTGAGCAAATGAATGGCTCACTATGGTGCCAATGGAACCTCCTTTCTCTTCTCTGTTCCATTTAATCTATCTTGCTAGAATATCCCACTTCCCCAGCCCAGAGGTACTGCCCACTTGATTTTGCAAACACCCTTACACTTACTGTTGTCCTATGGGAGTCAAGTGTGGAGTAGGTTGGAAGCTAGCTCCCCTCCCCTACCCTCCCACTGCCTTCTTCTTCAGGGTCCTGAGATTTACAGGGTTGGAGTATTACAGGGTTTAGGGAATGAAACAGAGCCTTGGCTATCTGCTCTAATATGTCAACTGACCTAGAATTTGGCCTCCCAATGCCCATCCCTTTTAGAGTTATTTGGGCTTTGTAATGATTGGAGGATAAAGAGATGTTCAGTCATTTTTGTTTCTACCTCCCAGATTGGGCCTGTTAAAAACTCAGCCTCAGTAAGCCTTGCCATTGACTTTAGGGACTCAGTTTCTCCCCAGGGTGGATGGGGTAAATGGTGCCTTCAAGAGGCTTCACCAAATATACTAGAAGGATATTGGCCATTCTATTCTGGCAAGGCTGAGTAGAAGATCCTACCCCAATTTCTTACAGGAGTATAGGCCTGTCTAAAGTGAACTCTATGGGCAGAGCTACCCCTTACTTACTATTCCAGATCTGTGGTCACTTTGTGGAATCTGTCCCTCCCAGCTTCAGTACACAAATCCTCTCCAGCTAGAACAGTAGGGATGAGTACCCAAAAGCCCAGCCAGCCCCATCAGGACTCTTGTGAAAAGAGAGGATATGCTCACACCTGGCTTCAGTATTTTCCCTGCCAGGGGTTTTAGGTCACTTCCCCTCTCAGAGCTACTTGGGCCACAGCTCCTGCTCCTGCTCCACAGCCATTCTGGCCTTGGCATCTAGAGCTTGATGCCAGTAGGCTCAACTAGGGAGTGAGTGGAAGAAGCTGAGTATGGTGAGAGAAGCCTGTGCCCCTGATCCCAGTTTACTCAACCCTCTCAAGTCCCCCAAATCCCCTTCTCGTCACTCCCTTCCGAAGTGGTGACTGGGCCCTGCCTCTGTTTGACAAACCTCTAACCCAGGTCTTGACACCAGATGTTCTGCCTCTTGGATGTGTAAACCAGAGAGCTACTGGGGATTCTGGCCTAGTCCCTTCCACACCCACACCCCTGCTCTCAACCCAGGAGCATCCACCTCCTTCTCTGTCTCATGTGTGCTCTTCTACTTTCTACAGTATTATGTATTCCAGTGATATCTAAATATTGATTTCTGCCTTCCTTGCTAATGCACCATTAGAAGATATTAGTCTTGGGGCAGGATCATTTTGGCCTCATTTCTTAACCACCCCCACACCTGGAAAGCATATATTATATTACAAAATGACATTTTGCCAAAAATATTAATATAAGAAGCTTTCAGTATTAGTGATGTCATCTGTCACTATAGGTCATACAATCCATTCTTAAAGTACTTGTTATTTGTTTTTATTGTTCCTGTTTGTCTTCTCCCCAGGGTTCAGTCCCCAAGGGGCACTGTCCCACCATGCAGTGCCCCTAACTTAGAGCCTTCCTCAATTTCCCCTGCCCACCACCCCCACTCTGTGCCTGACCTTGTGGAGTCTTGTGTGCATTGCTGTGAATTATATTGACACTCACTTGGTGATATGCCCTATATTGGCTAAATTCAAACCTGGAATTGTGGGGCAATCTATTAATAGCTGCCTTAAGGTCAGTAACTTACCCATAGGGAGGCTGGGGAGAAAGGTTAGATTTTATATTCAGGGTTTTTTTGTGTACTTTTTGGGTTTTTTAAAAATTGTTTTTGGAGGGGTTTATGCTCAATCCATGTTCTATTTCAATGCCAATAAAATGTAGGAAGACTTCACAGTGACTCAGTCTTTCTTTGTATTATGAATGGGTAGCTGTAAGATATTTCACTGCAATTTCTATTTACTCTTTAGATTACCTTCTTATCCTTGGTCTCATTTCACCTATACCTCAGTTCTATGGAGAGGGATGATATGACTATCCCCATTTTATACAGGAGAGAATGGACTCAAAAGAGTAGAATAACTTCCTAAGGTCACAGAACTGTCTAACTTAATAGCCTGTGCCCTTTCTGTAGTTCCAGGCCAACTTTTCTAGTGTAGATGTGGATCCTGCATTGACCATGTGATGCTACTGGACTTGCTTGGCATTGGGACCTAAGAGGTACTTATTTGTATCTCTTGACTTCTCTTGGGGTGGTCAGGCCCTGTCCTGCCTCCTTGTCAGGAAGGCCTTCAGGCTTTTCCCACCTCCTACTATCCTCACATATCGTAGTGCCAATAAAGGTCAGGGAAGCTACCTTGGGCTCTGTTGCAGAAGGCAGTGGGGAATGGAGTGTGAAGTGAGGATGGAGAGTGTGTGTATGTACAAAAGCTATTGGGTAGTACTTAATAGTTTATAAAACATGTATATTTGAATTCTTTTTATTAATTTTTTTTTTGCTTTTGCACTCCAGCCTGAGCATATAAAACATGTATAAAACATTTTGTACCCTAGATACAGTTAGCCTCATTTTGCAGATGAGAAAATTGAGGCCAGACAAACCTTTTAAACTGTCCTGGACTTGGTACTCTCACCAGTTTTTTTCCTGGTGAATCAACACTTGCAAGGAAAAGCAAGTTATCATATGTTCTTTTCTTTCTTTCTTTTTTTTTGAGATGGAGTCTCTCTCTGTTGCCCAGTCTGGAGTGGAGTAGTGCAGTCCCGGCTTGTTGCAACCTTCAAGTGATTCTCCTCCTGCCTCAGCCTCCCGAGGAGCTGGAACTACAGGCACACACCATCACACCTGGCTAATTTTTGTGTTTTTAGTAGAGATGGGGTTTCCCCATGTTGGCCAGGCTGGTCTCGATCTACCGGCCTCAAGTGATCCATCCGCCTCGCCCTCCCAAAGTGCTGGGATTACAGGTGTGAGCCCATGAGGCCTGGCCCAGTTATCATATGTTTTGTGAGCTTTTAATCCTTACAACAACCCTTTGAGACAGTGGCCCCAAAACTTGTCTTCACATTAGAGTCCTTTAAATATTCCAAAGCCCAAACCACATCCTCAAATCAAATTATAATCTCCAGTATTGGGATCCAGGCACCAGTATATTTGATGAGTCCAGTGTGTCCTCCTGGGGGCGGGCAGACATATACTAGGACGAGGAGTCATTTGCACAGCTTCAATTCTAAGGTAGTATATATAGTTCTAAGTCCCTAGAACATCAGTGTAGAAGGAAGCCTTAGGAATCTCTGCTAATGATAATCCCAACTGTTGTTGCCTTGGGAAGTGAAGGAGCTCTAGATCCCCTCCAGCCTCAACCAGAGGTTGTCTGTTTTTGGATATTGGGATGTATGTGTGTAAATGATTTATTTATTTGTTTATTTTAAATGAAAAACAGATAGACTTCTTCCAGGAAGATGGATGTGGCAGGCAAGATAATGGCCCTCTAAAGATGTCCATGTTCTAATCCATGGGACCTATAAATACATTACCTTACATGCCAAGAAGGACTTGGGATGTCATTGAGTTAAGGATTTTAAGATAGGGAAAGGGTGCTGTATTATCTAGGCAGGCCCAATGTAATCACAAGAGCTGTTAAAAATGGAAGATGGTCAGATTCAGAGAGATTTGAATATGTTATGTTGCTGATTAACTAAAGAAGGATGAAGGGGCCATGAACCAATGAATGCAGGTAGCTTCTGTAAAATGGGAGAGTCAAGAAAATGGATTCTCCTCTAGAGCCTCCAGAAGAAATGCAGCTTTATGGACACCTTAGTTTTAGGGCAGTTTTAGCCCATTTTGGACTTTCATCTTGTTACTGAAAAGGGGTTCAACCCAGACCCCAAGAGAAGGTTCTTGGACCTAGCATAAAAAAAGAATTTGAGGCGAGTCCATAGATTAAAGTGAAAGCAAGTTTATTAAGAAAGTAAAAGAATGGTTACTCCATAGGCAGAACAGCCGTATGGACTGCTTGATTGAGTATACTCATAGTTATTCTTGATTATATGCTAAACAAGCAGTGGATTATTTATGAATATTCTTTGAAAGGGGAGGTATTTCCCCAGAACGGAGGCTCTCTCCCCTTTTTCGACTATGTAGAGTGATTTCCAAACATTGCTATGGCGTTTGTGAACTGTCATAGTGCTGGTAGGAGTATCTTTTAGTATGCTAATGGATTATAATTAGCATATAATAAGCAGTGAGGACACCTAGATGTCACTTTCATTGCCGTGTTGGTTTTGGTGGGTTTTTGCTGGCTTCTTTACCGCATCCTGTTTTATCAGCAGGGTCTTTGTGACCTGTATCTTCTGCTGACCTCCTATCTCATCCTGTGACTAAAAACGCCTAACCTCCTGGGAATGCAGCCCAGTAGGTCTCAGCCTTTTTTTAGACCCAGCCCCTAGTCTAGATGAAGTTGCTCTGGTTCAAATGCCTCTGACATTCTGACCTCCAGAACTATAAGGTAATAAATTTGTTCTGTTTGAAGCCACTATAGCATTGTTCTCCAATTCCCTATTTCTTGAAATTCCTTATTCTTGAAATGACAATATTATAGAAATGGAGAAAGGAACAAATTAGTGGTTGCCTGCAGTTAAAGAATAAAGCAGGGGATGGAGCAAATGTGAGAAACGGATATGGCTATAAGACAGCAACAGGAGGGATCTTTGTAATACCTAGTGTCTTGACTATATCAATGTTAAAATCTTGATTGTGATATTGAAGGATAATTTACAATATGATACCACTGGGAGAACATGAGTAAGTCATACATGAGCTCTCTCTGTATTATTTCTTACAACTGTATGTGAATCTATAAAGATTTCAAAACAAAAAATTAATTAAAAAAATAAGAGTAGAGGTGTTGGGTATATATCAAAGAGCAATGAGTGCTTATTTCCACCAAAAGACATAGCAATACTATTTAGTGCCAGTCTGAAAAGTAGCTAGACTTTCATCAACAAGAGAATTAACAAAACAATGGTATATCCATAAATGTGGTATTGCTCAGCAATAAAAATAAATGGACTACCGTGATATTCTGAAATACATATATTTGGTCTTTCTCCCATTTCCTGGCATAGCACTCCTAAAATCCTTGGGAGGGAAGAGGGACTTAAGGTCAAGTTGATAGCCAATGGCCAATGGTTTAATCAATCATGCCTACATAATGAAGTCTCCATAAAAATCTATTAGGTTGGTGCAAAAGTTATTGTGGTTTTTGCCATTAAAATTAATGGCAAAAGGTGCGTTGGCGCACGCCTGTAGCCCCAGCTACTCCTTGAAAGGCTGAGGCATGAGAAATGCTTGAGCACAGAATGTGAAAGTTATGGTGAGCATAGATGGCTCCACTGCACTCCAGCCTGGGTGACAGAGCAAAACTCTGTGACAAAACAAAAAAACAAACAAAAAAGCAAAACAATAAACCCCCAAAACCCCTCCTTGCAGGGAAGCCAAAATTCCTTAGCCTAATGGCTCTTCACTATTTGACTTATCTTCCACTATCTGTCATCATCTAACACCCCCCAGCACGTTGCATCCCAGGCATACCAGACCTGGAATCCCTCAAAATTCTAGACTTGCTCATAAGGACGTTCCATTGTAATAATAATTGTAATCAGCATTTATTTATTCTTACTCTATGGTAGACACTGTTCAGCCTGCTTTACAGTTACTGCCACATGTCTTCACAATATCTCTGAGGCAAGGTCAATAATTACAGATAAGGAAACTAAGGCACAGAAAGGATA
Source organism: Aotus nancymaae (assembly GCF_030222135.1). NCBI lineage: Eukaryota > Metazoa > Chordata > Mammalia > Primates > Aotidae > Aotus > Aotus nancymaae. The sequence continues at coordinate 3,348,984 of NW_026988488.1, forward strand.
AGTAACTTGCCCAAAGTCACATAGCTTGGAGTGACAAAGGCAAGATTTAAATGTTTCCTGGAGCTTCAAATTCAGAATAGCAGATATATTATTTTTATTCTTATTCCACTCTGCTCATCTTCTTATGTCCCTCTGTCACTTGGTGGCGCCACTATCCACTCCTTTTCCCAGAATAAGAACTTGGATATTTTTTCTTGACAATTTTATTTCCCCAGCCTGGTCCCTGTGCCCAATCTCCTGCCTTTCATTCTGCAAATAGCTTTTTAATGCCACATCTGCTTCTCTTCTGCTGCTGGGACTGTTGCCTCTAATTAGTGGCCTCCTCACTAGATCTCCAGTCAGCTTTCTATCCTCTGCTGCTAGTAACTCGTCAGAAACTTCTATTCTTCCCTCACCTTCTTTGCTCAGATTCTCCATTCCTACCTGAGTTGCTCTTACATTCTCTGCAAGGCACAAATGATTGCACCCAGTTCAGTGACTAATTATAGCCTACGTACTCATGACTCCCATGTTTCTCTCTCTAGTCCCTAACTCTCTAAGTTCCATTTGGACAGCTAGCTGCTCTCTTGAAACCCGCACCTGCATATCTAATAGGATTCTTAAAGTTTACTCAGTCAAAACAGAACTCTTGATTTTCTTCTCAAATCCTTTCCTCCCTCCATCTTCCTCACCTCACTAAATGACACCACCATTTACCCAGTTGCTCAGGCCCCCAAATCAGGCACTATCATTTCTCTTTTCTCACTCCTACAACCAGTCCATCAGTAGTAAGGCCTGTCCAGTCTACTTTCTTTCTTTTTTTTCCCCCATACAGAGTCTCACGTAACTGGAACTACAGGCACGCACCGCTACTCTTGGCTAATTTTTGTATTTTTAGTAAAGTCAGGGTTTTGCCATGTTGACCAGCCTGGTTTTGAACTCCTGACCTCAAGTGATGCGCCCGCCTTGGCCTCCCAAAGTGCTGTGATTACAGGTGTGAGCCACTGAACCCAGCCTATCCAGTCTACTTTCAAATATGATTTTAAACAGAACTATTTTTTACTTCCTCCAATTCGTCACTTAATCTGAGCTATTATTACCTCTGGTCAGGACCATTGAAATGATTTCCCAACAGGTCTCTCTGCCTCCACTTTTGCTCTCCTACAGTCCCTTCTTCACACAGTAGCCAGAGAGACCTTTTTTTTTTTTTTTGAGACGGAGTTTTGCTCGTTACACAGGCTGGAGTTCAATGGCACGATCTCGGCTCACCGCAACCTCTGCCTCCTGGGTTCAAGCAATTCTCCTGCTTCAGCCTCCCGAGTAGCTGGGACTACAGGCATGCGCCACCATGCCCAGCTAATTTTTGTATTTTTAGTAGAGACGGGGTTTCACCATGTTGACCAGGATGGTCTCGATCTCTTGACCTCGTGATCCACCTGCCTCAGCCTCCCAAAGTGCTGGGATTATAGGCGTGAGACCTTTTACAAGTGTAAATTAGTTTACATTGTTCCCTTGCTTTAAACCTCCCATGGGTTCTTTTTTTTTTTTAATCACACTCAGAATGAAATTCAAATCTGTACTATTACCTTCCAAGTTCTGTGTAATCTGGCCCTTGCTCATCACTGATTTCATTTTACCTCTGAACACCCTTCCTTGGTTTACTGTACTCCAGCCACATTGTCCTTATTTCTTTTCCATTAATAGCTCAAGCTCATCCAGGTATCAGGCCTTTAACTGCCCCATTGTCTGGAATGTTCTTGCCAGAGAATCAGGTCCCAGCTTACAGAGGTATCCCTTTATCACTCTATCTAAATTAGTCCCCACTTCCCAACTCACATACACACCTATAATAGCTAATATATATGGCTTACAATGTGCCAGATAGCGTTCTAATTCCTTTTACATAAATTAAATCACACTTTCTATGCTCCTACAAGATAGTGTTATTGCCCCATATTATAGATGGGGAAGGACACTAAGACACAAAAAAGTTAAACAGCGTTTCTAAAGTTACACAGCTAATAAGGGGGCAAACCATGATTTGAATTCATTCCCTATTTCATTGTCCTGTTTTATTTTTTCATAATATTTTTTACTAACTGAAATGATCTAATTTATCCATTTCTTATTGCTTAGTTTATCCCACATCTGTCCATCTAGAATATAACCTTCACAAAGGCAGGAACTCTTTTGTTCACAGCTGTATTCACCAACATTACCTGGACACTGTAAGTACTCAATGTTTATTGAATGACTTACTGGCTCCTCCCTAGGAAAGTGTGGCTTTCTCTAGTTGGGATGATCTCCCTCTTTCTTACTGAATTCCAACATATATATTTTTTTTAAATTATTTTTTAATTGTTTTTAACTTCTTATTTCCATAGGTTTTTGGGGAACAGGTGGCATTTGGTTACATGAGTAAGCTCTTTAGTGGTGATTTGTGAGATTTTGGTGCATCCATCTCCCGAGCATAGTATATACTGAACCCAATTTGTGGTCATTTATCCCTCACCTCCTTCCCACTCTTTGCCCCTAAGTCCCCAAAGTCCCAACATCTAATCTTTTAGAACCAGCTTCAGTGTTGCTTTCCCTCAGAAACCTCCTGCCCATCCTCCTCTCCTCACTAATGTACCATATTGTCTGCTCCTCTCCTGGCTTCAGCTCATGAATGAAATGACACTGAGTGGTCCTCTTCATGTGTGACTCTACGTTGTGTCATCTCAACCTGACTATAAAATCCTTCCGAAGAGGGGCAGTGTATTTTTCATCACAAAATGTTCCACTGCCAAACCAAGCTTAGTACATAGATTCGATATAAACACTTTCTGTATGAATTAGAAACTCAATTTCGCTAAATGCCCCTAGCTCTTCAGATCATTTATAACCATGTGAAATTGCAGACGTGTCCTGTAGTAGAATTTGCTGTCAAAAGACACTGTTATTTTGGCCTTTTGTTTTCTGTCTCCCAGTCAGTTTACCCACCCATAGCTGAAAGCCTTCCAATCCCAGAATGACTTAATTTTTCTCACAGCCCTTGGTTTGGATCTTGTCAGAGGGGTTTAGAAAGTGTCAGTTTCACCCACTATTTTTACATATCCATTGACATCTCCAGGAAAACTTCTAGTTTAGCCTGAGCCCTTTGTCTTGCCTTTCTCTGTCAGTACAACCTTCTTCCTCATCCTCTTTGGTCTAAGGGTATCTTTGGTGGGTTTTGGGTCTATGTAAATAGAAAAACTTGGCAGCAGGGTGGTTCAGCTGCCACATAACTTACTGTTTTTCTGGAAAAGTGAAAAGCTGTTCAAAACTGGTTTACATTTCTGAGAAGGTAAGGTAAGGGTCTTATTACCAGTGATAGAATTTAGTCTCACCCAAATAGAAATGGGCTTGTGGCAAAATATCCAAAATAAAGGCAGCTCCATAAACTGCTCCTTGTGAATGCAGTATCTTTGCAAAGTAAAACTCTGTCCAAGTACTGTCTCTTAGGGATTTGCTGAGCTGTGTGTTTATTTGCAATCAGTGTGGACCCAAAGAGTATTTGCTAAAATTCACTTTTGAAACTTGAAAATTCAGAATTATTTCTTCTGATCTTGGAGTTCATGTTTTGTTCCTCTATTTCTCCTTAATTGCTTTCTTTTGTAGTAAGTAATTCCTAATGTAACACTTTAATTTATTTAGTGTTTTCTGCTATTTTTTTTTAGTTATTTCATTAGTGGTTGCTCTGGGGCTTACCATATACATCTTAACTTGTGAGAATGACCTTCAATTTATACAAACTTAATTCTGGAGAGATAAAGAAACACTTGCATAGCCCTATTAATTATCTCCCCCTTTTGCGCTATTATATATATATATATATGTGTGTATATATATACACACACACAACATATATGTCACAAACGTAATAATATGTTGTTATAATCATTATACAATTTCAAGTCTACTAAAGAAATGGAGAGAAAAAGGAAAGCAAGTATATATTTATGGATTTTGTTATATTTTCTTCCTTTAATATAACTTTGCTCTCATTTACTTCCTTTGGGCTATTACTGTCAAATATATTACATTTCTATATGGTAAATTCACAACAGTATACATATTGTTTTATACAATTGTTTTTTAAATCAGTTAAGGAGAACAGAGAAGAAATATGAATTTATACTGCTTTATTCTATAAATAACTTTACTATTGCTCTTTATTTCTATGTGTAAATTCGAATTTCTGTCTGGAGTCACTTTCTTTATGAAGAACTTTTCTTAACCCTAGATTACCATTTCGTTTTTTAAAAAATAATTTACACCTTTTTATTAATATTCTCTATTTGATAAATCTCATAGCACCTTTTAATTTCTTTTTTAATTGTAATTTTTAAATATTGAGACGAAATTCACATACTACAAATTCCACACTTTCAAAGTGTATAATTCAGTGGATTTTAGTCTATTCATAAAGTTATAGGCAGAGTGTGGTGATTCACGCCTGTAGTTCCAGCACTTTGAGAGGCTGAGATGGGCGGATCACCTGAGGTCAGGAGTTTGAGAACAGCTTGGCCAACATTGTGAAACCCTATCTCTACTAAAAATACAAGAATTCACTGGATGTGGTGGCAGGCACCTGTAATCCCAGTGACTTGGGAGGCTGAGACAGTAGAATTGCTTGAACCCAGGAGGTGGAGGTTGCAGTGAGCTGAGATCACACAATTGCACTCCAGCCTGGGCGACAAGAGTGAAACTACATCTCAAAAGAAAAGCTATACAAATTTCAGGGCATCTTTATCATCCCTAAAAGGAACCTGATATTCATTAGCAGTCACTTTCTACTACCCTCCTCTCCTTACCACAAGCCCCTGGTAACTTTAGGGCCCTAATAAATCAATAAGTTAACAGGAACCAGGAAAGAACCAGGCTGGCAGAACAGGGACCTAACCCAGTTTGCAGGGTTCACCTCTTTGTGTGAAAAACCACAGTCAGTATCTTGCAGTACCAGAAACAGAAAGTATGTGGATTGCAAGACAGCTAAAAGCAGCATAGTTTTTCCCTTGGTCACCTGCATAGGAAAGACCTGGCAGTTAAAAATTACCCAAACATATTGTTAGCATACAGCACAAATTCACTTGCACATAGCCCCCTCCAGCACGAACTCATAAAACTTCTGTCTATTCCTTGCCTCTTTGCTGGCAACCTCTTCTCTGCTGTGCTGCCCATTGCTTTCTTGCAACATGTTTTTGTACTTTCTCTAATAAATTCGTTTTTCTTTACCCACAACTGTCTTGGTAAATTTCTTTACTGCCCACAATATTGGCCCCAGCTAGATACACCCACAACATTTTGATGGCCCGTATTGGGAGTGCATGGGATTGATTAGGGAGTGCTCCGAGACTGCTCGAAGAATGCTCAGGAACTGCTCAGGGAGTGCTCAGGAACTGCTTAAGAACCCCTCTCTTAGTCTCTCCCTTTTATCTTCCCCAACTCCAGTCTCTTGGTGAACCAGTGTCCAAGCCTGGAGATAATTGGTGGTCCTGGCCGAGGCCACTCCATGGAAGACCAGAAGGTCTTGATAGGCATCTGACCATTCTAGACATTGGCTTAAGCAAAGACTTCATGACCAAGAACCCAAAAGCAAATGCAACAAAAACAGAGATAAATAGATGGGATTTAATTAAACTAAAAAGCTTCTGCACAGCAAAAGAAATAGTCAGCAGAGTAAACAAACAACCCACCAAGTGGGAGAAAATCTATGCATCCAACAAAGGAGTAATATCCATAATCTACCGGAAACTCAAACTCAGTGAGAAAGAAAGAAATAATCCCATCAAAAAGTGGGCAAAGGATATAGTTAGAGAATTCTCAAAAGAAGATATACAAATGGCCAATAAACATATGAAAAAAAGCTCAACATCCCTATCAGGGAAATGCAAATTAAAACAACAATGCAATACTTCCCTATTCCTGCAAGAATGGCCATAATTAAAAATAAAATAAAAAATAATGTTGGCATGGATGTAAAAAGGGACTACTTTTACACTGCTGTTGGGAATGTAAACTAGTACAACTAATGTGAAAACCAGTATGAAGATTCCTCAGAAAACTGAAAGTAGAGTTACCATTTGTTTGAGTTGGAGAATGTATCTTCTTCCATTTTTTGGAAGGGTTTATGAATGATTGGTTTCAATTCTTTAAATGTTTGGTACAATTCACCAGTGCAACCATCTGGTCCTGGGCTTTTCTTTGTGATCAGCTTTCTGAAGCCAAATCCAATCTCTTTACTTTTTATAAGGCTATTCAAATTTCTATTTCTTTTCTAGTCACTTTCAGTAATATGTATTTTTCTAGGAATTTATCTAGATTATCTAATTTTGGCATACAAATTTTCATGGTATCCTCTTATAATCCTTTTTATTTCTGTATGCTTCATATTAACACATTTCCTTTCAGTTCTGATTTTAGTCATCTGAATTTTCCCTTTTAGTTTGTCAATTTTGTTGATCTTTTCAAAAATCCAACTTCGGTTTTGTTGATTTTCTTTATTGTTTGTTGAGCCTCTTCTTATTTCTGCTCTAATAATTGCCTTTCCATTCCTTCTGCTTGTCTTGTGTTTATTTTTCTTTTTTTCCAGTTTCTTAAGGTGGAATACTAGGTTATTAATTTAATATCATTCTTCTTTTTAATATAGGCATTTATAGCTATAAAATTCCCTCTAAGCAGTGCTTTAGCTGCTTCCCATAAGTTTTTCTAAGATATACTTTTGTTTCCACTCATCTCAAATTATTTTCTAATTTTTCTTGTAATTTCTTCTTTGATCACCTCGTTGTTAAGGAATGTGTTGTTTAACACATATTTGTATACATTTTCAAAATTTTAGCTTTATTGATTTCTAATTTTATCCCATTGTTGCCAGAGAACATATTTTGTGTGATTTTAATCCTTTTAAATTCTTTTTCTTTTAAAATGTAGATAAATAAATATAGTTAGATAGTATGCTGGAATGAGGTATTCCTCCTCCCCAGAGTTTGTTCTTGTTTCTATTTGTTTATTTCATGAATTGAATTTTCACTACTAATTCTGCAAAGTCTTTTTTTTTTCCTCATGTGTAGCCATTGAAGCCTCTGCTTGCTTATCTTAGTGGTCAGCTAATAGTTAGACAAATATTAACGTAAATGCCTAAAACCAATAAGCCTACCAGTCTTCACTGAAGTGCTCTATGTACATGTTGAAACATGATTTCAACCCTCAGCCAGGCAGTCACTTTGACCCTTACTTCCTGCTTGTGCAGAGCCTTAATGACAACAAGAGGTGAGAGCTTAGGGCCTTCTCAAATCTTTTGTGAGCATGTGCCCAGCCCTGACCATGGATACAACCCTAAACATGTGAATGGCCCTCTATGTTCCCAGGAATATGTAGGAGATTCTCAAAGCCCCCTATGCGTGTCCCATTTTTTATGTTTATTATTTTTTATTTTAAACTTTTTGGTTAGTGTTTGTACCAACTCTTTTCCACACCTCAGATAGTGTATCAGTAAAACAGTTGCCTCTGTTTCTGACAAACCCCCTGGGAAAAGTCTTTTTGTACTCAGAGTCAGGTCTTCCAGGGAGCAACCAAAGAGGTCATATAATAACAAATTTTCTCTGAATGAGGCTTTGCAGCATCTCAGCCCTGTTTTGCCCAATTTAGTTGTTACCACATTGCTAATTTTCATCATGATAGTGAGCTGTTGGTTTTCAAAACTACCATGGAACTGGAAAAGAGGAGATGGGAGCACTAAAGATAAAAGTGCCATAAGACTTGTGGCTTGCTGTTCTTAGTAAGATTCAGCCATTTTTTTTAAATGAATGGTCTCCAGACTGCTGTAAAACTTTAGTTAGTGTCTATGTCCAAAAGAGTTGATTCCAACAATTTTTAAAACCAGTTTTCTTTTTGCATTTATGGAGGATAGAGTATGTTGATGTTCTTACTCCTTCATTTTTACTCCTTCCTTTTTTTATTTAAGAATGGTTTCCAGCCAGGCGTGGTAGCTCACGCCTGTAATCCCAGCACTTTGGGAGGCCAAGGTGGGTCGATCATGAGATCAGGAGATCGAGACCATTCTGGCTGACACGGTGAAACCCGTCTCTACTAAAAATACAAAAAATTAGCTGCGTGCCTGTAGTCCCAGTTACTTGGGAGGCTGAGGCAGGAGAATCACTTGAACCCAGAAGGTGGAGGTTGCAGTGAGCTGAGATAGCACCACTGCACTCCAGCCTAAAAGACAGAGCAAGACTCCGTCTCAAAAAAAAAAAAAAAAGAATGGTTTCCTTTAGTTGTTTTGAACATTATTTTTTTAATGTACTTTATTTGTACAGCAATTTTATGTTCACAGCAAAATTGAATGAAAATATAGAATTCCTATATACTCTGCCCCCACACACGCATAACCTTCTACTCTTCAATATCTCACAACAGAGTGGTATATCTGGTGCATATTTTTATACAAGTACCATGCTGCTTTGGTGACTATGGCTTTATAGTATAGTTCAAAGTCAGGTAATGTGATACCTCCAGATTTGTTTTGTTTGCTTAGTCTTGTTTGACTATGCAGGCTCTTTTTTTGGTTCTATATAAATATTAGGACTTTTTTCCAGTTCTGTGAAGAATGATGGTGATACTTTGATGGGAATTTTATTCAATTTGTAGATTGCTTTTCACAGTATGGTCATTTTCTTTTTTCTTTGAGATGGAGTCTCGCTCTGTTGCCCAGGCTGGAATGAAGTGGCACAATCTCGGCTTACTGCAACCTCTGTGTCCCAAGTTCAAGTGATTCTCCTGCCTCAGCCTCCCCAGTAGCTAGGACTATAGGCACGCACCACCATGCCCAGCTAATTTTTGTAGTTTTAGTAGAGACAAGGTTTCACTATGTTAGCCAGGCTGGTCTTGAGCGTTCCTGACCTCAAGTAATCTGTCCACCTCAGCATCCCATAGCGCTGGGATTACAGGCATGAACCACCACACCCGACTAAGGATGGTCATTTTCACAACATTGATTCTACCCATTTGTGAGCAAGGGATGTATTTCCATTTTTTCTTTGTGTCATTTACGATTTCTTTCAGCAGTGTTTTGTAGTTTTCCTTGTAGAGGTCTTTCACCTCCTTGGTTAGGTATATTCCTAAGTATTTTATTTGTTTTGCAGCTATTGTAAAAGGGGTTGAGTTCTTGATTTGATTCTCTGGTTGGTTGCTGTTGGTGTATAGAAAAGCTACTAATTTGTATACATTAATTCTGCATCCAGAAACTTTGCTGAATTATTTTATCATTTCTAGGAGCTTTCTGGAAAAGTCTTTAGGGTTTTCTAGGTAAATAATCATATCATCAGCAAACATCAAGAGTTTGACTTCGTCTTTACTGTATTTCTTTCTCTTGTCTGATTGCTCTGGCTAGCAATCAGACTTCCAGTACTATGTTGAAGAGGAGTAGTGAGAGTGGGCATCCTTGTGCTGTTCCAGTTCTCAAAGGGAATGCTTTCAACTTTTCCCCATCATTATTATGTTGTCTGTGGGTTTGTCATTGATGGCTTTTACTACATTTTGCTGAGAGTTTTTAACCATAAAGGGATGCTGGATTTTTCATTTTCTGCATTTATTGAGATAATCTTGTGATTTTTGTTTTTGATTCTTTTTATTTGGTGTATCACATTTGTTGGCTTGTGTATGTTAAACCATCCCTGAATCCCTTGTATGAAACCCACTTGAACATGATGGATTATTTTTTTGATATGTTGTTGCATTCAGTTAGCTAGTGTTTTGTTAAGAATTTTTGCATCTATGCTCATCAGGGATATTGATCTGTGGTTTTCTTTTTTGGTTATGTCCTTTTCTGGTTTTGGTATTAAGGTAATACTGGCTTCATAGAATGATTTACGAAGGGTTCCCTCTTTCTCTATATTGTGGAATAATGTCAAAAGCATTGGAACTAAGTCCTCTTTGAATGTCTGGTAGAATTCTGCTGTGAATCCTCTGGTCCTGGATGTCTTTTTCTTGGTAATTTTTTTATTACTATTTCAATCTTGCTGCTTGTTATTGGTCTGTTCAGGGTTATTGGTCTTTCTGATTTGAGCTAAGAAGGTTGTATCTTTCCAGGAATTTATTCATCTCCTCTAGGTTTTCTAGTTTATGCGCATAAAGGTGTTCATAGTAGCCTTGAATAATCTTTTGTATTTCTGTGGTGTCAGTTGTAATATCTCCCGTTTTGTTTCTTATAGAAGTTATTTGAATTTTCTCTCTTCTTTTCTTGGTTAATCTTGCTAACAATTTATGAGTTTTATTTATCTTTTCAAAGGACCAGGTTTTGTTTCATTTATCTTTTGTAAGTTTTTTTCTTTCAGTTTTGTTTAGTTCTGATCTGATCTTGCTTATTTCCTTTCTTCTGCTGGGTTTGGGTTTGGTTTGTTCTTGTTTCTCTAGTTCCCTGAGGTGTGACCTTAGAATGTCTCTTTATGCTCTTTTAAATTTTTTGATGGAGGCATTTAAGACTATAAACTTTCAGATATAGTATGCACCTAAAGTAAAATAAAAAATAAAAAAAAAGACTATAGACTTTCCTCTTATCATTGCCTGTGCTGTATCCCAGAGGTAAAAACCTAATTTTAAATCCAATTCCTTACTGATGTGCATTTAGGTTTTTTTCCCCAACTTTTTTCTGTCAGAATTTACATTTCAATGGACCTTCCAGTATGTACATATATACACCTTCATACATTTCTCACATTATTTTCTTAGGATAAATACCTAGAAGAAAAATTGCTGGGTACAGATTGCATTTTATTTTAAGATTGTGCCAATTCAGATTACTCCCTAAGTTCCACTGACCTAGCTCTTTTTCTTGAGTCTAAAAAATCTCCATTTCTCAGGTTGATCACAGGCAGCCTGTCAAGGGTCTCCTCTTCTGCATAGTGCTCTCTTTAAGATGCTCTCCTAGTTTCACCTTCCAAAACTCCCCATCTTTCCTTCCAAATTCAGAATGCCCATTCTACCCTCAAGTTGCCTGGAGGGAAGTTCAACTCATCTAAAAATTGATTTGAGTGTATAATCTGGAGTTAGACAGTAGGGGTTCATATTACACCTTCGATACTGATTAACTAGGAGATATAACATTTTAACATTTTGATGCTCCACTGTCTTTATCCCAAAAGTAAATATGATATCTACCTTATAAACAAATTGGGAAGATTATATCAGCCAATGAACTTATGTAGAATGAGCATTTACTACTAGCCTGGGCAACAGAGACCTCCATCTCTACCAAAAAGTAAAAAAAAAAATAGTTGGGTGTGGTGGTGTGCATCTGGGACCAAGTAGTCCCAGATACTTGACAGGCTGAGGTGGGATAATCACTTGAGTTCAAGAGGGTGAGGCTTCAGTGAGCCATAATCATGCCACTGTACTCCAGCCTGGATGACAGAGCAAGACTCTGTCTCAAACAAACAAACAAACAAACAAAAAAAAAACAAATAAGAGAAGAAGAAATACTGTCTGGTTCATAGTGAATGTTTAATAATTGGTATATTATTAGTTATATTTCTGCTTAATGAATGACTAGATTGGGTCATATTCCAGAAGATATTTCTTTTTTTTAAGATTATAGAATAACTTTGTTATGCATGTAGAGGTAAAAATTCCAAAAATTAATCCACAAATTTAATCCAGGGCTGTGAATAACAACAGGATTAAGTAGAGTTTATTTCAGGAATACAATTCGACAAAATGAGATTCATCAATGTAATTCCAAATTAAAAGCACAATATTACATGGTTAAATAGATGCTGAAGGGGCAGCTGATAAAAGTTAGCAGTCATTCTTAATAGACACCCTAAGTAAAATAGGAACAAATGGAAACTGCTTAGCCATAATAAAAACTGCATAAGAAAACTGCAGCAGGAGTCAGCAAACTATTGCTTGTGGTCCAAATCCAGCCCACTGCCTATTTTTATAATGCAGTTTCACTGAAATTCAACTACACTCATCCATTTACATATTTTCTGCTTTTATTCAGAGTTTCATGGGAGAGTTGAGTAACTGTGACACAGACTATATAGACCACAAAGCCTGATATATTTATGATATGACCTTCTATATGCAAAGTTTGTTGATCCATGTTCTAAAAAGTTAAATCATGAAGCTATTTCCATCAAAAGGTAGGAGCAATTCAGGGATGTACTTTATCCTAAATATTATTAATTCTGTCTTTCATTTAGCAGTAAAGATGATCTTCCAGAAGATATTTCTATGTTTTAGGGAGACTGATGTCCCAGTCTGAGGGAAGTTTAAGAGTCTCATTTCACCTGAATAGTAGCTAAAGCATTATCTGTAGTGTGTTTTCCTTCTTGTTTTGGTCTTGCTCAGATGTCAGGGAAATCTCGGAATAAAGTAAATTATGAAACCAGTTCCTTTAGGATCACTCTTGCTGGTTACTCATGGGCCTTATCCCATTGAACTTTCAGCAAGTTTACATGTAGTATTAGCACTTTTCTGTGAGTTCTCTAACAAATGGACTTTCAATTAGCATTTCATTGTCAGTTTGAGCTTAGTCTTATGTAACACAATCCTTTTGACATTTTATCATCAGTAACAGGAGCACAACGTAAAACAGAAAATATCAGCTAAAAATTAAAACAATTGAACTCATGGAGATATCAAGTAGAATGATGGCTAACAGAACTGGGAAGAGTAGTGGGGAGGAGGGATTGGGGTTAACGTATACAAAAATATAGTTAGATAGAACAAATGACATCTAGTATTTTATAGGACAATAGGGTGACTACAGTCAACAACAGTTTATTGTACATTTAAAAATAACTAAAAAATACAATTGAAATGTTTGTAACACAAAGATTAATTATAAGTGCTTGAGGTGATGGATACCCCATTTACTTTGATGTGATTATTACACTTTGTATGCCTGTATCAAAATATTTCAGATATTCCATAAATATATACATCTACTATGTACCCATAGGAAAAATAAAAAACAAAGCAAACCATGTTGGGAATATACTTTAATAGAAATTTCTATGTGACTGTTTCCATATACACATCGGGATCAAATTGTATACAAATTGTATCAAATTGTATACTTAATTTTTACTCCCGTTTAGTATCTGTTTTCCTATACTCATCCAAATCCTGGGTATTAGCATTTATAAATTCTTTACTAATTTAACAGTCTCTGTCACCAAATGATATATCACTTTAATTTGTACTTTTTGGATTACTAACATTTTTTAAATTGTTTAACAACATGGCTCATGCCTGCAATCCCAGCATTTTGAGAGGCCTAGGAGGAGGATTGCTTGAGCCAGGGACTTGAGGCAAGCCTGGGCAACATAGTGAGACCCTATCTCTACAAAAAATTAAAAAACACCTAGGCATGGTGGAATGCACCTGTAGTTCTAGCAAGTCAGGAGACTGGGGCAGGAGGATCACTTGAGCCCAGGAGTTCAAGGCTGTAGTGAGCTATGCCTGTGCACTGCACTCCAGCCTGGGCAACAGAGCAAGACCCTGTCTCTTAAAAAAAAAAAGTGAATCTCAACACAGATAATGTCAAGATTTGAACTCAGGTACTGAAAACTGACCGAAGAAAAGGCTACTTTAGATGTGGTTATAAAGCAGCTTATGTAAAAACGTCTCAGGGTTTTTGTTGACAGTCAATTCAATATAAACCAACAGTGTGATATGGTTGCCAATAAAGCTAATTTAAATTTAGGAGGGCATTAATAAAAGTTTAGCATCTTGGACAAAAAAGGCGACAGTCTTCCTTTATTTCTCTTAAATTAGCCTGCAGCTGGGACACAGCCCACTCAAGCTGTGGGTCCAGACCATTAGTTGTGGCTCAAACACTTCAATGTATATCAGGAACAGAAAGAGCAGTCTCAAGAAAGAAGAGGAAGTGTAACCTATGAAGCGTGGCTGAATTATCTTAGAAGAAAAGAAGACTGAGAGGACTATGACCTCTGTTTTCAGAGCTTGGAGTAGTCATGGGGCAGAGCAAGTCGGTACATTTTGGGTCATGACTGGGTGCAAAGCAGGATACAAGGGTAAATACCAAGGGAAGAATAATCTCAGCTCAACACAAAGAATCCCATTCTAAAAGGGATCTTGGAAAGGTCAGCCTGGAGTAATAGTGAATTTCTCATCATCAGAGTTATTTCATCAGTAGCTGGATGACTACTCAGTAGGAATTTTTTTGAGAAGTTCAAATAAGGGACAGAGGCTTGCACTAGATGCTTTTAACCTCCATCTCAGTCCTGATGTTCTAGGTCTCTATAAATGCTACCGCTCCTAATCAACTTACTCAGAGCCATAGGTCCAACAGCTTTGTTGGAGAAGGAGAAGACTTGTAAAGCAGTGTTTCTCAAATTTAAATTGAATAGTAAATACTTGTTAAAAAGTAGGTTACGATTCAGTAGGTCTGGAATGGAGCCTGAGATTCTGCATTTCTATCAAATTCTAAGTGAAGGTAATGAGTTGTTAGCATGAATTTTAAATTGGGATGATATAGTCTCCCCAAAAAGTAAAAAGTTACTCTTGGCATGGGGATGGGGAACTCTTAGCTATTACACTGGTCTATGGACTTCCAAAGGGCTACAGTATATAAACAGATATATATTGAATGTGTGATATTAACATTTTATGGGTGAGATATTTTGGAAAAAAAAATAGAAACAATAGGAAAGGCCAAGAAACACTGTATTAGAGAGTCTAGAGCAATGGCTTTCAACCTTGACGCAGCATTGGAATCACTTGGGGAGTTTTAATATTTTGGATGCCTGGATTCCCCCGTACAGATTCCATCTTAATTGGGCTGGAGTATGCCTTGGACTTTGGTTTTTGTTAAAGCTCCCTAGATGATTCTAATGTGTGACTAAGCTCAAGAACCACTGGTCTAGAAAGATGGCAAGAGGGTAATATGCAGAGATGACAGAAAAGGTGTGAGGCATGTGGGAGCTGAGGATGGGACATGGATTACTGAAAAAATGGAAGACCCTCTAGAATATTCAGCAGGCACCATTTCATGTTAAGAGCCTCAGGAAAGCATCAGAATGTCCCTTGTCCTGTTTTTGGGTGGAAAAAAAAGCATAAAAATCAATGAACCAAGACAGAAAGAGGACCAGAATGCTGCACGGAGTGGCAATTTATAAAGAATAAATCGCTATATTCGTTATAGCTATTTTAGGAAAGTTAACCTCTCTTGGCATTATTTTCTTCATCCGTTATCCCCCATCTTTCCATCAGGGTAGTTGAGAAGCTCAGTTTGAAAAGTAGTGAGTCCTTTTTCTGTTGTTGTTGTTTTAGTTATTTTTTTTTAGAGACTTTTTCTCTCTTTTTTAAAATTATACTTTAAGTTCTGGGGTACATGTGCAGAACAAAAGTAGTAAGTCCTTTCTAAGCATAAAGTATGGAAGTCTCACATACTGAGCATGCAGATATTATCATCTATTTAATGAGTGTTACTGTATGCCTGTGCATCAAAGTGAGGTAGCTCTGTCTCCTAGGTGAGCAGGAGAAATTAACAAAATGTAGGAAGCTTGAAATTTTACAAGTTGATGCTAACACAGTAGAGGCATCCACTATTCCCTCCTTCAGCTAGAAAAGTTGTAAGAGATTGAATCTTCCTTGATGGATGGTAGTAGCACCATAAGGCTGGGCTCCAAGGGCAACTAAGTTCAATTATTTTGAATCCTCACAAGTCAATCATTCTGATCCTACTTGAACACCACCAGGATTGGAGAATTCATTTTCTAAGCAGCCTGTTACTTCTTTATTTAGGGGACTCCGATTTTAGAAATTTCTACCTTATACGGAACTTGAATCTGCTTTCACTGGTCTGGTCCACCTGATCCCTTCATAAGTCTGAAGACAGAAACCCGTTCTCCTGTGACTTTTCGGCTTCAGGATAAGTAGTCCCTTCTCCTCAGACCCTTTTACTTGAGACCTGGATTCCAGCCTCCAGTTTAGATTTCAGATATTTCTTAGAATTCAAATGCACAGGGCCAGACCCAATCCTCTGATGCTTCCAATACCCATGACTGAGGAAGCAGTACATCAACTGGTGTTCTTGTGGAGTCCAAAACCTAACTGGGGTAGAAGTGACTCTGAAACCAGAGAGCAGCATGCATGTTATGTGCCTTTTGCCTACCTCCTTCCCACAGGGCCAGCCTCTCGAAACAGTTTAAGTGATGCCGGGTTTTAATATTGAGCTTGCCAAGCATAGAAATAGGGATAGAGCATGCTTGTATACTGAGGGAACATCATGTGCAAAGAGACAGATGAATGAAACGACATAGCAAATTGACAGTAATTTGTAATTGCTTCAGATTAGGGCATGTATCAAAGGGAAGAAGGAACAGGATATAATGAATGAGAATAGATAGGAAGTTTGAGATCTAATTTTGATGCTACACTGAGAAGTTGGTCTTATCCTGTTGATGATAGGGAATTGTTAAATTTTTATCAGAAAAGTGACATGAACAGAAATGTAGAGGATTAAGAGGAAGTTGAAGTTGAAATTCGGAAAGGAAATTTCATTAAAAATTAAACAAAGAAGCAAAACAAGAAATAAGTATATAAATTATAAATACATGAAAACAGATAAATGAGAAGAGTAGAGAATTTCTATCTAAAAAACTAAATTATAAACATGGATTGCTTTGGTTGCTCTAACCCCTGGCTGTGTAGACCCTGAGCAGGTGGTAGAAGTGGCTTTTTTGATTCAAACAACCAAAACACATTGAGAAACTATTTTATACCTGGTGACATGCTATGCAATTTTACATAAATTAGATTATCTCCATTTGGTTTCTGAATATCATATTTGATTGTTCCATTACACAAAGTTAATAGTCATCTCTCTTCTGCACCTTTGGCCCCAACCTGAATATAGTAAGTAAAGTACTAGACCAAGATTCAGAAGGCCTATGATCTAGTCCCAGTTATTCATCTCATCTTCTGTGTGACCCTGGGCAATTTCTGTTTCCCTCTTTGGGCCCAACTTTTCCTTACCAGTACAAATAAGGGTTTGGATTAATCTCCAAGGACACTTACCTCCCTGTTACACGATTTCCTGAAGAAAGGATACAGATGCAGGTGAATGCTACATAGATTCTAAGCAGGAGAAGAATCCTCTGGGCTGGGATGGTCAAGAAAGGCTTCTTGAAGTAGGTGAAACATGAACAGAACTTGGTAGAAAGCCAGGTATGTCTTTCATATGTTATTTTCCATTTCCTAGAGCTGAAGGGCAGGGACAGTTGCAATAAAAGTATACTGTACTGGTAAAAACATAGATGTGGAGTTGGACCTGGAGAGAAATACTGGCTCTGCCACTATTATGTGACTTTTCAGATTATTTTCTATAAAAGCAGTATAGTAGTAATACCTCCTTGAGAGGCTTTCTGAGAGTAAATTTATAAATGATAGTGCTTAACATAACACCTAGAATAGATGTCCCACATATGGCTTTTCTCTTCCTTGCCCCTTTCCTGTGCTTCTCTGCTCCATGGTTCAGGCTGATACAGGGGACACCCAGTAGGCTGTCTGTCAACACTGGTTTGTTCATAATTCAGTTTGATGGCTGAGTCTGCAGTCAAGCCTATGGAGGCACCTAAAATGTTTTTGAACTAGTAAATGGGTGTGCGGTTCAGAGTGTAAATGTTCTTCAAGTGCCGTAACGTTAATTCATCAAATTAATCAATTCATCATGTAAAAAAGGTCCCTGTTCTTTCTCATGGCTTAGCAGGGACTGGGAATTCTTGCTATCAGGAGGAGGATGATCATAACAACAACTAACTGAAATTCACATAACCTGGAACCGAAACTATAACCCTTTGTGATATTTTCTAAATAATGGTAACAATTTCATACAATTACAGCACTCCATTGAGAATGAGGTATGACCCTGTGGCCATGTTTTGCTTTCCGAGCTGCTGCATTCAAAAGGAGTTGTGCTGGAAAAAACAAATAGCAACAGCAATAATTACACAGGTAGGTTTTCTACTCTTTGAGTATAAATAGTTGTAAGGCAGAAGTCATGTAGCATGCTGGGGTACATGAGGCATTGCGGCAGAAATTTCGTGTAACATAGGTGTTCACACCCAACCATATATGTGCACAATCCCCTTCTTCACCTCAATGGACAGACAAGTATGTATACACATATGCACTGGCCTATTTCAAAGGAATAGATGTGCACGTAGATGTAGATGACAGAAAGCAGGGACTTTGTCACTGCACAAGAGAGGGAAACTGATTGCCTGAAACATCCCCATCCTGGTGCCAATGTGTACCGTCATCTGATTCTTCTCATTCCTGTCTCTGAACCAGAACAGAGGATAAACCTGGAAGGGTCTCTAAATGGTTGACTACAAGCCTCTCATTGTACATATGGGGAAACTGGAGTCCAGAGAGGGAAAGGGATTTGGCTAAGGAAACAGAATCAGTGACAGGGCCAAGACAGCCAAGACAGGAAGAATTCAATCCCTGACTACAATATGTAGCCCAACCATGTTTCCCAAATTGTTGTACCAGCATCACTGGTCTATAATATGCAAGACAGTTTTATGTGGTAAATGGATGACTTTTTAAATTTTAATAGTTATGTATACTATGTGTACTGTAGTAAGAAAAAATTACTAGCAGAACAGAGCAATGAATTTATAGATAGTATTGTTTAAGATATGGTAGAAATCATGAAGGTATTATACCAGTAGCTGTGGTTGGTAAAACCCTGTAGTGGTGTAAAGGGTCTTGAGGCCAGCAAGGCCTGGGTTTGAATCTAACTCAGATGCTTCCTACTATCATGGATTCTCGGTCAAGTTTTCTTCTCTCTCTAAGCTTCCAATTCCTCATCTATAAAATAGAGATACTGATAGCTACCTCCAAGGTAACTGTGAGGATTGAGAATAAGCATGTATGAATATCTACTAAAGCTAAATATACATGTGATCTATGACCCAGAGATTCTACTCTTGGGGATGCACTCAGTTAAAGTGAGTGTTTATAGCTCCATTGATAATATATTTTCAATGGGCAGCAGGAAACTGAGGCCCTCAGTCAGCAGCCTGCATGTAACCGAATGTTGCCATTAACCACGTGAGCTTGGAAGTGAATATTTTCTCGTTCCCAGTTGAGACCACAGCCCTTGCCAATAAATTGATTTCAGCTTTATGATACTCTGAAGCAGAAGACCCAGCTAAGCCATGTACAGACTCCTAATCCACAGAAACTATGAGATGGTAGATGTCTGTTATTTTAATGTGCTATGTTTGTGGTAATATTGTTACACAGAAATAGATGACTAATACAATGGAATAGTATGAATGGATTTCAAAAACATGCTCAGTGAAAGAGACCAGACCCAAAAGTACACATATTGTGTGATTACATTTATATGAAGTTCAGGCATTATATGTTCATATGAACATCAGGTAAAACTAATCTATGGTGATAGAACACAGAAAAAGGATTATCTCTAGAAAGTTATCGAATAGAAGGGCATCAAGGGAGCATCTGGGAATGATGGAAATGTTCTATATCTTGATCTGGATGTTGACTATCCAGGTGTATATTTTAATCAAAACTCACCAAATATACAGTTGAAATTAATGCAGTTTACTTACCATATAGGTATTTCAGAACTTCAGAACAAAATAAACAAAATGCCCTTTTTAGGGGTTAGAATTCAAATAAAAATGCAAGCATGCACTTTAAGTGGCAAACAGATTATAGGTTTTTTTTTTTTAATTAAAAATACTTTGTTGCTAAAAAATGCTAGCAATCATCAGAGCCTTTAGCAAGTTACAATCTTTTTGCTCATGGAGGGCCTTGCCTCGATGTTTTTAAGTTCAGGAGTGCATGTATAGATGTGCTATACAGGTAAACTTGTGTCATGGGTTTGTTGTACAGATTATTTAATCACCTAGGTATTAAGCCTAGTACCCATTAGTTATTTTTCCTGATCCTCTCACTCCTCCCACCTTCCAATCTCTGTGTGTTGCTTCCCTCTACATGTCAATGTGTTCTCATCATTTATCTTCCACTTATAGGTGAGAACATGCAGTATTTGGTTTTCTGTCCCTTCATTAGTTTGCTAAGAATAATGACCTCCAGCTCCATACATGTCCCTGAAAAGGACACGATCTTGTTCTTTTTCGTGGCTGCATAGTATTCTGTAGTGTACATGTACTACTTTTTTTAAATCCAGTCTATCATTGATGGGCATTTAGGTTGATTCCATGTCTTTGCTACTGTGAATAGTGTGGCAATAAACATAAGGGTGCATGTATTTTTATAATAGAATGATTTATATTTCTTTGGATATATACCCAGTAATGGGATTGCTGGGTCGAGTGGCATTTCTGTCTTTAGGTGTTTAAGGAATTGCCACCTTGTCTCCACAATGGCTAAACTAATTTACATTCCCACCAACAGTGTATAAGCCTTCCTTTTTCTCCATAACCTCGCTAGCATCTGTTATTTTTTAGGTTTTTTAATAGTACCCATTCTATCTTACCAGTGTAAGATAGTATCTCATTGATTTTGATTTTCATTTCTGTAATGGTCAGTGATGTTGAGCTTGTTGGCTGTATGTATGTCTTCTGAGAAGTGTGTTCATGTCCTTTGCCCACTTTTTAATGCGATTGTTTGTTTTTTTCTTGTAAATCTGCTTAAGTTCATTATAGATGCTGGATATTAGAATTTTGTCAGATGCATAGTTTGCAAAAATTTTTCTTCCATGTTGTATGTTGTCTGTTTACTCTGTTGACATTTTTTTTCCTGTGCAAAAGCTCTTTAGTTTAATTAGATCCCATTTGTCAACTTTTGCTTTTCTTACAACTGCTTTTGGTATCTTCGTTATGAAATCTTTGCCTGTGTCTATGTCCTGAATGATATAGCCTGGATTGTCTTCCAGAGTTTTCATAGTTTTGGGTTTTACATTTAAGTCTTTAATCCATTTTGAGTTAATTTATATATATTGGTGTAAGGAAGGGGTCCAGTTTCAATCTTCTGGATATGGCTAGCCAGTTATCAAAGCACCATTTATTGAATAGGGAATCATTTGTGTATTGATTTTGTCAGGTTTGTTGAAGATCAGATGGTTGTAGGTGTGTGGTTTTATTTATGGGTTGTCTATTCTGCTCCATTGGTCTATGTGTCTATTTTTGTGCCAGTAACATGCTGTTTTGGTTATTGTAGCACTGGAGTATACTTTGAAGTGTGTAGCATGATATCTCAAGTTTTGTTCTTTTTGCTTAGGATTGTCTTGGGTATTTGGGTTCTTTTTTGGTTCCATAAGAATTTAAAAATAATTTTTTCTAGTTCTGTGAAGAATCTCAATGGTAGTTTAATAGGAATAGCATTGAATCTATAAATGGCTTTGGGCAGTATGGCCAAAGATATTGATTCTTTCTATCCATGAGCAAGAAATGTTTTTCCATTTGTTTGTGTCACCTCTGATTCCTTTGAGCAGTGGTTTGTAGGTCTCCTTGTAGAGGTCTTTCATCTCCCTTGTTAGCTGTATTTCTAGATATTTTATTCTTTTTGTGGCCATTGTGAATGGGAGATAGTTCCTGATTTGGCTCTCTGCTTGACTATTGTTGGTAAAAATATGGGCTTTTGATACATGCCCTGGTCTCTCCTTACCCAGGGCTCATTTTACTACTTCAAGCTGTTTTCTATCTCTTCCTCAAATGTTTGAGTGGTAGTGGACTAGATGAGACAACCTATGGATAATTAATCTGGAGAGACCTTACTATTTTTGGTTGGAGTTTCAGGCCACTCAGAGGGGTTTCGGCCATCCTGCCCCCCCTTTTTTTTACAGCTCTGAAGACCACCTGCACTCTCACTCTGGGTAATGAGTGGCTGAAAGATGTGCTGAACACAGCAAGGTGAAATATCTGAAGTCGAAAAACCTCAGACCACTGGAGTCAAGTATATCAACCCTCCACGCCACTTACCCTGGCTGGCCTCACACTCAGCTACATATGGAGGCAGAACTCTGACATCACACACACACACACACACACACACACACACACACTTGCCCAGTCAAATTCCTTTGGATATTGATATAAATCAACAGAATAAATCTTTCCTTTTGGACTTGCCTGATGCTCAACTCTGTATAAGGATCAATGGGGAACTTCAAACCTCACTTTTGTCACACTGACCTTTAAGCATGGTTATAAAGTCCTTTGAGATAATAGTTGAGACAACACCTCAAAAACTGGGATATGAGATGGAAAGTCATGTGAGCAGCAAATCGTTGTGCATATTAAGTGCTTGAGTAAGGTTTATTCAAACCAAAAAGAACCGAGAACTAGTTTCTCTGGCCAGTTTTTTTGTGAAGTACTTGGTAATAATGCTTTATTTCTGTCCTGCCACCTTCTGAGTATAACTCCAGCTGAGGTTCAAGCCAACATTTAAGTTAATTCCTCCACAGTAATATTGTCCAGCTGTTAAATCACCTCCAGCTTAGAGTCCTTCAAATTCTCAAGACATTGTGAAACAGAGACAAGCCATCTCCACTTTACCCTATTCCAATTCTTTGCCCACAGAAACCATGAACATGATAAAATGGTTGCTTTATATCTTTCTAGTTTTGAGGTGGTTTGTTAAGCGGCAATAGATAACTACCTCCTCCACTAACCTGAGGGCTCTTTGTATTCAGTGACTGTCAACTCTGTAACTTTGGTGCCTAGTGAAAGACCTGGCATACATTCATAGTTGGTAATGTTTGATGAACTAATTTGGATTGAAATGGTGTTGAATAGATAAATAAAAGGATGAGATAATGAATGAAGAAAACCATGCCAAGGGAGAGGCAAGCAGCAGAGCATAAGCAAAGCTCGTGATAGGGAGAGGCAGGACGTATGAGAGATATTTAGAAGTGCCCAGTCTCCTAGGGAAAGGCAGGTCTGAGAAATAGAGGATGGGTCAGACTGCCACAATAATTAAGTGTGCTGAATTAGGTTTGGGCAAGCACTTATGATGGGTAAGAGTAATAAGGTTGCATTGCGTATCCTACTAGAACTAGCAAACTTCAGGCCAAAAAATTCTGCAAGGGCTGAAGTGTCTCTGTGTAGAGGTGGGGCAAGAGGCTGGTCCTTATTTACTGAGACCTACACTGAGACTCTGATGGAAACTCATCTGGGTACCAGACAGGGCTCAGGGAACAAAGCAAATTCAAAGAGAGGCTCATATTATCTCAATGAGATGCTAACAGAAATTTTGTGCTGCCTCTTACACAACTCTGCTCTTCTTGCTATACAAAGATAATATATATGATTCTACCTCTGTGTCTTTCATCATGATCCCCCCAATCCAACCCCACTGTCACTGCTGTTGTTCAGATTTTTATCTTCTCTCACCTAACCTACTGTTACAGGAACTGCATTTTCCTAATTGAAAATCTACCTATCCACAGAATCTGACATGGAGGCTAACACTTGAATTGAAAAAAAGACAAAATATACAAAATTAGGATCGCTCTGGAAAATTCAGACTACATGAGGACATTCAATGTTTATATATATATCCTCAGCCAACACAGTATCCACCTTTCTTTATTTATTTGAATATTCATTTATTCATTTCTTCAACATAAATTTATTGATCATCTATTAACTTTCATGAGCTGTAATAGGAACTGGATGAGAAAGAATGAAGAAACAAAAAAGAAAAAAGTTGTAGGCTCTAAGGAATTGATAATTTCTCAGTGAGCATAGACATTTAAACATACGGTCTTTGTTCACATTTTAGTCTTGGTGCATTATTCAAGTGCAGGTAACCAATAGATATTTGGAAATGGAGAAGAGACTCTAGAGTAATACAGGACTAAAGGAAGAGAAGTGGGACTCTTTGAAAAGAAGTAAAAATTAATACTGTAGGAGTAATGGGAGGGCCAAGAAGAGAGTTTAGAGAAAAGACAGGGGCCGAGAAGAGAACTTTGAGGTGTGCCTACATTTTCAAAAAGGAAACTAGTAAAAGATAAAAGGTGCAGTCAGGAAAATTGGTGAATAAGGAGAGGGAAATGAACATTTATTGAGAATCTATCATGTACTTGGGATTTTGTTCTTTAAAAAAAAATAACTCTATGAGACAGGGATTTATCTGCCCCATTTTAGACATGAGGAAACTGATGTTCAGAGAGCCTTAGTGACTTGCCTGACATCACAGAATAAACAGTAGGGATTTAATACCCCTCTGTCTATTCTTAGAACTTATGTAGCTTTTAGCCTGCTGTTAGAAGGAAGCTCACCTTTCTGGGTTCAAAACCTTGATATGATATCCCAAAAACTCCATTAATTTGCTATCATACTCATTTCATTCTCTCTGGCTTCCTTGGCCCAAGCACTAAGAGGCTTATGAGTCAGGCATACTTATCCATATGTTAGTGAAATAACAGATTTAGGACCTAAATTTTATCCGGGGACCATAGGATCTAATTCTGTCTTTGAAAATGACCCTAGAAACCATCTTTCAGATCACCACACATATAATTGTATGTGTGTGTGTGTGTGTGTGTGTGTGTGCGTCTACATTTGTTTATGGTCACCAAGATGGTCATCTGCACCAGACAAACATGGAAATCTGGAATAAGAAAGAGAGAAACAAGAGAAATGTGCTAGAATAAGGGATCTACAAACCTACAAGTGTTTCCCTACTCAGAAGGCTTAGGGAAGAAGCAAGACTGTTGAACAGCATTTGGTGTCATGGAAGGAGCATTCAACTTGGAATCAAAATTCAAATGTTCATATCTTCTCTGTAATAAACTAGTGAACTGGGGTACATCTTGTGACTACCCTCACCTTCAGTTTTCTCCCTATAAAATAGGGGCAGGACAATTTATCTCCAGGGTTCCATATAAGGAAGACCCAATTTAAAAATTTTGTTCACATTTGTATGGGTTCCAGGTTCAGGGACCATAGGGAATTTTCAGCTTGTCTGGAATGCCTCAACCTCTTATGCTCTTGTTAAACAGTGAGGAGAATTTGGCTTAGATTTGTCTAAAAAACAAGAACATATCTGTCAGTTCAGACCCTTGCATAGTACCTGGCAGCCCCAATCCTCTCTACCACTGCTCTCCCAAACAGTTCCATTTCTACTCCAAAGCAATGTCTTAACATCAAGGCCTGGTAGGATCTGGTGCCCAGCTGCTTTTCCTCTGCCCAGCTTAGCCTCAATGCCCTCTAATCTCAGAGCTTCTGAAAGATGGTCTTTCAACTTCCACAAAGAAAACTACCTTCTGGAAATTATTGTGTCTGTTTTCTTTTCTTTTCTTCTTTCTTTTTTTCCCTTTGGCAGCAGTAGGGAAGAAAGGGAAGAGCCAAATGGAAGGAGTAGGGAAAATTTTCTCTGGGTAGTTATGAATTGCTTAAAGGTCTCAAAGAAGCTCATTGGTTATCACACTTGTTGCTAAGGCAAACATTCCTGGCTATGAAAAGACTTATGCAAAAGTATACATGTTTGAGATTAAGACTAAACAACAAATAATGTCAGATGGGGGCCTGTTTGTTCTCTAAAGTGAAGAGTAATCACTTGTTAGCTAATGCAAGGCATAATGCCTTGATTGCAGAGAATATTCAATTCTCAACAAATATCTTCTGAGTTTAGGCCCAGGTCTAGCTCCAGATCATGAGCCAGTCACTCTTACTCTTCGGGTCTCAGTCTTCTCATTTATACAATGAGATCTGAATCTTCTTTAGTGTTCCTTTTCAAACAAACATACCAGAGACATATGACAGATCTCTACTGTTAGAAGTCTCAGACACAATGAAGATTGTTGACAGTTTTGAGATATGAGATGTAGAGGAGTTAAAAGAACATGGACCTTTTAAGTACTTGGTCTTAGTTCTTACAATAGAAACTGAGTGACACTTCAATTGCTGCAAAGAGAATAAAATACCGACAAATACAGCTAACAAGGGATGTGAAGGACCTCTTTATGAAATACAAACCACTGCTCAAGGAAATAAGAAAGGACACAAACAAATGAAAAAACATTCCATCCTTAGGGATAGGAAGAATCAATATTGAGACAGTGGCCATACTGCCCAAAGTAATTCATAGATTCAACGTTATTCCCATGAAACTCCCATTGACATTCTTCACAGAATTAGAAAAATCTCCTTTAAAATTCATATAGTACCAAAAAAATGCCTGTATAGCCAAGACAATCTTAAGCAAAAGAACAAAGCTGGAAGCATCACACTACCTGTCTTCAAACTATACTACAAGGCTACAGTAACCAAAACAGCATGGTACTGGTACCAAAACAGACACATAAACCAATGGAACAGAATAGAGATCTCAGAAATAAGACCACACATCCACAACCATCTGATCTTCAATGAACCTGACAAAAATAAGCAATGGGAAAAGGATTCCCTATTTAATAAATGGTGTTGGGGAAATTGACTAACTATATGCAGAAAATTGAAACCGGACCCCTTCGTTACACCTTATACAAAAATTAACTCAAGATGGATTAAAGACTTGACTTAAATGTAAAAGTCAAAACCATAAAAACCATAGAAGAAGATGTAGGCAATATCATTCAGGACATAAGCATGGGCAAAGACTTCATGATGAAAACAGCAAAAGCAATATGACCAAAAACCAAAATTGACAAATGGGATCTAACTAAACTAAGGAGCTTCACAGCAAAAGAAACTATCATCAGAGTGAATGGGTAACCTACAGAATGGGAGAAAATTTTTGCAATCTACCCATCTGACAAAGGTCTAATACCCAGAATTTACAAGGAATTTAAAGAAATTTAAAAGAATCAAAAAAGAGCCTGCATAGCCAAGACAATCCTAAGGAAAACAAAACAAAACAAAAAAGCTGGAAGCATCACACTACCTGACTTCAAACTATACTACAAGGCTACAGTAATCAAAACAGCATGGTACTGGTACCAAAACAGAGATATAGATCAAGGGCACAGAACAGAGGCCTCAGAAACAACACCACACACCATCTGATCTTTGACAAACCTGAGAAAAAGAAGCAATGGGGAAAGGACTCCCTATTTTATAAATTGTGTTGGGAAAACTGGCTAGCCATATGCAGAGAGCTGAAACTGGATCCCTTCCTGACACCTTATACAAAAAGTAACTCCAATGGATTAAAGATTTGAACATAAGACCTAACACCATACAAACCCTAGAAGAAAATCTAGTCAATACCATTCAGGACATAGGCGTGGGCCAGGACCTCATGACTAAAATGCCAAAAGCAATGGCAATAAAAGCCAAAATAGACAAATGGGATCTAATTAAACTTAAGAGCTTCTGCACAACAAAAGAAACTATCATTAGAGTGAACTGGCAACCAACAGAATGTGGAAAAAAAATTTTGCAATCTACCCATCTGACAAAGGGCTAATGTCCAGAATCTATAAAGAACTTAAACAAATTTATAAGAAAAAAACAAACAATCCATGGAAAAGTAGCCGAAGGATACGAACACACACTTTTCAAAAGAAGACATTTGTGCAGCCAACAAACACATGAAAAAATGCCCATCATCACTGGTCATTAGAGAAATGCAAATTAAAACCATATTGAGATACCTTCTCATGCCAGTCAGAATGGTGATCATTAAAAAATCAGGAGAAAACAGATTCTGGAGAGGATGTGGAAAAATAGGAAAACTTTTACACTGTTGGTGCAAGTGTAAATTAGCTCAACCATTGTGAAAGACAGTATGGTGATTCCTCAAGAATCTAGAACTAGAAATATCATTTGACCCAGGAATCCCATTACTGGGTATATACCCAAAGGATTATAAATCATTCTATCATAAAGACACATGCACACGTCTGTTTATTGAGGCACTGTTCACAATAGCAAAGACTTGGAACCAACCCAAATACCCATCAGTGATAGACTGGATAAAGAAAATGTGGCATATATACACCATGGAATACTATGCAGCCATAAAAAAGGATGAGTTCATGTCCTTTGCAGGGACATGGATGAAGCTGGAAACCATCATTCTCAGCAAACTGACACAAGAACAGAAAACCAAACACCACATGTTCTCACTCATAAGTGGGAGTTGAACAATGAGAACACATGAACGCAGGGAGGGGAGCATCACACACCGGGGCCTGTCAGGGTGTGGGGAGCTATGAGAGGAATAGCAGGGGGTGGGGGGATTGGGGATGGCTAATATTAGGAGAAATACCTAATATAGATGATGGTGTGATGGATGTAGCAAACCACCATGGCACATGTATATCTATGTAATGAACCTGCACGTTCTGCACATGTACCCCAGAACTTAAAGTATAATAAATAAATTTACAAAAATTAAAATCAAAACAATAGCTGGGTGTGATGAGCATTTTCCTGTAGGCCTAGCTCTTCAGGAGGCTGAGGCAGGAGGCTCGCTTGTGTCAAGAAGGTGCAGTGAGCCATCATAGTGCCATTGTACTTTAGCCTGGGAGACAGAGGGACTCCTCTCACGGACAAATGGAAGGAAGGAAGGAAGGAAGAAAGGAAGGAAGAAGATTGCTACCACCACTCTGATTAGTCAGAACCCATAAACATTGAGGCAAGCCCCTCCACCAGCAAAAGATTAACTTGCTGAAGGCTCAGATGATTAGCATTTTTCGGCAATAGAGCATTTTTAAATTAAGGTAGATGTATTTTTTAAAAAACAAAATGCTATTGCACACTTAATAGACTATAATGTAAATATAACTTTTTTTCTTTTCTTTTCTTTTTTTGAGACGGAGTCTCGCTCTGTCCCCAGGCTGGAGTGCAGTGGCACAATCTCCGCTCACTGCAACCTCCACCTCCCAGGTTCAAGCGATTCTCCTGCCTCAGCCTCCTGAGTAGCTGGGACGGATAGGCGCGCCACCCCTCCCATCTAATTTTTTGTATTTACTAAACATACAAAAAGATGGGTTTCACCATGTTGACTAGGATGGTCTAGATCTCTTGACCTTGTGATCCGCCCGCCTTGGTCTCCCAAAGTGCTGGGATTACAAGTGTGAGCGACTGTGCCAGGCCATAAATATAACTTGTATGTTAACTAGGAAACAAAGAAAATTGTGAGTCACTTTATTGCAATATTGGTTTATGGTGGTTGTCTGGAACCAAACCTAGAGTATCTCTGAAGTATGCCTGTATCTCCAATTCTAATCTATTATCACATGGCTCATTCTAGTCTTCTTTCTTGTCTGTTCCTTTCCATTCTAAGAGTTAAAAATCTGGGAATCTCCTACTTTTCACCTCAGAAAGTTACAAATGTAAAAGGAGAAATAAGTTTGTTTTGAGAGGAAATCACTTATCCAAATAACCATGTCATTCTGTTTTGTTCATAAGATCAAAGGCTCTATAAATAAAGAACTTTAAAGCAAAACCAAATTCACCCAGATTTAAAGTGAGCTAAAGCTTTGCTTGCAACACTTTTCAGGTTATGTCACACAAAGTAAAACAGTACTGTTTGTACAGCCCACTGAGATAAAACGGAAAAGGTTGCTCATTGGTGGAGGCGATGGTCAAGGGACTTGGGAATCTGTCCGGAATGCTGAGAGACCAACACCTCCACTAACATGCAGCGATTCGCATCATCAGCGAAGTACTGAACTGAAGCAACAAGGCTCTAACAACTCCAGGGATTTCTGGAATTGTATATCATATACTATTTCTAAACTATAAAAAGTAAAATAAGGTCTGAGGTTAAAAAAATGGATCACAATACATATCAATTGCCAAGCAATGTAAAGGGTTCACTTTTGAAGTGGTCTGTAACTAAACCCACAATACCTTTTAAGTAGCTTATATACTAAAATCCATCAGATTTCCTCTTTAAATGGATGTGAATTATAACTCAATAAAGGTGTTACCAAAAAAAAAAAGAAAGAAAATAAACAACCTCATCAAAAAGTGGGCAAAGGACATGAACAGACACTTCTCAAAAGAAGATATTTATGCAGCCAACAAACATGTGAAAAAAAGCTCAACATCACTGATCATTAGAGAAATGCAAATCAAAACCTCAACAGGATATCATCTCACACCAGTCAGAATCATGGAATCATGATTATTAAAAAGTCAAGAAACAACAGATGCTGGTGAGGCTGTGGAGAAATAGGAATGCTTTTACACTGTTGGTAAGAATGTAAATTAGTTCAACCATTGTGGAAGACAGTGTGACAATTCCTCAAGGATTTCAAACCAGAAATACCATTTGGCTCAACAATCCCATTACTGGGTATATACCCAAAGGAACAGAAACCATTCTATTTTAAAGATACAGGCACACATATGATTATTGCAGCACTATTCACAATAGCAAAGACACAGAATCAACCCAAATGCCCACCAATGGTAGCCTGGATAAAGAAAATGGGGTACATATATAATATGAAATACTATTCAGCCATTAAAAAAACATGAGATAATGTCCTTTGCAGGGACATGGATGAAGCTGAAATCCATCATCCTTAGCAAACTCACACAGGAAAAGAAAACCAAACACCGCGTGTTCTCACTCATAAGTGGGAGCTGAACAATGAGAACACATGCACACAAGGAGGGAAACAACACACACTGGGGCCTGTTGTGAGGGTGAGGGAGAGAGAGCATCAGGGTAAATAGCTAATACATGCTGGGCTTAATACTTAGGTGATGGGTTGATAGATGCAGCAAACTACCTGCACGTTCTGCACATGTATCCCGGAATTTAAAATATAATAATTAAAAAAAAACTGGACGATTGAAGAAAAAAAACACTTTATTTCTCATAGTTTTCTTGTCTTCATTTGTAGAACAAAGACTAGATAATCCTTAAAGTCTCTTCCAACCTAGAATCTCTACAAATTCATAAACTTCCAATAACAAAGACCCTGTTTCAGGTGACAAGGGGGCATAATTAAATAAGACACAATTCTTGCTCCTAAGCAACTTTGCATCTAGTAGGGAAAGTAGTCATGTATTGTAATTGCCCCTCTTATCTCCTCTAGAATCCTTGGCCCAATTCACAAATCCTTGGCCCACTCTCCAATTCAAAAATCCCTTATAATGCCGCATATTCTACTGGATTGAGTCAATACTTATTGACATGCTAAGTATTTGATAGAGCAGTTTTCTGAAGGTATACTCTCTGTCTTCTTATATTAACTCTCTTTTTTTCGGCATTCCAGTATGGCTCCAATCTAGCTTCCTCAATCTTTGATGTGCCTTTGTTATCACATAACATGTGCACAACCAATGTGGTGTTACATATCTGTCATTCTCTAGTTTGACACTTAGATCCTGGATAGCCAGAACTTAGTATTGACCATTTATGAGCCCTTCACATGGAAATTGATATAAAATAAGCAACCAGTATATGCTAAACAAAATAGTAAATAAGTAAATAAATGAAACAAATCTAACATAAGGTACAAAGTGATCAATGCCATAAGTGAAAGGCACAGATAACGCACAGAAGAGTCTGAAGCATCTGATAATTTGTGACTAGAGGAATTAGTAAAGCTTCTATGGAAACAATGCTGTGTGACAAAGTCATTAAAAATAATCAGGGTTTCATCTCATGGAAAATTCCAATGGAGGGAGCCAAGTCAAGTCAAAAGAACTATGCAGGGGGATATGTTCAGAGACCGGGGAACAGTCCAGCCTGGCTGCTCCAGGGAGGTTGATGAAAGGGCAAAGGGGTACACTGGTAAAGTTTGTTGGGACCAGATTATAATAAACCTTTAAAACCAGGCTGAAGGTTTTGAATTTTCTTTAGGAGTCAATGAAGAGCACCAGGCGGCTTCTGAGCTGGCAAACACTGTCATCCCAGGTGTGCTTGATGGAAAGAAGTAAAAAAGTAGTGCCCAGGAGGGTCTTAGAGTTTGTGTAGCGACACAAGACAGTCTGACAGGCAAGAAGACAGACTCCAGACTCTGCTGTGGGATAGAAGGAGTATGACATTCCAGCATGTTTATGAGAACTCAAACACATTGTAACTTGGTGATAGATGCTAACAATCTCATGAAGAGCAGCTTTATTCTAACAAAAATGAATCATTCTTACCATTTATGAATGCTAGGCAGCTGTGGCTCATATATATATGTCAGTCATCTGGGGTGTGACATACCAAACCTAACAGGGGATTCACAGTTCCGACTGAGCACCATCAGGACTGGCTGCTGTGTGACCTGGCCCATCCAGTTGTGGGCTGTTCCCTTTGCTACTGGGGAACATTTCCTTGGGTAACATTGCCCTCTAGTGGTTTTTGTTTCCTACAACCAGAGGTACACAACCCCAACCTTAAACATTCCCTTTCTCAGGGATTGCAATTTTCTTTTCTGTCTCTCTTTGTTTCCTGTTTCATCTTTACCGTCTCTTCTTTCTCCCTCCCTTATTCCATGGTGGAGTAGAGGGAGTGAAGCAGACAGGCCTAGAGAGAATTAGCCCAATGTTACAGATAAGGAAACAGCCTTAGAAATGTGAAGTTAATTTGCTCTACACATTCAGCTACAAAGCCTCTTAACTACAAAGTGACTGGATTTGAATTCAAACCGTATGTCTGAAGTTGGAATTCTGTTTTTTTCCCAATTCAGTTTCCCCCCTCCTTCCTTTCTGCTCTCCCTTCTTCCGTCTCTCCCTTTTCATTCACCCTCCCTTCCGTAAATGCCAGTTGACCATTCTGTGCCAGGAATAGTGTTAAGACATAAAAATAAATAAATACTGTCTTAGAGGGAGCGCCCAGTCTCTTATGACAGACAGACAAAAATAATTATAACCCAATGTGATTATATTGTTGATAGAGTTACACTGGATGTGCTGGGTCATCAAGGATATAAGGGTAATTGACCTGTCAGAGAAAAGGGAGAAGGGAAGATGATTTCAGGCCAAGGGACCAGTCAGCAGTAAGTCTGGGGAAAACAATAAAGCATTTTCAGAAAAAGAGTAAGGGGGTAAAAGAGTTGGGGGAGTGCGGCCTGGAGACAGATTGTGGCAGCCTTTGTGTGCCTGGCAGAGTACTCTGAACTTTAACCTCTTTCTCTCTTTTTGCACAATTTCTGAAGCTTATAAGTAAATACATTTTCTAGGCTATTGCCACACCCCCACACACTAAGTCGTTTAGTTTATTTGTTAAGCATGCCAAAAAATAACAAAGTATAATGTGAGCTCAGGATCCAATGCGAACCAAACCCTGGTTTCCTGCCTTCTAGGCCTTCGGATGATAAAAATGAGAAGGGGGGAAATGTGGAGAAATTAACTGAAAAATAATGGAACAGATTCCAGACATCTGGATCAGCCTCAAACAAATCAATATGCAAACTATATCCTGTTTGCTCTGGCTTTCTCTTTACCTACTGACCTAGAGACTGGGTGGGAAGCAAATGTTTGTTTATCAAAGTATATTTATCTGCTGACCTCCAGAATATTTTCAGGGATGGTTGTTGTTCCATTAAAAACATGCAGATCACAATACATTGGCTTCAAACCACACAGGAATTCTCATAATACTTCCAAATAGTGCTCCTTCTTTCCCCACATCTTATTTGGGTGCGTGTGTTAATAATTATCAACCTTCTAACTTCACTTCCTCTAATGTATAAGGCTTCCCGTGAACAGTGCCCTCTCACAAGCACTGGGTTCTTCAGCAACCCTAGGAGAGAAGTAAAGAGGTGAATTCAGGTCCTCATTTTTCAGAAGAGGAAACAAAGGTTCGGAGATGACATTGCCCCCAACTAGGGGAAGGAGACAGAGTAATATTCCAAGTTCAGTGCTTTTGCTACTCATCCAGATCCTGTTAGGAAATGTGTTTAAAGAAGCACTAAAGCCGCAAGCTTAGTGAAGGCTCATTGACAACACTTTAATTAACATACCACATGATTGATTTCCATTTCCTGCACATTTTCTCCAGACTCAGGGTCCTGAGACCTAGAGGAGTCACACTGAGCCATTGCTCTGGTCAGTGTGACATGTTTCCATTCTGAACCAAATTTTCAATAAAGATTCTTTGTTTTTTCTTTCAGACAGTGTCTCACTCCCTCACCTAGGTTGGAATGCAGTGGTGCGATCTGGGCTCACTGCAACTTCTGCCTCCTAGGTTTGAGCAATTCTCCTGCTTCCACCTCCCAAGTAGCTGGGACTACAGGCCTGCACCACCATGCCTGGCTAATTTTGGTATTTTTAGTAGAGACACGGTTTTGCCATGTTAGCCAGAATGGTCTCGAACTCTTGACCTCAAGTGATCCTCCCGCCTCAGCCTCCCAAAGTGTTGAGATTACAGGCATAAGCCACTGCATCCAGCCAAAGGTCATTCTTACCCTACAAAATAGGATTCTTTGGGAATAGAAAGAACCCTTGGAAATGCATGGCAAGTTGAACAGCATTTATGCTTATGGATTCAGGAACTGGAAATATACCAAATAATTAGTGTAGTTTTTCTTACCAGATAAAACAGCCCTTGCAGCTTCTTCTGCCTTTAGCTGTTTTTCTGTGATAACTGCCTTTCTCTTTGTCTGATGTCAGGGAATGAGCCTCAATTATATATATTTTAACAGATGAGGAAACTGAGGCCCAAAGAAGTTAAATTACTTGCACAGGATCATATGGTTTGTAAGTGGCAGATATGAACCCAGACAGTCTGATTTTAGAGCCATTTGTCTTGCTTTTAATTTCAGCATTCAGGGCCTTTCACTCCTTACACTTTGCCCCAGTTACCCTAGGGAACTAGATTTATTCCATTCCTTATCCCTTTGCTTAAGCTGCAACCCCACCCTACTCCCATTCTTTTTCTACTTCTCTGCACCTTTACAGCTATTTGGAGGTTTAATTCTGAATTCTCCACAGTGTTTTTTCTATATACTCCAGAACACCTGACAGTTTGATCATGGTTAGCATGGAATGTTAGAATGCCTTTTCATTTTCTCTTGTTATTCAGGGATAAATATCTTTTCAATTATATTTTCACTGTTTCAAGAGCAGAGGGACTTCTTTGGTGGCACTCACATAGCTTTAATGCAATACCTAGGCACATATTTCTAATGTATCCATTTTCCAAATGTAAATAAATACTGGTTTGACAACAGGTCAGATGACCTGAATCTGGAATAAATGATCCCAATCCACGGGGTGGACTTTGGCTTGTGTAACAAACACTGGCTCAATTAAATAATTATTTGCCTTATCAGTTAATCACCTCAAGCTTACCAGAATGTTATCAGCATATTGACCTACAGTATTAAGTACCTACTACGTGCCAAACACTGTACTGGGCAATATTAACAGTCCTTTTTATCAAACCCTCACACCATCCCTGAGAATGAATTCCCACTTACAAAATTAGATAGTTCTTCTGACTTGCATGCAAAAGCACTGTTACATGTCAGGACACTTTCCATGGGAAAGGCTCTCACCAGGGTCAATCTTTGATGGGAGGTCTCTAAAACAGAAGAGTTGAATTCTCTTAGTATGGAAGGGCAAGAGTTCTATGCTTATCTCCTTCTAAACGGTTGCAGGTTAAGTTGGTGCTTTATTACAAATTAGGACTAAGGTTGGAAGAGGACTGTTAGCAGAGTCATTAAACTAGCAAAAGGGCCTGAGGTTTTTTTTGTGTGTGTGCTTTAGAGAGAGAGAGGGATAAAGAGAAGGATAGATAGAAAGGTGTAATTTAACTTATTTAAAGACTCTTTTGAAGGAAATTATTTAGGAATCATATCTAGACAGATAGGTAAATGATAGATAGATGATAGATAGATAGATGATAGATAAAGATATTTTAATGGATCACATTAAATGTTCTGATGAGTGGCGAAGTGTGGTATAACTGTAAGAGATATTATGCAGACATTAAAAGTCATGGTTTCAAAGAATATTTAGAAACATGAGGAAATATCCATTTTATGGTATTAAGCGAATAAAGGAGAACACAAAATAGTATGAAAAGTGTGATCTCAATTAGGATGAAACAAAATACACACACACACTCAGAAAAAGGTCTAAAAAGAAAAGCGTCAAAAATATTAACTGTGATTGCCTCTGGGATATAGGATTATAATGGATTGTTTTCCTTTACATATATTTTGCTCCCTACCCTTTCAAAGTTTTCTGCTCCCAGCAAGTTTTAATTCTGTAATAGCAAGGGAAAAGAAAATTATTTTTTAAAAAAGAAAGGTTTGTGTGACGTTTGCCTGGGAGTAAGGGTAGAAAAATATCAGTGGTGAATAAAGAAAATAGGATGGTTCCTGGGGCTAGGAAACAGGGAACTGGAAGAGAAGGAGTAAGTTAGAGTAACACACTGAAAGCTAGAAGTAGCTATTTAGAAGACTCGGGGCTTCTTTGTTGCTTTTCAGAGGAATTTAGAATCTGTAGTGGGTGTATTGGAAATTATGTTTCTGTGTTTGCATGTTCTGTTAACAGTGGGGTTGAGGAGAGAGGGAATGGGTGTCTGGGTAAGGTGATTGCAGTGGAAAGTACACTGAAGGAGCCTCAAGCACAAGTTCAACTTTAGGGCAGGGATTTGGATGTAGTCCTGCCACTCCCACTCCAATCTCCATGCTCTCTACAGGACCTGACAAAATAAGCTGTTCGGTGTTCGTTGACCAGAACTTTGAGTGGCACAGAGACAAAGGCCCTTCTCCCTGGAGGTTTCCATCTAGCTGTCTAGGATTTTCCTCTGCTTCACTTTGTGTGTGTGATGGGGTGGTGGTGGTGCTGTTTCCTTATTTATGCACACTCAGTGATAATCATGCCTTTTACCTTGTTATAATTTTTATTATAAAGATATTACATATTTATTACAGAAAAATGCAAAAATACAGGTAAGCAAACAAAAAAATAAAATTATCTACAATTCTACCATCACAACCTAAAGATAACCCTATAAACATTTTGGTGTATGTTCCTTCAGACATTTTTCAGTGAGTATATTTATTTCTTATTAGAAAAATTTTCTACCAACAAGTTTTTACTCTTGAAATGTGTATATTTATTCCTCTAATATGATCATGCTGTTTTGTAACCTATTTCTTTTCCTTAGCAATTTAGTATAAACATCTTTCCTGGTTATTTAATGTTTTAATTTTTTGATCTTTTAAAAGTCATTTCTAGTACTCAAATAATACATTATCCTTGAAAAACTTGAAGTATAGAAAACGTACGGATAAGATTAATGTCATTTTTAATCACCTGTCATACTCCCATTTCAATCCTAGTCCCCTCCCTATTTCTGAGAAATAACCATTATTATCATCTGTCATGTATTCTTATATGTTGTTCTCTAAAGATTTCCATACACATGTATGCATTCATAGGAGATCTATGACATTATTTTGGGTGGTAGGTATGGCGTTTATTTTCTATGCAGATGGTATCATAATGTACATATTAATCTGAAACTTGCTTTTTTTATTCAATAACATGAATATCTAGATATATGTCATTCTATTTAACCAAGGAATAGCATTGTGTAGTACAGATAAATCATTATCATGTCACTATTGATGTAGATTTAAGTCATATCCAATTTTTCACTATTAAAAATAGCATTGGAATAAATATTCTTGTCATGACTCCTTGTGGATATGACTGGGAATGTTCCTTTAGTACAGACATTAAGGAGAAAAATTAGTAGGTCATAGGTTGTATATTTTTTATTATATTGCTTTAAAAATCTTTAGTTATGTATTTTACTTAAACCAACATATTCAAAATACCATTTCAACTGATAATTAATATAAGAAATGAAATAAATTTTTGTATTAAATGTTAAATTTCAAATATGTTTTAAAAGTACAAAATTTTATAATGAATCCAGATGTGCACTAAAAATCAGCTTCAATAATTATCAATACATAGCCAGTCTTGTTTCATTTATACTCCATTTACACTCCCTTTGGAGCACATTGAATTACCCTGAAGCAAGTTATATCATTTGGATGCACATTTTAACACTTGGTATATCCTGAAAAAGTGTTTCCAAAATGGTTGTGCCAATTTATACTTTCATCAGCAGTGTTTCAGATTACCTATTTTCCATACCTTTGCCAAACTTAAAACTATCAAACTTTAAATTTTTTGCTAATCAGAAAGAGTATTTTATTTTTTCAATTTGCATTTCTCCGACTACTAGTGAAATTGGGCATCTTTTTATATCCTTAACAACTATTTGTATTTCCCCTTCTGCAAACTGCCTGTTCAAATCCTTTGCCCATTTTTCCACTTTGGTTATCTTTTTTGCCCATTTTTCTACCTTGTTGTTGTTTTTAATCACATAAGATGTTTATAAATGAAATGCCACTAAGTAAATAGGCACAGTGTTAGCTTGTCTTAACATTCTGAATGTTATTAAGAAACTGGGCTTTACTTAGCATCCACTTTATTTATATATTTGTTGAGTACCTGGTACCTGCCAAACTCCTGAGGATACAATGTTGAGCAAAAGAGAGATAGTTCCTGTCCCACTGAAACTGATAA
Organism: Aotus nancymaae; assembly: GCF_030222135.1. Lineage (NCBI taxonomy): Eukaryota > Metazoa > Chordata > Mammalia > Primates > Aotidae > Aotus > Aotus nancymaae. Next base: position 3,387,419 of record NW_026988488.1, read on the forward strand.
TCAGTCAAGTCAGCAAGATGAACATTAATTAAACAATCACACATATAAATACATAATTACAAATAGTTATAAGTGTTGTAAAAGAAAAGTACCTTGATCAAAAACCTTGAGGTAGCCAGGTTGCTGGATCATTGGGTATACTGGAATAGAGAAAGAGTGAGTAGCAAATGCTTTTATTCAAAGGGCCATAGCCAGTAAGAAAGGATCTCATCTACTAAAGATACTCCTTCCCTAAGGAATATTAGCTTTAGGATCACAATCTGCTTGTAAGATAATATTTTATGAAATGGAATAAGCTATAAAAACACTGGCCAAACATTTCAATATTAATCTCTGGCCAAAAATGCAGAGGTAGAGACTATCCTCTGTATCCCCAATGGCTCATAAGCCCAGTGCCAGAATTCCTCTGGGAAAGCCACAAGAAACGTGATGGATAGGCCAAGTGTCTTATAAAGAAACATGGAAAGCTATGACTTGGGCAAGTCTAGTGGGACTGTGCACTCCATTAGAGCATTATCAACACCAGCAAGAGCAGCAAAAGCAACATTAGCAACATCAAAACTAGAACAATGGCAAGAGTATCAAGGTCCAGAAGAACAAAAGCAGCAACATAAACAAGAGTGAGACTAACATCAACCACATCAACAGGCAGTATCAGAAGAGAGAATAATACAGACAACACCTCAGACATTTTGTACCTACTCTTTCAGTAAGAGAGTAACACCATGCTCAAGAATGCTCACCACCTCAGAATTCTCCAGAAACCACCTCCAACCTCAAGAGATGTATTAACAGAATAGAGAATAAAGTGTGGTCTTAGAGTGTCATCCATCAAATTCTAATTGATTCACTGGAGAGACATCACCCACCATGAAAAATACCACAATACTGAGCAAGAACTGCTTCAAATAATTATATAAGGACAGATCCACATAATTTGGGGAAGTGGTCCAGTTAATCTATTTTATAACTGCACGTTTCCACCTTTTCCATGATTGAGTATGAGATCTCCATCTAGACTTGGAACCTAGGAAAGCCTTACTAAGGCCAAAAAGAGTTTGGGGTTCAAGTTGCTACTTACAGGGCTTTATAACTAAACAGAATGGCCTTTACTTGAATTGACTAATTAGTTTAAGATCCCAAAGCTAGAGAGGCATGAGAACACAAGATCCAGAACTCATGGCTCCTGATATGGCTCAAGACTGGGTGACAAACAGGGTTGAGCTGTGATGACCATAGAGGCTAGGGCTGCTCCAGAAGGAGGTTTGAACACACAGCCATCTCTAGGGAAATGTGGGGGCTGGGGCTGTCTCACTTTGTCAGTATTCTTGTCAGAGTGTTTCCTATAAGGGAAAACATCCTATCTGTGATCTGACCAATGTTAAGTAGAACAGGATTGTCACCTCCCTGGTTCTGAACACTGCATTTTTAGGATTACTGTTAAAGATAGCATTAGGTTTTGGCCACCCTACCTCATAACTGACACATATTGAGCTCCCTGTCCTCCCAAATCCCTAGGCTGTACTACATTTACTGCTTCTAAGCCACATCTTCTTCATCCTCTGTGTGTGCGTGTATGTGTGTGTGTGTGTGCGTGTGTGTGTGTCTGCGTGTGTGTGTATGTGCATGCATGTGTGTGTGTGTGTGTGTAGCAAGTTTGGGGAATAAAGAAGGAGAGAACCAGGAAGAATTCAGAGCTGAGTAAGAATTTCTGATCCATAGTGGTTCCAACAAATTAGTCAAGTGTTTTTTTACCAAGAGATAACTACAGGTAGGGAGTAGCCCTCAGAGGGAGATCACCATAAGTTCAAGATCTGAATTCAACTTGGTGAGACCAGAAAGTTAATTATCACCTCATCTAGAGTTGGTCAGGCACCGGGACACTAATTTCCATCCTCCAGAAACAAAGTTGAATTTCCCACACCTGCTATTCATCCAAGCTGCCCTGTCCTAGGGTGAGTTTGCTCAGATGTCAGACTTGAGAGCATAGGAGTGTTTGAGGAACAGAAGAGTAAGGCAAAACGGCTTGGATGGCATTCTGGAACATTTTCTTAAAGCTAGGTTAGCTGGATGAATTAACTTTCAGGGGACTTCTGTCTATGTGAAGCAGGTTGACCCATAGACTCAGTGGTCCCTCTCTTTGGCTAGTGTCAGAACCACATTCACACATTCTTTTGCTTTTGACTCCTCTTTCTCTAACCTCCATGGAGACACCTCCACCCACCAGCCAGCCAACCACTCTCCTGTTATGACAACACAACAGTAACCTCTGCCAAGTTACAACATAATTGAGTATGTTACTGTTTTCTGTGCACCAAATTCCATTCCTCCTATGTCTTACTAAAGATTGGAATTGGGACATAACCTGGTCCCTTAATGGAGACTTGAGACATATCCAATTCCCATCACGTTAGTAATAAGCATCCAAATTCTTTCTAAGGCTCAACTCTTTCTGGAAAGGGCTGAGCTCATAGGTTCCTTGTTGATTTTGTTTTGGTCAGTTTCCAAGAGCAATTTGGTCTAACTTAGTCTTTCCATGAGCAAGTAGAGGAGCTGGGTTTGGATGGAGGGTGTGCCCCTTGTGGAATCTGGCACATTATCACAATAACTATCCAGTGCTCAACTCCCACAGAAGTGAAAATAATCAACTCTTACATATCATTTCATGTAGTCACCATAAGATATCAGGGATATATATATATATAGTCACCCTGTTCACGAATAATAATAAAACCAATGTTCAGAGAGATAAAGGACCTTGTTTAAGAGTTACATGACTAGTTATGAGCAAAGCTGAATCCAGGTCTCTTGATCACAAATCCAGAACTTTTCTGCATTTTCCTGCGTCTTTACCTAAAAGTTGGTAGGAACTCCCATCAATGCTACTACTGCCAGGGCTTTCCTGTTTCTGACCATTTCTGGGGACCTCACAGAAGAGGAAAACCTGCCAGTACCAAAATCACTTGCCAGCTTTTTCAGACGTAAAGTAGAAGACATAGGAAGCTGGCTTCGCTGCTCAAGCTCTGCTTCCCATGAAGTGACCTAGTCATAGTGGTTAAAGAGAAGGAGAGAGACCATACTAGACTACTAAGATGATCTTCCTTGACCAAGAACCCATGATGGTCTAAAAGGAGCATCAGTAAACAGTGAACTTAAGAAATTGTCTTTGTGTGTATTACTTTGCTAGGGCTACAATGACAAAATGCCACATTCTGGGTGGCTTAAATAACAGAAATTTATTTTCTCACAGTTCTGCAGGGCAGATGTCCAAGATTAGGTGTCAGCAAGTTTGTTTTTTTCTGAGACCTCTCTCCTTGGCTTACAGATGGCTGCCTTCTTGCAGTGTTCTCAAATGGTCTGCTTTGTGCCTGTGCATCCTTGGCCTCTTTTTGTGCCCCAATATTCCCTTGTTATAAAGATAATAGTCACATTGCATTAGAGACTACCCTAACAACTTCATATTAACTTAATAACCTCTTTAAAGGCCATGTCTCCAAATACAGTGACATTCTGATGTACTGGGGATTAGGGCTTCAACATATGAATTTGGGCAGGGGAACACTGCCCTTTGTTTCTTATCACATGGGCTGAAACTAATTAACCTTTTAGGCTTAAATAAATAGAGAACAGCTGGATAAAGAGACAAATAAGATACTTTTGAGGTGAAGGTGATTGTATAATATTAATTGCCATCTAGTACTTGCATCTCTTCTCTATCCACACCCCACACTGTGTCAGCTCCCTCATCTCTGGCAGGTCTAGAATTTTTTGGTTTCTTGGTAAACACCCATTGTCTGCTTGCTAGCAGAGTCTTTGTTTTTCTGCTAAACTGGAACTTTTCATCTTTTTGGCTAATATCTGTTCTCTTTAGAAAAGTTTGGGCTCTGGACGTTCTAGAGACAAGGATGCAAAACACAAATTTTGACTATATCTACAGATCTTTAATCCAAAAATGGACAAGTTTTGTCTTTAAGCAATGGCAGCAATAAATATGGTGAACATAGATATCAGATTTCCCAGCATAGTCCAGGTTCAAATACTTGGTCTCATTGCTTCTGTAACTGCATGCACAATTTGTTAGACTGCTTGTTCTAATGTGGGTCCAGAAAATATACTTTGGAGTGTGCTGAATGGGTTTAAGTATTCCCATCAATAACTTTCCATTGTTTTGGAGACAAATTCTAAACTCACCATAGAATTCAAAGTCCTCAGTAATGCAGACTTCCACATCTACACAGCTTCATCTCCTACCACTATTCTAGATAAGTCATGTACTCAAATCATACAGAATTTTAGTCACTAAACTTGCCTGTCTGTTTTATATATTCATGCTTTTGCACATGCTATGTTGGGACACTCTTCTAGAACACCTATGATGCTCTTTACACTGTTACTTGTAAACTGCCTGCTATAACGTTTTTTATTCTTCAAATCTCAGTTCACATCTCCTCTGTGAAACTGTTCCTGACCTCCATAGAAAGTCAATCACTCCTTCCATTTTGCCACTGTAGCTTATATATACTATATTACGTATTATACTCGAACATGTTATAATGTTGAACACATTGGGCTAACTGGAACACCGTTTTATTTGTCTATCTTCCCCAGTACATAGGGACCTGACTTACCGTAAATGCCCATGTGTTTGTTAAATGAATGAAAGAAAGAATAGGAAAAGGGCATTGCCAAGGATGAGCATCTACATCTCTCCATGTTTCAACATAATTAACGTAATTTCTTTTTCTTTTTCTTTTTTTTTTTGAAGCAGCATTTTACTCTGTTGCCCAGGCCAGAGTACAGTTGTGTGATCTTGGCTCACTGCAGCCTTGACCTCCCAGGATCAAGTGATTCATCCTCTCACCTCAGCCTCCTGAGTAGCTGGGACTATAGGCATGCACCGCCATGTCTTGCTAACTTTTGTATTTTTTGTAGAGATGGAGTTTCACCCTGTTGCCCAAGGTGAAATTTCTTATGATTAAGATGATGAGGTGGGAGTGAGGTGGCTAGCATCTGGTTTATATAGCTCAGACTAGGTTTCTAGCTTGTTTACTGGTTATGGGACCTGATCTGATCTAACCAAATTTCCAGTGCTGGGGCCCAAAAAGATCAATCCCACTTGTCAGATTAACCTAAACCCTGAAAGGTATAAGTAGTTGTGGGAGGGCAGGATGACCTGACAGACATGTTCCTGGCAGACCAGTTATCATGTTGAGGTGCCTAGAGAACCTGGTTCCTCCCACTCCTATAACCACCCTAGGGTCCCTGAGGAAACTATGGGAGACCAGAACATTGCTACATTGATGGAGAAATGTCAGCCTGGAAATTGCCACACAGAGACTTCGGGGAGACAGTACGGGAGTGGGGTAGGGGACAGAATGGTACAGAGAAGGTGATGCAAAAACCAACTGTCATTCTTGAGCAACTGAGGAGGTATGGGCTAGAAGTCCAGACTGTTGCTGCTGGCACTTCCCATTCACAATGACTCTGCAGTCCAGAAGCTGGGGAGGCAGTTACAGAGGCCACCTCAGGCCAAGCCTGGGGTAGGGGTGGTGGCAGATAAGCCACCCACCCATGAGTTCCCTTCCCATTCTACTTTCCTTTTCCACATCTTTCTTACATCAGATCTGAGACTAGCCTCATGATTTAGGCAGGGCAAAGATTATGACCTCTATTTTACACTTGAGTATGTCGAATTTCAGAAAAGTGAGCCATGATGCAGCCTTTTCCAGAGTCAACTGCTCAATTGTCTTTACTTCGTGGCCCCTTGATGTATAGAGTCTGAGCCTTGCCCTAACTAGAGTCTCATATTCATTCAACTTAATACCTCCTCAGCTTTTCCATGAGTTCAACTTCTCAATTTAAACTCAATTATAACATTGACTTAGTGATGCCAACTCCTCCTATCCTAACTTATGTTGTGTCAGAGGCACCATTTACTCACTGAATATTATTTAATATCTACTACCACGTGACAAGTACTAAGCTAAGCAATATCCAATACTGCAGTGAACAAAATAGTCTCTGCTTATCTCACAGAGCTCCCAATCACAAAAATTCAGGGTTTAGAGCCAGGAAGATGATCAGCAGTAAACATGTAAATTGATTAAAAAAATCAATTATTCCAAATGGTAGGATGTGCTATGAAGAAAATCAGTAGGGTTCCAAGCATATGAGGGAAAAGGAGTCAGGAGAGCTATTTTATCTTTGTTTGGCAGGGATGCATTCCATAGAGAGAATATTTTAAGCTAAGACCTGAAGAATAAGAAGGAGTCAGTCATGGATTGAAGAGAATTTCAAAGACCCTGAGATAAGAAAGAGCCAGTGGTGCACCTAGTCAAGCCAACTAGGACTCACAGTCATCTTGAGGCAGTGTGGTATATAGGAAGGCACTGAATGCAACCTTAGGAATCCTCCACCTTTTTTTGACCCATCCCTGCTAAGAGATCGGAAGGGAACTGGCATGTGTTGTGTGTCTTTTTTTTTTTTTTTTTTTTTTTCTGGCAGGTTCTCACTCCATTGTCTAGGCTAAAGTGCAGTGGCATTGTCACGGCTCACTGTAGCCTTGACCTCCCATGCTCAAGAGATTCTACCACCTCAGCCTCCCGAGTAGCTGGGACTACAGGTGCACACTACCATCCCAGGCTAATTTTCGTACTTTTTGTAGAGACAGGGTTTTGCCATGTTGCCAAGGCTAGTCTTGAACTCCTGGGCTCAAGTAATCCTCCCACTTCAGGCTCCTGAAGTACTGGGATTGCAGCCACTGCGCCCAGCCTACTATGTATCATGCCAGGCACAAAGCTAGTCCCTTTCTCACATGGTTATTTTAAAAAAAATTCCTTGATCCTCAGCATTCTCATAGATGTAACAAGGAAGTGAGACTGTTTGGCCTCTAAGGGCTTTTATAACTTGGAGAGTTTAGTTGGTCTAATCTATGATCCCATCCTCCAGTTAGGGGACTGAGGTCCTGGAAGATAAAGTGCTTTTGTCTCAGATTGCCCAACAGATAAGTACATTTCTGTTTAACTCTATGTCTGATTGACCAGAGTAAAGCTGAAAGAGTCTCATCTAAACTATAACCCAAGTGGGTAAGCCAGACCTTTGGCAGTGCCCAGGAAGAATATATGGATTGGGAGGACTCTTTCTTGAATGCAGAAGATAAAAGTTATCTGGGAGCGCTTTGATGGTATGGTTGTGCCTTTGAACACCAGCAAAGCTTTTCTTAGCTGCAGATATTTTCAGGAAAAGGAGAAACTGCAGCACAGTGTTTTGGGTAGATAAGGTTTAGCCTGGTAAGGAGAGAGGCCCTGGGAGGGGGTTAGTCCAAAATCGTTATGCTTTCCTGGGAGGGAACTTGGTGTTTTAAATCCATTTTTAGTAAATGTTTTAGCACGGGAAGAACTGGAGAGAGATCAGATCCGTTTTCATTTGCTTCCAATAGCTTTTTTCTTTTCTTTCTTTTCTTTCTTTTTTTTTTTTTTTTGCTGCTGCTGCTGCTTCTGCTGCTGTTCATTCTGTTCTTCCTCCTCCTCTTTCTCTTCCTTTTTTTCTTTTCCTTCTCTTTTTCTTCTGACTTTTGAAACTTAGAATGCACATGGTGGCCAGATATAGTTATAACCCCAGTTTCAGGTTCAGGCTCATCCTAGCACTGGTTCTAATATCGATCCCAGACTGTTGGAGAAGATAGGAGAAAGTGAAGAAGGGAAGGGGAGAAAAAAACAGAGAGGAAAGAAGGAAGAGAAGGTAGGAGAGGGACAAGTAGAAGAAGGAAAGGAGTGGAAAGAAAAAGCAAGGAAAAAAGATAACCTGCCCTCTTTGACTAGTAGGCTCACCAACTCTTCTTTACCATGGAAGGGATTTCTCTAGGACCCAAGGCTTTTCCCATGAAATAATGTTTTATCTTGATAAGAACCTAGCACATTGGTTACCAAGCTCCTTAAATTGGTTCCCTCAAAAGGAAGAAAGTGTATCTGTAAATCCTCTAAAACTTCCAGAGTCCCCCAAGCCTAATGCCATTTCTACCAGGGGAGAAGGCAGAGCTCTTTTATATAGGGGTAGGAGCAAAGTAAGATTTTCCTCCCCTTTCCCCCATAACCCAAACCAAAAGTTTGTCCTGAGATTTTCAACCAGTAAAATCACCATATTAACAGAATAGCCATCCAGAGAAGTTCTTAATGGAGTGGGAGCTCTCATTAATCAAAGCAGGAAAGAACAGGACCTTGAAGAAATTGGAAATCTAATTAAGGTGGAATCTCAAGAGATCTGACTGCATGTTAAAGAAGTTGTAGAAGCCTCATCAAAAGGATTAACTCAGCTGCAAAAATGATGCAGAAATACTGGTGGGGATTCTGCATGAAGACTGGAAAAAAACAGTGCCAAGAACTGAAAGTGGTCATTGTATTCATGGTAGTGTCTAAGGGACAGATAAAAGAAAGAGGTGACCCTGACCCCTTCTTTCATCCCATCTTAGTTGATGAGGTTTGGGGAAAAGAAGAATTTGTTAAGCTCATTTAATCCGTTTTGTCTTGTTCATGTTTTCATCAAGCAACTTTCTGATTAATTTGGCTCAAGCAATACAGTACAGAGATTGCTGTTCAGCCAACATGAGCATTCCCAGCTGTTTGGGGGTTATATTAGCTCTGGAGTTAAAACAAAACAAAACGAGAAACCTCTCTGTGTTACATCTGCTTTCTGTGAGCTTGACTTGCTTGAGTCAGTTCATGGAGTATAGTCAGGTCAACTCCAGGTGTCTTCTCACAACTGAACTGCAGGTGTTCTGTAAAACTGAATCCATAGTTAGAGGTCTCTGCTTGAGAAGTAAGCCACATCCTTGAAGGACATTTCTATCTCACTCTTTTTGTTATATAAAGAAACTTACTCCTTTATTTTGTACATGGGAACACTGAAGCCCAGAGAAGGGAAGAAACTTGCCTAATTTTCCACAGTGGATCAGTTGTAAAGCCAGGATCTAAGTGTAGGTCATAACGTTGTCCTACACGGGCTCTTGTCCTACAACATTCTGTGTCTAGATTTTTGTAGCCTCTTTCTTGGCCCCTATGATATATATGTGGGGTGTGTGTGTGTGTGCAGGTTTTCGTCCACAGATCCTTAGTTCCTTTAGGCCTCAGAAGCAGGTCTCAGAAAACAGAATCTCTCTCTCTCTCTCTCTTTCTGATGTTCTCCTGCTCTCCTTTCACTTGTCCAAGTCATCACTCTAATCTGATTGTGTATCCTAAGACCCACATTCCATAGAGTGTCTTGCCTCATACCCTGGAGGAAAGAATCTTATGTAGAGAGGCCAAGAGGGATCTGAATAGACAAACCTTTCTGACTTCCTCGACCCAGTCTGTTAGTATGAGATAATACCCTTTTTGTCCAATCACATTTATACACGAGTGTCAATCGTGCTTATGTAATGAAGCCTCCATAAAAACCCAAAAGGACAGAGTTTGGAGATCTTCTGGATAGCTGAACATGTGAAAGTTTCTGGAGAGTGATGTGCCCAGACAGAGTATGGAAACTCCACACCCCTTTCTCCATACCTCACCATATGCATCTCTTCATCTCTATGCTTTGTAATATCCTCTATAGTAAACCTGTAAATGTAAGTGTGTTTCCCTGAGTTCTGTGAGATGGTCTAGCAAATTAATTGAACTCAAGAGAGGGTTGTGGAAACCCTAACTTGAAACTGCCCAGTCAGAAGTTCTGGAGGTGTGGACTTGGGACTGGTGTCTTTTGTGAAGGGAAGTCTTGGAAAATAAGCCCTCAACTTGTGAGACCTGAGGGTATCTTTAGGTAGATGGTGTTGGAATTGAATTAGAGGACACTCACCTGGTGTCTGCTGCTTGTGTGTGCGAGGACATTTGGCCACAGAAATCTTCTGTGTTGATTGTTGTTTTGGTATGAAAGCAGAGGAAAGCATGATTTGGGTTTTTTCCCAAATAACCCTCAATTCAGGATCATAAGATTTATGAACTCTTGGAAAAGTAATCTTTAAATCAATTGAACTTAACTTCCCTAGTAATTCTCCAAAGGACTGAGGCTTATTTTCAGCTTTGCCTTTTGACATTATACAACAGATTTCCTCCCTCCAGCCCACCCAGCTTTGTTCTCTCTCTCTGATTTTCATTTCCTCTTCTTGCTTACCTAAAGTAACAGGAATGCAACCCTGTTTGAAATTGTGTTCTTCTCTTTTCAAATTTTGTCTCATTATGTCCACAGAAAGAAAACACAGGTTTAGAAGACATTACTGGGAGGGTGCGGTGGCTCATGCCTGTAATCCCAGCACTTTGAGAGGATGAGACAGGCAGATCATGAGGTCAGGAGTTCAAGATCAGCCTGGCCAACATGGTGAAACCCTGTCTCTACTAAAAATACAAAAGTTAGGTGGATGTGGTGGCATACACCTATAATCCCAGCGACTGGGGAGGCTGAGGCGGGAGAATCACTTGAACCCAGGAGACAGAGATTGCAGTGAACCAAGATCGAGGCATTGCACTCCAGCCTGGGCAACAGAGTGAGACCCATTTCAAAAAAAAAAAAAAGACATTACTCATCAACTCAATTGCTGAGGTGCCCTGTGTTCACCTCCAGACAGATCTTGATTCCAAATCTTTCACTAAAAGCCTACTGTGTTCTAGATATGGAGCCTAAGAAAAGATGTATCCGTGCCACCTGAAGAGATTTTTAACTCAGGCAGAATTGGAGTTGCGGACTAAACATGTATGGAAAGGATCCATAAGCCAAGATGGAGTCAGACTGTATAAGATAAATATTAATATTTATTTTAGTAGGCATTTTAGACAGACTTAACCAACATTTGCAGAAAATCTACTTAATGGTAGAACTTAACCTAGGCTCTGGGGATCCAAAAATTATTAAGTTAAAGCCAGTGCCTGGTAGAGCACACTTTGTAACCACGTAAACAGATAATTTAAATGCAAGGTAATCGGCTATAATTTAGATGCATACGAAGTACAGAAAAATTTGTCTAGGACAATCAAAAGAGGTTTCTTAGAGGAGATGAAAATTGAGCTGGGTCTGGAGAACAAACACAAAGTCTCCAGTCAGAATAGCGTCAGAATAGATGTGAAGGGACCAGAAAACTTTCCAGGTCCACAGAGAGGCATGTGCAAAGGCTGGAGGTACACTAGAATACAGGGCATGTAATGGTTGGAATATAGGATGGGAAGAGAACAGTAAAGACATAGATTGTATACAGACTGTGAAAGATCCTGATCACCTAGGTTGACAAATTTTGAACTTTAAGCTTAAAGCAATGAAGAGCCAGTCATCTTTTTTAAACAGTGCAACAACACCATTAGAGTTTTGTTGTTAAGAGATCATCCAGGCAACAAGTATCAAACTTATGTTCTTTTTTTTTTTTTTTTTTTACTATATTCTTCTTCATCATTAGGAACAACATCATTCTCTTCCTCAAATACAGGCATTCTGGGAGCTGACTTTATCACCCTTTATTAATTCAGTTAACAACTCTTAACACTAAGGCCCCTTACTATGTGCCAAACATCGGTGATACAGAAATCAATTTAAACAGAGATGCTTTTTTTTTTGAGGGAACTACAGGCTACTCATGAGAAAAAGGCATGGACAAAAAATATCACAGTATAAGGTACCAAGTGTTATAATCAGAGTATTAGTAAAAATATATAATGGTGGTCAAAATGACTGATATTTCTAGCTTGGATTTTCTCTATAGAGATAAGAAACACAGTATTATGACCAAGTTTGTTTGAGGTGTAGAGTCTAGGACATGAGGACTTAGAGATTCTGGAAGATATCTTCAATATTAGATTGAATCTGCTGATCTGGAGGTAGGGAAGATAGAGAGTAAGCAAGCATGCAGAGACACAATAAAAAGACAGAAGTACAGAGTATTTGCAAACACTTACATGCAATAAAGAACAGGAAAGAAAGAGACGTCATTAAGGGAACCAAAGAGAATGGTTAGGCAGATAGGTGAATCAGAGGAGTATAGGTAAACTTAACAATTCTCACTGAGCACTACCTTGGATCAAGTGCTTTGCTAGGTAACAGGAACACAAATGGAGAAAACAGTCCCTACAATTAACTATGATCTTCCAGTATGAATTTCATCTCTACATCTCATCTGAAACATACTTCTGTGGCTTCTGGTGATCAAATTCAGTCTGGAAGGGAGAGCATCCTCTAAACCATTTGATGACAGATTTTAGGAAAGAAGAAATGGCCGACAGTCACCTGTTGCAGAGATGTGGAAGCAGGTGAGGGCTAGAAGAGAGGCTTTTGGCTTTGTTGATTAGGAATTCATGGTAATTTGGTGACAATAGATACCAGGGTTAGTGCAGAAATGTGAATAAAGGACAAAAAGCTAAATTATGGCAGATTAGGAGGTTAAACAGTGAGGTAATCTATGGAAACTACTTTTTTAAGTGATCTGAAGAATGATGTGGTGGTCACAAGAAAGAGATTTTTTTTAAAGTTGGTTGTGACATGAGTATGTTCACAGGCTCAGAGATCAACAAATGAGGGACAAAATAAGACAGTTGTCTGAGAAGAGGCTACTGGGTTGATGAACTCTGTGAGAACAGAGCCGATGGAATAGTAAGAAGCAAATAAAGTGGGAGTAGTAGATTCCAGTTCTAAAACTCCTTTGCTTAGCTTAGGGTTCAAAAATGTGAGGTTCCTGAGAGGTTTCAGGCTGCAGCTTGCAGTTCAGAGAAGAATGTTCAAAAGAAAAGTAGGATAAAGGAAGAGGAAGTTGACTTAAACCACAATAGGCCTGGCTCAGATGAGATGGGAGGTTCAACTTCCTGCCAGAAGAGCACCAGTTCATGTGAAGAGAAGTGAGAAAATCTCCTTATTTGTGATTCCCCCAAAACTTAGAAATAATTCTCCTGCTTTGGAGTAAAAATTGATGTGATCCAGCCTGAAGGCATCGAAAGACTAAAATGGACCTTCCAAGTGGCATGTACATGGTAGAAAAATTGGTTTGAACTCCAGCTCAGCTGATTACTGAATTACTTGAAGTCATTTGAGCACTCTGAAGTTTAATTTCCTTATCAGTGAAAGGTATGATAACAACTCTCACCTTATAGAGTTGTTATGGAGATTACATAAGAGGATGTACATAAAACATCTAGCTTGGGACAGAGTAGCCATTCTTCAACTGTCGTCTCTCTTCTCCCACTTCCTCTGGTTCCTTAGTCCTATCAACACAGTGTGCTGGAGTCTCCAGCCCTGCTATCCCTCCACCCGACCCCTGCTGCACTCTCGCCACCTTTCTTTCTTCTCTTTATTATTAATAGATAATGAGAAGATGGAAAAGCCTTGTATGCTGAGAATTTATGCCACAATGTCCAAGAACTGACCATCTTCTGGATAGTGTCAAAGTTGCTAGAAAGACCCACAGAGCTTCTTAACCTTTCCTTTCTGCCTCCATTGCCAAGACTTGCGGATAAGCCGGGCAGCTTCTAAGATGTCTTATACCATCAGTGGCTTAGACAAATGAGCCTATTATATGATAAGAGGTACTTCTAGGCTCCAAAATATATCTTTCCTTGTCAGAGATAGATGATATCTACTTTGTACTCATAAGTGCACCATCAGGTCACCCAACAAATCCCATTGGGACTCAGATTCAGGTTCAGGTCCAGTCCCAAAGGAACCTTCACTGAGGGCCACCCATGGAGGTCCAAAGCAGGTCCAGAGAAATTCCCAAATGAGAAAATTCATCCCTCACAGTTGTATTATCACTTTGCAGTTTATAAAGTTTTTTTCATATATGTTAGGTATTTATATCTATATATATATTTAATATAATATCAATAATGTCTATATCATAAATTATCTACAATGAACAATCATATTCACTATAATAAAAAATTAACAGGTATCTAGTACTATAACTGTAGTATAATTAATGTTAATATTATATATGTACACATATACACAAGGCCCAGAGAACTTTACTTAGTCTAGATCATCCTTTAGGTTTTAAACATTTTTTGAAGAAAGAATTTCCTAAACTCTCATACCAGATTAGGTTTACTATTATTTGCTCTCATAGTACCCTACATTTATTCTGTATAACACTTAAATTTTTATTCTGAGATACTTTGGCAAGTGCCTGTATCCCTCATTTGAATGTGAGTTCCAGGAAGGCAGGCCCTTGGTCAGTCTTCCTATCTTTGGCACCCTTGTTACCTAGACCACTTGACCAATCTATGAATGGGAGACAGAAGAGGGCCCCTTAAAGACCACACAGTTCACCCTATTTATAAATGGGGAGTGAAGGAGTGATTTAGTTTGAATATGTGTCCCCACCCAAATCTCATGTTGAAATGTAATCCCTAATGTTGGAGGTGGGGCCTGGTGGGAGGTAATTAGATCATGGGGATCATTTCTCATGATTGGTTAACTCCATCTCCCTTGGTACTGCTGTCATGATAATGAGTGAGTTCTCATGAGATCTGATTGTTCAAAAGTGTGTAGCACCTCCCTCTTTTCTCCTTGATCTCTCTTACCATGTGATGTGCCTGCACCCCTTTTTCTTCCACCATGATTGGAAGCTTCCTGAGACCTCCCCAGAAGCAGATGCTCCTATGCTTCCTGTACAGCCTGCAGAACCATGAGCCAATTAAACTTTTTAAAAAATATAAATTGCCCAGTCTCAGGTATTTCTTTATAGCAATGTGAGAATGAACTGATACAGGGAGACCAATACCCAGAGCAAAAAGGAAATTTCCCAAGGTGATATTATAAACCATGACACAGCTGGGCCAGAACTCATGTCTCCTGACAGTCTGTCTAGAGCTATTCTCAATGAACCTTCAAACCTGAGGGCTTTCAGGTATCACGTCATCAGTAACCAGAGTCCAAAAAAGATCAAAGCTTTCATTATTCAGATATCACCTCATTTTCTGGACTTGCAGAACAGGAAGAATATTTTCATCAACAAATATTTATTGAGCACCTACTGTATAAGCAAGGCAGCTCTAAGCACTAGGGATAGTTATGAATAAGATAAAATCACTACCCTCATGGAGCTTACACTCTAGTAGGGGACATAAACAATAAACAAAACTATAAAATGCTAGAAACAGTCAGACAAAAGGCAAATGACAAACTAGTGGAAATAATTGCAATTATCATTACATACAAAGGAAAAACTTCTCTAACATACAAAATACTCCCAAAATCAATTAAGAAAAAAAATCAGCAGTCCAGTTGAAAACTGGGTATGACAGATGTGGTTCCTGCTCTCATGGAGCTTGCAACTGAGAGGAATAACCCTTCTTTTCTTTAAGGCTAGGGGAAATAGCTAGGCTCCAGGGTTTGAGGGGGCTGAAGGATATGGTGAGTCATTGAGTAGTCTCTCTTATGCCATCTTAGGGATAAAAGTCTAAATTTTAGAATTTGGAATTCTAAATTCTAACAAAATTATAAATTCTGCCACTTACTAAATATGTGATGTTGAAGGAAGCTGCCTAATTTCTTCAAGCTTCAATGCCTCCCTTTGTGAAATAGAAATGATTCTTATCTTATAAGGTTATTGGGAGGAATAAGTGATATAATAGCGAGTGAGAGTAAGTGGTACATAGTAAGCACTCAACAAAAGTGTTTTTCTTCCAATTTCCACTCCTTATTCTGCCTAGGATTGAGAATAGAGGGCAGTGTCCCTTCTGATGTCAATATGAAGCTTCTTTGCTTCTTACCTTGCATTATCTGGCCTTTATAGGCGCTCTCAGGATCCCACTTTGAAAGCCTGTGAGGTACCAATTTATTAGGAATTGACTAATTCCTGAATCAGTGCCAAATCTAGTTCTAGCAAATGCTTAGCTGTGGTGAAAGCTCAAGGGTCTGGTCTAAATTTTCTTTTCGTTTCCTGAAAGGCACAATTATTGCCTTTCCTTTACTCAGAGAACAAACTAAGAAGATGAAAATAGTTTGTGTGTGCCAAGTCAATGGTATCGGGCACCCGCCCCAGTCTAAATTAGGAAATATATCTCCGTTGATATATAGATAGGTACAGATATAGATATAGATATATTCATTTAGTTTTTATTGTAAATTTATAATTGTATTTGTGGAATACAAAGTGATGTTATGATTTATAAATACAATGAGGAGTAATTAAATTTAATTAATATATCCATTGCTTCAAATACTTACAATTTGTTGAATAATTTGAAATTTACTCTCTTAGCAATTCTGAAACATGTAATACATTATTATTAACTGTATTCATCATGCTGTGCAATAGATGTCAAGAAAATCCTATTCCTTCTGTCTGAGACTTTGTATCCTTTGAAACTTATCTCCCTATTCCACCTACCCCTAAGCCTTTGTAACCACCAATCTACTCTCTGCTTTTCTAACTTTCGTTATCTTAGATTCCACATGTAAGTGAGATTATGTGACATTTGTCTTTTTGTGCCTAGCCTATTTCACTTCACAGAATCTCCAATTTCATTTGTATTATTGAAAATGACAGAATTTCTTCATATTTATGTATTTTTTTGAGACAGGGTCTTCCTATGTTGCCTAGGCTGGAGTGCGGTGGCTATTCACAGGTGATCATAGTGCACTACAGCCTTGAACTCCTGGGCTCCAGTGATCCTCCTGCCTCAGCCTCTCCAGTAGCTGGGACTACAGGTATGATATGAATAGTGGCAGTCAGGGACAGACTGGAGTGAGAATATATATTTTAAATAAATACATGTTTGTTCCTTCCAGATATACTATTAACAGTAAGCTATTGAAAATTGATTCCTCATTCCTTTCTTCACTGTCCATTTAAAACTGTTGCCAAGGGAGTGTATATTTAGGGCAACTTGAATCTATATGCCCAAGTTTCAACCTTCAAACTTGGCCCAAATAAACTCTTTACTCATATTAAGAAAAAAAACAAAACAAAACAACTGCTGCTTAGTAAAAACCTTTCGGTAGACCATTATAGGAAATAGATAAAAATGTTTGGTTAAGGTCATTTCAGTTATTTCTTCCACAGATGGAAGCTTCTGATGGACTCTAAGAGTTAGGTATGGGAGGTAAGCAGAACCAGTTTGATTTTTTGTCTTTAAACAACTCCCTGGAACTCCCATTTTATTTATTTCATTTATTTTGTTTTTTTAAGAAGCTAAACAAAAGTCAGCTTCAGCTCAGACTTATCTAATGATCATAAATTAGAAAGTAATGAGGTTTTCCTGGAAAAAACTGCCCTTAAAGACTGAGATGATAACTGACTTGAATTTGACATTTCCTACCCAGAAACATATTATATATTTTTTGAAGATTGCTCCAAAATTTCTACCATTCATAAATTGTTGCGTGATATTTAAATCCTACATCTGCCATTTACTAGCTAATTATAGTATCTCTCTCATAAGGTTGTTGTGAGGATTACATAAACTAACATATGTAAAGGGCTTGAAACAGTGTCTAGCACTTAGTAAGCTCACAATACTTGTTCATTATTATTACAGTATAAAATGGATCTCTTAGTAGGTCTAAACTCTTTGCCAGGTTTCCTCCAGAATACATTTGGTATGTTGCATAGGCCTTTGGGCTACTATTATTCTCCTCTGCCTGTAGATACTCAAAAATACTAAAAATACTCTTAGGTTTATATTTGCCCTTTTGCATCAGTAGTCTCCCTATTCACACAAGCTCACCATATTCTTTCCCATCTCTGCACCTTTACTTGGGTCCTTTCCTCTGCCTGGAATGCCTTTCTCTGATTATTAATCCAGTTATCCTTCAAGACTCTTTTAAAATTCTGCCTCTTCTGTGAAATCTCTAATCCAAGCAGCTGGAATTAACTTTTCTTTCCTCTTTGTTGCCATGGTCTGGACCCCTAAAATCCTAGGCTTGAATATAGAAGGGTGCTGCACCACCGATACCCTTTCTGGCTTCTCATGTGTCAAATGCTCAACATAGCATACAAGGCTTTCCTTAGTTTGCCCTCTGCTTAACTCTTCTACTTGCTTTATGCTATCTTTTTTCCTTTGCTCACTCTTTTTCAAACCATACCAGCCTTTTATCTTGTTGCTTCTTCTGCTTGGAACTGCCTTGCACCCATTATCCACTTGGCTTTTTTCAGTCTCTCTTTAAAAGTTACTTCCTTTGAGAAATTTTCTTGACCTGTCCAAGCCTGGTGGGTTATGTTGTCCTGTTACGTGTTCTCCCTGCTCTCTGGTCTTCCCCCTTTCTTGACATATTTTAAGAATTTGTTCAATGGCTATTTTCCACCACACTGTATATGTCAAGAAGGCAGGCATTTTATATGTCTTGTTTACTTCTGCAACTTGAGCACCTTGCATCATGCCTGACACTTAGAAAACAGTCAACCTATATTTGTTTCATGAATAAATTTAATTTAGACTTATTGTAGAAGTGGAAATATGGAGGTCCAGAAAGGGAGAGGGATTTGCTCAAGGTCACACAGAGAATCAGTGTCAGAGAAAAGACTGTAGCCCAGATCTTCTGACTCTTAGTGCAGTGCTCTTTTCTATATATGCACCTCCAATTTGTACTCATTCTTTGAACATGCTTATGTAGCATTCTGGTTTCTGGACTAGGCTGTGAATTCCTGGAGGGTTGAGACCATGTCTTATACCTGATCTGGTCAATACAATAGCCATTAGCCACATATGACAATTTCACACTAGAAACATGGCAAGTTCAAATTGAGATGTACTATTTGTATACACACGGCATTTCAAATAATGTAAAATATCTTATTAATAAATGTTTACATTATTTACAGGTTGAAATAACATTGTGGATGTGTTGAGCTAAATAAACTATATTATTAAAATTAGTTTCACTTATTTATTAAAAATTTTTAAATGTGGTTGTTAGAATAATTGTGGCTCACATTACATTTATATTATATTGTTGCATATTTCTGTTCTGTTGTATGTTTATTTTATTCCCTTGGTGCCAAGCATACAGCTTTGTAGACGCTAGGTGCACAACACACCCTTGCTGCATATAGTTAAACTGTAGTTAGTAGGTTAATTGCTGCCATTTATCTTGTCAATATCACTGTTTTGTGGTGAGCCTCACAGTGAAACCTTTGTCCCCAGGCCCAGGTATACAAAAAGTTCTTTAGTTCTGGCCTGGGGATGCCCTACACATTGCATCAGCCTTTGGATTTCCTTTCAGAGGAAACCACGATGCAATCCTATGCATAGCAATCACCAGGGTTGAGGTGGCGTGTGTGGACACCAGCCGCTTGCACAGGAAGTGGCCTTAGCTTTGCAATTTTCCCTAGGGCCACTTCTTGAAAGTCTTCTGAAAGGAGGTGGGGGTGAGTGAACAGGAAGATAAACTCAAAATGAAGGGTGAAGGACTTCTCAGCTCCTTCATGGAGGTAGGGTAAGCTAAGCAATGTAGGGACATTGGGCCATGAGGTCTCTTTGTTTTGCTTATGCATTGAATGCTTATGCATTCACTTATTCACCTCACGGTTCTGGGATAACTAGTTTATTTCTAGGCCTAAGAAGACAGTAAAGATTAAGCATAGTTCCTACTTTGGGAAGTGCTTGGTCTTCTGGTAGAGACTGACACGTAAGTGCAGTGTGAGTGTTTTTCAAGAATAGAGGACGGCAAGGTGGAAAGCAACTAATTTTGTAGGTGGTTGTCAGAGAAGCCTTTCCAGAGACAGTGAGCATCATTTTTTCCTCCCTATCTTTTCAGGTATAGCTAAAATCCTATTCTTCTGAGAACCTTTCTAATTACCATCACCTCCTCATCTTCTTCCCTGGGAGAATCTTATCTACATATCTGATGGCACTTCATGCGTTTTTTCAAATTACTTTTTACATTCTGTAGAGTGACATAGCTCCTGGAGTGCACGCCTGTCTTCCACTTCCCTTTAGCCTGAGAATCCTTCAATCTGATGTGGGGACTGAGGCTCAGAAAGGCTGTGTATGATTGTTCAAGGTCACATAGTTAATGAGTTACAGAGCTTTGTCTGTAACCTAGGGTCTAAGATGCAGGGACTCTGATTCCATGTTCTTTCCATTCCAGTACTGAGGAAATAAATGAGTATCTGCTGTGTGAGACCCCAGCACTGCCTGCTTGCTCCCCTTGTCAACTCTTTCCCTTCTTTCTCATCTCCCTCCACAAGCACAGGGAAGGCAGAAATCATCCGAAATGGGAAAACTTTGTGACTTTTGGTTGCTCTGAGCAGAAGCCTGGACAACAGATCAAAAAGAAGAAGCCCTTTTGTGCTGTTATTGCAAACTTGGCCCTTCCCAGCATAGTTGGTGTTTGTGGGCTAAAGAGGAACTCTGAGCTCAGTTCCCTTTGCTCTCATTCGAGTCCTCTGCATAGGTGGTATGATTTTCAGAGCCTTCTGGTTCCTAATGCTCTCTTTTATTGCTCTATTGTTGGGCTCACAGTAGATACCATTAATTATTACTTTAAGCAAACACATTGTCTCCAGATACCCCTGTTAGAAAGCTAGTAGAGTACCCTAATTGATAAGGGAGAAAAAAGACATGTGTAACTAATCTTAATCTGTATTTTGTGAGTAGAAAGAAGGGGGTCCCTTTTTAGCAAAGTGCCCACAGGACCACCCTACTTCCGCTCCAAGCTTTAGTCAGAAACCAAAAAGAAACAGGAACTGAATCTTTCTAGAAGCTAGATCCAGGGTCTTGAGGCCTAAGCCAATAAATTATTCTGGTAGAAGGGAGTTTTCTACAGGTAATGTTAGTGCAAGTGAATCCCTACCTTAGAATTCCACGGAGCCTCAGGTCCTGCAACAACGGGGAAGCCCACAGTGAGTAAGGAAACAGGGAATGTTTGAGTTGGAGTAGTCATCACGACCATTTAGTCCAACCTCTGTTAGTTAAAGGAGAAACTAACGCTCAGGGAGGGATTAGAGTGGGGACTAGGGTGCAGGGTTCTTGGCTCACAGGATATGGTCTTTCTTTTAAACCTGATTTTATAAAAATGTATGTAGCTTGGAAAGGTTATTTACCATTGCTTGAGTACCACTCAGGGCCATACTTCCTCTACTGTGGACAAGGACTGTGACTTGGGCACTGCAATCATTGAAATCTATCCAAAATATACCCTGAAAGCATTGAAGGAATTGCCCCTCCCATCCTCCATGCCATCAGAATTCATGGTGGAGGGCACTGCATCGTGGGAATTCATCATCTTCCTGGCTGTTAATGGAGACTTCCTAAGGACTCTAAACATGAGGCATTAGGAAACCACTCACCCTCTTTTTACACCTTTCATGTCCCTCATTAGCCTAAAGGTCACAGTTTAACTTAGGGGTCTGGCACTGTCTTTCTTTCTCAAGGCCAACTACTTTCTTCACCCCTTCCTTGTAGCCAATGTGGAAGAGTAGAAGAAAATCTCAACATTTGGAGTTCGACCTGAGTGAAAAATCTGCCTTCTCTATTATTTTCTAGTTTTGTTTCCTTAGGCAAGTCACTTTATTTCTGTGTGCCTCAATTTCCTCACCTATAAATAAGAATAATGATAATACCATATCAGAGGGTTGTTAAATAAATTAGATAATACACGTAAAAGAACATCATAAGTACTCTAATAAATGTGAATTTTCTTATTTATTTCCTTCTACAAGCCCCAAGATGACAGAATGTGGCGTGTGGTCATAGCTGTGCCCCAGGGCCAGCTTCATAGGCATATGACATCTACAGCTTCACAGGGCTCCATGCTTAGAAGGACTCCACACTTAGTTTAATGTTCTGTTGTCATTTTGATATTCTTAGTTTTTTTTTTTTTTTTTGAGACAGAGTCTCGCTCTGTCACCCAGGTTGGAGTGCAGTGGTATGATCTCGGCTCACTGCAACCTTGCTCTCCCAGGTTCAAGTGATTCTCCTGCCTCAGCCTCCTGAGTATCTGGGACTACAGGCATATGCCACAACACCTGGCTAATTTTTTGTATTTTTAGTAGAGACTGGGTTTCACCGTGTTAGCCAGGATGGTCTCAATAGCCTGACCTCGTGATCTGCCTGCCTCGGCCTCCCAAAATGTTGGGATTACAGGCGTGAGCCACTGCGCCTGGCCTGTTCTTAATTTTCAAATAAGCGGTCTATTATTTTCATTTTTTTACTGGGCCTTGCAAATTATGTAGCTGGTTCTATATGGCAGGAGAGAAGTTGGAAGTAAAATGGTATTCCAGGACCAGGAGTCATTCTGGCAGAGTGAAAGAACATGTGATTTGTAGTCCATAGAGATGGGTTCAAATTTCGGCTTTGCCACTAATTTGCTTTGTGATACTGAACATTTCCTTTTATCCCTCAGAGGCTCTGTTTCTCAATTTTGACAATGGGTTTTTTCATTAGATAATGACTCAGTTCTGGCATTCCAGGTTTCCCTCAACTATTCTGGGAAAACCTCTTTGACCCACAGGCAGAGCCTAGGGCAGCCAAGTGCTTTCCGCTCTCTCTCTCTGTAGCTTGGAAAGTTAGTGTCTGTTGAAAGTCAGCTGGGAGTTGGTGGAGGCAGGGCAGTGTTCTGCTACTATTGCTGCAGTAGCAGACCCTTTCACAACAGCATTGTTTTGTCATTTCGCACCCAGATTTCCGTTGGCTAACCTCAGTCTTATCTTCCTCATTTCTGTTTCCTGTTGAAGACACCAAGGGCCCTTCAAAACACACAACCTTCTTGCTCACGGCATAAAGCCCAGTTCCATCTGGCCCCTGCAGGTTGGCTCAGCACTGGTGAACCAGTGTCCCCTCCATGACCAAGGCACCACTCCACTGACAGGTATGGTATCAATTTGCCCTCTTTTCTTGCATTCCCAAGCTAGGGCAGTGTCTATGGCAGCCAAGGGTGGCTTGGATCTGCCCATTCCATTTTCCTCAGACCCTCCTCAGGGATCAATGTCAAAGGTGGGAGGAAGAAGGTTTCCATTGACCTTCCATCCTGAGACTTCTAGTAGTGGGGAAAAGGGGATAGGATATTTTCTATCCAATTAGGATGTTTAGGAGAAAGTCACATGGAAATGGAAGGTTCTTTGGACCTAGGAGTCAGAAAATCTGAGTAGCAGTCCTGGTTTTACCATTTACCCAATGTGTATCTTTGGGAAAGTCCTTTCTCCAATCTAGGACTCAGCTTTTTCACCCCTTTTGTAAAATAAATAAATAAATAAATAAGAAACGAATGATTAGATGAGTGCTGTCTAGAGACTTTTAGTTATTAGATTCCTTATTTTTATGATTGTCAGCCCTCTGTCAAGAAAGGAGATGAGAGTAATCTTTGCATATGTAACTGTGGGTGGGGCTGAACACATACAAGAGGAGAGCTGTTGGTAATCCATATAGCACTCTATGAGAGGCATGACTCAAAAATGAAAGCCTCTTCTGTAGTCCAATTTTTGACTCCTAGAAGTTCAAAATTGAAAGACTCTTAGAGACCAGGTACATGTGGAAGAAGAAACTGAGGTCCAGAAAGAGGAAGAAAGGGACTTGCCCAAGGTCATACAGAGAATCTGTAGCAGAGCTGGGTCTGGACTCCCAGGCCAGTCCTCTTTTTGCTCTGTCCTCGGAGGACAGAGACATCAAGCAGCAGGACCCGTCCTGTAACTGACTCAGTTGGGCCTCCTCATAGTAGAGGCAGTCTGGATTTTTTAGGCATGGTCCTGAGGACTTCTTTTCTTCTATTCTTCTTTCAAATACTTGGCTTACTCTGAGTTTTCAGAGATTCCCAGACACCTACCCCTCCTACTTCTGGTCGGTTCCCTCCAATTTCCTCCATAAAAACTGACCCATCCTTTGTGTCAATAATAGTGGCTTTGTGAAGCTCTTCAATAGAGGATTTTGCATTTTGTATGGGGAAAAAATGATGTTATTCCAAGTAATATAACAGACAAAGAAAAGAGTTTCCAAATTCCTTTAATATCATCCCACATAGACATTTATTTCTTCTTTCTATGGGTCTGGCCAACATTTCTCAACTGAACCTGATTTTCTTATATACACTCCATTGGAGAGGCATGGACTAGAACAGCAAGAGTGGAAATGAAACCAGTCTAGTTTCAGCTCAGCCACTAACTTCTTCCATCAATATTAGAGCAATATTGTCTACAAGGATCTCCAAATTTTGAAGTACTAAGAATTTTCAGCTCCTTTCATGCCTTCTTTCCAGGCTTTCTGGGGGTAAATAAAGTCAGAGAGGGCATTCAAAAGGCTGTGAACACCTCCAGCTTATCTAGGTCTTCTTACTGGAGCTGGTAGTCAATAAGGGTAATGATACCAAAAAGGTAAAAATACATTTCTCTTTTTCCTGCCATCCCCAACTCAGACTCTGTTAATCAGCTTGCTTGGCTGGCCTCCAACCACAGGTCCAGGGGATGAGCCAAGGTCCTTTTGAGCTCTGGTGTGGGAATCTCTGGAAAGTTTAGCAACACTTTCCAACAACTTTTCCAGGTAAGTCTTCTTGTCCTCATTTCCAGAGAAGACAACTGAAGCCCAGAGAAAGACTTGCCCAAGCCATGATTGTCTAGTTGATGGCCAAGACAGCATCACAACACAAGTTTGTCTGATTTTTTCATACCATATCTGGGGACCATGACTGCTGCTTTTGCTGCTGGGTGACTTAGGCTGGATTGAGTAGGTAGAGAAGGAAGCGAGGGAGCAAAAGAGCCTTAGTTTTGAGGTTACTGCTAGAACTTAAATTGAAGGGGTATGTTACCCCCTTACATTCAATTAAAAGAGTTGAGCAAGAAAAAACGTTGAGTGTTTTCTTGCTGAAAGACAAGGCTGAATCCCTCTGTCTTGCCTTGGCTGAAACAGGGCTTTCTGGCCTCATGGGGGCAGTTTTCCATTTTTGGTAACCTTGAGATGTTTGCCACTTTTCATGACAGTATTTAATGTGACCAGCTACCTGCTCACAGATCGACTGCCACAGCTGGTAAGGGCAGCAATTTGACCCTGGAAACCTGGCATTTTTAGCAACAAGTTCTGAGTGTTGCCAAGGGAATTCTCCCAGAAGTTTCAGACTGATCCTTCTTCTGGCATCTTCCTTATTGTGCTGGTGGCTTGTGGGTTCAGTGATCCCAAATGCTGCATTGCAAAGGTACTGTCTGTTTTTGCCCTCTTTGTTGCTGTGTCTCCCCTTTCCTAGAGGGATATACAGAGAAGGGAGGCAAAAGAACCAATGAGGAAAGCTGTGTAAGGCATACTGCTGAACTGTAGAAAACTTATTGTATAAACTTTACAAGTCTCCTCCCCAACATGAGTCTTCATTTTCTCATTTATAACCTAAGTGAGTGAGACTAGATGATCTTTAAGGGTACTTTAATAGCTGCCATTCTTGGGACGAGAGGATCATGTTAGGCAAGGTTGAGACCACGAGAAATCAATGTCACACTTGTCCAGATTCTGCTAAATCAATTGCCAATAGCTCTTGCTTTCATTTTGGTATTACAATCATTATTTTTTTGAGCATTTGTTATGTATTGAATACTGAACCAAAGGCTTTACGTGCATTTTCTCCCGTCATTCTCACAATAACCTTATGAGGTAGGTATTATGCTTACATACATTTTGTGGGTGTAGCAAACTTGCACTCAGAGAGGTGAAATGATTTATCCAAGGTTGCCTGGCTAGCTAATGGAAGAGCTAGGATTTAAGCTCATGTTTAACCTCAAAGCCTACGTATATAACCACAACACTGTGAAAACACAACTTGGGGGAACTGAGAAGAAGAGGGAGCAAGGATGCTGACTCTGGGATCTGGTACTTTTCCCAAGTCAGAGAGGCAGGATGATGACCAAACTTTCCCCTCTTTGCTTCATAGAGGAATCCACTGAAGCTTGGGACACCTAGAAATGCCATAGCTACAGGACTCAGGTCTGAGGCGCTTCCAGCTGAGCACTGGGTGTCAATCAGGCCTTCCCTACTTATCCTTAGGATCTCTCTTCTGGTTAGGAACCTTATGCCTATTCGGCTCACTTCCCTATTCTGGTGCTTCGGCTGGTCCTTTCAGCAAGTTCTCTGGGGCTAAGAGTGTGACCTCATCACTTCTTTTTATTTATTTATTTATTTATTTATTTATTTTTTATTGCATTTTAGGTTTTGGGGTACATGTGAAAAACATGCAAAGTTGTTGCATAGGTGCATTCATGGCAGTGTGATTTGCTGCCTCCTTCCCCCTCACCCATATCTGGCATTTCTCCCCATGCTATCCCTCCCCAACTCCCCCCCCGCTGTCCCCCCCCACTCCCCCGCAACAGACCCCCGTGTATAGTGCTCCCCTCCCTGTGTCCATGTGTTCTCCTTGTTCAACACCCTCCTATGAGTGAGAACATGTGGTGTTTGGTTTTGTGTTCTTGTGTCAGTTTGCTGAGAATGATGGTTTCCAGGTTCATCCATGTCCCTACAAAGGACGCAAACTCCTCATTTTTAATGGCTGCATAATATTCCATGGTGTATATGTGCCACATTTTTCCTGTCCAGTCTATCATTGATGGGCATTTGGGTTGGTTCCAGGTCTTTGCTATTGTAAACTGTGTTGCGATGAACATTCGTGTGCATGTGTCCTTATAGTAGAACGATTTATAATCCTTTGGATATATGCCCAGTAATGGGATTGCTGGGTCAAATGAAATTTCTATTTCTAGGTCCTTGAGGAATCGCCACACTGTCTTCCACAGTGGTTGAACTAATTTACACTCCCACCAACAGTGTAAAAGTGTTCCTATTTCTCCACATCCCTCTCTTTCCCTCCAGGGTCACATCTCCCAGGAAGATCTCACTTTCCCACAGAAGCTCCTGGCCTGACCTCCTGCAGTGCCACGCTTCGTGTATTTGACAAGCTGAGTTGGACACTCCGTGTGGTAGAGTGTCAGTTTGTCAAATACCCCAAGTGTGACACATGCTTATCAGCTCCAGACCAGGGCAGATGGTATATAACAGATGGACTGCCAGCTGGATACAAGGATGCTCACCAAGCACCAAGTTCCATGAGTTATTTTACGTGACTTTTCAGGAAGTGACACATTATATCTGAAGTCACCAGGGGAAAAGTGTGGCATCTGTGGGCAATACAGCCCTGGGCTTCGTCTACACACGTCATGAGAGTGCTGATGGGGGAAAAATAGTCTTGAAAATGTATAAAAGGTCCAGGAATGGAAGTGCTCTTTGATATGTTATTACTTTCTTCCTTCACATTCTCCTCCCAGAGTCTCCCATCTAGGACACCAGAATTCTCACACAAGCATCATAGCTTATGTGAGAAAGCAGGGCTTAGAAATTCACTTTCCTGATGCTCAGTCTTGGCTTCTAAACACTCCTTGACCTTGCCTACCTCCTCCCTTTTCCACATGTCTTTTTGTCTAGGAAGCCTTTCCCCATTTATTTCTGCCTATTCAAATCTTCCCCATATTTCCTGGCCTAGCCAAAGTCCAGTGTTTCCAGAGACTTTTAAAAGTCAACTTACACTTTTTCCTTCTTCACTCACAAAGCACTTCTTGCCTGGGCCCTGGTATGTGCCTCTTTCTCTCTTACTGTCTAACAGCACCTCTTGAATTGTCAATGAACTTTTCTACGGGGGTATTCTTGAATTCCCAACTAGATTGTGAGCTTCTAGAAGACAAGGCTATGTATCTTTGATTGCTGTCTCCCCTACCACAGCCCAGTACTTTGGTTACAGAAAAAAATAAATCTTTATTGATTGATTGACTTTCCACTAGTCCACTAGCTTTAGGCTTTGGGGTCAAATTCTACCTCGGATTTTGAACAAGAAATCAAACTGCGTACACCAAATGTTATAGAGCATATTAGGTAGTAGCCAACATGAAGGGTTTTTTCTTCCTGAGAAACAGTGTCAAGGGCTGGAAGAAAAGGGCAAAAGAGTAGATTCAGAGGGCAAATAAATTTTGATATTACTTGGTTACACAAAGTTATACAGGTGTTTTATTATAGGATTTTTCAGAGCTTTTAATAGTCTAATGTTACATTGAGAATCTCAAAGAGGAAACCGTGGAATGAGGCATTTGCCACACTTAAACGATCGTGAATTTTTTTCCCACAAGAAAGAAAATTTTCCCATGTGTCAATTTTTTTCCCATGTGTCAATGGCCCATGAAGCAAAACTTGGGAAACTGTCCTAGAGAAACTTTACACCTTCTCTCTATTCTGGAGATCTTTTCCTCTTTTCACTAATCTACTTTCTCCACTCAGCCACCCGCCTAAGAAAGGTCCCATGTTATCACCTCATTTTTGTTTAGCCTATCCTGCAGCTTTGAACTATCTCTATACATAGGAATTTTTTATTAGCTTGTCCTATCTGAAAAAAATTCTCAGTTTTGAAGCAAAGAAGATCCAGATGCTGCAATAAATATATGCACTGAGGAGTTCACGGGACTGACTTTTGGTCTCCGTTCTACCACTAACTTGGTTGTTGTTCCTCTCTGAGCTTCATTTTCTCATCTCTAATATGGGAGTATTAGAATCAGCAATCTCTAGGCTCTTTAAGATGAATGATTTTGAGATATTCCTGGGAGTCCTTAGCTCTTAGGGAGAAGTGTGCCTGGATTTGTGGCTCGTTTTACCAGTGAAAATGCAATCAGGATTCTCTCCCCAACACCTGAAACTCATTTTTCGAGGGGTAGCAGGGAAAGATAATGGGTATTTTCAAAGGCTGTAGGGACTGGACACAGAGTTGTTTCATGCAGGAAGGTGAGGTTTCCACCGGGTGGAGGCCCTATTTCAGAGGCTTGTAAGCACCATGGGGAAGAAAGAGTTATTCCTTTCACCAACTAGGTGAAGCCAGCATCTGGAATGAGGAAAATGTTGAGGTTTTTACCCTGGATCTGGCATGTTAGTGAAGGGGCGGATTCCTTTTTGTTACTTTTGTGTACTATTTTGACATCTGTAATCATCGCAAAAGGAGAGCAGCTCCTTGTGAAACATGAGCTGCCCGTGGGGCTGCATGGGAACCAGAAGTAGCAACATGGCAGCTTCTTTGAAGAGTGCAGAAGTTGATTTGACATTAATTACATGGGGAAAAGAAAGCTGTGTAGACCTGGGTCAGAACAGGTTCTCACAGAGGAGCCTTATTTAAAGGTGCAGGAACTTATGTGCACATACAAACTCACACACAAACACTCTCTCTCTTTCTCTCTCTCTCCCCTAACCCTATTCCTGCTGGAAGAGAAAGGCTTTCTTGCTCTTACCCCACCTCACATTGTGAGAAATGGCTTAAAGAAGATAACCTGTGAAAAATGCAACTACCCCCAAGATTTTAAGATTCAGAGAGGTGAAATCCTTGGGAGTGGTGCATCCTTACTTTGGAAAGAAGGAAATCCCTTCATCTCTGCATTCGTAGTCCCCCGAGACAGAAGGACTTTTTCTTTTCCAGGCTTCCAGTTGATGTGGGAAGAATTGTCCAGGTGGACCTGGCAGGATGATAAATGGGGTAATGGAAGCCAGGGGAGTACTATGTAATCAAATATTCACTGTGTTCCAGCTGGGCTTAACAGTGGAGTAAAGTAGGAGTGGCATGTGTGGGAAGGGGAAAGACCAAAAAAGCAAAAGCGACATCCATACTCTCAGGGGCCCCAACCATCTTAACTAGTCTCACTTTAATTACGTTTAGTAGGTCCTACCATACCATGAGAGAAGAACAACACAACTGAGATTGCTGTTATGATTAGCTATTTATTGAGCATTAAGAGTCAGAACATTAGACTTTCAGTGCAGGAGCAGAACTGAACCCTGGTCTGTGATATGACAATCTCAATTAAAAGATGTCTGGCCTTGAAGAAACAGAAATGATCCTGGGTGCAGCTGGCCCTCTGAGCTGGCAGAGCTGAGTCTCCCGCTGGTCTTCTGGTGGCAAGATGCCAAAGTTGAATACTGCCTGTAGGCATGATGGTAAAGTCCTAGTGCTATGGGTATCTTCCCTCTGGTGTTTAGAGAGGAATACCAGAAGCCCCAGGCAGAGATTCTAGAAGGGCCCAGGGCCAAATCCAGCAGCTGACTTACTTGAAATGCATCTGGCAAATTCTAAAGCAAAGCCAGTGACTCCCAGGGGCCCCAGTATTGGCAGGGCAGAAATTTGAGGCTATTCATGAAGATAGGTAGCAGGGAAGGCGGCTATGCAGAAGGCTAGGACTGAGCAGGCAATTATGTCAGCAGATCCCGGCCTAGTGGGGCATTTTTAACAGACACTCTTGCCTCAGTGGCCAGAAACTCATAATACAGAGGAACTGCGTGCAGCTGTGTGCAGCAGTTGGGTGTAGTCACCATTGATCTGGGTGATGATCTGGTACTCCTGGCCTATGCGGGGCTGATCAGAGTAGTTGTTGCCCAGATTCTGGGAAGTTGGCTCATCACTGGAGCAGCCACTTGCGAAGATGGCCACCCTCATGGTTTCTCCAGAGTCGTCGGCCTCCCTGGCATGCACCCTATGGCCCAAGAGCCCACCACTCATAAGAAGGGGCTTCGGGTTGGGGTCCTGGTTTCCCACCCTTCTGCCTCAATTCTTGCCAGTTAATTCTCAGGATCCTGCCTCCCAAAGATTCTGGGAGCAGAAGGCTGATGGATTTAAATTATCCTTTGTGTTCAGAGGGCCAAGACAACCTCAGGAGGTGCCTGAGAGAGAGGAGAAAGCTATGTCCTGACCCTGAAGGCCTCTGGCCTTAGGATTCGGTCTGTGCCACACCCCCCTTCCTCTACGTTTCCCACCAATAATCAAAATTGAGGGCAGGGAAGGGGTCAAAAATAGAAGAGGAGAGGCTTTCTTACCTGGCTGCTTCACAGACATGCTCTAGAAAAGAAGGAGGAATCATGTCAGAAGTTTTCATGGCAAGTGGACAAGGGTCAAGCGTGGACCATGGGTACCAGTCAAAAGATGAGGGAAGGGTACAGAGAAGGGGATTTTATGTCTCAGCTTTCCAACAACTGGGAGGTATGGGAGAGGTGAATTGAAACACAATGATGCAGATTTATCAGGGAAAGGAAGGAAAAGCACAGCCTTTTTGTCATCTCTGACTCAGGATATTGGGCTGGAGCAGTTTCTGGGTATGGGTTTGGGGAGGGCACTGGAAATGGACCTGCTCTTTACCCAGAAATCTCCCCAAAGATCCCCAGAGAGTCCTTGTGGGAAACTTGACTGTCAGACCAGAGACCAGGAAGAAGGGGCTGGATTAGCCTGATGCCAATGACCATGACCCAAGCCATTCCCAAATGCAGTCACCCCTACCATATACCCAGGAAAACCCATGGAATAGGTCACCATTGCCCCCTAGTGTCTAAAATAGTGTCCTATATTCCATACAGCCTCAAAGGCTTAGGTTGATACAAAGATAGATATTTTTTGGTACTGTCCTCTAGGTGCTTATAATTTTTCTGGGCTGCAACTGGAAATGCAAGCATTAAACGACAACAAAGTAAACAAGGCAAGCCACAGGACTTCTGCCTTGTGCTAGAGCCCTGCATTTCTGTGTCTTACCTCCCCCATTGGCCTATGAGCTCCTGTACTGCAAGGGTCATGTCTTTTTCATCTTAATATGCCCAATGCCTGTCACACAATAGATGCTCAGTAATTATATGAAATTAAATTGATGCCCTAAAGCTATCTTCCTTATAGAGAATTAGGAAAGAGAAAATTCTGGAAATGAGACCAGGTATAAGGAAATGATGGATGTTAGAAAATTGGCTAGAGCAAGATCACAGAGAGCATTGAATAGAATGCTACATTTTGACCTTTATTCCCTGGGCCATGAGAAGCCAAGGAAAGTTTTTAAGAGAGAAAAAATTTAATGTGGTTACCATTTATGCCCAACCTCATCGAGACTATATGAGAAATACTCTCCTTTTAGTGCCCCTGGAGTTTGTGGCCATGTGAGGTATCTCTGCTCTCATGTTCAGCCTCATGGTGATAGCCATGCCAACTGGCCAAAGCCAGAGCTTATACTTGAGATCTGAGAGAAGGAGATACTCAAGGCTCCCTTCTGATGGTGGAAATCCATGAGACCCATGGTAAAAATCAGGCTGTTTGGGACTAAGAGATACTGCAGAAAATAACACAAACTAACGCTAGGGAAAATGACCAGTGCGCTGGGTATTGAGAGACAGCTAGGGTTTTTTTTTCCTTTTAGAAACAAACATCTCAATATTCGTTTTCCTCCTCTGTTGGCTCATAGTTTTTAAATGACTGACAACTGTGCTGTCATTATACCACTTCCATGCTTGAAAAATTTGGTGACTTTTAGTGCCCTTACAAGGCCTAGTGAAGAAAGTCCAAATTATTTAACCTGGCATTCAAGGCCTTCTACAATCAGGAATAAGCTTCTCTTTCCCACGGTACTTCCCTGTTGCCCATCTACAGAATTTTTTTTATTGATGACCCCACTCTCAGTTGTCTTTTAGGTCTTTACAACTTAGTTCTCTCTTCCTCAAATAGTGTCCCCTTACGAATTACTTTCATCCTCTAAAATGTGGTCTAAGATATTCCTCCTTCTGAAATCCCTTGCTAATTACTCAAGCCTTAAATGATTCTCTTCTCCTCTGGATCCCTTTAGTATTAATTGTCTTCTCTAGGTTTTGAACTCATAGCCTTTATTGCTATGTGTTGTTATTGATAAATTCCATGTTTCTACCTTGAATCTCCTAAATAAATTGTAAGAAACTTGAAGGCAGAGATTGTGACTTTACCTTCTCTTGTATCATTACAATGACTCATTAAAAGATGGTTGTACTTGACTGAGTACCAAAGACTAGTGCATTTAGTTCTGTAAGTCTTATGCCATTGTTTGCCTGAACGTCTGTGTCTTTGCACTCCAACCCTCACTCCTGAACTAGGCTGGGAGCTTCTTGAAGTGCCTAACACAATGCCTGATACAGAGTTTAGGTTCAAATATACTGACAAAAAGAATAAATGAGCCAAAGCCACCTTCTCATATTCATCACTCACCTTGTTGGGACGTCTTCCGGCAGAGCATGATATAGGCCATGGTAAAAACCACCATACAGCACAAGGAGATGATGAGGACGATGGCAAAGATAGGCATGCTCTTTCCTAGGGGTAAAACAAGATCGAGTGGTATCTGGTTGAAAATAAGGCCAGAAACAAGTACTCTAAGGAACAGAGCAGACTAGGCCAGACCTTTTTTTTTTCCTTTTTCCATATTCTCCTAACCTTCTTAGTTAGCCAGAGAGACAAACTAAACTCCAGGTCCATGAGAAGGACTTGAGAAAGAGATGCCAGATTCTTCCAGATTCACTGGTTGGCTGATTTGCCTGGGCACTTGAGCTAGTTCTCCATGCTTTCTATAGGGCCAAAATAGAGGATTTTCACTTTCCCTTAGAAAAAAGAAAATAAGACCAGGCGCAGTGGCTCACACCTGTAATTCCCACCACTTTGGGAGGCTGAAGCAGGTGGATCATCTGAGGTCAGGAGTTCGAAACTAGCCTGACCAACATGGAGAAACCCTGTGTCTACTAAAAATAGAAAATTAGCCAAGTATGGTGGCACATGCCTGTAATCCCAGCTACTTGGGAGGCTGAGGCAGGAGAATCCCTTGAACCTGGGAGGCAGAGGTTGCAGTGAGCCGAGATTGTGCCATTGCACTCCAGCCTGGGTTACAAGAGCAAAACTGTCTCAAAAAAAAAAAAAAAGAAAGAAACTAATATCCTGATTTTCCAGCTTCACCAAAAATGCTACATACCTTATTAAGATTCTTCTCCAAAGCCTCCAAAAGGAACACAGCCTTTCTGACTGACACTTTGATTTTAGTTCAGTGATAATTGTGTCAGAATTATCTCCAGAAGTGGAAGATAATATATTTATGTTGCTTTAAGCTACTAGGTTTGGGGTAAGTTTTTACAGCAGCTGTGGAAAAATGAATACAGTGACCTTAGCCAAATCCTTGATTGTCACTAGGCCTTAGTTTCCCCGTAAGTTAAATGAAAAGATTGGGTGAAGTCTAATGCACTTTCCGCTATAATATTCTGAATCTAAGAGGCTAGATCTGGGATAGAGAGGCATATGGAAAGGAATCTCAGTGTACTTAGGATTTATTGTTGCAGCTGGCTTGTTTTCATGAGACTCGAAGATATTATGTCCTAGGAATCTGGTATTTGTGGTCCTCAGAGTGTCTTGTTGGAACTAAGAGAATTCAAGTTATAAGCTGCTACAAATCAAAGATATATTCTCTTTAAAAGAGAGTCAACTACTGAAAAACTTGAGAAAGATTTTCAGAGAAAATAGGGCACAGACCCAACATCTGAGAACTTAGACTTTGTACAAGATTATTTTCTCATTTTCTAAATCAATTCTTCATGAGGCATTTTCTAACTTCTCTTCTCCCAATAGATATTCTTCTGGGAGATGAATAGAGCTATGGAAGTCTTGAAGCCAAAGATGGCAATGCAAACGTGGCACATAAAACAGGTTTGAGCTATGCCCAGAGATAGCCAAAAGCAGAAAAGGAAAGGTACAAAGAGCATTTGGAAGTCCACTCTCAATTATACACAGCCAGAGAATGAGTACCAGGAGTGAGAGTTATCAAACTATTTAATTCCAACCAATCACAACAGATGCCTGCTGTAGATCTGGAGTCTTAGAGATTCCTCAGTATACCTTTTGTTGCATGACCATCGGAGTGATCTAGAGAGTTCTGAGTAATGGGCAAAGGCAGCCCAGGTGATAATGGAGTGCTCAGGGGTTAAGGAGAGCAGCTAATTATCAATTTGTGTGAGAGTGTTCTATTATTTCAACAGTCGATGTAGTCATGTCAGCGCATACCATTTGACTATCAGATGCAGGTGAAACACAAAAGATTTACTTGGGATTTGAATCTCTGAGACCCTGACTTGGGAATCTTTAAGGCCTTGGAGGAATCACAAAGCAGCTTTGAGCTGCTTGAAGAACCCTGGTTAAGAGCTCAAGTAATGAGACTCTGCCATTATCCTTACCTGGCTGAGGTCATGATGTCATAATGGCCCTATCCCTATTCTTGTTCAGAATATTGGGAAAGTATATTACTGTGGAAACTGAGAACTAAATAAAGGACACATTTACCACTGCCATTAACCTCATTCTGAGTTTGCTCATCCCTGGATCTATATTTCTCCCTCTACCTCCCACCCACCTCACCCATCCTCATGTCCTTGACCATTGCTTGGTACATAGCAGGTAATGATTTGCAGAGTTCAATTCTGTAGAACAGTGTTCATAATGGGACGTTTTAGTCACAAAGCTTAGAGTCAAGAAGGAAAGATAGAAATCCTGACAGTGTTCTTACCTGGCCCAGCCCTGGTCTCTCTAAGGTAGCCATCCGTGTCAGTGGTCCAGTCCCAGGGTTGCTTCACTGTAGATGTTACTATGAATATAAAGAATAGGGTCAGAGATCTCTTTTCTATCAAAAAGCTGAGAGGTAGGAGATGATTGCAAAGGTTGGAGTCCTTCTCTAGCCATTTGTGCTGGACCTTCCAGAGTGCCTGGCCATGTTATCAACCACTAGTACCATGAGATGAGGCATCTTCATTTCTTACTGTTAGGAGTGGGAAGTGAGAAGAAGTCCCATCAAGGGGAGATAATATACCCAAAGTCACACAGCAAGTCAAATTAGGAGCAGAATAGAATTCAGTGTTCTTTTTTCTTGTATTTCCAATGGAGTATTCTAACTCTCTCCTTCCTTTTGCCTCAGAAGTTTCCAAAAAGAAGTGTATATATTCACCATTGTTACCTTTCTCATTGTTACCTTTCTTTTGTTTCCATTCCTTTACTGCTATGTTCTCTCTGAGAAATCAAGTGACTGTTTATTAGCCATTCAATGGCATTGTGATTCCTTCCTTGGCTACCATGACATCATTTTGGACCTCTATGACTCCCTCAAACCCTAGTAAAACTCACCTTTCAAGGGGTATCTCATGGTTGTAGGTGCCTCAGTATTGGTCTTGAGTAGCTTTGAAGAGTCTGCAAGGAAAAGGGAACCCATTCAAGGGATCTTGTACCCTTGGGTGAATATCTTAATGCCCTAGGGGAATTGGGAAGTAAGTAAAGGCCAGTCAGGTCCATACTTGGACTTGTC
This sequence comes from Aotus nancymaae, assembly GCF_030222135.1. Classification (NCBI taxonomy): domain Eukaryota; kingdom Metazoa; phylum Chordata; class Mammalia; order Primates; family Aotidae; genus Aotus; species Aotus nancymaae. Next base: position 3,423,450 of record NW_026988488.1, read on the forward strand.
TCAACCCTTCTGTTATGATGCTGGTAAGTCCTGCGTTGCTTGTTTATCTTTCATACATCAATCTAGAAGAGAATTTTTAAACCAAGATTCATAGATCTCGAAGGAACCTGTAGCTAGAGTTCAGAGGGTTAGTCAACTTGTATGGGAAAATATATTTTATTTTTACTAACTTCTAGCTAAGACTTAGTAATTAATTCTCTTGAGAGAAACTTAGAAAGTATTACAAAGAAGGGGGCAATGGGTGGCATTAATGAAAATGGTGGCATAATAACCTCCAGAAATTTACCCTTTAACAAAATCAGTAAAATAATGCAAAATTTGATACAATCAATTTTTTTCAGAATTTTGCAAATTAGCCAAAGGTTTGCAGCAACTTAGTGAGGATTTATGGAAGAAAAATACTGCAGTTTTGGTAAGAACAACGAGCTTTAAGTTGTTTTAACTTATTCTAGTCCCCTTACCCCTTCTAGCTCAGAGGTAATCTTGAACATAGAACCAACCTTATTCCAGGTGCTGGAGTAAGCCCAACAAACTTCATTTTTGAACAATTGCCATTATTTGGCCTGTCTGGTGGTTCCCTGAAAGACCTGACTCAAAAGAGTTTTTTTAATGGTCACTCAGTGCTAAGAGCCTCTCCTCAGGAATGGGGTAGCATTTGTCACACAGCTGCCTGAGGCAATGCATAATAGCTGAGAGAAACAAAAAACGAACCAAAATAGCCTTAAAAAGCGTTGAAGAATAAGATTTCCATAGGGATTTTGAAAAGTTCTGACACAGTTCTGGGAAGCTAGAAGGCCACACACAAGCATAGGGCTGTGTGCCTGCTCAGGAAAGACATGAGAGAACCATAAGCTGCTCCCTCTGGCTAGGTTAGAAGTTCTGCATAAGCAGGAAGTGATGGCTGTGGCACAGTTGAAAACTGCCTGGTTTAGTATTGAAGACAGGACTCAAAAAGCAATACAGCTTTTTGGTAAAGACTAGGAGATTTATTTGTTCCAGGCATTTAAATAAATCTCCAGCCAGGTGCAGTGGCTCACACCTGTAATCTCAGCCCTTTGGGAGGCTAAGGTGGGTCAATCACGAGGTCAAGATGTGAAGATCATCCTGGCCAACATGGTGAAACCCCGTCTCTATTAAAAATACAAAAATTAGCTGGGCGTGGTGGTGTGCGCTTGTAGTTCCAGCTACTTGGGAGGCTGAGGCAGGAGAATCACTTGAACCCAGAGTTGGAGGTTTCAGTGAGCCAAGATCATGCCACTGCACTCCAGTCTGGTGACAGAGCAATATTCCATCTAAAAATAAATAAATAAATAAATAAATCTCTGTCTAATTATTAGCTGACCACGAAGCTAACAAAGTAAAAACTTCAGTGTCCATCCATGACAAAGAAGACAGAAGACAACTAAACAGAAAAAGTTCAGAAAAGTTACTAAACAAAAAACAACTGCTACAACAAAGAATGTCAACAACAAGCCCCAAGGAGAAAGTGAAACTGATTTTCACAGTTGCCACATTGTGTTGCTTAAAAATTCCAATATTTAACCAAAAATATATGAGACATGCAAAGAAACAAGAAAGTGTATCCCATAAACAGGTAAAAAGTCAATTAATAGAAACTGCCTCCAAGGAAGTACAGATGTTGTATTTAGTCGAAAAGGCAATTAAAATATGTTAAAAAAAAAAGGAAAACATGTCTAAATAACAAAAAGAAAGAATGGAAATGATTCAAACAGAATAGATAATATCAATAAAGAGACTGATATTTTAAAAATAAACCAAATAGAAATACTGGAGTTGAAAAACAATAACTAAAAGGAAAACTTCACTAAAGGGTAGAAAAATTCACTAAATCAGATCTGAGCAAGCATAATAAAGACAGTAAACTTGAAGATATGACTATTAAAGATATTCAGTTAGAGTAATAGGAATGAAAATTCATGAACAAAGAAAAATGAACTGTACCTCAGAGACCTGTAGGATACCATCAAGTTTACCAACATACATGTAATGAGAGTCATAGTAGACAAGGATAAGAGAAAAAGACAGAATATTTGAGGAAATAATGTGAGAAAATATTTGAGTTTGATGAAAAACAATAATCTCAAAATCTAAGAAGCTCAACAAACTTTAAGTATGATAGACTAAAAAATATCCACACCTGGACACATCATAATGGAAAGCCAAAGCCAAAGAGAGAATACTGAAAGCAGAAAGAGAGAAGCAACTCATCATGTATAGGGGATTCTTAATAAGATTAATAGATGATTTCTCATTAGAAATGATGGAGATCAGAAGACAGTAGGATGAAATAGTTAAAGTATTGAAAGAGATACCCTATAAATCAATAATTCTATATTATTACTACCCTTCAAAAAGAGGGAAAAAGTAAGACATTCCCAGATAAACAATAACTGAGAGAATTAATCATCAGCACATCTGACCTATAGGAAATATTAAAGAGCATTCTTTAGGCTGAAATAGAAGGAAAGTAGATAGTAATTTGAATCAACATGAAAAAAAAAATTAAAAGGCACCAGCAAAGGTGTAGAGCATAGATGTATTTTTTGTTTGTAACTTCTTTTCCTGATTGACAAGATACCACATAAATAAATAATTATAAATCTATGTTGATGTGATTATAATATACAAAGATGTTTTTTTTTCTAATAACAACATTGAAGAAGGAGGTATGAAACTATATAGAAACAAAGTTTTTGTATGCTATTGAAATCAGGTTAGTATAAATCCAAATTAAATTGTAGACTAAGAATTAATGGCAATATCCAGAGAAACTACCAAAAGTATTCAAGGTATGTAGTAAAGTAAACAACAAAGGAGTTACCTACTACACTAGAAATTATCTGCTTAACACTAAAGATAGCAGTAGTACAGGAATGGAAAAATAAGAGATACATAAGATACATAGAAAACAAATAGCAAATACCAGGCATGAGTAATATCTTATTAGTAGTTACATTAAATGTAAATGGATTAAACTCACATTTGAGGGCAGAGATTGGCATAGTGGTTTAAAAAACAATCTAACTATATGTTTCACACACTTAGGGTTCAAAATATGAGTGATTTGAAAGCAAAAGGACAGAAAAAGATATACCACACAAACAGTTACCAAAATAGAACTGCCTATAGTAATGTTTGACAAAATAGACTTTAAGACAAAAATTCTTAGAAGAGACAAGAAAGGACATTTTATAATGATAAAACAATCCATCATAAAGGCACTTTAATTACAAACAGAAATGCTTCTAACAGCACAACCACAAAATACATAAAGCAAAAGCTGATATAATTGGAGGAAGAAATAGACAACTGAACAATAATAGCTTGAGATTTTAACACCCTACTTTTAATTACAGACAGAACAACTAGAAAGAAGATCAGCAAGGGAGTTAAAGACTTGAACAACACTGTTAACCAACCAGACCTAATACATATATACAGAATACACACAACAAACAGCAGAATACACATTATTTTCAAGTGTACATAGAACATTATCTAGAATAGACCATATGTTAGGTTCTAAAACAAATCTCAGTGAATCTGTATAAACCAAAATAATACAAAGTATATTTTCCAGCCACAATGAAATGAAATTAGTAATAAATAACAAAAATTATTTTTTGAAGAAGAAATAAAAAACTTGAAAAGATACACTTTGAACAAGGAAAAAAATTGAATTGCTCACTGAACAACTACCAACAAAGAAAAGCCCAGCACATGTGGCTTCACTTGTGAATTTTATCAAACATTTAAAGAAATATTAATGCTAAATCTTTACTAATTATTTCAAAAAATTAGTGAGATGATACTTCTAAACTCAGTATATGAGATCAATATTACTCTAATATGAAAGCAGAGCCATCAAAAAAAGAATAAAAGGGGAAAGGCACACAATCATCACAATAGACACAGGAAAGGTATTTGACACAATCGTTACATGATAAAATACTCTCACATGATAAGAATATTCAACAAACTAGGAATAGAGGAAACTTTCTCAACCTGATAAAGGACATCTACAAAAAATTCATAGCTAACATCAAACTTAATTGTGAAAAATTGAATGCTTTTCCTGTATGATCAAGAACAAGACAAGGATGTTTATTCACCATTATACTGGAAGTACTAGCCAGATAAATGATTCAAGAAAAATAAATAAAAGTCATACAGACTGGGAAGGAAGAAATAAAACTATATCCATTTTCAGATGACATAGTCATATATAGAAAATTCTTAAAAATCCACAAAATAATGACTAGAGCCAATCAATTAGTTCAGCAAAGTTGCAGGATACAAGAACAATGCACAAAAATCAGTTGTATTTCTCTACATTAACAATGAACAATCAAAAAATGATATTAAGAAAAAATTCCATTACAATCGCATGAAAACTAATACCTAGAAACAAATTTAATCAATTGAGGGTCTAGAAATAAGCTTACATATCATTAATCATTGATTTTCAACAAGGCTGCTAAGACTGTATGATGGGAAAGTACAGTCTCTTCAGGTAATGATGCTGGGACAACTGAATAGCCACATGGACAAGAGTGAGATTGGACTCCTACTTCACACTAAATTCACTGAATATGGGTCAAAGACACAAATGTAAGAGCTACAACTATAAAACTCATAAAATAAAACAAAAGGATAAATCTTCATGAACTTGAGTTTGGCAACAGATTATGACATATGACACCAAAAACACAAGTAACAAAAGAAAAAATAGATAAGTTGAACTTTATCAAAATTAAACACCTTACCTCCTCAAAGAACATTATCAAGAAAGGGAAAATACAATATACAAAATCAGAAAATATTTGCAAATAAAATATCTGATAAGGGTCTAGTATTCCAAATATATGAAGAACTCTTATAACTCAACAGCGAAAAAGCAAACAACCCTGTTTTAAAATGAGTAAAGTATTTGAAAAAGTAGTTCTCCAATAATAACGTAAAAAACTGATCAATATTATTAGTCATCAGTGACATGCAAATCACAACCACGAGATAGCACTTCAAACCCTCTAGGATGATTATAATCTAAAAAATAAAACAGAAAATAAGAAGTGCTGGTGAGGATGTGGAGAAATTGCAACCCTCATATATTACTCATGGAAAAGGAAAATTGAGCAGCCACATTGGGCAAGAGTTTGAAACTTCCTCAAAAAGTTAAACATGGAATTACTTTATGGCCTAGGCATTCCAGTCAGTCATATATCTTAAGGGAATTAAAAACATATGCCCACACGAAAACTTTTACATGATTAATCATAGCAGTATTATTTATAATTGCCAAAAATGTAGATAAAACCCAAATGCCCATCAACTGAAGAATGGATAAATAACATGTGACATATCCATGCAATGGAATATTATTTACCAATGAGAAGGGTGAAGTACTGATACACGCTACAGCATGAATGAACCTTGAAGACTTTATGTTAAGTGGAAGAAAACAGGCAACAAACGTCATGTATTGTATGCTTCAATTTATATAAAAAATTCATAATGTGTGAATCCTTAGAGACAGAAAGTAGATTAGTGTTTTTAGGAGTTAAGGGATAGGGGAATAAAACTGACTGCTTAATGAGTGCAGAGTTTTCTTTTAGGGTGATTGAAATTTTCTGGAATTAGGTAATGGTGACAGTTGCACAAACATATGAACCACCTAATTGTATACTTTAAATGTTGATTTTTTTAAAGAATGTGAGGTATATCTCAATGCAAAAAGAAGATATCAGTGACAGGTCAATAGAATTTCTTTAGGCTGAGAAGGAGGAGTAATACTGCAGTCAGAGGAAACAGCATGCTATGTTTTAGATGTGGAGAGACATGTTAGTAGATAAGGCTGCACAGGTAGACTGAAAACAGAGTAAAAGAGTTTGGGCTTTGTTCTTTGGTTGGAAGGATACATGGGGTGTAACAGAAGGTTACACACCTTTTAAGAAAGGTTTACTTCCTTGAACAGGAGTGAAAATTGTTCAGTCTGTTTTTTGGGGAAATAATTCTGACAGCAGTGTGGTAGGATTTTTGAAGGTGAAGGAGTAGCATATTTTGCCCATCCATTAATAAATATAGTATTCATCTGGTGTCTAGTGTCTTCTTGTGCCAAATACTTTGGTGGACTCTGGAGAACAGCCATGAAGTAGACAGGTAGAATTTTGCACTCTTGAATTTTATAATCTAGGGACATAAAGTGTGTACTCAATAAATATTGAATAAGTTGATTATTTCATAAGAATGTATAAACATGGAGAGAGCATTTAAAAGATGATTGAAATTTTTTTTTTTTTTAAATATGAGACCATGAGGGTGTAGGAAAAGAAAGGAAGACCTTATAAAGGATCTGATTCAGTAGGTGAATTCCCAGTACTTGGTGATCTTGATGATTACTTGACCATGTGAGGTAAAGGAAAAGGAGGAGTCAAAGATATTGCTGTGTTTTCTAACAGGTTTGAGGAAGAGATTTGGTGAGTAAAATATACATTCAGTTTTGAACAGGCTGTAATTAGAAATGAAGCTTTTATGAAGGTAACTAGACACTGGGATCTAGCAGTCAGAAGAAAAATCACAGATAATATTATGGTTTGAGAGTCACCAGCCTGCAGGTGATACTTGAAGTCATAGAAGTAAATAAAATTTCTTGATAATATAGAAATGCATGCAGAGGTGAATAAGAATTGAGTCTTTGAGAACATTTACAATTAAGGAGTGAATGAAGAAAGAGCCAGCAAAGTTGTCTAAGAAGGATCATTCAGAAAGGTCTTAGGAGAACCAAGATAAATTTATGTCATTGATAGCAGTAATTGGAATAATTTTGAGGAAGAAGAAATGGCCAACAGGATCAACTACTACAGAGATGTTGAGGAGGAAAAGTATGAATGGAGAGGTCTTGAGATTTGGTGATATGGAGGTTAATGATGACCCCAGATTACAAAGTTATTTTGTGGTGAATGAATTCAGAGGTTCAGCTGCTGGAAGCTACCTTGAGAAGGTTGGTAGTGACCGTAGGAGAGATGGGATGGCAGATGGGATAAAGATTTTTTTAAAATTATATATATGTATATACATACATATATATGTATGTATTAAGCTTGCATATTGACATATATACATATATTATACATGCATATATTTGGCTTAGGTAGAGGATAAAGGACATTGCAGGGCATTGGAGTAGTTGGTGTTAAGAGTTCAAGAGAAGGGACTTGCTGTGGAGAGGAGCAAAGCATACCTTACTCTTAGCCAGGAGGAAATTTATAGGGAAATATCAAGGCAGAGAGGAGGGTATTTGATAAAATTCACATTTGAAGAGGGCCTAGATCTTCTTATAGAAGAAGGAAGTTACGTTATCTTTTAGGAGCAGGGCTGGGGGCCTGAAATAAGGTGTAAATGTTCTGAAAAACTGCTACAAGGAATGAGACAAAGATGAGCAAATAGATTGACACACAGCATGGGGGCAGGCAGTGGATGTCACAGGGCATAAAATTAAAGTGGAGTCAGTTCGTATCTGTGTTTTGTTTTGTTTGTCAGCAAAGCTCAGCAGTCCAAGAACATGGGCAGAGGTGGGGCCTCCAGGACCATTCTAGAAATAAAGAACAGTGCAGAGTGAGGTGGAAGGGCAAAGGGCTGAGAGTTCTGTAGGGCAGAGGTGAAAAGGGATCAGACTCATGAGACCAGGTTACGGTGGACAGGGAGGCAGGTAGAAGTAGCCGGGAACGATTACCTTGGCTCACAGAGCAGGGAGGAGTGGAAGGCTGAGAATAACTTCCCTGAGCCTCAGTTTTCTTATCTATCAGTAGGGGGCAATGACGAGCACTGCTTAACAGCACACTGATAAGCATTGACTGTGAGAAGGAATAGACAGGCTGGTTTACTGTGAGCAAGTTCTTGCCTAGAAGGTCCGAGAAGAAGCAACTCACAGAAAGGCAAGAATGTTCAATTAGTCTCTTTATAAAGAATACATTTTTGGGCTTTCTGGTCATTCCTTGCCCTCTCTGCTTGACCAGGCTATTGGCTCTTAGAGAACTATGACACTGTTTATATAAAGTTTCAGGGCGGACCACTCTTGTTTCTCTCAAAACTAACAAGCCAGGGTCTACAGCACACACATCCTCACTATAGTTAACTTTGGGAAACAAATCCCTCCAGGCAAACACAGGTGTTTCAAACGAACGTCGGTCTCCTAGGCCAAATGGTGATAAGCCATTTGGACTAGGTTTACGCACTCTCCTTATACAGATCTATCCTAAGAGGACAATAATTTTCAGATGGTTCTGAGGGCAATTCTCTAAAATCAGTTAGTTTCCAACATGTTTTGGGCAATGGTAGCCTTGTTGGGGTGTCTTTCTTTCCAAGGAAATCTCTCGAAAGGTAAGAAAATTCATCTGGACATATCATTGTTGGACTCTTCATTTAAAACTCAGCCTACGATCATAGTTTGTAGTGCTCTCAGGACAGTGCTGTAAGAAATAGTCAAGTCTTCATTAACCAGAGTCCATCTTCAAGGATACTTCAACCAAAACGTCTATGTGACTTTACAATTAGTGGGGAAGGGAAGTTAAAAGAAAGCATGTAAATATATTAGATCAAGCCTAATCAAACAAGCAAAACAATAACAAACAAACAGAACACACAAACAAACAAAAAACAACAGCTTTCAAACGGTGCCCAGGGTCTGATATAGATTCAACCGTGAGAAATAATCAGACATAGTAAAAAGAGCATGAAATCTGACTGCAAATCCAGGTTTATCCTTCTTTGCTGTGAGACCACGGGCAAGTAGATTCCCCTTTCTGATTCTGTGTCCTCTTCTATAAAATAAAAGTAATGATAACTATCTCATGGGACAGTCGTGGGGCTTTAATTTGAAAATGTATGTCAAGTTCTTGTACTTTGTGTCTGGTAAATACAATGTACTAGTAAATCTCACTCTTTCCTTTATCATCTTCATCTACTTAACCTATGGCATGAGAGGCAATGTGTCTATGTCTGTTGTCCCCAGTTCCAAATATTTTTCTTTGTGATTGTGCAACCATTGTCTACTTGAGACCCTACCCTCCTAACTCTTCTTTTGCATAAGGACACATTTTGAGGTATCTTTGGTTCAAGCTGGTCTGTTAAGATGTTCACCAGGAGAGAGGGCTGCTCACCTTTGACCACAAACTTCACAATGTCGCTGTGTTGCTCAGAGCCAACCTTGCCCTTGGCAGTACAGAAATAGGAGCCAGAGTCGGCTACCAACGCAGGCTTGAAGAGTAAGGTACTTAAATTTCCTACTTTGATAGGTTCCTGGTTATTAGTCTGTTCCTTATACCAAATATAACTGATGGGAGGAGAACCCAGAGCCTGGCATTGAAGGCTAATCCTCATTCCCTGGGGCACCGTGAAGCCGTAACCGCTGCCAGTTGTCACTGTGGGCTTGGAGACAGAGACTGCAAAGAAAAGACAAGACAGGAAACTCTAGGCAGTCATAAGGATATGGGACCACAAGGCCAAATCATTCTCGTAGGGCATAAGGGCATGCATATATCTGCAACTGGAACTAAAGGGGGCTCCACTTTAGAGGAAATAGGAGAGAAAGTGCAGTACAAATAAAATGACTTCCTTGAAGGTAGGTACGTTTTGGTATTATCTGGGGTTTTGGAATATTTGGAGGTAAAAATCAACTGACCTTTAAAAATAATGTAGCTTTTTTTAGGGCTCAAGTAGAGATTTTGATTATCTGCAGTTTTGGATTATCAGGACTGGACCTTTGTAAAATTGTCCAGCCAGCAAACTTATCCTGGCTACCCTCTGCCTCCCTTTCCCCAGAGTTTCTCTATCAACATCTATCTACAAATTAATTATACTCATTTTTGAGTTGTAAAGCCCAGAGCGCAAGGAGAGTAACTAGGCTATGAATGCTGGCATTTCTGGGACAACTGAAGGGATAGAGATTTATTTACAGGTCAGGAAACCTTCCCAGCACTTCTTAAATTTGGAATACTGACCCTAAGAATCCTCTGCCTATCCACTTCATCTGATAAGCACATACACCTGAAGAGAGCCTATGTATAGATAAACAAAGGCCTCTGGGTTTTTCAAGAGTTTCTAGAATAACATCCTCTATTGATTCATTGATTATCAGTGCTTTCCTACCCCCACAGTGACTCACGTTTCTGGACACGGAGCTCAGTAATCTTATCTCTCACCACTTGGTTGCCATCAGGGGTCTGCCAGGTGACTTCACACGTGTAGTGACTCCGGTCATCCATCTCCAGGGTGCTCAGTTGGAGGGATACATCTCCCGGAACCTTGTGGCTCACATGTAGGCGGCCCTGGTACTTTGCCTGCTGGATATGGTCTCCAGAAGAGTCACGTAGGAAGATGGTGACAGGGTATGAACCACGATGTACCAGCCACTTCACCAAGACTTGAGTGTAGCCTTGGAGGGGGCCATAGGTGCAGGGAATAGTCACATCCCCTTTCCAAGGTCCTGTTATGTTCTCTGGCACTTCCAGGATGGGACGGCCTGAAGAGAGAAAACAGAGGAAAGATGCAAACATACATGGTATACCTACCTGGCAACTAGAGTGGCAGTGGAAGACCTCAAAAGGTTTTTGAGAAACACCACTTAACTTTTTTTCTATCACACTTTTGTGTACCTGTGCCTTTTTACTCTTTGACAGCCTTCTCATCATTCAGAACCAGTCTTCAGGATAAAAGCCCTTAACATTGTTCAGATCTTGTGAGTTTCAAATCTTTTTTATGTTATCGTCTTGCTATAGAGGTGATCCTAGGTAAGTCATCTTCCTACCATGGAAGATCAATTTACTTCATGTATAATATGGAGAGTTTGGATGGTATCCTCTCTAGACATTCTATCAACTCTGTCATTCTGCAAATCCATGAAAAAATTTCTTTTGACATTTTCCAAAAGAGATATGGAAGCAAAAATGCTAAGCAATTGGGTCTGGACTATTTTATTTTGTGTAAATATGCACCTGGAGAAACATGGAGGCTTTGGGGTTCAGCAACAAAGGGCTCTCTGCCCTATTATCTTCTCTTGTTCCCTTACAAATCTTCAGTGAGTAGGTTCCCAACCCTAAGCTATTCTCTGGAAGACAGCAAAAGGCAATACTGAAGTGGAACCCGGTGTGAGGAAGAAGTCTGGATATACATTCCTGTTTAACAAAATCATTAGTTATTGTTAAGTTTGAGACATGCGGTTTGTAAGCCTGACTTTCTAATTTCTCTCTTATTTGTTTATTTTCCTTTTGGTTTATCTTAGTTCTTAGCAAGGATACACAGGAAATTTTCATTTTGAGGGGGAAATGATTTCATCCATTCTTGGTCTGGAGAGGAAAAGGGTCTGAGTGAAATCCTGAAGCTGACTGTAGTGGAGATGATGATAGAAGCAATGGGAGATTGCTTCTTGCCGTGCTTGAGAGGGAAACCCTTAGAGGTGAGGGCGGGGCAAGGAGGTGGGGATGTTGAAACAGTCATTGCCTCCCATCAGAATTTTCCATTCATAAGCTCTTATTCTGAAAGACTTTTGTGTTATTTAACTGGGACCAGGAGTGTGGGGTGGGTATATTTAGGCAATATATTCATGTCTCTCCTAAGAGAGGTGGTTTCAAAGATCTGAAGTATTACTGAATAAAAGCCTTTTATTGAGCCTAGAATTCTCAGTATTCAGTCAAGCAGATGAAAGATGACATCTTTTGGATAGGTTGAGTGTATGCTTTCTAACTCCTAGAATGTAATGTCCAGCATCAGAACTTCTGTTAATAGAGACACTAAAGTCAAGTCTCTGGCCTCTGCCCTCACCAGGGACTGTTAGAACATCAATAGCATATTTTAGCCAAGAAAAAGCTCTTGAGTAGAAAAAAATAAATAAATGTAAGTTCTTGTTGCTAGATCCTCTACATACTCCCTGGAGTTTCAAGTCTGGCAGAGAACAGAATTCAGATGTACGAATGGGAACACAAGAGGGGCAGATTTTGATTTGCTCTGTTTTCCTAATTCTATTCATTTTTATGTTCCTCTTTTCTGCTTTCCATATCACAGAAGGGATGGTTTGCCTTAAAATGCACTTTATGATTAATCAGAGCTGTCTATGGATGGATTAAGCTGACTGGGGAAGTTCTAGACTTTGTTTGGGTTTTAGCATTGCTCTTTAAGGTCCCTCCTAATCTTAGGTGGTCCAGTGCTAATAGACTATAATGGAAATAGAAGTTAAATAATTATATATTGCAGTTGGTGGTGAATTTTCACCAGGTAGTGGGTTTCACTGTGCTATAGATAATTCACACCTCCATGTGATTGCAGATACAGCTTTTCATTTTCATGGACATACATGCCCATACATATTTTTGGCCACGTGCAAGCACAAACATTCCATTTTAAACCCTGTGAAAACTATCTGAGTCTCTTGGTTTAATAGGCTATTTCCCATTAATCTTTCCCTGGACCTTCCCAATCTCCCTCCTCTTCTCTGAAAAGCATTCTCACATCCCCCTCTCAGGCAATGTAGCAGCATTCTGCTTTGAGGATATCTGGAACAGTTGAAAATGCCTTTATCTATGTGTATGCGTGTCTTCCTTCTGACCTTAGGAGAGCTGCAAGGCCTGGCTTGTATTCCCCTCTCTGAGAATTTGCTGGAAATAGTCGCAAAGCTCAGTCTGGTCTGTCAAGAACATTGCTAGCTAGTCTTAGCTTCCCAATTTTGAACATCACTTCTGGAAGTAGGTCAGGCTTGACTCCTCCATCCTAGAATGAACAGGACAGAGTTGGTAACTGGAGTTCCCAAAATGGCATTTTTCCTCCTTTCACTTTTTTCTTTCTCCTTCTCTTCTTCCTCCTTTATTCCTTCCACCTATTCTTTCATTATGCTTCTGTTCCTTGTTTTTGTTCCTTCCCCTTTTTCTTGTTCTTCTCTCCTCCTTCTTCATTAGTTGCATAAAGAGAGACTGGATTATAGGTACAGGGCATCACAAGAAAAAGGACATTGTATTCTCCTTGTGTTCTCCAATCTCCAAAGTGAGGTTAACCACAATAGCACTGACTTATACCTTCTACCTTTCCTTGTGGTGCCCCTAGAATCTAGTAGGAGCTCCTAATGAGAGCAGGGGGGTAGTGAAGGACTGCATGGTGTAGTAGGAATAACACTGATCTAAGTCCAAGGTCTGCCTTACCACATATCTCTCTGTGTGACCTTGGGTCAGCATATCCTGAGCCTCAGGTCTATAGTGTAAGATCCTATATACAAATGGAAGGCCTGCTTCCAGGTCTGGAAATCTCACAGGCTGGGGAAAGAGCAAGACACATGAGTGCTCTCTCTCTCTCTCTCTCACACACACACACACACACACATACAGGAGTTAAATTTAACATTTCTAAAATCCTCCCTCAAGCCTCAGGCTTGAGCCCTAGCTCAAACCAGCAGACTTGGAGAAGGTGGAGAGATACATTATAAAACCCACTAGAGAATGGAAATATGGTAGTTACAGAAAGAAAAATATTTTTCAGGATCATTAACTCTGCCACTAATGCTCTTTGGCTTGGGGGCACATTATTTTTTCTCTTGGATGACTTAATCCAGAGTGTTTTCTAGCTCTGAGATTTTACAGTCTGATGGGTCACAGAGTCTCAGGATAGGGTAACCTAATCAGAGTCAGCCATGGAAAGCTGGATTCTTACTGACTTCACAAGTGACACCAAACTGACACCCATCCATCCTTTTTCTCTAGGGAGAGTAGGGAAGCAGCAAAAACCTCCTTTACCCTATATTGGATCTCACTTAGCTGTTACACAGGTTTATCTTCCTGAAAACCCATCTCATTTCTCAGGAGTGTAAATGAGGATAGAGCTTCCCAAGCTCCAGGGAAATAATACTACTATGGAATAGTCCATCCTCATTTGGGATTTGTGTCAAGCCCATAAACAGCCCAGACAAATTTAGCCATGCCTATAGGGAAGTGAGTTAGCCCAGGAGCGGGTAAGAAACCAAGTCCTATGAAGACCAGTTGAAAAAGCTGGGGCTTTTCAGCTTGAAGGAGAGAAGAATCAAGGGGACACAGTATTTGTCCTCAGGCCTTTGCAGGGCTGGCACAGGGCAAGCAAGCAGCTGTGTTCTGTGTAGCTCCAAGAAGCGGAGCTGGGGCTTTTGGATGGAAGTCAGAGGGAACTGGATTTAGTTCAATACAAGTAAGAACTTTCTAACAGTTGGAGCTGCTGATAGACTAGATGGTCTGGGAAGGTAGTGAACAGTGAAATCTTAGTCACTACTGAATGTTTCTGAGCACTTGTTCATGACAATGAAGGGTGGTATAGGTTACTTCTGTATTCCTATCCAACTCTTAAAAAACATTCCTTCTTTGGGGTCTGTATATTTCAACAGAGACCAAAGCTTGAAGGCAGATGGGTTAAATCTAATGTTAGAATTTTAGATAAGACAGCAGATGGAGGAAAAATTCGAGTGTCATTGGGAGCCTTCTTGGTGCCCCTGAGATACAAGCCCTAGAAAATCATGCCAGTGTTTTCCAAGAGAAAATCCTTTTTCAAATTCTGCCCAAACTTGCCTCCTGGCTTCTTCAGCAGTCTTCAACTACCTCCATCCCTTTTGCTGAAGGCTCAGAGAACCTGCAGAGTTTGGCTGAGAATACTCACCTGCCCAACAGGAACAGGCTTTCTAAACACCACCACCCGCCCCAGCCTTTGCCTAAGCCAGCAGTGGCAGCCAGGACCCCACGTTCTGCCTTACCATAAGTGTCCACTGTTAGGTGCCCCAGGACTAGCAGGCCCAGTAAGATCCCCATCACAGCCAGAGCCCCTTCTGTCCTTTCTTCCAGCCTCCTGCTACCAAAGAGGCTCAAACTTCTGGTGGTCACCAGCGTCTGTGCCTGCTTACTTCCGTTCCTTCCCTATATCTCTCACTCAAACTCCTAGTCCCATCATACATTCCCCTTCCTTCCCTATTTCGGCATAGGTCATGTGGGGTGCCCCCCTTCCCCCACCTCCCTAGGGTTGGAAGTTCCAGGGTGAGTGAAGCAATTCTTCCCCCTGCTAGGGTATTGACTTTATTTTCCCTGGAGCCAGTGGGGCTCTCTGGTCTTTGATCTCCCAGGCTGTGTTTATTTTGGTTGGAGGGCAACCTATGAGATGAGTCTTCTCACTCCAGTATGGGGGTGTTTTTCTTTGTGGTGATCCCAGGGAGAAGAGATCAACTTTGCTGGCCTATGCAATTTTCATCAGTTGTACTGTTAACCCTTGCCTATGCAACCTAGGCAAATGGACAGGGTGTTGGGCGTGGGGTGCCTTTGGGCTTAGGAGTACAAGAGCTTAGTGTATTAAAGGGCTTTCTACATATCAAAGCTTGAATAATTGGCAAGCCAATGGATAAGGCTGATATGGGTGAATATGCCTCATATCTCATATGGGGGAAGCTCTTTGAATCACCTTCTCCAACGGCTCCACCTCTCTGGTGGCAAAGGATAATTCATTTTCATTAGTTCTTCATGCTTTTTCATAAGGAACTTATTATTTACTTATTTTAAGGGAAAGTTAAGCCAAGCTTCCAGTGCACCAACCCATTAGTGATATGCTCTAATAGGTTGAATTTTTCATTGACTTCCAATGGGTACAGGCTCTTGACTTACAAGAGAGTGATATTATGCCTCCTAGCAAAGCTCAACTGCTCCAGAAATTGCTCCTTTTCACAGGTCCTCAGAGTGACTGTAATTTCATTAGCAGCCTAAGTAGGTTTGTTGCTGCCCTTTGTCTACTAAGCTTTGAAACTATAAGCACTTTCAAAAGCACAAATACATCCAAAAAATTCATACCACACTGTAAGCAACATCTAAGCTTAGTTTACTTTTCAATTGGAGGGATAGGAAAGGCCTTGATCAGGGGAGTGAGGAGTTTGTGCAGAGATGAGGAATGGGAATATAAAGAAACATACTTGCCAAGGGATGGCTGCATACAGATGATTTGGAGCTGTGCATGGGCTAAGAAGACATTCTAGCATTTCAGGACCCATTATTACATGGAATTATATCAATCACCTCTTCCTCTAGGGCCCAATTCCCCTTGGTTGGTTGTACCTTGTTTTTTGAGTACTGCACTCATTCCATCTTACTGGAATTTTTAGCCATTTTTTCTTATTGAGTCCTCATTCAGGAAACCCTGAACTTTGAAGAACACTCCTTTGGTATTTTCAACCAACACCCTATCACGACTACCACCACACACACACACACACACACACACACACACACACACTCCTTCCCTGCTAAAGAGCCCACTGGACTGGTATCAATTTTTGCCTGGTCTGGTGATTGTGTATGTTTTGAGCTGCCTGTTGCATTTTGTTAGTATCTCCTGGATCTGAAGGTAGGAAAATGTCCTTGGGAACATGCACAATATTACTTCAAGGCTAGGAAAGACTTCCAGCTTTGCAGTAGGCTTAGTAGCCCTCTTGATTAGTAAAAGAATTGGTTGAGAAGTCAGAAAACTGGAGATAAGCCTGGCTCTGTGTCTACTTCATTCTGAGACTTTGGACAAGTCATATGTCTCTGAACCCCAGCATCCCTAATTGTAACATGAACATGATTAGATTTGATGCTTACATTTTCTCAGATTTTTAAAAGTCAAACTATACTATACCTACAATAATAACTATATAATCATACTTTTTATTTTAAAATCTTTTATTCTTCCAGTCACTGAATTAAGCACTTTGCATGGATTATTTCCCTTGGTTCTTTCAACCCCTCAGGTGGGTATTATTGTACGGAGTCTTGCATCTCTTCCTACCACTCTATACTCCCTTAGACTACTTTTCTTTTTCTTTGTAGAGCCTACCTTTACTTGACATATTGTATATTTTTTGTCTTAGTTGTTTGTTGTCTGTCTCCAGAATGTAAGCCTGCAATGTAAGACTTCTGAAGGCAGGAATTTTTGTATGTCATGTTCACTGTTGTATTTTCAGTGCCTAAAACGGTGCCTAGCATATAAGACACTTAATAAATATTTGTTGAATGAATGAATTGAATATATCACCATTTTTACAAATGCATCTAAGACCCAGAATAGTGAAATCACTTACTGTATAGAGGGTGCCTAGACAAGATTCAAACTCCTATCTGTATGCCCCCAGAAATGATACTGTTGTCACATACTATTCTGCTTCATTCGTACTTTTAACGATCACTTCTACAATAGTTCCAGATCGTCTCTGGATGTTGTGAGGGAGAGAGAAGAAATGTTGGATATGGTCCCTGTCTAAGTTAGATTTTAGTGTAAAGGAAAGACAAACACATATGAACACACTAATACAAGGTGAATTATTAACTGAGCTTTAAAACTTGTGGTTTGAGCAGTATTTAATGAAGGCAATAGTAGTGTGGGAAGGCTTCCCAGGGAAAGTGATACTAAAACTACCATTTGTAGAACTCCTGTTCTGTGCCATGAACATTATCCCTAGGCTTTAACTCACAGGGAAGGCATTATGAATATCCTTTTCTTATTGACACAACTGAGGTCTGGACGTACCGTGGAACCTGCCCATGGTCACACAACTGATAAATGACAGAAGTGTGATTTACCATCCAAGTTTGTGTTTCAAAAAATTGTACCTTTGATCCTCTATGTACCAGGGCATGAGCCAGAAAAGATGAGATGGTTGAAGAAGAGAGAGATGGATAGTTACTTTAATCCAGGGAGTCCACCTTTTGCTTATTTTCAAACTCAATGCTTCCTGAGATTATAGTATGAATGTCGTGAGATTTCACAGACTGTGGGTGAGCAGCATAGAAAATGACTCACACCCTTTCAGGCCCAGTATTCAGAGGTCACTGTGGCTCTGTGTCTATTTCTACCCCCATAGCCCACCATTCTAGAAAAAGATTGAAAGGTCAAGTTGGAGAAATTTACCAATGCGTAATCATTATCTGAGAACTTCCGGTGTGTATGTGCACCTTGGGCTTACTGAGCTGGAGGAAAGCAGTGGTACAAAGAGGAAATCCATACAGGCCCTGCTCAAGGACACACACACACACACACACACACACACAGATCTACAACTACCACAAATAAACGTAAATGCACAGATACATATGGGCACATATTCATATATAGTTATACATATGTATAACATGGCCTTAAGCATAAACATGAGCACACTGACACACAATACACAAAGCATACACACAGAAACATGTAAGCACATGGGACACAGACACACAAAACATGCATGCAAACACACAAATACAGAGCCTGCACATAGACATGAGAAAAACAAGCAATGAAACACAGATGCATACACTCAAGCAGGACATAGGTAGATAACATGCATATAAGCTTATGAACACTTATATTAAAACACAGATATAGCATACATATACAGAGAAAAATGCATATAAACATCAACCCAAAGATACATAGAACGAAAATCATGAGGGTTTCGAAGAAAACCAACAACAAAAGGCCTCACATATTAAGGGACAAAGGAATGGCAGAAACTCATTTGTGCAATGGGAGTTCAGAGGTGGTAGCAATCCGTATGGACTTCAGTGGTTTAGGAAGGCTTTCTAGAGGAGCTGGCATGTGGGCTGGGATGTGAGATTTGTTTATCATTGGATAGACAAAGAGGATGGGGAAAAAATTCCAGGTAAGTGGTAGAGAGAGAGCTGAAGTCCAGAGGCGATCAAAGGCAAGAATGATTCTGATGAACAGGGAGTGTCAGTTGGACTTCAGCTATTGGTGCATATTTAGAAAGACAGAAGAAGAAAAAACTCAGCCAGATTATGGAGGGTTTTGAAAATAAGGCCAAGATGCTTAGACTTGATCTTAAAGACTTCTATGCGAGCCATAGAAGGTTCTATAGTGAAACAGGGGGCTGATGCTGCTGAAAGCAGTTTCTTAGAACCAAATCTGTTTGTAGAATATCAGTGAAATAGGATGAGAAAATTGGAAGCAGAAAAATGAGAGACTAATTTGGCTTTCATTTGTATAATGCAATGGAAAGAGCACGGGAATGGGTATTAGGAGACGTGGGTTCATTCGCCTCTCTAGGTCTTAGTGTTCCCATCTATACTCTAAAGGTATCATACTTATCCATGGATTTTCAAGCTCTGTCTGCGGATCTCTAGGAGTCCTGTAGTGGGGAAGAGGAAGGGAAAGGGGAGAAATTTAGGTGACTGAATTTCAACCAATGGTGTACTACAATCAACTTAAATTCTAAGAGCTGATTATGTGAATTTATTCCTAACTCTGTGTTTAGTGACATTATGTTGGTAGCACATAATAGGTATTGAATAAATGCATATTATGCACTTTTGGTGTTTCTGACACTGTTCTAGGTCCTGGGGATATAGTAGTAAAGAAACAGACATAAAACTTAAATTTTAATGAAAATAAATAATTTTAAAAACAACCAAAAAATATAAAAAGGAACATCAATAATTAAATAATTATATATTTCTGCCATGATATGTCAGTAAAATAAACCCTGAATGTGGCTCTCACCACCAACATTGTCTTTATATTATTTATTAATAATACACTGGGGAATATGAAGACAGGAAATACTCATATGTGCATGTGCAGGACTTGGGACAACAGAGGTGAGGGAATGAATTTGAGCTAGATTCTCATCTATAAAAAGAATAACAGTAGCAATATGAGCATGTTATTCAGAGATATGAAGTCAACCCCTGGCCAAAAAAAGCAGCTAACAAAGTTGAAAATTATTGTCTTGGAAAAGGGGAAATGTTTTAACAACCTTCATTGAAAAATTTGATTTTCTTATGTCTATCTCACTAACAAATATGTGTGTTGTATATGATATGTCAAATGATGATGAGTAACCTGAAGCAACATAAAGCAGGGCTATGGGATAGACAGTGTGAGAGTGTGGTAGGTAGAGTACTGAACCCCCGAAGATGTCCATGTACTAATCCCCAGAACCTGTGAATAAGTTAGGTTACATGGCAAAGGAGAATTAAATTTGCAGATGGAGTTAATGTTACAAATCAACTGACCTTAACATAGGGAGATTATTTTGGATTATCCAGGTGGGTTCACTGTAATCCCAAAAGTCCTTAAAAGCAGAAAAGGGAGGCAGAGGAGTCAGAGTTAGGCAGGGGGAAATGTGACTATGGGAGAAAGGCATAGGTAGTTGCAATATTGCTAGCTTTGAAGATGGAGGAAGGGAAACATGTGCCAAGGAACTGGGTGGCCTCTAGAAGCTTGAGAAGGCAAAGAAATTGATTCTCCTCTAGACACTACAGAAAGGAATGCAATCCTCTGACATATTAATTTTAGCTCTATGAGATTCATGGCAGACTTCTGACTTCCAGAACTGTATGATGGTTAATTTATGTTGCTTTATGCCAGCAAAGTTGTTCTAATTTGTTATGATAGTGATATAACACTAATACAGAGAGTAATGAGATAGCATATATTCTCAGAGGAAGTAATATTTGAGCAGACCTGAATGAAATATGAGAGTAGGCTTAGCAGATATCTGGGGAAAGGTAATCTCAGGCATGGAGGACTGCAAGTGCAAAGACCTTGAGAAAAGAACATGCCTAGAATGTTCAAAGAGGTATGTTTTGAGCAGAGGGAATGAAGGAGAAAATTGAGAGACGATAAGGTGGGAATGGGAAAGGGTGAGCAAGAGCATATTATGCAGGATCTTGTAGGCCATTTAAATGACTTTAACTTTTATTCTGAGATAAGGAACGATTGGAGGGATCTGAACAGGAGGATGACATAATCTTATTTGTGTTTTAAAAAGATTGCCCTTGCTTCTCTATTGTAGACTATAGATGAGCAAGGGTGGAAGCAGGGAAATCAGTCCATATTTGCAACAAATGAGTAAATGCAGGACAGTGACAGTGAAATCAGAGTAGAAGGGGTGGATGCCAGAGACTGTAGAAAGAAGAGTGGTTAGGTTTTGCTTATGTGTCATAGTAAATCATGGCTAAGTGGAAAGCATAGATACTACTCATGTTGTAATTACTGTTGGCCTGGGCAACAATAAGGCCATAAAGAGAGCTCAGAAAGTGTTCAATGGGAGGGGTTATTTTTAGCAGAAGACAGTTTGGGACTAGCCATGTGAAAGCTGAGGTGATGGGACTCCTGCAGTGAGATGTCCTCATAGGGTGAAGAAGGTAGGACTGAAGTTCAGGGGAGATCATGCCTAGAGGGAGAACTTTGACAATCATCAATGACACGTGATGGTGACGGCATGAGAGGTTGTCATATCCCTTATTATAGGAGAGTGCAGAAAGAAGCAGGTATCTAAGGATGTAGAGCTAAGAGTTTTATGCGGCACCCAACTCTCTCCTTCACCACCAATTCTACATCCATACTTATAATGACAGAAAGTCAGAGCCTAGAGGATACTTTGAGACCACAATGAGTCCTCCTCCTTTGCCTTGGCTCTACAGGGGGAAAAAAATGAAGCCTAGTGATGGAATGGAATTTATTTAATCATACACAGGGAAGGCAAGTGGCAGAGGCAGGACTAGAACCCAGACTACCTTTATCTACATCACATTGCCAATTATGCTGCTACATGTTGTAATTCTGCAGGTTCTAAGAAATACCCTCAAAAATGCTTTTGGGAGAGGCTATTTCTAGACTGGACAGAGTGGAGCTGCTTTGTCCTTACTGGGCCCTAGTTGCTCTCTCTGAAGTGTACAGCTAATAGCATTAATCAGTCAACTGAAACAACCAAGAATATGCTTGAAAATCAAGTCGGGATCCATTGATTACATGCATGCATGCAGAATGGGAAACAAAGAAAAAAGAAGCTATATGCTACCACCCTTGTTTTTGATTAAACATTAAGAACCAGTGTTTTTTGAGCTCTGGTTCTTAAGGTGACAGAAAAAGAGGAAGTGAGACATTTGTGGCTGTGAGTGGGTGAATGTGATACAAACACTGACAAAATTTTGTCATTTTCCTACTTCCACCCACTCTACCCACTGACTGGAAGAGTTGAACAAAGAACAGCCCAGGACGATCCCTGGTAGGGCTAGGCCTGCAAGCCTTTTTTCTGGTTCCTCTTAAATAGACTTTCAATTTAAATCCATTTAATTTCATCAAAAGACTTGAGTACTTACTGTGTATGTCAGGCTTGTGTTAGGGCCCTTACAAAAATTTTCTCCTTCATTCCTTCATAGTAACTATATGAGAAAGCTACTAATTTGTTTGCAATTTACAAAGAGTATAAGGCTCAAGGACTGGGCTCCAAATCTAATTTGAAACAGAGCTGGGAATTCAACCTATACAGTTTGTGGATAGAGTCCATGTTCTGGTTACCACTATCCAATACTGACTCTTATACTGTGAGTTTTATCTTTGTATCTCTAGGCCCAGCCAAAGGCCTCATATGTGTCTGGTACTGTCTGTTAGATATAAGCAAATTGAATGCGGAAGGTGCTACCCTAGGAGGTTTAAGTACTATAAAACTGCAAGGAAACGAAGAGCCAAATTCCCCTCAGTCAGGAAAGGCTTTGAGGGGGAGATGGATTATATTTTTCGCAATATATTTTGAGGATAGGGTAGGTCTCTTTTCTCTTCTGTTCTTTTCTATTCTCTTTTCTTTTATTTCCTTTCTTTTTTTTTTCTTTTTATATTTGTTGGGGCAGAGTCTTCCTCTGTTGCCCAGGCTGGAGTGCAGTGTCATGACCACAGCTCACTGCAGCCTCAAACTTCTTGGCTCAGCAATCCTCCCCACTCAGCCTCCTGAGTACCTTGGACTATAGGTGCACACCACCAGGGTAGGTCTTTTATAGGAAGAATTAAGGGCATATGAGGAGGTTATTCCAAATTGAAGTTCAGGGTAAAGCAGGACAACTTTTTTTACAGATGAATAATTTCACTTTTAGCATCTCTAGCCTTAACTAGTTTGCTAGACTGCAGACCCCAGATGTGACCAGCTGTTTTGCTTCAGGACAGGATTTGACCTATGCTATACCCAAATGCATGTAATACAAACCATGTAATAACACTTCTGCTGTACTAACCTCATGTTTGCTTTCCCCGAGCACATACTATCTGGAGGATTTCAAGGCGTCCATGCCCATATTAGTAGGTGGAAACAAATAAGCCAGCATTATAAAGTTCTTGAAAAAATAGGCGAATTACTAATGAGTCTTAAAGTAGGTTAACTGCTGCTTGAGGTTAGAGGAAGTTGCTGCTTAGGGCCAATGGAAAAATGGGAAGTGACTGCCATGGGTATAAGAATTCTTTCTGGGGTTGTAAAAATATTCTAAAACTGATTATGATGAAGGTTGCACAGATCTGTGAATATATGAAAAAACCACTGAATTGTACACTTTCAGTAGGTAAAGTTTGTGCTCAATAGATTATATCTGAATAAAGCTGTTGAAAAATTCATTACAGTTTTGGAAGAATTTTTAATGGCTTGGGAAAAAGTTTACGATATAATGTTAAGTAATAAAGAAGAATATGAAATTATACATAAGCCATAATCCAAACTAGGTTAAAAGTATGACGGGCTTGCAGATAATGTTTAATTTTTTCTTTTAATTTTTTGTATTTTGAATTTTTCTAATAATCATATATTTTCTTTAATTATTTTTATAATTTTCTTCACATATGCATCAAATACATATTTTAATTGGTAGACCTAAAATAATTTTTCTTTTGTACTTTTTATTTTGTTCTCAGATATATATATATTTTTTTACTTTGAGAGGGAGTATATATATATATTTTTAATGCTTTGTTTTATTTTATTTATTTATTTATTTATTTATTTTTTAATTGCATTTTCGGTTTTGTGGTACATGTGAAAAACATGCAAGATTGTTGCATAGGTGCATACGTGGCAGGGTGATTTGCTGCCTTCCTCCCCTTCACCTATATGTGGCATTTCTCCCCATGCTATCTTTCCCCAACTCCCCACCCCTCACTGTCCCTCCCCTATTCCCCCCAACAGACCCCAGTCTATAGTGCTCCCCTCCCTGTGTCCATGTGTTCTCATTGTTCAACACCCGCCTATGAGTGAGAACATGCGGTGTTTGATTTCGTGTTCTTGTGTCAGTTTGCTGAGAATGATGGTTTCCAGGTTCATCCATGTCCCTACAAAGGACGTGAACTCATCGTTTTTGATGGCTGCATAATATTCCATGGTGTATATGTGCCACATTTTCTCTGTCCAGTCTATCATCGATGGGCATTTGGGTTGATTCCAGGTCTCTGCTATTGTAAACTTTGCTGAAATGAACATTCGTGTGCATGTGTCCTTATAGTAGAACGATTTATAATCCTTTGGATATATACCCAGTAATGGGATTGCTGGGTCAAATGGAATTTCTATTTCTAGGTCCTTGAGGAATTGCCACACTGTCTTCCACAATGGTTGAACTAATTTACACTCCCACCAACAGTGTAAAAGTGTTCCTATTTCTCCACATCCTCTCCACCATCTGTTGTCTCCAGATTTTTTAATGATCGCCATTCTAACTGGCGTGAGATGGTATCTCAATGTAGTTTTGATTTGCATTTCTCTAATGACCAGTGATGATGAGCATTTTTTCATATGTTTGTTGGCCTCATGTATGTCTTCTTTTGTAAAGTATCTGTTCATATCCTTCGCCCATTTTTGAATGGGCTTATTTGCTTTTTTCTTGT
This sequence comes from Aotus nancymaae, assembly GCF_030222135.1. Lineage (NCBI taxonomy): Eukaryota > Metazoa > Chordata > Mammalia > Primates > Aotidae > Aotus > Aotus nancymaae. The sequence goes on from NW_026988488.1 coordinate 3,448,131, forward strand.
AAATCTGTTTGTTCTCAGATTTTCTACAATTAAAATGCACTATTTTAATAGACAATATTAACACATTTGGAAATACCATAAAATATCCATCACACATTACAACATCTACAAATAAATAAGAATAATTTAAGTCAACTAGTGAAACAATGAGCAATCAGGAGACAATTTGCACAAGAAGTCATGTGTTTGGCTAGTAAACACATGGAAATATGCTAAACCTCACTTATAATAACCAAAGTATAAAAACAATTGATGCTACCCAATTTTGTTAAAGGTGTAGGGAAAAAGACCCTTTCATACAGGGATGGCTGGATTGTCGACTGGTGCCACCACTCTAGAAAGTAAGTTGACAAAACTATCAAGATAAAAAAATATTTACTGAGCAATTAATATTTTAGGATTTTATTCAACAGAAATATTTCCACAAGTGTACAATGAAATACAAAGATGTTTATTGCATCATTGATGGTAATATGGAAAAGTTAGAAGCAACTTAAATGTCTATCAATAAGAGATTGCTTAAATAAATTTTAGTTCATCAATATACTGAAGAATACTATGAAGCTGTTAAAAGGAATGGGGGTAGTTTTATATGTACACATACAGAAAGATGCCTACAATGTATTATAGATGAAGAAAGTAAAATTTAAATGAGAACGTATAAGTCTACTTTTGTTGAAAAATTTAGGTTAATATATGCATAGAAAAATTATGTAGACAAATGATTGAGAGAGATCCAAGATGGCTGATCACTAGCAGCTCTGGCTCGTAGTTCCCACTGAAAGTGCAGAGAAAGAGAGGACGTCATACTTTCAGACGAATATTTGTTGCTCACGGACCAAGAGATTCCCAGCAGAGGAGCTCCACAGGTCGCCAGGGCAACTCTTGTGGCTGGTGCGGCGGTTTTGCTGGTGCCTTAGTGTGGCAGTTCTTGGTGCAGAGTCCGGAGATTCCCAGGCAGAAAAGTACCATCAATCTTTACACCACTGTTTTGGCCGGCACAGTGGATTACTCAGATTTTGGTGCTGGAAATCAACAAGTTGGACGTCAGCTCAGAGACCTAGTTAGAAAGTCAGTAATTACAAAGACAACAGAGGGATAAATATATAATGAAAGGAAGAAACCAGCCTAAAAAGGCAGAGAATACTTAAAATCAGAATGCCTCTCCCTCTACAGGGGATTGCAATTCCTCATCAGTAACGGAACAAGGCTTAATGGAGAATGAGTGTGTTCCAATAACAGAAGCAGGTTTCAAAAGGTGGGTGATAAGAAACTTCTGTGAATTAAAAGAACTTGCTCTAACCCAATGCAAAGAAACTAAGAACCTTGAAAAAAGGTTTGATGAAATGTTAACGAGAATGGACAATTTAAAGAGGAACATAAGTGAATTGATGGAGCTGAAAAACACAACACGAGAACTTCGTGAAGTATGCACAAGTTTAAACAGTCGAATTGATCAAGCAGAAGAAAGGATATCAGAAGTTGAGGATCAGCTCAGTGAATTGAAACGAGAAGACAAGATTGGAGAAAAAAGGATAAAAAGGAATGAGCAAAGTCTCCAGGAAATATGGGACTATGTGAAAAGACCTAATTTACATTTGATAGGTGTACCTGAATGTGACGAAGAGAATGAATCCAAGTTGGAAAATACTCTTCAGGTTATCATTCAGGAAAACTTTCCCAACCTGGCAAGGCAGGGTAATATTCAACTTCAGGTAATACAGAGAACACCACAAAGATATTCTTCAAGAAGACCAACCCCAAGGCACATAATCGCCAGATTTACTAGGGTTGAAATGAAGGAGAAAATACTAAGGGCAGCCAGAGAGAAAGGTCAGGTTACCCATAAAGGGAAACCTATCAGACTTACAGCAGATCTCTCAGCAGAAACCCTACAAGCCAGAAAAGGGTGGGGACAAATATTTAACATCCTTAAAGAAAAGAACTTTCAACCCAGAATTTCCTATCCAGCCAAACTAAGCTTTATAATCGAAGGAAAAATTAAATCTTTTGCGAACCAACAAGTCCTTAGAGACTTCACCACCACCAGGCCTGCTTTACAAGAGCTTCTGAAAGAAGCACTATACATATAAAGGAACAACCAATATCAGCCTTTCCAAAAATATATCAAAAAGCAAAGAGCATTAACACAATGAAAATTTTACACTAACTAATGGGCAAAACAGCCAGCTAGCATCAAATGCCAGTATTCAACTTATATATATTCTAATTGGATAAAAAGCCAAAACCCATTGGTATGCTGCATCCAGACCCATCTCACATGCAAGGATACACAAAGACTCAAAACAAAGAGAAGGAGGAAGATTTATCAACCAATCAGAGAGTAAAAATAAACAAATAAACAAAAAGCAGGAGATGCAATTCTCGCCTCTGATAAAGTAGACTTTAAAGCAACAAAGAGCAAAAGAGGCAAAGAAGGACATTACATAATGGCAAAAGGATCAATGTAACAAGAAGAGCTAACGATTTTATAGATCAACCAGACAGAAAATTAACAAGGATATCCAGGACTTGAACTCAGACCCGGAACAAGTAAACTTAATAAACATTTATAGAACTCTCCACTTTAAATACATAAAACATACGTTACCACCTCACACCTATTCCAAAAGTGACTACATAATTGGAAGTAAACCACTCCTCAGTAATCGCATAGCATTTCATAGGTTTAAATGAAATATTGGTTGGCTGCTTGTTTGTTATTTTCTTCCCTTATTACTTCCTGTCTACATCAAGTATAATTATTGGTATAAAAGAGGTTTTCAATACCCATTACTAAACTGCATTCTAGCCTGGGCAAGAAAGCAATACTCCCATTCTCTCTCTCTCTTTCTCTTCCTTTTTCTTCCTCTTCTTCATTTTTTTTCTTTCTTTCTTTCTAAATAATAATAAAAAAAGAATAATATCCTATTATATAGATAGACCATATTTTGTTTATCCATTCATCAGTTGACAACCAGGTTGTTTCAACTGGTTGGCAATTATGAATAATGCTTCTGTGAACATTTGTGCATATCTTTTGGTGAGGACATGTATTTTCATTTATCTTGGGTATAGACCAAGAAGTAGAATTGCTGGGTCATATGGTAACTCTGTGTGCGATAATTTGAGGAACTGCTCAACTGTTTTCTAAAGTGGCTGCATCACACTAGCAGTTGTTGTCATACTAGCAATATATCAGGTATCCAGTTTCTTCACATTGTCACAAACCTTGATTTATATTTCTTTTTGATTATAGCCATGCTAGTTAATGTGTATTAGGTAGCTCACATGGTTTTGATTTGAATTTTTATGATGACTAATGCTATTTAGCATCTTTTCACGTGCTTTTTGGCAAAAAAAAAAAAAAAAAAAAGAAAAATTATGTAAAGGGCTGAAAATAAATTGCTATTTGTGGGGTGGATTTATAGGGGATTTTCAGTTTCAACAAAGGAGGAAAACTGAGTTTTAATCTTAGATTTTTTACTTACTAAGGTATGAGGCCTTATATAAGTTAATTTCCATTTTCTCATATGTAATTGGGCTACAAATTGTATGTTTTTCATAGAGCCATCTTGAAGATAACTAATGTAACTAATAAGTATCAGTTATTTAAAATGTAAGCAATAAGTATCAATTATTTTGCTTTATACTACTCTAATTTTTAATGATTTTTACACGTTGTTTCTGAAATCAGAAAAGAAGGTAAGAGGAAGATTGACAATCCACATTCAAATAATGATTTGGTGACTTTGTCAGAGTAGCAAGTAATATCAGTAGAAATTGTATAAAACCTCCCCATGAGGAGCAGAATATCTGGTAACCTACAAAGGAACTCTCCAGATAGGGAAAGCCTTAGACCTCTATTCTTAAAATTTATTGGAAGCAGAAGCATTTTTACGTGCATGATCCCAAATCTGTCAGTTATCATTACTCTATAGATAAAGCAGAGGCTCTGAAGTTAAGTAACTTTCCCAAAGTCACACATCATGGAACCAGGATTCTTACTTACAATCTGTGTGACTCCAAATTTGTGCTCTTTCATATTGCACAACAGTGTCCAGATTAATTCAAGTGGAGAGTGAATTTTTTTCTGGTGCATCTTTTAGTGTCTTGCACAGCCATTGCCTTTCACACACCCAGACTGTTTCTTTGCTTTAGGGACTGGAAAGTGGAAGTGGAACCCCCTATGTTCTGTCCCGGAAGGGCTGAGCCAAAAGTAACTGTGTGTCCTGCTAGGTCATGGACTTTCACTGACCACAGAGGTTGACAACCCTTAAGTAAACTAAATTCTTATATCTCACTGGTTTGGGAGCAAAGCAGAAGTGGCAAAAGCTGACAAAGCCCAGCTGGAGCAGGGATGTTGAAATGGACACAAATAAACATTCCCTGTAGACATGACCAATATAAATTTTCTAAATTTACTCCTGCTCCTATGGTTATACTTTCTATTACCTTGTAGCGAACCTTGGAGGTACCAGATACTCTTTCCTTCTCTTTTGCCTCCTCTTTCGGGTACCTAATTGTGCTGTTCTCCTCTTCATCTTCATAGTCAAATTTCTCCTTGAGGGTCTGTGTAGCTCATAGCTGAACTACTACAAATATTTCTCATGGGCCTAGCTGTCTCAAATTTATATTTAATTGTATCCCAAACATTCTATTTTGATTTTTTCTCAGTCCACAAAATGCTTCACAACTCATTCTCATTATCTGGCTTTATTATCTGAGGACTTAAACCTGGACTTATGTAGTAGGTGGACAGATAAAAGTGGGGGAACATAAATGTAATTTACTTCTAATTTTTACTATCTGCTAGAAAATAAGCTTTGTGAGGTAGAGATTTTGTGTACTTCATTTACTGATATGTCACAAGTGCCTAGAAACATGCTTGAAACCTTGGGAGCTCAATAAGTATTTATTGAATGGGTGAATGTATAAACATTCTAAGATCTTTTAGTTAATTTTCTTCCTTAGTAGTATTCAAATAGGAATGAAATCTGCCGTGTAAAGTTTAGAGGTCATACATTCCAAGGAATAAGGTTCTACAAGTTTTCTTGAAAACACACTGTCCAGTTTACAAAACTGCTCAGCGCTAGGGAATGTATTCTTTTGTTCATGTTATCATTCAGTTCCTGCATGTCTACTATGTGCCTGACCTTGAGCTGGCACTGGAAGTATGAAAACAAGTACAAAACATTACTGCTTTCAGGAAACCCAAAATCCAGAGTGAAACACAGACACATAGCATCTAACTAGAATTTTAGGCCACACATAGTAAGTGCCATGTAATATGTACTAAATAGTCCAGGGGTTGAAAGGAGAGAGAGAACTTTCAATTCTGGAATCAGAAAGGAAATCCTAGTGTAGGCCATCTTTCCTATGGTAACTAAGCCCATTAAAGTCTTAGCAGGTGCTAAATTAGGTGTTGTTTGGCATAGCTTCCAATATTACAGACTGCAAAGATATCCCCTTCCCTGAGTATTCCCTCCCTAAGCCTTTTTCTTTTTCCTCTGTAGTATATAATCCCAGTTCCAACAGTCATTTTTTACAGATCATGGTCTTGTGACCCAGAACACTTTTTGAGAGTATTTATTAAGTTTTATTCCTAAGGACTAACTATTCTAGTAAGCTGTGATAATCAACCCCATGACTGTGGAGTTGGGAAATTCAAGCACTCCCTGAGGGTGTGCTGACTGAGATGGAAAAATGTCCTGGGTAACCCAATAATGAAATCAGGCCTACACTCCCATGGAGCAACTAGGGTGGTGTAACAATGTGTGTAACTGTGGGACAGAGAGGACATTTGGCAATAAACAATCAAGACAGATTTAAAAGGAGTCACCAGAGTGCCCAGAGTCGCAGAAGTCAACACCACTTGCACATCTTTGATTGGCTTGGTCATTGTCACCTACATGAAGAGTGGTGACCTTTAATTTATTTACTATGAGTCTTTGTGAGGCTGTTCTTGGCTGTCACTACTGAGATTGTGCCAGCATATGTAAACAGAAAGGCAGGTCTAAAGGCCGAGATACCTGTGGCAAAACTGGCTTAATGGAACTGTACTGATGCTGAGCCATGTGAGGAGGCACAAAGTATCCAACAGTAGATGCTAATTTTTTTTTATTGCATTTTAGGTTTTGGGGTACATGTGAAGAACATGCACGATTGTTGCATAGGTGCATACATGGCAGTGTGATTTGCTGCCTTCCTCCCATTCACCTATATGTGGCATTTCTCCCCATGCTATCTCTCCCCAACTCTCCACCCCCCGCTGTCCCTCCCCTATTTCCCCCCAACAGACCCCAGTACATAGTACTCCCCTCCCTGTGTCCATGTGTTCTCATTGTTCAACACACACCTATGAGTGAGAACATGCGATGTTAGATTTTGTGTTCTTGTGTCAGTTTGCTGAGAATGATGGTTTCCAGGTTCATCCATGTCCCTACAAAGGACGCGAACTCATCGTTTTTGATGGCTGCATAATATTCCATGGTGTATATGTGCCACATTTTCCCTGTCCAGTCTATCATCGATGGGCATTTGGGTCGGTTCAAGGTCTTTGCTATTGTAAACTGTGCTGCAATGAACGTTCGTCTGCATGTGTCCTTATAGTAGAATGATTTATAATCCTTTGGATATATACCCAGTAATGGGATTGCTGGGTCAAATGGAATTTCTATTTCTAGGTCCTTGAGGAATCGCCACACTGTCTTCCACAATGGTTGAACTAATTTACACTCCCATCAGCAGTGTAAAAGTGTTCCTATTTCTCCACATCCTCTCCAGCATCTGTTGTCTCCAGATTTTTTAATATCGTCATTCTAACTGTCATGAGATGGTATCTCGATGTAGTTTTGATTTGCATTTCTCTAATGACCAGTGATGATGAGCATTTTTTCATATGCTTGTTGTCCTCATGTATGTCTTCTTTTGTAAAGTATCTGTTCATATCCTTTGCCCACTTTTAAATGGGCTTGTTTGTTTTTTTCTTGTAAATCTGTTTTAGTTCGTTGTAAATTCTGGATATCAGCCCTTTGTCAGATGGGTAAGCTGTAAAAATTTTTTCCCATTCTGTTGGTTGCCAATTCACTCTAATGACTGTTTCTTTTGCTGTGCAGAAGCTGTGGAGTTTGATTAGGTCCCATTTGTCTATTTTGGCTTTTGTTGCCAATGCTTTTGGTGTTTTGGTCATGAAGTCCTTGCCTATGTGTATGTCCTGAATGGTTTTGCCTAGGTTTTCTTCTAGGGCTTTTATGGTGTTAGGTCTTATGTTTAAGTCTTTAATCCATTCGGAGTCAATTTTAGTGTAAGGTGTCAGTAAGGGGTCGAGTTTCTGCTTTCTGCATATGGCTAGCCAATTTTCCCAACACCACTTATTAAACAGGGAATCCATTCCCCATTGCTTGTTTTTGTCAGGTTTGTCAAAGATCAGATGGTTGTAGATAAGTTGTGTTGCCTCCGACGCCTCTGTTCTGTTCCGTTGGTCTATATCTCTGTTTCAGTACCAGTACCATGCTGTTTTGATTACTGTAGCCTTGTAGTATAGTTTGATGTCCAGTAGTGTGATGCTTCCCGCTTTGTTCTTTTACCTTAGAATTGACTAAGCTATGCGGGCTCTCTTTTGGTTCCATATGAAGTTTAAGGTGTTTTTTTCCAGTTCTGTGAAGAAGGTCATTGGTAGCTTGATGGGGATAGCGTTGAATCTGTAAATTACTTTGGGCAGTATGGCCATTTTCACGATATTGATTCTTCCTAATCATGAACATGGAATGTTTCTCCATCTGTTTGTGTCCTCTTTTCTTTTGTTGAGCAGTGGTTTGTAGTCCTCCTTGAAGAGGTCCTTTATGTTCCTTGTTAGTTGTATTCCTAGATATTTTATTCTCTTTGTAGCAATTGCAAATGCCAGTTGGTTCTTGATTTGGCTCTCTTTAAGTCTGTTATTGGTGTATAGGAATGCTTGTGAATTTTGCACATTGATTTTGTATCCTGAGACTTTGCTGAAGTTGCTTATCAGTTTCAGGAGATTTTGGGCTGAGACGACGGGGTCTTCTAGATATACAATCATGTCATCTGCAAATAGAGATAATTTGACTTCCTCCTTTCCTAATTGAATACCCTTTCTTTTTCTTGTCTGATTCCTCTGGCTAGAACTTCCAGTACTATATTGAATAGTAGTGGTGAGAGAGGGAATCCTTGTCTAGTGCCAGATTTCAAAGGGAATACTTCCAGTTTTTGCGCATTCAGTATGATATTGGCTGTTGATTTGTCATAAATAGCTTTTATTATTTTGAGATACATTCCGTCAATACCTAGTTTATTGAGGGTTTTAGCATAAAGGGCTGTTGAATTTTGTTGAAGGCCGTCTCTGCAACAATTGAGATAATCATGTGGTTTTTGTCTTTGGTTTTGTTTACGTGGTGAATTACATTTATAGACTTGCGTATGTTGAACCAGCCTTGTATCACTGGGATGAATTCTACTTGATCATGGTGGATAAGCTTTTTGATATATTGTTGCAATCCGCTTGCCAGTATTTTATTGAAGATTTTTGCATCTATGTTTATCATGGATATTGACCTGTAGTTTTCTTTTCTTGTTGAGTCTCTTCCAGGTTTTGGTATCAGGATGATGTTGGTCTCATAAAATGATTTGGAAAGGATTCCCTCTTTTTGGATTATTTGAAATAGTTTCAGAAGTAATGGTACCAGTTCCTCTTTATATTTCTGATAGAATTTGGCTGTGAACCCATCTGGACCTGGGCTTTTTTTGGGTGGTAGGTTCTTAATTGATGCCTCAACTTCAGACCTTGTTATTGGTCTATTCAGGGTTTCGACTTCTTCCTGGTTTAGGCTTGGGAGGAGGCAACTGTCCAGGAATTTATCCATTTCTTCCAGGTTTTGTAGTTTATGTGCATAGAGTTGTTTGTAATAATCTCTGATGATGGTTTGAATTTCTGTGGAATCTGTGGCGATATCCCCCTTGTCATTTTTTATTGCATCTATTTGGTTATTCTCTCTTTTCTTTTTTATTAGTCTGGCTAGTGGTCTGTCTATTTTGTTTATCTTTTCGAAAAACCAGCTCCTGGATTTATTGATTTTTTGTAGGGTTTTTCGTGTCTCTATCTTCTTCAGTTCTGCTCTTATCTTAGTTATTTCTTGTCTTCTGCTAGGTTTTTTTGATCTTGCTGCTCTAGCTCTTTCAATTTTGATGATAGGGTCTCAATTTTAGATCTCTCCTTGCTTCTCATGTGGGCACTTATTACTATATATTTTCCTCTAGAGACTGCTTTAAATGTGTCCCAGAGATTCTGGTATGTGGTGTCTTCATTCTTGTTGGTTTCGAAGAACATCTTTATTTCTGCCTTCATTTCATTGTTTATCCAGTCAACATTCAAGAGAAAGTTGTTCAGTTTCCAAGAAGCTGTGCACTTCTGGCTTGGTTTCTGAATTCTGAGTTCTAACTTGATTGCACTGTGGTCTGAGAGACTGTTTGTTATGGTTTCCATTCTTTTGCATTTGCTGAGGAGTGATTTACTTCCAATTGTGTGGTCGATTTTAGAGTAGGTATGACGTAGTTCTGAGAAGAATGTATAATCTGTGGATTTCGGGTGGAGAGTTCTGTAAATGTCTATTAGGTTTGCTTGGTCCAGGTTTGAGTTCAAGTCCTGGATATCCTTAATTTTCTGTCTCGATCTGTCTAATATTGACAATGGTGTGTTAAGGCCTCCCACTATTATTGTGTGGGAGTCTAAGTCTCTTTGTAAGTCATTAAGAACTTGCCTTATGTATCTGGGTGCTCCTGTGTTAGGTGCATATATATTTAGGATCGTTAGCTCTTCTTGTTGCATTGATCCTTTTACCATTATGTAATGTCCTTCTTTGTCTCTTTTGATCTTTGTTGCTTTAAAGTCTATTTTATCAGAGATGAGAACTGCAACTCCTGCTTTTTTTTGCTCTCCATTTGCTTGGTAAATCTTTCTCCCTCCCTTTATTTTGAGCCTTTGTGTATTCTTGCATGTGAGATGGGTTTCCTGGATACAGCACACTGATGTGTTTCGGCTTTTTATCCAATTTGCCAGTTTGTGTCTTTTGATTGGGGCATTTAGTCCATTTGTGTTTAGGGTTAATATTGCTATGTGTGAATTTAATCCTGCCATTGGGATGCTAGCCGGCTGTTTTGCCCGTTGGTTGATGCAGATTCTTCATTGTGTTGATGCTCTTTACCATTTGGTATGTTTTTGGAGTGGCTGGTACTGGTTGTTCTTTTCTATGTGTAGTGCCTCTTTCAGGAGCTCTTGTAAAGCTGATCTGGTGGTGATGAAATCTCTGAGTACTTGCTTGTTCACAAAGGATTTTATTTTTCCTTCACTTACGAAGCTTAGTTTGGCTGGATATGAAATTCTGGGTTGAAAGTTCTTTTCTTTAAGGATGTTGAATATCGGCCCCCACTCTCTTCTGGCTTGTAGGGTTTCTGCTGAGTGATGTGCTGTGAGTCTGATGGGCTTCCCTTTGTGGGTAACCCAACCTTTCTCTCTGTCTGCCCTTAGTATTTTCTCCTTCATTTCAACCCTGGTGAATCTGATGATTACGTGCCTTGGGGTTGCTCTTCTTGAGGAATATCTTTGTGGTGTTCTCTGTATTTCCTGGACTTGAATATTGGCCTGCCTTGCTAGGTTGGGGAAGTTTTCCTGGATAATATTCTGAAGAGTATTTTCCAGCTTGGATTCATTCTCTTCGTCACATTCAGGTACACCTATCAAACGTAGATTAGGTCTTTTCACATAGTCCCATATTTCTTGTTGACTTTGTTCATTCCTTTTTACCCTGTTTTCTCTAATCTTGCCTTCTCACTTTATTTCATTGAGTTGATCTTCAACCTCTGATATCCTTTTTTCTGCTTGGTCAATTCGTCTGTTGAAACTTGTGCATGCTTCGTGAAGTTCTCGTGTTGTGTTTTTCAGCCCCATCAATTCACTTATATTCTTCTCTACGTTGTCCATTCTCATTAGCATTTCATCAAATATTTTTTCAAGATTTGGTCTTTGTTCAAATCTAGTTTCTTTGCATTGGGTTAGAACATGTTCTTTTAGCTCATGGAAGTTTCTTATTACCCACTTTCTGAAAGCTGATTCTGTCATTTCATCCCACTTATTCTCCATCCAGTCTTGTTCCCTTGCTAGTGAGGAGTTGTGCTCCCTTGTAGGAGGAGAGGTGTTCTGGTTTTGGGTGTTTTCATTCTTTTTGCACTGGTTTCTTCCCATCTTTGTGGATTTATCCACCTGTCACCTTTGTCGTTGTTGACTTTCTAATTGGGTCTCTGAGTGGCTGTCCTGTTTGTTGATGATGAAGTTATTTCTGTTTCCTAGTTTTCCTTTTAACTGTCTGGCCTCTCTGCTATAGGACTGCTTAGGTCCACTCCAGGCCCTGCTTGCCTGGGGATCACTTGCAGCAGCTGCTGAACAGTAATGGTTGCTACCAGTTTCTTCTTCTGCTTTGTCCCAGAAGGATATCTGCCAAATGTCAGTCTGAGCTCACCTTTATGAGGTGACTCTTTGGATATACAGAGGTCGGGAGCTGCTTAAGGAAACAGTCTGTCCTTTATAGTAGCTCAAGTGCTGAGCTGTGAGCTCCATTGCTCATTCAGAGCTGCTGGGCAGGTAAGTTTAAGTCTGCAGCAGCAGAACTCGTAAACCCCTTTTTTTCCCCAGGTGTTCTGTCTCAGGGAGTTAGGGCTTTATGAGTTTCTGCTGTGCTGCTGCCTTTTTTTTTCTTTTTCTTCAGGGCTGCCCTGCCCACAAGGAGGCTGCCTAGTCACTCTCAGCCTGCAGAGGCTTCACTGAGCTGCTGTGGGCTCTACCCAGCTGCTGTGTGAACTTCCCTTCAGTCCTGTTTATATGGGTGTAGTTAGAACTGCCTCGGCTATGGTGGCCCACCTCTGTAATGATGGACTCTCTCTGTGATGGCAGGTTGCGTCAGCAACACCAGGTTGCCTCGGCAATGGCTGGCTGCCTTAGCAATGGTAGACTGCCTCCTTAGTGGTGGAGTGCCTCGGTAATGGCGGACGCCCCTCCTCCACAGAGCTGGACTGTCCCAGATTCAGCTATGCTTGCTGTGAACCTCTCAACCCAGAGCATTTCCAATTGCTGTTTTTTTGTTTTTGTTTTTGTTTTTGTGGGGGTGGGACAAGCCAGGCCTGATCACCTGGCTCCCTGCCTCAGAGCCTTTTGTTTTTTAGTTGAACAGTCAGCTCTCTCCCAGGTGTCCTGGTCGCCTGTTGAATTGGTGCCGGGATCTGTGTGATTTCCCATGCGGCGACCCACTGCGCCGGCTGAAACCAGGGCTCTGATTCATGGCGCTTTTTTCCCCAGGAATCTCCTGGCCTGGCTCCCTGTTTCAGCTCCCCTTGCTGGCTCAGTGAGGACACAGTCCTGTTTACTCTGCACTGGGAACCGCTGTGCCGGGGCACAGGCAAAACAGCTGCACTGGCCAAAACAGCCATGCTGGTGACCCATGGGGCTCCTCCACCTGGGAATCTCCTGGTCTGTGGGCAGTAAAAATCCGTCTGGAAATGCAGTGTCCACTCACCCTCTGTGCTTTCACTGGGAGCTGCAATCCTGAGCTGCTCCTAACTGGCCATCTTGGATCTTCCCCACCAATGCTACTTTTTCAATCACTTAACTCAAAGGCTGCTGCTACCTGTCTCCATTTTGGAAGCTATTGCAAGGAAAAATTCAGTTAATCATATTTTCATCTGGCTGTCTCCCTTTGCTATGATCTCTTGAAGTGAGAGTTATAAATCACTGATATGCAAAAAATATATATGTGGAATTTTCAAGAGCAATTCATTTTTCCAAAGGCTTGATAAACACTTTATATCTTTCTGGTACTAGAAAGAAACATGTAATTCTCATGCTGTGTTGGGGCACATGTCCATGCTGTTGCTGGTTGATGGAGCTTTAAGGGTTGTTTTGGTTCCTACTACTTCAGGGTATGTTCTCAAATTTATGGATCCAAGCAGTCACCATTATCAATTCTGATGGTGTCAAATTAATCAAAGGTGTAAAACAGTGTCTCTGTCTTGGCCACACTTTATTTATTATTATTATTCTTTTTACCAACAGAAGATGCAGTTTATTTACAACAGCAGTCATGGGGGCTGAGGGAATACACAGCATTTACAAAATAAGCTACCTGTATATAATGAATTACATATGCAAAAATAAAAATCTCAAGACCAGAGGATAGCATGAGCTCCACCCCCCTCCCTCAATGACCCCAGCATGTGGTAATGCCAGGCAGGTGGTCCCTGGGTATGCAGGTGGCCCCTGGGTATGCAGGTGGGGGAGAGTGATGCATGGAAGGAAAAGCCACTGGCCACTGAAATTAGTAGAGAATCACTCCTCACACACACTCAGACACATGATAGGATACAGACAAAGGGCAGATGACACCTAGCTGGTGTGGGAAGGATGGGGATTGAAGTCTACATAGCCTGATGTTAGAGGGAGGAGAGTGGGGAGCTCCTAGCCACTGTTCAACTACATGGTTGGGTGGGGGGACTCTCTCTTCAAAAAGAAAAGGGTTTGTTCCTTCAGAGTCCCTGCTGGACCAAGCCCATCGGTTACCTAGCCTGGGCAGGGGGCTCTGCCCTGAGGGTGAGCCAAGGAACAATGGGGAAGTTTATGTGGACAAACAAGTTCCCAAACGACTTCCCACTTCTGACTCCTCTAACCAGAAGGGGGAAAAAGGGAGAGGCCAGAGAGAAAAGGGTGTATTAGGGCCTGACCTGCAGCTGCCTTTCAGAAGGGAGAGTGGGCTACAGCCTTCCTTCCTTCACCTTCAGCCTACTCCCAAGACTGCATATGGAAGGGTCCTGGAGGCCTGGTGAGATCCTCCTTTATCTCTGGCTTTCCCTTGGAGGTAGAAGGCTATGGATGGCCAAGAACAGAAGGGCCCAGGCCCCAGGATTTACTCTAACTCCTGCCAAAATCTGCTTTAAAAAAAATAATTCCAATTTGTTGGTCAAAAACCAACTTGTAGGCAGACATCAGCCGTGATCAGAATCACCCTAAGGGGACAGTGGGGTTCCAAACAGGGTATTGTAGCCCTTTCTCTGTTGTTCCCTGAACCCTCTAGGATCCCTAACTCGATCAGTCCAACCAATCTTGGATACTAGCTACCCACATGTAGGATGGCTCCTCTTGAGAAGAGGGTAGGGGACACGTCCAGCAAGTGCCAGAGAACTTGGCTCAGGATCACCTCCACTCATGTCGGTCAGCTCTGCTCTCAGTCCCGGCTGTGGTCCTCCAGCTCAGCTCCTGGGAGTAGTGGTGCCTGGATGGAGGGGGGAACAGTACTTCTCTTCAGGATGTAGACCAGGCAGGAGGGCACACTGGCATTTGACAGTCCCACAGAAGGGCAATGATACCCCTTCCCCAGCACTGACAACCCAGAGCACAGAGGCCACCTTCTCTTTCCCCCTGACTCCTAGGAATGGAGAAGAGACATGAGATTAAGATTATCTTTAGATCCCCAAACCACAAATACAGAATAAATTACTTAAAATCACTAAGGAAAGAAACTTGGGATGGTGGGTGGGGGGCTTTGGAGGCAGGAGCTCTGAGAGAAACAGAAGCCAATCAAGGTGAAGCAGTGTGGCAAGCAGCAGTTGGGAACTTGGGCTGCCCTGGTAGGGCAGGGAATGAGGTACAAAAACATTTCAAGTAAAGTAGCACAGTTCCCTCTCACTTTGGGGCCCCACTCCCTACCAACCCTGGGTCAGGGAGGAGAGTCATGAGGAGTAATTCTGATATAGCTCCCTCTTCATACACTCCCTTTCCAATTCCTTGAAGCCATAAAGGCTGGAGGACCTTTCTTGGCACCCAACAACAAAAGGACAGCTCCTGCTGCCAAGAAGACCTATGGGGACTAAGTGGAAAGGGCTGTCCCTTCTCTGCTCTACCTCCAAGGGGAGGCCAGAGATAAAGGAGGATCTCACCAGAGAAGGTGGCAGCAATTCTGGACCCCCACTTCAGCAGACAGCACTCTGTGCCTGCCTACCACTGGGACTGGGGACGCTTGATAGGATCTCCTCACAGACAAGACATGCTCATCCTTGCCCCTCAGCTCCAAGTACTGGACCCATTAACATTACTGAAGGCAACCATGACAGGCCCCCACCAGGCTCAGCTTCCAACTCATAGCCTCCTGGGCCACCACATTGCCCCTCAGCAGGACTTAGTCCAGTTCCTGGGGTGGGGGATAGGCAGTGCCCTGGCACAGTGCCCAGTTCCAGCCCCTGGCCTAGCTGGACATTCAGTAACTCACAGTATAAATAGGAAAACCGCCTCACCACCAAACTTATGTCCAAAGCATAATATGTCCAGGTCTGAGTCCTGCACGCCAAGGACCTTGACACACTCCTGCAGGGTACATAATCAGATCCTCTGCTTGCCTGGCCCACCAAACTTCCCAAGCCCCAACCCCCAGCAGCCATCCATTTGCCAGGCTATGGCACCTGGGTGGGGATCAGGAGACAGGGCTCTGCTCAGCCAAAGGCTATCTCTTGCACTGAAATCAGTTGATGTTATCACAGGTGTTCACCGTTGGGGGTATCAGTGACTTTGGCTTCTTCTTGTAGGAGTCCAGGCCAGAGGCAGTCCCTACCAGACTCAGATGGGATTTCTTTTTCTTGGTTTTCTGTGTCTTGGAGCTGTTGGTACCTAGACCCCAACCCTAATTTTCACTCGTCTTGGGGGAGCCTGAATCAGAGGGTGAGAGATCAGAGGAGCAGTCCTACTGAAGCTGGCTGATCAGGGCCTAGCGGTCAGTCATGTCAAAGCTGTCATTATCCTGGGAGCTCTCCATCTCTGGAAGGACAGCTGAGGCCCTGAGGAAATAAATCTGCAAGGTTCACCTCTACTCGTCTGTGTGCTGGAACTTTGTGCATATCTTGATGTCTTCAGAAACCACCCTACGTTGAATGGATAGAAGGATATGAAGCTCCCTGGTCCCAGGTTTCATAGCTGATCCCAATTGAGTTGTTATATGTAAAAAAAAATCAAATAGCTAAGTTCCCCATTTTTGTGTTTTAAAGACTCTGATCTTCGAGGGATATTGGGATTCTTGTCTTATTTTCTCTTCTTGGCTTTCTTCTCTGAGCCATAGGACCAGTCGTTACTGATGTTATCATTATCCTCTTGGTCACTCTCAGATTTGCTTATATTATTGCTACTGGTGACTCGGCTACTGTTTCCACCCATTCCTAGGCACATATCCTGATGGGGAGCAAAGTGGGAGGCAGGAATGCTACAGCTGCAATTGGAGCAAACATATTCCTTGCTCTTTCACCAGTTGAAAACCAAAATCCTTCATGCTCTCAGGGTCAGTATCGTCCAGGAAGAAGTAGCCCCACCTGACAGCCTGGTGTACCTCAAAGCAGAATCTCAAACAAGAATCCTAGACCAGGCCTGCTTATATCTCTTGAGCTATGGCCACTAGTTTGCTATTATCCAAGCCAGACAAAGACGTTTCCTCCATTTTCATTTGTAAACTCTTGTGGAGAAGGTGCTCTGACTCTTCATAGCACAGCAGGCTGGGGAGGCGAGGAAAGGAGGAAGGGGGAAGGGTGGAGGGGAGGGGTGAGTGGGAGGAGGGGTGGCTCACCAGTGCAGGCAGCTTCTCAGAGATGCGTCCTCTGGGGCCAGCTGTTCCAGAACCCCATGTCCATTGGTCCATCCTTACCTGTCCCAGGGCCCAAGGTCCAGGTTGATGTCAGGCCTCCTTCCTGCCTCACCGCCTCATCGGGCAGCCACGGTCTCTTCCCCTCCCTTCTTGTCCAGTCGGTGCCTCCTTCTCACCTCACTCTGTCCCCTTGCCATCCTCTGTGCCATCTTGGCTACACTTTAGAGTCACCTGGAAAAGTTTTAAAAGTTCAAATATACAGATATTACCTCAGACAAATTAAATCAAAGTGTTTATTTAGGAGTAGGTCCCAGACATCAGTATTTTGTAGAGCTCTGAATTAGGCTGTTCTCATGCTACTAATAAAGACATACCTAAGACTGAGTAATTTATAAAGGAAAGAGGTTTAATTGACTCACAGTTCCACATGACTGAGGAGGCCTCACAATCATGATGGAAGGCAAAGGAGAAGCAAAGGCATGTCTAACGATAGGCAAGGGGGCATATGCAGGGGAACTCCCTTTTTTTATTTTTTTTATTATTGCATTTTAGGTTTTGAGGTACATGTGAAAAACATGCAAGTTTGTTGCATAGGTGCACACTTGGCAGTGTGATTTGCTGCCTTCCTCCCATTCACCTATATCTGGCATTTCTCCCCATGCTATCCCTCCCCAACTCCCCACCCCCCCACTGTCCCCCCAATCCCCCCCAACAGACCCCAGTGTATAGTGCTCCCTTCCCTGTGTCCGTGTGTTCTCATTGTTCAACACCCACCTATGAGTGAGAACATGTGGTGTTTGATTTTCCGTTCTTGTGTCAGTTTGCTGAGAATGATGGTTTCCAGGTTTATCCATGTCCCTACAAAGGATGCAAACTCATCGTTTTTGATGGCTGCATAATATTCCATGGTGTATATGTGCCACATTTTCCCTGTCCAGTCTATCATTGATGGTCATTTGGGTTGGTTCCAGGTCTTTGCTATTGTAAACTGTGCTGCAATGAACATTCGTGTGCATGTGTCCTTATAGTAGAACGATTTATAATCCTTTGGATATATGCCCAGTAATGGGATTGCTGGATCAAATGGAATTTCTATTTCTAGGTCCTTGAGGAATCGCCACACTGTCTTCCACAATGGTTGAACTAATTTACACTCCCACCAACAGTGTAAAAGTGTTCCTATTTCTCCACATCCTCTCCAGCATCTGTTGTCTCCAGATTTTTTAATGATCGCCATTCTAACTGGTGTGAGATGGTATCTCAATGTAGTTTTGATTTGCATTTCTCTAATGACCAGTGATGATGAACACTTTTTCATATGTTTGTTGGCCTCCTGTATGTCTTCTTTTGTAAAGTATCTGTTCATATTCTTCGCCCATTTTTGAATGGGTTTGTTTGTTTTTTTCTTGTAAATCTGTTTTAGCTCGTTGTAAATTCTGGATATTTGCCCTTTGTCAGATGGGTAGACCGCAAAAATTTTTTCCCATTCTGTTGCTTGCCGATTCACTCTATTGACTGTTTCTTTTGCCGTGCAGAAGCTGTGGAGTTTGATTAGGTCCCATTTGTCTATTTTGGCTTTTGTTGCCAATGCTTTTGGTGTTTTGGTCATAAAGTCCTTGCCTATGCCTATGTCCTGAATGGTTTTGCCTAGGTTTCCTTCTAGTGTTTTTATGGTGTTAGGCCTTATGTTTAAGTCTTTAATCCATCTGGAGTCAATTTTAGTGTAAGGTGTCAGGAAGGGGTCGAGTTTCTGCTTTCTGCATATGGCTAGCCAGTTTTCCCAACACCACTTATTGAACAGGGATTCCTTTCCCCATTGCTTGTTTTTTTCAGGTTTGTCAAAGATCGGGTGGTTGTAGATATGTTGTGTTGCCTCTGACGCCTCTGTTCTGTTCCATTGGTCTATATCTCTGTTTTGGTACCAGTACCATGCTGTTTTGATTACTGTAGGCTTGTAGTAGAGTTTGAAGTCCGGTAGTGTGATGCCTCCTGCTTTGTTCTTTTTGCTTAGAATTGACTTGGCTATGCGGACTCTCTTTTGGTTCCATATGAAGTTTAAGGTGGTTTTTTCCAGTTCTGTGAAGAAGGTCATTGGTAGCTTGACGGAGATAGCATTGAACCTGTAAATTACTTTGGGCAGTATGGCCATTTTCACGATATTGATTCTTCCTAACCATGAACATGGAATGTTTCTCCATCTGTTTGTGTCCTCTCTTATTTCGTTGAGCAGTGGTTTGTAGTTCTCCTTGAAGAGGTCCTTTACGTTCCATGTTAGTTGTATTCCTAGGTATTTTATTCCCTTTGTAGCAATTGTGAATGGCAGTTAGTTCTTGATTTGGCTCTCTTTAAGTCTTTTATTGGTGTATAGGAATGCTTGTGATATTTGCACATTGATTTTGTATCCTGAGACTTTGCTGAACTTGCTTATCAGTTTCAGGAGATTTTGGACTGAGGTGATAGGGTCTTCTACATATACAATCATGTCGTCTGCAAATAGAGACAATTTGACTTCCTCCTTTCCTAATTGAATACCCTTTATTTCTTTTTCTTGCCTGATTGCTCTTGCTAGAACTTCCAGTACTATATTGAATAGGAGTGGTGAGAGAGGGCATCCTTGTCTAGTGCCTGATTTCAAAGGGAATGCTTCCAGTTTTTGCGCATTCAGTATGATATTGGCTGTCGGTTTGTCATAAATAGCTTTTATTATTTTGAGATACGTTCCATCGATACCTAGTTTATTGAGAGTTTTTAGCATAAAGGGCTGTTGAATTTTGTCGAAGGCCTTCTCTGCATCAGTTGAGATAATCATGTGGTTTTTGTCTTTGGTTCTGTTTATGTGGTGAATTACATTTATAGACTTGCGTATATTGAACCAGCCTTGCATCCCCAGGATAAATCCTACTTGGTCATGGTGGATAAGCTTTTTGATGTGCTGTTGTAATCGGCTTGCCAGTATTTTATTGAAGATTTTTGCATCTATGTTCATCATGGATATTGGCCTGTAGTTTTCTTTTTTTGTTGAGTCCCTGCCGGGTTTTGGTATTAGGATGATGTTGGTCTCATAAAATGATTTGGGAAGGATTCCCTCTTTTTGGATTATTTGGAATAGTTTCAGTAGGAATGGTACCAGTTCCTCTTTGTATGTCTGGTAGAATTCAGCTGTGAACCCATCTGGACCTGGGTTTTTTTTCGGTGGTAGGCTCTTAATTGCTGCCTCGACTTCAGCCCTTGTTATTGGTCTATTCAGGGTTTCGACTTCTTCCTGGTTTAGGCATGGGAGGAGGCTACTGTCCAGGAATTTATTCATTTCTTCCAGGTTTTCTAATTTATGTGCATAGAGTTGTTTGTAATAATCTCTAATGATGGTTTGAATTTCTGTGGCATCTGTGGTGATATCCCCTTTATCATTTTTTATTGCATCTATTTGGTTATTCTCTCTTTTCTTTTTTATTAGTCTGGCTAGTGGTTTGTCTATTTTGTTTATCTTTTCAAAAAACCAGCTGCTGGATTTATTGATTTTTTGAAGGGTTTTTCGTGTCTCTATCTCCTTCAATTCTGCTTTGATCTTAGTTATTTCTTGTCTTCTGCTAGGTTTTGAGTTTTTTTGATCTTGCTTGTCTAGCTCTTTCAATTTTGACGATAGGGTGTCAATTTTAGATCTCTCCTTTCTTCTCATGTGGGCACTTATTGCTATATATTTTCCTCTAGAGACTGCTTTAAATGTGTCCCTGAGATTCTGGTATGTGGTGTCTTCGTTCTCGTTGGTTTCGAAGAACATCTTTATTTCTGCCTTCATTTCAGTGTTTATCTAGTCAACATTCAGGAGAAAGTTGTTCATTTTCCATGAGGCTGTGCAGTTCTGAGTTGGCTTCTGAATTCTGAGTTCTAACTTGATTGCACTGTGGTCTGAGAGACTGTTTGTTATGGTTTCCATTCTTTTGCATTTGCTGAGGAGTGATTTGCTTCCAATTATGTGGTCAGTTTTAGAGTAGGTTTGATGTGGTGCTGAGAAGAATGTATATTCTGTGGATTTGGGGTGGAGAGTTCTGTAAATGTCTATTAGGTTTGCTTTTTCCAGGTCTGAGTTCAAGTCCTGGATATCCTTGTTAATTTTCTGTCTCGTTGATCTGTCTAATATTGACAATGGTGTGTTTAAGTCTCCCACTATTATTGTGTGGGAGTCTAGGTCTCTTTGCAAGTCATTAAGAACTTGCCTTATGTATCTGGGTGCTCCTGTGTTAGGTGCATATATATTTAGGATCGTTAGCTCTTCTTGTTGCATTGATCCTTTTACCATTATGTAATGTCCTTCTTTGTCTCTTTTGATCTTTGTTGCTTTAATGTCTATTTTATCAGAGATGAGAATTGCAACTCCTGCTTTTTTTCGCTCTCCATTTGCTTGGTAAATCTTCCTCCATCCCTTTATTTCGAGCCTTTGTGTATCCTTGCATGTGAGATGGGTTTCCTGGATACAGCACACTGATGTGTTTCGGCTTTTTATCCAATTTGCCAGTCTGTGTCTTTTGATTGGGGCATTTAGTCCATTTACATTTAGGGTTAATATTGTTATGTGTGAATTTGATCCTGTCAATTTGATGCTAGCTGGCTGTTTTGCCCATTGGTTGATGCAGATTCTTCATTGTGTTGATGCTCTTTACCATTTCGTGCATTTTTGGAGTGGCTGGTACTGGTTGTTCTTTTCTATGTGTAGTGCCTCCTTCAGGAGCTCTTGTAAAGCTGATCTGGTGGTGATGAAATCTCTGAGTACTAGTTTGTTCACAAAGGATTTTATTTTTCCTTCACTTATGAAGCTTAGTTTGGCTGGATATGAAATTCTGGGTTGAAAGTTCTTTTCCTTAAGGATGTTGAATATCGGCCCCCACTCTCTTCTGGCTTGTAGGGTTTCTGCTGAGAGATCTGCTGTGAGTCTGATGTTCTTCCCTTTGTGGGTAACCCAACCTTTCTCTCTGTCTGCCCTTAGTATTTTCTCCTTCATTTCAACCCTGGTGAATCTGATGATTATGTGCCTTGGGGGGCTCTTCTAGAGGAATATCTTTGTGGTGTTCTCTGTATTTCCTGGACTTGAATATTGGCCTGCCTTGCTAGGTTGGGGAAGTTTTCCTGGATAATATCCTGAAGAGTATTTTCCAGCTTGGATGCATTCTCTTCATCACATTCAGGTACACCTATCAAACGTAGATTAGGTCTTTTCATGTAGTCCCATATTTCTTGTTGACTCTGTTCATTCCTTTTTACCTTGTTTTCTCTAATCTTACCTTCTCATTTTATTTCATTGAGTTGATCTTCAATCTCTGATATCCTTTCTTCTGCTTGGTCAATTCGGCTGTTGAAACTTGTGCATGCTTCGTGAAGTTCTCATGTTGTGTTTTTCAGCTCCGTCAATTCACTCATATTCCTCTCTAAGTTGTCCATTCTCGTTAACATTTCGTCAAGTCTTTTTTCAAGGTTTTTAGTTTCTTTGCATTGGGTTAGAACATGTTCTTTTAGCTCACGGAAGTTTCTTAGTATCCACTTTCTGAAAGCTGATTCTGTCATTTCATCACTCTCATTCTCCATCCAGTCTTGTTCCCATGCTGGTGAGGAGTTGTGCTCCCTTGTAGGAGGAGAGTTGTTCTGGTTTTGGGTGTTTTCATCCTTTTTGCACTGGTTTCTTCCCATCTTTGTGGATTTTTCCACCTATCGACTTTGTCGTTGCTGTCTTTCTGATTTTGGTAATTTTAAGTCTGCAGCAGCTGATCTCATAAACCCCCTTTCCTTCCCCCCAGGTGTTCTGGCCCAGGGAGTAGTTAGGGCTTTATGATTTTCAGCTGTCTTTTTACCATTTTCCCTGCCCACACGGTGGCAGTCTAGTCACACTCAGCCTGCAGAGGCTTCGCTGAGCTGTTTTGGGCTCCGCCCAGCTTCCGTCTGAGCTTCCCTGCAGTCCTGTTTATATGGGTGTAGTTAGAACTGCTTCCGCTATGCTGGTCCGCCCCTGTAGTGACGGAGTCTCTGTAGTGGTGGGTTGTCTTGGTTATGGCAAATTGCCCTGGGAACTGCAGGGTGTTTCCCGATGGAAGACACCCCTCCCCCACAGCGCTGGACCGTCCCAGGTTCAGCCGTGTTTCCAGTGGCACCCTCTGCCTGGGAATCTCTTGGCTTGACTCCTTGCCTCAGCTCCCCTTGCTGGCCCAGAGGGGACCTAGTCTTGTTTACTTTGCTCAAGTAGCCGCTGCTCCCTGCCCCCGGTGCAGGCCAAGCGGCTGCTCCGGTCCAATCAGCGGTTCTGGGAACCCGCGGAGCTTCTCCGCCTGTGAATCTCCTGGTCTGTGGGCAGTTAAAATCCACTACCCTGTGTGCCGAAGCCGCGGCTCTGAGATTTGTGGCGCGCCCTTGCCTGGGGGTCTCCTGGCTTGACTCCCTGCTTCAGCTCCCCTTGCTGGCTCAGAGCGGATTCTGTCTCTCTCGCTCTGCATAAGAAGCCGCTGCCCTCCTGCCCCAGGGGGTAGACTGAGCGCCCGCGCCGCTCAAACTAGCGGCGCTGGCGTCCCGTGGGGCTTCTCCTCCTGTGAATCTCCTGGTCTGTGGGCAGTAAAAATCCATCTGGAAATGCGGTGTCCACTCACCCTCTGCGCCTTCTCTCGGAGCTGCAATCCTGAGTTCCTCCTAAGTGGCCATCTTGGATCCCTCCGGTGGGAACTCCCTTTTATAAAACCATCAGACCTCATGAGACTTATTCCCTATTAGGAAGACAGTACAGGAAAGACCTGCCCCCATGATTAAATTATTTCCCACTGGGTCCACCCCACAATACTTTGGGATTATTACAATTCAAGGTGAGATTTTGGTGGGGACACAGAGCCAAATCATATCAAGCCCCTCTTCTGATTTCAATGTGCAGCCAAGTTTAAGAACCACCACATTAGAGCAATCACTTTGTAAACCTAGATGCCATTTGAGTTACTGTAATGAGAGATATAACTATCAACATTTGCAGAAATTACCATTTCTTCTTCTTTCCCACTTTTTGGTATGGGCATATGTAATAAATATTATTCTGGGAAATCAAGCTTAAATACTATCCTTGATGAGTATGTGATCAAAATGTAGAGTCAAGGGTTCACCAGGTATTGGAAGAATTCTTATGATTTGAAATAGTGCCTAAATGGGATAAAAAGTAAGGAGAGAGCCTGAAATTAGATAACAGATACAAAATGCCCTCTCACCCCAGCAGGCTCTATTACTTGGAAGTAATACTATCCAGTATTCAAAAAGATAACATTATATTACTTGATTCTTTGGTAAGTTTCCTACCCTATGAATTCCCTCTGTTATTTATTTTTATTTAATGGGAACCAATGCTACTTAAAGGCTTATTTTAATAAATTTAATATTATAGGCAACTGTGTTGAAATCTATACGTCTCATACAACAAGCAATAATTGTTTTTATCAGGCTAAGATAAAAACATTAGAAAAGTTCTGGCAATATTCAGATTGAGTTTTCACTTTTGCAGGTCAGCACAGCAGTGTGGAACAAATATGTATATATATTTAAAGAAAGAAATTAGTATTGGAAGACAGGGAGAAGAATAATATGAAATAGTTAATAGAATTTCAATTACAAAAGCAAAGGTAGATTGTTTTGTCTAGCCTGTAGATGGCTTCCAAAATAAAATAGGTTCAAGCTCTCCAAAAAGATAGGTTCAGGCTCTCCAGAAGTACAAAGGACTCTTGCTTTATTTGAAGCACTTGACTCAGGCATATTTCTTGGTACTAAGTGGAATAATCCAAATTGAGCATCTGTCTTAGAAATTTCATTGATGGAAAAGCATTTCTTGGTCTCAAGATTTTGTAGTTGGCCAGGCGTGGTAGCTCACACCTGTAATCCCAGCACTTCGGGAGGCCAAGGCAGGTGGATCACCTGAGGTCAGGAGTTCGAGACCAGCCTGGCTAACATGGTGAAACTCTGACTCTACTAAAAATACAAAAATAAATATTTTGTTGTTTTATCCAAGCACTATGAAATATTTCCGTCTACTCAACAGACAGTTTGATTGATTGTTTATCCATTTTGTGATTCAATAAACATGTATTGAGGGATTAACCACTATGTTCTAGGCACTGATGATATAAAAGGGAACAAGACAAAATACATGCTCTTTGAACTTATGATCTGGTTAAGAAAAACTGACAATGAACAAATAAATCTCCTTTTCCACTCTTTCTCTTCACACTTAAAACAATTACATATTTGTGTTGACTCCCTTTAGAGACAAAAATTCATGAGGTATAGAACCCTGTTTCGTTTACCACTGTATTTACAGTTCTTGGTGTAGAGTAGGCACTCAATAAATATTTGCTATATAAAAGAACTCAGAGCAATATAAAACCAAATTGTGCTTCGTTACATTTTGAATTCATGAATTTTACTACTTTCTTCATTTTACTCTGTCTTTGACAGTAGCACAACAGTCAAGCGGTCAGCAAAGACTAATCTTTGCCTAAAGATCTTGCATCTTGGAAAGGGAACCGATATTGTCCTCCATTATTCTAAAATCATGTCTACCATTATTCATTTCTGAAGAGCAGTGCCATGAGCACAGACAAAGTAAAATGATTTAAAGCATTTGTTTGAAAAATTTCCATTTTATGAGATGAATTATTTCATAATTTTGAATTCTAGGGGCAGCTGTTAGTAGCTTCCTAGTCTTCATGTAGAAAGTTAGTTAATAATATATTTCATTATGCATTTCAGAATGTGCATGGTGTTTCTAATTTGGGGGAAGTTACAGCCCACTCCATAACTGAGTTTTTATCCAATGTAACATTCTACCTTTTCTCAGACATATGCCCGGATAAGAAGGTCCATGAGAGACATTGGTACTTGCCTGGCTTAGAAGAAGGGACTGTGACTCTTTAGGGGAGAAGAGAAGCAGGGCCTACATTATTGAAATTTATGTAGTGATCTGGCACCAGGACAATTTACCCAGATTACTTTGTGGTGGTCATACTATTCAGAATAGTGATTGCTTTTCTTCTATAGGCTGTCTAAAGCAATGTAGTGATAGGATTAGGAAAAAAATATGTCTAAAACAAGGAGAAGCTCAGGTTTAATATTCACTTGGTAAACATTAGGACTCCTCAGTCATTTGGTTGGAGGCCAGTAACAAAGTATGGAGAATATTTCATTACCTTTCTAATATGGTCTGTGGGCCCTGGGAAAACACAAAACACTTGGTAGACTTATAAATGTTTGATTTAGCTATCCAAACTAAATGTTTGATTAAACTATCCAAACTGTAGTCTGATTATTCATATAGCATGGCAATTTGATATCATTTTACTCCTCAGGTCTTCTTGGCTGCCTTCTATTGACACAGATCTGACTGTCCTAAGAAA
Organism: Aotus nancymaae; assembly: GCF_030222135.1. Taxonomy (NCBI): domain Eukaryota; kingdom Metazoa; phylum Chordata; class Mammalia; order Primates; family Aotidae; genus Aotus; species Aotus nancymaae. Next base: position 3,474,214 of record NW_026988488.1, read on the forward strand.
CCCTGGAATGATATAACTCATTTACTATATTGAGTCCTCCTAAACTATGAACTTAGAGATACCAACTTAGTTGGCCCAATTCACCCACCTCTTTGATCCTATTTGTAGCTCCTGCTCTAGCTATTTCATTCTCACCTTTAGTTCTTTCTCTGTTATGTCTTTAAAACTCTCCACAGCTTTTTTTTGTATCCAATATTTATTTATTTATTTATTTACCAAATCAAATACAATTTATTATTTGTCAGTTTCCAGTGGCTTGAAGCTTGAAGTCTACTTCTCTGGTTATCATAGAACTACCTATAAACCCAGATCACTTTTGCTCATGCTACTTTGTGATATATATGACTCTGTGATGTTTTTACCATAAAACCAGAGGGCACTCAACCTTGGAGATTTTTCTGAAGTGCAAAAATTAATTCAAACAAAAATTCATATATATGTTTGTTTTACACAGTCTCAATACCTACATAGACATGTGATCTATAAGCTGTGTTCCTTGTTTTCATAGGGTCCAGCCTACTCCAAAGAAGAGGACCCTATGAAATGCATACTAAGTTTTTGTTAATTTTATGTAAAATGTTGAAACAACACTGTAGTGACAACATATTTTTTTCAATTTTTGAAGTATGCTAGGTTCATTCCTGCATATCAAAAGCTCAGTCCTTAGTAAATTAGGGCCTGGACTTTCTTGAGAATTTTAAAGATTGTGTAAACATTATATTTAAGTGAATCTGCTTTTTATAAGATATACTGACTGAAAGTAGTGACAAAATCCTTCCTTTCCTTTGAAGTTAAGTTCATTGGAGAGGCTATGGAAGCACATGTAGAAGTTGGTGAAATAAAAGGGGAATAAAATGAGTGAATATACAGGGGGAGTTTAGCAAGTAAGCAAAAGAGTGGGGAAGCAGTACAAACTGATCTCTTAAAAAATAGCTTGGTTGAAAGTAACAAACTATAGAAATGATCCCTGAAAGTATAGTCTTTCAGAATTTCATATCCAGCCAAACTAAGCTTCGTAAGTGAAGGAAAAATAAAATGTTTTGTGAACAAGCAAGCACTCAGAGATTTCATCACCACCAGGCCTGCTTCACAAGAGCTTCTGAAAAGAAGCACTACACACAGAAAGGAACAACCAGTATCAGCCATTCCAAAAATTTACCAAAAGGTAAAGAGCGTCAACATAATGAAGAATCTACATCAACTAATGGGCAAAACAGCGAGGTAGCATTAAATGGCAGTATTAAACTCACATATATTAATGCTAATCCTAAATTTAATTCGACTAAATGCCCCAATCAAAAGACACAGACAGGCAAATAGGATGAAAAGCCAAAACCCATCGGTATGCTGCATCCAGACCCATCTTACATGCAAGGATACATAGAGACTGAAGATGAAGGAATGGAGGAAGATTTACCAACCAAATGGAGAGCCAAAAAAAAAAAGTAGGAGTTGCAATTCTTGCTTCTGATAAAATAGACTTTAAAGCAATAAAGATCAAAAGAGACAAAGAAGGACATTACATAATGGTAAAAGGATCAATGCAACAAGAAGAGCTAACGATCCTAAATATATATGCACCCAATACAGGAGCACCCAGATACTTAAGGCAAGTTCTTAATGACTTACAAAGAGACTTAGACTCCCACACAATAATAGTGGGAGACTTTAACATCACATTATCAATATTAGACAGATCAATGAGACAGAAAATTAACAAGGACATCCAGGACTTGAACTCAGACCCGGAACAAGTAAACTTAATAAACATTTATAGAACTCTCCACTTCAAATACACAAAACATACATTCTTATGAGTACCACATCACACCTATTCCAAAAGTGACTACATAATTGGAAGTAAATCACTCCTCAGTAATTGCATAGCATTTCACAGGTTTAAATGAAATATTGGTTGGCTGCTTGTTTGTTATTTTCCTCCCTTATTCCTTCCTGTCTCCATTGTTAAGCACAATTATTGACATAAAAGAGGGTTTTAATACCCCTTTTTAGACTGCATTCTAGCCTGGGCAAAAGAGCAAGATTCCCGTTTTCTCTCTCTCTTTCTCTTCCTCTTTCTTTCTCTCTTTCATCCTTTGTTTCTTTCTTTCTTTTCTTTCTTTCTTTTTCTTTCTTTCTTAAAAAAAAGAATTTTTAACTTTAAAAAAAGAAATTTTAACATACAAAATATCTTTTTAGAGTTTGGCCTTTTTTCATCATAGATATAACACATGTTCATTACAGATCGTTTATAAAATTCAGAAAGATAAAAGCCAAGCAATTTCAATAAACTACAAGCCCTATCACTCAGATAACCACTGTAACATTTTCAAATATTTTGTCATGTTTTTTTTTCTTTTCATTGGAGGTCGTACTGATCATGTTTTTATTGCTTCCTTTTCTCCTATCACCCTTATAGTAAACATTATTCCATTATTAAATATTTCTCTCAGCTGGGCATGGTGGCTCACACCTGTAATCCCAGCACTTTGGGAAGCTGAGGTGGGAGGTTCATTTAAAGCCAGGAGCTCGAGACCAGCCTGCACAACATAGCGAGGCTCCTCTATGACAAATTTTAAAAGTGGCTGGGTGTGGTGATGCACATCCGCATTCCAGCTACTCAGAAAAGAAGAGGTTCCCTTGAAACTACACCCTGGGTGACACAGTCAAACCCTGTCTCTCCTAAAAACAAAACTTCTGAAATAAAATTACTTTTTACTTCTTTGGCAAAAAAAAAAAAAAAAAAAAAAAAAAAAGCTTGACGTTTTTGTATTCATTTTATGTTTTATTATTTAATTTTAATTTTTCCTTTCCTTATTTTTTTCCATAAGTTATTGAGGTGCAAGTCATATTTGGTTATATGAGTAAGTTCCTTAGTGGTAATTTGTGAGATTTCGGTGCACCCATTACCCAAAAAGTATACATTGATCATGGTGGATTATCTTTTGGATATGTTGCTGGATTCAGTTAGCTAGTATTTCGTTAAGGATTTTAGCATCTACATTCATCACAGATATTGGTCTGTAGTTTTCTTTTTTGGTTATGTCCTTTCCTGGTTTTGGTATTAGGGTGATACTGGCTTCATAGAATGAATTAAGGAGGGTTCGTTCTTTCTCTATCTTGTGAAATAGGGTCAAAAAGATTGGTACCAATTCTTCTTTGACTATCTGGTAGAATTCTGCTGTGCATCCATCTGGTCCTGGACTTCTTTATGTTGGTAATTTTAAAATTACCATTTCAATCTCGTTGCTTGTTATTGGTCTGTTCAGGGTATCTAATTCTTCCTGATTTAAGCTAGGAGGGTTGTATTTTTATAGGAATGTATCCGCTTGTTCTGGATTTCTAGTTTATGTGCATAAAGATGTTCTCAGTAGCCTTGAACAATCTTTTGTATTGTCAGCTATAATCTCTCCTGTTTCATTTCTTAATGAGGATATTTGGATTTTCTCTTTTATTTTCTTGGTTAATCTTGCTAATGGCCTGTGAATTTTATACATCTTTACAAAGAACCAGCTTTTTGTTTCATATATTTTTGTATTTTTTTGTATCATTTAGTTCTGCTCTGATCTTTGTTGTTTTCTTTCTTCTGCTGGGTTTGGGTTTGGTTTGTTCTCGTTTCTCTAGTTCCTTGAGGTGTGACCTTAGAAAGTCAGTTCGTGCTCTTTTGGTCTTTTTGATACAAGCATTTAGGGCTATGAACTTTCCTCTTAGCACCACCTTTGCTGTATCCCAGAAATTTTGATAGGTTGTGTCGTTATTGTCATTCAGTTTGAAGAATTTTTAAATTTCCATCTTAGTTTTGTTTTTGACCCAATGCTCATTCAGGATCAGGTTATTTAATCTCCACGGTTTTGAAGGTTCCTTTTGGAGTTAATTTACAGTTTTACTTCGCTGTGATATGAGAGAATGCTTAATGTAATTTCAGCTTTCTTAAGTTCATTGAGCCTTGTTTTGTGGCCTATTATATGGTCTATCTTGGAGAAAGTTGTATGCACTGTTGAAAAGAATGTGTAATCTGCAGTTGTTGAATGAAATGTTCTTTATGTACTATTAATTCTATTTATTCCAAGGTATAGTTTAAATCCAAGTTTCTTTTGACTTTCTGTCTTGATGACCTGTTTAGTGCTGTCAGTGGAGTATTAAAGTCCCTGTGGCTGGGTTAAGGGAAGTGGGGTCAGACATAGGAAACCTATAGCTTCCCGGTATAAACACGAGGGTGCCATCTCTGTTGACTGGATGGCCTGATGATCAGCAACAGTATAAGGGCAGCAATCAATAATTTCATACAAAAATTATTCTTACTCCTTTTCTTTTTGTCCCCCTTTATTCTTTTTTCTACTTTAGATATTAACATGTGATATCTGTGACTGTGAAAATTAAGTAACATATGCAAATTCTCAATAAATGTGAATACTTCCCTAAAGAAAAAAAAAAGTCCCTCATTATTGTGTTGCTGTCTTTCTCATTTCTTAGGTTTACTAGTAATTGTTTCATAAATTTGGGAGCTCCAGTGTTAGGTGCACATATGTTTAGGATTGTAATATTTTTTATTTTGGACAAGGCTTTTTTACCACTATGCAATGTCCCTCTTTGTCTAATTTAACTGCTGTTGCTTTAAAGTTTTTTTTGTCTGATATAAGAATAGCTGTCCCTGCTCACTTTTGGTGTCCATTTGCATGAAATGCCTTTTTTTACTCTTTACTAAGTTTATGTGAGTCCTTATGTGTTAGGTGAGTCTCTAGAAGCCAGCAGATAGTTGGCTGGTGAGTTCTTACCCATTCTGAAGTTCTGTATTTTTCATTTTTTAAGTGGAGTATTTAGGCCACTTACATTCAATGTTAGTATTGAGATGTGAGGTACCATTGCATTCATTGTGCTCTTTTTTGCCTGTGTACTTTGCTTTTTTTGTGTGTTGTTTTTGCTTTTTAACTTGTATTTTTGTTTTATAGGTCTTATGTGATTTATGCTTTAAAGAGATTCTGTTTCGATGTGTTTCCAGGATTGGTTTCAAGATTTAGATCTCCTTTTAAGAGTTCTTGTAGTGGTGGCTTGGTAGTGGCAGTTTCTGTCAGCATTTGTTTGTCTGGAAAAGATTGTATCTTTCCTTCATATATGATGCTTAGTTTCACTGGATACAAAATTCTTGGCTGGTTATTGTTTTGTTTGGGAAGACTGAAGATAGGGCCCCTTCCTTCTAGCTTGTAGAAATCTGCTGTTAATCTGATAGGTTTTCCTTTACAGGTTACCTGGTACTTCTGTCTCACAGCTCTTAGGTTCTTTCCTTCATCTTAACTTTAGCTAATCTGATGAAAATGTGCCTAGGTGATGATATTTTTGCAATGAATTTTCCAGATGTTCTTTATGCTTCTTGTTTTTAGATGTTTGGTCTCTTGAAAGGCCAGGGAAGCTTTCCTCAGTTGTTTCCCCAAATATGTTTTCCAAGCGTTTAGAATTCTCTTCTTACACAGGAGCAATGATTTTTCTGTTTTGATCATTTAACATAATCCCAGACTTTTTGGAGACTTTGTTCATATTTTCTTATTCTTTTTTCTTTGTCTTTGTTGGATAGTGTTAATTTGAAGACCTTGTCTTCAAGCTCTGAATTTCTTTCTTCTACTTGTTAGATTTTATTGTTGAGACTTTCCAGATCATTTTGCATTTCTGTTAGTGTACTTCCTGAATTTTTTATTGTTTTTTCCTTAAGTTATTTCCTTGAACATTTCTCCCTTTAATTCTTGTGCTATTTTTTGGATTTCCTTGCATTGGGCTTTGTGTTTCCCTGGTGCCTCTCTGATTAGCTTAATAACTAATCTGATTTTTTTTTTGTAAATCAGGGATTTCTTCTTGGTTTGGAGACATTGCTGGTGAACTAATGTGATTTTTTTTGGGAGTGTTAAAGAGTCTTGTTTTGTCATATTACCAGAGTTGTTTTTCTGGTTCCTTCTTATTTGGGTAGACTCTGTCAGAGGAAAGGTCTATGGGTGAATGCTGTTGTTCAGAATCTTTTGTTTCATGCAGTGTGTTTTTAATGTAGTCCTCTCCCTGTTTTCCTGTAGATGTGACTTCCTGTGAGCCAAACTGCAGTGATTTCTGTCTGTCTTCTGAGTCTTGCCACCCAGCAAGTCTACCTGACTCCAGGCTGGTACTGGGTGTTGTCTGCACAGAGTCCTGTGATGTGAACCATCTATGAGTTTCTCAGCCATGGATATCAGTGCCTGCTCTGGCGGAGGTGGCAGGGCAGTGCAATGAACTGCATGAGAGTTCCTAGGTTTAGTGCTTTAATGCTCTATTTTTGTGCTGGTTGGCCTCCTGCTGGGAGGTGGCACTTTCCAGAGAGCATCAGCTGTGGTAGTATGTAAGGGAACCAGCCTGGGGGGGGGGTGGCCTAGAACTCCCAAGATTATATGCCCTTTGTCTTCAGCTATCAGGGTGGGTGGGGAAGGACCATTAGGTGGGGCAGGGCTAGGTACATCTGAGCTCAGACTCTCCTTGGGCTGGTCCTGCTGTGGCCATGTGGGGGATCAGGATGAGGTTCCCAGGTCAATGGAGTTCTGTACCTAGGAGGATTATGATTGCTTCTGCTGAGCCATGCAAGTTGTCAGGGAAGTGAGGGAAAGCTCTCAGTCACAGTTCTCACCCAGCTCCCATGCAAACCAAAGAGCTGGTCTCACTCCCACCGTGCCCCCTCTAACAGTCCAGAATCTGTTTCCAGGCAGTGGGCAAGCCAGGCTTGAGAACTTGCCCCAGGCTACCCACCTCCCAGCTATAAAAGAAAAGGGCTTTGTTCTTCCCCTACCTGTGGAGTCTGCACACCAGATTCAAACTCTTCCCTAAGTTTTCACCAGGAGGCTTCTCGCCCCATTCAAATTGTTAGAAAGTTCAGCTGGAGATTTCCTTCTCTCTATTGTGTTTCCTCCACCACCCTGCCCTGCTCCTCTAGCCACCTTCCTAATGGATCCTTGTGGTGCCAGGCAGGAATGGCCTGCTTGGGGACCCAGCAAGCTCCTAGAGCCTTTCTTCTGCTTCCTCTACCCCTGTGTTTTGCTTGGCTCTCTAAATTGATCCAGCTCCAGGTAAGGTCAGAAACTACTGCAAACAGACATTCACGTTCTCCAGTGGGGATGTGGGTTTGGAAGAGGAGGTTCCCACTTTCCTGCTTCCACATTTGGGGCACTCACAATATTTGGGGTGTCTCCCAGGTACTACAGGAACAGTGTGCTTCCTTCAGAGGATCTGTGGCTCCTCTTGGGATTGCTGGTTTGTTCTTGCAGTCGATGTGGAGCTAAAATTCACAGTGTGAGCCTCCGCACACTACTCTGTCTGTCTGAGTCTGAGTGGCAATCTAGTCCTGCCTCCCATCTGCCATGATGATCTATACCTTGTATTCATTTTAAAAACTTAAAATCTTGCACATTTTAAAATTCTGCCTTGGCTGGGTGCCGTGGCTCACGCCTGTAATCCCAGCACTTTGGGAGGCCAAAGTGGGTGGATCACGAGGTCAGGAGTTCAAGACCAGCCTGGCCAAGATGGTGAAACTCCATCTCTACTAAAAATACAAAAATTAGCCGGGCATGGTGGTGGGTTCATGTAATCCCAGCTACTCGGAGGCTGAGGCAGGTGAATTGCTTGAACCTGGGAGGTGGAAGTTGCAGTGAGCCGAGATTGTGCCACTGCACTCCAGCTTGGGCGACAGAGCAAGACTCCATCTCAAAAAAAAATAAAAATAAAATTAAAAATAAATAAAATTCTCCCTCCACTAAATAAGTGTATTCTATGATGTTCAGTGACAAAATAGCCTAAGAATGCATTTTTGAGAACGTATCCCTGTTGTTAAGTGACATGTGATGGTATTAACAAAAAAACTTGTTTTTCTTTATTTCTTCTTTTTTTGAGGTAGGGGTATTCTTATATTGCCCAGCCTGGTCTTGAGCTCCTTGGCTCAAGAGATTCCCCTGCCTCAGCCTCCCAAGTAGCTTGGATTACAAGTGTGAGCCACTAAACATGGTTAAATATTGCTTTCCAATTGCTTTCCAAAAACAGATCTAACTGTTCCAAGAAACCTTGGAATGATATAACTCATTTGCTAGAAGCAAAATAAAACTACATGGATTTGCTAATTATTTAGAAAACTGCTATAACATATGGTATTTAACAGAAATTTTGGTTCTAGACTCAAATAAGGTATTGGAAGAATGTTGTTTTAAAACTTTTTAAAAATCTCCTTCAACTTTGATGTATTCCTAATCTTTTTTATATGGTCTGAATTTCATCCCAGGCTTGAAATCTTGTTTTGGTATCAGGAACAATTTTAACTACAATTTTTAAAGGACAGAGACTAAGAGACAGGGGAAATATGCTAGACAGTCAAAGGTAGTGTAGAGGAGTCCTGTGTATTTTCCAGAAGGAAACTGAATTGGGAGGAGGATCTGAAAATAAATTCAAACAGATGGGCCAATTTTAGTGGACTCTTCAATAGATTGGCAACAGGGTTGAGAAAGAGTGAAGGGAATAGCTAGTTTCTCTGGATAATTGGGACTCGAAGCTTTCAGTAGGATTTGCAACACCTCGTATTGAAAATGTTAGATGACCATGATTATACAGGCCTAAATGTTTCTTCTTTTGGACAAGAAACATATAGGCCTGTATAATAATGGTCACCTAAATCTGGTGAGACATCTGATGGGTTATTCAGATCATCCAAAAACGGTCATTAGAGTCTCAAAGTTTTTCTCCAGAGTTTCTTTTTAGCACCTCATTTAACAGGGAAAGCAGGGGAGTTTTCATGTTTTCTACCATCTGCTTGTCTGTGGAGGCAGTGTTTTGTTACACATGATGTGGAAGGACAGGGAATAAGACAAAATACAATTCACGAGTCTTACACTGCTAAATACATCACAGCACAGGATTAGGATTATCTTCCGACTCTTCTGAGGCACACTCTCCAAATCGGTTATGGAGGATTGGAGTATTTTTTTTTTCCTTTTCAAAGTTTCAGCTTTTTTTTTCATTCATTTTCTTTTCTTTTTAATTTATTTATTATACTTTAAGTTCTGGGGTACATGTGCAGATGTGCAGGCTTGTTACATAGGTATACATGTGCCATGGTGGTTTGCTGCATCCATCATCCTGTCATGTGCATTAGGTATTTCTCCTAATGCTATCCCTCCCCAATCCCCCAACCCACTACTATCCCTCCCCTAGCTCCCCACACCCTGACAGGCCCCGGTATGTGATGTTCCCCTCCCTGTGTCCATGTGTTCAAATTGTTCAACATCCATTTATGAGTGAGAATATGTAGTGATTGGCTTTCTGTTTTTGTGTCAGTTTGCTGAGAATGATGGTTTCCAGCTTCATCCATGTCCCTGCAAAGGGCATGAACTCATCGTTTTTTATGGCTGCATAGTATTCCATGGTATATATGTGCCACATTTTCTTTATCCAGTCTATCATTGATGGGCATTTGAGTTGGTTCCAAGCCTCTGCTATTGTGAACAATGCTGCAATAAACATACATGTTCATGTGTCCTTATAATAGAACAATTTATAATCCTTTGGGTATATACCCAGTAATGGGATTGCTGGGTCAAATGGAATTTCTATTTCTAGATCCTTGAGGAATTGCCACACTGTCTTCCACAATCGTTGAACTAATTTACATTCCCACCAACAGTGTAAAAGTATGTCTATACCTCCACGTCTTCTCCAGCATATGTTGTTTCCTGATTTTCTAATGATTGCCATTCTAACTGGCATGAGATGGTATCACAATGTGGTTTTGATTTGTGTTTCCCTAATGATCAGTGATTATGAGCTTTTTTCCATATGTTTGTTGGCTGCATAAATGTCCTCTTTTGAAAAGTGTCTGTTCATATCCTTCACTCACTTTTTGATGGGGTTGTTTTTTTTTTTCTTGTAACTTTGCTTAAGTTCTTTGTAGATTCTGCATATTAGCCCTCTGTCAGATGGGTAGATTTCAAAAATTTCTTCCGAGTCTATTGGTTGCCAGTTCACTCTAATGATAGTTTGTTTTGCTGTATAGAAGCTCTTTAGTTTAGTTAGATCCCATTTGTCTATTTTGGCTTTGGTTTCCATTGCATTTTATGTTTTACTCATGAAATCCTTGTCCATGCCTATGTCCTGAATGGTACTGCCTTGGTTTTCTTCTGGGGTTTTCATGATGTTAGGTCTTATGTTTAAATCTTTAATTCAACTGGAGTTAATTTTAGTGTAAGGTGTAAGGAAGAGATGTAGTTTCAGCTTTCTGCATATAGCTAGGCAGTTTTCCCAACACCATTTATTAAATAAGAAATCTTTTTCCCATTCCTTGTTTTTGTCAGGTTTGTCAAAGTCCAGATAGCTGTAGATGTATGGAGTTACTTCTGAGGCCTCTGTTCTGTTCCATTGGTCTATATCTCTGTTTTGGTACCAGTACCATGCTGTTTTGGTTACTGTAGCTTTGTAGTAGAGTTTGAAGTCAGATAGTGTGATGCCTCCAGCTTTGTTTTTTTCTTAGGATTCTCTTGGTTATCTGGGCTCTTTTTTTTCTTCCATATGAAGTTTAAATTTTTTTTTCCAATTCTTTGAAGAAAGTCAACGGGAGCTTGATGGGGATAGTGTTGAATCTATAAATTACTTTGGGCACTATGGCCATTTTCATGATATTGATTCTTCGTAACCATGAGCATGGAATGTTTTCCCATCTGTTTGTGTCCTCTCTTATTTCATTGAGCAGTGGTTTGTAGTTCTCCTTGCATAGGTCCCTCACTTCCCTTGTTAGTTGTATTCCTAGGTTTTGTGTTCTCTTTGCAGCAATTGTGAATGGGAGTTCACTCATGATTTGGCTCTCTGTTTGTCTGTTATTGGTGTATAGAAATGCTTGTGATTTTTGCACATTGATTTTGTATCCTGAGACTTTGCTGAAGTTGCTTATCAGCTTAAGGAGATTTTGGGCTGAGACGATGGGGTCTTATAAATATATAGTCATATCATCTGCAGATAGAGACAATTTAACTTCATATTTTTCTAATGGAATATACTTTATTTCTTTTTTTTTCCTGATTACCCTGGCCAGAACTTTCAATACTATGTTGAATAGGAGTGGTGAGAGAGGGTATCCTTGTCTTGTGCCAATTTTCAAAGTGAATGTTTCTAGTTTTTGCCCATTCAGTATAATATTGGCTGTGGGTTTGCCATGAATAGCTCTTATTATTTTGAGTTACCGTCCATTGATACCAAGGTTATTGAAAGCTCTTAGCATTAAGGGTTGTTGAATTTTGTTGAAGGCCTTCTCTGCATCTATTGAGATAATCATGTGGTTTTTGTCGTTGGTTCTATTTATGTAATGGAGTTCATTCATAGATTTGCACATGTTAGACCAGCCTCGCATCCCAGGGATGTAGCTGACTTGATCGTGATGGATAAGCTTTTTGATGGGCTGTTGGATTCAGTTTGCCAGTATATTATTGAGGATTTTCACATCAATGTTCCTCAGGGATGTTGGTCTGAAATTTTCTTTGTTGTTGTGTCTCTGGCAGGTTTTGGTATCAGGAGGTTGCTGGCGTTATAGAATAAGTTAGGGAGGAGTCTCTTTTTTTCTAATTGTTTGGAATAGTTTCAGAAGGAATGGTACTAGCTTCTCTTTGTACCTCTGGTAGAATTTAGCTATAAACCTGTCTGGTCCTGGACTTTTTTTTTGGTTGGTAGGCTATTAATTGCTACCTCAACTTCAAACCTTGATATTGGTCTATTCAGAGATTTGATTTCTTCCTGGTTTAGTTTTGTGAGGGTGTAAGTGTCCAGGAATGTTCCATTTCTTCTAGATTTACTGGTTTATTTGCATCGAGGTGTTTGTAGTAATCTCTGATGGTACTTTGTATTACTGCAAGATCAGTGGTGATATCCCTTTTATCATTTTTTATTGCATCTATCTGATTCTTTCCTCTTTTCTTTGGATTAGTCTGGTTAGCAGTCTTTTTATTTTGTTGATCTTTTCAAAAAAACCAGCTCCTGGATTTATTGATGATTTTGAAGGGTTTTTTTTTTTTTTTTAATGTGTCTCTATCTCCTTCTGTTCTGCTCTGATCTGAGTTATATCTTGTATTCTGCTAGCTTTTGAATTTGTTTGATCTTGTGTTTCTAGTTCTTTTTTTTTTAGTACTTTAATAATTCTAGCGTACCTGTGCAGATCATGTAGGTTTGTTACATAGGTATACACTTGCTATGGTTGTTTGCTGCAACAATTCCCCTGTCATCTATGTTAGTTATTTCTCCTAATGTTATCTATCCCCAATTCCCCCACTCCCTGCTATCCCTCCCCTAGCTCTCCCACCACCCAGCAGGATCCAGTGCATGATGTTCCCCTCCCTGTGTCCATGTGTTCTAATTGTTCAACACCCACTTATGAGTGATTACATGTGGTGTTTGGTTTTATGTTCTTGTGTCAGTTTGCTGAGAATGATGGTTTCCAGCTTCATCCATGTCCCTGCAAAGGACATGAACTCATTCTTTTTCATGCCTACATAGTATTCCATGGTGTATATATGCCACATTTTTTAACAGCTTTTTTTTTGGTGTGTGTTAATTTAATCATACAAATATTCATTTATACAATAAGGAAAAACCTCATCATCTTTATCTCCTCCTAGGCACCATAAGGCCCCACCACAAACATCCACCCAGCTTTCTTTCTACACACACCACTGTCCAGGTGGGAAGGGCAGCCACTGCTGCTCATGCATTCACCCAAGGGAACAAAGGAAAGGTACGGTGAGGCAGGGTGGGGTGGGTAATCAGCTTGCACTTCTGAGCTCTGGCAACCCTACCATTCTCTCCTGCTGGGCTCAGATTGAATTTGGGGAGGTATTTATTCTCATGCCCATTTCCCACCATGGCCACCCTCAGGCCACACCAGCTGTTTGGTGAGGTTCTATCCAGGCTGGAAGTAACTTTGATGGACTTAAGGTTACAGCCAGTCTTTATAGAGGAGAGAAGGCTGACTGCTTCTTGTAGAAAAATGTTCCCAATTCAACTGTCTTCATGGCAAAAAGAAAAAAGGCATGCACACATGCACATTCATACACACACACACACACACACACACACACACACACCTCACTCCATGCACACTGACAGATTCTTCCCAAGTCTGAACTCCTGTATCCCCAAATGGGTTCAGACCCTATCATCTAAGCATGGTGTCTGCCTCACCTCCTGGGTGCCAGATACAGGAGGTCCTTCCCAGAGGTGGCCTGCAACTTGGTGAAGGTTCTAAGAGGAGCAGGGACTATTGGGGCTGAGAGGTAGCCACTGCCACCCCACTAAGCAGGGGAGCAGAGTGGGGCTCTAGGCATTGCTCTGAACCCATATCAGTGAGGGGAGAGAGAATGAATGATACTGATACCCTCCCTGGGCTGGGGAAGCCATGGACCCCTCTGCCTGAACTCCAAGACTTGCACTTGATCTGGCCTCTGCAAGGAGCTCATCTTGCCTCCAAGGATGTGCACAGAAATGGTTTGTTCTTAAGAAGGGGGACAAGGTGCTTGGGACATTTAAATTGCCAAGTGAGGTTGCCTAGAAGCAAGAGGAAGAGTAGGATGACTCTGTCAGGCCCAGGCCCAGACCCACTGATGGGGGCCCATGAAACCCCTTCCGGGAAACTGGGAAGGTTCACCCAGTGTGTTGGACAGATGAGGAAGTCAGGAAAGCAGGGGTTGTAAAGAAAGCCTCTCATGAGCCTGCCAGGGACAGTGGAGATATGCTGCTTCAAGGCTACTAAGCAGTAAGAACAGCTGGGCATGCATGGACTCCAGGGTGGCAGTGTCTCAGGAGACTGGTACCAGCAGCAGCAGTCTGGGCCTAATGAGGCCCTCAGACAAAAAGCCATCCTGAGGCATGCGATGTGGGCACTTGGCAGAGACTTCGCTCTGCTCTGCTAGGAAATGGAGCACTCCCATGTGCACAGAAAGTAGATGCTCCAAAGTTAGCCTTAGTGAAGTCCCAGACCCAGCTGCACCATGCTTCTCAGCAGGCTGGCTCCACCCACCCCCAGGGCTTCTCCAGTGGAATAAAGTTTATGCCCCCTTTTATTTTTTGGGTAGTGGGGAGTTGAAGAAGGAATTTCACACAAGCTTTTCTCCCACAATCAAGCTTTAAAAAAACAACAGTCTCAGAAGAGGATGAAGAGGAACAAACAACACACAGTTTTTGGAACTCAGACACCCAGAGAGAAACAGGCAGGCAGACCCTCACCCACACTCAAGATATATGACTCTTTGCAGCCACTCATCACCTGGTCTCCCTGCCTGTCTCATACCCTCACCAACCACCCGACTGGATAGGGGTGTGGTAACAGACAGGTGACCCTGCAACAGCATCCTGGATCCATATCCCTGCCTCTCAAACTAACTAAGACTTGAGGGAAGGAGGGGGGTGAGAAGAGAAGAGGGACTTTGCAAATTCTTGTATCTTTGGCAGAAAGGTTTTCTAGCCTGGTTCAAGCTTCCCATGAAAAGATCCACATCTCAACCTGCTCAGAATCCACAGGATGTCAGGGTGGCCACCTGCCTGAGTGAGCAGCCAGCCAATCAGCCTCTTGCTTCAGCTGGGCTGCCACTTGCCCACTTCCCAGCCAATAACCAAGCATCCTGGCAGGGAGGTGGGGTCCTTTCATTTCCATCTAAATGTGATCTCCAAGATCAGGTAGGCAGTGGTTGGCCCTTCCCCATGACAAAATCCCCATCTGGGGCTGTATTTTCATACCTTAACAGCTCAGCCTCCACTAACAGGCTGTGAAAATATCACAGAGGACAACTGAAGGGAAACAGGGAAAGGAGTTGTGTGACAACAGAGAAGCATGGGCCACCTTCAAGCTTGCCTGCTGCACACCTGCTGACAAGTTACACCAACACCTGTGCATGCACACATGGTGCATACATATACCCAGGACTGAGGCACTGTTCCCAGAGCAAATGGGAAGCCACTGCATGAAGAATCCAAAAGAGCAGTAAGTATGATGGCATTTTTCTCTGCCAAGAGAAACATGGAAGAAAAGCAATTTGAATTGTTACAAGGGTCTGCAGAAGGATACCTCTCAGGCTCAGAAAATCTTAGATGCTCCTATCAGCCTTCCTCAATATACATACTGTTTCAATCCTTTTGATGCTTCTATAGGAGAAGAATAAAGATATGTGGTATAATTATGTCAAAATCTTGTTTTGGATTTAGGAATAGCATTAATGTCTTAGAGTATAGATCTTTGCAGGATGCACTTCTCATAAAAATCTAAAGCTGGGGGCCAGGCGCGGTGGCTCACGCCTGTAATCCCAGCACTTTGGGAGGCCGAGGTGGGTGAATCACGAGGTCAAGTGATCAAGACCATCCTGGTCAACATGGTGAAACCCCGTCTCTACTAAAAATACAAAAAATTAGCTGGGCATGGTGGCACGTGCCTGTAGTCCCAGCTACTCAGGAGGCTGAGGCCGGAGAATTGCCCGAACCCAGGAGGCGGAGGTTGCGGTGAGCCGAGATCTCACCATTGCACTCCAGCCTGGGTAACAAGAGCGAAACTCCATCTCCAAAAAAAAAAAAAAAAAAAAAATCTAAAGCTGAATATCATGTGAAAAACCCAACGTCATTACAGTACATCTGTTTGATGATTTTATTTTTCTAAATTTTGTCATCTTAAAATCAGAGGCATGATAATATATTATCTTTTAAGTCTATAAGTAGTTTTCAAGCCTTTTCATATTCTACCTTATTTAATATTCACGAGAGCTCACAAAGCAAGAAAAGCCATTATTATCATCATTGGTTTACACAACAATAGATTTGGGTTCAGATAGTTTAGTGACTTGCCCACAGTCATCTGGATAGTAAACTGTACAGCTAGGACTAAGACATAAGTCTTAGTCTTCTGATTTCTCCACAAGTATGTTTTTGTACTTCTTTTCTTTGGCTTCACGTGGAGTTATCTTTCCTTCATTTTTCTTTACACTTAGACTCTAGATAGGAAGAGAAAACACTGATGTCTTTATCAGCCAATCATTGTTAGAGATGCAGTTAAACTCTTTAGGTAGAAAACCTATATCTTGAGAGATTAACAAAATTGAGTAAAGAATGTTTACACTTTTAAAAATTTTGTACAGGCTGTAGTTGTCTTTGCTAACTGATCTTTAGACAGGGGGCAGAAAATCAATTGCTAGTACAGTGAGAGGCAACTGTACAATGTGGATCCAGTTGTCATTTTGCTTGAACTAATATTGACCAAAGTTTTCTGCCAAGACAGAAGCAAATGTAGTAAATATTGGATTTAAACACGAGTGTTTGAACCTGAATGATGTGACTCATCAAACATGCCTAGTCTGTCTGGCAGAAAGAAGATAACACTTCTTTCAAGTCATCTTGGCTAAACAATTTAACAAGAATCAATGCTTAGCAGGGTCTAGTCCTATTTTTCATCAATGACAAAAAAAAATATGATTCCATCTGGAGATCTTTCATAGCAGGAGAAAACAGCTATGGGAAAGTAGAAGGGTTTTAGTATTTGTCTTAAAATAGCAACACCAATAATAATACCTCACTAAGCTAAGAAAGAGATTTGTAAGAACAATGTTAAAGACAATTATCCACTAGGATCTAGGTTTCCTTGCTATTCATAGGAAGTTGAGGAAGAGCTTAAAAAAGACAATTTTACAAAGCAGATACCCTATTTTTTTTTGGTCCTCTTACAATTTCCAGTCATAATTATGGCTACTTACTATCTGACTCTGTCCAGTCAGAATGCATGATTTCTTTAGATGGCTAAAATTTGGTTATGGTTACCTATCCCATATTTAACCAGTAGTATATTTAATGTTTAGACACTTATTCATATCACAGTCTAAAATGTACAGATTCTCTGTTGATCAAATGTTTTCATTTAAATGTAACCCATAGCCATAAAATTATGGTATAAAAAGATGGTAAAAATTATAGCATAAAAGATACCCTAGGATATAAAGTAATATTAAAGAAAATCAAACACACAAATAATGTGGTAATGAATAATTAATCCATTTATATATATATATATATATATATACACACACACACACATATATATTTATTTTTGCCTGACAAGTCACTTAAAATACTTCCTTAAGTACTCTCCACAGTCTCCTGGGCCACACATTTTAAGAAAGTTCTGCTATTCAACATAGTAAATGAAGTAAAAGCCCAATGAGTCAGACATGTATTCCAGTTTGTGATCTTATAGTCAGAGATAGAATAAGATTCCTGTTTGTATAGTTTATAAAGAAAGTAACTGCCAAAAAAACAACAATTTACTTAAGAGAATATGTTAACTATTTTATCAGTAGCCATTTGCAAATGTGTGAACAAAGAATTTGTATTTCATCAAACAGTTCTCTGACATATCTTGTACGTATAGTGAAACAGTAAAATATTGAAAAATTTTTTTACTGAGACTAGACTTTGCCTTAATTAGTCAATATTAAGGCAGAGGAGAAAAAGCATGAGTAAAGCAATAAGAAGTTATGGATGGCATACCATAAGTCATCTTACTTCATTCACTTAACTGAAAAGTTTTGCTGCTAATAACCTGCTATTACCTCAATTTTCATTATACAGATACTATACAGGGCCTTACAAATAGGTGGTATATAAAAAGCAATAAAGAAGAGGAGAAAAATGGATCTTACATCTATTTCTGCCATGACATCCATATTGAGTAAAGTTTCAGCTTCCTTTTTATCAAACTTGGAAGTTTAGAATGGACTGGCTGAAAAGAAGAAAAAAAGAGAAAGAATTATAAATAAACTCTAAAAACCATAACTTAAATTCTAAGCCTCAGGTTTGTAACTTGTACATAGGAGGCTTAGAATTTAAGTTATGGTATTTAGGAGAAAAGACTTTGTACACAATACTGAGGGATAATACAGCAAGAGGAGAAATTTTGGATACATGAAGAACTATTACTAAATCATCACAATTTTACACAATGGCTAATTTCATATTGGCAATTTTTAAGTTACTAGAGCAAAGGAAAATACCACATGACAAATAAATTGTGATATTACTATGGGAAAGAGGGATATAATAGCTTCTATTTTAGTTCAGAAAACCAAGACAGAAACACCATATACACTAAATCAGTAGAAAAGCCAAGATAAGAATTTAAGTATTCTTGAATCCTAGTACGAATAATATTCTCAGTGTCGGTGGTCATATATCATTCTTCTTTTGAAATGATACACACAAATACAGTAAAGTCTCAAAAATGAATTGATGGGCTTACCTCACTGACATGATAAGAGTCATAATTCACTGTCTTCCTAGATAGCAGTGACTTTAGCTCTGCCAAATTAGCTTCAATACAGTGCCTGTGTATCTCATCCTGTAAATGAAAAGCAGAGGGGTGGGGAATCAATAAACACTGCTGCCAACAGAATAAATGTGAATGGAATGAATGATAATCTAACAGCCATGAGACAATCTTTGAGAAAATGCCACAAATGTAATAAATTTCATAGATTATGGCAGATTATTGACCAAGAAAAAACAAACCATATAGTACTTTCCAGTTATAGATATTTCACTTCCAGATTATAAAGCTTACTGCTACTTAGAAGATTTTAGTACCCTAATTCACTGGTTATAATTTAGCCAAAGTGGACCTCAGCTGAGTAAAATACCACAGTTTTCAAACTGAAGAGGCCCAGAAAAGAAGAATATAGACAAAAAAAAAATTAGCCTGTTACCTTGTAATTCTGAATAGGAAGTACTCTTCAACCCAAGAGTACTCTTCAACTTTCAGCCCACAGAAAGTCTTTTTGCCTACATACTGCCAGGTAAAGATGATAAATCACTTTACTATCTCTAATCAGAACTGAAATGTGAGGTACTCCAACAATGTAACTGGCTAATCCAAATGACCTCTAGGGTCCTTTTATCTATGAGATTCCATATATATGCAACCTAGGCTTTGAAATGATTGTATTTCTCCTAGTGAACAGTACTCAGTTTGAATCTCATCAGTAGATGAAAGCCACAAGACTTGAGGAATGGGACGTATGACAGTTGTCAGGGTGTAAAAAACTTGCATATTTTTACTTCACTCAGTGATGTAGGTCTTGACTTCATTTTATAGAGCCATTATTTTAAAAAGCAGGTGCTGTGAGGATCATTTGCGGTATTATTGTCAGCTATTATTCAACCTGATTTCAAGAGCTCGAAATGCCAGTAAATTTTTTTTTTTAAATTATACTTTAAGTTCTGAGGTACATGTACACAACATGCAGGTTTGTTACATAGGTATATAAGAGCCATGGTGATTTGCTGCATCAATCAACACATGATCTACCTTAGGTATTTCTCCTAATGCCATCCCTCCCCTAGCCCCCAACCCCCCTGACAGGCCCCAGTGAGTGATGTTCCCCTCCCTGTGTCCATGTATTCTCATTGTTCAACTCCCACTTATAAGTGAGAACATGTGGTGTTTTGTTTTCTGTTCTTTGTTTAGTTTGCTGGGAATGATGGTTTCCAGCTTTATCCATGTCCCTGCAAATGACATGAACTCATCCTTTCTTATGGCTGCATAGTATTCCATGATGTATATGTGCCACATTTTCTTTAACCAGTCTATCATTAATGGGCATTTAGGTTGGTTCCAAGTCTTTGCTATTGTGCACAGTGCTGTAATAGACACATGTGTACATGTGTCTTTTTGGTAGAATGATTTATAATCCTTTGGATATATACCCAGTAATGAAATTTCTGGGTTAAATTGTGTTTCTTGTTCTAGATCCTTGAGGAATTGCCACTCTGTCTTCCACAATGGTTGAACTAATTTACACTCCCACCACAATGTAAAAGCGTTCCTATTTCTCCACATCCTCTCCAGCATGTGTTGTTTCCTGACATTTAATGATTGCCATTCTAACTGGCATGAGATGGTATCTCATTGTGGTTTTGATTTGCATTTCTCTAATGACCAGTGATGATGAGTTTTTTTCATATGTGTGTTGGCTATATAAATGTTATCTTTTGAAAAGTCTCTGTTCATATCCTTCACCCACTTTTTGATGTTTTTTTTCTTGTAAATTTGTTTAAGTTCTTTGTAGAGTCTAGATATTAGTCCTTTGTCAGATGGATAGATTGATTGACAAAATTTTCTCCCATTCTGTAGGTTGCTGTTCATTCTGATAATGTTTCTTTTGCTGTTCAGAAGCTCTTTAGTTTAATTAGATCGCATTTGTTTATTTTGGCTTTTGTTGCAACTGCTTTTTGTGTTTTAGTCATGAAGTCTTTGCCCATGCCTATGTCCTCAGTGGTATACCTAGGTTTTCTTCTAGGGTTTTTATGATTTTAGGTCTTATGTATAAGTCTTTAATCCATCTAGAGTTAATTTTTGTATAAGGTGTAAGGAAGGGATCTATTTTCAGCTATATGCTTCTGGCTAGCCAGTTTTCACAACACTACTTATCAAATAGGGAATCATTTCTCTATTTCTTGTTTCTGTCAAGTTTGTCAAAGATCAAATGGCTATAGATGTGTAGTGTTAGTTCTGAGGCCTCTGTTCTGTTCCACTGGTCTATATATCTGTTTTGGCACCAGTACTGTGATGTTTTTGTTACTGTAGCCTTGTAGTATTATATGAAGTCAGGTAGTGTGATGCCTTCAGCTTTGTTCTTTTTGCTTAAGATTGTCTTGGCTATGCAGGCTGTTTTTTGGTTCCATATGAAATTTAAAGTAGTTTTTTCAATTCTATGAAGAAACTCAATGGTAGCTTGATGAAGATAGCATTGAATCTATAAATTACTTTGGGCAGTATGACCATTTTCACAATATTGATTCTTTGTATCAATGAGCATGGCATGTTTTTCCATTTGTTTGTGTCCTCTCATATTTCCTGAAGCAGTAGTTTGTAGTTCTCCTTAAAGAGGTCATTCACATCCCTTGTAAATTGTATTCCTAGGTATTTAATTCTTTTGGTAGCAATTGTGAATGGGAGTTCACTCATGATTTGGCTGTTTGTTATTGGTGTATAGGAGTAATTGTGATTTTTGCACATTGAGTTTGTATCTTGAGACTTTGCTGAAGTTGCTTATCAGCTTAAGGAGATTTTGGGCTGAAACCATGGGGTTCTCTAAATATACAATCATGTCATCTGCAAACAGACAATTTGAATTTTTATTTTCTTAATCGAATACCCTTTATTTGTTTCTCTTGCCTGATTGCCCTGGCCAGAACTTCAAATACTATATTGAATAGGAGTGATAACAGAGGGCATCCTTGTCTTGTACTGGTTTTCAAAGGGAATGCTTCCAGTTTTTACCCATTCACTGTGATATTGGCTGTGAATTTGTCATAAATAGATCTAATTATTTTGAGATATGTTCCATCAATACCTAGTTTATTGAGGGTTTTTAGCAGGAAGAGGTGTTTTTGCTGAAGGTCTTCTCTGCATCTATTGAGATAATCATGTGGTTTTTGTCTTTGGTTCTGTTTATGTGATGGATTACATTTATGGACTTGCGTATGTTGAACTAGCCTTGCATCCCTGGAATGAAGCCTACTTGATTGTGATGGATAAGCTTTTTGATGTGCTGTTGAATTCGGTTTGCCAGTATTTTATTGAAGATTTTTGCATCGATGTTCATCATGGATATTGGCCTGAAGTTTTCTTTTTTCAGTTGAGTCTCTGCCTGGTTTTGGTATCAGGATGATGTTGGTCTCACAGAATGAGTTAGGGAGGATTCCCTCTTTTTGTATTGTTTGTTATAGTTTCAGAAGTAATGGAACCAGCTCCTCTTTGTACATCTAGTAGAATTCGGCTGTAAACCCATCTGGACCTGGACTTTTTTTGGTTGGTAGCTTATCGATTGCTGCCTCAACTTCACTACAAACAGCTCTATGCACATAAACCAGTAAACCTGGAAGAAATGGATAAATTCCTGGACACTTGCACTATACCAAGACTAAACCAGGAAGAAGTTGAAACCCTGAACATTCTTTTCTTTAATAATGTTGGATATTGGCCCCCACTCTCATCTGGCTTATAGGGTTTATGCTGAGAGATCCATTATTAGTCTGATGAGCTTCCCTTTGTGGGTAACCCAACTTTTTTCTGTGGCTGCCCTTAAAGTTTTTTCCTTCATTTCAACCTTGGTGAATCTGACAATTATGTGTCTTGGAGTTGCTCTTCTCAAGAAGTATCTTTGTGGTGTTCTGTATTTCCTGAATTTGAATGTTGGCCTGACTTGCTAGGTTGGAAAGTTCTCCTGGATAATATCCTGAAGAGTGTTTTCCAACTTGCTTCCATTCTCCCTACCACTTTCAGGTACACCAATCAAACATAGATTTGGTCTTTTCACATAGTCGCCTGTTTCCTGGAGGCTTTGTTCATTTCTTTTTACTCTTTTTTCTCTAATCTTGTCTTGCTTTATTTCATTGGGTTGATCTTCAGTCTCTGATATCCTTTTTTCTGCTTGATCGATTTGGATATTGATACTTGTGTATGCTTCATGAAGTTCTTGTGCTGTGTTTTCAGCTCCATCAGGTAATTTATGTTCTTCTCTAAATTGATTATTCTAGTTAGCAATTTGTTTAACCTTTTTTCAAGGTTCTTAGCTTCTTTGCATTGGGTTAGAACATGCTCCCTTAGCTTGGAGGAGTTTGTTATTATCCACCTTCTGACTCCTGCTTCTGTCAATTCATCAAACTCATTCTCCATCCAGTCTTGTTCCCTTGCTGGTGAGGCATTGTGGTCCTTTGGAGGGGAATAGTCATATTGATTTTTGGAATTTTCAGCCTTTTTTCACTGGTTCCTCTTCATGTTAGTGGATGTATCTACCTTTGTTCCTTGAATTTTGGTGACCTTTGGATAGGGTCTCTGAGTGGACATCCTTTTTGTTGATGTTGGTACTATTCCTTTCTGTTGTTAGTTTTCCTTCTAACAGTCAGGCCCATCTGCTGCAGGTCTGCTGGAGTTTGCTGGAGGTCCTCTCCAGACCCTGTTTGTTGGGGTATCACTGGCAGAGGCTGCAGAACAGCAAAGATTGCTGCCTGTTTCTTCCTCTGGAAGCTTCATCCCAGAGTGGCACCTGCCAGATACCACCCAGAGCTCTCCCGTATGAGGTGTTTGTTGGCTCCTACTGAGAGGTTTCTCCCAATCAGGATATACAGGGTCAGGGACCTACTTGAGAAGGCAGTCTGTTCCTTATCAGAGCTCAAACGCTGTGCTGGTGATCTGCTGCTCTGTTCAAAGCTGTGATTCAGGGATGTTTAAGTCTGCTGAAGCTGTGCTCACAACCACTCCTTCCCCCAGGTCCTCTTTCCTAGGGATATGGGGGTTTTATCTATAAGTCCCTGACTGTGGCTGCTGCCTTTTTTTTAGAGATGCCCTTCCCAGAGAGGAGAGGCAGTTTGGCTGCAGCAGCCTTGCTGAGCTGTGGTGGGCTCTGCCCACTTTGAACTTCCCTGAAGTTTTGTTTACACTGTGAGGGCAAAACTACCTACTCAAGCCTCAGCAATGGTGGATACCCCTCGCCCCACCAAGCTCAAGTGTCCCAGGTCAAGCTCAGACCACTGTGCTAACAGCAAGACTTTCAAGCCAGTGAATCTTAGCTTGCCGGACTCCATGGAGAAAGAAACTGCCAAGTCAGACCTCTTGGCTCCCTGGCTTCAGCTCCCTTTCCAGGGGAGTGAAAGGTTCTGTCTTGGTGGTATTCCAGGTGCCACTGGGGTATGGAAAGAAAACTACTGTGGCTACCTTGGTGTCTGCCCAAGGGGCTGCCCAGTTTTTTGCTTGAAACCCAGGGCTCTGGTGGTGTAGGCACTGAAGGGAATCTCCTGGTCTTCGGGTTGCAAAGACCATGGGAAAAGTGCAGTATCTGGGCTGGAATGCACAGTACAGTCCCTAAGAGCTTCCCTTGGCTAGGAGAGGGCATTCCCCAACCCCTTGCACTTCCCAGGTGAGGTGATGCCCCACCCTGCTTTGGCTCAACCTCCGTGGGCTGCACCCACTGTCCAATCAGTCCCAATGATATGAACCAGGTACATCAGTTGGAAATGCAGATAGCACCTGCCTTCTGCGTCCATCTCACTGGGAGCTGCAGACCAGAGCTGTTTCTATTCAGCCACCTTGACAGCCATCTCCCATAAATTCGAATAGATCAGGACCCTTTGCTCTTCCCCATAGCTTTCTGAATCTAGTAGAACTTGAACTCAGCTTTGATGGCCAACAAATAATCATCTCAAACTACAGAGTTGCCTTCTGATATGACCCAGTGCCCTGAAGAGTAATGATTATTTTGCTGCTTAAAGTAGTTCATTTTGGTACAGGTTCAAGGGGCTGGTCCAACTTAAGTTTGACATCAGGCTAAGGAAACTCACAGGGCCCCTTTCTGGGTGTTCTTTCTTTCTTTTCTTTCTCTTTCTTTCTTTCTTTCACTTTAAAGATCAGATTTATTTGAAGAAGACAAAAAACCCACAACCCAAAGGATGAGATTTTGCATCTCAAGACATCTCCCAGGTAATAAGTCTACTGATTACACATTATTTTCCTAGAAGATATTTTTGTACAAATTTTACATGTATTGAGGAGAGGGACATTAACCAATCCTCATTTGTCTTTTAACAGGGGGGCAAGATAGGGGAGAGGAAAACAGTTTTGGATACAACTATTTGGAAGGAGAGTACACCTGAAGAAGGCAAACCTTAGCTTTTCATTATCTACAATAAATGTTTCTCTTTCTTTTCAAAAAAAGACCCTTTCAATCTTCAGTACCTCTTTAAAAGTCCACTTTTTAAGATACTAGTCAATCCACACCAATTATTTAAATTTACTTGGCATACACCTTTGTCCACTGGGTAAATTGTATTCATTATGTCCACTGCTGCAGCATGCATAAACCAACACCCCTGCATGGCTGAACAGGGCCTCATCTAGGACTGATGGAAGAAGGGCTTGTAAACCAAGATCAAGTTGTCATTTCTCTGCTAATACTATCTACTAAGCTGATCCCTACAAAAATGCATATAAAAGCTGGCAAGTTTAGTTACTGTATTGCCAGAGAAACCAGGACCT
Organism: Aotus nancymaae; assembly: GCF_030222135.1. Lineage (NCBI taxonomy): Eukaryota > Metazoa > Chordata > Mammalia > Primates > Aotidae > Aotus > Aotus nancymaae. The sequence continues at coordinate 3,499,298 of NW_026988488.1, forward strand.
TGTTAAATAGTTCTCTCCACTACAATTTTCTCTCTCAAGGGATTCTTAAAAAAAAAAAGAAAAAGAAGAAAAAGCAATATATTGGTCTGGGCACCTCATAAATCCAACAAGAATTGGTGTGGCATTTCATTGGAGAAGGAAACTTGGGGGAAAAAACCTATCAAAACTGTAAGAAATGCTCCAAATTTAACTGTCCCTGTCCCTATTTATCCACCTTTATTCACCACCCAAGACTATCAATTATTCTAAAACATTCTGATCTATAAAAGGGGTCAAAGCATTAGGAGCAGACAAGGAGTGAGAACCAAAAGACAAGAAACTGATTTGCTTGAGAAAAGCCTGTGTTCTTCCATTCATAACTCTCCATGGCTAAGAGAAAAATACCCAAGTGATCATCTATGTGACTTAGAGATTGGTTTTGGGAGATTAAAAGTAGCATGAAGAACTTAAGATGATGACAAGCGTCTAAATTTTTAAAGTTTCAGGGTTTCAAAAGAATGTGGATATATTTGAACTTCCAAAAAGGACACTATTTAGAAAGAGTAAAACCAGGACACACAAAACATTGGGAATTACCATGACCCCAAAGTTCTTTTGGCTCCAGGAAATAACCATTCATATATTTGTTAAAGGTCACACAATTTTTCCCTATTACCTGTTGCAAAATGACACATTGTCTCCCAAAATCTTTTCAAACCATAATTTTCCCATTTATTTTGCTCCAATGCAGTCCTGTTCTTTATAGCCTATAGACTTACTCACAACTACCCTGCTGCGGTGTTAAAAAAAAGAAATTGTCCCTAGGCTGGCCCCCAAAACTCAGAATTAAATAAGAGGAAGGGCTGGCAGCCTCCCCCACTCAAACAACTTGAGGCTAAATATACGTTTCCAAGAGTGGAAAATTTATTCAGATAATGTTTGAGAATTCATATATGCCAAAATAGGATAAAAACTAAACGGCAGAAATCTCACACTTTTCCTTATACCTCCCTCCTCTACTGCCCAACCAGATTCCAGACATTATATCACTGTCATTACCATTTCTGCTAAATGGAAGCCCCTAGACACTAATCACACTGGCAACTGCATGATGACATAGCACACAATTTTTCCACTGAAAAGCTGTAGTCTCTCTTTCTCTGTGGCTATACTGGTGATTCTCCAGTTACTTCAATACTTTAAAGACTGCAGCAGCATGCAAAATAATTTTATTTTTTATTTTTTTTAAAGGTAAAAAAGTCTCCAGGAGACAGTGAGTTTTATTTTGTCTTGTCTGGAGAGAGGTTTGATTTGCTCTTGAATGTTCCAGGGTGGAGAGAAACTAGGAGAAAGCACTGGATGTTGAGGTCTTTTTGTCGTCGTTTTCTCCCTTGTTTTCATCTTCACCTTCAATGAAGAGAGCAGCATACTTGCTTGCAGAACTGAACTTGGAAGCTGAATTTTCCTCAGATTTCTTCGGCTCAGGTACAGATCTGGAGTCTTTATCCCTTTTGCCATCTTTCCTATCTGACTCCTTCCAATGGTCTTTGTTCCCTGCATCTCCTGGACCACAGCTAGGGTTCCTAGTTTGGCCTTTTGGGGCATTCATCCTATCTACTTTATTTTCATCTTTCCTTGCTGGTCCTTCCTCAGATGGTTGGGCTGGAGTTGCTTTTCCCCCATCGCTTGTAGGGGATTGCTGCTCTATGTCTGAGCTCTGAGATCCAGCAGAAGAGTTAGAAATTCCCTTCATCCAAGCATTCTCATTTGGTGGAAGGGCTGGCATTACCTTTAGGGGTTGATCAGGTTTGGGAAGTTTAGAAGTTGGAGAGTGACAATCTTCCTCCTTATTGAGTGTTTCATTTTCTAGAGACTTCTCTCTCTGTCTCCTTCGTGCATTTCTGCCAGGTGTGGTGGAGGTCACAGTCTGCTTGACTGTTCCCGTTCCTGAGTTTCTTCACTTCACCAGCTTGGGTGTCTCTCCCGAGGCCATCGTTCTAGTTTTGGCTCATCCAGCTGACTCTGCAACTTCTCTTGTTCCTTCTGTACCTGTTTTTCTACTTCTCTTTCTCTAGCAGCTGTGTCAATGGGCTTTGCCCCTCCAAAGATAGAATCAGCTCGACTGGAATGGGAGGTGCTAGCAGAGGAATCTTCTTCCTTAGGAGTACTCCGAGGTTTAGATTCAGTTTGGGTCTTTCGAGGGAGGACCTTTATCATCACGTCTATAATCATCCTGAGAGTAATCATCTCTGGAGCTCCAAGACTGATCATCCCGTCTGTCATAGCGGTCCCTGCCTCCTCTATAGTCATCATCCCTGCGGTACCCACTGCCAAATATCCTTTTGCCACTGCCTTTTCAGGAATCATAGCTTCTATCATAGTCTCTGCTGCCTCGGCCATCATAGCTATCCTGATCGCCATATTGATCCATATCCCGGTGTGGGGCATGCCAATACCCATCCCGATACCCATCGCAATACCAGTCTGAATCACAATGATCTTGATACTTTTCTCCAAAGCTATCATCACCTTTTCTAGGTGGGTAGTCATCAAAGCTGTCTGTGGCAGGACGAGCCCTCCAGTCTGTATCTGTTTTGTCAGAATTCCGATTTCTATCACGGCTAAAAGAACGATCATCCCTGTCTTTATCCTGTGCTTGATCAGCAACATCCAGGGAATCCAGGTCCTTAAATTCAGCATAATCAAAACTTTACAACCTCTCTGGATTGCTGGGTTAACGTCGCAAATGCACTACACTGATATCTAATCCTCTAAAGAATTCCTTAATTGGCTCTTCTGTCACATCATAGAGTAGGTTTCCTGGAAAAGCAGTGTAAGGTGGGGATTTGGGGAGCTGGCTCCTGTCAATATTCGGTTCCCCAGCAGCCCATGGAGCAGTGGGAAAGATGGAATGGTCAATTGGAGACTCCCTTTACACATCATCATAGCTACTGTGCCAAGTTGTTGAAGCATCTCTTTCCAGGTCATTTGTTTCATCAGCCCAGCTGACTGGTTTGGAAATATAAGTGCTTCCTCCACCATTCCTTTCATCCTCAGCCTCAAAGTCTGTTAGGGAGATAGTCTTCCCCTTCTTATACTTCTTTTTTTCTGAGTCTGCCATGTTGCGAGAGGGAAAGAGTTTTGGATGAGTGTGCTTCTCAGGAAGCTTTTCTCCCTGTGGTTGGGCAATAAACAAGGGTCATAGTAGGGGATAATACAACTATATAATGATACAGCATGTAAACAGACAAATGTAAGGACTGCTGATGAAGGTGAAACTCAGGCAGACTCCCCTCCTCATGCTACTCAAGGTTTTCATGGGTAAAGATTTGCTGACGATAGTGACTTTGTGGCTTCAGTATTTCTGCTGAAGCACACACAACCTCTTAGTTTCAGGAAATGAAGCCATCTTTTTTTCTTCCTACAGGTTTTTGCCAAGCAGTAGGTTTCACCCTACTTACAGAGTTAATTTCAGATATAAGATGGGGGGTGGATTTACACTACCAACGTCTGGCTTTCATTTTTAGAAGACTGCAGAAGGACAAATACCGAATATATTATCAAGGAGTGCATCTTTGGTATATAAGAAACAATGATAATGTGTGGAAGTGCAAGTACAGAAGAAATGTTTCCTTAATTATGTTTTGCTTCCCTCACTATAGTATTACACTTTGGACTAACAAGAATTTTATTTGCTTCTTCTTCTTTTTTTTTTTCTAGATAGAATCTCACTCTGTCATTGAGGCTGGAGTGCAGTGATACAATCACAGCTCACCACATCCTTGACCTCCACAGGCTCAAGCAATCCTCCCACCTCTGCCTCCTGGGTAGCTGGCACTACAGATGCACACCATCATACCTAGCTAACTTTTGTGTTTTTAGTAGAGACAGCATTTTGCCATGCCCAGGTTGGTCTCAAACTCCTGAGCTCAAGCAATCCTCCCACTTTGGCCTCCCGAAGTTGCTGGGATTACAGGCATGAGCCACTGCACCTGGCCACAAGTAATTTTCTAACCTCAGAAGAATATGCCTGAAAATCAATATCCCGATTTCAGAAACACAAATCATACATCAGAGCTAAGACTCAGTATAAGATATTGATAATAATTTAGTTTTCTCCTAAAAAATGTCTGATAGATTAAGGTTTCAAAGTAAACATAGAATCAATATTCAAATGTACAATCAGGGATGTATCATATAATTATGCTTCTTCTCAGCTAGATTTCAGGTTCACTAGCTGTATACTTGAGTTTCCAAGTCCCCATAACCATCCTAAATAATGTTTCTTGACTTCTCAGAAAGGAAAGTGAAAGAGTGCACAGAGGTACCCTTCAAAGTCTCTACAAGTTACTATTGCTATATTCCTACCTTTCTTCCACCTTATCCAAAGTGATTTCCAGATTATGAAAACATTTGCAGAGTAAGCATTCTCTTTAAAAACATGTGGAGGATCCCCTAGGTTAAAGAAGCAAGAGGTTTTGTACCTGTTCATTATAACATTATGTTGAGTATCTGGTTTGTATTCAGTCAAGATTGGTGCATTGACATGAAAAGGAGAAATCACCAGCTCCAGAAAAAAATACTTATAGTTGCCTCTCCTAACAATTCCTGGGTCATTAGTTCTTAGAAATCTGGTGCCACCAAATTCAAACCAATGGCCAGTGAATCTTCACTCATAGGTACATCCTGCATTGATATTTCAGAGTATTTCCTGAGAAATAATCAACACAGGAAAATATTAATTCTACATATTGCAAGGGCTCAAATTATATGGGCTGAAGCATGTCTATTAGTTATATAATATCAACAGATGATTTGCAATATTTAGGTCAACTAACCAATAATGTGCACACAAATTCTTTCATTTAATTTGCATATTATATAATAAAATGTCCAAACATCCTCACAAAGCAACAATTCTATCACTTCAATTTAATTTAAAAAAAAGACATCACATCTGGAATAGCTATAACAAAAAAGACAGACAACAAGTGTTGGTGAGGATGTGAAAAAATAAGAACTCCTATACATTACTGAAATAAATAAATGTGAAATGGTATATCCACTTTGGAAAATAGTTTAACTATTTCTTAAATAGGTAAGCGTAATTTTTTCCACTCAATTCCAATTACTCCCAGCAATTCTATTTTTTGGTATCTACTCAAAAGAAACACAAACACATTTCCACATGAAGATTTTCTTGTGAATGTTCATAGCAGCATCATTTATCATAGCAAAGAAGTGAAAAACAACAGAAGTGTTCATTAACTGATTAATGCATAAGTAAAATATGGCATATCTATATAATGAAATATCTTCAGCAATACAAAGAGTTGAAGTAATGACCCATGCCACAGCATAGATGAAAACATTATGTTACGTGAAATATGCCAGACACAAAAGACAACTTGTATTATTCCATTCAAGTGGAATGTTCAGAAGAGTAAAATGGATAGAGACAGCAAGTAGATTAGTAAATGGCCCTGAGCGATCTTATTAGGGTGATGAAACTGTTCTAATATGGGATTATGGTGATGGTTACACAACTCAGTAAATCCACTACAAATTGAATTCTACACTTAAAATGGACAAATTTTATGATATATAAACTATCTTTCTCTCTTTTTCTTTTTTGGACACAGAGTATCACTCTGTCACCCAGGCTGGAGTGCAGTGGCATGATCTTGGCTTACTATAACCTCTGCCTCCCAGGTTCAAATGATTCTCCTGCCTCAACCTCTCAAGTAGCTGGGATTACAGGTGTGCACCACCACACTCGGCTAATTTTTGTATTTTTATTAGAGACAGGGCTTAATCATGTTGACCAGGCCAGTCTCGAGCTCCTGACCTCAAGTGATCTGCCTGCCTTGGCCTCCTAAAGTGCTGGGATTACAGGCATGAGCCACCATGACTGGCCTATAAATTATATCTCTATAAAGTTGTTTATATGTACACATATAAATTTTAGCTATACATACCTGTGTATATATATGTAAATAGCATACATATAAGAATTTTATCTATTTATTAATATATAAATGTCATTTAGAGAGACTATTATAGCATGTAGCAAATAACACAGCAATGTAATAGTACCACAAGGGTCAGAATTTAAAGCTCACAGACCAAGTTTCCATTCTGTGGTGTAGGTTCTAAACAGATACCTTAATTTCAATTATGAAAGAAGTAGAATCGGACAACTATTTGCTTTGCAGGTAAAGGAGGAAGTCTTAAGAGAAGATAAATAATTCCTGGAATGTTTCTCATATTTTTGACCGACTTAGATGCGTTATATGAGGGTTCTGTAAAGGAGAATAAAAAAGCTAAACTATAGTTTTAAATTTCCACTGAAATAGCATACAGATAAAGCAGAGGTTAATTTTATCAGAAGATTACATTTTCATTTTCAATAGGATAATTAATTTAGATAAGTAACCATGTTTCTCTATATTCTTTTTGAATCTATTATTTCAAAAGCTGTCAAATACATGTGACTGGAGAGCTTCTCTGAAAGTTTAATTGTTAATCTAGATTCTAAGATTTAATGTGTAGCTGTTTAATTATTATTACTATAGTTTACAATAATCTATTGTGTATCTCTTTTTTTTTCCCCACAGACAGGGTCTTGCTGTGTAGCCCAGGCTGGAGTGCAATGGTACAATCATGGTTCATTGCAGCCTAAACTTCCCAGGTTCAAGTGATCCTCCTACCTCAACCTCCTGGGTAGCTGAGACCACAGGCACTCCATGACTGGCTAATTAAAGAGAAAATGTTTTGTAGAGATGGAGTCCTCCTATGTTGCCCAAGCTGGTCTCAAACTCCTGGGCTCAGGTTATTCACTCATCTCAGCCTCCCAAAGTGCTGGGATTACAAGTGTGAGCCAACTTACCTTGTCTTGTGTGTCTCAAAATACCTAGAAGAGGCTGAGGGAGCTGGCTAATGCCTGTAGTCCCAGGTACTTGAGGAGCAGAGGTGGGAGGATTACTAGAGTCCAGGAGTTTGATGCTACAGTGAGCTATGATCATGCCACTGCACTTCAGCCTGGGTGACAGATTGAGACCCTGTCTCAAAAAACAAAAACAAAAACAAAAACAAACCAACAAACAAAAAACAATCCGTCTAAGAATGAGGATAAAAAATACAAAGAAGAAAATAATTCAAATGTTCTTAGCTTAAAGAAAAAAACAATATTTAAGATAATGGATATCCCAGTTACACTGATTTGGTCTTTACAAGTTATATGAATGTATTAAATTACCATATATACTCCAAAAATATGTAAATCTGTTATGTATCAATGCAAATAAAATTTAAAAAACAAATAACATTTATTACAACATTCTAGATGCCATAAAATATGAGATCCACAAACTTCTTTCTCATTGATGTCTTTAGGAAAGCTTTTCTGGTGCACTAATTTTCAGATTTAAAACACATTTAAAGCAGTGTTTAGAGGGAAATTTATAGCACTAAATGCCCAAGAGAGAAAGCAGGAAAGATATAAAATCAACACCCTAATATAGCAGTTAAAAGAACTAGAGAATCAAGAATAAACAAATTCAAAGGCCAACAGCAGACAAGAAATAACTAAGAGCAGAACTGAAGCAGATAGAGACACAAAAAACCTCTCAAAAAAAATCAGTGAATCCAGGATCTGTTTTTTTAAAAAGATCAGCAAAATAGACCACTAGCCAGACTAATAAAGAAGAAAAGAGAAGAATCAAATAGATATAATAACAAATGATAAAGGTGATATCACCACTGATACTATAGAAATACAAACTATCATCAGAGAAGACTATAAACACCTCTACACAAATAAAACAGAAAATCTAGAAGAAATGGATAAATTCCTGGACACTTGCACCCTCCCAAGACTAAACTAGGAAGAAGTTGAATCCCTGAATAGACCAATAACAAGGTCTGAAATTGAGGCAGCAATTAATAGCCTACCAACCAAAAAAGTCCAGGACCAGATGGCTTCACAGCTGAATTCTACCAGAGGTGCAAGAGGAGATAGTACCATTCCTTCTGAAACTATCCCAAACAATAGAAAAAGAGGGAATCCTCCCTAGCTCATTTTATGAGACCAACATTATCCTGATGCCAAAACCTGTCAAAGACACAACAAAAAAATTTCAGGCCAGTATCCCTGATGAACATCAAAGTGAAAATCCTCAATAAAATACTGGCAAACTGAATCCATCAGCACATCAAGAAGCTCATCCATCACTATCAAGTCAGCTTCATCCTTGGGATGTAAGGCTAGTTCAACATAAGGAAATCAATAAACATAATCCATCACATAAACAGAACCAATGACAAAAAAACACCTGATTATCTCAATAGATGCAGAGAAGGCCTTTAACAAAATTCAACAATGCTTCATGCTAAAAACTCTCAATAAACTAGGTATTGATGGAACATATCTCAAAATAATAAGAGCTATTTATGACAAACCCACAGCCAATATTATACTGAATGGGCAAAAACTGGAAGCATTCCCTTTGAAAACCAGTGCAAGACAAGGATGCCCTCTCTCACCACTCCTATTCAACATAGTATTAGAATTTCTGGCCAGGGCAATCAGGCAAGAGAAGAGGAAGTCAAATTGTCTCTATTTGCAGATGATATGACTGTATATTTAGAAAGCCCCATTGTCTCATTCTCAAATCTCCTTAAGCTGATAAGAAACTTCAGCAAAGCCTCAGGATACAAAATCAATGTTTAAAAATCACAAGCATTTCTATACACCAGTAACAGAGAGCCAAATCATGAGTTAACTCCCATTTGCAATAGCTACAAAAAGAATTAAATATCTAGGAATACAATTACAAGGAATGTGAAGGACCTCTTCAAGAACTACAAACCACTGCTAAAGGAAATAAGAGAGGACACAAACAAATGGAAAAACATTCCATGATCATGGTTAGAAAGAATCAATACTGTGCAAATGGCCATACTGCCCACAGTAATCTATGGATTCAATGCTATCCACATTAAGCTACTATTGACTTTCTTCACAGAATTGGAAAAAGAAAAACACCTTAAATTTTATAAGGAACCAAAAATAAGTCCACATAGCCAAGAAAATTTGAAGCAAAAAAAACCAAACCAAACAACAACAACAACAACAACAAAAGCTACAGGCATCACACTACCTGACTTTAAACTATACTACAAGGTTACAGTAATCAAAGGAATCAAAACAGCATGGTACTAGTACCATCTGTTTATACACTCGGTCTTAGATCATATTTGATGTTATTTCTTTTGAGAATATTTAACAATGGTATGAGAAATAATAGTAACAAGCATGAGAAATTTTACTGATGGGAAATTATTATTTTTTACCCATCCTCCACCATATCATCTCAGAATGTTACAGGGTCATCTTCTCTGCTGGAATATGGAAATATTGATGAGCACATTTGGAAGCTGAAGCCCTGGATATGACTAGTAATGACCTTCAATGAGATCCACATTTTATCGCCATTAGCTACCTGAATGTTGCAATGGTCAGACAATTTTGTTGTACAAAAGTCAAATTTTAATTATTCTTTGTCAGAAAGGTTTCCACTAAACATAAAGGTTTTAGGATCTCAACATCAAAGTGGAAAAAGAAAAAGACCCAGTGCATTTTAAAGGGAGGTTTAGAAAAATCAGTCAAAATTTTGAATTGTCCCTATGTGTCAGCTTCTGAAAATCTACATTAAGACATTTTAAAAGGTTGGTGTTTTAAGTATACACTGGGTCAGATAAACCTAAAGAGTAAAAAGGGAAAAACAGTCTCTAAGGAGTAATGCCTGATTCCAGGGCTGGGCAGGCAATGTACAAATTGAGCCTGAAATATCCTATTATGCCAAAGGTAAATGTCCAAAATAATGAGGATATATCTAAAATTAATGGATAAAATTTTAAGGAATAAAATATTTGTATAGACTCAAAACTATCTCCCTACTATTTACTTATCAATGACAAAGAGAAAAATAGTAATTTAAGAGTGTATAAACTTGGCGTATATTACATTAAACAAACAATCAAAATTAGTATCACCAATAATGAGACAAACTGACATCAGGTGCCTCTGATATCATGCAGCAAGAACAAAACATCACTTCTTTATATTACTGTTGAAAATATCCATTCTGACACTACCCATGACACCACACCAAACTCAAAGTGAGGAACATCCTACAACAAATATTGGCCTATACGCCTCAAAAATATTGCAGTCATGGAAGACAAACACAGGCTGAGGAACTCTTCCATATTAAAGGAGAATTAAGAGGCATAACAACAGAATGCTGTGTATGATCCTGGCTTGAATCCTAGTCTGGGAACAAGGGGAAGGATGTGGTTGTGGCTATGAAGAATATCAGTAAGACAATTGCTGAAATTTGAATGTAGATTAGGGATTATAAAATAGAGATTAGAAATAGCAATTAAGATACAGTATTAGGGGGGGAGATCCAAGATGGCCGCTTAGGAGGAACTCGGGAATGCAGCTCCGAGAGAAAGCACAGAGGGTGAGTGGACGCCGTATTTCCAGACTGATTTTTACTGCCCACAGACCAGGAGATTCACACGCAGAGAAGCCACACGGGTCGCCAGCGCCGCTGGCGCCGCTGGCTTGAACGGCGCAGCCGCTGGGCCGGCACCCTGAGGCAACGGCTCACGGTATAAAGTGAGAGAGTCTGAGTCCCCTATAAGCCAGCAAGGGGAGCTGAAACGGGGAGCCAGGCCAGCGCCACGAATCTCAGAGCCACGGCTATAGCCAACGCAGCGGCTCCTGAGGCAGATCAGATGAGACGGTGTCCCCTCTTACCCAGCAAGAAGACCTGAAACACAACTGAAACCGGGAAGGTCCAGCTCTGTGGAGGAGGGGCGTTCTCCATAGGCACCCTGCTGCTCTCTACCAAGGCAATCCGCCACTACAGAGACTCCGTCACTACAGGGGCGGGCCAACATAGCGGAAGCAGTTCTAACTACACCCAGAAGTTCACACGGAAGCTGGGTGGAGCCCACAGCAGCTTAGCGAAGCCTCTGCAACCTGAGTGTGACTAGGCTGCCACCTTGTGGGCAGGGAAAACAGCAACCGCACAGGGGAACATCATAAAACCGTAACTCCCTGGGACAGAACACCTCGGGGGAAGAGCAGGGGGTTTATGAGTTCTGTCACAGCAGACTTAAAATTACCAAAATCAGAAAGACAACAACTACAAAGTCAACAGGTGGATAAATCCACAAAGATGGGAAGAAACCAGCGCAAAAAGGATGAAAACACCCAAAACCAGAACACTTCTCCTCCTACAAGGGATCACAACTCCTCACCAGCAAGGGAACAAGACTGGACGGAGAATGAGTGTGATGAAATGACAGAATCAGCTTTCAGAAAGTGGATAATAAGAAACTTCCGTGAGCTAAAAGAACATGTTCTAACCCAATGCAAAGAAACTAAGAACCTTGAAAAAAGACTTGACGAAATGCTAACAAGAATGGACAACTTAGAGAGGAATATGAGCGAATTGATGGAGCTGAAAAACACAACACGAGAACTTCGTGAAGCATGCACAAGTTTCAACAGCCGAATTGACCAAGCAGAAGAAAGGATATCAGAGGTCGAAGATCAACTCAATGAAATAAAACGAGAAGGCAAGATTAGAGAAAACAGGGTAAAAAGGAATGAACAAAGTCAACAAGAAATATGGGACTATGTGAAAAGACCTAATCTACGTTTGATAGGTGTACCTGAATGTGACGAAGAGAATGCATCCAAGCTGGAAAATACTCTTCAGGATATTATCCAGGAAAACTTCCCCAACCTAACAAGGCAGGCCGAGATTCAAGTCCAGGAAATACAGAGAACACCACAAAGATACTCCTCTAGAAGAGCAACCCCAAGACACATAATCATCAGATTCACCAGGGTTGAAATGAAGGAGAAAATACTAAGGGCAGCCAGAGAGAAAGGTCGGGTTACCCACAAAGGGAAGCCCATCAGACTCACTGCAGATCTCTCAGCAGAAACCCTACAGGCCAGAAGAGAGTGGGGGCCGATATTCAACATCCTTAAGGAAAAGAACTTTCAACCCAGAATTTCGTATCCAGCCAAACTAAGCTTCATAAGTGAAGGAAAAATAAAATCCTTTGTGAACAAGCAAGAACTCAGAGAGTTCATCACCACCAGACCAGCTCTACAAGAGCTCCTGAAGGAGGCACTACACATAGAAAAGAACAACCAGTACCAGCCACTCCAAAAACACACGAAAAGGTAAAGAGCATCAACACAATGAAGAATCTGCATCAACCAAAGGGCAAAACAGCCACCTAGCACCAAAATGACAGGATTGAATTCACACATAACAATATTAACCCTAAATGTAAACGGACTAAATGCCCCAATCAAAAGACACAGACTGGCAAATTGGATAAAAAGCCAAAACCCATCAGTGTGCTGTATCCAGGAAACCCATCTCGCATGCAAGGATACACAAAGGCTCAAAATAAAGGGATGGAGGAAGATTTACCAAGCAAATGGAGAGCAAAAAAAAGCAGGAGTTGCAATTCTCATCTCTGATAAAATAGACTTTAAAGCAACAAAGATCAAAAGAGACAAAGAAGGACATTACATAATGGTAAAAGGATCAATGCAGCAAGAAGAGCTAACGATCCTAAATATATATGCACCTAATACAGGAGCACCCAGATACATAAGGCAAGTTCTTAAAGACTTACAAAGAGACTTAGACTCCCACACAATAATAGTGGGAGACTTCAACACACCACTGTCAATATTAGACAGATCAACGAGACAGAAAATTAACAAGGATATCCAGGACTTGAACTCAGACCTGGAACAAGCAAACCTAATAGACATTTACAGAACTCTCCAGCCCAAATCCACAGAATATACATTCTTCTCAGCACCACATCACACCTACTCTAAAATTGACCACATAATTGGAAGTAAATCACTCCTCAGCAAATGCAAAAGAACGGAAACCATAACAAACAGTCTCTCAGACCACAGTGCAATCAAGTTAGAACTCAGAATTCAGAAACCAACCCAGAACCGCACAGCCTCATGGAAAATGAACAACTTTCTCCTGAATGTTGACTGGATAAACAATGAAATGAAGGCAGAAATAAAGACGTTCTTCGAAACCAACGAGAATGAAGACACCACATACCAGAATCTCTGGGACACATTTAAAGCAGTCTCTAGAGGAAAATATATAGCAATAAGTGCCCACATGAGAAGAAAGGAGAGATCTAAAATTGACACCCTATCGTCAAAATTGAAAGAGCTAGAGGAGCAAGATGAAAAAAACTCAAAACCTAGCAGAAGACAAGAAATAACTAAGATCAAAGCAGAATTGAAGGAGATAGAGACACGAAAAACCCTTCAAAAAATCAATAAATCCAGGAGCTGGTTTTTTGAAAAGATCAACAAAATAGACAGACCACTAGCCAGACTAATAAAAAAGAAAAGAGAGAATAATCAAATAGATGCAATAAAAAATGACAAAGGGGATATCACCACAGATTCCACAGAAATTCAAACCATCATCAGAGATTATTACAAACAACTCTATGCACATAAATTAGAAAACCTGGAGGAAATGGATAAATTCCTGGACAGCTGCCTCCTGCCAAGCCTAAACCAGGAAGAAGTCGAAACCCTGAATAGACCAATAACAAGGTCTGAAGTCGAGGCAGCAATTAAGAGCCTACCACCCTAAAAAAGCCCAGGTCCAGATGGGTTCACAGCCGAATTCTACCAGACATACAAAGAGGAACTGATGCCATTCCTACTGAAACTATTCCAAATAATCCAAAAAGAGGGAATCCTTCCCAAATCATTTTATGAGACCAACATCATCCTAATACCAAAACCTGGCAGAGACTCAACAAGAAAAGAAAACTACAGGCCAATATCCATGATGAACATAGATGCAAAAATCTTCAATAAAATAATGGCAAGCCGATTACAACAGCACATCAAAAAGCTTATCCACCATGATCAAGTAGGATTCATCCCGGGGATGCAAGGCTGGTTCAATATACGCAAGTCTATAAATGTAATTCACCACATAAACAGAACCAAAGACAAAAACCACATGATTATCTCAATTGATGCAGAGAAGGCCTTCGACAAAATTCAACAGCCCTTTATGCTAAAAACCCTCAATAAACTAGGTATCGATGGAACGTATCTCAAAATAATAAAAGCTATTTACGACAAACCGACAGCCAATATCATACTGAACGGGCAAAAACTGGAAGCATTCCCTTTGAAATCTGGCACTAGACAAGGATGCCCTCTCTCACCACTCCTATTCAATATAGTACTGGAAGTTCTAGCCAGAGCAATCAGGCAAGAAAAAGAAATAAAGGGTATTCAATTAGGAAAGGAGGAAGTCAAATTGTCTCTATTTTCAGACGACATGATTGTATATCTAGAAGACCCCCTCATCTCAGCCCAAAATCTCCTGAAACTGATAAGCAACTTCAGCAAAGTCTCAGGATACAAAATCAATGTGCAAAAATCACAAGTGTTCCTATACACCAATAACAGACTTAAAGAGAGCCAAATCAAGAACGAACTGCCATTCACAATCGCTACAAAGAGAATAAAATACCTAGGAATACAACTAACAAGGAATGTAAAGGACCTCTTCAAGGAGAACTACAAATCACTGCTCAACGAAATAAGAGAGGACACAAACAGATGGAGAAACATTCCATGTTCATGGTTAGGAAGAATTAATATCGTGAAAATGGCCATACTGCCCAAAGTAATATACAGATTCAATGCTATCCCCATCAAGCTACCAATGACCTTCTTCACAGAACTGGAAAAAACCACCTTAAACTTCATATGGAACCAAAAGAGAGCCCGCATAGCCAAGTCAATTCTAAGCAAAAAGAACAAAGCAGGAGGCATCACACTACCAGACATCAAACTCTACTACAAGGCTACAGTAATCAAAACAGCATGGTACTGGTACCAAAACAGAGATATAGACCAATGGAACAGAACAGAGGCATCGGAGGCAACACAACATATCTACAACCACCTGATCTTTGACAAACCTGATAAAAACAAGCAATGGGGAAAGGATTCCCTGTTCAATAAGTGGTGTTGGGAAAACTGGCTAGCCATATGCAGAAAGCAGAAAATGGACCCCTTCCTGACACCTTACACTAAAATTGACTCCAGATGGATTAAAGACTTAAACATAAGACCTAACACCATAAAAACACTAGAAGGAAACCTAGGCAAAACCATTCAGGACATAGGCGTAGGCAAGGACTTCATGACCAAAACACCAAAAGCATTGGCAACAAAAGCCAAAATAGACAAATGGGACCTAATCAAACTCCACAGCTTCTGCACGGCAAAAGAAACAGTCAATAGAGTGAATCGGCAACCAACAGAATGGGAAAAAATTTTTGCAGCCTACCCATCTGACAAAGGGCTGATATCCAGAATTTACAACGAGCTAAAAAAGATTTACAAGAAAAAAACAAACAAGCCCATTCAAAAGTGGGCGAGGGACATGAACAGATACTTTACAAAAGAAGACATACATGAGGCCAACAAGCATATGAAAAAATGCTCATCATCACTGGCCATTAGAGAAATGCAAATCAAAACTACATTGAGATACCATCTCACACCAGTTAGAATGGCGATCATTAAAAAATCTGGAGACAACAGATGCTGGAGAGGATGTGGAGAAATAGGAACACTTTTACACTGTTGGTGGGAGTGTAAATTAGTTCAACCATTGTGGAAGACAGTGTGGCGATTCCTCAAGGACCTAGAAATAGAAATTCCATTTGACCCAGCAATCCCATTACTGGGCATATATCCAAAGGATTATAAATCGTTCTACTATAAGGACACATGCACACGAGTGTTCATTGCAGCACAGTTTACAATAGCAAAGACCTGGAACCAACCCAAATGCCCATCGATGATAGACTGGACAGGAAAAATGTGGCACATATACACCATGGAATATTATGCAGCCATTAAAAACGAGGAGTTTGCGTCCTTTGTAGGGACATGGATGAACCTGGAAACCATCATTCTCAGCAAACTGACACAAGAACACAAAATCAAACACCACATGTTCTCACTCATAGGCGGGTGTTGAACAAGGAGAACACATGGACACAGGGAGGGGAGCACTATACATGGGGGTCTGTTGTGGGGGAGTGGGGGGGACAGCGGGGGGGTGGGGAATTGGGGAGGGATAGCATGGGGAGAAATGCCAGATATGGGTGAAGGGGAGGAAGGCAGCAAATCACACTGCCACGTATGCACCTAAGCAACAACCTTGCATGTTTTTCACATGTACCCCAAAACCTAAAATGCAATTAAAAAAAAAAAAAAAAAGATACAGTATTAAATTAATACTAAGTTTTCTGATTTTGATATTGTACAGCGGTTATGTAAGAATATGTTATTGTTCTTAGAACACACACATTAAAGTATTTAGGGGTAAATAGGCACCATATCTACAACTTACTCTCAAAAAGTTCAGAAAGAAGTGTTTTTGTGTGTCAGGGGAGGATGGAGGGAGGGAGAGAGAGAAACAAATGACAAATAAAGTGTTAAAATTGGGGAATTTAGGTAAAATCTACATGGTCTTTGTGGTCTTCTTATAAATGTTCTAATTCAATTATATCAAAATTAAAGTTACCAAAAAAAGAAAAATCAAAAGTGAGAAGGAGGGCCCACTCAAGTGTGAGGCAAAGCTCTGTATTCAATGTCTCTACTACCTGGGTTTGAACTTTTAGTCTATCATATATATTAACTGTGACCTTGTACAAAACAGTTAAACTTGTCATAACCCAATTCCCTCATTTGTGAATTGAGAGTAATATTAGAGCCTATCTAATAGAAATATTTTCTGAAAATTAAATAAGATAATCCATGTAAGGCACTTAGTACAGTATCCAGCACATTGTAAGTACTCAATAAACATCAGCCATTAATATTATCTATTGTTTCTCAGTTGCTTGATCAAGTCTGAGGAGTCAAGCAAATAAATTAAGACTTCCTGCCTGAGGTACACCTAGACGGCATCCTACAAGAAAATGCTTGTGATCAGATATTCTGCCTTCTAAGGACTTAAGACAAAAATCCTACAATCTTAGGTTGCAAGAGGCCAGTGAAGATGGAACTGGGAACTCTTAATTATATCAGAAATCATATGTGAAATGGTTTTTTTCCCTCTGGCCAGTCTAATCTCTTGTGTGAAGAACCTCTATGAAAGATCCATGGCTCTTTAGCAAAGTGGAGCTGAGAGGTTTCTTGCAATTTATTCTAGGAGAATCCCAGGGGAGGTGTAAGAAGGGGTCCAGTTCTATTAGGCTCCTTAGAGCCTTAGAATAACTGGTATTTTTCTTATATTAGTTTTCAATAACGATCTTAAGGATACAGGCAGAAGTAACTTACAACCAACAGCCAGCAACTAGGGAGCATCTTTCATGATCATACCACAGCAAGTTAGCCTGCTATCATTTTAAAAGTATAAAAACAAAAGAAAACACAATATATGATGAACTAATGATATGTCTGGCTTTCCTTGGCAGCTATCTTTTTTATTCTGACACACAATTTATACATGCTAACTTCTCTAACCTAAAATATAAAAATAAACCTGGAAAGAGAAGAATTATGAGATGTGAGCATAGTAGGGACTTCTATAAGCAATAAAATACATGGAATCAATAAATTCATCTTTTTCTATTCATGTCTACTACATAATTTCCACTCATCAAACTCAATATAAACTGGAGAATCTAACAAATCACAGAGAACATTTTCATTAGGACATCATACTTAATATTTAAGGAAACCAATAAAAAAGAATGCTATAAGGGACACAACTAAGCACAATGAAAATGAATACATTTTTCTTTTTTTTTTTTTTTTTTTTTTTTTTTTTTTTTTATTGCATTTTAGGTTTTGGGGTACATGTGAATAACATGCAAGGTTGTTGCACAGGTGCACACCTGGCAGTATGATTTGCTGCCTCCCTCCCCTTCACCTATATCTGACATTTCTCCCCATGCTATCCCTCCCCAACTCCCCACCCCCCCCACTATCCCCCCTCCCCCCCAACAGACCCCCGTGTATAGTGCTCCCCTCCCTGTGTCCATGTGTTCTCCTTGTTCAACACCCGCCTATGAGTGAGAACATGCGGTGTTTGATTTTGTGTTCTTGTGTCAGTTTGCTGAGAATGATGTTTTCCAGGTTCATCCATGTCCCTACGAAGGATGTGAACTCCTCCTTTTTAATGGCTGCATAATATTCCATGGTGTATATGTGCCACATTTTTCCTGTCCAGTCTATCATCGATGGGCATTTGGGTTGGTTCCAGGTCTTTGCTATTGTAAACTGTGCTGCAATGAACATTCGTGTGCATGTGTCCTTATAGTAGAACGATTTATAATCCTTTGGATATATGCCCAGTAATGGGATTGCTGGGTCAAATGGAATTTCTATTTCTAGGTCCTTGAGGAATCGCCACACTGTTTTCCACAGTGGTTGAACTAATTTACACTCCCACCAACAGTGTAAAAGTGTTCCTATTTCTCCACATCCTCTCCAGCATCTGTTGTCTCCAGATTTTTTAATGATCGCCATTCTAACTGGCGTGAGATGGTATCTCAATGTAGTTTTGATTTGCATTTCTCTAATGACCAGTGATGATGAGCATTTTTTCATATGTTTGTTGGCCTCATGTATGTCTTCTTTTGTAAAGTATCTGTTCATATCCTTCGCCCATTTTTGAATGGGCTTGTTTGTTTTTTTCTTGTAAATCTTTTTTAGTTCATTGTAAATTCTGGATATCAGCCCTTTGTCAGACGGGTAGGCTGCAAAAATTTTTTCCCATTCTGTTGGTTGCCGATTCACTCTATTGACTGTTTCTTTTGCCGTGCAAAAGCTGTGGAGTTTGATTAGGTCCCATTTGTCTATTTTGGCTTTTGTTGCCAATGCTTTTGGTGTTTTGGTCATAAAGTCCTTGCCTACGCCTATGTCCTGAATGGTTTTGCCTAGGTTTCCTTCTAGTGTTTTTATGGTGTTACGTCTTATGTTTAAGTCTTTAATCCATCTGGAGTCAATTTTAGTGTAAGGTGTCAGGAAGGGGTCCATTTTCTGCTTTCTGCATATGGCTAGCCAGTTTTCCCAACACCACTTATTGAACATGGAATCCTTTCCCCATTGATTGTTTTTTTCAGGTTTGTCAAAGATCAGGTGGTTGTAGATATGTTGTGTCGCCTCTGACGTCTCTGTTCTGTTCCATTGGTCTATATCTCTGTTTTGGTACCAGTACCATGCTGTTTTGATTACTGTAGCCTTGTAGTATAGTTTGAAGTCCGGTAGTGTGATGCCTCCTGCTTTGTTCTTTTTGCTTAGAATTGACTTGGCTATGCGGGCTCTCTTTTGGTTCCATATGAAGTTTAAGGTGGTTTTTTCCAGTTCTGTGAGGAAGGTCATTGGTAGCTTGATGGGGATAGCGTTGAATCTGTAAATTACTTTGGGCAGTATGGCCATTTTCACGATATTAATTCTTCCTAACCATGAACATGGAATGTTTCTCCATCTGTTTGTGTCCTCTCTTATTTCGTTGAGCAGTGATTTGTAGTTCTCCTTGAAGAGGTCCTTTACGTTCCTTGTTAGTTGTATTCCCAGGTATTTTATTCTCTTTGTAGCAATTGTGAATGGCAGTTCGTTCTTGATTTGGCTCTCTTTAAGTCTGTTATTGGTGTATAGGAATGCCTGTGATTTTTGCACATTGATTTTGTATCCTGAGACTTTGCTGAAGTTGCTTATCAGTTTCAGGAGATTTTGGGCTGAGGTGATAGGGTCTTCTAGATATACAATCATGTCGTCTGCAAATAGAGACAATTTGACTTCCTCCTTTCCTAATTGAATACCCTTTATTTCTTTTTCTTGCCTGATTGCTCTGGCTAGAACTTCCAGTACTATATTGAATAGGAGTGGTGAGAGAGGGCATCCTTGTCTAGTGCCGGATTTCAAAGGGAATGCTTCCAGTTTTTGCCCATTCAGTATGATATTGGCTGTCGGTTTGTCATAAATAGCTTTTATTATTTTGAGATACGTTCCATCGATACCTAGTTTATTGAGGGTTTTTAGCATAAAGGGCTGTTGAATTTTGTTGAAGGCCTTCTCTGCATCAATTGAGATAATCATGTGGTTTTTGTCTTTGGTTCTGTTTATGTGGTGAATTACATTTATAGACTTGCGTATATTGAACCAGCCTTGCATCCCCGGGATGAATCCTACTTGATCATGGTGGATAAGCTTTTTGATGTGCTGTTGTAATCGGCTTGCCAGTATTTTATTGAAGATTTTTGCATCTATGTTCATCATGGATATTGGCCTGTAGTTTTCTTTTCTTGTTGAGTCTCTGCCGGGTTTTGGTATCAGGATGATGTTGGTCTCATAAAATGATTTGGGAAGGATTCCCTCTTTTTGGATTATTTGGAATAGTTTCAGTAGGAATGGTACCAGTTCCTCTTTGTATGTCTGGTAGAATTCGGCTGTGAGACCATCTGGGCCTGGGCTTTTTTTGGGTGGTAGGCTCTTAATTGCTGCCTCGACTTCAGACCTTGTTATTGGTCTATTCAGGGTTTCGACTTCTTCCTGGTTTAGGCATGGGAGGAGACTACTGTCCAGGAATTTATCCATTTCTTCCAGGTTTTCTAATTTATGTGCATAGAGTTGTTTGTAATAATCTCTGATGATGGTTTGAATTTCTGTGGCATCTGTGGTGATATCCCCTTTATCATTTTTTATTGCATCTATTTGGTTATTCTCTCTTTTCTTTTTTATTAGTTTGGCTAGTGGTCTGTCTATTTTGTTGATCTTTTCAAAAAACCAGCTCCTGGATTTATTGATTTTTTGTAGGGTTTTTCGTGTCTCTATCTCCTTCATTTCTGCTTTGATCTTAGTTATTTCTTGTCTTCTGCTAGGTTTTGAGTTTTTTTGATCTTGCTCCTCTAGCTCTTTCAATTTTGATGATAGGGTGTCAATTTTAGTTCTCTCCTTTCTTCTCATGTGGGCACTTATTGCTATATATTTTCCTCTAGAGACTGCTTTAAATGTGTCCCAGAGATTCTGGTATGTGGTGTCTTCATTCTCGTTGGTTTCGAAGAACATCTTTATTTCTGCCTTCATTTCAGTGTTTATCCAGTCAACATTCAGGAGAAAGTTGTTCAATTTCCATGAGGATGTGCGGTTCTGGGTTGGCTTCTGAATTCTGAGTTCTAACTTGATTGCACTGTGGTCTGAGAGACTGTTTGTTATGGTTTCTGTTCTTTTGCATTTGCTGAGGAGTGATTTACTTCCAATTATGTGGTCAATTTTAGAGTAGGTGTGATGTGGTGCTGAGAAGAATGTATATTCTCTGGATTTGGGCTGGAGAGTTCTGTAAATATCTATTAGGTTTGCTTGTTCCAGGTCTGAGTTCAAGTCCTGGATATCCTTATTAATTTTCTGTCTCGTTGATCTGTCTAATATTGACAATGGTGTGTTGAAGTCTCCCACTATTAATGTGTGGGAGTCTATGTCTCTTTGTAAGTCTTTAAGAACTTGCCTTATGTATCTGGGTGCTCCTGTATTAGGTGCATATATATTTAGGATCGTTAGCTCTTCTTGTTGTATTGATCCTTTTACCATTATGTAATGTCCTTCTTTGTCTCTTTTGATCTTTGTTGCTTTAAAGTCTATTTTATCAGAGATGAGAATTGCAACTCCTGCTTTTTTTTGCTCTCCATTTGCTTGGTAAATCTTCCTCCATCCCTTTATTTTGAGCCTTTGTATATCCTTGCATGTGAGGTGGGTTTCCTGGATACAGCACACTGATGGGTTTTGGCTTTTTATCCAATTTGCCAGTCTGTGTCTTTTGATTGGGGCATTTAGTCCATTTACATTTAGGGTTAATATTGTTATGTGTGAGTTTGGTCCTGTCATTTTGATGCTAGCTGGCTGTTTTGCCCATTGGTTGATGGAGATTCTTCATTGTGTTGCTGCTCTTTACCATTTCGTGCGTTTTTGGAGTGGTTGGTGCTGGTTGTTTTTTTCTATGTGTAGTGTCTCCTTCAGGAGCTCTTGTAAAGCTGGTCTGGTGGTGATGAAATCTGTGAGTACTTGCTTGTTCACAAAGGATTTTATTTTTCCTTCACTTATGAAGCTTAGTTTGGCTGGATATGAAATTCTGGGTTGAAAGTTCTTTTCTTTAAGGATGTTGAATATCGGCCCCCACTCTCTTCTGGCCTGTAGGGTTTCTGCTGAGAGATCTGCTGTGAGTCTGATGGGTTTCCCTTTGTGGGTAACCCGACCTTTCTCTCTGGCTGCCCTTAGTATTTTCTCCTTCATTTCAACCCTGGCGAATCTGATGATTATGTGCCTTGGGGTTGCTCTTCTAGAGGAATATCTTTGTGGTGTTCTCTGTATTTCCTGGACTTGAATATTGGCCTGCCTTGCTAGGTTGGGGAAGTTTTCCTGGATAATATCCTGAAGAGTATTTTCCAGCTTGGATGCATTCTCTTCGTCACATTCAGGTACACCTATCAAACGTAGATTAGGTCTTTTCACGTAGTCCCATATTTCTTGTTGACTCTGTTCATTCCTTTTTACCTTGTTTTCTCTAATCTTCTCTTCTCGTTTTATTTCATTGAGTTGATCTTCAACTTCTGATATCCTTTCTTCTGCTTGGTCAATTCTGCTGTTGAAACTTGTACATGCTTCGCGAAGTTCTCGTGTTGTGTTTTTCAGCTCCATCAATTCATTCATATTCCTCTCTAAGTTGTCCATTCTCGTTAGCATTTCATCAAGTCTTTTTTCAAGGTTCTTAGTTTCTTTGCATTGGGTTAGAACATGTTCTTTTAGCTCACAGAAGTTTCTTATTATCCACTTTCTGAAAGCTGATTCTGTCATTTCATCACACTCATTCTCCGTCCAGTCTTGTTCCCGTGCTGGTGAGGAGTTATGCTGCCTTGTAGGGGGAGAGGTGTTCTGGTTTTGGGTGTTTTCATCCTTTTTGCGCTGGTTTCTTCCCATCTTTGTGGATTTATCCGCCTATTGACTTTGTAGTTGCTGTCTTTCTGATTTTGGTAATTTTAAGTCTGCAGCAGCTGAACTCATAAACCCCCTTTGCTTCTCCCCAGGTGTTCTGGCCCAGGGGTTTAGCACTTTATGTTTTTCAGCTGTGTTGCTACCGTTTTCCCTGCCCACAAGGTGGCAGTCTAGTCACACTCAGCCTGCAGAGGCTTCGCTGAGCTGCTGTGGGCTCCGCCCAGCTTCCGTGTGAGCTTCCCTGCAGTCCTGTGAGTGTAGTTAGAACTGCTTCCGCTATGCTGGCCCGCCCCTGTAGTGACGGAGTCTCTGTAGTGGCGGGTTTTCTTGGTTACGGAAAATTGCCCCGGGAACTGCAGGGTGTTTCCCGATGGAGGACGCCCCTCCCCCACAGAGCTGGACCGTCCCGGGTTCAGCCGTGTTTCCAGAGGGGCCCTCTTTGTCCTGTAATCTCTTGGCTTGCCCCCTTGCCACAGTTCCCCTTGCTGGCCCAGAGGGGACACAGTCTCGTTCACTTTGTTCAAGGAGCCGCTGCTCCCCGCCCCCCGTGCAGGCCGAGCGGCTGCTCCGGTCCAACCAGCGGCGCTGGGAATGCGGGGAGCTTCTCCGCGCAATTAAAATCCGCTGCCCTGTGTGCCGCTGCGTCAGCCGAAGCAGCGGCTCTGAGATTCCTGGCGCTCCCTTGCCCGGGGGTCTCCTGGCTTGGCTCCCTGCTTCAGCTCCCCTTTCCGGCTCAGAGGGAACTCTGTCTCTCTCGCTCTGCGCAAGAAGCCACTGCCTCCCGCTCCAGGGCGTAGGCTGAGCGGCCACTCCGCTCAAACCAGCGGCGCTGGAGACCCGTGGGGCTTTTCCTCCTGTGAGTCTCCTGGTCTGTGGGCAGTAAAAGTCCGTCCGGAAATGCGGCGTCCACTCACCCTCTGCGCCCTCTCTCGGAGCTGCAATCCCGACTTCCTCCTAAGCGGCCATCTTGGATCCCGAAAATGAATACATTTTTCTTTTGACCTTCATAGGACTATATATTGTAATCATTTTATATCTAAGTCAAGAATGTCATAGTATAGCTATAATTAATAATTTACAGAAAAAAGAATAAAAATCTTTCAAAAGACTGAACTGGTACCTATGTTAATAGCTGCTGTTGCTTGCAGTACTTTTGTCTTAGGTTTGTTATTTTAAGGCAAAGCATCTCATATTCCCAGCAACATTTACAGATTGTCAAAATTAAGCAAGACAGAACGATGTCTGTAGAATTTTGAAGACACATCAAATAATATATTGAACTCTATGAGTTAACAACATTGTTAATTTTCTTCATAAGAATTATCCAATTACTCTAACTGATTATTCTAAATGTAAAATTTAACTCCTATTAATCCTTACATCAGTCAATAGTCCATACAGGTATCACTGTAAGATTTTGGAAATACAGACTAATATTTTTCTAAACTTGAGTGTATAAGAATCTTTGCAAAGTAAGATAATGCAAATGCAGATTCCTTACTAACAAGCAAAGGGGTAGAAAAATACTTCATAGAAGGGTGAAAGAACCACAAAATCTCTAAGCCAATGGGTATATACCAAACTAACATATCTGTACTTCCTTTGAAGGATATAGAAATAAATATCTTGTATCAGATTAACAAACCACAAACTTCATATATAGAATTAAATTTAAGTATGATCTAACATAATACAAATTATACAGGGGGAATTTATCACTAATATATGACTAGAAGGAAACTCAGAAGGCCATCTAGTTTGTTATTGACAAAGTTTTTGGCTGGTTCACCTAAAAAACCACCCAGAACCCACTGGAGCATTATTAACCATATGATATATGTATATGTAATGGTTAACATTCAACAACAGACTGATGTCCAAAATTAACATGAAGAGTTGTCTCATGGTCAGTGTCAATGAAAATCTTGGCTTATATTCAATGTTGATGAAAAGGCAAGAAAAATAGTTCTACTCCATCCTCTCTCTCTTTTATTTCTTGCTGGAAGTGAAAAGTTTAATAAGTCAATTACAAAAAATAAAATCTTAAAATTAAAGATACATTTGTACTTCATTGAAAGAATGGCAGGCTAGCTCAAGTTTAATTTGAATATTAATGAACATCTGTTAGAAGAAATGCATGCATATCTCTTCTTCTAAGGTGAATAATAGGTTATAACCTTTTCTCACAGGTATTATTGTGAAAGGGTTTAACCATTTAAATTTTGCGTTTGTGAGTCTGTGAAGAGAAAAGAATGTTTATACACTATTTGTGGGAATGTAAATTAGTTTAGCTATTTTGAAAAGCAATTTGGCAAATTCTCCAAGAACATTTACTTTTTTTAAAAATTTCCATAGGTTATTGGGAAACATATTGTGTTTGGTTACATAAGTAAGATCTTTCATGGTGATTTGTGAAATTCTGATGCACCCATAACATGAGCAATATTCATTGCACTCTGTTTGTAGTCTTTTATATTTCACCCCCTTCCCATCCTTTCACCTGAAACCCCAAAATCCATTGTGTTATTCTTATGCCTTTGGGTCCTCATACCTTAGCTCCCCCAGATGAGTGAAAACATGCAATATTTCGTTTTCCATTCCTGAGTTAATCAACTTAGAATAATAGTCTCCAATCTCATTCAGGTCACTGAATATCACTTAGTCATTCTTTTTTATTGCTGACTAGTATTACATCATATATATATATATATATAATATATATATACACACACACATATATACATCATAGTTTCTTTTTTTAAGTATATATATATTTTATTGCATTTTAGGTTCTGGGGTACATGTGAAGAACATGCAGTATTGTTGCATAGGTACATACATGGCAATGTGGTTTGCTGCCTCCATCCCCATCACCTATATCTGGCATTTCTCCCCATGTTATCCCTCCCCAACTTCCTACCCACCACTGTCCCTCCCCTAGTCCCCCCTACAGACCTGAGAGTGATGTTCCCCTCCCTGTGTCCATGTGTTCTCATTGTTCAACACCTGCCTATGAGTGAGAATATGTGGTGTTTGATTTTCTGTTCTTGTGTCAGTTTGCTGAGAATGATGGTTTCCAGGTTCATCCATGTCCCTACAAGAGACACGAACTCATCGTTTTTTATGGCTGCATAATATTCCATGGTGTATATGTGCCACATTTTCCCTGTCCAGTCTATCATCGATGGGCATTTGGGTTGGTTTGAAGTCTTTGCTATTGTAAACTGCCACAATGAATATTAGTGTGCATGTGTCCTTATAATAGAATGATTTATAATCCTTTGGATATATATCCAGTAATGGGATTGCTGGGTTAAATGGAATTTCTATTTCTAGGTCCTTGAGGAATCGCCACACTGTCTTCTACAATGGTTGAACTAATTTACACTCCCACCAACAGTGTAAAAGTGTTCCTATTTCTCCACATCCTCTCCACGATCTGTCATCTCAAGATTTTTTAATGATCGCCATTCTAACTGGCGTGAGATGGTATCACAATGTAGTTTTGATTTGCATTTCTCTAATGACCAGTGATGATGAGCATTTTTTCATATTTGTTGGCCTCATATACGTCTTCTTTTGAAAAGTGTCTGTTCATATCCTTTGCCCACTTTTGAATGGGTTTGTTTGTTTGTTTTTCTTGTAAATCTGTTTTAGTTATTTGTAGATTTTGGATATAAGTCCTTTATCAGATGGGTAGATTGCAAAAATGTTTTCCCATTCTGATGGTTGCTGGTTCACTCTAATAATTGTTTCTTTTGCTGTGCAGAAGCTCTGGAGTATAATTAGATCCCACTTGTCTATTTTAGCTTTTGTTGCCAATGCTTTTGGTGTTTTAGTCATGAAGGCCTTGCCTATGCCTATGTCCTGAATGGTTTTGCCTAGGTTTTCTTCTAAGGTTTTTATGGTGTTAGGTCTTATTTTAAGTCTTTAATCCATCTGGAGTTAATTTTAGTGTAAGATGTCAGGAAGGGGTCCAGTTTCTGGTTTCTGCATATGGCTAGCCCATTTTGCCAAAACCATTTATTAAACAGGGGATCCTTTCCGCATTACCTGTTTTTGTCAGGTTTGCCAAAGATCAGATGGTTGTAGATGTGTGGCATTGCCTCCAAGGCCTCTATTCTGTTCCATTGGTCTATGTCTCTGTATTGGTACCAGTACCATGCTGTTTTGATTACTGTAGCCTTGTAGTACAGTTTGAAGCCAGGTAGTGTGATGCCTCCAGCTTTGTTCTTTTTGCTTAGAATTGACTTGGCTATATGGGCTCCCTTTTGGTTCCATATGAAGTTTAAGGTGGCTTTTTCCAGTTCTGTGAAGAAGACCATTGGTAGCTTGATGGAGATAGTGTTGAATGTATAAATTACTTTGGGCAGTATGGCCATTTTCATGATATTGATTCTTTCTAACCATGATCATGGAATGTTTCTACATCTGTTTGTGTCCTCTCTTATTTCGTTGAGCAATGGATTGTATTTCTCTTTGAAGAGGTCCTTTACATCCTTTGTCAGTTGTATTCCTAGGTATTTTATTCTCTTTGTAGCAATTGTGAATGGCGTTCGTTCTTGACTTGACTCTCTTCAAGTCTGTTATTGGTGTATAGGAATGCTTGTGATTTTTGCACATTGATTTTGTATCCTGGGACTTTGCTGAAGTTGCTTATCAGTTTAAGGAGATTTTGGGCTGAGATGATAGGGTTATCTAAATATACAGTCATGTCATCTGCAAATAGAAACAATTTGACTTCCTCCTTTCCTAATTGAATATCCTTTCTTTCTTTTTCTTGCCTGATTGCTCTGGCTAGAACTTCCAAAACTATATTGAATAGGAGTGGTGAGAGAGGGCATCCTTGTCTAGTGCCAGATTTCAAAGGGAATGCTTCCAGTTTTTGCCCATTCAGTATGATATTGGCTGTGGGTTTGTCGTAAATAGCTTTTATTATTTTGAGATACGTTCTGTTGATATCTAGTTTATTGAGAGATTTTAGCATAAAGTGCTGTTGAATTTTGTCAAAGGCCTTCACTGCATCTATTGAGATAATCATGTGGTTTTTGTCTTTGGTTTTGTTGGTGTGGTGAATTACGTCTATAGACTTGTGTATGTTGAACCAGACTTGCATCACCGGGATGAAACCTACTTATCGTGATGGATAAGCTTTTTGCTGAGCTGTTGCAATCTGTTTGCCAGTATTTTATTGAAGATTTTTGCATCTATGTTCAACATGGATATTGGGCTGAAGTTTCCTTTTCTTGTTGAGTCTCTGTCGGGTTTTGGTATCAGGATGATCTTGGTCTAATAAAATGATTTGGGGAGGAATCCCTCTTTTTGGATTGTTTGGAATAGTTTCAACAGGAGTGGTACCAGCTCCTCTTAGTATGTCTGGTAGAATTCGGCTGTGAACCCTGGGCTCTTTTTGGTTGGTAGGCTATTCATTGCTTCCTCAACTTCAGCCCTTTTTGTCAGTCTATTCAGGGTTTTGACTTCTCCCTGGTTTAGGCTTGGGAGAGTGCAAGTGCCCAGGAATTTATTCATTTCTTCCAGGTTTACTGGTTTATGTGCATAGAGTTGTTTGTAGCAATCTGTGATGGTGGTTTGTATTTCTGTGGAATCTGTGGTGATATCCCCTTTATCATTTTTTATTGCATCTATTTGATTATTCTCTCTTTTCTTTTTTACTCATCTGGCTAGTGGTCTCTGTATTTTGTTGATCTTTTCAAAAAACCAGGTCCTGGATGTATTGATTTCTTAAAGGGTTTTTTGTGTCTCTATCTCCTTCAGTTCTGCTCTTATCTTATTTCTTGTCTTCTGCTAGGTTTTGAGTTTTTTCGATCTTACTCCCCTAGCTCTTTCAATTTTGACTATAGGGTGTCAATTTTAGATCTGTCCTTGCTTCTCATGTGGGCATTTATTGCCATAAATTTTCCTCTAGACACTGCTTTAAATGTGTCCCAGAGATTCTGGTACGTTTTGTCTTCATTCTCATTGGTTTTGATGAACATTTTTATATCTGCCTTCATTTAATTGTTTATCCAGTCAATATTCAAGAGCCAGTTGTTCAGTTTCCATGAAGTTTTGTGGTTCTGAGTTAGTTTCTGAATTCTGAATTGTAATTTGATTGCACTGTGGTCTAAGAGACTGGTGTTATGATTTCCATTCTTTTGCATTTGTGGAGGAGTGATTTACTTCCAATTAATTGGTCAATTTTAGAGTAGGTGTGATGTGGTGCTGAGAAGAATGTATATTCTGTGTATTTGGGTTGGAGAGTTCTGTAAATGTCTATTAGGTTTGCTTGGTCCAGGTCTGAGTTCTAGCCCTGGATATTCTTGTTAATTTTCTGTCATGTCGATCTGTCTAATATTGACAGGGGAGTGTTAAAGTCTCCCAATATTATTGTGTGAGAGTGTAAGTCTCTTTGTAGATTATTAAAAACTTGCTTTATGTACGTGAGTGCTCCTGTATTGGGCATGTATATATTTAGGATTGTTAGCTCTTCTTGTTGCATTGATCCTTTTACCGTTATGTAATGCTCTTCTTTGTCTCTTTTAATCTTTGTTGGTTTAAAGTTTATTTTATCAGACTAGGATTGCAACTCTTGCTTTTTTTTGCTCTCCATTTGCTTGGTAGATCTTCCTCCATCCCTTTATTTTGAGCCTTTGTGTATCCTTGAATGTGAAATGGGTTTCCTGGATGCAGCACATTGATGGGCTTTGACTT
This sequence comes from Aotus nancymaae, assembly GCF_030222135.1. Taxonomy (NCBI): domain Eukaryota; kingdom Metazoa; phylum Chordata; class Mammalia; order Primates; family Aotidae; genus Aotus; species Aotus nancymaae. Next base: position 3,529,116 of record NW_026988488.1, read on the forward strand.
TTTATCCAATTTACCAGTCTGTCTTTTTGGGCATTTAGTCCATTTACATTTAGGGTTAATATTGTTATGTGTGAATTTGATCCTGCCATTTTGGTGCTAGCTGGTTGTTTTGCCCATTAGTTAATGCAGTTTCTTCATTTTGTCGATGCTTTTTACCATTTGGTATGTTTTGGGAGTTGCTGGTACTGGTTGTTCCTTTGTATGTTTAGTGCATCTTTCAGAAGGTCTTGTAAAGCAGGCCTGGTGGCCATGAAATCTCTGAGCAATTGTTTGTTCATAAAGGATTTTATTTCTCCTTTGCTTATGAAGCTTAGTTTGGTTGGATATGAAATTCTAGGTTGAAAGTTCTTTTATTTAAAGATGTTAAATATTGGCCACCACTCTCTTCTGGCTTGTAGGGTTTCTGCTGAGAGATCCACTGTGAATCTGATGGGCTTCCCTTTGTGGGTAACTCAACCTTTCTCTCTGGCTTCCCTTAGGATTTTTTCCTTCATTTCAACCCTGGTGAATCTGACGATATGTGCCTTGAGGTTGCTCTTCTTGAGGAATATCTTTGTGGTGTTTTCTGTATTTCCTAGACTTGAATGTTGGCCTGGCTTTCTAGGTTGGGGAAGTTCTCCTGGATAATATCCTGAAGAGTGTTTTGTAGCCTGGATTCATTCTCTCCATGACATTCAGGTACACCTATCAAATGTAGATTAAGTCTTTTCACATAACCCCATATTTCTTGTAGGCTTTGTTCATTTCTTTTTACTCTTTTCTCTCTAATCTTGAATTATCATTGTCTTTCATTGAGTTGATCTTCAGTCTCTTATATCCTTTCTTCTGCTTGGTCGATTTGGCTATTGAAACTTGTGTATGCTTTGTGAAGTTCTCGTGTTGTGTTTTTCAGCTCCATCAATTGGTTTATATTCCTCTCTAAGCTGTTTATTCTCGTTAGCATTTCATCAAACCTTTTTTCAATGTTCTTAGTTTCTTTGCATTGGGTTAGAACATGATATTTTAGCTCAGAGAAGTTTGCTATTACCCACCTTCTGAAGCCTGTTTCTGTCAATGCATCAGACTCATTCTCCATCCAGCCTTGTTCCCTTGCTGGTTAGGGGTTGTGATCCCTTGGAGGAGGAGAGGAGTTCTGGTTTTGGGTATGTTCATCCTTTTTGTGCTGATTTCTTCCCATTTAGTGGCTTTATCTACCTGTGGTCTTTCTATTTGGTGACTTTCAGATGGGGTCTCTGAGTGGACCTCCTTTTTGTTGCTGATGAAGTTATTTCTTTCTGTTTCTTAGTTTTCCTTCTAACAGTAAGGCGCCCCTGCTGTAGGGCTGCTGGAGGTCCACTCCAGACCCTGCTTGCCTGGGGATCACCTGCAGTGGCTGCAGAACAGTAAGGGTTGATGCCAGTTTCTTCTGTTATCTTTGTCCCAGAAGGATACCTGCCAGATGTCAGCCTGATCTCTCCTTTATGAAGTGTCTCTTGGTTATATGGGGGTCGGAGAGCTGCTTGAGGAGAGAGTCCATCCCTTATAGGAGCTCAAGTGCTGAGCTGTGAGCTCCATTGTTCTGTTCAGAGCTGATGGGCAGGCATGTTTAAGTCTGCTGCAGCAGAACTCATAACCACCTTTTTTTTCCCAGGTGCTCTGTCCTGGGAAGGTGGGACTTTATTTATAAGTTCCTGTCATTCTGCTGCCTTTTTTCAGAGTTGCCCTGCCCAGTGAGGAGGTAGCCTAGTCACAGTCTGCCTACAGAGACATTGCTGAGCTGCTGTGGACTCTGCCCAGCTGCTGTGTGAACTAACTTGCAGTTTTGTTTATAGGGGTATAGTTAGAACTTCCTTGGTAACGGCAGTCTGCCTCAGTAATGGCAGACTGTCTCTGTAATGACGAACTGCCTTGGTAATGTTGGATTGCCTCTGTAATGGCAGACTTCCTCGGTAATGGCAGAGTGCCTCGGTAATGGCAGACTGCCTCGGTAATGGTGGACACCCTTCCTCCCACAGCACTGGACCATCCCGGGTTCAGCTGTGCTTGCTGTGAAACTCAATCCAGAGTGTTTCAGATTGCTAGTCTTTGTGGGAGTGGGACCAGCCTAGGCAGATCACCTTTGTAGATTCCAGATATTAGTACTTTGTCAGATGTATAGATTGTGAAGGTTTTCTCCCACTCTGTGGTTTGTCTGTGTACTTTGCTGACTGTTCTTTTTGCCATGAAAAAGCAATTTAGTTTAATAAAGTCCCAGCTGTTTATCTTTGTTTTATTGCATTTGCTTTTGGGTTCTTGGTCATAAAATCCTTGCCTAAGCCAATGTTTAGAAGTGTTTTTCCAATGTTATCTTCTAGAATTTTTATAGTTTCAGGTCTTAGATTTAGGTCCTTAATCCATCTTGACTTAATTTTTGCGTAATGTTAGAGAAGATTCAGTTTCATTATCTTACATGTGGCTAGCCAATTATCCCATCATCATTTGTTGAAAAGGGTGTCCTTTCCTCACTTTATGTTTTTGTTTGCTTTGTTGAAGACCAGCTTGCTCTAAGTATTTGGGTTTATTTCTGAGTTCTCTATTCTGTTTTGTTGATCTATGTGCCTATTTATTTTTATACCAGTACCATGCTGTTTTGGTGACAATAGCCCTTAAAATAGGTAATGAAATTATAGCCTAAAATCAGGTAATGAAATGCCTCCAGATTTGTTCTTTTTGCTTAGTCTTGCTCTTGCTGCCCAGGGTGGAGTGCACTGGTGTGACCTCATCTCACTACAATGTTTGTCTCCCAGTTTCAAGAGATTCTCCTGCCTCAGCCTCCCGAGTATCAGGGATTACAGGCACTCACCACCATGCCTGGCTGTTTTCGTATTTTTAGTAGAGACGTGGTTTCACCATTTTGGTCAGGCTGGTCTGGAACTCCTGATCTTGGGTGATCCACCCACCATGGCCTCCCAAAGTACTGAGATTACAGGTGTGAGCCACAGAACCTGTCCTGTTTGTGATTTCTTTAAGCAGTGTTTTGTAGTTTTCCTTGTAGAGACCTTTCACCTCCTTTGTTAGGTATATTCTTTTTTTTTTTTTTTTTTTTTTTTTGGCAGTTTAGGAGTTTGTTAGGTATATTCTTAAGTATTTTATTTGTTTTTCAGCTAATGTAAAAGGACTTGAGTTCTTGATATGATTATCTGCTTGGTCACTGTTGGTGTATAGAGGAGCTACTGATTTGTGTACATTAATTTTGTAGTGGGAAGCTTTGCTGAATTCTTTTATCATTTCTAGGAACTTTCTGGAGAATTATTTAGGGATTTCTAGGTAATCAATCATATCATCAGCAAACAGCAACAGTTTGACTTCGTCTTTACTGATTTGGATGCCCTTTATTTCTTTCTCTTGTCTGATTACTCTGGCTAGTACTATGTTGAAGAGGAGTGGTGAGAATGGGCATCCTTGTCTTGTTCCAATTCTCAGAGGGAATGCTTTCAACATTTCCCCATCATTATTATGTTTTCTGTGGGTTTGTCATAGATGACTTTTGTTACATTGAAGCATGTCCTTCGTATGCCAATTTTACTGAGAGTTTCAATCATAAAGCAATTCTGGATTTTGTCAAATGCTTTCTCTGCAACTATTGAAATGATCAGGTAATTTTAAAAACACTATGTTTATATGGTGTATCACATTTATCAACTTGCACAAATTAAACCATCCCTGCTTCTCTGGTATGAAACCCACTTTATCATGGTAGATTATCCTTTTGATATGTTGTTAGATTTGATTAGTTTAGTATTTTGTTAAGGATTTTAGCATCTATGTTTATCAGGAATATTAGTTTATAGTTTTCTTTTTTGGCTATGTCCTTTCCTAGTTTTGTTATTAGGGTGATACTGGCTTCATAGAATAGTATGGAGGGTTACCTCTTTATCTTGTGGAATAACATCAATAGGATTGGTACCAATTCTTCTTTGAATGTCTGGTAGAATTCTGCTGTGCATCGTTCTGGTCCTAGAGTTTTCTTTGTTGGTAATTTTTAAATTAGAATTTCAGTCTTGCTGTTTGTTATTGGTCTGTTCAAGGTTTCTAATTCTTCCTGATTTAAGCTAGAAGTGTTGTATCTTTCCAAGAATTTATCCATCTCTTCTAAGTTTCTAGCTTATATGCATAAGTAGCCTTGAGTGATCTTTTGTATTTCTGTGATGTCAGTTGTAATAGCTCCCGTTTCATTGCTTATTAAGGTTATTTGGATTTTCTCTCTCTTATTTTCTTGCTTAATGTTTCTTGTGGTCTATCAGTTTTATTTATATTTTCAAAGAACTGGCTGCTCATTTCATTTTCTTTTGTATTGTTGTCTTTTGTTTTAATTTCATTAGTTCTGTTCTGATCTTAGTTATTTCCTTTCTTCTGCTGGGTTTGGGTTTGGTTTGTTCTTATTCCTCTAGTTCCTTGAGGTGTGACCTTAGCTTAGCACTGCCTTTGCTTTTTCCAGAGGTTTTGATAGTTTGTTTCACTATTGTCATTAACTTTGAAGAATTTTTTAATTTTTATTTTGATTTCATTTTTGACCCAATAATCATTCAGGATCAGGTTATTTAATTTTTATGTATTTGCACGGTATTAAAGGTTCCTTTTGGAGTTGATTTTCAGTTTTATTCCACTGTGATCTGAAAGAGTGCTTGATATAATTTTAATTTTAAAAATTTATTGAGGCCATTTTGTGGTCTATTATATTGTCTATCTTGGAGAAAGTTCCATGCACTGTTGAATAGAATGTATATTCTGTGGTTGTTGGATAGAATGTTCTGTGTATATCTGTTAAGTTTATTTGTTCCAAGGTATAGTTTAAATCCATTGTTTCTTTGTTGAGTTTCTGTCTTGATGACTTGTCTAGTGTTGTCAGTGGCTTACTAAAGTTTCCCACTATTAGTGTGTTGTTGCTTATCTGATTTATTAGGTCAACTAGTAATTATTTTATAAATTTGTCTGATGTAAGAATAGCTAACTCTGCTCACTTTTGGTATCCATTTGCATGAAATGTCTTTTTCCACCTGTTTACCATAAGTTTATATGAATCCTCATGTGTTACATGAGTCTGTGGAAGACAGCAGCTAGTTGGTTGGTGAATTATTATCCATTCTGCAATTATGTACCTTTTAAGTGAAGCAGTTAGGTCGTTTACATTCAATCTTAGTATTGAGATGTGAAGTTTCGTTCCATTCATGATGTTATTTGTTACCTGTATACCTTCGTGTTTTGTTTTTGTTTTTTAACTTGTATTTTTGTTTTATAGGTCCTGAATGATTTATGCATTAGAGATATTCTGTTTAAGAAAACCAAACATTGCATGTTCTTACTCATAGGTGGGTGTTGAACAATGAGAACACTTGGACTCAGGGACAGGAGCATCACACACTGGGGGCAGTTGCGGGGGTAGAGGAGGGACAGTGGGGGATGGGGAGGGTGGGGAGGGTGGGGAGAGTGGGGAGGGATAACATGGGGATAAATGCTGGATATAGTATACACCTAAAGTAAAAAAAAATACCTAGGTGATGGGTTGACAGGTGCAGCCAACCAGTATGGCACATGTTTACCTATGTAACAAACCTGTACATCCTGCACGTGTACCCCAAAACTTAAAAAATAAATTAATTAAGAAAGAAAAAAAGACATTCTGTTTAGATGTGTTTCCAGATTTTTTTTCAAGATTTAGGTCTCCTTTTTAGTTCTTGTAGTTGTGCCTTGATAGTGGTGAATTCTCTGAGCATTTGTTTGTCTCAAAAAGACAAAAAAAATCCATCATATATGAAGCTTATTTTCACTGGATACAAAAGTTTTGGCTGATAATTGTTTTGTTTGAGGAGACTGAAAACAGGGCCCAAATTCCCCATTCTTAGCTCATCAGGTTTCTGCTGAGAAATCTGCTGTTTATCTGGTAGGTTTATTTGTTTATTTATTTATATTTATTTATTTTATAGGTTACCTGGTGCTTTTGTCTCACAGCTCTTAAGATTATTTCCTTCATCTTAACTTTAGATAACCTGATGACAATATGCCTAGGTGATGATCTATCTGCTATGAATTTTCCACATGTTCTTTGTGCTTGTTTTTGGATGTCTAGGTTTCCAGCAAGGCCTGGGAAGTTTTCTTTGGTTATTCCCTTAAATATGTTTTACAAACTTTTAGATTTCTCTTCTTCCTCAGGAATGCCAATTATTCTTATGTTTGGTCATTTAACATGATTTCAGGCTTCTTGGAGGCTTTGTTTATATTTTCTTATTTTTTCTCCTTTGTCTTTGTTGGATTGTGTTAATTTGAAGACCTTGTCTTTGAGCTCTAAATTTCTTTCTTCTACTTGTTAGATTTTATGGTCGAGACTTTCCAGAGCATTTTGCATTTCTATAACTGTATCCATTGTTCCTGAAGTTCTGGTTATTTTTTCTTTATGCTATCTATTTTTTTTTGAATATTTCCTTCTTCATTTCTTCTATCTTTTTTTTTCAATTTCCTTACATTGGGCTTCACCTTTCTCTGGTGCCTCCTTGATTAGCTTAATAACTAACCTTCTGAATTATGTTTTATGTAAATCAGTGACTTCTTCATTGTTTTGATCTATTGCTGGTGAGCTAGTGTAATTTTTGGGGGGTGTTTAAGAACCTTGTTTTGTCTTGTATCTGAGTTGATTTCTGGTTCCTTCTCATTTGGGTAGGCTCTGTCAGAGGGAAGGTCTAGTGATGAAGGCTGTCTTTTGTCCCACAGAGTGTATTTTTGAGGGAGCACTCTCATTTTTTTTCTATGGATGTGGCTTCCTTAGTGCCAAGCTATAAGAATTGTTATCAGTATTCTAGATCTAGCCACCAAGCAAGTCTACCAAGCTCTGGCCGGGTATTGGGGGTTCTTTGCACAGGGTCAAGTGATATGAACCATCTGCAGGTCTCTCAGCCATGGATACCAGCACAGTTTTGGGGATATATCCCAGGTCCTGCAGGAGCAATTCTCTTTCTTCAGAGGGTCTGTGGTTCCTCTTGGGTTTCATAATTTATTCCTGCAGTTTTCCAGAAAAAAAATTTACTATGTGAGCCTCCACACCCTGCTCTGTTCATCTGAGTATGAGCTGCAATTTAGTCCTTCCTCCAGTCTTCCATAATCCCTCCCTATCATCTGCCATAATTCCTCTCAAAGAACTTAAAACAAAACAACCATTTGACCCAGCAAGCCCATTATGTGGTATATATCCAAATAAATAGAAATCATTCTATTATAAAGACACATGCATATGTATGTTTATTGCAGCATTATTTACAATAGCAATGCAATGGATATTACCCAAATGCCCATAAATAATAGATTGGATAAAGAAAATGTGATACACATACCCCATGGAATACTATGCAGCCATAAAAATTAATGAGATCATGTTCTTTGCAGGGACATGAATGAAGCTGGAAGCCATCATCCTCAGCAAACTAATATAGGAACAGAAAACCAAACACCAATATTCTCACTCATAAGTGGCAGATGAACAATGAGAATACATAGACACAGGGAGGGGAAAAACACACGCCAGGGACTGTTGGGGGGTGGAAAGTGAGGGGAAGAAACTTAGAGGACAGGTCAATATGTGCAGCAAACAACCATGGCACACATATACCTATGTAACAAACCTGCACATTCTGCACATGCATCCTAGAACTTAAAGTTAAAAAAATATGTATTATTAATTAAATAAATTAAAGACAATGCAGATAAATGGAATGATATTCCAAGTTTATGAATGAGAAGAATTAATTAGCTTGATTATGATAATTTTAAAATGTATGTGTGTACCAAATTACATTTTGTAAACCTTAAATGGATGTTCTTTATCTAGATAGTATTACTCAATAAAAGTAAAATAAAATAGCAAAAAGAAAAAAATTTAACTATTGAGTACAATGCTCAGTATCTGAGAGACGAGATCATTCATACCTTACACCTCAGCATCACACAATATACCCAAGTAAGAAATATGCATATATATCCCCCCGAATCTAAAATAAAACTTAAAAAAAATAAATATTGCCTTTGAATGCTACTGCCTGAGCACATATCCTAATGTTAGAGCCATTGTATGCTGTATTATGCACTCTACGGTTCTTTATAAAGCACCAAAAAATATGTTAAAGTATCCATTTTATAGACGAAGTTTAAAAAAAAGATCAGAGCAAACTGACACAAGAACACAAAACCAAACACCACATGTTCTCACTCATAGGAGGGTGTTGAACAAGGAGAACACATGGACACAGGGAGGGGAGCACTATACACGGGGGTCTGTTGCGGGGGAGTTGGGGGGACAGCAGGGGGGGGAGTTGGGGAGGGATAGCATGGGGAGAAATGCCAGATATGGGTGAGGGGGAGGGAGGCAGCAAATCACACTGCCATGAATGCACCTATGCAACAACTTTGCATGTTTTTCACATGTACCCCAAAACCTAAAGTGCAATAAAAAAATAAAATAAAATAAAAATAAAAATAAAAATAAAATGAGGGCAAAAAAAACAAATCAGAGAAAGGAATCATAGATTATCCTTGAAGCTACCAAGAATTAACAAATAAGCAAGGAATGTAGGTTAGCGTACTTAAATGCCAAACCTATATATTGAACATTCTTTCCTGTTCTTGTAGTGTAAAATGGAAACTGCTATCTGCTATATTACTCATACCTGAATGGCTGTCTTGGATGCTGGTAACTATTTCTGATTTATACAGTGGTCCACTAGTCAGCCAGCATTATATGATCCCAGTCATTGGAACATGAACAGCTGTCTAAGCATTAAAGCATTTGATTCAGTGTTGTGGTTTTACTTAAAAGAAGTAAAACTCACTACAGTGCCATGGACAAAAAGAGTTCAGTTTCTAAACTCAGAGGCAATCAACCTTAAAAACCTTGGAAACAAACACTGGAAATCTTAGTAAACATTTACTTTTTCAGTTTTGCAAATTTGTATCCATGTTGCTCTGTTTCTCTCTCATCTCTTGTACTTCAGCCATCATTATCTGGAACACATCAAGGTAGATTCTGGCAACCTCATTTTTTATTGTTGGCACTTAAAATGGAAAGAGTACTCTTGTATTGGTTAGAAATTTCACATACCATTGACTCTCCATTACAGTTACTAATGAAAGAGAACAGAGGTATTATTAACATAAAACAATAGACTAAATTTTACAAACGTACCTCTTTTATAGCACTAAGCAAAGAATGCCTCATAATTGGTATTACATACAGTCTCATCTCTCCTACTAGTTTAGAAGATTAGAAATATAGTCTCTCTCATCCTTCCCCCCAATTCCCAGAGTAATATCTTACACATAGTAGACAAACAATAAATGTTTACTTAATTCAGCTTATATTTGTGAGTAAATGTTACACATTAAGAACGTGAGGGGGCTGGAAGGATTAATAAGTCATAATTTCTATCCCAAAAGAATTGAAAATATCCTACAGTGAAAAATTGTAAAGAAAGTTGATTTAACTTTTATAGGCAGGAAAGGGTATTATTTGGAAGCACACCTTCACACACACTTCATCCTGTTTAGGCTTGACCTCTGACCTTTGCCCAGCTCTTCCCTGTTGGAAGTGATTATGAGTAATGATGGAAAGGAAGCCTTTATCTCATGGATAATCTACAATGTGGTTAATACTCAGAGACAATTCTAAGTATCCAAAGTTGACTACAATTTCATTTTATAGGCTAACTAGGTTAGGAACATACTGAACTAGGTGTTTCATAAAATGAAGCACCATGCTAGAGTTCTACAGTTAAATGCAGAATAGTATCTATAACAATGATGTAATTACTTCCACAGGTTGTAACTAAGCGGCTTTAATGACTTGTACCTGTACTACTTGGGTATGCCTATAAGATGCAATATCATTATATATGTACATATATATATATATATATATTTATCTTTCTTTTTTATCGCATTTTAGGTTTGGGGGTATATGTGAAGAACATGCAAGATTGTTGCATAGTTACACACATGGCAGTGTGATTTGCTGCCTTCCTCCCCATCACCTATATCTGATATTTCTCCCCACCACCCGCTGTCCCACCCCTATTTCCCCCCGACAGACCCCAGTGTGTGATGCTTCCCTCCCTGTGTCCACATTTTCTCATTGTTCAACACCCACCTATGAATGAGAACATGCGGTGTTTGATTTTCTGTTCTTGTGTTAGTTTGCTGAGAATGATGGTTTCCAGGTTCATCCATGTCCCTACAAAGAACACGAACTCATCATTTCTTATGGCTACATAGCATTCCGTGATGTATATGTGCCACATTTTCCCTGTCGAGTCTATCATCGATGGGCATTTGGGTTGGTTCCAGGTCTTTGCTATTGTAAACTGTGCTGCAATGAACATACGTGTGCATGTGTCTTTATGATAGAATGATTTATAAACCTTTGGGTATATACCCAGTAATGGGATTGCTGGGTCAAATGGAATTTCTATTTCTATGTCCTTGAGGAATCACCACACTGTCTTCCACAATGGTTTAATAGACCTTTTAAAACGTGTTATTTTTTTTTTTTTAGAATCTCATGGTATAGGCAGAACAAAAATTTTTATTTAGTTAGCGCAGATAAGTAACAACAATAAAACTTTAAAAAAAAAAACACATCACATTATCACATGATGCTCTAAATTGAAAGCTTTTTATTTTTCCACTACTGTAAGTGAGCCTGGGCTCTAGCAAGCAAAGAACTATAGACTATAGGTACCTCAAATTGAAATGGGAAATGTAAATAGAAACTTATAACTTGTTTTCATCTGCTGTAAAGGTGTCTGTAGAATAAACTGATCTGTCAAAGATCCCTTATTGAGTTAACAGATCAGGAATGAAGGTTAAATATTTAGACATAAAAAGATGACTATATATGAAAAACAGTATGTAATAAATGACAAATGAGTAGCACAGACAATAAATTTTATCAGCATTAAAAAGAGAGAGCAATCCCATTTGGAATGAAACAGATGTCTGTTTTGACTCTGTGATAATGAAAAAATTGCCTGTCATCTGTTCGGCCCAGAGCCCAGTTCTTTCTTTTGTAGAAGGCATATACCATTTTCCAAATATCACTAAACTAATGGACATAAAAGCTAACCAGCCAACATAATACTAGAAAAAACATTTGAAGTTTTTGTTTTCTTCTATAAGAAAATAGAAGAAACATCTGGTATCTTTTTTAGTATGCTGATGGACACTTGTACTTACTAATTAGTTATGAAAATTATTGTTTCACATTTTGAAGCCTTAACCTCAAATTACATATTGGTAAGTTCATATGTCTAAACATTACTCTCAATGAGACCAAGAAGATGAAGAATTACATAGATTCAGAGATATCTTTATATGGTTCCTTTTTCAATAGGAATGGATAATGATTCATCTTAGTTACCTTTCTCCTTCTTCTACCTCACATAATGAAGAAAGTCATTACAAGGTCACCACAACTAAAACAAAGGCCATGATGCTTTTGTATTATGAAAAAAAGTGCACTGTGAACCAAGTTTGGTCTATTCCATTGGTTTTTCACTCTTTAGTCTTAGGGACCCTTACCACTCTTAAAACTTTTTAGAAACCCCAAAAGCTCTTGTTCATATGGGTTATATCTATCAATATTAAAATTTAAAACTGATAAAAATTTTGAATATTGTCATATTTCTTTAAGAATAATAGAAGATGGCTGATGATTAGCAGCTCGGGCACATACCTCCCAGTGAAAGCACAAAGAACGAGAGGACGCCACACTTTCAGACGAATATTTGTTGCTCACGGACCAGGAGATTCCCAGTGAAGGAGCTCCATGGGTCGCCAGGGCAACTCTTGTGGCCGGCGTGGCGGTTTTGCTGGTGCCTTAGCATGCCAGTTCTTGGTGCAGAGTCCGGAGATTCCCGGGCAGAAAAGCACCATGAATCTTAACACCGCTGTTTTGGCCGGCTCAGTGGATTGCTCAGATTTCGGCGCTGGGAATCAACAAGTTGGACGTCAGAGACCCAGTTAGAAAGTCGGTAATTATAAAGACGACAGACGGACAAATATATAATGAAGGGAAGAAACCAGCGTAAAAAGGTAGAGAATACTCAAAATCAGAATGCGTCTCCCTCTACTGGGGATTGCAATTCCTCATCAGTAACGGAACAAGGCTTAATAGATTACACGTGTGTTCCAATAACAGAAGCAGGTTTCAAAACGTGGGTGATAAGAAACTTCTGTGAATTAAAAGAACTTGTTCTAACCCAATGCAAAGAAACTAAGAACCTTGAAAAAAGGTTTGACGAAATGTTAACGAGAATGGACAATTTAGAGAAGAATATAAGTGAATTGATGGAGCTGAAAAGAACAACACGAGAACTTCGCGAAGCATGCACAAGTTTAAACAGTCGAATTGATCAAGCAGAAGGAAGGATATCAGAAGTCGAGGACCAGCTCAGTGAAATGAAACGAGAAGACAAGAATGCAGAAAAAAGGATGAAAAGGAATGAGCAAAGTCTCCAGGAAATATGGGACTATGTGAAAAGACCTAATTTACGTTTGATAGGTGTACCTGAATGTGATGAAGAGAATGAATCCAAGTTGGAAAATACTCTTCAGGATATCATTCAGGAAAATTTTCCCAACCTGGCAAGGCAGGGTAATATTCAACTCCAGGTAATACAGAGAACACCACAAAGATATTCTTCAAGAAGACCAACCCCAAGGCACATAATCGCCAGATTTATTAGGGTTGAAATGAAGGAGGAAATACTAAGGGCAGCCAGAGAGAAAGGTCAGGTTACCCATAAAGGGAAACCTATCAGACTTACAGCAGATCTCTCAGCAGAAACTCTACAAGCCAGAAAAGAGTGTGGACCAATATTTAACATCCTTAAAGAAAAGAACTTTCAACCCAGAATTTCCTATCCAGCCAAACTAAGCTTTATGTGCGAAGGAAAAATTAAATCTTTTGCGAACAAACAAGTACTTAGAGAGTTCACCACCACCAGGCCTGCTTTACAAGAGCTTCTGAAAGAAGCACTATACATATAAAGGAACAACCAATATCAGCCTTTCCAAAAATATATCAAAAAGCAAAGAACTTTAACACAATAAAAAATTTACATCAACTAATGGGCAAAACAGCCAGCTAGCATCAAACGCCGGTATTAAACATAGATATATTTTAATTGGATAAAAGGCCAAAACCCATCGGTATGCTGCATCCGGGCCCATCTTACATGCAACAATACACAAAGACTCAGAGAGAAGGAGGAAGATTTACCAATCAAACAGAGAGTAAAAATAAACTAATAAACAAAAAGCAGGAGATGCAATTCTCGCCTCTGATAAAGTAGACTTTAAAGCAACAAAGATCAAAAGAGGCGAGGAATGACATTACATAATGGCAAAAGGATCAATGCAACAAGAAGAGCTAACGATTCTATAGATCAACGAGATAGAAAATTAACAAGGATATTCAGAACTTGAACTCAGACCTGGAACAAGTAAACTTAATAAACATTTATAGAACTCTCCACTTCAAATACACAAAACATACATTACCACCTCACGCCTATTCCAAAGGTGACTATATAATTGGAAGTAAATCACTCCTCAGTAATCGCATAGCATTTCATAGGTTTAAATTAAATATTGGTTGGCTGTTTGTTTGTTATTTTCTTCCCTTATTCCTTCCTGACTACATCATTAAGTATAATTATCAGTATAAAAGAGATTTTCAATACCCATTACTAAATTGCATTCTAGCCTGGGCAAGAAAGCAATACTCCCATTCTCTCTCCCTCTTTCTTTTCCTTCTCCCTCCTCCCCATTCTCTCTCTCTCTTTCTCTTCCTTTTTCCTCCTTCCTATTCTCTCTCTCTCTTTCTCTTTAAAAAAAAAAAAAAGAAGAAGAAGAAGAATATGAACGTTATATATTAACATTAGAATTATATTATAAGGCATTATGTATCCTTAGGAAAATTCTACCATACTTATTAGAGAATAAAGAGTGAAGAAAGTCTGCTGATGTTTTGATATTATTATAAAAATAATTCTGAACTCAAATATCCCATGAAATATCTTGAGACCCCAGGGGTCCACAAATCATGCTTTGAGAACCACTAATCTAAGTAATATTCCAAATATTTCTGGTTTTGCTTTTTGTCTCTAACTTGCAATACATAACATCATCTGTATGTAAGGTTCATGCAAAATATTAACCTACACAGACATCTCATAAATGATAAACTGTTACTATTGCCTTGTAAGCAGCTCTGAGTGTGAGCAGGCAGGTTCAGCAGATATTTTGCTTATTAAGAGAAATATCAAGATAAAGTTATTACTTCATAACTATCCCTAGTCTCATGTGCCTACATTTTTCTTTTTTGTTTTTGAGACAGAGTCTCTTTCTGTCACCCAGGCTGGAGTGCAGTGGCACTATGTCAGCTCACTGCAACCTCTGCTTCCTGAGTTTAAGTGATTCTTGATCCTCAGCCTCCAGAGTAGCTGGGATTACACGCATGTGCCAACATGTTCAGCTAATTTTTGTATTTTTAGGAGAGACAACGTTTTGCCATGTTGCCCAGGCTGTTCTGGAGTTCTTTAATTCAAGTGATCCACCCACCTTGGCTTCCTAAAGTGCTGGGATTACAGGCATGAGCCACCGTGCCTGGTCCTGCCTACTTTCTAAAATATTATATCCCCATCTATATGGAAATACAACAGGTGATAAAATGTGCATTAGGAAGAGTGGTCATAAGTTTTTGGATAAATTGATATCTAAATGTCATCTTTCCAGAGAACTAGAAATGAGTTTCTACCTGGCAAATCTCAAATTCAAATGACTTGACTCTTAAGACTTAGAGAAATTGTAAAATGTTTAGATGAAGGGAAGACCTGGCTGCAACTCAAAATGCAATAAAAAAAATGTGTGGTAAGAGTCCCCCTACTTTGTGCTTGATATTTTGCAGAAGGTTGTCTTCCTCTTTTCTGGAGAATGGATGCTGAAATTCCATAGCTACATTCTGGCAAGTCGCACCATTTTCCAATGTAATCACTTTTCGGAAACCATCTAATAAAACAGAAATGAAAACAAAACAAAACAACAAAAAGAACAAAGGTAATAAAATAGACTGTTGACAGGAGAGCTAAAAATCATCAGAACAAATAAGCTCTACTGAAAAAATATCTTACCTCTACAAAGTACTAAATTGGTACTTAATAATAGTTAAACTAATGTCAAATTTGGAATCTAAGATCACAGTAATTTATAATTGAAATCTATATATATCCCTAAGTCTTAGTTTACCCAATAGCTTCAACTATCTGCAGCAGCCACTGTACTATATTTTGTCTAAGGATTATGAAGTGTGAACAAATTTAACTGATTTAAATTTCATCTCCTTTTAATGCTCTGCTCACTCTTTGGAAAAGATGTAAAGAAAGGTAGTATGAGAAAAATAAGCAAAGAGACTTGAAGAAATGACAAATTAGATCATCTACCCATGAATAATCAATAATTGGAGGAATTGCATATGCATATGTATGTAAATTGCATATGCATATGTATGTATTTTTAATGTAAGAAAAAAGTCACAACAGGGGATTGCTGGCAAGATGGCTGAATAGGAGCAGCTCCAGTGCACAGCTCCCAGCAAGAGTGACACAGAAGGTGGGTGATCTTTGCATTTTCAACTGAGGTACCTGGTTCATCTCATTGGGACTACTTAGACAGTGAGTGCAGCCCAAGGAGAGCAAGCCAAAACAGGGTGGGACATCACCTCAACCAGGAAGTGCAAGGTGCCAGGGAACTCCCTCTCCTAGCCAAGGGAAGCCATTAGGGAGTTTTCTCAGCACTCTGGCACTCTGGCTCAGATACTGCACTTTTCCTATGGTCTTCACAACATGCAAACCAGGAGATTCCCTCCAGTACCTACAACACCAGTAACCCAGATTTCCAGCACAAAACTGGGTGGCCATTTGGGAAGACACTGAGCTAGCTGCAGCAGTTTTTTTTTTTTTTTTCATACCTCAGTGGCACCTGGAATGCCAGTGAGAGAACTGCTCACTCCCCTGAAAAAGGGTGCTAAAGCAAGGGAGACAAGTGTTCTGGCTTGAAGGGTCCCACCTCCATGAAAACCAGCAAACTCAGATCCATTGGGTTGAAATTCTTTCAGCCAGTGCAGCATTCTGAGCTTGACCTGGGGCGTTTGAATTTTTGGGGATGGGGGTGAGGGTGGGGGGAGGGTGTACACCATTGCTGAGGCTTGGGTAGGTTTTAACCTTGCCTGTGTAAACAAACTCACTGGAAAGTTTACACAGTGACTGGGCAGAGCACATGGCAGCTCAGCAAAGCCTCTGCAGGCAGACTGTGTCACTAGATTCCTTCCTCGACAAGGAGGGCATTGCTGAAAAAAGATAGCAGCCCATCAGGGAATTATAAATAAAACCCCCACATTCCTGAGACAGAACACCTGGGAAAAGGAGCGGTTGTGGGTGCAGCTTTGGCAGGTTTAAAACATCCCTGCCTGGCAACTCTGAGGAAAGCAGTGGATCTCTCAGCACAGTGTTTGAGCTCTGATAAAGGACAGACTGCCTCCTCAAGTGGCTCCCTGACCCTCATGTATCCTTATTGGCAGACACCTCCCAGCAGGAGCTGACAGATCCCTCATACAGGAGAGCTTTGGCTGACATCTGATGGGTACCTTTCTGGGACACAGTTACCAGAGGGAGGAACAGGCAACAATCCTTGATATTCTGTAGCCCCTACTGGTGATTACCAGGCAAACAGGGCCTGGAGTGTAGCTCCAGAAATCCTGCAGCAGAGGGGCCTGACTGTTAGAAGGAAAACTAAGAAACAGAAAGAAATAGCTTCAACATCAACAGAAAGAACATCCACTCAGAGACCCCATCTGAAAGACAGCAACTCCAAAGACCAAAGGTAGATAAATCCATGAAGATAGGAAGAAACAAGGGCAAAAAGGATAAAATCACCAAAAACCAGAATGCCTCTCCTCCTGAAAGTGATCATAATAATAAACTTCTCCAAGCTAAAGGAGGATTCTCTAACCCAATGTAAGGAAACTAAGAACCTTGAAAAAATGTTTGATGAAATGCTAACTAGAGTAATAAGTGTAGAGAAGAACATAAATGACTTGATGGAGCTGAAAACACAGCACAAGAACTTTGTGAAGGATACAAAACTTTCAATAGTCGAATTGATCAAGCAGAAGAAAGGATATCAGAGATTGAACATCAACTCAATGAAATAAAGCAAGAAGACAAGATCAGAGAAAAAAGAGTGAAAAGAAACAAATGAAGCCTCCAAGAAATATGGGACTATGTGAAAAGACCAAATGTGTCTTTGATCAGTGTATCTAAAAGTGATGGGGAGAATGAAACCAAGTTGGAAAACACTCTTCAGGACATTATCTAGGAGAACTTTCCCAACCTAGCAAGACAGGCCAACATTCAAATTCAGGAAGTAGAGGACATCGCAAAGAAACTCCTCGAGTAGAGCTACCCAGAGACACATAATCATCAGATTCACCAGGGTTGAAATGAAGAAAAAAATGCTAAGGGCAGCCAGAGAAAAAGGTCAGGTTACCCACAAAGTGAAGCCAATCAGACTCCCAGCAGATCTCTCAGTAGAAACCCTACAAGCCACAAGAGAGGGATGGGGCCAATTTTCAACATCCTTAAAGAAAAGAATTTTCAACCCAGAATTTCATATTCAGCCAAACTAAGCTTCATAAGTGAAGGAAAAATAAAATCTTTTATGGACAAGCAACTGCTGAGAGATTTTGTCACCACCAGGCCTGCCTTACAAGAGCTTCTGATAGAAGCACTAAACATGGAAAGGAACAACCAGTACCAGCCACTGCAGAAATGTACCAAATTGTAAAGACCATAGAAACAATGATGAAACTGCATCAACTAATTGGCAAAACAACCAGCTAGCATTAAAATGGCAGGATCAAATTGAAACATGACAATATTAACCTTAAATGTAAATGGGCTAAATGCCCCAAATAAACAACACAGACTGGCAAATTGGATAAAGAGTTAACATCCATTAGTGTGCTGAATTCAGGAGACACATCTCACATGCAAAGACACACATAGGCTCAAAATAAAGGGATGCTGGAATATTTACCAAGCAAATAGAAAGCAAAAAAAGCAGAGATTGCAATCCTAGTCTCTCTGATAAAACAGACTTTAAACCAACAAAGATCAAAAGAGACAAAGAAGGGTATTACATAATGGTAAAAGGATCAATGCAACAAAAAGAGATAACTATCTTAAATTTATATGCACCCAATACATTAGCACCCAGATACATAAAGAAGGTTCTTAAAGACCTACAAAGAGACTTACATTCCCACACAATAATAGTGAGAGACTTTAACACCCCACTGTCAATATTAGACAGATAAATGAGACAGAAAATTGACAAGGATATCCAGGACTTAAACTCGAATCTGGACCAAACGGACCTAATAGACATCCACAGAACTCTCCACCCCAGATACACAGAATATACAGTCTTCTCAGCACCACATCACACTTACTCAAAACTTGACCACATAATTGGAAGTAAAACATTCCTCAGCAAATGCAAAAGAACAGAAATCATAACAAACAGTCTCTCAGACCACAGTGAAATCAAATTAGAACTCAGGATTAAGAAACTCACTCAAAACCACACAACTACATGAAAACTGAACAACCTGCTCCTGAATGACTGATAGATAAATAATGAAATGAAGGCAGAAATAAAGATGCTATTTGAAACCAATGAGAACAAAGACACAATACACCAGAACCTCTGGGACACATTTAAGCAGTGTTTAGAGAAAAATTTATAGTACTAAATGCCCACAAGAGACACAAGGAAATATCTAGAATCGATACCCTAACATCACTATTAAAAGAACTAGAGGAGCTAGATCAAACAAATCCAAAAGCTAGCAGAAGAGAAGAAAAAACTAGGATCAGAGAAGAACTGAAGGAGATAGAGACACAAAAAAGAAAACCTATTTAAAAAAATTAATGAATTCCGGAGCCATTTTTTTTAAAAAGATCAACAAAATAGACCACTAGCCAGACTGAAAAGAAGAAAAAAGAAGATTCAAATAGATACAATAAAAAATGATAAAGGTGATATCATCACCAATCCCATAGAAATATAAACAACCATCAGATAATACTATAATCACCTCTATGCAAATAAGACAGAAAATCTATGATAAATGAATAAATTCCTGGACACTTTCACCCTCCCAAGACTAAACCAAGAAGAAGGTGAATCCCTGAATAGACCAATAACAAGGTCTGAAATTGAGGCTGTAATTAATAGCCTACCCAACAAAAGTTCAGAGCCAGATGGGGTCACAGCCAATTTCTACCAGAGGTACAAAGAAGAGCTCATACCATTCCCTCTGAAACTATTCCAAACAATGCAAAAAGAGGGACTCTTCCCTAACTCATGTTATGAGACCAACATCATTCTGATACCAAAACCTGGCAGAGACACAACTGAAAAAGAAAATTTCAGGCCAGTATCCATGATGAACACTGATGCAAAAATTCTCAAGAAAATACTGGCAAACCGAATCCAACAGCACATCAAGAAGCTTATCCATGACCACCAAGTCAGTTTCATCTATGAGATGCAAGGGTGGTTCAACATATGCAAAATAATAAACGTAATCCCTCACATAAACAGAACCAATAAACACACACACACACACACACACACACACACACACACACACGATTATCTCAAAAAATGCAGAGAAGGCTTTTGACAAAACTCAAAAGCCCTTTATGCTAAAAACTCTCAATAAACTAGGTGCTGATGGAACATAATTCAAAATAATAAGAGTTGTTTTTGACAAACTCACAGCCAATATCATACTGAATGGGCAAAACCTGAAAACATTCCCTTTGAAAACTGGCACAAGACAAGGATGCCCTCTCTCATCACTCCTATTCAACACAGTATTAGAATTTCTGGACAGGGTAATCATGCAAGAGAAGAGGAAGTCAAATTGTTTCTATTTGCAGACGACATGATTGTAAATTTAGAAGACACTATTGTCTCAGACCAAAATCTCCATAAGCTGATAAGCAACTTCAGCAAAGTCTCAGGATACAAAAATCAATGTTTAAAAATAACAAGCATTCCTATACACAAGTAACAGACAAACAGAGAGCCAAATCTTGAGTTAACTCCCATTCACAATTGCTACAAAGAGAATTAAATACCTAGAAATACCACTAACAAGGGATGTGAAGGACCTCTTAAAAGTGAACTACAAACCACTGCTCAAGGAAATAAGAGAGGGTGCAAACAGATGGAAAAACATTTCATGCTCGTGGTTAGGAAGAATCAATATTCTGAAAATGACCATACTGCCTAAAATAATTTATAGATTCAAAGATATCCCCATGAACCATTGACTTTCTTCACAGAACTGGAAAAAAAAACCTTAAATTTTATACAGAACCAAAAAACAGCCCACACAGACAAGACAATCCTAAGCAAAAAGAACAAAGCTGGAGGCATCACTCTACCTGACTTTAAACTATACTACAAAGCTACAGTAATCAAAACAGCATGGTACTGGTACCAAAACAGAGATATAGACCAATGGAACAGAATAGAAGCCTCAGAAGTAACCCCACACATCTACAACCATCTGATCTTTGACACAGCTGACAGAAACAAGCAATGGGAAAAGGATTTCTGATTTAATAAATGTTGTTGGGAAAGCTGGCTAGCCATATGCAGAAAGCTGAAACTAGATCCCTTCCTTACATCTTATACAGAAATTAACTCCAGATGGATTAAAGATTTAAACAGGAGACCCAACACCATAAAAACCCTAGAAGAAAACCTAGGCAATACCATTCAGGACCTAGGCATGTGCAAGGACTTCATGACTAAAATACCAAAAGCAATGGCAACCAAAGTCAAAATAGACAAATGATATCTAATTCAACTTAAGAGCTTCTGCATAGAAAAAGAAGCTATCATTAGAGTGAACCAGCAACCAACAGAAGGGGAAAAGATTTTTGCAATCTACCCATGTGACAAAGGGCTAATATCAACAATGTACAAAGAACTTAAATTTACAACAAAAAAAGAACTCCATAAAAAAGTGGGTGAAGGATATGAACCAACACTTCCGAAAAGAAGACATTTATGCCACCAATAAACATGAAAAAAGTTCATCATCACTGATCATTAGAAAAATGCAAATTGAAACTACATTGAGAAACCATCTCATACCAGTTAGAATGTTTATCATTAAAGAATCAGGGGACAGATGCTGTAGAGGATGTGGAGAAATTGGCATGCTTTTACACTGTTGGTGGGAGTGTAAATTAGTTCAACCATTGTGGAAGACAGTGTGGCGATTCCTCAAAGATCTAGAACTAGAAACACCATTGAACCCAGCAATCCCATAACTGGGTATATACCCAAAGGATTATAAAACATTCAATTATAGACCCATGCACATGTATGTTTATTGTGGCACTGTTCATAATAACAAAGGCTTGGAACCAACCCAAATGCCCATCAGTGATAGACTGGTTAAATAAAATGTGACACATCTACACCATGGAATACTATGCAGCCATAGGATGAGTCCATGTCCTTTTCAGGGACATGGATGAAGCTGGAAACCATCATTCTCAGCAAACTAACCCAAGAACAGAAAACACCACATGTTCTAACTTATAAGTGGGAGTTGAACAATGAGAACACATGGACACAGGGAGGGGAATATCACACACTGGGGCCTGTCAGGGAGTGGGGGACTAGGAGAGGGAGAGCATTAAGAGAAATACCTATGGTAGATAGTGTGTTGATGGGTGTGGCAAACCACCATGGCACTTGTATATCTGTGTAACAAACCTGCACGTTCTGCACATGTACCCCAGAACATAAAAGTATGATAATAAAGAATAGAAAAAAGTCACAACAATGACTATGTAACTAATCCAGAGGAAGCAAAATAGGTATCAGTAAGATACTTTATAAAATGTAATGAACTGCCACGTTCCAGGTGCAGTCTAGTCCATCTTAATAGCATGTCTGAGAAAGGATGGTAATGGTTAAGCATAATGTGGTACTTTGAAATGTTTGTTGAAACTAGCTATGATTTACCTACCCTGTTCCTTTAAGTTCATGTGGGTATATGTATATAATACATATATACATATGTATTATATATGTATATATTTTGCCCAAGGATCCTCTTGGGCAGGGAATGTTAAAACTGTATAAGATGTAAGTCAAGTTCTTTGTACATTGTTAATTAATCTGGATTAATTAACACATACAGAGATTCATAGTCCAAAGAAACTAAGTAAGAAAAGAAGCAAAGTATACCAGCAGCTGTTTGCCAGAATATGTGACAATAGTTTCCAAAGACATGTAGAGAGATTCTGTCCTATTCCAGTTTATGGTCAGTGCTTTTTAAATGTCCTGATGAGTATATGAATCACATCCTTTATACCATCATAGTGTTAGACATAGTGAACTCCAAGTTTCTCTTCAAAGAATTAGTATGTCAGTATGTTCAGTTCTTTGTCCTCCATTTTAAAGTTTAAATTCCTTTTAGTTTCAGTAAACAATATTTTCCACCAGTTCTAATCAGTAGTTCACATCTGTTCCCTGGTATCCTGCTCTGTCCTGACTCATCCCGGTCACCTGCCCTGGACACCTGCTGTGGTCACCTGCTTCAGTCACCTGCTTTGACTTAGGTCACCCCTGGTTACCTGCTCTAACCTGCCCATTATTGTCCTTCCCACCAAGCTACCCACCCCACCACTCTAGCTCATACCCCTGCACTCTTTAAATTAACAAATTGGGATTAGTCTAGACTGTGCGGTCTATCCCTAGCCAACAGGGAAACAACACAGCAGTAGGGATGACCTCCATCAGGAATAAATACCCTTTTCCTTCCTTTCTCCAGGTGTCCACTCATCATTGTTTCATCTGTGAGCCACACCCTTCTATAGAAGTAAATTGCCTTGCTGAGGAAATTTATATTTGAGTGCTTCTCCTTTTGTGGCACCAAAAATTTTACATATAACAATCTTGGTGGCCCATACGGGGACCCCATTCCCCTCCAGAATTGGTCTCTGCTTCTCTCTCATGAGGAGGAGTGCTCCCCATGTCTCATTGAGGTGGCCTCATGAGTGAGAAGTCAGGACCAACCTGGTGTGAGGAATAAGTTCATACTCTCAGTAACGTGGAAGGAAACTGGATGGTGACCTAAAATAAAAAAATTTCACATACCATGGTGACCATGCAAATCTGTGCACAGACCAAGGAACAAAATGCCTGGGAGCTGGCAAAGTATTTCCTTGGTGGTTGGGACAGACCAAGGTAAGTGAAGCTGTGGGGGCAGGGTTGTTGATTCCTTGGTTGAGACATATGAAGGCAAGAGAAACTGTGGGGTGGGGGCAGGTGCAGTGAAGTATTCGTTGGTTGCGATGTCTGTGGGGTTAAAAAAGAAAAAAAACAGGCAAGACATTTTCAGTAAGGGAAATTGAAAATCGTCCCCCAAAACAGGACATTTCCTGTAAGGGAAATTGAGCCTTACCCCCAAAATGGGAAATACTTCAAGTAGGGTAAAGGTAAAAAGAATAAAGCTAGCAACAATATTACCCCTAATAATCTCCTAGGCCTAATGTTAAAATATTAGAAGAATAATAAAGGGATTAAAACCAAGAAAAGGCAGCTGGTGTCCCAGACCCTTCCCTATCCTTGTTGTCCCCTTCCTTATAACACTTTCTCTTGGGAATCTTCCCAAGAGCTCACTCACTGCCATGCTGAATACCCTTACCTACATGGATTTCAATGTGAGATAGAGCAATTAAAAAAAATATTCAGACTTCCCTTTCCCCTCTTCTTGGGGAAAGAAAGAAGTATAATCTGTAGTGCTGCTATAGGATCCTAGGAAGGTGAACACCCCACCAGTCAAAACATTCCTACAATCAAAAACTTTCTGCTGAAGACCCCGGGTGGGACAAGGGCAACACAGCCCACTAAGAAAACATGTATGAAAATATGCTTGTCTAGATCTTGAGGATCCTCTTGGGCAGGGAATGTTAAAACTTCATTTTGTCACTAACAATTGGTCAAATATTAACAGGAAAAATAACATATATAAATAAATAGGAAAAAATCCTAGATGAGAAATACTGACAGAAGGAAAGAGGAAG
Source organism: Aotus nancymaae (assembly GCF_030222135.1). Classification (NCBI taxonomy): domain Eukaryota; kingdom Metazoa; phylum Chordata; class Mammalia; order Primates; family Aotidae; genus Aotus; species Aotus nancymaae. The sequence continues at coordinate 3,553,355 of NW_026988488.1, forward strand.
TCGAGAGAGAGAGAGAGAGAGAAAAGAGAGAGACAAACAGTCAAAGAGAGAGAGAGAAAAAGGGAGAGATAGAAGTAGTAAAGAGAAAGAAGGAAGTTCCAAGATGGCCGGTTAGATCCAGCTGAGGATTGCAGCTCTGAGTGAAAGTGCAGAGGGTGAGTGGATGCAGCATTTCCAGATGGATTTTTATTGCCCACAAACAAGGAGATTCACAGGTGGAGGAGCTCCACGGGTTGCCAGCGTGGCTGATTTGGCCGGCATGGCTGTTTTGCCTGTGCCCCGGCGCAGCCACTCCTAGTGCAGGGTAAACGAGACTGTGTTCCCACTTAGCCAGCAAGGGGAGCAGAAACAGGGAGCCAGGCCAGGAGATTCTCAGGCAAAAAAAGCGCCATGAATCTCAGAGCCAAGATTTCAGCAGCGCAGTGGGTCACCGCACAGGAAATCACACAGATCCCGGTGCCTATTCAACAGGTGACCAGGACACCTGGGAGAGGGCCGGCCGTTCAATGAAAAAATAAAAGGCTCTGAGGCAGGGATCCAGAAGATCAGGCCTGGCTGGTCCCACCCCCACAAAAACAAAAACAAAAACAAAAAAACAGCAATTGGAAATGCTCTAGGTTGAGAGATTCACAGCAAGCACAGCTGAACCCGGGATGGTCCAGCTCTGTTGGGGAGGGGCGTCCACAATTACTGAGGCAGCCTGCCATTGCTGTAGCAACCCACCATTACAGAGAAATTCGTGATTACAGAAGCAGGCCAACATTGCGGAAGCAGCTCTAACTACACCCATATAAACAGGACATTAGGGAAGTTCACATGGCAGCTGGGCAGAGCCCACAGCAGCTCAGCAAAGCTTCTGCAGACTGAGAGTGACTAGGCTGCCTCCTTGTGGGTAGGGCAGCCCTGAAGAAAAAAAAGGCAGCAGCACAATGGAAACTCATAAAGCCCTATCTCCCTGGGACAGAACACCTGGGAAAAAAAAAGTGGGGGTTTATGAGTTCTGCTTCTGCAGACTTAAATTTACCAGCCCAGCAGCTCTGAATGAACAATGGGGCTCACGGCTGAGCACATGAGGTAATATAAAGGACTGTTTCCTCAAGCAGCTCCCAACCCCCATATATACAAAGAGTCACCTCATAAAGGAGAGCTCAGACTGACATGTGGCAGGTATCCTTCTGGGACAAAGCAGAAGAAGAAACTGGTAGCAACCTTTACTGTTCGGCAGCTGCTGCAAGTGATCCCCAGGCAAGCAGGGCCTGGAATGGACCTCAGCAGTCCTACAGAAGAGAGGCCAAACAGTTAAAAGGAAAACTAAGAAACAGAAATAACTTCATCAACAACAAACAGAACATCCACTCAGAGACACAATCAGAAAGTCAACAACTACAAAGCCGACAGGTGGATAAATCCACAAAGATGGGAAGAAATCAGCACATAAAGGATGAAAACACCCGAAACCAGAACACCTCTCCTCCTACAAGGGATCACAACTCCTCACCAGCAAGGGAACAAGACTGGATGGAGAGTGAGTGTGATGAAATGACAGAATCAGCCTTCAGAAAGTGGGTAATAAGAGAGAACTGTGAGCTAAAAGAACATGTTCTAACCCAATGCAAAGAAACTAAGAACCTTGAGAAAAGATTTGACGAAATGCTAATGAGAATGGACAACTTAGAGAGGAATATAAGTGAATTGATGGAGCTGAGAAACACAACACGAGAACTTTGCGAAGCATGCACAAGTTTCAAGAGCCGAATTGACCAAGCAGAAGAAAGGATATCAGAGGTCGAAGATCAACTCAATGAAATAAAATGAGAAGGCAAGATTAGAGAAAAAAGGGAAAAAAGGAATGAACAAAGTCACAAGAAATATGGGACTATGTGAAAAGACCTAATCTACGTTTGATAGGTGTACCTGAATGTCATGGAGAGAATGAATCCAGGCTGGAAAATACTCTTCAGGATATTATCCAGGAAAACTTCCCCAACCTAGCAAGGCAGGCCAATATTCAAGTCCAGGAAATACAGAGAACACCACCAAGATATTCCTCAAGAAGAGCAACCCCAAGGCACATAATCATCAGACTCACCAGGGTTGAAATGAAGGAGAAAATGCTAAGGGCAGACAGAGAGAAAGGTCGGGTTACCCACAAAGGGAAGCCCATCAGACTCACAGCAGATCTCTCAGCAGAAACCCTACAAGCCAGAAGAGAGTGAGGGCCGATATTCAGCATGCTTAAAGAAAAGAACTTTCAACCCAGAATTTCATATCCAGCCAAATTAAGCTTGATAAGTGAAGGAAAAATAAAATCCTTTGTGAACAAGCAAGTACTCAGAGATTTCATCACCACAAGACCTGCTTTACAAGAGGTCATGAAAGAGGCACTACACAAAGAAAAGAACAACCAGTACCAGCCACTCCAAAAACACACGAAATGGTAAAGAGCATCAACACAATGAAGAATCTACATCAATTGACAGGCAATACATCTGGCTAGCAACAAAATGGCAGTATCAAATTCACACATAACAATATTAACCATAAACGTAAATGGACTAAATGCCCCAATCAAAAGACACAGACTGGCAAATTGGATAAAAAGCCAAAACCCATCAGTGTGCTGTATCCAGGAAACCCATCTCACATGCAAGGTACACAAAGGCTCAAAATAAAGGGAGGGAGGAAGATTTACCAAGCAAATGGAGAGCTAAAAAAAGCAGGAGTGGCAATTCTCATCTCTGATAAAATAGACTTTAAAGCAACAAAGATCAAAAGAGACAAAGAAGGACATTATATAATGGTAAAAGGATCAATGCAACAAGAAGAGCTGACGATCCTAAATATATATGCACCTAATACAGGAGCACCCAGATACATAAGACAAGTTCTTAATGACTTAGAAAAGAGACTTAGACTCCCACATGATAATAGTGGGATACTTCAACACACCATTGTCAATATTAGACAGATCAACGAGACAGATAATTAACAAGGATATCCAGGACTTGAACTCAGACCTGGACCAAGCAAACCTAATAGACATTTACAGAACTCTCCACCCCAAATCCACAGAATATACATTCTTCTCAGCATCACATCACACCTATTCTAAAATTGACCACATAATTGGAAGTAAATCACTCCTCAGTAAATGCAAAAGAATGGAAACAATAACAAACAGTCTCTCAGACCACAGTGCAATCAAGTTGGAACTCAGAATTCCGAAACCAACCCAGAACCTCACAACTTCATGGAAACTGAACAACTTTCTCTTGAATGTTGACTGGATAAAAAATGAAATGAAGGCAGAAATAAAGATGTTCTTCAAAACAAACGAGAATGAAGACACGACATACCAGAATCTCTGAGACACATTTAAAGCAGTTTCTAGAGGAAAATATATAGTAATAAGTGCCCACATGAGAAGAAAAGAGAAATCTAAAATTGACACCCTATCATCAAAATTGAAAGAGCTGGAGGAGCAAGATCAAAAAAACTCAAAGCCTAGCAGAAGACAAGAAATAACTAAGATCAGAGCAGAATTGAAGGAGATAGAGACACGAAAAACCCTAAAAAAAAATCAAAAAATCCAGGAGCTGGTTTTATGAAAAGATAAACAAAATAGACAGACCACTAGCCAGATTAACAAGAAAGAAAAGAGAGAATAACCAAATAGATGCAATAAAAAATGACAAGGGGGATATCACCACAGATTCCACAGAAATTCAAACCATCATCAGAGATTATTACAAACAACTCTATGCATATAAACTAGAAAACCTGGAAGAAATGGATAAATTCCTGGATAGTTGTCTCCTCCCAAGCCTAAACCAGGAAGAAGTCAAAATGCTGAATAGACCAATAACAAGGTCTGAAGTCGAGGCAGCAATTAAGAGCCTACCACCCAAAAAAAGCCCAGGTCCAGATGGGTTCACAGCCGAATTCTACCAGACATACAAAGAGGAACTAGTACCATTCCTTCTGAAACTATTCCAAATAATCCAAAAAGAGGGAATCCTTCCCAAATCATTTTATGAGACCAACATCATACTGATACCAAAACCCAGCAGAGACTCAACAAGAAAAGAAAATTACAGGCCAATATCCATGATGAACATAGATGCAAAAATATTCACAAAAATACTGGTAAGCCGATTACAACAGCACATCAAGAAGCTTATCCACCATGATCAAGTAGGATTCATCCCAGGGATGCAAGGCTGGCTCAATATACGCAAGTCTATAAATGTAATTCACCACATAAACAGAACCAAAGACAAAAATCACATGATTATCTCAATTGATTCAGAGAAGGCCTTTGATAAAATTCAACAGCCCTTTATGCTAAAAAGCCTCAATGAACTAGGTATTGATGGAATGTATCTCAAAATAATAAAAGTGACTTACAACAAACCAACAGCCAATATCATACTGAATGGACAAAAACTGGAAGCATTCCCTTTGAAATCTGGCACTAGACAAGGATGCCCTCTCTCACCACTCCTATTCAATATAGTACTGGAAGTTCTAGCCAGAGCAATCAGGCAAGAAAAAGAAGTAAAAGGTATTTGAATAGAAAAGGGGGAAGTCAAATTGTCTCTATTTGCAGATGACATGAAGACCCCATTATCTCAGCCCAAAATCTCCTGAAACTGATAAGCAACTTCAGCAAAGTCTCAGGATACAAAATCAATGTGCAAAAATCATAAGCATTCCTGTACACCAACAACAGACTTAAAGAGAGCCAAATCAAGAATGAACTGCCATTCACAATTGCTACAAAGGGAATAAAATACCTAAGAATACAACTAACAAGGAACGTAAAGGACCTCTTCAAGGAGAACTACAAACCACTGCTCAACAAAATAAGAGAGGAAACAAACAGATGGAGAAACATTCCACGTTCATGGTTAGGAAGAATCAATATCGTGAAAATGGCCATACTGCCTGAAGTAATTTACAGATTGAACGCTATCCCCATCAAGCTACCAATGACCTTCTTCACAGAATTGGAAAAAAACACCTTAAACTTCATATGGAACCAAAAGAGAGCCCGCATAGCCAAGTCAATTCTAAGCTAAAAGAACAAAGCGGGAGGCATCACACTACCGGACATCAAACTATACTACAAGTCTACAGTAATCAAAACAGCATGGTACTGGTACCAAAACAGAGATATAGACCAATGGAACAGAACAGAGGCCTCAGAGGCAACACAACATATCTACAACCATCCAATCTTTGACAAACCTGATAAAAACAAGCAATGGGGAAAGGATTCCCTATTTAATAAGTGGTGTTGGGAAAACAGGCTAGCCATATGCAGAAAGCAGAAACTCGACCCCTTCCTGACACCTTACACTAAAATTAACTCCAGATGGATTAAAGACTTAAACATAAGACCTAACACCATAAAAGCCCTAGAAGAAAATCTAGGCAAAACCATTCAGGACATAGGCGTAGGCAAGGACTTCATGACCAAAACACCAAAAGCATTGACAACAAAAGCCAAAATAGACAAATGGGACCTAATCAAACTCCACAGCTTCTGCACGGTGAAGGAAACAGTCAATAGAGTGAATCAGCAACCAATAGAATGGGAAAACAATTTTGTAGCCTACCCATCTGACAAAGGGCTGATAACCAGAATTTACAATGAACTAAAACAGATTTGCAAGAAAAAAACAAACAAGCCCATTCAAAAATGGGCGAAGGTATGAACAGATACTTTACAAAAGAAGACATACATGAGGCCAACAGACATATGAAAAAATGTTCATTGCAGCACAGTTTACAATAGCAAATACCTGGAACCAACCCAAATGCCCATGATGATAGACTGGACAGGGAAAATGTGGCACATATACACCATGGAATATTATGCAGCCATCAAAAACGATGAGTTTGCATCCTTTGTAGGGACATGGATGAACCTGGAAACCATCATTCTCAGCAAACTGACACAAGAACACAAAATCAAACATTGCATGTTCTGACTCATAGATGGGTGTTGAACATTGGGAACACATGGACACTGGGAGGGGAGCACTATACACTAGGGTCTGTTGGAGGAGAATGGGGGGACAGCAGGGAATGGGGATTTTGGGAGAGATGGCATTGGGAGAAATGCCACATATAGGTGAACGGGAGGAAGGCAGCAAATCCCACTGCCACGTATGCACCTATGCAACAATCTTGCATGTTTTTCACATGTACCCCAAAACCTAAAATGCAATTTTTAAAAAAGTTATATTAAAAAAAAAAAAGAAATAAAGAAATGAAGGAAAGAAATCCTAAGGGCAGCCAGAGAGAAAGGTCGAGTCACCCACAAAGGAAAGATCATGAGACTCACAGTGGATCTCTAGGCAGAAACTCTACAAGCTAAAAGGGAGTGCGGGCCAATATTCAACATCCTTAAAGAAAAGAACTTTCAACCCAGAATTTCACATCCAGCCAAACTAAGCTTCATAAGTGAAGGAGAAAGAAAATCCTTCATGGACAAGCAATTGCTGAGAGATTTCATAGCTACATGACCTGCCTTACAAGAGCTCCTGAAGGAACTACTAAACGTGGAAAGGAGGAAACAATACCAGCCACTGCAAAAACATACCAAATGGTAAAGAACAACAACACAATGAAGAAACCACATCAACTAATGGGCAAAACAACCAGCCAGTAACAAAATGGAAGGATCAAATTCAAATGTAACAATATTAACGTTGAATGTAAATGGCCTAAATGCCCCAGTCAAAAGACACAGACTGGCAAATTGGATAAAATGTTAAGATCCAATGGTATACTGTATTCAGGAGACTCATCTCACATGCGAAGACTCATATAGACTCAAAATAAATGGATGGAAGAGGATATGGAGAGCAAAAAAAAAAAAGCAGAGGTAGCAATCCTAGTCTCTGATAAAATGGACTTTAGACCAACAAAGATCAAAAGAGACAAAGAAGGGCATTACATAATGGTCAAAGGATCAGTGAAACAAGAAGAGCTAACGATCCTAAATATATCTGCACCCAGTGCAGGAGCACCCAGGTACATAAAGCAAGCTCTTTATGACCTACAAAGAGACTTAGACTGCCACACAATAATAGTGGGAGACTTTAATGCTCCACTGACAATATTGGACAGATCAACAAGACAGAAAGTCAACAAGGATATCCAGGACTTGAACACAGATCTGGATCAAGCAGACCTAATAGACATTTACAGAACTCTCCACCCCAGATCCACAGAATACACATTATTCTCAGCACCACATCACACTTACTCAAAAATTGACCACATAATTGGAAGTAAATCACTCCTCAGCAAATGCAAAAGAATGGAAATCATAACAAACAGTCTCTCAGACCACAGCACAATCGAATTAGAACTCAGGATAGCACTCAAAACTGCACAATCACATGGAAATTGAACATCTTCCTCCTGAATGATGAATGGGTAAACAATGAAATGAAGGCAGAAATAAAAATGTTCTTTGAAAACAAAGAGACTGAAGACACAATGTACCAGAATCTCTGGGACAAATTTAAAGCAGTGTCTAGAGGGAAATTTATAGTAATAAATGCCCACATGAGAAACAAGGAAAGATCTAAAATCGACACCCTATCATCAAAATGAAGAGATAGAGGAGCAAGATCAAAAAAAAACTCAAAATCAAGCAGAAGACAGGAAATAACTAAGAGTGGAGTAGATAGAACTGAAGGATATAGACACAGAAAACCCTTCAAAAAATCAATAAATCCAGGTGTTGGTTTTTTGAAAAGATCAACAAAATAGACTGCTAGCTAGACTAATAAAAAAGAAAAGAGAGAAGAATCGAATCGATTCAATAAACAATGATAAAAGGGAGATCACCACCAAATCCTCAGAAATACAAACTACCATCAGATATTACAACAAACAGCTCTATGCACATAAACTAGTAAATCTGGAAGAAATGGATAAATTCCTGGATATCTGCACACTCCAAAGACTAAACCAGAAAGAAGTTGAAACCCTGAATAGACCAATAACAAGGTCTGAAGTTGAGGCAGCAATTAATTGCCTACAATCAAAAAATGTCCAGGTCCAGATGGGTTCACAACTGAATTCTACCAGATGTACAAAGAGGAGCTGGTACCATTCCTGTTGAAAGTATTCCAAATAACACAAAAAGAGGGAATCCTCCCTAACTCTTTCTATGAAACCAATACCATCCTGATACCAAAACCTGGCAGAGACACAACTAAAAAAGAAAACTACAGGCCAGTATCCATGATGAACACTGATGCCCAAATCTTCAATAAAATACTGGCAAACTGAATCTAACAGCACATAAAAAAGCTTATCCTCCATGGTCAATTAAGCTTCATCCTGAGGATGCAAGCCTGGTTCAACATATGCAAATCTATAAATGGAATCCACCACATAAACAGAACCAAAGACAAAAATCCCATGATTATCTCAATAGATGCAGAGAAGGCCTTTGACAAAATTCAACAGCACTTTATGCTAAAAACTCTCAATAAAATAGGTATTGATGGAATGTATCTCAAAATAATAAAAGCTATTTATGACAAACCCACAGCCAATATCATACTGAATGTGTAAAAACTAGAAGCATTGCCTTTAAAAACTGGCACTAAACAAGGATGCCCTCTCTCGCCACTCCTATTCAATATTGTATTGGAAGTTCTAGCCAGGGTAATTAGGCAAGAAAAAGAAATAAAGGACATTTAATTAGGAAAAGAAGTCAAATTGTCCCTATTTGCAGACAATATGATTATATATTTAGAAGACCCCATCGTCTCAGCCCAAAACTTCCTTAAGCTGATAGGCAACTTTGGCAAAGTCTCAGGATACAAAATCAATGTGCAGAAATCACAAGCATTCCTATACACCAACAACAGACAGAGAGCCAAATCATGAGCAAACTCCCATTTACAATTGCTACAAAGAGAATAAAATACATAGGAATACAACTAACAAAGGATGTAAGATCTCTTCAAGGAGAACTACAAACTGCTGCTCAAGGAAATAAGAGAGGATGCAAACAAATGGAAAAACTTTCCATGCTCATGGTTAGGAAGAATCAATAATGTGGAAAATAAAAATAAAAAAAGAAAGAACTATTGTTACACATAGCAATGTAATGGAATCTCAAGATAATCATGTTGTGTGAAATAAGCCATACAAAAAATAATACATACTATGTGATGCAAGTCAAATTCTAAAAAAAAGTAAATTTAAAAAAAAGGAAAATATACAATATTAATTAGCATATTTTAACCTAAGTGGCATATGATTTTGTGCCTGCTCCAGTCTGTCTTAAATACATACCTTTGTAATACAAATATGATTTATTAGTTTTTGTTGTTGATGATGATTTTTAATTTAATTGACATTTTTTTCCTATTATTCTATTATGAAAAATTTCAACAAACACTAAACTTGAAAGAATCTTACGGGGAATATTCATATACGTACAACCTAGATTCTAACATTAACAATTTACTATGTTTCCTTTATCACATCTATCAATCTATGTATTGTTATATTTTGCCATAAATCCATCTTAAACTTTTTGCCTTGTTTTAAACTGTCACATAGCATTTCATAGAATCGTGATAATATAGTTTGTCTGAGGTTTATTTCTATTATATACAATGTTGAAATTAATATTCTTTTCTATTTGTGCCCATTTTAGTGAATAATTAGGAGCAGAAATTTCTGTAATATACATAGAAAATATATTTTAAATATTTAGTAGATATTAACAAATTACTTTCCATAGTAGTTCTACCAATTTGTAGTTCTCATTGGAGTATGAAAGGCTTGTTTCCTCACATAGTTTCACATGCCTTCATCAATTACTAAAGTGTTTTTAAAATGTTAGCCAATATAGTGAAATGGTGGTAAATGATTTCTTTTTCTGCTTTTATTTGCAATTTGTATTTCTCTCATTACTAGTGATTTGAGCTTCTTTCCATGTTTTATTGTCCATTTTGGCTTTTGTTATCATTCTTTTCCTTTGACTATAATTTCATTGGATAATCTTTTTCACATATATTCTGGATAGTAATTATTTATCTGTTATATATTTGGCAAATAATTTCCCTTGTCTATTGTCATCTTTCCACTTATGTTGTGTACAGAACTATTCCATCTTACATTTAATATGGCACTTTTACTTTAGTTTATCTTCAGGCTACCTGTGAAGTTAATGAGCAAGATGATTTCATTCTCATTTTGTAGAAGAGGACTCTAAATTGTAGAGAGATTAAAAAAAAAAAAAAAACCTGTCCAATAACAAGCAGCTAGTATGTGGCAACAGCAGGACTCAGAGTTAGGTCTGTTGACTCCTGTATTAGTTTTCTATTGCTGCTATAATAAATTAGTAAAAACCTGGTTTCTTAAAACAATATTTATTTATTTATTTATTTGGACTTTTTCTTCAACTTTTAACTTCAGGGGTACATATGCTGGATGTGCAGGTTTGTTACATTGGTACATGGTGGTCTGCTGCACAAATCATCCAATCACTTAGGTATTAAGCCCAGAATCCATTAACTAGCCTTCCTGATGCTCTCCCTCCCCTCACCCTACCCTACTTCCTCCAACAGGCCCCAAGTGTGTTGTTTCCCTCCCATGTGTCCATGTAAGAACATGTATTTATTATCTTATCATTTTAATAGATTAGAAATCTAAAATGGGTCTCACGGTGCTAGCATCAAGGTGTCAACAGGGCTGTATTACTTCTGGAGTCTCTAGGGGACAATCTATTTACTTAACTTTTCTAGATGCTAGAGACCTGAATTCCCTACTTCATGGCCCTCTTCCTCCATGTTCGAAGCTAGTAACAGTGAATTCAGTACTTACCATACTTCATTACTCAAACTTTCTCTCCTATCTCTCTATTCCGCTTTAAAGAACTTTTGTAATGACACTGGGCCCACCCAGATAATCCAGGATATTCTTTCCATTTTAAGAACAGCTGATTATCAATGTTAATTTCCCTTTTCTATGTAATGTTACATATTCACAGGTTCCAGGGATTAGAACATGAACATTTTTGGGAAAGCCATTATTCTGTCTACCTCTACCCTCAATCTACTATCTTTCCCACTTAACAGACTAACAAGTAGCCAGAGGAGCAGTAGGGCTAAGATCAATAGGTTTGGAAAGTAGGTCTAGGATATACCTTTGATTGTGTTCACATTTCTTGAAAGAGCAGTTGTATTTTAAGAACGTCTGAGTGTTCTGCATGTGAACAGAGTCAGAGTTTGAAATTGCACACAATTCACTTTTTCATAATGGTCAATTTGCCAGAATCTCTCATACAGAGTGTGTAAGTGGTGTTCAGACACTTGTGTATGTCTTCTGCATGTTTGTGGGTTCTAATCCAAAAGCTCAAGTCACAGAACCTTGGGATACAAAAGCTGGAAGGGACCTCAAAGGCCAGCTTACATAAGGCTCTTATTTTACAAGTGAGAGGACTGAGGTCCAAAGAAGGAATTAACCTACCCCAGGTAATACTTAGGTTTGTGGCAGAGAGGACTGGAAAGAAGCCTTCACTATTGTGCCCAATTTTACCAAACTAAGTTGCCATTTTGGAGAGGAAGAATAAGATTTTTTTAGTCCCTTAAATTATATCATGAACATGATCACTTTCTTCAACCAGTGGTTAGGCCAGCCATCATAGAGGCATTTTCTAACATGGTTCTATGGGGATGAAGAAAGTGTTGGGCACGACTATAAAGAAAAATGGGGCTTGAAAGTCAGAATTGCATTGTAGATGCTCAAGAAAAGAAACACTCTCCAAAAGAGAGCTAGTTCTTTTGCTGTTAGAAGAGGGCGAGATGGCACTAACTGGCATTTTTGCTGAGGAGTTCTAAATTCACTAGAAAAAGGAACCAATGAACACAAGGTAGAAGGTGGCATATGTTTGGCTATCTAATATGGGAAAACATCATCTAGAGTTGCCTTGAGAGATAACTGAGTGAGTTCTCAGTTACTACATGTATCAAAGCAGAGTTCGTATAGCCATTTGGAAATAATGTTGTGGGTATATTAGGGAGTTAAAGTTAATTTTACCAAAATTTATTCCTTCAAAGGAAAGTCTATGTGGCTGCATTTACCCACTTAATATTTAGCCATTTGCTCATTTAATATTTATCCAGACTATTTTTTTTAAATGATGTTTGTGAGTAATAACTACCAACTTCCTTGTGGCGTTTCTTTTTTTTTTTTTTTGTATTTTAGGTTTTGGGGTACATGTGAAGAAGATGCAAAACTGTTGCATAGGTACACACGTGGCAGTGTGATTTGCTGCCTTCCTCCCCTTCACCTATATCTGGTATTTCTCCCAAAGCTATCTCTCCCCACTTCCCCAACCCCCGCTGTCCCTCCCCTATTTCCCCCCAACAGACCCCAGTGTGTAGTGCTCCCCTCCCTGTGTCCGTGTGTTCTCATTGTTCAACACCCGCCTATGAGTGAGAACATGTGGTGTTTGATTTTGTGTTCTTGTGTCAGTTTACTAAGAATGATGGTTTCCAGGTTCATCCATGTCCCTACAAAGGACATGAACTCATCGTTTTTGATGGCTACATAATATTCCATGGTGTATAGGTGCCATATTTTCCCTGTCCAGTCTATCATCGATGGGCATTTGGGTTGGTTCCAGGTCTTGGCTATCATAAACTGCGCTGCAGTGAATATTCGCACGCATGTGTCCTTATAGTAGAATGATTTATAATCCTTTGGATATATACCCAGTAATGGGATTGCTGGGTCAAATGGAATTTCTATTTCTAGGTCCTTGAGGAATTGCCACACTGTCTTCCACAATGGTTGAACTAATTTACACTCCCACCAACAGTGTAAAAGTGTTCCTATTTCTCCACATCCTCTCCAGCATCTGTTGTCTCCAGATTTTTTAATAATCGCCATTCTAACTGGCATGAGATGGTATCTCAATGTAGTTTTCATTTGCATTTCTCTAATGACCAGTGATGATGAGCATTTTTTCCTATGTTTGTTGGCCTCGTGCATGTCTTCTTTTGCAAAGTGTCTGTTCATATCCTTTGCCCACTTTTGAATGGGCTTGTTTGTTTTTTTCTTGTAAATCTGTTTTAGTTCATTGTAAATTCTGGATATCAGTCTTTTGTCAGATGGGTAAACTGCAAAAAATGTTTTCCCATTCTGTTGGTTGCCAGTTCACTCTAATGACTGTTTCTTTTGCCATGCAGAAGCTGTGGAGTTTGATTAGGTCCCATTTGTCTATTTTGGCTTTTATTGCCAATGCTTTTGGTGTTCTGGTCATGAAGTCATTGCCTATGCCTATGTCCTGAATGGTTTTGCCTAGATTTTCTTCTAGGGTTTTTATGGTGCTAGGTCTTACGTTTAGGTCTTTAATCCATCTGGAGTTAATTTTCATGTAAGGTGTCAGGAAGGGGTCGAGTTTCTGCTTTCTGCATATGGCTAGCCAGTTTTCCCAACACCACTTACTAAACAGGGATTCCTTTCCCCATTGCTTGTTTTTGTCAGGTTTGTAAAAGATCGGATGGTTGTAGATATGTTGTGTTGCCTCTGAGGCCTCTGTTCTGTTCCATTGGTCTATATCTCTGTTTTGGTACCAGTACCATGCTGTTTTGATTACTGTAGCCTTGTAGTAGAGTTTGAAGTCCAGTAGTGTGATGCCTCTCGCTTTGTTCTTTTAGCTTAGAATTGACTTGGCTATGTGGGCTCTCTTTTGGTTCCATATGAAGTTTAAGGTGGTTTTTTCCAGTTCTGTGAAGAAGGTCATTGGTAGCTTGATGGCGATAGCATTGAATCTGTAAATTTCTTTGGGCAGTATGGCCATTTTCACAATATTAATTCTTCCTAACCATGAACATGGAATGTTTCTCCATCTGTTTGTGTCCTCTCTTATTTTGTTGAGCAGTGGTTTGTAGTTCTCCTTGAAGAGGTCCTTTACATTCCTTGTTAGTTGTATTCCTAGGTATTTTATTCCCTTTGTAGCAATTGTGAATGGCAGTTCATTCTTGATTTGGCTCTCTTTAAGTCTGTTGTTGGTGTACAGGAATGCTTATGATTTTTGCACATTGATTTTGTATCCTGAGACTTTGCTGAAGTTGCTTATCAGTTTCAGGAGATTTTGGGCTGAGATAATGGGGTCTTCATGTCATCTGCAAATAGAGACAATTTGACATCCCCCTTTTCTATTCAAATACCTTTTACTTCTTTTTCTTGCCTGATTGCTCTGGCTAGAACTTCCAGTACTATATTGAATAGGAGTGGTGAGAGAGGGCATCCTTGTCTAGTGCCAGATTTCAAAGGGAATGCTTCCAGTTTTTGCCCAGTCAGTATGATATTGGCTGTTGGTTTGTTGTAAGTCACTTTTATTATTTTGAGATACATTCCATCAATACCTAGTTTATTGAGGCTTTTTAGCATAAAGGGCTGTTGAATTTTATCAAAGGCCTTCTCTGCATCAATTGAGATAATCATGTGGTTTTTGTCTTTGGTTCTGTTTATGTGGTGAATTACATTTATAGACTTGTGTATATTGAGCCAGACTTGCATGACTGGGATGAAACCTACTTCATCGTGATGGATAAGCTTTTTGCTGTGCTGTTGCAATTGGCTTGCCAGTATTTTACTGAAGATTTTTGCATCTATGTTCATCATGGATATTGGCCTGTAGTTTTCTTTTCTTGTTGAGTCTCTGCCGGGTTTTGGTATCAGGATGGTGTTGGTCTCATAAAATGATTTGGGAAGGATTCCCTCTTTTTGGACTATTTGAAATAGTTTCAGAAGGAATGGTACTAGTTCCTGTTTGTATGTGTGGTAGAATTTGGCTGTGAACCCATCTGGACCTGGCCTTTTTTTGGGTGGTAGGCTCTTAATTGATGCCTTGACTTCAGACCTTGCTATTGATCTATTCAGGGTTTCAACTTCTTCCTAGTTTATGCTTGGGAGGAGGCAAGTGTCCAGGAATTTATCCATTTCTTTCAGTTTTCCTAGTTTATGTGCATAGAGTTGTTTGTAATAATCTCTGATGATGGTTTGAATTTCTGTGGAATCTGTGGTGATATCCCCTTTATCGTTTTTCATTGAATCTATTTGGTTATTCTCTCTTTTCTTTTTTATTAATCTGGCTAGTGGTCTGTCTATTTTGTTGATCTTTTCAAAAAACCAGCTCCTGGATTTATCGATTTTTTGAAGGTTTTTTGTGTCTCTATCTCCTTCATTTCTGCTCTGATCTTAGTTATTTCTTGTCTTCTGCTAGGCTTTGAGTTTTTTTGATCTTGCTCCTCTAGCTCTTTCAATTTTGATGATAGGGTGTCAATTTTAGTTCTCTCCTTTCTTCTCATGTGGGCACTTGTTGCTATATATTTTCCTCTAGAGACTGCTTTAAATGTGTCCCAGAGATTCTGGTATGTGGTGTCTTCGTTCTCGTTGGTTTTGAAGAACATCTTTATTTCTGCCTTCATTTCATTGTTTATCCAGTCAACATTCAAGAGCCAATTGTTCAGTTTCCATGAAGCTGTGTGGTTCTGGGTTGGTTTCTGAATTCTGAGTTCTAACTTGATTGCACTGTGGTCTGAGAGACTGTTTGTTATGATTTCCGTTCTTTTGCATTTGTGGAGGAGTGATTTACTTCCAATTATGTGGTCAATTTCAGAGTAAGTGTGATGTGATGCTGAGAAGAATGTATATTCTGTGGATTTGGGGTGGAGAATTCTGTAAATGTCTATTAGGCTTGCTTGTTCCAGGTCTGAGTTCAAGTCCTGGATATCCTTGTTAATTTTCTATCTCTAATATTGACAATGGTGTGTTGAAGTCTCCCACTATTATTGTGTGGGAGTCTAAGTCTCTTGTTAAGTCATTAAAAACTTGCTTTATGTATCTGGGTGCTCCTGTATTGGGTGCATATACATTTAGGATCGTTAGCTCTTCTTGTTGCATTGATCCTTTTACCTTTATGTAATGTCCTTCTTTGTCTCTTTTGATCTTTGTTGCTTTAAAGTCTATTTTGTCAGAGATGAGAATTGCCACTCCTGCTTTTTTTAGCTCTCCATTTGCTTGGTAAATCTTCCTCCATCCCTTTATTTTGAGCCTTCGTGTATCTTTGCATGTGAAATGGGTTTCCTGGATACAGCATACCGATGATTTTTGGCTTTTTATCCAATTTGCCAGTCTGTGTCTTTTGATTGGGGCTTTTAGTCCATTTATATTTAGAGTTAATTTTTTTGGTGGGGTTAATATTGTTATGTATGAATTTGATACTGCCATTTTGATGCTAGCTGGCTGTTTTGCCCGTTAGTTGATGCAGATTCTTCATTATGTTGATGCTCTTTACCATCTGGTATGTTTTTGGAGTGGCTGGTACTGATTGTTCCTTTCTATGTGTAGTGCCTCTTTCAGGAGCTCTTGTAAAGCGGGACTGGTGGTGATGAAATCTCTGAGTACTTGTTTGTTCACAAAGGATTTTATTTTTCCTTCACTTGTGAAGCTTACTTTGGATATGAAATTCTGGGTTGAAAGTTCTTTTCTTTAAGCATGTTGAATATTGGCCCCCATTCTCTTCTGGCTTGTAGGGTTTCTGCTGAGAGATCTGCTGTGAGTCTGTTAGACTTCCCTTTGTGGGTAACTCGGCCTTTCTCTCTGACTGCCCTTAGTATTTTCTCCTTCATTTCAACCCTGGCGAATCTGACGATTATGTGCCTTGGGGTTGCTCTTCTTGAGGAATATCTTTGTGGTGTTCTCTGTATTTCCTGGACTTGAATATTGGCCTGCCTTGCTAGGTTGGGCAGGTTTTCCTGGATAATATCCTGAAGAGTATTTTCCAGCTTGGATGCATTCTCTTCGTCACATTCAGGTACACCTATCAAATGTAGATTAGGTCTTTTCACATAGTCCCATATTTCTTGTTGACTCTGTTCATTCCTTTTTACCCTGTTTTCTCTAATCTTGCCTTCTCGTTTTATTTCATTGAGTTGATCTTCGACCTCTGATATCCTTTCTTCTGCTTGGTCAATTCGGCTGTTGAAACTTGTGCATGCTTCGCGAAGTTCTCGTGTTGTGTTTTTCAGCTCCATCAATTCGCTCATATTCCTCTCTAAGTTGTCCATTCTCGTTAACATTTCGTCAAGTCTTTTTTCAAGGTTCTTAGTTTCTTTGCATTGGGTTAGAACATGTTCTTTTAGCTCACAGAAGTTTCTTATTATCCACTTTCTGAAAGCTGATTCTGTCATTTCATCACGCTCATTCTCCATCCAGTCTTGTTCCCTTGCTGGTGAGGAGTTGTGCTCCCTTGTAGGAGGAGAGGTGTTCTGGTTTTGGGTGTTTTCATCCTTTTTGCGCTGGTTTCTTCCCATCTTTGTGGATTTATCCACCTATCGACTTTGTAGTTGCTGTCTTTCTGATTTTGGTAATTTTAAGTCTGTAGTAGCTGAACTCATAAACCCCCTTTTCTTCCCCCTAGGTGGTCTGTCCCAGGGAATTAGGGCGTTATGATTTTCCGCTGTTGCAATGGTTTTCCCTGCCCACAAGGTGTCAGCCTAGTCACACTCACCCTGCAGAGGCTTCGTTGAGCTGCTGTGGGCAAATTGTCCTGGGAACTGCAGGGTGTTTCCTGGTGGGTGACGCCCCTCCTCCACAGAGCTGGACCGTCCCGTGTTCAGCCGTGTTTCTGGAGGCGTCCTCTTTGCCCAGGAAACTCTTGGGTTGAATCCCTGCCTCAGCTCCCCTTGCTGGCCCAGAGGGGATCCGGTCTCGCTCACTCTGCACAAGGGGCCGCTGCTCCCTGCCTCGGGTGCAGGCAGAGCAGCCGCGCCAGTCCAACCAGCGGCGCTGGCAACCCATGGACCTTTTCCACCTGTGAATCTCCTGGTCTGTGGGCAGTAAAAATCCACTTCCCTGTGAGCCGCTGCATCAGCCAAAGCAGCGGCTCTGAGATTCGTGGCGCACCCTTGCCCGGGAGTGTCCTGGCTTGAATCCCTGCTTCAGCTCCCCTTGCTGGCTCAGAGGTGATTCAGTCTCTCTCGCTCTGTACGTGGATCCGCCGCCCCCCACCTCAGGGCGTAGGCCGAGCGGCGCGCCGCTCCGCTCAAACCAGCGGCGCTGGTGACCCGTGCGGCTCCTCCTCCTGTTAATCCCCTGGTCTGTGGTCAGTAAAAATCTGTCTGGAAATGCGGCGTCCACTCACCCTTTGCGCCTTCTTTTGGAGCTGTGATCCCGACTTCCTCCTAATCGGCCATCTTGAAAACCCCCAGCGTCATCTATTCTCATTAGCATTTCATCAAATCTTTTTTCAAAGTTCTTAGTTTCTTTGCATTGGGTTAGAACATGTTCTTTTAGGTCATGGAAGTTTTTTATTACCCACCTTCTGAAGCCTCATTCTGTCATTTCATCACATTCACTCTCCATACAGCCTTGTTCCCTTGCTGATGAGGAGTTGTGATCCCTTGTAGGAGGAGAGGTGTTCTGGTTTTGGGTGTTTCATCCTTTTTGTGCTGGTTTCTTCCCATATTTGTGGATTTATCCACCTGCCATCTTTGTAGTTGCTGACTTTCTGATTGGGTCTCTGAGTGGACATCCAGTTTGTTCATGATGAAGTTAGTTCTGTTTCTTAATTTTTCTTCTAACAGTCTGGCCCCTCTGCTGTAGGACTGCTGAGGTCCACTCCAGGCCCTGCTTTCCTTGGGATCACCCGCAGCAGCTGCAGAACAGTAAGGGTTGCTACCAGTTTCTTCTTCTGCTATCTGTGTCCTGGAAGGATACCCACCAGATGTCAGTCTGATCTCTCCTTTATGAGGTGACTCTTTGGATATACGAGAGTCAGGGAGCTGCTTGAGGAGACAGTCTGTCCTTTATAGGAGTTTGAGTGCTGAGCTGTGAGCTCTGTTGTTCATTCAGAGCTGCTGGGCAGGTACGTTTAAGTCTGCTACAGCAGAACTCATAAACCCCTTTTTTTCCATGTATAGTGTCCTGGGGAGTTAGGGCTTTATTTATGAGTTTCTGTTGTGCTGCTGCCTTTTTTTCAGGGCTGCACTGCCCAGCAAGGAGGCAGCCTAGTCCCTGTCTGCCTGCAGAGTCTTTGCTGAGCTGCTGTGGGCTCCACCCAGCTGCCATGTGAACTTCCCTTCAGTCCTGTTTATATGGGTGTAGTTAGAACTGCCTCGGCAATGGTGGCCCACCTCTGTAATGGAAGACTCTCTCTGTAATGGCAGGTTGCCTTGGCAATGGCAGGCTGCCTCAGCAATGGTGGACTACCTCCATAGTGATTGAGTATCTCGGTAATGGCGAATGCCCCTCCCCCACAGAGCTGGACTGTCCTGGGTTTAACTGTGCTTGCTGTGAAACTCTCAACCCAGAGCACTTCCAATTGCTGTTTTTTTTTTTTTTTTTTTTTGTGGGGGTGGGACCAGCCAAGCCTGATCACCTGGCTCCCTGCCTCAGAGCCTTTTTTTTTTTTTTTTTAGTTGAATGGTTGACTCTCTCCCAGGTGTTCCAGTAGCCTGTTGAAAAGGTGCCAGGATCTGTGTGATTTCCCGTGTGGCGACCCACTGTGCCAGCTGAAACAGCAACGCTGAGATTTGTTGCGCTTTTTTGCCCGGGAATCTCCTGGCCTGGCTCCCTGTTTTAGTCCCCTTTTTTAATCAACTGAATGGGCGACTGTGCCTTCCTGGAGCTCCTCTGGCCAGCTAAAATGGCACCCAGACCAGAGTATTTTGTATGAAGAACCACCGCGCTGGGGCGCTGGCAAAACAACCGCACCGGCCAAAACAGCTGAGTGGGCAAAAACAGCCATGCTGGCGACCAGTGGGGCTCCTCCGCCTGGGAATCTCCTGGTCTGTGGGCATTAAAAATCAGTCTGGAAATGTGGCATCCACTCACCCTCTGCACTTTCACTGGGAGCTGCAGTCCTGAGCTGCTCCTAATCAGCCATCTTGGATCTTCTCTTATCCAGACTGTTAAATGGACAAATGTAGCCTTCTGAAGGGCCCTATCAGGAAAGACAACTTGAAAGTAAATGCCAACTATGCCTTCTGAGGCTTCTTTTTGTTCACTATCACCCAAGGTGACCAAATATAATTTGAGGATTAGGTGCTTAGAGGAATAGGGCTGGGCCAGTGGATGGATTGATTGGAATAGCATAGGGGTTGGTAATGACATACACACAGGCCTTTTGGAAACAAACTTGATCAAACAGTGAAACTGTCGAGTATAATCAAGTCAACCTTTTAACTAGAAAAGCGTCACCTAAGTCATCTTCTCAAATGTGAAGTTCACAAACGCACTTTTTTTTCTAGTAGGATCTTGCTGACCTTGAAGTTCAGCTCTAAGGCTGTCTTATTATTTCACTAATCATTCATGTATTCATCCTGCAAATATTTATTGAGCACCAACTCTGTATCAAGTGTTGTGCTAGGCACTGAGGCTACAGTAAGGAGCAAGAAAATGTAATCCCTGATCCCACAGAGCTTCCGTTATAAGGTGAGGAGAGAAGTAGTTAAACAAACAATTTCAACAAATTGTGGTTATAGATGTACAGGGTGACTTGGGAGCACATGGCAGGAGGATGTCACCCAGCAGCACAGAAAGTCAGGGAAAACCTCTTGGAGGAAGGGACTTCTAAACTGAGACCCAAAAAGTTAGTGGGTAGATGAATAGGTGAAAAGTGATTGAGGCAGATGAAACAACATATAAGAATCTGTTGGAGGGAAGAGAGAGCACAATGCACATTGGAAACTGACAAACTGGCAGAGCTCTGACATGAGTGTGACTCATTGAGTGTGAGGTGTGGAAAGGCAGGCAGTGACCTAGAAAGATTAGGAAGGGCTGGGCCTAAAATGCCATATAGGTCATGCTAAGAAGTTTGATCTTTATTCTCATGAAATAATAAGGAATTAATTTTCTTAATGTAACAGATATGAGTTTCTTTCTTGAGAGAATAGAAATACAAGGAAGAAAACAAAAGTGGCTTCATATTCATTTTCCAGGTGACCTTTTTTTTTAAACAAAAGTAACTAACGTATAACACTTGAAAATCCAAACAGTTCAAAATGAAAAATGAAAGTCAA
Source organism: Aotus nancymaae (assembly GCF_030222135.1). Lineage (NCBI taxonomy): Eukaryota > Metazoa > Chordata > Mammalia > Primates > Aotidae > Aotus > Aotus nancymaae. The sequence continues at coordinate 3,574,438 of NW_026988488.1, forward strand.
ACTTCCCCCAGCCAAGTTACTCTCCCCAAGGAAAACCACTATCCAGAATATTTTGTGTTATTTACAGAAGAAAAATTCCTTGTTCCCCCATGTAAGTATACATATATATATGTAAGTATATATATATATGATTATAGATATAGATATAGATATCTATATTGGTTATATCTACATTGGTTATAGATATCTATATCTATATCTATAAACAATATATAGATATCTCCATATATATATGGAGATAGATATATATACGTATATAGATATCTCCCTATATAGGGAGATGCATTCTAGAATTCCGCCATATTCTGATTCTAGAATACAGACATTTGGTGCTTCTGGAATTCAGACACCCTGAGTTCCGGAATGTGGAACTCCCTATATAGGGAGATATCTATATAGATATAGATATCTATATATAGATATATCTCCATATATATATAGATAGATAGATAGATAGATATCTCTCTCTATATAGGGAGATATCTATATATCTATCTCTCTCTATATATATCTCCATATATATGGAGATATCTATATCTATATTTATAACCAATCACAAGATGCTTACTGTTTTGCATCTTGCTTTTTATTTAATGACGTATATTGAAAATATTTCCTTGTGTGCATTCATACACACACACAAGGAATATTTCATCAGTTTGAATGTCATCCTTACACGGGAGTCCTACTAATCGCATTATTATTCCAGCTTCAGTCAATAAGGGAGGCATGGCTGGAGGATTTTGAGCAATAAGGATTTACAACCACATTTGTGTTTGGAAAAAAAATAGCTTTGGCTGTTATTTGAAGACTAGATTATGGGGGTCAAGAGTGGAGTCATAAAGAATTATAAGGAGGCTATTCCACTGATCCAATTAAAAGATGGTTGTGGGTTAGACCAAGTCTATGGCAGTGCACAATGCACTGAGAGAAGTGGGTGAATTGAAAAGATGTAAAATATAAATATGACAGGACTTATCAATGAAATGGTTGTAGAGAGTGAGAGAGGAGAGTAACCTCAGATGACATTCAAGTCTCTGGTTTGATACATATGAATGAGAATGCTAATTATGACATTCAGTCATTTAGGAGACTTATTCTGAATGACACCCATTGAAAATCTCCTCTCCCTACTCTAAAATGTTATATCACATTGCTCAGACCTCTATTCTTTTACTGTGTCCATTTATAGTAATAAAATACTTTATTTGTACTTTGTTTTAGCCTTCTTACATGCTATGTACTCCTTAGTAGTGTGGCTGGAAGTAGGCAGGTATGAGGAAAATAGAGCACGAAAAAGAGACTAACATTTGCTGAGAACTTACTATGTGACAGGTGCTGCACAGGGCCCTTTTTCAGACATTGCATTTTATTTTCACAGCCTGATTTTACAGAACACAAAACGAAGGTTTAGAGTACTCAGGTGACTTCCCCAAGATCACACATTTTAGGAAGAGACAGAGCTAAGATTCAAACCAGCCTTGTCCATGCCCAGAGCCCACCATCAGGAAGCCAAATGAGAAAGTGTAGAAGAATTGGGAGGAGGAGCTGATGCCATATATAGAGCTGCTCCAGGCAGTCAGCGAAGAGGAAAACATGTTAATTGCACAGAGAGAGGAGAGAAAGCTTTACTCAGGCAAGCATAAAGATTCTGTGGCAAAGTGAGTGGGGAACTGGGTGTTGGGAGGACGCTCAGGGAGACTCCACATGAATGAGGTACCAGGAAGCTGAAGAAAATAATACTTTTGACCTAGGACCAAAGAGTGAATACTCAAAGACCAGGGGAGTTGGGAGCTAAAGAGTCAGTCAGCAGATGCAAGTAAGCCGGTGGGAGTGGCGGGCGGGTGAGCTTCAGAGCAAGCATTCCTTAAAGCAATGGTCCTCAAAGTGTGGTCCTCAGACCAGCAGCATCAGCATCACTTGGGAACCTGTCAGAAATGCAAGTTCCTGGGCCTCACCCAAGATTTACTGAAGCAAAAACTCAATGTCTTAACAAACTCTACAGGAGATTCTGGTACATGTTCAAGTTTGGGACCTACAGCCTTGGAGGATCAGGGAAAGCAGCAAGTGGAGTTCAAGAACCAGAGTATAAGAACCAAACAGTGTCCCCAGAGCAAGCCTAGGACTGTCACATATCACAGCAATGCAGAGCAACATTTCCAAAGCACAACAGAGTCTGCTGGTCAGAAGTGGTGGTGGGGAGAGGCTTCAGATATTTGGTCTCTAGGAGACAACCCCTCTTCCCTGGACCCCTCCAACTTTCCCTAGAGGTCTTCTTTTTAAGAAACTGCTAAGGGAAAGCTCATCAGAGGATCCTGTGGTGAAGGAGTTAGACTGCCTGTGCCAAGGCACTGCCCATGGCTTTTTATTTTCTCCTGGTACGTGATACTGTCACAAATTTTTACTGTGGAAAATATGGGAAGGAAGGAAGAAAACATTTATTGAGGGTCCCAACATGCTGAGCACTGTGCTAAGGGTTCACACAAATGCCAGCTAATTTAATCCTCACAGTATTTCAGTAATGGAAGTGTTATTATTTCTGTTTTGCAGATGAGGAACCAGAGGCTCAGAAAAGTTAAGTGATTTGCCCAAAATCACACAGCTCAGAAAAAGGCAGCCAAGATACAATTCTTAGTCTTTCTGACTCTAAACTTCATGCTTCTCACACTAGACCATGTTGTCTCTAATTTGAAGGTCCCTTGGGGTCCTCTCCTCTTTGTAGCCACCCCAGAGCTGTGTGTTTGTCATGGCCCATAGATGAGTAGCCTGGAAATATTGAAATGAATAAATAAAAGAATGTTCTAGTGACAGATTTTAACACGTGAGGGCCCCTTAAAAGTATTCTGGTTTTATAGTTTTCAAATCTGTTTTTAGACATTTCTTACTGGGGTGCTCTGGACATAATCACATTATCTGGGAGAGCAGTCATACACAGTGGACAGGTTCCTGTGTCCCTTCATCTTTGCCCATTCCCCTTATCTAGAACAAATCCACTTTCATCTTCCTTAAATAGTGGATGTTTACTAAGATTCCGTTTGGGGAAAGGGTTCTGCTGCCAAAATCAGTTTTGAAAAACACAAATCTAGACTACCTTATTCATGTTATAGGTGAAGAAACTGAGTGCTAGAAAGACAAAAAGACTTGTCCAGGGTCACTGTGTGCTCTTTAGTACCATAACTAGAATGCGAACCCAGGATTCTTGAAATATTCTTCTTTTTTGACACAAGTTAATACAGTTTGTGTCCTAACAATGAGAAAACAATTATTTCAATTTAAATAATTATTTAGAATTGAAAAATTAAAAATTATAACTCTAATTTTTGCCTTTACTATGCTCCAGTCATTGTGCTAAATAGTTAATATGTATAGCCTTATTTATCTTCTCATAACAGCCCTATAAAATAGGTGATATTATTATCCCCATTTTAAAGATGTGAAAACTGAGATGTAGGAGGATTAAATTGCTTTAATCATAGAATCAGGAAATGGCAGAGGTGAGATTTCAGTCCAGAATATCTGATTTCAATTCTCATCCTCTGAACAATGATGCCATATTGCAAATGCCTATATTGCAAAAAAGTCTATTATTTAGCCTGCCGCTTGCTTTCTGGTAAATAAATTTTTGTTGGAACAATGATATACCTTATGAACTACCAAGGCAAATTTGTGTAGTTATGGCAAACAGAAACTATATGCTCTGGAGATAAAATATTTAGTAACTAGCCTGTTACAGAAACGGTTTGCCAACATCTGGTCTATAGACATTAACTTTAAAATGTTTTTCAAGTGACCTCCAGGGGAAGGAACCAGAAATGTACCCTGGATTTGCAGGAGACGTGGGCACTGTTTATACTCTCAGTGAAATTGGTGAATGAATAATACAAGCATGGAAACCTGGCCTACCTGGCCTCCTGCAGTCTTCACTGTGTTGATTCAAGACTATTACGACCTGTTCTTGTTGTCTTTCATGAGTCATAGCAGAGGCCTTATCCCTTCCCCTCCCTGTCATAAATGCCTTAGAGCTTGGACTTGGATCCCTGCTTAATGAGTTTTGTCTCCACCTCCTCTCTCTTGCTTCAAGGTTCACATGTGTGCCAGGCAGATAATTCTAGGGGGTACCATGGCTTGGCTAAGCTTCCCTTGACAACTGAGCATTTCTAAGGGAGCTGAGGTTGGTGGCTCCACCCTCCTTCCTATTGGTGCTTCCACCAGCTTTGGTCTATGTTGCGTTCTATGGGGCAGCGCCTAAGTGTCTGAGCACATTTAAGAACCTTTAGTGGTTTATGACCCAGACTTTGCCCTACCAGCTCAGCCTTCTGAATGTTCTCTTCCCTGGAACCTGTTCCAGACACTTTAAGAAGAGGAAAATGTGCCCAGCCTGCCTGGAGAACAGCATCTGCTCCTAGCCAAGATCTCCACATCACAAAGAATATCAGGCGGTGGAACCTCCGTCATACCTGTCCTCTTCCTATACCTGGATCTGGTGGGTAGATGCAGTCCTTTTTAGAGAGGCATAGTATTCTCAGATCTATTGCCACAAATTGCTCCTCACTCATTCTTTCCCTATACTTTGTGTCTTTGAAACCGCTTTATTTTCCATGTTTAATATCTAGACTGTACTTTCTTCATGGAATTCTAGATATGTAAATTTACAGGGCTAGGCGGGTCCATATCTAGTATAAGACCTTTATTGTAGAAATAGAAAAAGGCCCAGAGAAGAGAAGGGGTTGGGCCAAATCCACATAGCTCATTACTGCTAGAGCAAGTGGGGCGAGAACCTTGGTCACTTGACTCAGGACAGTGACTTTTCACTGCTCTCTCTTTCCATCAGGAATGGGAATGACTTTTGGCTTTAAACAAATCCAGACTCCAGTTTGATCCTGAATTTTGGGGGAACATTTCGCTTTTTTTTTCTTTTTAGTATTTTCAATTCTTCTGTGTCTTAGTTTTTAGGCTGTTGATCTGTGTTAATCCAGGCTATCTTCTAGCTATATCCAGTTTCCTCCGTTGGAAAATGTTAATGTAGCATCAGGGTTTCACTCCAGGATCTGCTAGAAATGACAGAGGCAAAGGTAATGTATATATAAAAATATCTACCAGTGAGTGACTGGTAGGCAGTAGGCTTTCAATAATTGTAAAGTTCCTTCTACCCCCTGGAAAGGACTGTGTTTCTCCCCTAAACAGCACAGTGTTTGTGGTGGTTTCATGGTTAAAAGTTTAGACAGACCCAGTAAAACATCATTTTCTTTTACTTCCTAAGTGTGTGACCTTGGACAAGTTATCTCCCCTCTCAGAGCTGAATTTTCCTCAGTTTTAAAATAGAATTAGAGTATCCATCTCACAGGATAATTATAAGACTTAAATAAGAGAATACATGTAAAATCTTTAACATAGGGCTTAGCATGTAGAAAAAAACCTCTTTGTTTTATTGCCAGTTTTATTTTTACTTATTACTAAGAAGTCATGACATCAGAATAATAGTCAGGACTGACAATTCTGCTTCAGACCAGGAAGGGAAAGAGCTGGTGAGATGGAGGCTCTTTCCATTTCTACCCCATTTTTTAAATGGAGCTGTTGAAATCTACCCATGAGCTTTGCCTGGCCACACTGACAGTGTCCTCGTCTCAGCAAAAACCGATTAGCAAGTCCTGATAACAGAAGTACAACCCACTCCCTTGTAATTCCTCCTGAGATCCTAACCAGGATTTGTAAAACACCCGGATACGGGTAAAGAACCATACCGGGTTTTGTAACAAACCAGGCCCCAGAGGAGAAGGACATTCCAGTAGTTTTGTTTCTGGAAAAGAGGGCACCCAGCCCTTCCCCCTCCCTTATCCTCCCATCCCAGTAACCCCTGCCAAATTGGAATCCTGGACTTAATTTATGAGAAAAGCCCTGTAACCAAGATACTGACTGAACAGGGCTGGCGGGCTCAGGCTGAGGTCTGCGGTGCAGCATTAATGGGCCGCTGACATGAATATGGAGTAGTTTTCTCTATCAAAGGTAAGCTTTTTTTCCCTCTTTTCAAACTCTACCTCACCTGCCTTCATGTGCAAAAATCTTTATTTAACTGGGTTAAGGGGAATCTTGGCCACTGGAAAAAAGTCAGTGGCCAGAAAGTTGGAGGATGTTTGACTGGTGTGCAGGAAAGTTAAAGGAGACAATAGGCTCCTTTTGTTCCTCTCGCCAAAATAGCCAGGTCCACACTGACTTGACTGTTTCAGGGCCAATCCCAGAGCCATAGAGAATAGTTCATTTTCCTGTCGAAACAGCTTGCTCATCTTCCGTCTCACAGGTTGAGGAATTTATTGAGGTGATGGATCTGAGGATTATATAAGTGGTAAGTCAAATACTTAAAAACAACCATGTTTGGATTCATATTTCAAGACCAGATTGGCACAGAATAAGCCAATAAATGATACCTGAACTAAGCTGACCATCTGAATTTGAGTAGTCTTAGTGTCTAAATAGCAGAAATCTTTTAGAAATCATGTGTTCAAATTCTGGCTTTTTTAACAACCGGCTGCCTGACTTTGACCAAATCCCTGGACCTCTCTGGTCTCAGTTTTTTATATATCACATGAGGGTGGTTGAAAAAGATGGTTTCTAAAGGTTTCATGAATGTGTGAATCTACAACACATTCAATTTTTCATTACTCAGCATCTATTATATGACAAGCAATCCTTTTGCCGGAGACTCAAATATCCATGGTTTGTTTTTTTTTTTTTTTTTTTTTTTTTTGCCTCAAGACAATCCTGTGAAATAACATCCCATTTTTTGGATGAGATAACTAAGGCTTAGGTAAAAAAATAATTTATTTAAAGGTCACGTAGTTATCACAGACAAGAGATGGGATTTGAATCAAGGTCTTAAGCTTCAAATTGGTATATTTTCTATCATAGAGTTAAGAAAGCGGAGGACCGAAAGGTCAATTTTGATGGAGGGTTTATTAGGAAGGCTGCTGAGAGATTGGAGACAGGGCCCCAAAGATAGCTTGGCATTCCTTTATTTAGGTTGAGCCTGCCTAGCCCAAAGTAGTATAACTGAGAAAGGGAGATGGAGAAAGAGAAAAGAACACTGTCACATTAAAAGAGCTGTTTGCAAATTCTAGGGAACACAGCAATGCAAATTGTTATGGATGATAGGGATCAGACCCAGGTGACACTGGGGTGACAGGAAGGTAAGGTAAAGATAAGGGAGGCTTGACTTTATATTGGCCCATCTTCTTTCCAGGTTGGCACAAAGTTTCGGTATATCTTAACTAAGCTGTCCAAATACCCTAGACATTTTCTCCTCTTTTCCTTCTTTTGAGTGCCTCTTCCTTCTGCCTTCCTTTTTAATTTTTTTTTTACTTTTTCCCAGGATTCTTTCTCAACTTACTTATTTGATTTCTCCTTTTATTCCTTCCTATTCTTTTTCTTCATCAGTCTGATTCTTCTCTGTGGGCTTAGCTGAGAAAAAAATAGCCTTGCTCAAGTGAAAAGCTTACATATCTTCCATCTTATTTGATCTTTTTTTTTTTTTTTTTTTTTTTTTTTTTTTTTTGAGACGGAGTTTCGCTCTTGATACCCAGGCTGGAGCGCAATGGCGCGATCTCGGCTCACCGCAATCTCCGCCTCCTGGGTTCAGGCAATTCTCCTGCCTCAGCCTCCTGAGTAGCTGGGATTACAGGCACGCGCCACCGTGCCCAGCTAATTTTTTGTATTAGTAGAGACGGGGTTTCACCATGTTGACCAGGATGGTCTCGATCTCTTGACCTCGTGATCCACCCGCCTCGGCCTCCCAAAGTGCTGGGATTACAGGCTTGAGCCACCGCGCCCGGCCCTTATTTGATCTTTATAACAAACTAATGAGTGGCCCAAAGTAGAGACAATTCCCATTTAAGACATGAGGAAACTGAGGCTCAGGAAGTTAGGGACTTGTTCAAGGTCATATAACCAATAAATGATGAATCCAGAGCTAGCACTTCCTTTTTTTCTGGTGCCTGAACTCTTTTCACTTTATCATGAAATACTTAAGTGGTTATAAAGAGATTTCATGGGTTTTTCATTTTTTTTCATTTTTTAATTTTTTTATTTTTATTGCATTTTAGGTTTTGGGGTACATGTGAAGGACATGCAAGATTGTTGCATAGGTGCATACGTGGCAGTGTGATTTGCTGCCTTGCTCCCCTTCACCTATATGTGCTATCTCTCCCCAACTCCTCACCCCCCACTATCCCTCCCCTATTTCCCCCCAACAGACCCCAGTGTATAGTGCTCCCCTCCCTGTGTCCATGTGTTCTCATTGTTCAACACCTGCCTATGAGTGAGAACATGTGGGTTTTTCATTTTTTCTGCTCTTATAGTATATGATAAAACCAAGTTAAACAGCAGAAACAACAATGAAAAATTAAGATTTGAGGAGGAAAGAAAGGATATCAGTAATTAAAAGGAAGAGAAATACTCATCAGGTGCCTACTAAATCCCAGACGCTGTAAAATGTTATCTTATTTAAATACAGAGTAAAACAGTACTTAAACCTAAGTTAATCTGACTCAAAAGTTCTAGTTCTTTACGTTATACCATCTTGTTTCCAAGAAGAGAGTTCAGCCTGGGTTGTGTGCATTTTCATACCCATGTACATATTCCTTTGTGTTTATTATGTGTTACTGTACATGGGAATTTATGAGTGTGCACTATTTGTTGCTATTCATAAAATGGAAAATCTGTATGACCCTGACAAGTTTCATTTCCAAACTATTTCCTTCCTTGTGATAGTAATAGCCACTAACAACTTTGGATCACTTATGTGTGCCCTTAAAGTACTTCAGTATATATTAATTAATTTAATCACCACAAAACTCTATGAAGTAGTTAATAGTATTAATACCACTTTAAAAATAAAGACACTGTGGCTAGATAAATGAAGAAGTTTCCTAAGTCATACAGCTAGGAAAAGTGGAGCCAAGATTCACTTAGGTAACGTGGTTCCAAAGCCTTTACCCTGGATGCAAAATTGAATAAGTATTCCTTCTCTCTCAAGATCTTTTTTTTTTAAAGTCTGTCAGACCTGGTTTTTCTTTCTTTTTTTTTTTTTTTAATTGCGTTTTAGATTTTGAGGTACATGTGAAAAACATGCAAGATTGTTGCATAGGTGCATACGTGGCAGTGTGATTTGCTGCCTTCCTCCCCTTCACCTATATGTGGCATTTCTCCCCATGCTCTCTCCCCAACTCCCCACCCCCCACTGTCTCCCCCACTCCCCCGCAACAGACCCCAGTGTATAGTGCTCCCCTCCCTGTGCCCATGTGTTCCCATTGTTCAACACCCGTCTATGAGTGAGAACATGCGATGTTTGATTTTGTGTTCTTATGTCAGTTTGCTGAGAATGATGGCAGATATGAAAAACACATTGTAAAATGGAAACGGCTAGGGATATGTTAGGTAGCATTTCCCCCTACTCACCAAATTCTATTGTCTAAGCCTTTTGGATCATAAGTCACTACTATTGAATGTTTGCTCACTGTATGCTGAAGGCCTGTACTTGTCTCTCCCAGGAATATTTTCAAGTTTATCATGTGTTTCATCAGTTGTGGAGTTCTTGCCTGGGACAGTTTTCTGTCTAGGTAAATGAGTTCAAAGCACAACTGCTTTGTTGACACATCTCTGAGAAAGAAGATTGGAAGGGGTCCATTGTTGCATTCAGACTTGGAACGAACCAAGGACACTCTCTCCCTGTTGAGAATTCCAAGGCATGACTATTTGCATAACCATATATAGAGCTATTTGTAGGCGTATGTGAGTATGCCTGTGTTTCATCAGTGAGTGTGAGTATTGGCAATATGTGAAAGCTGTAAGGACTCTTCAAGAGCTCATTATATACCACATTTTTATGGTTCTGCACTTGTCTATTTCATTCGATTATCAAACTTCTATGACTCTCTCAAAAGGTAAGAAGTATATAGTCTTTATATAGTAAATTATTTTATAGATGGGGAAATAGATGAAGAAACTTACCTAAATTCACCCTGAACAAGTTTTAGAACTTGAACTAGACCCAACAGATGGCAAAATGTATGCTTGTGTTTCTTTATGTCACTTTAACAAAGCTGTGATGACCCATCTACTTGGCCTCCATCACCATGTTTTGTAATAGATACACAGAGACCTCTAAGAAATTACATCCACTCTCAAGGAATCTGTAGTCCCATCGGGGAAATGAAGACAGTTCCTGAGGCAGGTCATGAGACGGAAAGGCAACAATAGTAGCGTCTGACTTAATCTAATTGGGTGCTATAGAGAGTAAGTAGCCCTTCAGAGGACAGTGATATGAAGAGGCTAGAGGTGGCCTTCTGGAGTAGTTAGTATTCAAATTAACCCTTGGAGTAGAAATATAGAAAGTATGATGCATGAGAGACTGTAGAGATGAATTAACAAACTGTAGCCAGGCGGGAGGAGGAAGAGGAAGGAAACCAGTAGTTACTGCTGCCTAGTGTATTCCAAACATTGATCATTCCTGGGCTCTTTCATGTAAGTGTTCTGATTTATTTCTCCAGGGCTGATATTATTATAACCTTTTTACAGATGAGCAAACAGATTCTGAATGGTTAAGTAATCCCCAAGTCTACACAGCTGGTCAGTGGGAGAGTTAGATTTTAGAAAAGAGGACCCCAAAACAGATACTCTCTTACATCAAGGGCTTTCTGCCAAATATGATGTAAAAATGATGGATTAACACTTGGGTCACTGCTGCATATGGAGAGGACTGAGAGTTTGTGAGGAAATCTATAAGTTTGTTTCTTAAATAGGGTAAAAATCTGGGGATTTTCTATCCATATGTGAGTCTGTGCATATTTTTGATTCTCTATTTTTTATTAACGATGCCTATTTCATATGCTTGGGTTGAAGATTTAGTGAAATAATTTATATAAGGCATTGGACATGGTGCTACTACGTAGTAATCTCTCAGTGAATAGTAGCCATTATCATCATTATTATCATTATCATTAATGCAATCTATTAGGTGTATCTCTGCCTACATGAGTATTTATGTCTGTTTGTAAAGTGATTATAACTGCATGTAATTACTTGTTTCAGGATGTATGTGTTTTTTCATAGATATTGTTGTTGCTATGGGTATATGTTCTCTGTGTATATACATGTGCGTGTGCAAGTATATTTTTGTGGAAAGTAGTATAGCATGGTGATTATGCTGGAACCTCACTTCCTGGGCTCAAATCCCAACTCTACCAATTTTTATCTAGATGGCCTTGGGCAAACTACTTTACACCTCTGTTCTGCAGTTTCTCCATTGTAATATGGGGATAATGCTGGTGTCTACTTCATAGGACAGTTGTGAGAATTAAATGATTTAATCTGTGTAAAACACTTGTTACAGGTGCAGCATGCGCATACAATGAATATAGCTTTATTACTATTATCATTGTTCTGAAGGTGACTAAGCTTTTATGTAACAGAGTGGTTTTACGTGTAAATGCAAGTGTGTGCATCTCTGCTTTTAGGTAAGACTACATGTACCTGTGTGTGTAAATTTGTGTATTTATATAATGTTATCTGTGTTTCTGTGTTTGACTGTAACTGTATGGTATCAATGAGTGCTTCATTCCAGTCCCAGGAAGTCTATCGTCCTGACTTATGTACTGAAATGAGAGGTTAGAATCTTGGGTCTGATTCTGACTCAGGATTAGACGTATGAAATGAGTTTATGAATAACCTTTGGAATCAGCAGACAGCATTTCTTCTGAGAAGTTCAAAATACTTCCTTCACATACTGTCATTTATTTTTGGTTCATTGTTAACTTTTGAAGTATAATACACATAAAGTGCACAAATTCTGTTTAGAGCTCAATGTATTTTCACAAACTGAACACACTCTTACAACCAACATATAAATCAAGAAACAGAGCATTACTTAGAACCCCTACTCTTCCCTTCCCAGTCACGTAATCCTACTTCAAAGCAAACATTATCCTTACTACTACCAGCATAGATTCCTTTAGCCTGATTTTTTACTTTATTTAAATGAACTCATACAATATGTACTATTTTGTGTCTATTTTTTCTGAAACATTACGTTTGTCATAGTTATTCATATTGTTATGTGTAGTTGTAGTTTGTTCATTATTATTGCTATAATGAATTTCATTTTATGAATAAAATGCAATGTATTTATTCATTCTAATGTTCACAAACATTTTGAGTGTTTCTATTTCGGGTTTATGAATATTCTAGTAAATATTTTTTGGTAAATTCTCACTTGTTGTTAAACACAATTTGTAGAGGACAGGAAGTAGTAACAATAATGAATGTTCCCTTTTGCCTATGGGAAAACAGAGGCAAAGGGAAAATTAGTGAGTCAGTGGCCCGATAGGGCTTCTGGTGCCTGTTTCCTGATTCTTGGGACAGAGCTCATTCTTCCTGCTACACCGTTGACAAAACGATCCAGATCTTTCTTCTGAAGGAAGTAGTGATACATGATTAGCAAGCAGCAAGGGTGACTTTTTAACTATGCCCTTCAAAATCCAATCGTTGAACACTTATTGTACTTAAAGGAATCAGGTAAGTTAAATAAACTGGGCTAATTGGGTTTTGCTTTCTCAGTCACTCAATCTGGCTCTTCTTCAGTTTTCTGGACATGTAGAAAGACCCTTTGTTCTCTTTCTTCTACACCAACAGTTTTCATTTGCCTGTTTCACAGAGTAATGTGGGCCATGGAGTCAGGCCACCTCCTCTGGGCACTGCTGTTCATGCAATCTTTGTGGCCTCAACTGACTGATGGAGCCACTCGAGTCTACTACCTGGGCATCCGGGATGTGCAGTGGAACTATGCTCCCAAGGGAAAAAATGTCATCACAAACCAACCTCTGGACAGTGACACGTAGGTTTAATCTCTTGTGGTATTTGATGGGAAGTTAGAGGAGTGCCCTTGAGGTCACGAGGTAGCTGCTTGAGGGCCCTTGTTCAGGGTGAGGTAGCAATCAGCTCCTGATCTCTCTGAGCTGTACATACTCAGTGGCAGATTTCCTGAGAAGAAGGCTAGTTGACTCAGAAGCCAGCATTTCATCTGGAGTTTGCCGTAACATTTTTAGAGTCCTAAAGAGAATTCCGCATTTGCTGTATTCTAATTTTGATACTCACATTGCTTAATTAATAACAGCTGTTAGACTTTATAAAAGAATAATGAAATATATACCGTGTTTATAAGATGTATATGTGGGAACTATGCTTCCATAGTTTGGTGAAACTACTGTATATTTATTTCAGATATGTGAAAATATGAAAAAAGAAAGTAAGCCTTAGAACCAAGGAAGTAATGGTAATAGCTCTCACTTACGTAATACTCTATGACACACACCACACTAGCAATTTGCATACTTTGTCTCAACTCTCACAGAAACTCTAGAAGGTAAGTATGTGTGTAGTCATTTTATAGATGAGAAAACTGAGGCTCAGGGAGATCTTGGATAAGTGACTTATCCAAGTACTATAGCTAGTAAATGAAAAAGGTAGGATTTGAACCTGGATAATGTGAATGTAAACTAACACTCTTCTCACCATTCTGTCTCTCATAGATCCCACAGGATTAACCTTTCCTGATCTTAGAAACTTGCAAGTGCTCCACAAATATCTGTTAAAAATAAATGAATGTATGAAAAAATCTTTTGTGACCACAACTCATTTTTTCTCTCTTAAGCTTTGGAGTTTTCCAAAGTTGGCTGTAACATCTCTGAGCTCTCTGAGAAGAATTATAGCATATTAGGAATAACAACTCTATCTTTTTTGACACAAAGTATTCATCCAGTTTCAGAGTCACGGAGCCCTTGTATTATTTTTCTGAGGGAATAAATTCATTATCTTCCATCTCTAATAGTTTGAAATGATAGTCCACATTTATTGAATTTTTACTATTTGCCAGGCACTGTCCTAAGCTCTTTGTGTATTTGAATTTTGTTTAGTCACCAGTGAAAACTGTCTGAGTTAGGAACTATGATTATTTTCATTTTACTGATGGGCAAATTGTGTACAGAGAAGTTAAGTAACTTGTTCAACATCCCACTAATTTGGAAGTGGCAGAGTAAGCAATCAGTCTAAGTGGCTTGGCTCCAAAGCTTGTGGTTATAACCACTATGCCCTAAGAACTCCCATATACATCAGAATGATGTGAAGTCAGGCTACATGGATGAGGAGTCGATCACTTAAAGAGGTAGTCCACAGTTGATTGTCTGTTACTATGTATTGTGTCAAACTATGTGAAATTGCCTTTTATGTGAGTTTAAAGTTGTCAAATATCAGCAATTTCATATGCTGATATTTGAAATTTTTGACAGTTAAATCTAAAACTTTTGTGTTTTGATCCGTACAATTCCATTTCCTCTTGTTTTGTCCTAAACAAAGATAGGCACTTTTTGGTCAGTCTCCTCTGGAAAAGGAACCTCCCAAGGCTTGAAGATTGTGGCAAAATTATGACTCTCTTTCTTCTTTCCCAGAGTGGCTTCCAGCTTCTTAAAGTCTGACAAGAACCGGATAGGGGGAAACTACAAAAAGACCATTTATAAAGAATACAAGGACAACTCATACACAGATGAAGTGGCCCAGCCTGCCTGGTTGGGCTTCCTGGGGCCAGTATTGAAGGCTGAAGTAGGGGATGTCATTCTTATCCACCTGAAGAATTTTGCCACTCGTCCCTATACCATCCACCCCCATGGCGTTTTCTATGAGAAGGACTCTGAAGGTAAACCATTCCACCGTTTCTTTCTCTTATGCCCAACAAATATTCAAATATTACTTTTCCTTTACTGTCAGTTGAAGGAGAAGAGTTGGGAGTGAAGGTTGTCTTTTCTTCCTTATTTACCGGAGGTGGCAAAGACTCTCCTTAGAGTAATCAAGTCTGGGCACTGGTATCAGTTCTGCCATTCATATACTGTGTGACTTAGACAAGTCATTGTCTCTCTCTGGGTCTCAGTTTCCTTCTCAGAAATTTGAAGACGGTCTACCACTTAACACAAGGAACTATTTGAATGGCATCTCCATAGAATATTTGAATATTCTATGAAAAGAAAAGAGAATTCTATAAATGTGAAGGATGGTTATTCTAGTGTCGCAGTCTTCTGAAAGCTCCATTTTATATTTCCTTAAGGGGGAATTCAGCTTATTTATCTGTACCTCCCTTATTCCTGGCCCAGTGATTTATAATACTGATAACAGTGAGTGAGAGGAATAGAAAGGGAAGTCAGAAGACTGTCTAGATGGGCCACTAAATTCCTGTATGATTCTGGACAACTTACTTTAGCTCAATTTTCTCTTCCATACAATGGAGAAGTGAACCAACTAATCATTAAGTTGACTGTAGACTGAAATTCTGTGATTGCCTGCTTTTTTTTTAAGTGAGTGTCTGAAGGGAGGGAATTCTGTCTTCTTCCATGCTTCTATGCCACCAGCTTTATGCTAGGGCATTACCAGATCAGGCCAAGCTGTGCTTTTCCTAGCCACAGAACTTTTCCAGTGGCTACAACCTTTCCACCCATTGTTAATATGAGGACTAGATTTTTAGGTTAAACGTTACCTAAATCTGTGCTCTCCTTAGGTTGTGAGGAACACTGTGCAGGATATTAGAATGCTACATTTTACAATACTGAACCTAGGGTTCTACATGTTAGCTGTCTCTTAATTTGTATATTTGCCATGGTCCCTCACTTATTCTGGGCCTGGGCATGTGCAATTTCATTTCTAGGTTCCCTGTACCCAGATGGCTCCTCTGGGCCACTGAAAGCTGATGACTCTGTTCCTCCGGGTGGCAGCCATATCTACAACTGGACCATTCCAGAAGGCCATGCACCCACTGATGCTGACCCAGCGTGCCTCACCTGGATCTACCATTCTCATGTAGATGCTCCACGAGACATTGCAACTGGCCTGATTGGGCCTCTCATCACCTGTAAAAGAGGTACAGGTCCCAGAGATAAGTTATGAGGTGCAGTTTGGGACATGTAGGGGTAGCAGTGGTATGGTTGAACCACCTACATATTGGGCAGCAGCCTGCGGATTGTTAATTCAGCACTCTTGTTTATTAGTAAGAAAATTTTCTGTTAAACTCAATTTCCACTTTTTTTTTTCAATTTCATTACTCTTTCTTTTTCTCATGGGTTAGGAACAACTTTTTTTTCAGGGTTGTTGTGGTACAGGTGGTATTTGATTACATGAGTAAGTCCTTTAGTGGTGATTTGTAAGATTTTGGTGCACCCATCTCCTGAGCACTATACACTGCACCCCGTTTGTAGTCTTTTATCTCTCACCTCCCCCAACCCTTTCCCCCAAATCTCGGAAGTCCATTGTATCATTCTTATGCTTTTGCGTCCTCATAGCTTAGCTTCAATATATCAGTGAGAATATACAATGTTTAGTTTTCCATTCCTGAGTTACTTCACTTAGGATAGTAGTCTCCAATCTCATCCAGGTCGCTGCAAATGCTGTTAATTCATTCCTTTTTATGGCTTAGTTGTAGTCCCTTGTATATATGTACCACAGTTTCTTCATTTACTCCTTGATTGATGGGTATTTGAGTTGGTTCCATGATTTTGCAATTGTGAATTGTGCTGCCATAAACATGCATGTGCAGGTATCTTTTTTGTATAATGACTTATTTTCCTCTGGGTAGATGCCTAGTAATTGAATTGCTGGAACAAATGGTAGTTCTACTTTTAGTTCATTAAGGAAGCTCCACACTGTTTTCCATGTGGCTATACTAGTGTACATTCCAACCAGCAGTGTAGAAGTGTTCCCTGTTCACCACATCCAAGCCAACATCTACTGTTTTTTGATTTTTTGATTATGGTCATTCTTGCAGGAGTAAGGTGACAGCACATTGTGGTTTTGATTTGCATTTCCCAAATCATTAGTGATGTTGAGCATTTTTCCATATGTTTGTTGGGCATTTGTATATCTTCTTTTGAGAATTGTCTAGACATCTTCTCAGCCCACTTTTTGATGGGATTGTTTGTTTTCTTGTTGATTTGTTTAAGTTCATTGTAAATTTGGGACATTAGTCTTTTGGCAGACATATGGATTGTAAAGATTTTTTCCCACTCTGTGGCTTGTCTGTTTACTCTGCTGACTGTTCCTTTTGTTGTGAAAAAGCTTTTTAGTTTAATTAAGTTCCAGCAATTTATCTTTGTTTTTATTGCGTTTGCGTTTGGATTCTTGGTCATGAAATCCTTGAGTAAGCCAATGTCTAGAAGGGTTGATCCAATGTTATCTTCTAGAATTTTTATAGTTTCAGGTCTTAGATCTAAGTGTTTAATCTGTTTTGAGTTGATTTTTGTATAAAGTAAGAGATAAGAATCCAGTTTCATTCTCTTACATGTGGCTAGCCAATTATCTCAGCACCATTTGTTGAAAAGGGTATCCTTTCTCCACTTTGTGTTTTTGTTTGCTTTGCCAAAGATGAGTTGGCTGTAAGTATTTGGGTTTATTTCTGGGTTCTCTATTCTGTTCCATTGGTCCAAGTGCCTATTTTTATACCAGTATCATGCTGTTTTGGTGACTATGACCTTATAGTACAGTTTGAAATCAGGTAGTGTGATGTCTCCAGATTTGATTTTTTTGCTTATTCTTGCTTTGGCTACACAGGCTCTTTTTTGGTTCCATATGAATTTTAGAATTGTTTTTTCTAATTCTGTGAAGAATGAAGGTGGTATTTTGATGGGAATTGCATTGAATTTGTAGATTGCTTTTGGTAGTGTGGTTATTTTCACAATATTGATTCTACCCATCCATGAGAATGGGAGGTTTCCATTTGTTTGTGTCATCTATGAGTTTTTTTTTTTTGGTGGTGTTTTGTAGCTTTCCTTGTAGAGGTCTTTTGCCTCCTCAGTTAGGTATATTCCTAAGTATTTAATTTTTTTCTTTTTGCAGCTATTGTAAAAGGGATTGAGTTTTTGATTTGAATATCTGCTTGGTCACTGTTGGTGTATTGAAGAGCTACTGATTTGTGTACAGTAATCTTGTATCCAGAAACTTTGCTGAATTCTTTTATCAGTTTTAAAAGCTTTCTGGAGGAGTCTTTATGGTTTTCAAAGTAAATAATCTTATCATCAGCAGACAGCGACAGTTTGACTTCCTCTTTATAGATTTGGATGCCTTTTATTTCTCACTCTTGTCTGATTGCTCTGGCTAGGACTTCCAGTACTATGTTGAAGAGGAGTGGTGAGAATGGGCATCCTTGTCTTGTTTCAGTTCTCAGAGGGAATGCTTTCAGTTTTTCCACATTCAGTATTATGTTGGCTGTGGGTTTGTCGTATATGGCTTTTATTACATTGAAGTATGTCCCTTGTATACCAATTTGGCTGAGAATTTTAATCATAAACGATGTTGTATTCTGTTGAATGCATTTTCTGCATCTATTGAGATGATCATGTGATTTTTTAAAAATTCTGTTTATGAGGTGCATCACATTTATTGACTTGCATATGTTAAACCATCCTTGCATCCCTTTCATACCAATCAAGTACAGGTATGAAACCCACTTTATCACAGTGGATTATCTTTTTGATATGTTGCTGGATTCAATTAGCTAGTATTTTGTTAAAGATTTTAGGACTTCCGTTCATCCAGTGATATCAGTCTGTAGTTTTCTTTCTGGTTATGTCCTTTCCTGATTTTGGTATTAGGGCTATGAACTTTCCTCTTAGTGCCACCTTTGCTGTACCCCAGAATTTTTTTGTAGGTTGTGTTATTATTGTCAATCAATTTGAAGAATTTTTAAATTTCCCTCTTGATTTCGTTTTTCACCCAGTGCTCATTCAAGAGCAGATTATTTAATTTCCATGGTTTTGAAGGTTCCTTTGGAGTTGATTTCCAGTTTTATTCCACTGTGATCTGAGAAGGTACTTGGTATAATTTCAATTTTCTTAAATTTGTTGAGGCTTGTTTTATGAACTATTGTATCATCTATCTTAGAGAAAGTTTCATGCACTATTGAATAGAATGTGTAATCTGTGGTGGTTCGATGAAATATTCTGTATATATCTGTTAAGTCTATTTGTTCCAAGGTATAGTTTAAATCCATTTTTTTTTTTGTTAACTTTCTGTCTTAATGACCTGTCTAGTGCTGTCAGTGGAGTATTGAAGTCACCCACTATTATTGTGTTGCTGTCTGTCACATTTCTTATGTCTATTACTAATTGTTTTATAAATTTGGGAGCTCCAGTGTTAGATGCATATATGTTTAGGATTTTGTATAGTTTTATATAAACATAAGGAAAATTATAAAAATTTCTATATATAGAAAATTATAAATTATATAATTTTCCTGTTGGACAAGGCCTTTTTACTATTATATAATGTTCCTCTTTGTCTCTTTTAACTGTTGTTGCTTTTAAGTTTGTTTTGCCTGATATAAGAATAGCTTCTACTCACTTTTGGTTTCCATTTGCATGAAATGCCTTTTTCCACCCCTTGACTTTAAGTTTCTGTGAGTCCTTATGTGTCAGGTGATTCTCCTAAAGGCAGCAGATGGTTGGTGACTTCTTATCCATTCTGCATTTTTGTATTTTTTAAGTGAGGCATTTAGGCCATTTACATTGAATGTTAGTATTGAGATGTGAGGTACCATTTCATTCATAGTTCTATTTGTTGTCTGCGTGCCTTTTTTTGTTGTTGCTGTTGTTTTGTTTTGTTTTTGCTTTTTAAATTGTATTTTTGTTTCATAGGTCCTGTGTGATTGATTTATGCTTTAAAGAGTTTCTGTTTTTATGTGTTTCCTAAGTTTGTTTCAAGATTTAGAGCTCCTTTTAGCAGTTCTTGTTGTGGTGGCTTGGTAGTGGCACATTCTCTCATTTTTTTTTTCTTTTGTCTGAAAAAGACTGTATCTTTCCTTCATATATGATGCTTAGTTTTGCTGGATACAAAATTCTTGGCTGATAATTGATTTGTTTGAGGAACCTGAAGATAGGGCCCTAATTCCTTCTAGCCTGTAGGGTTTCTGCTGAGAAATATACTGTTTATCTGATAAGTTTTCCTTTATAGATGACCTGATGCTTTTGTCTCACAGCTCTTAAGATTCTTTTATTCTTTGTTTAACTTTAGATAACCTGATGACAATGTGCCTAGGTGGTAATCTTTTTGTTATGAATTTCCCAGGTGTTCTGTGTGCTTCTTGTATTTGGATGTCTAGGTCTCTAGCAAGGCCAGGGAAGTTTTTCCCTATTATTCCCCCAAATATGTTTTCCAAACTTTTACAATTTTCTTCTTCCTCGGGAACACTGATTATTCTCGGGTTTGGTTATTTAACATAATCCCAGACTTCTTGGAAGCTTTGTTCATATTTTCTTAATCTTTTTTCTTCATCTTTGTTGGATTGGATTAATTTGAAGACCTTGTCTGCAGGCTCCAAATTTTTTTCTTCCACTTGTTCAATTCTATTGCTGAGACTTTTCAGAGCATTTTGCATTTCTGTAGGTGTGTTCAATGTTTCCTGACGTTTTGATCATTTTTTTCTTTATGCTATCTATTTCCTTGAATATTTCTCCCTTCAATTCTTGTTGTATATATTTATATATTTATTATTTTCTTTCACTGGGCTTCACCTTTCTCTGGTGCCTCCCTGATTAGCTTAATAACTAACCTCCTGAATTCTTTTTCAGGTAAACCAGGGATTTTTTTTCTTAGTTTAGATCCATTACTGGTGAGCTAGTGTGATTTTTGGGGGGTGTTAAATAACCTTGTTTTGTCATGTTACCTGAGTTGAGTTTCTGGTTCCTTCTCATTTGAGTAGGCTCTGTCAGAGTGAAGGTCTAGGGCTGAAGGCTGTTCAGATTCTTTTGTATCATAGGTTGTTCCCTTGATGTAGTGCTCTCCCTCTTTTTTTTTTTTTTTCTTATGGATGTGGCTTCCTGTGAGTTGATCTGCAGCAATTGTTATCTCTCTTTTGGGTCTAGCCACCCAGCAAGTTACCTGGCTCCAGGCTGATACTGAAGGTTGTCTGCACTGAGTCCTGTGATATGAACTGTGTATGGATCTCTCAGCTGTGGATACCAGCACAGTATTTGAGGTGTCTCCAGAGTCCTGCAGGAGCAGTCCACTTCCTTCAGAGGGTCGGTGGGTCCTCTTGGGATTCCTGGTTTGTTCTTGCAGGATGCTGGAGCTAAAATTTGTGATGCCAGCCTCTGCATGCTGCTCCGTCCATCTGAATCTGAGCTGCAATCTCGTCCTGCCTCCTGTCTGTCATCATGATCCTAGGAATGTTTCTTTTTTTAAGTATTAAAAACAACAAAACACCCAACTTTTCTACTCTTTATATTTTTCTTCTTTTACTTTTAAAGCTCAAATTAGTCATTATAAAGTCAGGTCACATTGAAATCAGATGTGTGGTAAGAGTTTAGATATGGATAAGATTGAGAGTGTGGTCATCAGGGTTTGGGTAGGATTTTGCTGGTAGTAGGATATGCTCCAGGAATAGTCAGACTTGAAGATCAGAGGGTTACAGGAATGTGGTCAGATTCAGGCCCTGGGTTGAAGACATAGGTAGGGGTGGTGGGAGGGAATTATTGTAGATCCTATGTGTTCTAACGTCAAGTCCTAGCTTCACCTGAATTGGTGGTTTTATGGGGAGTTTGGAAGTGGAAATTCACATAAGAAGATTATATCTGCTCTTCTGTTGGTTACAGATTCTTAAGACCCCTATTCTTTTCTTATGAGTAACCTTTTCGGCTTACTATTGCTAAGGAAAGAATTTTCTCAAGGGAAACTTTATTACTTGTCCTAGGAGCCCTGGATGGGAACTCTCCTCCTCAACGGCAGGATGTGGACCATGAATTCTTCCTGCTCTTCAGTGTGATAGATGAGAATCTTAGCTGGCATCTTGATGAGAACATTGCCACTTACTGCTCAGATCCTGCATCAGTGAACAAGGAAGATGAGACTTTTCAGGAAAGCAATAGGATGCATGGTGAGTGGGGAATAGGTGGTCAGATTGTGACAGGGAACATTGTTGAAGGGTATCCACTGGGTCTAATGTTTGGTGGATACTTTCACATACATAGTCCTTTTTAATCATCACAAGGACCAGGAGTAGTAGATGGATCTTTCTTATTTTATGTGTGAGGACACAGAGGCACCTAAGATTATGCAGCAGATAAATGGCACAGCTAAAATTCCAACCCTCATCTCTCTGACTGCATAGATTGTGCTCTTTCCATTAGGCTACCCTGCCTCATAATGTAGAATAGCACATAGGCTGGTGACAGCCTGTGGAATAGCACACAGGCAAAAGTTATATACTATATGTTCAATTACTTTTCTGGGGGTTGCCCACTGATACAATTAATTAATATTGATTTGTTTTAAAAAGGAAGAACCTAGCAAAATTATCCATTTTGTGGAGAAAAATGGTTTCCTTCAAGCTACCTCGCTTATATCCCCTTTCCAACGCTGTGCTTATGTCTATAAGGGCATTGACCATATTAATTAAATTAAAAAGAAACTAAAGGCACAGAATCTCTGAGGCATGAATGGAGAACTGATTTTAGGAATATAAACAAGTCGATTTTGTTTTTGTTTCATTAAGGAAGTCATTTACTGGCCGTTAGTGACTGGGGTGGACTAAAAACCAGACAGTCACAAAAGGAAGTGAAAATTCAGAAAGAAGATGTAAAGGATGGCTTAGACAACTCAACTTTCTCTTGAGTTTTACACCAATTGATTATAATAGCCATGCTAATTAGTCAGCCAATTTGACAATTGTCCTGTGGAAATTTTTAGAATAAAACCACCCTGAAAGAATAGCCTGCAAAATAACTCAATTCCTTAGAGAGCTTCTTCACATTTCTGGTTTGGAATATTGGCTTTAAGCACTTAGTAGCTCTATGGCCTTAGGAAAGAAGTAAATTCACCTCTCTGAGCCTTGGTCTTCTCTCTTTTTTTTTTTTTTTAAATGAGACTAATAATATCTGCCTATTTCTCAGGGATGTTTTTGAGATTTAAAGAAGATAATACACATGGTTAACACAGTGTACTCTTTATAACCTCATTTAAATGTTACTTACTATTATTATTAAATGGTAAGGCTTCTTCCATTGGGCAATCCTTTCCTAATTCTGATATTTTCTTTGCGTTTTCTTTTGCAGCAATCAATGGCTTTGTTTACGGGAATTTACCAGAGCTGAACATGTGTGCACAGAAGCGTGTGGCCTGGCACTTGTTTGGCATGGGCAATGAAGTTGATGTCCATACAGCTTTTTTCCATGGACAGATGCTGACCACTCGTGGACACCGCACTGATGTGGCTCACATCTTTCCAGCTACCTTTGTGACTGCTGAGATGGTGCCCTGGGAACCTGGTACCTGGTTAGTTAGCTGTCAAGTGAACAGTCACTTTCGAGGTGAGATCCAACATTTCTAACCCTTGGGGTGTAAGAGGGAGGTATGATAATAGTCAAAGGAGGCTGGGCCTCTGGCCTGCAGCGATAAGTTAAGTCTTCCAGTTGAGGCATCTTGGGACAAAGGATAGCACACTAGATTAGAAGTCAGGGGACCCAAGTTTTTTCCTGAATCTGCTGGGAAACTTGTTCGGTAACCTTGGACACATCTCTCTGTGTTTAATCTTCCCTTCCCCCTCTTGAACATAAGATGCTTTGGGGATGAATAGGAATTCTTTTAATAAGCTTTTTATTGTTTGCTTAGAATTCTAAACAATTAAGACCTGGAGACATTTTCAACTTATTGAACAGGGAGTAAAGGAGAGATTAGTTAAAAGACAGTAACATTTCCATAGGAGATCATGGTGTATTGTGGGTACATAGTTGCACTCTGGTTGGAACGAAATAACGGTAAGAGTGGAAGGTTTTGTTTTCAAAGGGAGAAACATTAAAGTAATGGCATTGCAGAGCAATGTACTGAGAAAAATCAAAGGCATCAGAAGGGAGGAAGAGCATATGAGGTCATGGAAAGAGCAGTAGATAATTGATTAGGTTTGAATTGTAGTCTTAGGTTTGTGAAAAGTATTATAAGACTTGAGGGGAGAGATCCAAGATGGCCAATTACTAACAGCTCAGGATTGTAGGTCCCAGTGCAAGCATAGAGAACGAGAAGACACCACACGTTCAGACGAATTTTTGTTGCTAATGGACCAGGAGATTCCCAGTGGAGGAGCCCCACAGGTCGCCAGTGCGACTCTTGTGGCAGGCGTGGTGATTTTGCCAGCGCCCTGGTGTGGTGGTTCCTGGTGCAGAGTAAACAGGACTGAGTCCCCTTTTGGTCGACTTTTGGAGCTCCGGGAAGGCAGAGTCACCTATTTAGCTGATTGAAAAAGGGACTCAAGAAGGAAGCCAGACCGGAGATTCCCAGGCAGAAAAGCACCATGAAACTTAACACCGCTGTTTTAGCCAGCGCAGTGGGTTGCTCAGATTTTGGAGCTGGGAATCAACAAGTTGGATGTCCACTCAGAGACCTAATTTGAAAGTCGGTGATTACAAAGACGACAGGTGGATACATTTATAAAGACGGGAAGAAACCAGCGTAAAAAGACTGAGAATTACCCAAAATCAGAATGCCTCTCCCTCTACAGGGGATCACAGTTCCTCACCAACAAGGGAACAAGGCCTGATAGAGAACGAGTGCATTCCATTAATAGAATTAGCCTTCAGAATGTGGATAATAAGAAACTTCAGTGAATTAAAAGAACATGTTCTAGCCCAATGTAAAGAAACTAAGAACCTTGAAAAAAGGTTTGACAAAATCCTAACGAGAATAGACAATTTAGAGAGGAATATAAGTGAATTAATGGAACTGAAGAATATGATACGAGAACTCCGCGAAGTATGCACAGGTTTTAACAGTTGAATTGATCAAGCAGAAGAAAGGATATCAGAGGTCGAAGACCAACTTAATGAAATGAAATGAGAAGACAAGATTAGAGAAGAAAGAGTAAAAAGGAATGAGCAAAGTCTCCAAGAAATATGGGACTATGTGAAAAGACCTAATTTTCGTTTGATAGGTGTACCTGAATGTCATGAAGAGAATGAATCCAAGCTGGAAAATATTCTTCAGGATACTATTCAGGAAAACTTTCCTAACCTAGTAAGGCAGGACAATGCTCAACTCTAGGTAATACAGAGAACACCACAAAGATATACCTCAAGTAGAGCAATCCCAAGACACATAATGATTAGATTCACCAGGGTTGAAATAAAGGAGAAAATTCTAAGGGCAGCTAGAGAGAAAGGTCAGGTTACCCATAAAGGGAAGCCTATCAGACTCACAGCAGATCTCTCAGCAGAAACTTTACAAACTAAAAGAGAGTGGGGGTCAATATTCAATATCCTCAAAGAGAAGAATTTTCAACCCATAATCTCATATCCAGCTAAACTAAGCTTCATAAATGAAAGAAAAATAAAAATTGTTCACGAACAAGCAAGCACTCAGAGATTTCATCACCACCAGGCCTGCTTTACAAGAGCTTCTGAAAGAAGCACTATACACAGAAAGGAACAACCAGTATCAGTCATCCCAAAAACTTACCAAAAGGTAACGAGTATCTCCATAATGAAGAATTTATATCAACTAATGGGAAAAATAGCCAGCTAGCATTAAATGACAATATTAAACTCACAAATATCAATATTAATCCTAAATTTAAATGGACTAAATGCCCCAATCAAAGACACAGACAGGCAAATTGAATAAAAAGTCAAAACCCATTGGTACGCTGTATCCAGATCCATCTCATAAGCAGATAAGCAGGGACATACTAAGACTTAAAACAAAGGGTTGGTGGAGGACGTACCAATCAAATGGAGAGCCAAAAAAAAAAAAAAAAAAAAAAAACAAGAGTTGTAACTTTCATCTCTGACAAAATAGACTTTAATAGCAACAAAGACTAAAAGAAACAAAGAAGGACATTACATAATGGTAAAAGGATCAATGCAACAACAGGAGTCAATGATCATAAATATATATGCACCCAATATAGGAACACCCAGATACATAAGACAAGTTCTTAATGACTTATAAAGAGACTTGGACTCCCGCACAATAATAGCGGGAGACTTTGACACCACATTGTTAATATTCGATGGATCAATGAGATAGAAAATTAACAGGGACATCTATGATTTGAACTCAGACCTGGAACAAGTAAATTCAGTGAACATTTATAGAATTCTTCACCCCAGGTCCACAGAACATACATTTTTCTCAGTATCACATTACACCTATTTTGAAAGTGACCACATAATTGGAAGTAAATCACTCTTCAGCATCTGCATAGCATTTCACAGACTTAAATGAAATATTGGTTGGCTGTTTGTTTGTTATTTTCCTGCCTTATTCCTTCCTGTCTCTGCTGTTAAGCACAATTATCGGCATAAAAGAGGTTTTTAATACCTATTTTTAGATTGCATTCCAGCCTGGGCAATAGAGCAAGGCTCCTGTTCTCTCTCCCCCTTTCTCTTTCTCTTTCTTTCTTTCTTCTCTTTTTCTCTTCCTCCCTCACTCCCTTTTTCCCTCCCTCTCTCCCTCCTTCCTTCCTTGATTAAAAAAAAAATTATGTGTTGAAATAGATGATTTCTAATTGCTACTCATATCAAGGAATCAGCTAATTTTTTCTGAATGAGTGTTTATCTCCAGGGCACCATGGCAAATGTCCAATAAATATATAACAGAAATTTCATCCAGAAAAGAAATGAAAACTTTAAGAGAAGTTTAGGGTATATAATGAGCAATGTCAGAATTGATCATTCATTCTTTCGTATGTTCTTTATTCAGCAAATTTGTTATTGACCTCTTACTATTGACCATAGGACGAGTATGTGCTAATGCTTACAATATTCTAAATATTCTTTACATAGATCATATTATTGAAATGTTTTCAATTTCCCAATGCATTTTTATTGTTATATCCTTTGTTCTACAGATAAAGGAACTGAGATCCAGAGCTATTGAAAAATTTACTTAATAGCTCTGTATCTCAGTTCCCTTATCTGTAGCACAAAGGAACAGAAACACAGAACAGAGCTGTTATGATCTCATAGTAGGTAAATGAGAGATCTGAGAATAAAACTCATATCTTTCTCAGTTTGAGTCTCTTCACTAGGTTTGTTGAGAGGATAGCATTTTCTCTGACTAGAGAGATTGATGTGTACTTTAAAGTGAGAGAAGTGATGCTCCAAGCTCCAAGAAGGAAGCCCATGTTACATAATGATGAATTCCAAAGTGTAACGAGGTTCAAGGGCATCTAACTAACTCCAAGCCCTCAAAAGAAAAAAAGATGAAAAAAGAAAAAAAAGTATTATAAGACTTCAGGCAAGTGTCTTTCCATTTCTAGGCCACATTTGCCACATCAGTAAAATGGGAAAGTTGGTCTAAATAGTCTCCAAAATCCTCTTCAGCTTTCCATTTTAAGAATTATTTGACTTATGGTAAATTAGAAGGGTGTCAGAAAAATGATATGTGAGTACTTGAAGTGGATTAGATTAAGAGGAAAATAAATCTTGGGTGTCAGGTTTGACACAATAAGGGCCAGTTACATGTGCTCCTTTATCCTGGGTATGTCTTACCACCAAAGCTTTCTAGGTAATAGAATATAAATATGGATTGGGGTTAGAGATGCAGCATGATCATGGAATAAGTATGGACCTTAGAGACAGACATGCTTGGATTCAAATCCTGGTTCCATCACTTGTTTAGCCAGCTTTGATAAGTCATGTCACTTCTCTGAGCCTATTAATGGCAGTAGTGATGTATACCTCGTAAAACTGTAATGAGATTTTAGAGAGAAAATGTGATTTTTGAATCTTAGAGAATAGGGGGATCATGTGACCAAGAGAGTAGATTTAAGAGAAGAAAATGAGCACGTAAGATGGGAGCTTAAGTCTCAACTCCACCTCTGACTAGCTGTGCAACCTCAGGCAAGTTATTTAACCTCTCTGATCTTTAGTTTTCTTCATCTGCAAAAGGGGACATTAAAAGTCTATTTTGTATGATGGTTGTGAAGATTGATAGAAGTAACATATATACTCCCTGGGACTGAAACTTTAGAAAATATGTAAAGCACCTGACACAGAACCTAACATAAAACATATTGAAGAGAATGAATATTCTTTCGTCTACCTTCATCATATCTCAGATTTCTAATTTACAAATTTCCAATCTCGCTGGGAAGCTGTGGGACTCTAATAAAATAATGTAGCTGAGTGAGTTCTATAAGTTGCTAAGCCAATATAAGACAATACTATCCATTGCCACGCTGACTTAATATAGTATATTCCACATTTGAAAGCACTACTTAGAATCTACATTTTCCTGACAGTCCCAAGTCTGAAGCTTCAACTCCATGAAGAGAAGATGTTCTTTTATTTTGAGAGCTTCCCAGTTTATAAATAATTAACCCTATTTTAAATATGATGCTCTTACCAGTCCTGTGAGGTGGATTTTCCTATTCTCTCCTTTGGCAAAAGAGGGAAACTCGGACTGAGGAAGTGACTTGCCTAAGGTCCTGCAGATAGTGGTTAAAGGTCCAGCTTGAACTCAGGTTTCCTTACTTCTGTCTCTGTGATGTTGCTACAATGTGAGCCTTTATGCAGAGGCAGGAATGAGGATCTAGTAAATGCCTCAGTGGTGGCATAAGCAAGTGGAGGTACTTGAATTTTACCTGGGCTCTCTCTCTCAGCCAGGTGCTTTAAAAATGAGAGAAAGTGGCCCATTTTGGAGCAGGAGTAAAGAGAGTAGTGGAGAGTTGGAGGAGGAAACACTAGCAGAAGGAGGAAAGTGAGTCTTCTGGGTAAAAATCCTGTTGGATAGAATGGGGCCAGTTATAATGTTCTTCCTTCAGATGGCATGCAGGCACTCTACAACATCAAGTCTTGCTCCACGACCCCTCCTGTGGACCTGCTCACAGGCAAAGTTCGACAGTACTTCATTGAGGCCCATGAGATTCAGTGGGACTATGGCCCGATGGGACATGATGGGAGTACTGGGAAGAGTTTGAGAGAGCCAGGCAGGTAAGAGGCAGTAGGCTCCCTCTCCTTACTTCTGTGTCCAGCTCCAAACACCTATTATCTTTTTCCTAGAAACCTCTCACTTTACTTGGGGATGCACATAATTGTCTGGCTGGGGTTACATGACACAACTGTTAGCCAAGTTCTTGTGGCCCTCTAGAGAGCTTGCTCTTGGGGTGATACAGGTAGCAAAGCTTTTTGTGAGGTTATTCCATATCCCCAGCAAAGGGTCAAAGCAGAGTTTCAAGTTGGTTCTACTATAATTCCTGGCCATTATCATAAAGGAAAGCCCAGTTGGGACCAGTTCCTGTATCAGTTGAAATAGCTATTTTTTCCAGTTTTTATTCACTTTACCCATTATTTACCTCCTTGCTTCTTCATTTCTTTTCTATAGTCCGAAAGAGGCATTTGAGTAGGCGTATAAAAAGCACTCTGAGAAATATAGGAAGGGAAGCAATCTGCCTTTTGGCTATTCCATGCTCATTCTTTTGAAGGAATTTCTCCAAGTTCTCCTGCCTCATGCATTACCCAGATGTGGGTGAGATAGAGTAGGAGGTTAGTGCCCTACTCAGTTGCTGGGTCTTATGTCACACCACTCACTGGGCAATCAATTGTGACAGGTCTTCCACAGAGGAGGCACTTGATAGATGACTAAGAGAGGGGTTGGGGGAAGATCCTTTATGGTTATACTTCTAGCAGAAAATAATAGTGTAAATCTGCAGCAAACAGGAAAGTTGGTGTTTGAGTCTCAGCATAGATTCCAGGATCTCCAATTGGGCTTATTAATTTAGTGGCCTTTCATTTTAGAGTGAGACAAAGGATTATTAATACCTAAGGATGATTAAGAACAGAGGTAAACTATGAGTCTCTGGAGGGCAGAACTGGTTCCAGAGCCTGGAACTTACAAGCAAGAATATTCCAACTTACCCTAAAAAAGAATTCTAATAATTTAAAATAAACAGTAAGGGAGATTGTCTCTTCTGGATATGAGTTTCCTGTCTTTGGAAAGGCTCAAGCAGAAGCTGTAAATAACTTAATAGTGGTGTCATCAAAGGAGATATCTTCACTGGTGGGAGTTAACGCAGATGAGCTCTGAGGTCCTTTCTAAACATAAACATTTGTAACTTGATGAGACAAAGGGTGAGATGGGAGTCTATTTTGAATACCTAATAAATCATATCATATTTTCCTTTTTATACATCAGTAACTCAGATAAGTTTTTCCAGAAGAGTTCCAGCCGAATTGGGGGCACTTACTGGAAAGTGAGATATGAAGCCTTTCAAGATGAAACATTCCAG
Source organism: Aotus nancymaae (assembly GCF_030222135.1). Classification (NCBI taxonomy): domain Eukaryota; kingdom Metazoa; phylum Chordata; class Mammalia; order Primates; family Aotidae; genus Aotus; species Aotus nancymaae. The sequence goes on from NW_026988488.1 coordinate 3,604,727, forward strand.
GAGAAGATGCAGTTGGAAGAAGATAGGCATCTTGGAATCCTGGGTGAGGAATTTTTAACTTATGAAATTCACTGACTAGAGCCAGAAAAGTGAGGAGGACTTTGAAACTTGGGCCTGGACATGACTTAGGAGCACATTATAGACCAGCGTCTTCTAAAGTGAGTCTTATGAGAAGATTGTTTTGTGAAAAAGGGTTACGAGTCTGAATGTGTTCGAAAAAACACTAAGTTAAGTAGTTAAATAGTGCTTTTTTGCTACAGGATTTCTAAGAGCCTTAGATTTATTTTTGTTTATCATGAATCTCCACTTTTTTTCAGTGAATGTCTTCCAATACCACTGATATACAGTACACACTTTTAGAATTCCTTCTCTAGAGGTATTCCTAAAGGGTTATACAAGGAAGTAAGACTATCTAGGTTCTCAGCAATCTGGGGCCAGTAGCGGATTGGCATGACATGCAGACATGCTTGAAACAGGAAGCATGCAGAATAGGCTTAGAGTCTGAACTTGAAGAAGGTCTCTAGAAAGGCTAAATCAAAGTTAGATGAGGTTTAGTAACACGATGGAACCAGAAAATAAAATAGGCAAGATGGAAAAAACTTTGGAAATTAATATAATAGACCATACTCGGGATAGGTGTGTGCCAGTTGATTCTAGCTCTAATAATGGACAATAAATCTTACATCAGCTGGATAGGGAGATATAATGATGAGAAATCCACCCTAGGAGTGGTGAGTGTGAAGGAGTTATTATTGACTGGATTTCAGTATGGGTGCCCAGTCTTTGAGAAGAGGTGTAATGTTAGATATGGAAATTGAGTAGGACACCAAGCTAGAAACGCTGACCAAGGGTTAGAGCCAGCATAAGTGCTCAGTTTTGGTACTTTTGGTCTGCCTCAAAGGTGGCCTAAGCTAGATTAGATGTGGTGGGTAGTGAAGTTCAGAAGAGTTTAGAAGTTGTGGCTCTATTTACCTACTCCAGTGCCTGGATAGAAGATATACTAATTCTCTTAGATAGTTCCACCAAGAGATGCAGCTATGGGATCTGGGACAATAAAGTAAGTGAAAATGAGATTGGGCCTGACAGTGGGATGAAAGAAAGTCCTGGCCTCTGGTCCTGGTTGAATGGCTAATCAACCATTTAAATTTCTCTCAGCTGAAATTTTCTCATCTGTAAATTGGAGTTAATTCCTGCCCTATATGCCATAAAATGATGTTTGACAATTGAATAATGTAATGAATTTTCCAGTGTCTTTTATAACTGTAAATTTCAATACACTTGAAAGGGATTGTTCTTATTATTACAAAGAAAAGAGTTCTTTATCTTCTTCACATTGACTTTCCTTTTCTCTCCCTCCTTCTTCTTCCATTTTCTTCCTCCCTGTTCATCCCTTTAGTCATTCTCATTGTCTCTCCTTCCCATTTTCCAGGGCCAGTTATCCGGGCTGAGGTTGGTGACATCATTCAGGTGGTCTTCTACAACCGTGCCTCCAAGCCATTCAGCATGCAGCCTCATGGAGTCTTTTATGAGAAAGACTATGAAGGCGCTGTATACAATGACGGTGAGCCAGCAGGGTTTCTAGCAAATGTGGGCTCCAGGAGGTATCAGGTGTCTCTAGAAAACAAATAAATGGTGGATGGGGAGGGAGAAGTAGGCAGAATTAGTTTCCATATGTGAATGTTGTTGAATGAATCAATAATATAATAGCAAAACAGAGCTAGGCTTCACTAATAAGAGAAAACTTTTAAAAATGTATTTAAATATAACCTAATTCTAAAAACAAGTGTATTATAGAACTTCAGAAAGCAGAAAATTGCAAAGTAAATAAACATCATTTATAGATAAATTGTCATATAACTTTTGATATAACTTTAAATATTTTTATGTGTTTATACAAGTTTGTATAGAGATATATGATCATATGGTTTGTACAGTTTTGCATCCTACTATTCTCACTTACCATTGTACTGTGTTCGTTTTCCCATGCCATTATAATGTTACATTTTAATGACTATATACTACTTTATCTCAAGGATTTGTCATAATTTACTTACTTTATCGTTTGTTGCTTAGATATGTAGGTTTTTTCAGTATTTTTGAATATTGTAAATCAGGCTGCAATGAATGAATGCATACATCCTAGCTTGCATTTTGGATTACTGTATCAGAAGAGAATCCTAGAAGTGACAGTATTGTGTAATTAATTTTTTACTTTCTCTAAGAATATTAATGCATGCTAATTCTAGCCAAAATATAAAAGAAAAATTGAAAGCATTAATGGAAAATTTGCAGAGAAATCTAGAATGAACATTCTATAAGGCAACTTGTCTAGTCTCTTGAAGAAGTCAATACTATCAATAGGAGGATTAGAGACATAATAATCAAATGCAGTGTGCAAACCTTGAGTGAATCTGCTTGTAAAAAACAGCTTTAGGAGGCATTTTGGAGATAATAGCAAAATTATTGATATAGACTGAATATTAGATGTTATTAGGGAGTTTTCTTAGGTGTAATAATGGCATTATAGTGAAATATGAGATGCTTGCTAATATTTTAGCTATAAAATGTCATGATGTTTACATTCTACTTCCAAATGATTCAACAAAAGCAAACAAACAAAAACTGTGTGTATGTGTGTGTATGTGTACATACACATAGATTAGACAAATTAAAGGTGGTGGAGTGTTAGCAATAGACTCTAAGTGACAGGGTGATCATTGCACTATTTTTTAAAAATTTTCTGTATATTTGAAAATTTGAAGAGTAAGAAATAATGAATGAATAAGAAAAGATAAAAGTAGACAAAAATGTAGACAAAGCTATTTATTTAAAAGGTTCATATCCACAAGTAGAATAATATATGCAATAAATTCTGAAAGGAATGTTCAACCTGGAATAATCACACAAGTGTAAATTAAAACAACAGTAAGTTTTGTTGATGTCATTGTTTGCCTACAAGACAGTTACTGTGACAAGATTAAAAAGATTTCCCCAGTGCTGATGAGGTTGTAAATTACAAACTAAATTATAACCCCTTGTTGTAAGCTATACTACAAATATTCTTCCATATGCTTCTTTGCACACTTTTATAAACATTTCTTCAGAATATATTTTTAAGATGAGGAATTGCTACATCAGAGGATACATACATTAAAATTTTTGGTACCTACACCCAAATTGCTCTCTTGAGAGATTTGCTGTATTATCAGTTTAGAGTTCTATTAGCAGTATCTGAAGAGGGCTCCTTTCCTTACAACCTCATCAGCACTGGGGAAATCTTTTTTAATCTTGTCAAAATGACTGTCTTGTAGGGAAACAACGACATCAACAAAACTCACTGTTGCTTTGATTTACATTTGTTTGATTATTTTAGATTGAACATTCTTTTCAGTATTTATTGCATGTATTATTCTACTTGTGGATATAAACCTTTTAAATAAATAGCTTTGTCTACATTTTTGTCTCTTTTTTTGTTTTTTTGTTATATATATATATATACATATATAATTGCATTTTAGGTTCTGGGATACATGTAAAGAACATGTAGGATTGTTGCATAGGTACACACATGGCAGTGTGATTTGCTGCCTCCATCCCCATCACCTATATCTGGCATTTCTCCCCATGTTACCCTTCCCCAACTCCCTACCCTCCACTGTCCCTCCCCTAGGCCCCCCTAACAGACCTCAGTGTGTGATGCTCCCCTCCCTGTGTCCATCTGTTCTCATTTTTCAACATCCACCTATGAGTCAGAACATGCAGTGTTTGATTTTCTGTTCTTGTGTCAGTTTGCTGAGAATGATGATTTCCAGGTTCATCCATGTCCCTGCAAAGGACATGAACTCATCATTTTTTATGGCTGCATATTATTCCATGGTGTATATGTGCCACATTTTCCCTGTCCAGTCTATCATTGATGGACATTTGTCTTGCTTCCAGGTCTTTGCTATTGTAAACAGTGGTGCAATGAACATTAGTGTGCATGTGTCCTTATAAATAGAATGATTTATAATCCTTTGGATATATGCCCAGTAATGGGATTGCTGGATCAAATGGAATTTCTATTTCTAGGTCCTTGAGGAATCGCCACACTGTCTTCCACAATGGTTGAACTAATTTACACTCCCACCAACAGTGTAAAAGCGTTCCTATTTCTCCACATCCTCTCCAGTATCTGTTGTCTCCAGATTTTTTAGTGATCGCCATTCTAACTGGCGTGAGATGGTATCTCAATGTGGTTTTGATTTGAATTTCTCTAATGACCAGTGATGATGAGCATTTTTTCATATGTTTGTTGGCCTCATATATGTCTTCTTTTGAAAAGTGTATGTTCATATCCTTTGCCCACTTTTGAATGGGTTTGTTTTTTTATTTCTTGTAAATCTGTTTTAGTTCTTTGTCGATTTTGGATATAAGTCCTTTGCTAGATGGGTAGATTGCAAACATTTTTTTTCAAATTCTGTCTACATTTTTTAAAAAAGTATTATTCCCTTTTACACTTACCCTCTTTATAGGTGAGTGAGTAGGGTAGGTGCCATTTAAACCATTTCTTACCATCATGCATTTTTATAATTTGCAAAATCTTTGCTAACTTAACTTGTAAAAAAAGTTATCTAGCTATTTTCAATTGTACTTGTTTGATTACTGATGGCATGAAAATTTGAAAAAAGTATGTGCATTGCTTGGCCATGTTTTGTTTCCATTTTAGAAATTGCAGCCTTAGTGTTATATGTATATACGTATATAAATGCACATATATACACATACATACATATATAACATATACACATCCACATATACATAGTACATATTGAAAGGAAAAAAAAATAATCACAGCTGTTTAAAAATGAAATGAGCTATAATGGCAGATAGTGAGTCTCACATCACTGCACAGTTTTAAGCAGAAGTAGTGATGTAAGAGCAGATTAACGTATGTTTTCAAGTGAGGGATGTTCCAAATTAAGTGCTAAAGTCCCTTTTAATCCCGAGGTCCTATGATTTTAGAAAACCGAAACATAGGGAAGATTAAATTGCTGCAGTTCATATAGCAAGTAATGGCAGAACGAGAAAACAAACTCATCTCTTGACTCCTAGACCAGAGTCCTTTCAATATTCAATATTCCATGTTGCTGCTACTGTTGCTCCAAAATGCCTTTGTAGTTTGTAATCTTTATTTCACCATTTTGAGCTGATGATTCTCATTCTAGTCAATGTAAGTAATGAGTACCATATTTTTCCCTACAGGTTCATCTCACCCTGGCTTGGTTGCTAAGCCCTTTGAGAAAGTAACATACCGCTGGACAGTCCCCCCTCATGCTGGTCCCACTGCTCAGGATCCTGCTTGTCTCACCTGGATGTACTTCTCTGCTGCGGATCCCATAAGAGACACAAATTCTGGCCTGGTGGGCCCCCTGCTGGTTTGCAGGGCTGGTGCCTTGGGTACAGATGGCAAGCAGGTATGTCAGGGTTATCTGGCTAGGAAGCCTGCTGGGATAAGGATGAAGCTGGCTTGCTGGATAGCAGTTAAGCATGGAACTGGGTTCTGAAGTTTAGGGAATAAAAGAAAAATAATCAAGCTGGCCCATCCGAAATTAATATTTGGTGACCTCATGCTATCTTGCATGTTATTTTTTGTACTGGCAAACATATCTTCCTTAGCCTCATAGATAATTCACGATATCCTTCCATCATCTCCTCCTTTTCTCCCTCCCTCTCTCCCTCCCTCCTTTCCTCCCTTCCTCCCTTCCTCCTTTCCCTCCTTCCCTCCTTCCTTCCTTCCTCCCGTCTCCTTCTCCCTCTCCCTTACGTCAGTGGCTCCTAAACCTTGCTCCTGATCCCTAAATCTGCTTTAATATTTGCCTGTCTTCTTTTGTATTCAGCCCACGATTTCTATTGTGTAACATTGGGTGAGCTACTGAACTTCTCTTTGACTCAGTTTTCTCATTTGTAAAAAAGGGATAACAATGGAAGAAGACACCTTGGGTTTCTGTGAGGATTAACTAAAATAATCCATATAGAGTGCTTAGTACAGTGTAAGCACTCGGTAAATGTTAGTGGTGACAATAATTACTATTCATATTACTTATCTTTTATTTTCTTGTTTCCCCCAAGACCCTACTCTGCTTTTCTAGCCACCTCCCCTCAGTCCTCTCCCCAGGTGATTCCAAGTTCTCTTTTTTCACAGTCTGTACCTCTTATTTCTTATCCTATGCTCCTTCCCTGACCCCTTTCATACACTTCTTCCCCGTCAGGCTTGTCCTTTTATTCTGATCCTCTTCTCTCATCTGCAATTTGAGGATAAGGAAAACTGCTTAGCAATAGCTGCATCTCTGGGTAGGAGATATGGGCTCAAAATGGGAAAAGAAAATGGGAAGGAGTCTGGAATCCCTGGATCTGTAGCAACACAGTCCACAACTGCTGAAACCATTGTCGTTTTTCCCTCTACTTTCTTCTATTGGGCCTGCAGAAAGGGGTGGATAAAGAATTCTTTCTTCTTTTCACTGTGTTGGATGAGAACAAGAGCTGGTACAGCAATGCCAATCAAGCAACTGCTATGTTGGATTTCCGACTGCTTTCAGAGGATATCGAGGGCTTCCAAGATTCCAATCGGATGCATGGTATGGGGAGTACTTTTGCCCTGGGCTAAATTGAGGGGTCCCAAGTCAAATCTAACTTTAACTGTAATCATGACCAATCCTGAAAATACTGATTTTATTGGTCATCTCTGTCCAAGAGACGAGCTAGATTGAGAGATTCAACCTAACACAACAGATCTGATACTTAGTACCTTTGGGTGCTGTGTCCTGTGTTACACAATATGGGGGACACTGGAAGAAAGTACTGTGAGATGAGGATTGTGCACCAGAAATCTACAAGGGATTGTGAAGAATAAGCCAAATGATACCTTTCCAATCTTATCTCCCCACTTCCTTATCTTTCACTACCTTTGCTTCCCCCACCCCATACTCCTGCCAGCTGGAACTATTTTTCTTTGTGAACATGCTGATTTCATTCTTTTGCAGTGTTGTTCCCTTCACTTGAAATGTCACTGCTTACATCTTTGTCCTCAGCCTGCGGGAATTCTATGCATTGTCTATGACACAACTCAAAAGCTACTTCCTCCATGTAACCATTTCTTATCAGCCAAGCTCAGGGTAATGGCAACCTTTCCTGAACTACCATTGCATTTCAATCAGACCATTTTAATAGCAAGTTCCATATACTCTTCAACATTGTATCCGTTTGTTAAATTGATTTTGATTTCTGCAAGAGTGTAGTCTCTTTAAACATGAGCATTAAATGTTGCTTATCTCTGTATCCTCTACACTGTCTAATACATAGTTTATTGAATTAGTAAACTACTAAATGAATGGGTGGATGGATGAGTAAATGAATGGGAAGACATGGTTCCAGTTTGCAAGGAGCTTCCGGCAATTTGCAGTGAGATGCGATTAATAAAATTTATGAAACATTTATAGAATAATCCAAGAAAGACTATTATTAAGTGCTTAATTAAAAACTAAGTGCTGAATTAAAAGCTGTGTAGAACAACTGTTTCATAAGAGAAGGAGATCATTAATGAGGAAGTATCACATTAAAATATTTCTGGAAGAAAGAAGTGCTTGAGCTTGGGCTTGAAGACTGAATAGATTTTCAACCAGGCAAGGGAAGCATAATCATGGAGTTAGTAGTGTTCCTATTAGCATTCTAGGGGATTATCACACAGTGTGACACATTAAAGTTAATTCCAGTAGATATGAAGGCATTGAAAAGGAGTAGGCTTCAAACAAGTCTCCCTCCTGTATTTTGCATTGGGAGGGTGGTATAGGAGGGAAAAAAGAATGAGTGAGTTGTTTTTGGTTCCATCTCTTGGTTTCCATTACTAGTTAGTTCCATCATTTGGAAAAAATAAAACAGTCTCATGAGCAAAGTTCATTCCAGTTAGAATTTACTGAGCACCTAATTAGTATGAGGTGCTCAGGCAGTCACATAGATATAGAAAAAAAAAATTGATATGCTTCCTGTTAGGTCAATCCATTGCAGCAAATAGATTTCTAAGTAAATCACCAGAAAGTATATCAGTTACATTCCATGGTAACTGATATTGCAGATAATCTTTTATAAAATTGTGTGGGATAAAAGTTTCATGGATCAAAGCGAGAGTAATAACTGCTTTACAGAGGATATTTGAATAAAGATATGACGAGTGAATGGTAGGATGCCATAGAAAGATACCGTAAGGGAAGTTCATTCCATCAAGAGGAAACAGTATGTGAAAAGTCAACAGGTATTATCAGGGCACCTACAATGTTTAAAGCGTTGGTAATGCAGAGAGAAATAGAGCTCAGAGGACAATGGTGTGTATGCGTGTGTGTGTGTGGAAGAGGATGGGAGGACAGACTTCAGGTAGGGGTCCCAGAGAGGTGGTTATTTTAGGAGTTCAGGCCATAGAGGATGAGGCCCAGAACCAGGGGAGTGGCAGTGAAGATGAAGAGGAGGAAACAGGTTTGAGAGCTGAAGATGGAATTTTCAGAACCCAAACACGTTATGGAGGGGTGGAAAATAAGATCAGTGTGGAGAAGGAACAAAGTGGTTGTAAAAGAACCAGAGAGTATGTTGCCACAGAAACCAAGGAAAAAGAGTTTCAAGAAATGGGGAATAGGAGAGATGTGTGTGTGTGTGTGTGTGTGTGTGTGTGTGTGTGTTTGTCTGTGTGTATGGTTGTGGTAGTGGAGAGTAGTTTAGTGTTGTCAGGATGTGGATCATGATGGACGTGAGGCCAGAAAGGACAGTTGAGTGCTCATCCCAAAGAAACAGATATTCACAACTAGAGTTAAAGTGACTTAGAGAAGAAGGCAGAGGAGTTGAGGATGACTCAGCAGTTTCAAGTTGTGTGAAACCATAATACATAGCTGATGCCATGCTGCTTGCCGGTGCTGGAGTAGTCTGGTCTCATCTCCTTATCTTGTCTTGTGTTTTTGTTTTCCAGCCATTAATGGGTTTCTGTTCTCTAACCTGCCCAGGCTGGACATGTGCAAGGGTGACACAGTGGCCTGGCACCTGCTCGGCCTGGGCACAGAGACTGATGTGCACGGGGTCATGTTCGAGGGCAACACTGTGCAGCTTCAGGGCATGAGGAAGGGTGCAGCCATGCTCTTTCCTCATACCTTTGTCATGGCCATCATGCAGCCTGACAACCTTGGTAAGTGCCTTAGCAGAGGCCCTAGAGGCTTTGTTGGGTATAGGGCCTGGGATGGGATCGGGAAGAGGGAGGATGGTGAAGAGAAAAGGAGAGGCATGTTGAGGGTTCTAAGAAGTTTGTAAAACACTTTTGTCTTTTTCTTCTTCAATGTGCTCTCCATGTTCTAGTTACTTGGATTCTCTACTCAGCTGCAAGCAGAATAGAGTTAGTAGAAGGTGGAGAAAATTCTTTTCTGGAACAACAGAAGAGAATTTGAGATGCTGTTTAGCTTTAGTGAAGTTCTTATATGGCAGGGAGTGGACTTGACCACATAGAGATTTTATAGATACAGTACTTTTATTGGGAGGAAGGTCAATGAGATTCACTTTTAAGTGCTATCAAATTTATATTCTGTGAGGATTTCTGCAGACTCTCACTTCTGGTCTCTCCCTTTCTCTTTCTCCCTGTGAAGCCCCCCCACCCCTGCCACCCCGTGTGTGTGTGTGGTGATGTAACTATTTCAGCCTGGAAATCAGAAAACAGGAGCCCTAGTTCAGCCTCGTCCATTAACTTGGTGTGTAAATTTGAAATTTGGTCTAATCACTTCCCTTCTCCCTAGCTAGATTTCTTCTTTCATTGATTCATTCCTTCCTGCCTTCCTTCCTTCAGTCCTTTTGTCCTTCCTCCATCTCTCCTTACCTCCCTATCCTTTTTCTTTCTTTTATGAAGATATTTGACTATAATATTTCTTCAGATTCTATGTATTTCTAGCATTTCATAATGCAGCAGTTATCTTTTCTTTAGTCCCTATGGTGTATTTTTTTCCCAACCATTAGATGTAAATAGTGTTTGTAAGAAAAACCTGTCAGTTCCACGCAGTTCGTATTAAACTTCTTTTTTACTTCTATAAATTCCATTCATATTTTGGGGAAAACATCATTGAACAAGTGTCTTCAACATTTTAATAATTTTAACCTAGTCCTGAGTTTGACAAACACTTGATATAAAGCTGGTCTCCTGAGAAATAGAACAGTGTGAAGGCTATTGCAATTTTCTCTGTGAGAGAAGTTTGGGGCTTGGACTAGGGAAGTGGCAGTGGAAAAGAAAAAATAATTTCGAAGGAATTTCTGATAGGATATATTGATGGAATAGATATGGGTGGTAAGAGAAATAGAAAAAGTAGATGTGGAAAGAAAAGAGTAGACCCTTTCTTTCAAGGTGTTTATAAACTAGTAGAAGGGATCATTTTAAAAGAGGGAGGCACTCAGCCCTTTAACATGTGGTTTAGATATAAAGTGCATTAGGAGTGGAGAGGCCAAGAATGTAGAACTCAATTTGTGCCAAAATAGTCGGGGAGGGCTTTCTGGAAAAGAAAAATGAATTGCGTCTTGGAAAATGAGTGAACTCTCATAGATACTTGGGGGTGGGGTTTGCAGGTATGTTCCAGAAATAGGGTAATAAAATGAAGATTCGGAGGTAGGAATGAATGGAAAATGTGAGACGCAATCAGGTTTTGGTGTAGTTGGAGAGCTAGTAGAGTTTAAGGCAATGTGTGGGAAGTAGAACTGGATTGATAGTTTGGGGCCAACTCATAGAAGGCTTTGAAAGTCAGGAAGAAGAATTTGTAGTGTTGGGATAAGCACTGAACAGCAAAGTAAGGAAACAATGAGAGTAATGTTCTAAGAAAGTTAGCTTCTCTTGATCAACAGTGAGTTTGAGTATCCTTGACGTAGAAATTTGGAGCTTAAGATCTTGTCCAGGCAACTCCACAAAACAGACAGACTGTTACCTGAGCCTTCCATTGTAAAAAACGAGTGAAGGGCCTTCTAAAGCTGTCTTAAGTAAGCATCCCTCTGCAATCAAGAAGTTCTCTTTCTTTTTAGCTAACTATTGAAGTCTATTTTATTTGTTTGGTACTTGGTAGGAGACAACTCATCAATGTTTTTCTTGAAATAATAATTATTACAGCTTTATTTACTTATTTATAGCTTCACTTAACTGAACATTGAATATGTTCTATACTAAACACTGTTCACATATTATTGTGTTTAATTGTAAAACATATAAAATAATCCTCATTTTTCTGATGAGGGAACTGAAAAACACACAGGTTTAGAAATTGCCACAAAGTTATATATAATAAATAACAGATAGGGTTAACAACCATGGCAGTTTGCCTAGTACTAAGGGGTTGCTAGGAATATGGGACTTACAGTGCTAAAACTAGAAACACCCTGATAGAGGGTGGTTATTCTAGTGGCAGATTTTAGTTTTAATAAACCCAGACAGTGTATGTAGCTTTGGAGCTGGAGCTCTTAACCTTTGAGCTCATTACTCTCAATAAACTTTTAATACTGTTTTATTTAATGTGTAGTTAAGACAAGAGCCTTATCTGAGACTATCTGAAACTACCTATTTTCTGCAGTCTGCCTAGGGAGAGGCAGGAAATTCCCCAGGCACCACCCAGGGGTGTTCTGAGTCAGATTTTTCTCTCTGATCCTCCCTCAGGGACATTTGAGATTTACTGCCAGGCAGGCAGCCATCGAGAAGCAGGGATGAAGGCAATCTATAATGTGTCCCAGTGTCCTGGCCGCCAAGCCACCCCTCGCCAACGCTACCAAGCTGCAAGGATCTACTATATCATGGCAGAAGAAGTAGAGTGGGACTATTGCCCTGACAGGAGCTGGGAACTGGAATGGCATAACCAGTCTGAGAAGGACAGGTAAGGCTTCAGAAATGGAGAGATTACACTTTCCGAAAATCACTTTGCAAATGAAAATACTGCAACTGTGAGATGAGGAGACTCTTATCTCAGGTCACCTAATATGATACCAACAGATTTGAGAGATGGGGCTGTAATGCAGCTCTGATGAATTCTAGCTCAGTGCCACTTCTATATTGATAAAGTGAGGGAATAAAGCTTGCTCGCACCTTCACCCTCAATCTTTGTCTCTCTTCTTTCGGTTAGCTGAAAGTATTTACCCTGGGACTTAAATTTCATAGAATTTACTCAAGAGACTGAATGTCTCAAGTTCAGCTGCCCCTTGACAAAATGGCATTGCATTTATTAAAGTACAGACTAAGCTATGTAGCAGAAAATGTTTAAAACAGAGTGATTGAAACTAGAATTTTATTTCTTATTCACATAATAGTACAAATATGAGCAATTCAGGGTGGGCAGGTGAACCCTGTCATCCTCAGCACTTCCTTTCATCTCTGGGGCCAAGATGCCTGTTCCAGTTGTAGCTATTCCTAGCCATCAAGAAGAAAGAAAGAAGTCAAAGGCACGCAGCATTGTCTATAAGGACACGGCGTGGAAGTTGTATATATCACTTTTTCTTATACTCTATTGTTCTGAACTAATTCTTATGGCCATCTTTGGCTGCAAAAAAATTCTGAAAACTGTAATCTCTGATTAGTCTGTCATGTGCTCAGCTAAAAGTTAGGTGATTCTATTACTGACAATGAAGGAGGAGAGAATGGAAACGTAGATACAAATTAGCAGTCTCCACTAGTTTGTTTTCAGTGCTCTCACTACACATTAGCAATTCTTACTCTTTATGTTGTTCGTTGAAAGTTGAAGTCTTCCTGCTAATGGTCTGAACATTTTTTATTTCCTTTTTAATTCTTTATTTTTGATGTTCAGATAGACATACAATTATCAAAACCAAACTCCATTGAACCTACAATAAGTTTTCTATGAACAGAAGCAGATAACTGGGCTGGACGTTTGTTTGAAGATTCCTTCTATTAGCTCTGTCTATGTACATGCTAAAAGGAAAATATATTACTAGTTGATATTTACTTTGGAAACACTAATTTAAGTCACAATTGACTACAACTACTGAGAATAAAATTTGACTTTATGTAGAAATATGTTATTTATTTAGTTCCTCTCATTTATTTCTAATCAGAACCCAGTGAGATATGCCTAACAAGATCTTATAATTAAAAAAAAAAAAAAAAACAAGAAAAAGAGATATTTACATCAGTTTGTTAAAAATATATTATTAGTTGCTAGCATTCAGGTAGGGCCCAAGTGAGAATTTTTTTAAATAATTTGAACTTTTATTTTAGATTTATGAAGTACATGTGCAGGTTTGTTACATGGGTATATTGTGTGATGCTTAGTTTTAGAGTATGAATGATCCTGTCATCCAGGTAGTGAGCATAGTATCCAGTAGTTAGTTTCTCAACCGTTTTCCCCATGTCCCTCCCCCTTTAGTAATCTCCAGTGTGTCTTGTTAAGTCTTTCTTCTAATTGATTTCAACTTTTATTTTAGTATGGGGGTACATGTGCAGGTTTGTTACATGAGTATATTGTGTGATGCTGAGGTTTGGGATACAGATCCCATCACACAGGTAGTAAGCATAGTACCCAGTGTTTCATTTTTCAACCCTTGCCCCCAACCCTAATTTCTATTGTTGCCATTTTTATGTATATAAGTACCCAATGTGTAGCTCCCACTTATAAGTGAGAACTTTTTGTTTTTCTGTTCCAGCATTAATTTACTTAGAAATTTGTGGCCTCCAGCTACATCTTTGTTGCTGAAAAGAACATAATTTCATTCTTTTTAAAGTCTGCATAGAATTCCATGGTTTATATGTACCACATTTCCTTTATCCAGTCCACCATTGATGGGCACCTAGGTTGATTCTATGTCTGTGCTATTGTGAACATGTACCTCTTTGGTAGAATGATTTATTTTATTTTTCTTGCCCATTTTATTTTTTTCTTTTTTCTTTTCTTTTTTATTTTTTTGAGACAGAGTCTCGCTCTGTCACCTAGGCTGGAGTGCAGTGGCGTGATCTTGGCTCACTGCAACCTCCACCTCCTGGGTTCAAGCAGTTCTCCTGCCTCAGCCTCCCTACTATAGGTGCATGGTGATTTGCTTTTTGCTTGTTGAATTAAGTTTTTGAAAATTTTAAAACATGACTTCCCCTCTCTGAGGCTGGGTATACTCATCTTGAAAATGATGCAGTATGGATGAAATAACAGGACTAGAAAAGAAGGGAGGGAAGGAGCAGCAGTCTTGAATCTAAATCCTGGCTCACTTTCTGGCTAACAGTGTCACCGCAGATAAGTCCTGTCATCTCTGAGCAATGGATTGCACCTCTGACACCTACCTATCCCATAGTCCTATTAGAAATATCAAATGATAAATCTGTTTGTAAACTAGAAAGAATCCTACAAGGAGAAAATCTGTAAGATTTCATTTCCTCCCTATGTCTCACCATCCTTTACCCTCTGGTTGCAGCAGCAGTTAATACTTTTTTGCCACCTTGTACCTTGCCCTTTTGTAAAACTAATTTCATTAAGACATCATGAAGATTAGAGCTAAAGCCTATGGCTTCTGATTCTTAACCCAGTGCTCTTGTGGTTTGAATTGTATGACAAATTTCTATCTGGATTATGGCAAACAAGGAACATAGATACTGAAACCTGCCATTTTTTTTTTTTTTTGACAAAGCCTCGCTCTGTTGCCCAAGTTGGAGTGCAGTGGCATGATCTTGGCTCACTGCAACCTCTGCCTCCCGGATTCAAGCGATTCTTGTGCCTCAGCCACCCAAGTAGCTGGGATTACAGGCACAAGCTATCATGCACAGCTGATTTTTTTTTTTAATTTTTAGTAGAGATGGGGTTTTGTCATGTTGCCCAGGCTGGTCTTGAACTCCTGCGCTTAAGTAAACTACCTGCCTTAGCCTCCCTAAGTGTTGGGATTACAGGCATGAGCCACTGTGCATGGCATACCTGCCATCTTTAATTGTGGTTATGCAACCAATGTGGTGAGAAGTCTGACAGAAGAAATAGGTCCCTGATGCAGGGAAAAAGCAAACTGCAACATGATATGCATAGTATTATCATAATTTATGTAAAGTGAAAGACAGTGATGCTGTAATATATAACATTAATGGAAATATACACATATATCAAAGTGTAGAAAAGTCAATTAGACCTTACAGCTGACTACTTAACAGAGTGAGTAACCAGTACTACATATCAACAGCTGCACCACTGGGGGGAGGAGAAGGGGTAGAAGGGATGAGCATCAGCTCTCTCTACAGTGATTTATTTCTAGTAGATAGAGAAAGAGCTCCAAAGCAGAGGGATTTCATGGGTTATTTCTTCATGGCCAGTAAGGGTGTCTGTTACATCATTATTTATCTGCGTGTTTAACAATTTTATAATTAAAATGTATTATCTCTGAAAAAAAAAAGAAATAGGTCCCCTTTTTTTCTATCTGTGATATGAAGGTGCTTCTGACTTAGCTTCCCCATAAATATTCAAATGAAAGTGAGGGGTCGATGGCCAGATGCTGATACTACTCTTTGGATTCCTCTAGTTATGGTCACATTTTCCTAAGTAACAAGGATGGGCTCCTGGGTTCCAGATACAAGAAAGCTGTATTCAGGGAATACACTGATGGTACATTCAGGATCCTCCGGCCAAGGACTGGACCAGAAGAACACTTGGGAATCTTGGGTAAGGAAATTCCACTTCTCTCATAGTGTTTAGCAGCCTGAACTGCACCTATGGCAGCTATGTTATACCAGAATGGCCTCACTATTCCCCATTCTCAGTCTTTTCATATGATATACTGTAATTATGGTCATATTTTATGAAACAACCATGAGAATAAACACAGAAGTGGGAGGGAAGAAATCGAATTCTGCTGCAACATGAACGAGGTTTTACTGGATTTTCTATATCCTCAAGTATGAGTCTCTGAGGATGGTAGGTTGTAATAAATGCTAGGGGCAGGAGAACTTAGGAATATCAAAAAATGAAAAATGTATATATACAGGGAATCCATTTTTACATTGTACCACTGTTTAATTAAATAATAATTATTGCTTTAGGTTTTCCCCCCTTATTCTAGTTATGGTACAAAAGGGACCCACCGACTCCTGAAGAGATCCTCTCAATTCTATATTCTTTGTCGAACTTACCACTCTTTATCATCAATGATTCCACAGCACCGTGATTCCCTAGACACTTGGACTGTTATAGACAGAGTGTAGGGGTGGGAAAAGTAGAGGTGATTGGATGTACAATCTTGTTGTTGAAGTACCTTCATCCTGTGGGTAGTAATATCACTTTAAGGTTTTCTGAATCTAAAAATTGTGCCACCCATGACTTCTAGGTCTTAGAAGGATCTTTTCTCAGGGTAAACCCCTAATTTTATGAAGTGCTCGTGTATGTCCTTTTCTTTAATGCCTACTGTTCTACTCCTTCACTAATAAAACTTTATTAATTAATTATTTTATTTTTTTATTACTTACATTAGGTCCACTTATCAAAGCAGAAGTTGGTGATATCCTGACTGTGGTATTCAAGAATAATGCCAGCCGCCCGTACTCTGTGCATGCCCATGGAGTGCTAGAATCTAGTACCGGTTGGCCACTGGCTGCTGAGCCTGGTGAGTGGGGACACTTAGTGAAAGAACAAAGGATATACATCACCTCTGCTTCAGGCTTCTGGATGGTTCTTTAAAAAATTATGTGCTTCAGTCTGGAGTGGTGGCTCATTTCTGTAATCTCAGCACTTTGAGAGGCCGAGGTGGGCAGATTACTTGAGGTCAGGAGTTCAAGACTAGCCTGACCAACATCGTGAAACCTCATCTCTACTAAAAGTACAAAGATTAGCTGGTTGCAGTGGCACGCACCTGCAGTCCCAGCTACTCAGGAGGTTTAGGCAGGAGAATCTCAAACCCAGGAGGTAGAAGCTGCAGTGAGCCAAGGTCATGTCACTGCACTCCAGCCTGGGGAACAAGCAAGACTCCATTTCAAAATAAAAATTATGAGCTTAGAGACCTGAAATAGGAATACGGGCAAAACTAAGCCACAGGCTGAGTTTTTCTCCATGAAATATTCATTCTCTCAATCCCAGAACAGGCTATGGCTTAGTCTTGGCTAATATTCCTGTTTCTCATCTCTAAGAAAATACCCTTGGATACAGGATAAGCACCTAATCTTGGCTAGAGAGTGACTTGGCCCAGACCACAGACTGATAATTCACCCCTTAGCCCAGTAGATAAAGGTCTTACACCCTTCTTGCAGACTAAATTATTAATTCCCCAGTCACATACTAAACTCCTGATACTAAATGTAGAATGAGCACAATCTTGGCCACATTCTCTTTTATTAATTCATTCATTGAATAAACACTTACTGGAGGCCTACTGGGTGACAGGGACAACTCTAAAATCTATGGATGCAGTGATAAACACTTGCTCCTGTCCTGAAGAAACTTGAGCTATTATGATGGAAACAGGTAAACTGGTAACTATAAACCACTGTGTTAAGTGTTAATAGGGGTTTTTACAGTGTGATAGGCATGTGAAGAAGATGGTATTTAATCTAATGTTTGGATAGTCAGGAATGGCTTTCTAAATTAGGTGATATCTCAGCTGAGACCTATATCAGTAATTGTCAAACCTTAGCATGCATCAGGATCACCTGGAGGCTTGTTAAAACACAGACAGCCGAAATTAACCCTGAAAGTCTTTGATTCAGTAGGTCTGTGATATAGCTCAGGAATTTGTTCGTTCAAACAAGTTCTCATGCTGCTAGCTCAGGAACTACACTTTGTAAACAGCTGACCTAAAGATGAAAAAAGTGACATATGGGTGGAGGTGAAGTGCAGTCTGTAAGACAAGCAGGAAAAAAGAAGTTCCAGATGTAAAGAATGCAGTGTGCAAAGGCCAAGAGATGAACATTGGTGTAGAGGTAAAAGAATAGATTATAAAAAAATTAATGAGGTAAAATAAGCAGGGTATGATGAGTAATTGGATTTCGAAGGTGGAAAAGATAAGTATTTTTTTTTTCTTTTATTGTATTTTAGGTTTTGGGTTACATGTGACAAACATGCAACATTGTTGCATAGGTGCATACGTGGCAGTGGGATTTACTGCCTTCCTTCCCTTCACCTATATGTGGCATTTCTCCCCATGCTATCTCTCCCCAATTCCCCACCCCCTGCCATCCCCCTACTCCCCCCCAACAGACCCCAGTGTATAGTGCTCCCCTCCCTGTGTCCATGTGTTCCCATTGTTCAACACCCGTCTATGAGTGAGAACATGGGGTGTTTGATTTTGTGTTCTTGTGTCAGTTTGCTGAGAATGATGGTTTCCAGGTTCATCCATGTCCCTACAAAGGATGTGAACTCATCGTTTTTGATGGCTGCATAATATTCCATGGAGTATATGTGCCACATTTTTCCTGTCCAGTCTATCATCGAAGGGCGTTTGGGTTGGTTCCAGGTCTTTGCTATTGTAAACTGTGCTGAAATGAACATTCGTGTGCATGTGTCTTTATAATAGAATGATTTACAATTCTTTGGATATATACCCAGTAATGGGATTGCTGGGTCAAATGGAATTTCTATTTCTAGGTCCTTGAGGAATCGGCACACTGTCTTCCACAAAGGTTGAACTAATTTACACTCCCACCAACAGTGTAAAAGTGTTCCTATTTCTCCACATCCTCTCCAGCATCTGTTTTCTCCAGATTTTTGAATGATCGCCGTTCTAACTGGCGTGAGATGGTATCTCAATGTGGTTTTGATTTGCATTTCTCTAATGACCAGTGATGATGAGCATTTTTTCATATGCTTGTTGGCCTCATGTATGTCTTCTTTTGTAAAGTATCTGTTCATATCCTTCGCCCACTTTTGAATGGGCTTGTTTGTTTTTTTCTTGTAAATCTGTTTTAGTTCGTTGTAAATTCTGGATATCAGCCTTTTTTCACATGGGTAGGCTGCCAAAATTTTTTCCCATTCTGTTGGTTGCCAATTCACTCTAATGACTGTTTCTTTTGCTGTGCAGAAGGTGTGGAGTTTGATTAGGTCCCATTTGTCTATTTTGGCTTTTGTTGCCAATGCTTTTGGTGTTTTGGTCATGAAGTCCTTGCGTACGCCTATGTCCTGAATGGTTTTGCCTAGGTTTTCTTCTAGGGTTTTTATGGTGTTAGGTCTTATGTTTAAGTCTTTAATCCATCTGGAGTTAATTTTAGTATAAGGTGTCAGGAAGAGGTCCAGTTTCTGCTTTCTGCATATGGCTAGCCAATTTTCCCAACACCACTTATTAAACAGGGAATCCTTTCCCCATTGCTTGTTTTTATTAGGTTTGTCAAAGATCGGATGGTTGTAGATATGTTGTGTTGCCTCCAAGGCCTCTGTTCTGTTCCATTGGTCTATTTCTCTGTTTTGGTACCAGTACCATGCCGTTTTGATTACTGTAGCCTTGCAGTATAGTTTGATTTCTGGTACTGTGATGCCTCCCGCTTTGTTCTTTTAGCTTAGAATTGACTTGGCTATGCGGGCTCTCTTTTGGTTCCATATGAAGTTTAAGGTGGTTTTTTCCAGTTCTGTGAAGAAGGTCATTGGTAGCTTGATGGGGATAGCGTTGAACCTGTAAATTACTTTGGGCAGTATGTCCATTTTCACAATCTTGATTCTTCCTAACCATGAGCATGGAATGTTTCTCCATCTGTTTGTGTCCTCTCTTATTTCGTTGAGCAGTGATTTGTAGTTCTCCTTGAAGAGGTCCTTTACGTTCCTTGTTAGTTGTATTCCTAGGTATTTTATTCTCTTTGTAGCAATTGTGAATGGCAGTTCGTTCTTGATTTGGTTCTCTTTAAGTCTGTTATTGGTGTATAGGAATGCTTGTGATTTCTGCACATTGATTTTGTATCCTGAGACTTTGCTGAATTTGCTTATAGGTTTAAGGAAATTCGGGGCTGAGAAGATGGGGTCTTCTAAATATACAATCACGTCATCTGCAAATAGAGACAATTTGACTTCCTCCTTTCCTAATTGAATACCCTTTATTTCTTTTTCTTGCCTGATTGCTCTGGCTAAAACTTCCAATACTATATTGAATAGGAGTGGTGAGAGAGGGAATCCTTGTCTAATGCCAGATTTCAAAGGGAATGCTTCCAGTTTTTGTCCATTCAGTATGATATTGGCTTTGGGTTTGTAATAAATAACTATTATTATTTTGAGATACTTTCCATCAATTCCTAGTGTATTGAGAGTTTTTAACATAAACGGCTGTTGAATTTCATCAAAGGCCTTCTCTGTATCTGTTGAGATAGTCATGTGATTTTTGTCTTTGGTTCTATTTATGTGGTGGATTACATTTATAGACTTACATATGTTGAACCAGCCTTGCATCCTTGAGATGAAGCCTACTTGATTGTGATGGACAAGCTTTTTGACGTGTTGTTGCAGTCGGTTTGCCAGTATTATATTGAAGAGTTTTGCATCTATGTTCATCATGGAGATTGGCCCGAAGTTTTCCTTTTTTATTGAGTCTCTGCCTTGTTTAGGTATCTGGATGATGTTGGTCTCATAAAATGATTTGGGAAGGATTCCCTCTTTTTGTATTGTTTAGAATAGTTTCAGAAGGAGTGGTACCATCTCCTTTTTCAATGTCTGGTAGAATTCGGCTGTGAACCCATCTGGACCTGGGCTTTTTTTTTTTGGTTTGTAGGCTATTAATTGCTGCCTCATCTTCAGCCCTTGTTATTGGTCAATTCAGGGTTTGAACTTCTTCCTGGGTTAGGCTTGGGAGGGTACAAGTGTCCAGAAATTTATCAGTTTCTTCTAGGTTTACTGGTTTATGTGCATAGAGTTGTTTGTAGTAACCCCTGATGATAGTTTGTATTTCTGTGGAATTGGTGGTGATATCCCCTTTGTCGTTTTTTATTGCATCTATTTGATTCTTCTCTCTTTTCTTTTTTATTAGTCTTCCTAGCAGTCTGTCTATTTTGTTGACCTTTTCAAAAACTGGCTCCTGGATTTATTGATTTTTTGAAGGATTTTTTGATCTCTATCTCCTTCAGTTCTGCTTTGATCTTAGTTATTTCTTGTCTTCTACTAGCTTTTGAGTTTTTTTGATCTTGTTCCTCTAGCTATTTCAATTTTGATAATAGAGTGTCGATTTTAGGTTTTTCCTTGCTGCTTATATAGGTGTTTATTGCTATAAATATCCCTCTAGACACTGCTTTAAATGTGTACCAGAGATTCTGTTATGTTGTGTATTCGTTCTCATTGGTTTCAAAGAACATCTTTATTTCTGCCTTCATTTCATTGTTTATCCAGTCAACGTTCAAGAGTCACTTGTTCAGTTTCCATGAAGTTGTGCAGTTCTGAGTTATGTTCTTAATCCTGAGTTCTAATTTGATTGCATTGTGGTCTGAGAGACTATTTTTTATTTGATTTATTTCCAGTTTTGTGGTCAATCTTAGAGTAGGTGAGATGTGTGCTGAGAAGAATGTATATTCTGTGGATTTGGGGTGGAGAGTTCTGTAGATGCCTATTAGGTTTGCTTGGCCCAGATCTGAATGCAAGTCCTGAATATTCTTGTTAATTTTCTGTCTCGTTGATCTGTCTAATATTGACAGTAGAGTGTTGAAGTCTCCCACTATTATTGTGTGGGAGTCTACGTCTCTTTGTAGGTCATTAAGAACTTGCTTTATGTATCTGGGTGCTCCTGTATGGGGTATGTATGTATTTAGGATAGTTAGCTCTTCTTGTTGCATTGATCCCTTTACCATTATGTAATGCCTTTCTTTGTTTCTTTTGATCTTTGTTTCTTTTGATCTTTGTTTAAAGTCTATTTTATCAGAGACTAGGATTAGAATTCCTGCTTTTTTTTTTGCTCTCCATTTGCTTGGTAAGTCTTCCTCCACCCCTTTATTTTGAGCCTATGTGTGTGTTCTTGCATGTGAGATGGGTTTCCTGAATACAGCATACCAATGGGTTTTGACTTTTTATCCAATTTGCCCTCTTTTGATTGGGGCATTTAGCCCATTTATATTTAAGGTTAATATTGTTATGTGTGAATTTGATCTTGCCATTTTGATGCTAACTTGTTGTTTTGACCATTAGTTGATGCATTTTCCTCATTGTGTTGATGGTCTTTACCATTTCATACATTTTTTTAGTGGCTGGTACTCATTGTTCCTTTCTATGTTTAGTGCTTCTTTCAGGAGCTCTTGTAAGGCAGGCCTGGTGGTGACAAAATCTCACAGAAATTGCTTGCTCGTAAAGGATTTTATTTCTCCTTCGCTTATGAAGCTTAGTTTGGCTGGATATGAAATTCTAGGTTGAAAGTTCTTTTCTTTAAGGATG
The DNA here is from genome assembly GCF_030222135.1 of Aotus nancymaae. Taxonomy (NCBI): domain Eukaryota; kingdom Metazoa; phylum Chordata; class Mammalia; order Primates; family Aotidae; genus Aotus; species Aotus nancymaae. The sequence goes on from NW_026988488.1 coordinate 3,627,046, forward strand.
TTGAATATTCGCCCCCCCACTCTCTTCTGACTTGTAGGGTTTCTGCAGAGAGATCTGCTGTGAGTCTGATGGGCTTCCCTTTGTGGGAAACCCCACCTTTCTCTCTGGCTACCCTTAGCATTTTTTTCTTCCTTTCACCCTGGCAAATCTGACGATTACGTCCCTTGGGGTTGCTCTTCTTGAGGAATATCTTTGTGATGTTCTCTGTATTTCCTGGACTTGAATTTTGGCCTGCCTTGCTAGGTTGGGGAAGTTCTGCTGGATAATATCCTGAAGAGTGTTTTCCAGCTTGGATTCATTCTCTCTGTCACATTCAGATACACCTATCAAATGTAGATTAGGTCTTTTCACATAATCCCATAGTTCTTGTAGGCTTTGTTCATTTCTTTTCACTCTTTTTTCTCTAATCTTGCCTTCTCATTTTATTTCATTGAGTTGCTCTTCAATCTCTGATATCCTTTCTTCTGCTTGGTCAATTTGGCTATTAAAATTTATGTATGCTTCGCGAAGTTCTCGTGTTGTGTTTTTCAGCTCTATCAAGTCATTTATATTCTTCTCTAAGCTGTTTATTCTAGTTAGTATTTCATCTAACCTTTATTCAAGGTTCTTATTCCTTTGCATTGGGTTAGCACATGTTCTTTTAGCTCAGATAAATTTGTTATTATTCACCTTCTGAATCTTGTTTCTGTCAATTCATCAGACTCATTCTCCATCCAGCTTTGTTCCCTTGCTGGTGAGGAGTTGTGATACTTCTTTGGAGGAGGAGAGCCGTTCTGGGTTTTGGTGTTTTCATCCTTTTTGTGCTGCTTTCTTCCCATCTTTGTGGCTATATCTACCTGTGGTCTTTGTAGCTGTTGACTTTCGGATGAGGTCTCTGTGTGGACATCCTTTTTGTTGATGTTGAGGCTGTTTCTTTCTGTTTTTTAGTTTTCCTTCTAACAGGCCCCTTTGCTGTAGCACTGCTGGAGGTCCACTCTAGACCCTGCTTGCCTGGGGATCACCTGCAGCAGCTGCAGAACAGAAAGAGTTGCTGCCAGTTTCTTCTTCTGTTATCTTCATCCCAGAAGGGTACCCGCCAGATGTCAACCTGAGCTTTCCTTTATGAGGTGTCTCTTTGGATATATGGGGGTCGGGGAGCTGTTTCAGGAGACAGTCTGTCCCTTATAGGAGCTCAAGTGCTGAGCTGTGAGCTCCGTTGTTCTTTTCACAGCAGCTGGGCAGGTACGTTTGAGTCTGCTGTAGCAGAACTCATAACTGCCTTTTTTCCCAGGTGCTCTGTCCTGAGAAGGTGGGGCTTTATTTATAAGTTCCTGATGTGCTGCTGCCTTTTTTCAGAGATACTCTGCCTAGCAAGTAGGTTGTCTATTCATAGTCTTCCAGCAGATGTGTTGCTGAGCTGCTGTGGGCTCTGCCCAGCTGCTGATTGAACTTCCTTGTGGTTTTGTTTACAGAGGTACAGTTAGAACTGCCCCAGTAATGGCGGTCTGCCTTACTAATGGTGGACTGCTTCAGTAATGGCTGCCTGCCTCAGTAAAGGTGGATTGCCTCAGTACTGGTGGATTGCCTTGGTAATGGTTGACGCCCTTCCCACCACTGAGCTGGACTGTCCTGGGTCCAGCTGTGCTTGCTGAAAAACTCTCAATTTCGAGCATTTGAGATTGCTGGTCTTTGTGGGGGTGGGACTCACTGAGCCAGATCACCTGGCTCCCTGTTTCACCCTCTTTTTTTCAGTTGAATGGATGGCTCTGTATCCCAGGCATTCAAGGTGGCAGTTGAAATGGCCACCCAGATTTGTGTGAGTTTTTGTGTGGAGAACCACAGTGCCGGCTGAAACACCCATGCTGGAAACTCATGGCAGTTTTCAGCCTGGGAATCTCCTGGTCTGTGGGCAGTGAAAATTCATTTGGAAATGCAGTGATTGTTCACCCTCTGCATTGTTCTTACTGGGAACTGCACTCCAGAGCTGTTCCTATTTGGCCATCTTGGATCCCCTAAGCTCCCTGCCATCTGGGTGCTTTCTAAGACAGCAGGTGGCTACAGCTGTTGGCTGAGTTTAGGTAGAAGTGAGACCACTGTGCCAGGCACTGGTGCTAATCCCTGTTTGATCAGGGGATAGAGCAATCTTTCTCCTTCTAGGCACCATCACCTTAGTCTCTACTGGGGCTGTGGTGTCAGTGCTCGTCTATTCTGTGGCCTAAGACTTGTAGAGCTCCCCTTGGAGTCAAAAGTTTCCCCTGTAAAACATCCAGGTTGCTCTCTGCCTCAGTCTAGATGCATGGTGGGGGTGGTGCATGGGGGCCAGTGTGATTTTCCTGTTCCTCATCTTGCATAGGTTTCTGTGGAGGAGGTGAATTTCCGAGAAGATTCTCGTTTACTTACCCTTTCCCCTGTTGGAGAAGTTCTGGCTCTTTGCTGTGCCCACACAGGCTGGTGCTCAGCTGCCCTCTTCTCTGATCTCTGTCGCCCTGCTGCATTGGCCAGCAAGGTCAGTGTTCACTAACCTTTTTGTTTCCTCTCTGTGAGAGTGGAGTATATGTGCTGTTTATATTCTACAATATTGGCCCCTCCTATCCTCTCATTTTTGAAGGACCATTTTGTCAAATATAGAATTCTTGGTTGACAGGTATTTTTTTCATTCAGCAATTTAAATATGTCAGTTGACTTATTTTTAACCTCCATGATCTCAGAGAAGAAATCAGCTTTAATCTTATTGAGAATTTTTTTCTGTGACAAATCTTATCTTACATCTTTCAAGATTCTCTTTGCCTTTTGTTTTTTTACAATTTAATTACAAGGTGCCTTGGTGTGGGTAGAGTTTTGCTAATCCTACTTTTAGTCAGTTGAGCTTCTTGGATGTGTAGAGTCATATGTTTTATCAAATGTGAGAAATGTTTAGACATTATTTTTAGCATACTTTTTCTCCTTCTTTCTCTCTCTTCCTTCTTTGACTTCCATAATGCATATATTAATCTTCTTGATGTTGTCCTACAGGTTCCTTATGCGCTGTTCACTTTTCTTCATTATTTTCTCTTTCTGCTCCTCATACTATATATTTTCAATTTTCCTATCATCATTATCTGATTCTGCCTTTTGCCTGCTCACATCTGCTGTTTAACACTTCTAGTGAATTTAAAATTTTAATTCTACTTTTCTATTGCAGAATTTGTTTGGTTCCTTTTTATTTCTATGTCTTTATTTATATTTGAATTTTGTTCAGACATAGTTTTAAGAGGTTGTCTTTAGTTTTTATTTATGTTTTATTTCAATTCTTTAAGCATATTTAAACAGCTGTTATAAATAATTATTTCAGTGGAATAGTGGGAACAAAAGTCAAGTTACATGAACCAAAGGGTAAAAAGGAGGTAGGGGAGTGAAAATAGGGAGTATCAGCAACTTTTCTCAAGGCTTGTCTTAAAGGGTATTAAAAAATGGGATATTGTAGCTCAATAGAAATGTGTGACCAAGGAAGCTTTTTTAAATGGTATCTTTTGGGCTGAACTGTCCAATACCTTAGCCACTAGTCACATATGGTTATATAAACTTAAATTTATTATAACTAAACTAAATTGTAAATTAAGTTCCTCAGTTATACTAGCTACATGTGACTATAGTATTGTACAGCACCAAAAACTCCTGTCATCTGCACCATCTTCCTTTTTTTCCTGTTACAAATAATAAGGCATCTTTCTTCTCATTAAATATTAATTCCTATAATTCATGCTCTGGATCTCATTCTCTTTTCATTTTCTTAGTTACCATAGTCCTATGGTTATTATCTCTCTCTCTCTCTCCCACCTAATCATGACTCTCTCCCTCTCTGCTAGATCAACATGCTCTAGTACAGTAACCCCTTATCCCTGGTTTCACTTTCTATGCTTTCAATTATTCATGGTCAGTTATAATCTGGTAACAGTAAATTTAAAAATCCAGAAATAAACTATTTATAAGTTTTAAATTGTGTATTTATCTCATGTGTGTACATGAGATACTCATACTCATATCTCATGTTGTCCCACCTGGGATATGACTCTTTTCTTTGTCCAGCATATCCACACTGGATATGCTACCTCTGCATTCGGCACTTAGCTGTCTCAGTTATCAGATCAACTGTCACAGTTTTGCAGTGCTTGTGTTCAAGTAACTTTTACTTTACTTAATAATGGCCTCAAAGTGCTAGAGTAGTGATGCTGGCAATTTGTATGTGCCAAAGAGAAGCCGTAAAGTGCTTCTTTTAGTGAAAAGGTGAAAGTTCTTGAATTAACAAGGAAAAGAAATGTGTGCTGAGGTTGCTAAGATTGATGGTAAGAATGAACATTCTATCTATGCAATTGTGAAGAAGGAAAAAGAAATTCATGCAAGTTTTTCTGTAGCACCTCAAACTACAAAAGTTATGTCCACAATGTATGATAAGTGCTTAGTTAAGATGAAAAAGGCATTACATTTGTGGGTGGAAGATACGAACAGAAATATGTTTCAATTGACAGTAATCGGCTTCAGTTCTATCTGTGCTTTCAGATATCCACTGGTTTCTTTAATTAACTTCTGATTCCTGAAAGAACGAATAAAAATTTTGTTGTTGTTTTGTTGTTGTTGTTGTTTTTGATCTGTAAGTAAAATGTAGCTGTAACATTTAATGCAGCCTGATGCACAGTATCTTATTGGCTCACAGGTTTTAGCTACTTTTCTTTAATGAGGAAATGGATGTTTGACATTACAGCAGATGACTCATAAACTTCATATGGCTAACTTCTTAGGTTGGAGCACATTAAATAAAGAAGTAGCCCAGAGAAAATGAAGGTAAGAGGTCAGGTTTGAGACCTTCAGTGAAAATGGAAGGGGTCACACATTGCTAGTTCCATTTATTCAATTGTAAAAGCTGGATTCTAAAGTACAGAAACCAAGCTGCAATGGGAGATTGACCTAAGATGCAGAAGTGAAGTGGAGAAAGAGACTTGAATCAGAATAACAGGGCATCAGGAACTAAGAGAGGAAGTTTCTGAGTAGTTGCTGGGGACACCTTCATGATGTCAAACATTTGCATATTTTTAGGTGATTGTGTGTTAGCATATTGTTTTAGCTAAGCTTTTTCAGGAATTAGGCACAAGGTCAAGAAAAGAATAAAGGCTTTAAATTATCTATTTCTTTTGAGAGTGTTTTAGTCCATCTCACCTTGCTATAAAGGAATACTTGAAGCTGCGTCATTTATAAACAAAGGAGGCTTATTTGGCTCATGGTTCTTCATGCTATACAAGAAACATGGCATCAGCATCTGCTTCTACTGAGGGCTCAAGAAAGCTTCCAATCATGATGGAAGATGAAGGGGGAGCAAGTGTATTACATGATGAGAGAGGGAGCAAGAGAGAAAGGAGGAGGGGTACAATGATCTTTTAAACAATCAGCTCTCATGTGAAGTAATAGACCAAGAACTCACTCATTGCTCAGAGAACAGCACCAAGCCCTTCATGAAGGATCCGCACCTATGACCCAAACACCTCCCACTAGGCAACACCTCCAATACTGGGGATCAAGTTTCAACATGAGATTTGGAGGGGACAAAAATTCAAACTACATCAGATAATATGAAAGTTGTTGGAGGTTGTGTTAGTTTGCTAGGGCTGCCATTATAAAGTACCATAAACTGGGTGACTTAACAGAAATGTGTTGTCTCATAATTCTGGAGGCTAGAAGTCCAAAATCAAGGTGTTGGCAGGGTTTGTTCCTTTTGAGGACTATGAAGAAAGACTCATTAAGGAGTGTACCGGAAGTGAGGAAGTAAAGAAAGTAGATTTTGGCAGGACTTTAAAAATGCTTAGATGTTGAAGGCAGAACAAGGGAGAGCAGTAGCTTGAGGGTTACAGGAGAGAGAAAGGAGAGACTTTATCATTATTTACATGGGGAAAGGAACAAGCAGAGGAGAGGTAAAAGATCCAGGAGGAAGAAGAAATTTAAATCTGGCAAGAAATAGGAGAAAGCATGAACCTTGGATTGGAGTAGGAACACTTCCCCCTTTGAGGCTCAAGGGCTTGTAAGATGTGGATAAGAAATGGAGGTTTAAGGGATGAGAGCCTTTGTAGAGTAGTAAAGGGAGTGGTAAAGGCAAGAATTCTGAAGCTAGACGGCATGGGCTCAGATTTCAGCTATGATGTGTGATGTTTAGAAAGTGCTATAATATCTATGAGATGAAGCCTTAGTTATTTCATATGCACAATGGAATTAATAGTAATATCAGTCTCATAGGGATTTTAAGTTAATATAAGTGTGATGCAAGCTTTTGCCAATATTATTCTGTGAAATATGAGTTGAAGTCAGTTGCTGGGAGTGAGGAGGTAAGGAACAAATGAGGCTTGAGGAGTGTAGTGAAAGTTTGAAATTGTCGCCAAGAGGAACAGGATTGGAAGCTGTAGAACCAAACAGCAATGAGGACACAATTGAGACTGGAAAATAGAAATTTGAAGAAGCAGCACTACAGAAGGCTGTACAGTTTCCTTCAGCTGTGTTCAGCACATCACGTCTAAGATCAGAAGATGTGGATTGTAAGATACACCTAGGGAGTTAGTGATGCCCAACTTTAGTGAACATGAAAATTACTTGTAGGGATTGTTATATTGCCCATAGGTTGCTGAGGCCACCCTCAGAGTTTCTGAATCTTTAGGTGTGGAGAGATTCCCTATAACTTGCATTTCTACAAACTGCTAGGTAGATTCTGATGCTGCTGGTGCGAGGAATACACTTTGAGGACCACTGATTTACAAGAAGTTATTACGGGGTGGTAATGGTGAAAGAGATGCATTGTGTAGAATAGAGTAACAGGCAAGAAGACGTGGGAGTGCAGGATATTTGTAAAAGAGTAGTTCAAATGCTGACCATGCCAGTGAGGGAATTTAGACCAGATAGGGAAAAAAATGGAGTCAGTAGGGATCTGATTAAAAAAGGTAGAGGAGGGTAGGGATCTTCACAGGGACATAGCACTTATCCTAGTTTGTAATTCTACATGTTTTTTGTTGGTTTACTTGTATATTGTTTCCTCTCCCCACTAGATTATAAGAGGACAGGGAGTATGTTGTTTTGTTTATGACTCTTGCCAACACTCAATATATAATATGTGTTCAATACAGTTTTGTTGATTGTATGAGTGAGAAAAAATTGCATGCTTTCACCTCTGACGCTTCTTCTCTAAGTTCTTCCCATTCCTTGAGATTCAGACCAAGTCTGAACTCTCCTATAACACTTTCTCCAGTGATCAATACCTCTGGACTCCTGTAGTTGTTTAGGTAACAGTATAGTTGCCTTTTTTGATGTACAGTTTATGAATTTTAACACATGTATAGATTAGTATAATCACCACCACAATTAGGAATTAGAGCAGTTGCTTACTTGCTCTCCCCACCCTCTTTCAAGCACTGATCTGTTCTCAATTCCCAGTTACATTTTTCCTAGAAAAGAAATACATATATATGCATATATATATTTTGATTTACATAAGTGATACCTACATAAAAATTGATATATTTATGTATATAATGGAATAATACAGTATGCAGTCTTTCAGGATTAACCTTTTTCACTCAGCACAGTTCTCTGGAGATTCATCTAAGTTGTTGTATGTATTAATAGTTTACTAGTTTTTATTGCTGAGTAGTATTCCATGGCATGAATGTACAACCTTTCACTGTTAAAGGAAATTTAGATTGTATCCAATCATTGGCTCTTATTAATAAAATTGCTATGACTATCTGTGTAGAAGTATTTATTTATTTGTTTGTTTATTTATTTTTTGAGACAGAGTCTGACTCTGTCACCCAGGCTGGAGTGCAGTGGCATGGTCTTGGCTAACTGCAACCTCTGCCTCCCAGGTTTAAGTGATTCTCATGCCTCAGCCTCCCAAGTAGCTGAGATTACAGGTGCCTGCCACCACACTTGATTAATTTTTGTATTTTTAGTAGAGACAAGGTTTTGCCATATTGGCCAGGCTGGTCTCAAACTCCTGATCTCAAGTGATCTACCTGCCTTGGCCTCCAGTGTGTTAGGATAACAGGTGCTGTGTAGAAGCTTTTGTGTGAACATTGCTCACATTTCTCTATGGTAGATACAAAGAACTGGGATTTCTGGACCATACAGTAAAGGGATATTTAACTTTATAAGGAACTGCCAGGCTTTTTCCAGAGTGTCTGAACCATTTTACATTCCCATCAGCAATGTGTGAGTGATTCAATTGTTACCTATTCTTGCCAGCATTTGGTGTTATCACTGATTTTTAAAGGCCATTGTGACAGGTATGTAATGATATCTCATTGTAATTTTGATTTGCATTTTCCAAATGGCTAATAATGTTTAACATCTGTCATATGTTTATTTGTCACTCATATATTATGTAGTAAAGTGTCAGATCAACTTTGTTTTGCCCATTTTTAATTGGGTTGTTTGTTTTTATTTTGTTAAAAATTTAAGAATTATATATCTTGGATACAAGAGTGAAGCCTTGGCTACTATGGTCAGTCTAGGGCTGTCTGAGGAAATTATATTTAGGCTGATAATTGAATGTAGCATAGAAATCAGCCATACTAAGAAACTTACAGGACAACTTCAACTGCAAGTGTAAATACCTTGAGATAGGAATTATCTCAGTGTATTTGAGGAATAAGAAGAAGACAGTGTGGATGTAGCATACTGAGAAGGATGAAGAATAATAAGAAATCAGTTTTTAGAGATAAAGAAGGATCAGTAAGATCATGTAGCATCTCTCAAGCCATGGAAGGGAATTTTTATTTTGTTTTACTCACAGTGAGGAACTGTTGCAGAGATGTGGTATAGTTTACTTTGTATTTTAAAAGGTTGTATTTGTTGTTATGTGAAGCATATGTTATGAGAGGAACAAGATAGATGGCTATTGTAGTTGTCCAGGTGACAGAAGATAATGGCACAGACTATGGTGGTATCAGTGAAGATGGGTAGAAGTAGATAGATATGAGATATATTTTTTGGATAGATCCCTCATATCCATGCTGATGGATATGAGATGTGAGGGAGTGAGAAGAATGAAAGATAACTTGAGTTTTTGGCTTACATAACTGGTGGCACTATTTATTAAGATAAAAAGGACTGCAAAGGAATAAGTTTGGGGGAGAAGTCAAATATTTATTTTGAATATGTTGAATCTGAGATAACAATTAGACAAATGGAGGTGCCAAGAAGGCAGCTGAATAAGTCTTGAACTCAACAGAGAGGTTGGAGAGAAGTTCAATTAAACAGAACAACATAATCAAAGATACAGAGCTGTGGAAGTATGAAGTATGTCCAGAGATGAGCAAGTAGTAAAGTTTGGCCAGTATGTATTTTGCATAACTAGAAAGAATAAGAGACATGGCTGAAAAGGTAGGCCAGAGCTGAGTTAGAGAGAACTTAGATGCTTGGAAAATGTTTGAAAATTATTATTTGATTATTAGGAAGCCATTACAGGTCTTTGAGAAAAGGCATGACATGAACAAATAAAGGTTTTGGAAAGATTAATATGGCATAGACAAAACAATGTTTAGAAGAAGAACAAAGTTGGAGAACTCATACTTAATGGTTTTTAAACTTACTACAAAGCATAAAATTCAAGATTGTGTGGCATTGGCGTAAGGATAGACACATAGATCAATAGAATAGAATTGAAGATCCAGAAATAAACCCTCTCATTTTTGGTCAATTCATTATCAACAGAAGTTCCAAGACTTTTCAATGGGAAAAAAATAGTCTTTTCAATAAATGGTGCTGAGGCAACTGGATTTCCACATACAAAACTATGAAATTGGACCTCTAACTCACAACATACGGAAAAGTCAACTCAAAATGAATCAAATGCCTAAACATAAAAGCTAAAGCTATAAAACTTTTAGAAGAAAGCAAAGGAGAAAACCTTCATAACCTTGGATTAGGCAATGGTTTCTTATATGCAACACTAAAAGTACGAGTGAACAAATAAATTGAAATACCTTAAAATTTAAAATATGCTTTGAAGGACACCACAAAAAAGTGAAAAGACAACCCACAAGATTTGAAACAATTTGACAATTATATACCTGATAAGGGACTTCTACCCAGAATCTACAAGAAACTATCACTTGATGTCATTGTTACTTGACAATGTTATCAAAAAACACATAACATAATTTAAAATGGGCAAAGAATTCAAACAAATGTTGCTCTAAAGAAGATGTTAAAATAGCTATTAGGCACAGGAGAATATGCTCCACATTGTTACTCATCAGAGACATGTAAATCACAACCGTAGTGAGATAACACTTTTCACATGCCAGGATAACTAAAATAAAAAATTTTAAAAAGCAGACAATAACTAGTTTTCATGAAGATGTTGAGAAATTGGAACCCTAATATGTTGCTGATGAGAATGCAAAATGGTGCACGTGCTTTGGAAAGCAGTTTGGCAATTATTTAAGTGGTTAAACATAGAGTTACCATATAACTCAGGAATAAATATATCCACATAAAAACTTGGACACAAATACTGATTTGTGTACACTATTTGCAACACTATTCTTAATAATTAAAAAGTGAAAATGCCCCAAGTGTTCATCAACTGAAGAATGAATGAATAAAATGTGGTATATCTATTCAATGAAATATTGTTTGGCAATAAACATGATTAAGTTTCGATATTTGCTACAATGTGGGTGGGCAATGAAAGCATAGTAAATAAAATTCAGTCACAAAATAAACTATACAATATAATTCAATGTCTATGGAATTCCCACAATGGACAAATCTATAGAGACAGAAAGTAGATTAGTGATTACCTTGGGTGGGTCACAAAATAAACTATACAATATAATTCAATGTCTATGGAATTCCCACAATGGACAAATCTATAGAGACAGAAAGTAGATTAGTGATTACCTTGGGTGGGTAGGATGGGTTGAGGGTGGGTGGATGTATTAGGGGGTGAGGGCAGTGCAGGAGTTTTTTTGGTGGTAATGAAATGTTGTAAAATAAATCATGGTGGTGGTTACAAAGTTCTGTTAATTTACTAAAAACAGTGAATTGAGCATTTTAAAAGGGTGAATTGTATGGTATACAAATTATATCTCAATAAAGTTGTTTAAAAAGATTAATATAGCATCAATTGGGAGATAAATTGGAGAGGTCAAGGCTGGAGGCAGAGAAATATGTTAAGAGCTTTGTAATAGTTAAGAAAGCAAGGGTCTAAACTGGGGCAAGAGTAGTGATAATTGAAAGAAGAGGATGGTTCTAAAATGTAGTGTAGAGGTAGAATCAATAAGACCTGCCATTTGGTTAGATGCTGAATTATGAAAGTGAAGAAGTAAAGAAGATTAAAGTTTTTAGTCTGAGTAAGTAGGAGAGTGATAATGCTATTTCTAGACACTGGGAGCACAGATTAGGAAACAGGGTTGTTTTTCAAAGGAGGGAGGGAGTTCATGCAATCTGTTTTCCAGGTGCTGTCAGGAGAATCTTTAAAAGATATTCAGCATCTAATTGAAAATTTGGAGTTGGAGCTTACTAACAAGAGGAGTCTGGCTGGAACTAAGTATTTAAGAGTCATTGATGTGCAGATCATAGTTGACCTCAGAAAAGTGACTAAAGCTTCCGAGGAAAGAGTATGGACAGAGAGAAGAGAACTGAGACAGAACTTTGTGCAATCAACTGCATTTAGGAGGTAGCAGCTGGAAAAAATAAACCAAAGCAGAGCCCCCCACTCCAAAAAGGACATTATAAGCAAAAAAAAAGTAGCAAGGCTGCCTTACCAGAGGATTGGACCTGGGCCTTTGAGGATAGGGAAAGTAGAAAAGAAAGGTTGAGGGTATCCCATGGGGGAGAAGAGCAAGGTCACAAGAATAAAATGATAGAGGAATGATAAAGAAAGATCTTAAAGAAGATAGGACTCACCCACCACTGTCTCTTGGGGAGACCTGGGACTTGAGAGAAATTTCTGACCCGGTGCAACTGTAGTTTCCTTGTTATACTTCCTAGGTGAGGTGCTCACTTATCAATGGAACATCCCAGAGAGATCTGGCCCTGGGCCCAATGACTCTGCTTGCGTTTCCTGGATCTATTATTCTGCAGTGGATCCCATCAAGGTAAAAACAAGATTGGTTGCCTGGAGGTGGGTCAAACTCTCTGGCAAAAAGAAGCTATTAAGCAGATGTAGTAAGAATCTTACTCCTGAGATACTAGAGCCTAGAATTTGGGAAACATTCCTCAAAAGCTGGACTTATTTTGATAGACAGGAGGAGAGAGGAAGGGAATGGGTAGCATCAGATATTTGTCATGAAGATTGCCTTCCTTACCTTTTCATTTTGGATCCTATAAAGCAACATGTTCTTATTATTAAAAAACAAACACAAAAACAAACAAACAAAAAACACCTCAGGTTGGTTGTACAGAGATTGAGGCTATAGTCCCAAATTTGGTTATAGCATGCTTTTAGAGTGACCTTAAATAAGTCATTCTGCCTCTGTTCCTTATCTGGAAAATGAATTTATCGATCTAGCCATCCATCTACAGCCAGCCATCAGCAATCATTTATTTAGTGCCTACTGCATTTTAGGCATTTTACTTGGTGCTTTGGATGATATAAATTTAAGATAGATTTCCCGTCTTCAAAGAGTATAGTCTAGTTGAGCAAGAGGGAACCTGGAGAAAGCATAACAATGGGAGGTGCATGTTCTCTTGGCCTCAAAAGCTGAATCACATTATGCCATCAGATAAGGGCTATGATGAGAAGGAGGGCATTGCAGGCAGAGGAAACAGTACAAACAGGCCACTAGGTTGTAAAAATGCTTGGTAGGCTAAGAGGTCAATAAATAGTTTAGCCTAGCTAAAGCATAGGTTAGATAGTGTATCTTAACTAAGTCCCAAGTTAATTGTGAGAATGAATTCAAATAATATAGTGAGGTATTTATAAATGTAAGATATCATGAGGAAATGATGACAGGCACAATAGGCTTGTATGAGAACCTGGCTCCCTGCAGTGTACTGCTACCCAGAAACAATTCCACCTCTTTCTTTCTCTCCCATTTCCTCCCTTCCTCAGGACATGTATAGTGGCCTGGTAGGGCCCTTGGCTATCTGCCGGAAGGGCACCCTGGAGCCTCATGGAGGACGGAGTGACATGGACCGGGAATTTGCCTTGTTATTTTTGATTTTTGATGAAAACCAGTCTTGGTATTTGGAGGAAAATGTGGCAACCCATGGGTCCCAGGATCCAGGCAATGTTAACCTACAGGATGAAACTTTCTTGGAGAGCAATAAAATGCATGGTCAGTAGAAAAAAAACCCACTCTTCCTCCAGAGAAGTGCCTACTGGTTATATGGGGATATCTGATAGGCCCATTACTACCTAAGGGAATACAATTCCAGAAAGGATAGGAATATGGGAAGGTAAAACGGGAATGAGTTAAAAGAAATGTTTCCTATTATTGTACATTTATATATGCAGAGCAAATATGTAGTCCAGATTAGACTGAGTGTCCAAAAAGCAGGAAGTTGATTCTGTAAAGTTGCCACGGTGATACCAGCGAATTTTAACATATTAGAGAAGGCAAAATGGACATGCAAGATCCTCAATGTACTTGTCAAGCTGACTGCTTAGTTCCCCTCTATTTTAAAACCCTGACTTTAGTCTCCTAATAAAATCTTACCTATTTGCCACTCTGATTTTGGGATCTGTTATCTCAATGGATTCCAATACAGCCAGATGAAAGCTTGTATTTTAGTCTGTTTTTAAAACAGAGTTTCAATTTACAGATAGAATAACTGAAAAAAAGAGCCTTAGTGAGAAGCATGCTGGATTTCTGTTAGATGCAGAGGATAATTTTTTGATGCTTGAAGGGATTTGGGAGGGAAATTGTGCATCAAAGCCTTCCTTTGCTCAAGAGATCTGTGTAGCTTTTAAAAAACAAGAGAAAGAAAGAAGAGCATAAGTGCAGTCGAATGTATGAAGTGATCTCTCACTATTCCTTCTAGCCCAAGATTTCTTTGATATGAGGATGAGGCATAGCTTTGATACTGATTCTAATGGAACTAAAAAGTGGTATCTTATTATCCCACAGATTTTAGCTATTTCTCCTTGATGGAGTGATGAATGATTTACATTAGAACAGATGATTTACAAACTTGGCAAGATGTACATTTTAGCACCTGTCCAATCAGAGAAATGGCCCAGGACAAAAAGAGAATGAGGGTACAGTTAGGTACTGTTAATGCAGCAGTTTGGCTAATGCTTACTTTCTTCTGTTTGTTTATGTGTCTATTTATCCACACTCTTCAGGTATAAATATATCTACATATCCATCTAGCAGGTATTTGTTGAGCACTTTCTGAGTGCTAGCATTGGACATATTTGCACCTGAGGGGTAAATAAATAATATCCCTCTCTTCCCTTTCAGGTTCCTGAACCAACTGAGAAAGAGAGATGCTTAAGATCAAATGTGAATTATATTACTAAGAAGACTAATTGAAAAACTGATTTAAGTTCTACAACTAAATGGGCTTACTAACAATTATCTGGCAACAGATAAACTTTTCCACCTTGTCACTGACATAGATGAACAGCAATACTCTCCTCTTTTGCAGAGGGAGAATCTTACCCACAGTGAAATAATGAATCAGCTGTTGCCCATTTCTACGGCCAGATTGATGAGAGAGAAAAAAGATCAATAAGAGGCTGAGTTGATCATGTTTAGTTTTCTCTCTGAAATCCACAATTTGGTAGAGATAGACATAGAGACAGATTATAAGTGGTTGCTTCCTCTCTTGGGGAATAAAGTGGAAATTACCTTCCCTCTGTAAGAACATGAGAAGTGGAGGAAAATTGTCTAGGAAAAAGTCCTGGAAGTGTGAATTAACATAACAATGAGTAGTTTGATGTCCTTGGAGCATAGGATGTGGTCCGGGAAGAGACCCATGCATTAATATCATTGTTAATTTCATGCATTAATATTATTAATTCCATGAATGTGATAGGTCTTTTTAACATCTATTGTAAACTCAGCTGTCTACTGGGTGTTCTGA
Organism: Aotus nancymaae; assembly: GCF_030222135.1. Lineage (NCBI taxonomy): Eukaryota > Metazoa > Chordata > Mammalia > Primates > Aotidae > Aotus > Aotus nancymaae. The sequence continues at coordinate 3,642,076 of NW_026988488.1, forward strand.
AAAAATACAAGGAAGCTATAGTAATGTAGTATATACATACATTCTTTCCTGAATATTAAGACCCTGTAGTCTAATTGGGGATGTAAGCTTTCACACATGATAAGACAGGTAAAGGTAGAAGGCAATTTCTTATGAGTTCCAATGACTCATGCAGACAGTACTGGAGGAGCTCACAGGAGGAAGAGGATGCAGGGAATGAGAGGTATGGAGAGGAACTAGGAGATTAGGAAAGTCTTTCTGGGGGATGTGAAGATTTGACTGGACTTTAAAAAAATGAATAAAAGAAGGCAGGATTTCTAGTAAGGAATCTTAGAAACACAAGAACAAAGAACATGCATGGACCATTTAAGGAGTGGTGAAGAAATAACCCCAATTGGAATAAATGTGTTGGGTAGTGGGAGATGAGTCTGGGAAGGTGGTTTGGAGCTATATTTTGAAGGTTCTTGCTGGCTGACGTAAGGACTTACTCTTTGGGGCAGGAGAAAGTAATTAAAATATTTTAAGCAGCAGAATGACATCATCAGATTCAATTATTTAGAGAGATAATTCTGGTAATATCAATGTAAGAAGATACCCCGAAGAGGGATAGATGGAATAAAGATGAGTCAAATTAGGAGTCCATTGCTATCTTAGATAAAAGAGATTAGGTCTAGGACAGTGGCAATGGGAAGTCAAAAGGAGAGATGTAAGAAGCTTTTTTTTTTTTTTCTACAGCAATCAATGGGAAACTCTATGCCAATCTTAGGGGTCTTACCATGTACCAAGGAGAACGAGTGGCCTGGTACATGCTGGCCATGGGCCAAGATGTGGATCTACACACCATCCACTTTCATGCAGAGAGCTTCCTCTATCGGGTGAGCTGGAAAGTGGGCTGAGGGCTGAGTTCCTCAAGGATGATTAGAAGAGTGTTTTAGCAGCAATTGAGAAAACGGGTAATAGCATTGAAAAAGGTAACAATTAGTTAAAAGAGCAGAGGTCTAGTACATGGAGTCCTGAGCTGGAAATTCTAGTCCAGCTGTGTATCCCAGGGTCAATAACTTCCCTCTAGGCCCTAGCTTTCCCTTCCGACATGGAAGAGACAAAATGACTCATTTATGGGTAAGGAGACTGAAAAGAATCATTATCAAATCTCAGTCAAGGATTTGAGACTCAATGAGCAGTGATTTTTAAGAACAAGGAATTTCAGAGTAGCATCTCAGAATTGCTGAAAGCCCTTAATCCGTCATAAGAAGAGCTTAAATTTAGGAGCTACATGGAACAATATGTAGATTTTGAAGACAGTTTAGTCTTAGGTAAAGGAGGAAGAGTTGGGGGCATTGATAGAGACTTTGAGATTTAGAAGTACTGAGAAAAACAATGGCAAGGATAACACTTTTATTTGAATCAATTTCTAAAGGAAATACATGCCTCATTCATAGGGGTTAAAGCTTAAGCCAAATTCCACATATTTTAGCTTGTTGAAAAGTATGGAGATACTTATTTTGAACCCTCTAAAGTAACCTAGAAATTCTTTTACTCTGGGACACTTTAAGCAGTGAAAGTCACCTCTGTTGATTTAGTTTCTGTGGGTGGGTTCATTGGAGATATGGATAAAGTGAACTTTTAAAGCCACTCACTGGTCTAAGAACCTTGGAGTCTAATCTTCCCAATGTGGATGTCACAAATTTTTAGTTCCTGAAAGCTCTAAGATGATCTTTATATCCTTCATTTCCTCTCCCCCATTCCCGATCTCTCTTGAAGAATGGCGAGAACTACCGGGCAGATGTGGTGGATCTGTTCCCAGGGACTTTTGAGGTTGTGGAGATGGTGGCCAGCAACCCTGGGACATGGCTGATGCACTGCCATGTGACTGACCATGTCCATGCTGGCATGGAGACCCTCTTCACTGTTTTGTCTCAAACAGGTAAGTTTTAACTTCCCCAAAAGGATCATCTTCTAACACTTTATCTAACCTATAGGAACGAGGTCATACCAAAAAGCCTCTTGCATGTCTCCTTCTGATCCCAGAATAGGCAGGTCTTAAGACAGAGTATAGCCTCCTTCTAGGTATTGCTCCAACCAATATTTCTAATCCTCCATTGCACCTATCCCTCCATTGCTCCAACCAATATTTCTAATCTCCTGACACCTGTCCCTCTCCTAATTACTTCAAAACCCGTTGAGCTCATATTGGTTGACCCAGCCTGAAACTGGTTTGGCTCTATGCAGTGAAGCCTAGTGCAGGTCTGCTTCTTTTGAAATAAATTTAATTTATATACAAATGTATTACTTAGACTGCATTAGAGTAACTGATTATTTCAAGTAATATTGCTAATTAGTCTTTTTAAAAAAGAGAATATGTCTAACAGTCACTCATTAAATTGATTTGTTTTGTGGGGTTGTGAAAGGCAATTCTTTCCTTATTGTTTGTTTTCCTTAGAGTCAGGGTCTTGGTCTGTCACCCAGGCTGGAATGCAGTGGTGCAGTCATGGCTCATTGGAGCCTCAAATTCCTAGGCTCAAGTGATCCTCCCACATGTCTCCCAAGTAGCTGGGACTTCAGGGATGTGCTATCACACAAGGCTAATTTTTACACTCTTATAATTTTTGTAGAGAAGTGGATCTTCCTATGTTATGCAGGATGGTCCCAAACTCTTGGCCACCTGCTGCAGCAGCAATCCTCCCACCTTGGTCTCCCAAAGTGCTGGGATTTCAGGCATAAGCCACTGCACCCAGCCTAGTTTTTATTTTTTAGACACAGGGTTTTGCCTAGGCTGGTTTCAAATATCTGGGCTCAAACAATCCTTCCACCTAAGCTTCCCAAGTCACTGGGATTACAGGAATGAGCCAACATATCTAGCAAGACAGTTTTTTTTGGTTTCTGAATAACTTCTAAGGATGGAAATAGATATTGACCTTCAATTATAGCTTATCTCAGAGTTAGCAACAAGAGTGGAAAAAAACCTTTTTCTTCATATTCTATACGGAGAGGGAGTAACTGGGGCAGTTTCTTTACCAGTCACTCTTTGTTCTTCACCAAAAAATGTAGATGGGTAGGCTGTGTTGGCTTTTGTCTTTCTGGGTAATTAAAGGGTCAAATGTCTTACTTCTTAAGCTTCTTGACCCGAGTACAGCCCCTAACATTATTTGCCTTCCAAGAAGCCCTACAGAGCCTCCTGGGGCCCACAGAAATCAAGGTTGTTTTTTTTTTTTTTTCTATGCTTTTAAAGAATATACAGCCACCATTTAAACAAAAATGGTATTCCAGGGTTGTCAGCCACTGGCATTCTATTGAGAGCAGTAGTAAGTGGGAAAATGTCTTTGAATATTTAAATAGACTTAGCAAACCAGGGTAGAGAATACAACTCTTCTGTTTACCCTCAGGGATGGAGATGACTGATTGTACATTATGACTTCCTATATCATTTAAGAGATTTATTCTCTGTCAACCAATACTGCTAGAATATGGCTGCCACTTAACTATGTACTGTGTTGTCAGTACATAGAACAAAACTCAAATGATCAATTGATAGGTCATCAGGATGATATAGATCCAAGACAACAGATTTTCTCTATATGTAGTAATGGGTTATCTCAAATATGGGCCATGCAATATATGAGACCATTTTAATACATATTGTCAGGGTACTTCCATGAGGAAGGATAGCTCATATCTCTCTGTAACAATGAGTCAGCCCATAAATCTTTTCTATTTACCCTTTTGTTTTTTATACCCCACTATGGTCTTTTTTCATATTGTTTCAATTCCATATGTGTTAACAGGTCAACAGGAAGGAAGAGTTGAAAAGATAGGGAGGAAAGACTAATTGTTGGAACAAGGCTTCTGCTAAGGCAGCAGGGAATGAGAATCAGAGCTAACATGCAAGATTAGTGCAAGAGTGGAAGAAAGTTATCTTTCTACTGTAAGAAGAAAGAAGACAGAAAATATAAGGATCAATGTGTAGGTTTGACCAGGGGGCTTGACAGACGAACAGAATTTCAGCCTATGGTCTTTCTTTCCTCTCTGATGGAACAAATAGTGTCATCTGTTGAGAATGAAGGACAGGTGGTAGGGTACAGGGCTTGAGGGAAGTGGACAAAAGTTTGAAATAGCCACTCTGGGGGATGGGAAATAAATCAATTAATTATTTCACTAAGCAGCATTGAGGGCTTAGTTGAAATTGGACACAAAGAATATTAATCTTTACAATTGTGTGATTTTTCTATGACAGGATTCAGCATATCAGACCAAACACAGGGAAATTACATTTACTAGATTTTTGGTAGATTATTGCAACCCTCTTGGTAGATTAGTAGTTGAAGTAATAGACCTTAGACTCTCACTTGGTCAAGAATGGAAGAAAAGACAGGATGAAGCTCCAAGGTTGAGGAAAAAAATGGAAGAGTTCGAAAGCTAGAGGTCTCATGGCAGGGGAGGATAACAGGTTTTTGAAATAAAGTGTATTAGAGCACTGAAAGAATGGGAGGTTGTTATTAGATTTTAGATTTCTGAGATGTAACAATTCTGGATAACAAGGTGAATGTGACCATGGGATTGGTTGGTAGAATTAAAGTAGACATCAAAGTCACTGGAGTTACAAAGTCACTCCAGAAACTGTAAGGCTTGAGTATTTGATGGGTCGGCACCAATGGTTGGAATTGAGGAAGAGGAAGACTGAGCCAGGTGTTAAAGACTTTCATAAATGAAGAGAACTCCTAGCTAACAATAACAAGAAATGATTGTAGGTCTTCTAGCCAAATAATAGGAGCCTCAAAAGAGATCTATCTTTACAAAAACAGGAGGAACAATGACCTCAAAGAAGTATTGAGAGGACATAAATGAAGTATGGTCCTCAGAGAACTCAGCTTTATTAAATGAAGGAGAGGAAGAAGTGTTCTGAGAAGATGTTGAATGTGTAGGGAAGTATGTTTGACAAGGAGCAGGGATTTCTTGAAGGAAGTGTGGCAGATGATGGAAAATAGAGCAATAGTGGGAATAGAGGAAGTGCCAAGAAACATGTAAATAACAGCAGAGGGGTGATTTACATTTTGGGCTCCAAGCCTGTTCTCTTGCCCATATTTCATGTCACTGTTAAAAACCAAATCAATATACCAATATTTAATTTGACTACAAAGTAGTAAATTCTATCTTTATTTTGCTTACTTTATCACAGAGAAATTTCTGCAACCAATGTTGACCTCTCACAGGGGTCCTATGGATTGGTAGGAAGAACAACAGGGCTAACCTCTTGTCTTTCTTCCCCCCAACCAGAACACTTAAGCACTATCACCACCATCACCAAAGAGACTGAAAAAGGTACGTAAAATGACGCACAGACTGGGTAGTTATATGTAGTGTGTTTGTGTGGGCGGTAGGAGGAGGTACCTTTAGGGGATGGGACTTATGTGACTGAAAAGTTAGGATACATCAGCAGAAAGTATCCTGAGACTTCTGTAAGACTTCAGAAGCCAGAGAACCAAGGTTTATCTTCCCTCAGCAGGTTTATTCTCTCTGGCTTCTACCCCAAACCTCCTGAGTTGGGGAAAACAGCCTCCTCCCCATTTAAAGGCTGCTATATTAGCCTCCCATCTAATGTGAGAGGGGGACAGAAAATTCTAGATGCTAGTCAAAAACCAAATACTGCATTTTCTCACTTATAAGTGGGAGTTAAGCTATGAGTATGCAAAGGTATACAGAATGGCATAATGGACATTGGAGACTCAGAAGCAAGGAGGGTAGAAGGGGAATGAGGAATAAAAAACTACTTGTTAGGTACAATGTACAATACTTGCATGATAGGTGCACTAAAATCCCAGACTTTACCACTATACAATTTATCCATGTAACCAAAAACCACTTGTACTCCTAAAGCTGTTGAAATATATATATATATATATTTATATACACACACACACATATATTTGTTGATATATATACACACACACACACACATATATATATACATATATATATATATATATATATATATATATATTAATTGAGGTCCTGCTAGGTTGGTCATGGAAAAGTTGTTGCACAAACATGAATTCCCCATAGGGACAGTTTGCAACTAGAGCAAACACCACATGTTTTTCAACAGCTATTTTTTTTTCTTGCCTCTTTCCCTTTCATCTATAAAATACCAAAGAGTTAAACCTTTGGAACCAGCCATTTCTGACCTTCAATACTACAGAGATTATTTTTCTGTGCAGCCCAGGTCCAAATAGTGTTGTTATTCTCCAACTCATTTGTCTCTGGACGAGGAAAGCTCCGGAAAGTTATGAGAGCTAAAAGGAACATTAGAGATAATCAGTTTAGTTAGAGGCTTCACAGCTGTTTTGGAGAAGTCTTAACGATCTGCCTAAGTATGTCATGAACTGCTAACCAGGGGACGAGGATACGTCCTGGAAGGGGTGGGAAGAGGCAAGGTGAGATTTTGTGGATGGGGCTTCAGAACGTCTCTTTTTCAACCAGAGCAGCTCAATTATTTTACATATATTTAAAAATTATCTATCTCTCTATATATTTGTCTTCACACATACTTCGTATGCACATTTGTACATACGTATTTTAGGTACATTTATACATTCCTCATGGGCTCTCATTTGTTAAAATGTTTCCACAATGGGGGAAAAAAGCCTTCGAAACTGTTGGTCTAATAAAACCCAATAATTTTCTACATGAGAAGCTGAGAAATGGAGAGTGATTTGTTCAAGGTCACAAAAGGAATATGTGGTAGAATGTTAACTCAGAACCAGGAAGTTTTTCAGCTTCTGTTTGAACTCATTATATTATAGTCTCTCAGTTGTGTTAGTACATTAATTCATCCAGTTATACAGTCATCAAACAGGTGTCAGGTACCAGGGATATCAAAACAAGTAAGACATGGTCACTATTTTTCAGTGTCTAAAAATGGAATGAGGCACAGAAACAGTAATTGCAATGCTGGATGCTGTGTGTTGTACAAAAATGGCAAACAATAATAACAGCTAACATTTATTGGGCACTTACTGTCTGCTAAGTGCTATGCTATTTTATAAGTATTAATTCACTTTAATTTTACAATATGGCCCTGGGTTAGGTATGGTTATTATTTTAATTTTATAAAAGAGGAAACAGGTTTAGATGGGAAGTGAGGGATTAGGTCACTTGGCCCAAGGTCACACAATACGTAAATTATGGGAGTACAAGTTACAGGCCCTTGGAAAACAGAGAGGAAAGAACAATTAATTGTCTAATGAAATCAAAGAAAACTTTGAAGAGACATGTAATATTTAAGATAGGAGTAGAAAGATGAGAAGAAGGAAAGTGTGTTCAGACAAGGGGATTAGCATTAGCAAAGTCTTAGAAGCCTGAAAGGGGCTCACTTATTATAAGGGGGAAAGAATGAGTGGCTATGGCTGAATAGTAGTAGATAGGACTAGAAGGATAGATTAGAGCGTGATAGTTCAAGTTGGAATGTCTGGTTTAAGAGTCTGAGCTTCTCTCTGTAGGTTAATTGGGAATCATCAAAAGTTTTTATGCCAAGAACTAACAATCAGATATTTCACTCGGAAAGATCTATATTACATCAGTGTTAATATGACCCAAACAGGTAAGACTGGACAGCCTAGAAGCAGGTTCTTGTCATGGTTTAATAGTCAAAATTGCTATTGATCAGCTGCATGATTGAGTTAAACTTCTTTCTGAAGTTTCCCTTATTGCTTCCAATTCTACACTCTGAAACCGTATGGAACAAATCAAATTCATCCTTTTTTATATCACAGGCCTTTTGAAATTTTAAAAAATGTATCAAGGGCCTTCGTAATCTGAGTCTTAGCTCTTTCCATGACTGGACTGAGGCCTCAATGATTCTCAGGGACCCTTTTAGCTGTAACATCATGTTTCCTTGATTATGTGCTTTAACCTCTAAATCTGTCTTCATAAGCTGGTTTTGTGAAGGATAAGGATGGATCTCCTGCCCTATTTGGATTGACTTGTTTTTTCAGGAGATGACTATATAAAGTTACCTTTTAGAGTACTGCCCATCCCAGGATGTTCGTTTTCTTCTTTCTCCATTTCAGCAGTGGCCCCTAGAGACATTGAAGAAGGCAATGTGAATATGCTAGGCATGCCGATCCCCATAAAGAATGTTGAGATGCTGGCCTCTGTTTTGGTTGCCATTTGTGTCACCTTCCTGCTCATTGCTCTGGCTCTTGGTGGTGTGGTTTGCTACCAACATCGACAGAGAAAGCTACGACGCAATAGGAGATCCATCCTGGATGACAGCTTCAAGCTTCTGTCTCTCAAGCAGTAATATCTGGAGCCCGGGTATATCCTCAGAAAGCACATCTGTCTTGCACTCGCAGCAGGCCACAGACTAGTAGCTAACTCCACTGTCAAAAGGGTATGGGTGGTGGAGAAGTGGAAGAGGGAATCAAGCTTATCTGGGTATTTCTTCCTTTATTTATTTTACATGGAAATGATACAGTTTTACTTTTTCTTTAGTTTCTTTGCTCCACGTGGGCACCTGGGACTAAGGGAGTACCTTAGTAGCCTACATCACAAATTTCAATGTCTACATTATATTGCCTTCTGACACTTGGGAGGTCTTGAAATTTGTAGAAATGGATCCTTCTCACAAAGTAGATACCAAGAGAAAAACTCATTGATTGGGTTTCTACTGCTTTCAAGGACTCAGGAAAGTTCACTTTGAACTGAGGCCAAGTGAGCTGTTAAGATAACCCACATTTAAACCAAGGGCTAAGAACATAGGCTTGATGGGAAATTGAAGGTAGGCTGGGAATTGGAAATCCAAATTGAATTTTGATTCACCTTGGCAGTGAACTACTTTGGAGAAGTGGTGAATGGGTTGTTGCTGCCATGAGCACCTACAACCTCTGAAGCCAGAAGCTCCTCAAGAAAGCCAGTCCTCTAAGTTCCTACACAGTGGCACTGAAAGGAATGTTGAGTGATCTCTCCATGTTTTAGACAACAAACCCTATTCATTAAAGTACTTGTTAGAACACTGAAAGACTGAATTTGACGGTTTTTGACGGTCTCTGTGGTTTCTGTGACCATGATTGAAACAGAAAAACTTAGGGGGTGAGTGAATATATTATGGGTTTTTCTAGCCTTTGTAGAGCCTACAAGTTTGTGTTATAGAGGCAAGGAAGCTGTTCCAGAGGAAGATCAAAGAGTGCTGGGTACTACCCTAGAAAAGGAGCTATCACATAAATGACAAAAATTTTCTGAGTGCCAATACAATTTTCCAGAGGGAAATAGAAGTCTGAGATCAGACTCAAACCTATCCCCTGGGCCACGGGAAGTGGGACCATATCTTGTGGGGCCTTTTTGGCAGTGGTGGTATGAGAGGTCTAGTTGCAACTTTGAGGGCTTCCTTATAGGACAGAGTCATTCTTTCTGGTATTTTACAGCAATATTCCTTTGTTACATGCAAATTTGAGCCTCTGTAAAACATTGGCTAGCGAGCACAGACAAGTCATAAATTTGAGATTGGGTAAGATGGCCCATCCCACTGCAGTATCCATAACACTGTACCACATGGCAAATGGAGAACAGAAGAGGTATCAGGGAGAGTAAAGATGATAACTGAATTATGTACCGTTTTACACTTTAAAAAACATTTTAACTCCTGATTGCATTTGGCTTACCTCAGGGTAAGTCATTTTACATTTGAGTAATGTTATCCACTTATACATTTGAGTAAACAAAAGCTTATGGACATTAAGTGATTTCATCCAAGACCACTCAGCTAGAAGTTGAGCAGGGATTCAAGTATTCATCTATTTGACTTAAAATACCTATTTCATCTTCCTATATTATGAAAATATCCACTAATCTCCATCCATCTTACCTATATTGATTCCAACTTTTCTGTCTGTCCAGCAGTCTATCTGTCTAGATAGTGATCTCTTGCAGATAAAATGTAAAAACCCACAAAGCTGGTGTTCAGTTACCATATAATATTAAAGTTTGGAGGGGAAAACGCAATCCAGAGGCTACTATTCCTTTTGTTTTACCATGGTCAATGGCTTCCCGGAGAGAATCTCAGAAACATATTAAGAGGTGAAAGGGGGATTTAGATGTCTAGTCATCCTAGGGTTAGTATTTGAGCCATGCAGAATCAATGCATTTAACAGCAGCAGAACTCTTTTGGCCTGCAGTTACCATGGATGTTAATGAAGACCAAGTACATGCTAGGAATTCCAGTCAATTAATGGTTATAATTTGCATACAATTGGTAGGTTCTTAGCTTGGTATCATTTATAAATGTAAGAGACTATGAGTGGTAGATGAGATGGGATGCATTTTTTCTTATTTTGTAATCCTGCTTCAAGTCAAGGAATAGAAACTCAGAACCCATGTATTTAAGAAAGAATGTATTTTTCTAGTAAGTTTGCTCCAAGTAGGAAGGCAAGTAGTAGCTATTTTTGACAGTCAAGTGACATTGCCATTCATTCTGATTCTCAAGCTGGAAATTATCAATGTCAACACATCAGTGAGTCTTGCCAAAATATGTTTAACCTATTCATTTCTGTCCATTGCTATTCGTTTGTTTTCATCTCCATTGCTGCCACCTAAGTTTAAAACACAACGATGTGACCCAAAACCATCTACAGATTTAATACAATCCCTGTCAAAATACCAATGACATTCCTCACAGAAATAGAAAAAACAATCTTAAAATTTACACAGAACAATAAAAGACACAGAATACCCACAGCTATCCTCAGGAAAAAGAAAACTGGAGATATTACATTACCTGATTTCAAATTATAATACAGAGTTTTAGTAACCAAAATAGCATTGTACTAGAATAAAAGTGGTCACATAGACCAATGGAAAAGAATAGAGAACTCAGAAACAAATCCACACAGCTATGGTGAACTCACTCATTTTCAACAAAGGTGCCAAGAACGTACACTTGGGAAAAGAAAGTCTTCAATAAATGGTGCTGGGAAAACTGGATATACCTATATGGAAGAATAAAACCCTATCACTTGCCATATGCCAAAATCAAATCAAAATGGATTAAATACTTTAATTCAAGACCCCAAACTATGAAATTACTACAAGAAAAAGTTAAGGAACATCTCCAGGACATTAGTCTGGGCAGAAATACCTCAAGGAATATCCCACAAGCACAGGCAACCAAAGCAGAAATGGAAAGATGGGATCACATCAAGTTAAGATCACATCAAGTTGCTTCTGCAAAGCAAACAATCAACAAAGTGAAGAGACACCAAACAGAATGGAAGGAAATATTTGCAAACTACCCTTCTGACAAGAGATTAACAGCCAAAATATTTAAGGAGCTCAAACAAATATATCAGAAACAGTCGCGTAACCTAATAAAAAATGGGCAAAATATTTTAATAGACATGCCTCAAAAGAAGGCATACAAATGGCAAAGAGTCATACAAAAAAGTGCTCAACATCATCGATCATCAGAGAAATGCAAATCAAAACTACAATGAAATATCATCTCACCCCAGTTAAAATGTCTTTTATCCAAAAGATAAGCAATAACATGCTGACAAGGATGTGGAGAACAGGGAACCCTCATAAATTGTTGGTAGGAACATAAATTAGTATAACCACTATAGAGAACAGTTTGGAAGTTTCTGAAAAAAAAAAGAAAAGAAAAGAACCTAAAAAATAGGGAGTGGCCAAGATAGCTGACCAGAAGCAGCTAGTGTGCATGATTCTATCTCTCATGGAGAGGAACGAAAGGAGTGAGTAAATAGAGCAGTTTAAGCTGAAATATCCAGGTATTCACCTTGGTACTAATCAAGGAAACAACTTGACCTACGGAGAATGAAGAAAAGCAAGACGGAACAATGGCTCACCTGGGGGCAACATAGAGCCAGGGGAACCTCCCCCACCTAAGGAAGTGGTAAGTGAATATTTGCCCCCGAGACACCATGGTTACCCCAAGGATCTTTACAGCCCTCAGGTCAGGAGATCACCTGGTGAAACCACTCCACTGAAGCCTTCAGTCTGACAGGCAGAGTTACATGGAATCTTGTCAAGGCATCTGCTCAGGCATGCATGGAGACCCTAGAGCTTTAGCTACTTGGGGTTTTTGGCAAAAATAGCTGCAACTTTGGCAAAGTGGAAGGTTAGACCCCCATACATACCCCTAGAAAAAGGCTAAATTCAGAGGGCTGAGCAGCGACTGCCAGCAGTCCCAATTTCTTTGGCACATGGTACCTCACAAGATGAGACCTACTGGCTTGGAATTTCAGCCAGCCTTCAGTAACCATATTGCACCTTCCTAAGAATGAGGTCCTGTGGGAAGGGGTGGGCCACCATCTTTGTTGTTTGGGTGCCTTAGCTATTCCAGCCTTCTGGCTTTGTAGAATCCAAGCTGACCATGGGCAGAAGGAATCCCTCAACAAAGTACAGCTGCTCTACCAAAACATGGCCAGACTGCTGCTTTAATCAAGTGCCCGATCTCATTTCTTCTCACTGGGTGGGAACTTCCAGTTGGGGCCTCCAACCATTGCTGTTGGTGTTCTGAAGCAGACAGAGATTTGTGAGCTCCCAGAGGGAGGGGTGATCCACTATCTTTGCTGTCTTAGTGACATGTCCATTCCAGCCTTCAGGCTTCAGAGTGTCTGAGGCAACTGGGGTGCTGAAGCAGACTTCCAGCACAGCACAGCTGCTCTACCAATATATGGCCAGACGGCTTTTTAAAGTGGATCCCTGAACCTGTTTCTACTCACTGGATGAGACCTCCCAACTGAGGTCTTCAGCCACCTCCTACAGGTGTGTTTGGGCCAGCAACAGGCCCATATCTCCCTGATGAAGAGCTCCCAGAGGGAAGAACAGGCTGCCATCTTTGCTGTTTCACAGGCTTCACTGGTGAGACTTCCAGAAACTGGAAAATCTGAGGTGAGTAGGGGCTGCATACTGCAGGAGCCCTAAGAAAAAGTGGCTGGACTGTCACATAACTTCCTTGTTCCCATTTCTCCTCACCAGGCAGGTCCTCCAGATCTGGACTTCCAGCCGTCACCTGCCAGAGCTATTGATCCAGTAACAATTCAGCAACTCTCTGGACAGAGCCTCCAGGAGCAACTGAAAGCCTTTCTGCCACTGCCTCTGCAGTAGAATTGCTCTTGCCACTTTCAGACTAATGAAGGAGCAAAGACCCTAAGTACCTCCAACAAGCTGCTGTGGACCCAAGGAGAAGAGGCAAGTCTGTCCCCCATGACTGCCACACTGCTTCTGCTCATTACCAGAGAACTCCTAGTTTGGGTACACAGCACAAACCCCTCATCCTGGGATGATTGCACTGAGTGATTGCTGACTTGCATCTTCCCGAGAAATATGGGATTATGTAAAAAGACCAAATCTACAAATCATTGTTATCTCTAAAAGGGAGGGGGAGATAGCAAACAACTTGGAAAACATATTTCAGAATATGCTAGAGAGGCCAAAAATCAAATTCAGAAAATACAGAGAACTCCTGCAAGATTCTACACAAGAAGATTATTTCCAGCACACATAATTGTCAGAAATTCTAAGGTTGAAATGAAAGAAAGAATGTTAAAGTCAGTTAGCAGAAAAGGGAAGGTCACCTACAAAGGGAACCCCATCAGGCTAAACCTTACAAGCCTAAAGTCATTTGGGGCCTATATTCAACATTCTTAAAGAAAAAAAATCTTCAATCAAGAATCTCACATCCAGCCAAACAAAGCTTCCTAAGTGAAGGAGATATAAGATCCTTTTCAGGCAAGTAAATGTTGAGGGAATTTATAACTACCAGACCTGCCTTACAAGAGATCTTGAAAGGAGCACTAAAAACAGAAAGGAAAGACTGCTACCAGCTAACATAAAAACACACTCAAACACACAGAGCAGTGTTAGTGTATAGCAACTGCACAAACAAGCCAACATAATGAAAGCCAGAAGCACAATGGCAGGATCAAATCCACACATATCAATGCTAATCTTTCATGTAAATGGGCAAAATGCCCCACTTAAAAGGTGCAGAGTGGCAGCTGGATAAAGAAGCAGGACTCAATGGTATGCTGTACTCAAGAGATCCATCTCACACATGAGGACACTCATAGGCTCAAAATAAATGGATGGAGGAAAATATACCAAGCAAATGGAAAACAGAAATGCAAGCATTGCAATCCTTAATTCAGACAAAGGAGATTTCAAACCAACAAAAATCAAAAAAGCCAAAGAAGTGTATTACATTACGGTAATGGTTTCAATTCAACAAGAAGACCTAACTATTCTAAATATATATGCATTCAACACATGAGCATCCAAACTTATAAAGCAAGTTCTTAGAGACCTTCAAAGAGACACAGATTTCCACACAATAATACTGGGAGACTTCAGCACTCCATTAACAGTGTTAGACAGATCATTGAGGCAAAAAATAAACAAATATATTCAGGATCTAAACTTAACATTGGACCAAATAGATCTGATAGACCTTTACAGATACCTCCATCCCAAGCAAGAGAATATACATTCCTTTCATCACCACATGGCACATACTCTAAAATCAACCACATAATTAGACATAAAAAAATCTTCAGCAAATGTAAAAATAAAATCATACCAAATATACTCTCAAACCACAACACAATAACAATAGAAGTCAACACTACGAAAATTTCTCAAAACCATGAAATTGCATGGAAATTCAACAACATGCTCCTGAACGATTTTTGGGTACATAATGAAAGTAAGGCAGAAATGCGGAAGATCTTTTAAAATAATGAGAACAAAGATAAAACATACCATAATCATTGAGACACAGCTAAGGCAGTGTTAAAAGGGAAATATTCATAGCATAAAATAACCACACCAAAAAGTTAGATCTCAACAATCTAACTTCAAAACTGAAGAAGCAAGAACAAATCAACCCCAAAGCTAGCAGAAGATGAGAAATGACAACAACAACAGAATTAAAGCTGAACTGAACAAAATCAAGGCATGAAAAACCATCCAAAAGATCAATGAATTCAGGAGTTAGTTTTTTGAAAAAAATAAAACAGAACACTAGCTAGAATAATAGAGAATAAAACAGAGAAGATCTAAGTAAATACAATTAGAAATGGTAAAAGAAATGTTTCTATTAACTGCACAGAAATAAAAACAGCTCTCAAAAACTACTACAAACACATCTGTGCACACAAACTAGAAAACCTAGGAGAGATGGATAAATTCTTGGATACTTACATCCTTCCAAGGCTGAGCCAGGAAGAAATTGATTACTTCAACAGACTAATAATGAGCTCCAAAATTTAATCAGCAATGAGTAGTCTACCAACCAAAAAAAGCCTGAAATCTGATGGATTCACAGCCAAATTCTACCAGATATACAAAGAAGTGGTGGTATTTCTACAAAATCTATTTCAAAAGATTGAGAAGGAGGGGCCCTTCCTGAACTGATTCTATGAGGCCAGTATCATTTTAATAACAAAACCTGGCAGAGAAGAAACAAAAAAATGAAATTTCAGGCCAATATTCTTGATAAATATCAATACAAATATTGTCAAACAAAATACTTGCAAACTAAATCCAGCAGCACATTGCAAAACTAATTCATATAATCGAGTAGACTTCATCCCCAGGATACAATGTTGGTTCAATATACACAAATCAATAAGTGTGAGTCATCACATAAACAGAATTGAAGACAAAAACCAAATGATTATCTCAATAGAGGTTGAAAAGGCTTTTGATAAATTTCAACACCCTTTTATATTAAAAACTCTCAATAAATTAGATATTGAAGGAACATATATCAAAATAATAAAAGCCATCTATGACAAAATACACAGCCAACATTATACTGAATAGGCAAAAGCTGGAAATATTTCCCCTGAAAATCTGCATAAAATAAGGATGCCCTCTCTCACCACTTCTATTCAACATACTATTGGAAGCCCAAGCCAGAGAATTCAGGCAAGGTAATAAAATAAAGTGCATCCATATAGGAAGAGAGAAAGTCAAAGTATATCTGTTTGCAGATTACATGATACTATATCTAGAAAATCTCATACTCTCAGCCCAAAAGCTCCTCCAGATGATAAACAACTTTAGCAAAGTTTCAGAATACAAAATTAATGTACAAAAATTGCTAGCATTTTTATATACCAACAACAGCCAAACCAAGAGCCAAATCAGAAAAGCAATCCCATTCACAATTGCCACAAAAGAATAAAATACCTAGAAATACAACTAACCATGGAGGTGAAAGACCTCTTCAATGAGAATTGCAAAACATTGCTCAAGGAAATAATAGAAGACAGAAACAAATGGAAAAATATCCCATGATCATAAATAGGAAGAATAAATTTTATTAAAATGGTCATAGTGCCCAAAGCAATTTATAGATTCAATGCTGTTTCTATTAAACTACCAAGAATATTCTTTACAGAACTAGAAAAAAACTGTTCTAAAATTCATATGGAACCAAAAAAGAGCCCAAATAACCATGGTAATTATAAGCAAAAAGAACAAAGCTGGAGGCCTCAGGTTACCCTACTTCAAACTATACTACAAGGCTATAGTAACCAAAACAACATGGTACTGGTACACAAACAGGAACAGTGACCAATATAACAGAATAATGAGCCCAGAAATAAGACCACACATCTATAACCATCTAGTCTTTTTTTTTTTTTTTTTTATATAAAAAATTTTTATTTATTGCATTTTAGGTTTTGGGGTACATGTGAAAAACATGCAAGGTTGTTGCTTAGGTGCATATGTGGCAGTGTGATTTGCTGCCTTCCTCCCCTTCACCCATATCTGGCATTTCTCCCCATGCTATCCCTCCCCAATTCCCCACCCCCCCGCTGTCCCCCCCACTCCCCCACAACAGACCCCCATGTATAGTGCTCCCCTCCCTGTGTCCATGTGTTCTCCTTGTTCAACACCCGCCTATGAGTGAGAACATGTGGTGTTTGATTTTGTGTTCTTGTGTCAGTTTGCTGAGAATGATGGTTTCCAGGTTCATCCATGTCCCTACAAAGGACGCGAACTCCTCGTTTTTAATGGCTGCATAATATTCCATGGTGTATATGTGCCACATTTTTCCTGTCCAGTCTATCATCGATGGGCATTTGAGTTGGTTCCAGGTCTTTGCTATTGTAAACTGTGCTGCAGTGAACATTCGTGTGCATGTGTCCTTATAGTAGAACGATTTATAATACTTTGGATATATGCCCAGTAATGGGATTGCTGGGTCAAATGGAATTTCTATTTCTAGGTCCTTGAGGAATCGCCACACTGTTTTCCACAATGGTTGAACTAATTTACACTCCCACCAACAGTGTAAAAGTGTTCCTATTTCTCCACATCCTCTCCAGCATCTGTTGTCTCCAGATTTTTTAATGATTGCCATTCTAACTGGTGTGAGATGGTATCTCAATGTAGTTTTGATTTGCATTTCTCTAATGGCCAGTGATGATGAGCATTTTTTCATATGCTTGTTGGCCTCATGTATGTCTTCTTTTGTAAAGTATCTGTTCATATCCTTCGCCCACTTTTGAATGGGCTTGTTTGTTTTTTTCTTGTAAATCTTTTTTAGCTCGTTGTAAATTCTGGATATCAGCCCTTTGTCAGATGGGTAGGCTGCAAAAATTTTTTCCCATTCTGTTGGTTGCCGATTCACTCTATTGACTGTTTCTTTTGCCGTGCAGAAGCTGTGGAGTTTGATTAGTTCCCATTTGTCTATTTTGGCTTTTGTTGCCAATGCTTTTGGTGTTTTGGTCATGAAGTCCTTGCGTACGCCTATGTCCTGAATGGTTTTGCCTAGGTTTCCTTCTAGTGTTTTTATGGTGTTAGGTCTTATGTTTAAGTCTTTAATCCATCTGGAGTCAATTTTAGTGTAAGGTGTCAGGAAGGGGTCCATTTTCTGCTTTCTGCATATGGCTAGCCAGTTTTCCCAACACCACTTATTGAACAGGGAATCCTTTCCCCATTGCTTGTTTTTATCAGGTTTGTCAAAGATCAGGTGGTTGTAGATATGTTGTGTTGCCTCCGATGCCTCTGTTCTGTTCCATTGGTCTATATCTCTGTTTTGGTACCAGTACCATGCTGTTTTGATTACTGTAGCCTTGTAGTAGAGTTTGATGTCTGGTAGTGTGATGCCTCCTGCTTTGTTCTTTTTGCTTAGAATTGACTTGGCTATGCGGGCTCTCTTTTGGTTCCATATGAAGTTTAAGGTGGTTTTTTCCAGTTCTGTGAAGAAGGTCATTGGTAGCTTGATGGGGATAGCATTGAATCTGTATATTACTTTGGGCAGTATGGCCATTTTCACGATATTAATTCTTCCTAACCATGAACATGGAATGTTTCTCCATCTGTTTGTGTCCTCTCTTATTTCGTTGAGCAGTGATTTGTAGTTCTCCTTGAAGAGGTCCTTTACATTCCTTGTTGGTTGTATTCCTAGGTATTTTATTCTCTTTGTAGCAATTGTGAATGGCAGTTCGTTCTTGATTTGGCTCTCTTTAAGTCTGTTATTGGTGTATAGGAACGCTTGTGATTTTTGCACATTGATTTTGTATCCTGAGACTTTGCTGAAGTTGCTTATCAGTTTCAGGAGCTTTTGGGCTGAGATGAGGGAGTCTTCTAGATATACAATCATGTCGTCTGCAAATAGAGACAATTTGACTTCCTCCTTTCCTAATTGAATACCCTTTATTTCTTTTTCTTGCCTGATTGCTCTGGCTAGAACTTCCAGTACTATATTGAATAGGAGTGGTGAGAGAGGGCATCCTTGTCTAGTGCCAGATTTCAAAGGGAATGCTTCCAGTTTTTGCCCGTTCAGTAACCATCTAGTCTTTAACAAAGCTAACAAAAACAAGCAATGGGGAAATGACTCTCTATTCAATAAATGGTGATGTGATAACTAGTTAGCCATATGCAGAAGATTGAAGCTGACCCCAATCCATATACCATGCACAAAACCAAATAAAGATATATTGAAGACTTAAATGTATACCCAAAATGACAAAAACCTTGAAAGACAACCTTAGCAATACTATCCTGAACATAGGAATGGGCAAAGATTTAATGACAAAGAAACTAAAAGCAATCATAACAAGAGCAAACATTGACAAATGGGATATTTAAACTAAGAAGCTACTTCACAGCAAAAGAAACCATCAACAGAGTAAACAGACAGCCTACAGAATGGGAGAAATTATTTGCAAATTCTGCATCTGACAAAGGTCTAATACTCAGCATCTATAAGAACTTAAATTCACAAGAGAAATAAAACACCATTAAAAAGAAGGTAAAAGACTTGAACAGACACTTTTCCAAAGAAGACATACATATGGCCAAGAAGCATGTAAAAATTTTTAGTATCACTGATCAAGAGGAATTTAAATCAAAACCACAATAAGATACCATCTTACAACAGTTAGGATGGCTATTATTAAAAAGTCAGAAAAAAACAGATGGGGGGGCGTCATCGAGCAGCGGAATGGTTCTCAGGAGACTGAAGTGGCTCCTTTCTGCAGGCAGGTCGTGCCGACCAGTGTCCAGCTCTCAGCAGAGAGACTGGCAGTAGAGAGGAAACCCTTTATGCAGGCAAGTCGTCCTGACAAGTTGAGAAGACCTGAAGTGTTGGCAGCTCCTTCCTGCAGCTGGTAGTCTCCACGTCTGTTGCTGGATGCTTCCTGCCCTTGAACATTGGACTTCAAGTTCTTCAGCTTTGGGACTGAGACTGGCTTCCTTGATCCTCACCTTGCAGATGGCCTACTATGGGATCCTGTGATCATCTGCTGTCAATTACCACTCTTCAATCTGTTTCTGATTTTGACTACTCTAGCTACCTCATAAAAAAAAATAGAGGAAGATCCAAGATGGCCGCTTAGGAGGAAGTCGGGATTGCAGCTCCAAGAGAAGGCGCAGAGGGTGAGTGGACGCCGCATTTCCAGACAGATTTTTACTGCCCACAGACCAGGAGATTCACAGGAGGAGAAGCCCCACGGGTCGCCAGCGCCACTGGTTTGAGCGGCGTGGCCGCTCAGCCTACACCCTGGGGCGGGGGGCAGTGGCTTCTTATGCAGAGTGAGAGAGACAGAGTTCCCTCTGAGCCAGCAAGGGGAGCTGAAGCAGGGAGTCAAGCCAGGAGACCCCCGGGCAAGGACGCACCACGAATCTCAGAGCCGCTGCTTCGGCTGACACAGCGGCACACAGGGCAGCAGATTTTAACTGCCCACAGACGAGGAGATTCACAGGTTCCCAGCGCCGCTGGTTGGACCAGAGCAGCCGCTCGGCCTGCACCAGGGGCAGGGAGCAGCAGCTCCTTGAGCAAAGTGAACGAGACTGTGTCCCCTCTGGGCCAGCAAGGGGAGCTGAGGCAAGGAGGCAAGCCAAGAGATTCCCGGGCAAAGAGGGCCCCTCTGGAAACACGGCTGAACCCGGGACGGTCCAGCTCTGTGGGGGAGGGGTGTCCTCCATCGGGAAACACCCTGCAGTTCCCGGGGCAATTTGCTGTAACCAAGACAACCCGCCACTACAGAGACTCTGTCACTACAGGGGTGGGCCAGCATAGCGGAAGCAGTTCTAACTACACCCATATAAACAGGACTGCAGGGAAGCTCACACGGAAGCTGGGCGGAGCCCACAGCAGCTCAGCGAAGCCTCTGCAGGCTGAGTGTGACTAGACTGCCACCTTGTGGGCAGGGAAAATGGTAGCAACACAGCTGAAAAGCATAAAGCCCTAACCCCCTGGGCCAGAACACCTGGGGGGAAGAAAAGGGGGTTTATGAGTTCAGCTGCTGCAGACTTAAAATTACCAAAATCAGAAAGACAGCAACTACAAAGTCAATAGGTGGATAAATCCACAAAGATGGGAAGAAACCAGCGCAAAAAGGATGAAAACACCCAATACCAGAACACCTCTCCTCCTACAAGGCAGCATAACTCCTCACCAGCACAGGAACAAGACTGGACGGAGAATGAGTGTGATGAAATGACAGAATCACCTTTCAGAAAATGGATAATAAGAAACTTCTGTGAGCTAAAAGAACATGTTCTAACCCAATGCAAAGAAACTAAGAACCTTGAAAAAAGACTTGATGAAATACTAACGAGAATGGACAACTTAGAGAGGAATATGAGCGAATTGATGGAGCTGAAAAACACAACACGAGAACTTCGCGAAGCATGCACAAGTTTCAACAGCAGAATTGACCAAGCAGAAGAAAGGATATCAGAAGTCGAAGATCAACTCAATGAAATAAAATGAGAAGGGAAGATTAGAGAAAACAAGGTAAAAAGGAATGAACAGAGTCAACAAGAAATATGGGACTATGTGAAAAGACCTAATCTACGTTTGATAGGTGTACCTGAATGTGATGAAGAGAATGCATCCAAGCTGGAAAATACTCTTCAGGATATTATCCAGGAAAACTTCCCCAACCTAGCAAGACAGGCCAATATTCAAGTCCAGGAAATACAGAGAACACCACAAAGATATTCCTCTAGAAGAGCAACCCCAAGGCACATAATCATCAGATTCACCAGGGTTGAAATGAAGGAGAAAATACTAAGGGCAGCCAGAGAGAAAGGTCAGGTTACCCACAAAGGGAAGCCCATCAGACTCACAGCAGATCTCTCAGCAGAAACCCTACAGGCCAGAAGAGAGTGGGGGCCAATATTCGACATCCTTAAAGAAAAGAACTTTCAACCCAGAATTTCATATCCAGCCAAACTAAGCTTCATAAGTGAAGGAAAAATAAAGTCCTTTGTGAACAAGCAAGTACTCACAGATTTCATCACCACCAGACCAGCTTTACAAGAGCTCCTGAAGGAGACACTACACATAGAAAAAAACAACCAGCACCAGCCACTCCAAAAACGCACGAAATGGTAAAGAGCAGCAACACAATGAAGAATCTGCATCAACCAATGGGCAAAACAGCCAGCTAGCATCAAAATGACAGGATCAAACTCACACATAACAATATTAACCCTAAATGTAAATGGACTAAATGCCCCAATCAAAAGACACAGACTGGCAAATTGGATAAAAAGCCAAAACACATCAGTGTGCTGTATGCAGGAAACCCACCTCACATGCAAGGATACACAAAGGCTCAAAATAAAGGGAGGGAGGAAGATTTACCAAGCAAATGGAGAGCAAAAAAAAGCAGGAGCTGCAATTCTCATCTCTGATAAAATAGACTTTAAAGCAACAAAGATCAAAAGAGACAAGGAAGGACATTACATAATGGTAAAAGGATCAATGCAACAAGAAGAGCTAACGATCCTAAATATATATGCACCTAATACAGGAGCACTCAGATACATAAGGCAAGTTCTTAAAGACTTGCAAAGAGACTTAGACTCCCACACATTAATAGTGGGAGACTTCAACACACCATTGTCAATATTAGACAGATCAATGAGACAGAAAATTAATAAGGATATCCAGGACTTGAACTCAGACCTGGAACAAGCAAACCTAATAGACATTTACAGAACTCTCCACCCCAAATCCACAGAATATACATTCTTCTCAGCACCATATCACACCTACTCTAAAATTGACCACATAATTGGAAGTAAATCACTCCTCAGCAAATGCAAAAGAACGGAAACCATAACAAACAGTCTCTCAGACCACAGTGCAATCAAGTTAGAACTCAGAATTCAGAAGCCAACCCAGAACCGCACAGCCTCATGGAAATTGAACAACTTTCTCCTGAATGTTGACTGGATAAACACTGAAATGAAGGCAGAAATAAAGATGTTCTTCGAAACCAACGAGAATGAAGACACCACATACCAGAATCTCTGGGCCTACCCGTCTGACAAAGGGCTGATATCCAGAATTTACAATGAGCTAAAAAAGATTTACAAGAAAAAAACAAACAAGCCCATTCAAAAATGGGCAAAGGATATGAACAGATACTTTACAAAAGAAGACATACATGAGGCCAACAAACATATGAAAAAATGCTCATCATCACTGGTCATTAGAGAAATGCAAATCAAAACTACATTGAGATACCATCTCACGCCAGTTAGAATGGCGATCATCAAAAAATCTGGAGACAACAGATGCTGGAGAGGATGTGGAGAAATAGGAACACTATTACACTGTTGGTGGGAGTGTAAATTAGTTCAACCACTGTGGAAAACAGTGTGGTGATTCCTCAAGGACCTAGAAATAGAAATTCCATTTGACCCAGCAATCCCATTACTGGGCATATATCCAAAGTATTATAAATCGTTCTACTATAAGGACACATGCACACGAATGTTCACTGCAGCACAGTTTACAATAGCAAAGACCTGGAACCAGCCCAAATGCCCATCGATGATAGACTGGACAGGAAAAATGTGGCACATATACACCATGGAATATTACGCAGCCATTAAAAACGAGGAGTTCACATCCTTCGTGGGGAAATGGATGAACCTGGAAACCATCATTCTCAGCAAACTGACACAAGAACCCCAAATCAAACACCACATGTTCTCACTCATAGGTGGGTGTTGAACAAGGAGAACACATGGACACAGGGAGGGGAGCACTATACACGGGGGTCTGTTGGGGGGGGACAGCGGGGGGGTGGGGAGTTCTGGAGGGATAGCATGGGGAGAAATGCCAGATATAGGTGAAGGGGAGGGAGGAAGCAAATCATACTGCCACGTATGCACCTATGCAACAACCTTGCATGTTTTTCACATGTACCCCAAAACCTAAAATGCAATAAAAAATATATATATATATAAAAGAAAAAAAAATAGTGGTCAGGTCCATAACATTACAGGAAATTGAACTAATTACCACTCCCAGCATGAAAGTGTTTCAGATGATACTTTTAAAGGTAGCACGTATTTTTAAGTGCATTTCAAAGTTTGTTCATAAAACAAAGTACACAAGAAAATAAAAGCCAAAAGCAATGCTTGTGCTATGATTTCTTTGTATATTTTAATGTGCTTGGAATAAAAACTGTTTTTGTTTAGCTGAAAAAAAAAAAAAGAACAGATGGTGGTGTGGTGGCGGAGAAAAGGGAACACTTATACACTGTTGGTGAGAGTGTAAATTAGTTCAACCATAGTAGAAAGCAGTATAGTTACACTCCCACCAACAGTGTACAGTGAATCACCAGATGGTGATTCCTCAAAAAGCTTAAAACAGAACTACCATTCAACCCAGAAATCCCATTACTGGTATATACCCAGTGGAATATTAATCATTCTACCATAAAGACACATGCTTGTGAAGGTTTATTGCAGCACTATTCACATTAGCAAAGACCTAGAGTCAACATAAATGCCCATCAATGACAGATTGGATAAAGAAAATGTGGTACACATACACCACTGAATGCTATGCAGCCGTAAATAAGAACAAGATCATGTCTTTTGTGGGAACATGGATGGAGCTGTAGGCTATTATATTTAGCAAACCAAGGCAGGAACAGAAAACCAAATACCATGTGTTCTCACTTATAAGTGGGAGCCAAATGATAAGAACTTAAGAAAACAAAGAAGGAAACAACAGACATGGGTCTATTTAATGGGGGAGGGCAAGAGAAGAGGAGCAGAAAAGGTAAATATTGGGTACTGGGCTTAATACTTGGGTGATAAATAATATGTACAAAAAATTCTGGTGACATGTGTTTGCCTATGTAACAAACCTTCAGTGTATCCCCCCAAGCCTAAAATAAAAAGAAAAAAATCTAAAACTTGGGGTACTGTAGCATCCAGTAATCACACTTCTGGGTATACACTGAAAAAAATAGAAATTAATATATTGAAGAGCTATCTGCACTTCCATGTTTGTTGCAGCACTGTTAACAATAGCCAAGATTTGGAAGCACTCTAAGTGTTCATCAGCAGATGAATGAAAAAGGAAATGTGGTACATATACGCATTTTCAGCCATAAAAGAATGAGATCCTGTCATTTGCAATAATGTGGATGGAACTGGAGGTCATTACGTTAAGCAAAATAAGCCAGCCACACACAGAAAAACAAACATCACATGTTCTCATTATTTTTAGGATCTACAAACCTAAACAATTCAACTCTTGAACATAGAGAGTAGAAGGATGGTTACAAGAGGCTAAGAAGGGTAGTGAACAGGGAGGTAGATATAGTTAATGGGTACAAAAAATAATTTTAAAATGCATAAACCTATGATTTAATAGCAAAACAGGGTGACTACATCAATAATAATATAATTTTATATTTAAAAATAACTGAAAGAGCATAAGTGGATTGTTTGCAACACAAAGGATACGTTCTTGAATAGATGGATACCCCATTCTCTATGATGTGATTATTACACGTGAAGTGCATGTATCAAAACCACTCATGTACCCCATAAATACATACACTTACTATGTACCCATGAAAGTTAAAAATTAAAAATAAAAATTCCCACAATATGTTACCTGAACTATCATAGTAGTCTCCTGCTTAATTTTCTTACATTCTCACTAGCTTTGTCCAATTTATTCTTCACATAGAAAAGTAATGTTTTGCATATAAATTAGGCTTCTATTTTGAATAAAATGTCATAGACTTGTCTCTCCTTTAAGATGAACAGACACTGGAAATCATGAGAGAGACAACAATAAAAGTATTCAAAAAGGTAAAAGGAGAAAGGCAGACTGGCTGGGTATGCAGACTTGGAAGAGCAATACAGAAACTTGACATCTTATAAGCCTCAACCCATAAATAGAAGTTGACACAGGCCCAGCATCTCCTATTGTAACAAAAGGCAGCCTGAGATGGGAGGAGAGTCTTACTGATGACTTCAGGTGGGCCTAGCAGCAGTGGCAAGAGAGACCAAGAAGAAGTTTGCTAAGTGGTCAGGGGAACTGCTCTTCCTCTCCACTGGCCAGAGACTTCCCTCCCTCAACTAGGCACAAGGTGGCACTTAGAAGGGGTTATCATAACCTAGCAAGGTGACCAATCCAGGAAGCACTCTTTGTTCCTCCAAGCTAGAGAATGCCTCTCACTATCCAGAGACTCTGCCTCTGCCAAAGGTCAGTAAAAGCCCTCGTGACACCAAAGGAATCAAGCAAAATAAAATGGCACATTGAAGTCTCTAAAAATTATGTTGTTATTGGTACACAAAATTATGCCATGACCTATTTGCTAAACCTAAACAGACTGACTGGCTGCTGCAATAGAGAATTTGTATATAGCTCAGAATTTTATCATATGAAGAACAAAGAAAATTACAACTTGACTGAGAAAAGTCAATCAATAGACACAAATACTTATATAAATCAGGTGTATATAAATCAGGTGTGGGAATTACCCAAGAAGTATTTTAAAGCAGTAGCCATCATAAAAAATGTTTCCATGAGTAATTGTAAATGCTCCTGAAACAAATGATGTGTTAGCCTATTTTCAAACTGCGATAAAGAACCGCCCAAGACTGGGTAATTTATAAAGAAAAAAGCTTTAGTTGACTCACTGTGTTAGTCCATTTCCACCCTGCTAATGAAGACATGCCTGAGGCTGGGCAGTTTACAAATGAAAGAGCTTTAATGGATTACAGTTCCACGTGTCTGGGGAGGCCTCAGACTCATGGTGGAAGGCAAGGAGGAGCAAGTCACATCTTATGTGGATGGTGGCAGGCAAAGAAAGAATGAGGAAGATACAAAAGCAGAAACCCATAATAAAACCATCAGATATTGTGAGACTTATTCACAACCACTAGAACAGTATGGGGGAAACTGCCGCCATGATTCAATTATCTTTCACCAGGTGCCTCCCACAACATGTGAATTATGGGAGTACGATTCAAAATGAGATTTGGGTGGGGAAAAAGAACCAAATCATTTCACTTACAGTTCCACATGGCTGGGGAGACCTTAGGAAAAGTACAATCGTGATGGAGCAGGCACATCCCGCAGAAGAAAATGCTTAAGTATAAATCTAAAAAATAAGTACAAGATCTATATTAGGAAAACTACAGAACTGATGAAAGAAATCTAAGTACTAAATAATGAAGAGTTGAATAGGAAGACTCAATATTGTCAAGATGTTACTTTTTCCAATTTGATATATAGACTCAATGCAATTCCAGTCAAAATCCCATCAAGTTATTTTGTGGATATCAACACATTTATTTTAAAGTTTATATGAAAAGACAAAGGACAAAATAGCTAACACAATATTAAAAGAAAAGAACAAAGTAAAAAGACTGACACTATTTGACTTCAAGACTTATAAAATTGTAGTAATCAAGATAGTGTGATCTTGGTGAAAGAATAGACAAATAAATCAATTCAGTCGACTAGGGAGGACATAAACAGGTCCATATAAGTATAGTCAATTGATCTTTGACAAAGAAGCAAAGGCCATAGTATGTTGAACACAGTGTTGAAAATACTTAACAAGGCCCTGGCTAGAGGCTCTGCACCATCCTGGAGAATGGCTACCAAGCCAGGGATATATCCTATAGCTCCTGATAATGGGGAAGCCTGGAGAGGACACTTGGGTAAACCAATGGCAGTGCTAGTTTACCACTCTGATTGGATGTATTTTCATATTTAATTGATAAGTTTGTGTCTGTACATGCCAATTGATGATCAGTCTTGGTGACCCACTCCCCCTTTATGCCACATCTTTCAATATGAACCCCATGGTGTAACCAAAGCAAAGACAGGCAGAGATCACAGCAGTCACTCCAGGGGACTGAAAACTCTAAGGACTCAGGGCCCAGCTACCATTTAGGACAAGTTAGTACCAACCAAATTGAATGTATAAACTGGAGATCAATCAAGACTTTAACCCTCAGAACAACATACCTTAAACTTCACCTTGGCCAGTGAGAGAGTATGACGGGTCTTTTACTGGCAAAGAATAAGTAACTTTACTCTAGCAAAACACAGGTCACCCAAGAGTCAATCAGCCCCAGCTAAGGAGTAGCCACAATATGCCTGACAGAGAGGCTAGGGACCTTTTAGGGCATTTCTGGGTTAAATCAATTATACAAGGAGTTGCAGGAATGCTAGAATTCCTAATCCATAGGAAGCAAGAATGCTTATAGAACGAGGCTCAACTATACATTAAATGCTGCATAACAAACCCTTCCCCTGGACAAAAAACAAGCAGGGGGAGGAATGCTGAGGTCAGGAATAAATACCTCAGAAGGATTCACATCTAAGGTAAGGGATCAAACACAAGCCCCTTAGTGAAGCATTGAGGAATCTTAACAGCGCTGATGGGGCTACCACATGTCCAGAGCCCTCTGCCCCAGGGAATATAACAGACTGAGGTAACTGAGATACCTTTGGAATTTTTCTTAAAAACACAAAATGAGGCTCCAGTATCTGGGGAGAAGGTGAGGTGGTTATAATTATTCAGTATGTTCCCACTGACCGAGGAAAGCAAGCGTGTGGCCCAGTTGTTGCTCAATACTGGTACTTGTCCAAGATGTATCTTGAGATTCTGTGGTGTGGATTTTCATGCACCTTATAAACTTCCATACAAGGAGTTGCTCAGTGAACTACAGAAATTTCTGGAAACTGAAAAAGATGAATTAATTTTGGAAGTTATGAACCCACCTCCCAAGAAAATTCGACTGCAAGAACTGGAAGATAGTGTTGATAATCTAAGTCAGAATGGAGAGGGAAGGATTTCTGTTAGTCAATATGGAAACATTGCTTCCAAGAACTCAAATTTAAATGTATGTAATATATGCCTAGGAATTCTTCAAGAATTCTGTGAGAAAGATTTCATTAAAAAGGTGTGCCAAAAGGTTGAGGCCTCTGGGTTTGAATTCACCAGCTTGGTATTTTCAGTCTCCTTCCCACCACAACTGTCTGTAAGAGAGCATGCTGCATGGTTGCTGGTAAAACAGGAAATGGGAAAGCAGAGTCTGTCGCTGGGAAGAGATGATATAGTTCAGCTAAAAGAAGCCTACAAATGGATAACTCGCCCCGTTTTCAGAGGAATTGGGTGTTCCCATTGATGGAAAGAGCTTGTTTGAAGTGAGTGTAGTCTTTGCTCACCCAGAAACAGTTGAGGACTGCCACTTCCTAGCTGCGAAATGCCCAGATTGTTTCAAGCCAGCCAAAACCAGTCTGTATTCACTAGAATGACAGTTATGAAAGCCTTGAATAAGATAAAAGAAGAGGATTTCCTTAAGCAGTTTCCTTGTCCTCCAAACTCACCAAAGGCTATATGCACTGTTCTTGAAATTGAATGTGCTCATGGTGCTATTTTTGTGGCTGGGAGATATAATAAATACTCCAGGAATCTACCACAAACTCCTTGGATAATTAATGGAGAAAGGAAGCTGGAATCTTCAGTGGAAGAATTAATTTCAGATCATCTGTTGACAGTATTCAAAGCAGAGAGTTTTAATTTTTCATCCTCTGGAAGAGAAGATGTAGATGTGAGAACATTAGGAAATGGAAGGCCCTTTGCAATTGAGCTGGTGAATCCATCCTCATAGAGTACATTTCACTTCACAAGAAATTAAGGAATTTCAGCAGAAAATTAATAACTCATCTAACAAAATCCAAGTACGTGACTTGAAGCTTGTCACAAGAGAGGCAATAGGACATATGAAAGAAGGTGAAGAAGAAAAAACAAAGACCTACAGTGCCTTAATATGGACAAATAAAGTGATACAGAAGAAAGACGTTGAATTCCTGAATGACATAAAGGACTTAAAGATCTACCAGAAAACACCTTTGTGCGTTCTTCACCGAAGGCCCCTGGCTGTGCGAGCTTGCGTAATTCACTCCATGGAGTCGCACTATGTGGATGAGCACCACTTCCGCCTGCACCTGAAAACTCAGGCCGGCACGTATCCTTCTGCCTGCTGCCTCCATGGAACCAGAACCCTGTTGGAAAAGGCCACGCTGCCCTAGAAAACAGGGTCAGCTTGGTCTGGGAGGAATTCGGGCAAGGATTATACTGAAGAAGAATCTATTTTGTTTGTTTGTTGGATGTGTTTTTTTCTCCACTAAATTTGTTTTTCAAAGTGATTCCAAACCTTGAGGTGGCAGTCCATTCAATGTCAACTTTAAAGTTTGCTTCCTATAATTACAGTGCCTTACCCAGTGCTGAGTGCACAGTACTCAGAAAATACTTCTGATGGATTCATTTTTTGCAAGTCACGTGTTCATGAGCATATTTGAGTCTTTTCAACATTTCAGGTATTTGCCTTAGGTGATTAAACACAGGTAGTAGATGGGAATAGCACTACTTTACATCATGATCTTTTCTTGGCCACTGGCCCAGTACAGCAGAGAATATTCTTTTCTTCACAGGCCTTGTGAAGAAAACAAACATAAAACGTTTCAGATGCCATATCATTAGTTAGCTCCATTTTCAGACTGCAGAGAGCTTTGACTGTGTTATAGAAAAAGGTTGAGTTAAAATATCCATAGTCTAAGGCTGATAATTTGTTCATAATCTAACCTGACTTGTATGATTTTTGTATCAGAACTGAGTTGCTGATTAAAATATATCAGGGATCTCCAGTAGACTTAGCTTTAGTTTACTTTTCAAAGGTCTTCCTAGTTTTTTTTCTAAAATTTTAAAAAATAAAAAGTGAAAATTCTTCCTTTTACCTCTATTTTCCAACCATGTGGTTCCCCTCTGTAGTGGCAACCAATATGACTAGTTTTCTAAGTGTCTTTCCAAATTTATAATATAAATATGATGCAAACGAACCTTAAAATTGGGGCTCAAACCAAGAGGGTTATTGGCTTCACTCAGTAAAGAATTCAAGAGTGAGCTGGCAGTGAAAGAAAGCAAGTTTATTAGAGCAACAGTGTACAG
Source organism: Aotus nancymaae (assembly GCF_030222135.1). Lineage (NCBI taxonomy): Eukaryota > Metazoa > Chordata > Mammalia > Primates > Aotidae > Aotus > Aotus nancymaae. The sequence goes on from NW_026988488.1 coordinate 3,672,825, forward strand.
AAAGATGGCTGCTCCATACACAGCGCAGGGCTATGCCATAGGCAGCGTAGCACTTGTGGAGTGCCAGTTAGCTACATTTATACCTGCTCCTAATTATACACTACATAAGGGGCAGACTATTTACAAATTTTCTGGAAAAAGGACGAGGATTTTCTGGAACCATATAAGGTAAATTTTGGGTTGTTGCCATGGCATTTGTAAACTGTCATGGTGCCAGTGGGAGTGTCTTATGAAATGTATTATAATTCCTAATCCTAGCTGGTTTTAGCCAATGTAGTTGCTACAATCTGTTTTGATCAAAACAACTCATAGTGTTTACATATAACCTATGTGCATCTGCCTGTATAATTTAAATAGTCTTTAGATTATTTGTAATAACTAACACAATGAAAATGGGATATACATAGTTATTATATCGAATTTTTAAAATGTTTACCTTTTATTGTTATGTTGTTATTGTTATTTTAAATTTTACTTATTTATTTAAATTAGACTTTAAGTTCTGGAATACACTTGCAGAACATGCAGGTTGGTTACATAGGTATACATGCGCCATGGTGGTTTGCTGCACGCATCTACCCGTCATCTATGTTAGGTATTTTTCCTAATGCTATCCCTCCCCTAGGCCCTCACCCCTCGACAGTTCCAGCATGTGATGTTTTCCTCCCCGTGTCCATGTGTTCTCATTGTTCAACTCCCACTTATGAGTGAGAACATGCAGTGTTTGGTTTTCTGTTCCTGTGTTAATTTGCTGAGAATGATGGTTTCCAGCTTCATCCATGTCCCTGCAAAGGACATGAACTCATTTTTTATGGCTGCAGTTTCCATAGTGTATATGTGCCACATTTTCTTTATCCAGCCTATCATTAATGGGCATTAGGATTGGTTCCAAGTCTTTGCTGTTGTGAACAGTGCTGCAATAAACAAATGTGTGCATGTGTCTTTATACTAGAATGATTTATAATCCTTTGGGTATATACCCAGTAATGCTGGGTCAATTGGTATTTCTGGTTCCAGATCCTTGAGGCATCACCACACTGTCTTCCATAATAGTTGAATTAGTTTACACACCCAACTGCAGTGTAAAACTGTTCCTATTTCTCCACATCCTCTCCAGAATCTGTTACCTGATTTTTTTAATGATCACTATTCTAACTGGCGTGAGATGGTATCTCATTGTGGTTTTGATTAGCATTTCTCTAATGATCAGTGATAATGAGCTTTTTTCCATATGTTTGTTGGCCACATAAATGTCTTCTTTTGAGAAGTATCTGTTCATATCCTTTATTCGCCCATTTTTGATAGGTTTTTTTTTATGTGTGTGTATACATTTGTTTCAGTTCCTTGTAGATTCTGGATATTAGCCTCTTGTCAGATGGATAGATTGCAAAAATTTTCTCCCATTCTGTAGATTGCATGTTCACTTTGATGATAGTTTCTTTTGCTATACAGAAGCTCTTTAGTTTAATTAGATTCCATTTATCAATTTTGGCTTTTGTTGCCATTGCTTTTGGTGTTTTAGTCATGAAGTCTTAGCACATACCTATGTCCTGAATGGTATTACCTAGGTTTTCTTTTAGAGTGTTTATGGTTTTAGGTTTGACATTTAAGACTTTAATCCATTTTGAGTTAATTTTTGTATAAAAGGTAAGGAAAGGGTTCAGTTTCAGTTTTCTGCATATGGCTAGTCAGTTTTCCCAACATCATTTCTTAAATAGGGAATCCTTTCCCTATTGCTTGTTTTTGGCAGGTTTGTCAAAGATCAGATGGTTGTAGATGTGTGTCATTATCTCTGAGGCCTCTGTTCTGTTCCATTGGTTTATATGTCTATTTTGATACCAGTACCATGCTGTTTTGGTTACTGTAGCCTTGTAGTATACTTTGAAGTCAGGTAAGGTGATGCCTCCAGCTTTGTTCTTGTTACTTAAGAATGTCTTGGCTATACAAGCTTTTTTATTTTTATTATTTTGGTTACATGTGAAATTTAAAGTAGTTTTTCTCTAATTCTGTAAAGAAAGTCAATGGTAGCTTGATGGGGATAGCATTGAATCTATAAATTACTTTGGGTAGTATGGCCATTTTCATGATATTGATTCTTCCTATCCATAAGCATGGAATGTTTTCCCACTTGTTTGTGTCTTCTCTTATTTCCTTGAGCAGTCAATCTCCAAAAGTTTCTTACTATATGATTCCATTTATAAGACATTCCCTGGCTGCATTAAGATTTAAAGTACCCAGAACATAGACTCTTCAGAATAACAAAATTGTGGTTGTGAACAAATGGGTAGTTGCCATTGGTTAGAGTTCTGAGAGAGTGTGATTTTAAAGAAGGAGCACAGGGACTATCTTTGTTGTAATAAAAGAAATTAGTATTCTGATTGTGGTGGTGGTTACATAAATCTATAAATATGATAAAAATTTTATAGAACCATACACATGCACACAAATGTTGCATGTAAAAACTGATGAAATTTCAATAAGATGTACAGTTTAGTTAAGAGTATTAAGTCAATGTCAATTTTCTTGCTTTGATAATGTACTATGACTACGCAAGTTGCTATCATCAGGGAAAATTAAAGTGTACATGGGAACTCTCTGTAACATTTTGTAACTTTTATGAGTCAAAAATCCTTTTCAAATAAAAAAAATAGTGAATAACAAGATCGTGAGGGTAAATGATACAAGAGATTTTGCTTATGAAGCAAGAGTGAATGGCCTGGACCTCAGAGACGGTCCACTGGACTTGGAGTCAGGAATATCTGGGGTAAAAATCCCAGGTCTGCTACTTTCTAGTTATATGATCTTGGACAAGTTTCCTGACTTCTAGATACTTTAATTTATTCATCTGTTAAATGAAGATAATAATAGTTTCTTCCATGGCTGCATTGAGAATTAAAGTACCCAGAGCATACTGAGTACTCAGTATCTGTTCCCTTTCCAGAAGTTTCAAGTGTTTCCAAAAAAAGGAAAAAAAGGCTGTCATTCAGGAGTTCAAACTTTGTTGGTTGCCTCTGGGATTCACAGAAGAACTCGAGCAAAGATTTCAACAGTTTTAGAGTATTTTCATATACCAAATATCTACCAGATGAAGAGAGTAGTAAGTCAGCTTTGCACTTCAGGTATTTGACCACCCAGGATAAGGTGTAGATTTAAGAGATCTGGGCCTCCTTGGACCATTGTGTTTAATGCCAAGTTTTCTTCCCAAAGACAGACATTGCTGGTTTACTTCTTTGCATATTGGAAGGCAGAATTTTGTAGCATTGGCTGACTTTAGGACCTAGTGACAGCTTACAAGGTATTTCGTGCTAGCCCTATCATTTGGTACTTCAAGGTTTTGTGTAGCATCTCTGGTGACAAACCATCTAGTTTCTGTGATAAAACTTCATACATTATTTCCCAAGGCATCCAATTCCATCTTAGGAGCACTCAGGCTATTGGAAAATGCTCCTTTATCTTGCACCCTGGAGCACTACATAAGTCATGTGTTTCTTCTACCAGATAGAGGCCAGTTGCCCTTGAGTACTTAATGAGCCTCAGATCTTTCATTCTACTTTGTTGTCTTTATATCTACTCTCTTCCTAAGTGATATTATTCAAGCTCTTGGCTTTAATTATCATGCACATGCTGAAAACGCCCAGAATTGTATTTCCAGCCCACTCTTCCATTCTGAAAATCCTATCTCTATATCCAACAGTGTAATTGAATTTTAAATTAGGATGTAATAAATCTTCCTTCATCTCAACATTGTTCAACACGGGTCTTGCTTCCCAAATCTGATTCTTTTATAGGCTTCTCCTCAGTTAGTGGCTTTACCATCTACCCAGAGACCTGGAAGTCATTCTTGACATTTGCTTCTCCCTCACACACATACCCAATCTATTGCTTCATCCTGTCAGTGACACCAGTCTCTGAAATATCTCCTTAATTTGTTATCATTATTTCTAGAATATTTCTAATAAGATTATTTCCAATCTTACTGCCACAATTCTATTCTCTCACTCTGACTTCTAAAATGATCTCTCATTAACTATATCTGAATTAATGCTTTTGAATTTGTTCTCTGCACTGTAGCCAAAGCTATCTTCTCAAAACATGAATCTGATCATTTTACCCACACTTATCCCTTCTTAGAAACACTTCAACAGCTTATTTATTTTACTTTTAGTATGAAGATAAAAATCCTTACTATGACCTGAAGGCCCTGCATGGTCTATCCTGGCCTACCACTTCAGCTCTACTTTTGCTATATTTTTCCTCATTTTCTGTGCTCCAGATTTATTGCTCTTATTTCAGTACCTTCAATGCATCTTGCTGCAGGGCATCTGCACATACTGCTGTATCTGAAACATTTTCCCCCGTCTTTACAAACACATTTTCTTTACCTGGTGGCCTTCTGTTCTTTCTTCAAATTTTAATTTATGTGACTTGCTCAGGGAAGTTTTCCCTATCTCTGACTAAAGAAAGTTTCACTTTTTAATACATTTTCATAGCTCCATGTACTTCTTCTTCCCAGCACTTATTCTACCAGTAATTTTACTTTCATCTGTGTGACTTTTTAAATTAATTTGTTTTTCCTGAAGTAAAATGCAAACTCAGTGAAGAAAAGAACCAAGATTGTTTTGGTTCATGATTGATTCTATACCCAGCAACAAGCACCATACCTGGCATATATTAGGTATTCAAACATTTTTGGTACATAAAATAGATTAAAATTCTGAAGAAGACAGGGCTTGTTAGGGACTGGGGTGTTTCAGATGATTTGGGGAGGTAGAAGGTAGAAAGAAGGGAAAGGTGAAAGTATTTGTTAAAGAGTTATGACAGTAGGAACCAGGGAAAGGCAAGTAGACAGGAATAATGGGTTGTGAACCCTCACGTTCCTGAGAAGCACCCGTGTTTAGTTATTCTACTAAGTCATCTCTGCATCATGCCAGGTGGTTACAAGTATTAAGGCAGTAAGACAAAAAAGAAGCATAATTATTAATCTTGGTCCCTTTGAAGGTTTAAAGACATGTACTTCTCTCCTATTCTGAACTACCACCACTTGAAATACACTAGATGTTTTCTTGGAGGCTAGATAGTTCAAGTTCTCACTTTAAAAAGTGTAATTTAGAAGCAGAGGTGACACTAGCTCAGTTTAGGCATCATATCCTTCATAAAGCCACCCTAGATTACCAGTGCCAGTGCCCCCTCCAGCTGTGGATATGTCTTTATTATATCCTGCTGCAATAATTTGTAGACATTTCTGTCACACCATCGGACAGGGGATTCCTCAAAGTCAAAGATTTTGTTTTAGTCATCTCTGTACTCTAAAGATAGGCCTGGCATGAGGTAGATACTTAGTAAATTCTTTCAGATTCAAGGAATGTGTAAATAAATAAACAAAACCCAAGTCTCTTGATTCCCCAGTGCAGTTATTCCATTGTAGGGTTGTCCTTTAGTCATATTTTTTTAAAAAAGAAAACACTGAAGGTAATCTGTCCTTATAGAAAAAAAAGCTCTAAATTGTTTACCAGGTTTACACATATGTAATATCTGCTTTGTACTTAGTAGCCTTGTGATTTTAGGCATTACATTAAACTCTGCATCTCATTTCCTGAGATTGTAAAACGGGAGCAATAAATTCTACCTTGCCTCCTTTGCAGGATTGTAAGGCCTTGAAACAGGGGTCTTTAAAAGGGCTTCTGTCAGTTCTTTTTTTTTTTTAATTTATTTATTTTACTTTAGGTGCATACTATATCTGTCATTTCTCCCCATGTTATCCCTTCCTTCCCCTCCCTCCTCACCCCCCACTGTCTCTCCCCTACCCCCTCAACTGCCCCCAGTGTGTGATGCTCCTCTCCCTGAGTCCACATGTTCTCGTTGTTCAACACCTACCTATGAGTGAGAACGTGCTGTGTTTGGCTTTCTGTTCTTGTTTCAGTTTGCTGAGAGTGATGGTTTTCAGATTCATCCAAGTCCCTACAAAGGACACGAACTCATCATTTTTTATGGCTGCATAGTATTCCATGGTGTATATGTACCACATTTTCTTTGTCCGGTCTATCATTGATGGGCATTTGGGTTGGTTCCAGATCTTTGCTATTGTACACGGGGCTGCAGTGAACATATGTGTGCATGTGTCTTTATAGTAGAACGATTTATAGTTCTTTGGGTATAATCTGTCAGTTCTAAAATGCTTTATATGTGTCAGATTAGAATTTTGGTGGCCACATAGCTACATGGAAATTGAGCAACCTGTTCCTGAATGACTCTTGGGTAAATAATGAAATTAAGGCAGAAATCAAGTAATACTTTGAAACTAAAGAGAACAAAGATACAATGCACCAGAATCTCTGGAATGCAGCTAAAGCAGTGTTAAGATGGAAATTTATAGCACCAAATGTCCACATCAAAAAGCTGAAAAGGTCTAAAGTTAACAACCTAACATCAAAACTAAAAGAACTAGAGAACTGAGAGCAAACAAACGCCAAAGCTAGCAGAGGACAAGAAATAGCCAAGATCAGAGCTCAACTGAAGGAGATAGAAAAACAAAAATCCTTCAAAAATCAACACATTCATGACCTGTTTTTCTGAAAAAATTAATAACATAGACTGCTAGCTAGACTAATAAAGAAGAAAAGAGAGAAGAACAAAATAAACATCATAAGAAATGACAAGGAAGAAATTACCACTTATCCCGTACAAATACAAACAACTATCAGAGAATACTATAGACACCTGTATGCACATAAACTAGAAAATATAGAAGAAATAGATAAATTCCTGGACACATACACCCTCCCAAGACTGAATGGGAAGAAATTGAATCCCCAAATAGAACAGTAATGAGTTCTGAAATTGAGACAGTAATAAATAGCCTACCAACCAATAAAACCTAGGACCAGATGGACTCATGGCCAAATTCTACCAAAGGTACAAAGAAGAGCTGGTAACATGTCTACTTACACTGGTTTAACAAATTGAAAAGAAGGGACTCTTCCCTAACTCATTCTATGAGGCCAGCATTATCCTGATACCAAAACCTGGCAAAGATACAACACAACAAAAAACTTCAGACCAATATCCTTGATGTACGTCAATGCAAAAATCCCCAATAAAATGTTAGCAAGCCAAATCCAGCAGCACATTAAAAAAGCTTATCCAGCATGATCAAGAAGGCTTCATCCCCAGGATGCATGGCTGGTTCAACATATGCAACATAATACATGTGATTAATCACATAAGCAGAACTAAAGACAAAATCACATAATTATCTCAATAGATTCAGAGAAGGCCTTTGAAAAAAAAATCCACATCCCTTTATATTAAAAACTCTCAATAAACCAGGTATTGAAGAAATATACCTCTAAATAACAAAAGCCATCTATGACAAACCCACAACTATTATCATACTGAATGGGCAAAAGCTGGAAGCATTCTTCTTGAAAACCAGCACAAGACAGGGATGACTTCTAACACCATTCTTATTCAACATGGTACTGAAAGTTCTAGCCAGGAAAATCAGACAAGAGAAAGAAATAAAGTGTATTCAAATAAAAAGAGGGAAAGTCAAGTTATCTTTGTCTGCAGATGACATGATTCTATATCTGGAAAATCCCATCGTCTCAGCACAAAAGATTCTTAAGCTAATAAGCAACTTCAGCAAAGTCTCAGGATACAAAATCAGTGTGAAAAATTCTAGCATTCTCATACATTAACAACAAGAAAGAAGAGAGTCAAAAAATGAATAAACTCACATTCACAATTGCTACAAAAATAATAAAATATCTAGAAATACAGTTAACAAGGGAAGGAACTCTTCAAGGAGAACTACAAACCACTGCTCGGAGTACTCAGAAAGGACACAAACAAACAGAAAATCATTAAATCCTCATAGATGAGGAGAATCAATATTGTGAAAATGGCCATACTGCCCAAAGTAATTTATAGATTTGATGCTGTTCCCATTAGACCACCACTGACATTCTTCACAGAATAATAATAAAAAAAAGCTGTTTAAAAATTCATATAAAACCAAAAAAGAGTCTGAATAGCCAATAAAACACTGAGCAAAAAGAACTAAGCTAGAAGCATCACTTTATCAGACTTCAACCTATACTACAAGGCTACAGTAAACAAAACAGCATGGCACTGTTGCAAGAACAAACACACATAGACTGATGGAACACAATAGAGAACTCAGAAAATAAGACCACAAACCTAGAACCACCTGATCTTTGACAAATCTGACAAAAGGAAAAGCAATGGGAAAAGAGCTCCCAATTTAATAAATAATGCTAGGATAGCTGGCTAGCCATATTCAGAAAATTGAAACTGGACCCCTATCTTAAACCATGTACAAAAATGGACTCAATATGAATTAAAGACTTAAATGCAAATCCCAAAACTACAAAAATCCTAGAAGAAAATCTAGGCAATAACATTCAGGACATTGGCACAGGCAAAGGTTTCATAACAAAAGCACCAAAAGCAATTGCAGCAAAAGCAAAACTTGATAAATGGGATTTAATTAAACTAAAGAGCTCTGTACAGCAAAATAAATTATCATCAGAGTGAACAGACAACCTACAGAATTGGAGAAAACTTTTGCAATCTTTCCTTCTGGCAAAGGTACAATATCCAGAGTCTACAAGAAACTTAAACAAATATACAAGAAGAAACAAACAACCCAATTAAAAAGTGGGCAAAGGACATGAGATTCTTCTTTGCAAAAATTGAGTTCTGCAAAGGACTTTAAAAGAAGACATACATGCAACTAACAAACATATGAAATAAAAGCTCAACATCACCCATTACTGGGTATTTACCAAAAGGAATATAAATCATTTTATTATAAAGATACGTGGATGCATTTGTTCATTGCAGTACTAGTCACAATATAAAAGACATGGATACAATCCAAATGCCCATCAGTGATAGACTGGATCAAGAAAATGTGGTACATACACACCATGGAATACTATGCAGCCATAAAATGGAATGAGATATGTCATTTTCAGGGACATGGATGAAGTTGGAAGCCATTGCAAGCAAACTAACACAGGATCAGAAAATCAACCACATTGTATGTTCTTACTTATAAGTGTGAGCTGAATGATGAGAACATATGGACAAATGGGGGAGAATAACACACACTGGGGCCTGTTGTCGGGAGTAGGGGAGGAAGAGCATCAGGAAGAATAGCTAATGGATGCTGGGCTTAATACCTAGCTGGTAGGATGATCTATGCAGGAAACAACTATGGCACCCATTTACCTATGTAACGAACATGCACATCCTGCACATGTGCCCCTGAACTTAAAATAACAGTTTTATATGGTTTAACTGTGCCGCCACCCAAATCTCAACTTGAATTGTATCTCCCAGAATTCCCACGTGTTGTAAGAGGGACTCAGAGGGAGGTAACTGAATCATGGGGGCCAGTCTTTCCCGTGCTATTCTTGTGATAGTGAATAAGTCTCACGAGATCTGATGGTTTTATTAAGGATTTCTGCTTTTGCTTCCTCCTCATTTTCTCTTGCCACCACCATGTGAGAAATGCCTTTTGCCTCCTACTATGATTCTGAGGTCTCCCCAGCCATGTGGAACTGTAAGTCTAATTAAACCTCCGTTTCTTCCTATTCCTGGATATGTCTTTATCAGCCGTGTGAAAATGGACTAATACACAGTTGAAGGACAAAAACACAAAAGCCGAGATCCAAGATGGCCGCTTAGGAGGAACTCGGGAATGCAGCTCCGAGAGAAAGCACAGAGGGTGAGTGGACGCCGTATTTCCAGACTGATTTTTACTGCCCACAGAACAGGAGATTCACACGCAGAGAAGCCACACGGGTCGCCAGCGCCGCTGGCGCCGCTGGCTTGAACGGCACAGCCGCTGGGCCGGCACCCTGAGGCAACGGCTCACTGTATAAAGTGAGAGAGTCTGAGTCCCCTATAAGCCAGCAAGGGGAGCTGAAACGGGGAGCCAGGCCAGCGCCACGAATCTCAGAGCCGCGGCTTTAGCCAACGCAGCGGCTCCGGAGGCAGATCGGATGAGACGGTGTCCCCTCTTACCCAGCAAGAAGACCTGAAACACAACTGAAACTGGGACGGTCCAGCTCTGTGGAGGAGGGGCGTTCTCCATAGGCACCCTGCTGTTCTGTACCAAGGCAATCCGCCACTACAGAGACTCCGTCACTACAGGGGCGGGCCAACATAGCGGAAGCAGTTCTAACTACACCCAGAAGTTCACACGGAAGCTGGGTGGAGCCCACAGCAGCTTAGCGAAGCCTCTGCAACCTGAGTGTGACTAGGCTGCCACCTTGTGGGCAGGGAAAACAGCAACCGCACAGGGGAACATCAGAAAACAGTAACTCCCTGGGACAGAACACCTCGGGGGAAGAGCAGGGGGTTTATGAGTTCTGCCACAGCAGACTTAAAATTACCAAAATCAGAAAGACAACAACTACAAAGTCAGGAGGTGGAAAAATCCACAAAGATGGGAAGAAACCAGCGCAAAAAGGATGAAAACACCCAAAACCAGAACACTTCTCCTCCTACAAGGGATCACAACTCCCCACCAGCAAGGGAACAAGACTGGACGGAGAATGAGTGTGATGAAATGACAGAATCAGCTTTCAGAAAGTGGATAATAAGAAACTTCCGTGAGCTAAAAGAACATGTTCTAACCCAATGCAAAGAAACTAAGAACCTTGAAAAAAGACTTGACGAAATGCTAACAAGAATGGACAACTTAGAGAGGAATATGAGCGAATTGATGGAGCTGAAAAACACAACACGAGAACTTCGTGAAGCATGCACAAGTTTCAACAGCCGAATTGACCAAGCAGAAGAAAGGATATCAGAGGTCGAAGATCAACTCAATGAAATAAAACGAGAAGGCAAGATTAGAGAAAACAGGGTAAAAAGGAATGAACAAAGTCAACAAGAAATATGGGACTATGTGAAAAGACCTAATCTACGTTTGATAGGTGTACCTGAATGTGACGAAGAGAATGCATCCAAGCTGGAAAATACTCTTCAGGATATCATCCAGGAAAACTTCCCCAACCTAACAAGGCAGGCCGAGATTCAAGTCCAGGAAATACAGAGAACACCACAAAGATACTCCTCTAGAAGAGCAACCCCAAGACACATAATCATCAGATTCACCAGGGTTGAAATGAAGGAGAAAATACTAAGGGCAGCCAGAGAGAAAGGTCGGGTTGCCCACAAAGGGAAGCCCATCAGACTCACTGCAGATCTCTCAGCAGAAACCCTACAGGCCAGAAGAGAGTGGGGGCCGATATTCAACATCCTTAAGGAAAAGAACTTTCAACCCAGAATTTCGTATCCAGCCAAACTAAGCTTCATAAGTGAAGGAAAAATAAAATCCTTTGTGAACAAGCAAGAACTCAGAGAGTTCATCACCACCAGACCAGCTCTACAAGAGCTCCTGAAGGAGGCACTACACATAGAAAAGAACAACCAGTACCAGCCACTCCAAAAACACACGAAAAGGTAAAGAGCATCAACACAATGAAGAATCTGCATCAACCAAAGGGCAAAACAGCCACCTAGCACCAAAATGACAGGATTGAATTCACACATAACAATATTAACCCTAAATGTAAACGGACTAAATGCCCCAATCAAAAGACACAGACTGGCGAATTGGATAAAAAGCCAAAACCCATCAGTGTGCTGTATCCAGGAAACCCATCTCACATGCAAGGATACACAAAGGCTCAAAATAAAGGGATGGAGGAAGATTTACCAAGCAAATGGAGAGCAAAAAAAAGCAGGAGTTGCAATTCTCATCTCTGATAAAATAGACTTTAAAGCAACAAAGATCAAAAGAGACAAAGAAGGACATTACATAATGGTAAAAGGATCAATGCAGCAAGAAGAGCTAACGATCCTAAATATATATGCACCTAATACAGGAGCACCCAGATACATAAGGCAAGTTCTTAAAGACTTACAAAGAGACTTAGACTCCCACACAATAATAGTGGGAGACTTCAACACACCACTGTCAATATTAGACAGATCAACGAGACAGAAAATTAACAAGGATATCCAGGACTTGAACTCAGACCTGGAACAAGCAAACCTAATAGACATTTACAGAACTCTCCACCCCAAATCCACAGAATATACATTCTTCTCAGCACCACATCACACCTACTCTAAAATTGACCACATAATTGGAAGTAAATCACTCCTCAGCAAATGCAAAAGAACGGAAACCATAACAAACAGTCTCTCAGACCACAGTGCAATCAAGTTAGAACTCAGAATTCAGAAACCAACCCAGAACCGCACAGCCTCATGGAAAATGAACAACTTTCTCCTGAATGTTGACTGGATAAACAATGAAATGAAGGCAGAAATAAAGACGTTCTTCGAAACCAACGAGAATGAAGACACCACATACCAGAATCTCTGGGACACATTTAAAGCAGTCTCTAGAGGAAAATATATAGCAATAAGTGCCCACATGAGAAGAAAGGAGAGATCTAAAATTGACACCCTATCGTCAAAATTGAAAGAGCTAGAGGAGCAAGATCAAAAAAACTCAAAACCTAGCAGAAGACAAGAAATAACTAAGATCAAAGCAGAATTGAAGGAGATAGAGACACGAAAAACCCTTCAAAAAATCAATAAATCCAGGAGCTGGTTTTTTGAGAAGATCAACAAAATAGACAGACCACTAGCCAGACTAATAAAAAAGAAAAGAGAGAATAACCAAATAGATGCAATAAAAAATGACAAAGGCGATATCACCACAGATTCCACAGAAATTCAAACCATCATCAGAGATTATTACAAACAACTCTATGCACATAAATTAGAAAACCTGGAGGAAATGGATAAATTCCTGGACAGCTGCCTCCTGCCAAGCCTAAACCAGGAAGAAGTCGAAACCCTGAATAGACCAATAACAAGGTCTGAAGTCGAGGCAGCAATTAAGAGCCTACCACCCAAAAAAAGCCCAGGTCCAGATGGGTTCACAGCCGAATTCTACCAGACATACAAAGAGGAACTGATACCATTCCTACTGAAACTATTCCAAATAATCCAAAAAGAGGGAATCCTTCCCAAATCATTTTATGAGACCAACATCATCCTAATACCAAAACCTGGCAGAGACTCAACAAGAAAAGAAAACTACAGGCCAATATCCATGATGAACATAGATGCAAAAATCTTCAATAAAATAATGGCAAGCCGATTACAACAGCACATCAAAAAGCTTATCCACCATGATCAAGTAGGATTCATCCCGGGGATGCAAGGCTGGTTCAATATACGCAAGTCTATAAATGTAATTCACCACATAAACAGAACCAAAGACAAAAACCACATGATTATCTCAATTGATGCAGAGAAGGCCTTCGACAAAATTCAACAGCCCTTTATGCTAAAAACCCTCAATAAACTAGGTATCGATGGAACGTATCTCAAAATAATAAAAGCTATTTACGACAAACCGACAGCCAATATCATACTGAACGGGCAAAAACTGGAAGCATTCCCTTTGAAATCTGGCACTAGACAAGGATGCCCTCTCTCACCACTCCTATTCAATATAGTACTGGAAGTTCTAGCTAGAGCAATCAGGCAAGAAAAAGAAATAAAGGGTATTCAATTAGGAAAGGAGGAAGTCAAATTGTCTCTATTTGCAGACGACATGATTGTATATCTAGAAGACCCTATCACCTCAGCCCAAAAGCTCCTGAAACTGATAAGCAACTTCAGCAAAGTCTCAGGATACAAAATCAATGTGCAAAAATCACAAGCGTTCCTATACACCAATAACAGACTTAAAGAGAGCCAAATCAAGAACGAACTGCCATTCACAATCGCTACAAAGAGAATAAAATACCTAGGAATACAACTAACAAGGAATGTAAAGGACCTCTTCAAGGAGAACTACAAATCACTGCTCAACGAAATAAGAGAGGACACAAACAGATGGAGAAACATTCCATGTTCATGGTTAGGAAGAATTAATATCGTGAAAATGGCCATACTGCCCAAAGTAATATACAGATTCAATGCTATCCCCATCAAGCTACCAATGACCTTCTTCACAGAACTGGAAAAAACCACCTTAAACTTCATATGGAACCAAAAGAGAGCCCGCATAGCCAAGTCAATTCTAAGCAAAAAGAACAAAGCAGGAGGCATCACACTACCAGACATCAAACTCTACTACAAGGCTACAGTAATCAAAACAGCATGGTACTGGTACCAAAACAGAGATATAGACCAATGGAACAGAACAGAGGCATCGGAGGCAACACAACATATCTACAACCACCTGATCTTTGACAAACCTGATAAAAACAAGCAATGGGGAAAGGATTCCCTGTTCAATAAGTGGTGTTGGGAAAACTGGCTAGCCATATGCAGAAAGCAGAAAATGGACCCCTTCCTGACACCTTACACTAAAATTGACTCCAGATGGATTAAAGACTTAAACATAAGACCTAACACCATAAAAACACTAGAAGGAAACCTAGGCAAAACCATTCAGGACATAGGCGTAGGCAAGGACTTCATGACCAAAACACCAAAAGCATTGGCAACAAAAGCCAAAATAGACAAATGGGACCTAATCAAACTCCACAGCTTCTGCACGGCAAAAGAAACAGTCAATAGAGTGAATCGGCAACCAACAGAATGGGA